>NC_137330.1:92675717-94154883 GCF_965287045.1 Carcharhinus amblyrhynchos | reverse complement strand
AAAAAAAAAATAGCCAACTACAGCACACCATTTAACATACACTGCACACTCTTTCATACCCTTAACTGCCACAGTCACAACCTGTCCTTTCACCGACAGTGAGTGAGGTGGGGTACCTCTAGCTGAAGTGACACTAACTGAGGGTCGAGAGACAAGGATCTGCAATTGTTAGCAAAAAGGAAAAACCTGAACAAGAAATTAAGTTTTACAGAATCACAAGACTGTTACTACATGAAAGGAGGCTATTCAGATTGTCATGTAAAGAGCAACTCATTTAGACTCACACACATCCCTGCCTTATTCTCCCACAGCCCTGCATTTTTTCCTCTTCAGATAATCATGCAGTTTCCCTTTGAAAGCCATGATTAAATCTGCCTCCACAACATCCAGGCAGTGCTTTCCAGATCCTACCTATTCGCTGCGCAAGAAATTTTCACATGTGACCTGTGTTTCTTTTGCAATTCACCTCAAATAAATGTTCCTGGTTCTCAACCCTTCTCCCAAAGGAAACAGATTTTCTTTATTTATTCTGTCCAGACTCATTTTTAAAAACTCACTTAAATTGCCTTTAAATCTTCTATAAAGAGAACAATCCCAGCATCACCATCTACGTGTCTCTTGACACCGCACTCCAATGTCTTCACATCCTAAGAGTGTGGTGCAACCCCCAGAATTGGACACAATACCCTATACAACAATGGCTCAAAAGGTTCACCATAACTTCCTTGCTTTTGTATTCTTAAGCTCCTATTATAGAAGGCCGGGTTCCTATCTGCCTTATTAACTGCTTTCTCAACCTGCCATAACACTTTCAACAATTCGTGCATCTTTACTCAGATTCATCTGCTCCTGCACCCTTTCATTTGCCACTTGTCTGCTGATTTCACAAGCCTGGCCAGGTCCCCTTAAAATCTACTACTGCCCCCTTACAGTTCACAATTCTTCCACGTTTGTGTCATTTGGAAACTTCCTAATTGTGGCTTGTGCAGCCAAGTTTATGTGAAGGCCATTTGGCACAGCAAGTCCACACCGACCGCAATTCCACCCAGGCCCTGTCCCCATACGTTTACCCAACATAGTCCCCCTGACACTAAGGGACAATTAGCATGGCCAATCCACCTAATCTGCATATCTTTGGACTGTAGGAGGAAACCAGAGTACCCAGAGGAAATCCACGCAGACACAGGGAGAACGTGCAGACTCCACACAGACAGTGACCCAAGCTGGGGATCAAAGCCGGGTCCCTGGCGCCGTGAGGCAGCAGTGCTAACCACTGTGCCACCCTGTTGAATATAGCTGAAGAAAAGTAGTGATCCTAATAGCGATCCATGGAGAACTTCATTATTTGCATCATCCTCCAGCCCACAAAACAATCATTGACCAGTATTCTGTTCATAGCCACTCAGCCAACTGTGCATCTATGCTGCATTCCATGGGCTCCAACTCTGCTGATAAAATCTGTAATGTGGCAGTTTATCAAACACCTTTTGGAAGTCCATGCAGACCACATTGAAGATTAATTACCCCTCATTAATTAAATCAGTTAAATACAATCTGCCCTTAATTCACTTTTTTAAAAAATATAAAACTTTTTAAAGAGTGCACATCGCATTCAAAATGTACCTCATCAGGTTTTGTTTCACCATTTTCAGCAGGTGCAACTTCTTCCTTAGCTACTTTCTTCTCCTTCCCTCTCGGCTGTTTCTTGGGCTTTGGTGAAAGCTTCTACAATTTAAAGAGATCAAATGGTCCTGAAAGTCTGTTTTTCAAATAACATGAAACCAAGAATTTCACTGTATAGAGAATTTATTGGTTATGGACATCAAGTTACATATCACCCATGCACAAGTAGTTCAGGATATGCTGCAGTTTCTGATGCTTCCAACAGTTCAAGTTGCACATCACAGTATAATAGTAAATTTACTGACCAATATCACAATTGACTAGGTAGATATATTACACACCATACTGACACTGAAGTGAAAAGTGATGAGGCTAATGCAATAAATCTCAGAATCATGAGCCAAATGGTGTTAGGATGCCACACAGGAAAAGTATTTATTTGAGGATACTGTTTACAGGTTCCTTCTGCACAATATATGGCAGCAGTAAAGAAACTTAGGATCTGGAGTAGAATTATAAAATCACAGCATTCGTATTGAGCCTTACAGAGCATACTTTGCTCAAGGGCAACCAGTGTAAAATTTTGGCCAGGATATACAAAGACATCCTAGCCATGGAAAATATGCCCTGGGTCTCTTTAGTATAAGGGGAGACAAAATAAGCAGTTTATATACACTGATGAAAACCAATAGGGCATTGTCTGCCCAATGGCCTTTCTAGACTTGCAGGGGTGGACTGTATAAAAGGAAATAGAAAGCTCCAGAAGCATACAAGTTTATCAGTGACCTTTATTAAACTCCGTCACTGGGAAGGGAAAAAGGAAGTGCTTTGTATGTGGTATAAAATTGCTGGGTCAATGACAACAGGATTTCTGTTGTACTCTATACCCTAAACTCTTTTAAGATTTAAGTATTCTAAAATAAAACATGTTGATCAACTGGCTCTCTCACTTGACCCTCCAACTTTCTACACCTTTAGAATTAATATAGATTCTGGGGAAAAGGGCACAAATTTTGACACCAAAGAACCATCTTAGACAAAAAGTCCAATCTAGACTTTGCTTCTTTCAAAATGCAAGTGACAGATTTAAACACCACACACTATTTTTTTCCCCAATCAGCATGAGGTTTTCATCTTTAGGAGACACTACCAATTCATTTTGTACCATTTCCTCCATTGCACAGCAACAGAACTCAGCATGAATGAACTGGCATGTGTGTGAAAGTTGATAAGTTCTAAATATGAAGACAATTTTACCACCACGCCCGTCCCAGAATCGGAGGAGGCGCAGCTCGCAGAACCGAGTTCCCTGTTGGCCTCGGGTGGGATTTTACAAGCCTTGCCTCAGTAAGGTCGTAAAATGCCAGCCAATGTGTTACTCTGCAATGAAAGAACTTATGACAAGATTGAGTCAGGAACATTCATCGTCATATTACACTGCTGCACAGGTCACTTGAAAGATGAGGGTATAACTGCTTCTTTGATATGCTCCAGCTCTTCACTGACAATAATAATGGAGGGAAGCCTTCAATAGCATCCTGAATGCCAGAGAGATTATGATACCAGAACATACAATATTTATAGTTTAAGGGTTTATTGGCTAACTGCACTACCAGTATGTGTGGCCCATGACATGTAAAAGCAAAAGCTTCAAACTCAATACATGTTGGAGTCTCCCTCCCATTTAAGACAGATGAGGAAAATTTTATTTTGTCTTGAGGGTTAAGAGTTTGTGAAACTCAGGCAGGGTCATAAGGCAATTGATTCTCTTGTTAGTCCAGAATCTCAGGTTATCAGGGATAGATAGGATAATGGTGTTAGGGCTGCAACCACATTAGCCATGACCTTATTGAATAGTAGAGCAGGTTGAAGGGGCAGAATAGCCCATTCCTGTTCGTAGGGATCTGGGTGTGTAGGTCCACAGTTCCCTAAAAGTGGCAACAAGGTGATTATGAAGGCATATGGCATGCTTGCCTTCATAGCCGAGGCATTGAATACAAGAGTTGGGAATTCATGCTGCAGCTATACAAGACCCTGGTTAGGCTACATTTCGAGTAGTGTGTGTAGTTAAGTACACCACACTACCAGAAAGATGTGGAAGCTTTGGAGAGAGCGCAAAGAAAGTTTGCTAGGATGTTGCCTGGTCTCAAGGATGTTGGCTTTGAGGAGAGGGTGAGGTTAAATAAACTAGGATTGTTTTCACTGGAAAGACAGTGGCTGAGGGGAGGTCTGATAGAGGTCTACAAAATTATGAGAGGTTTTTCCCCCAAGGTGGAAGTGTCAATTACAAGGAAACGCAGGTTCAAGGTGAGAGGAGGAAAGTTTAAGGGAGACACGCGGGGAAAGTTTTTCATGTAGAGGATGGTGGGTGCCTGGAACATGTTGCCAGAGGAGGTGGTGGAAGCAGGCAGATTAGCAACATTTGAGAGGCATCTGGAAGGGCACATGAATAGGAAGGAAATAGAGGGATATGAACCAAGTAGGGCAAAAGGCTTTTTTAAAAACTTTAGTTAGGGCACCATGATTGGCACAGGCTTGAAGGGCCGAAGGTCCTGTTCCTGTGCTGTACTTTTCTTTGTTTTGTTCTAATTGGACACGTTAAGCACAGGATGCTAAAAATGCCCTCACACCTGAGGGTGGAAAAATAGAATGCAATAGATGCCTTTTCACTATTGGATGACCAGACAATGAGCTATGTTGCAAAGTATAAAGGAGGAGATAATCAAGGACAGAATCAGTTTCTGTTGTAACATCAACCCTGGCTAAACAAACCCAATATAATTACTGTTTAGGCTCACAAGACAAATAACCATACGAGAAAGGCACTAGAGATCAGTAGAATCATACATCAATGCATGTCAGGAGAGGATCGAGGATATGATTTTCTCCTTTAAAAATATTCATTGCATTAATTTGTAAGAGGATAATCATTAGTTGTCAAAGTGTTACAGCTTTTAAACAATATAGATTCTCACCCGGGCACGTTTCTGTGGTTTGGACTCTTCTTTCGCAGCCGCCGCGGCTGCAGCAGCAGCAGCATTCTACAACAAAAATTGCAAATAATTACAAAAATACAAAACATACATTCAATGGCTTAAATGTACTTTAGTAAATCTGGGGGAGGGAAGGATTCCTAACTCTCTATTCAAGAATTAGTCCAACTGTGGACATGAAAAGAAAAATGCTCTGATCAATAAATAATTTGATCAAGCCATTCACAATGTTTTATATTTCTACAGTTACATTTAACTTGGAAAAAATAAGCCTTTGCCCCTATGTTCCTTTTATCCCAGTTACCCAAACTGAACAGCCCCTTTACACCATACAAGAGGAAATTTAGCAACATAGGATGCAGTAGTTTGTACTGAATGAAAAGTCACTGAATAGTATAGATAAGCAAAAAAAAAAATTGCACTAGAGGTTTAAAAACATAATTCCTTTGAAATGCGGGTAGGCGAAGCTATATGAAAAGTTTGAGGTTTTATAAATAGGTGAAGAAATAATGATATTTTTCTCCAAGAATAACTGCAGGAGCACTTGAAGCAGACACTCAACATTAGGGATAAGACATCAGGTGGCAAATGGATTGAGGCACAAGAACATCAGGTGGAAAATTTTGAAACAGCCAATAAAAGGGGACCAAGAATATGAGGTGATAAGACACAAGGCAAGAGCAGCAAAGCAGGTAGCCAAAATGTATATGCAGTGCATGTAAAGAAACTGCTCTTGTATAAATGATATTATGCAAGTCTGTGAAATCAGTGACTGCGGTGTTGTTGTAGATTCTGTTCCAGATTTGCAAGTCACTCTCCATTTCTTCAATCCTGCGTATGGGAAACTTGGCCTGTTCTTGAAATGTTGCCCAAACAAAACTCATATCAATTCATACTTGGTTAGCCAAACATTCCATACATGTGAAGGAGACACTCTGGAATACATTGATACCTTCCCATATCGTGACAGCCATCTCCCTCAAAAACCTCCATGCACAATGAAATCCAACACAAGATTAGCTACACTAGCTCAGCCTTCTACAAACTAAGCAAATCTTTGACAACAAAGACTTCCGCCAAGTCAACAAAGTCCAAATGTACACAGCATTTGTAATGTGGAACTCGCTAACAGCACTGTGGGTATACCTAGACCACATGGAGTACAGCACTTCAAAACGGCAGCTCACCATCAGCTTCTCAAAAGACAATTAGGGATCAGCAATAAAAATACTGGCTGAGCCAGCAATGCCAACATCCCATGAATTTTTAAAACAAAAAAAAAAAATCACATTTTTGTACTAGAGATCTGGAGAATGCTAGAGAAATTCCAATGCAATGAACCCAGAAAATGCTAGTATCCTTTATGAAGTCAGCTCCACAAGCATTCAGGCAAGTCTGAAAAGTCACATTTGATGGATTGGTCACTGTGCCCAGGTGACCAAAGGTATCTCCCCTGACTGGTTTCCTGACTTCTCAGATGAGCAAGTTTCAGGGAAGGACAAAACAAAAATGCTTCACTGACACTCTGGAGTTCCCCTTAGACACCAACAACTGGAGGAGCTTACTACCAATTGTTCAAAAAAAAAGCAACAACTTATCCATCAAACTGTACCAGACTGAGTCCCAGATGTCTGACCAAAGAGGCAGAAGAGAATCAGAGAAGGAAGAAAACCCTGCACCCCAGATCACACTACTTTTTGGGACATCCTGCCCCATATGCCCAAAGATCAGTGGAGCAAGAATCCACCTGCAATTCAAGACAAATGCTAGAAACTCATGACCGAATGGATGCTAGCCTCAAATCAAAGGACAGCAATGACAGCAGTCATCACAATTTGCAAGTAACTTCACAGGCAGGAGAAGATCATTTTCCAGAAACACACCAGGAATTCTCACATGCCAGCATACACCTGATGAAATAACAGGACCTGCAATGTTACTCAAATAAAGCAAGTAAAGTCGCCATAGTCCCAGATGACCGTAGGATGCTCTCTCCTTTGAGGGCGAGAGCTGACTGCTGGTGATTTAACCTGATGCCCACCACACCTCAGGCAAGGGGCAAGGCTGAGAAGGAGAAACCTTCATGAATAACCTCAGCCAGTACAGAAATTGATGATGTTGGCATCGCTCTGCATCACAAACCTGCCACCCAGCCAACTGAGCTAACCAGCTCCCCAGTTACCCAGATATGCTGGTGCTGGGGAAGGTCCCTCACCAACATCCGGGTACCCAAACATTTTCTTTTAAATGCATCAAATGCAGGAGTGGTACCACAGGATGAGTCATGGGTGGAATTTACCAGTTGACACTGACAAACAAAATGGACTTGTCCATGATGCTCAAGAGGCTACTGCAACAAACATGAGCATTGAAGCATTTGTTCGACAGTTAAATTCCAAAATTAAGACAGAATGCACTTGGGATAGCCACCTGTATTGACACTGAAATGAGCAACATTTTAATCACCTCATTTACACACGTCGTATTTGGATTGTAAATCTACTTACTTTTTCCAATCTATCAGATCTTCTGAGCTGCAAAAGGAGGAGGATAATATTTATTTTTTTGGTGCATTGAACAGATTAACAAGATAATGCACTGCTGCCATTAAATATTCTTTTGAAGGTCCACAACTATTAAGTTAAAGACATTATCAAACAGCTATGAAAATGCAAGTGTAAATCTGGAAGAAAACCTAATAAAATTCTCACCGGCTTAGCCACTTTTGTATCAGATTTTTGATCACCTTCACTTTGGGCCTGGAAGGACAACATTGCAAATAATGTTAATTTGAAACCCGTCTAGCTGTAAATGGCAAATTAATTGAGTTCTAGGTGTTTTCTATCAAAGAAATACCACCCAGACAATACAACATAAACAAAGCGTGCACAAACCGATGACTCACATTTTCTTTGCCACTTAAAGTAACTCATTTTAAAAAATACAACCAATTTAAACTGCAAAGATGTTTATAGACGTGCAGACTTTAAATACCAGCTGTCCTCTCCCTTACATCTGGGCCTTGCCTCACCTCCCAGTCCCTAACAGAAGTGTTGCCCCCGCCTGCCCCCACTACTGTACACTTCCCATCTACTGACTGATAGCATTCCAGCCTACAGTAACAAGCGCTAGCAATAATTTCTGCTTTGATGGTTCCCTCATCTTCTCCACACTGTCCAGAAACTGACTGATTCTTTGCCTCTGCTTCCCATCCAGACCAAGCACACCAATGTTCTCGGTCCAAAACATTAAATAATCCCACCTCACATGAATTGAAAATTACTGAAGCTTTGATGGAGATAAAAATCACTGAGCCAACTGCTCCCTCGAGGTTCAGATTAATTCTTGCTCTATTAATCCACAAATCTCTCATCCCAGTTGGAGAATCGCAATTTTGAAGCTGAAAGATGCGCTGGTTAGGTGTATTAACCTGAACAGGTGCCAGTGTGTGGCAACTAGGGTAATTTTACAGTAACTTCATTGCAATGTTAATGTAAGCCTTATTCGCGACTAATAAATAAACTTTTAATTTTAGACTCCTTTTAATGCTTGCTGTTAGTCTAACTCCAGTTCTCATTCCATCCTGTGACAACTGGCCCATTTAAAACTCACTCTATTGCAAGTTAGCAAATATTATTAATAATCACACCCTTCCATTTAGTTAGCCTTTCAACAGCCATCCCTCATGCACCACATTTCTAAGACACTTAATTTCTCACTTCCCTCCCTCATGGGGTGGCACAGTAGTTAGCACTGCTGCCTCACAATGCCAGGGACCCAGGCTTGATTCCTGGCTTGGTTCACTGCGTGGAGTCTGCACATACTCCCTGTGTCTGCATGGGTTTCCTCCAGGTTTCCTCTCACAGTCCAAAAGACGTGCTGGTTAGGTGCATTGACAATGTTAAATTCTCCCTCAGTGTACCCAAACAGGTGGGGAGTGTGGTGACTAGGAGATTTTCACAGTAACTTCATTGTGGTATTAATGTAAACCTACTTGTGACACTAATAAATATAGTTAATAAACTTAAACATTACCTTGTTCCTACATTATTTACCCCCCTCCCTATTTCCCCTCAGCTTCCCCCAATATTAGCTGTCTCCCAACTTTAGCATTTTCCCAAAAATGGCTAAATTCCTGAAGTGTCATCAATCCCTGTCTTGTTACTTTTCTTCCACCTTCAAATGCTCACCTCCTTCCATTTAGGTGAGCCCTTGTATTACCCTCTATTCTCATTCCCCCCACCCCCCCATGCTCATTCCCGCCTCGGGCATCATCGGTGCTCGTGAGGCGGGATGCCGGGAGCGAGCACGCAGTCGGGCTGGGGAGCGAGCACGTAGGGCAGTGGGGACTGAGTGAGTGACAGGTACATACGGGCTCCGCTAAAAGCCCACAGGCGGAGATTAGTTTCAAACATGGCTTTAGCCTTCGAAAGAGGAGGAATAAAAAAAAAGGGACTCCACACATCAATGTCCTTTAAAAACATGCACGAAACACCGACACAGCAAAATTTATCATCCTCTCATTTGCATTCATGATATACACATTACAAGGGAGGGAAAACGAACAAAGCCACCTGGAAACATAGAAAGAAAAACAGGTTCAACATTTGAAATATTGAAGTGAAGAAAGACCCCATTTGTTCCAGCCATCATGGAGGGGAAAAGGACATCAAATCTTGTTGGAATTTTAACCACTTTCAGTTTCGTTACCTTAAAAGTTTGCCAGTAAATTAAAACTTTTTATTAAATAATAAAAAGGGCAATTTGGAAAACGAGTACAAAAGAATGTTGCAACGCATTTCTATTTACCTTTTCCAAAGAGAACGCGCCATACGCATCCGAGTTACCAGATTTTTAAAACATAAATGCAATTTAAACAAAAAATTGACCCTGCAACCCAAACTTACCGTCCTTTTAGGAGGCATGGTTGCAAGAAAAAGTGGATCGGGTTAGCCTGTAGCAATGCACAGCCGAACCTAACGTCGCCACACCGATGTTGCAAGTTTCAGACAGCGCAGTTCAATTTCTAAACACCTCGCTAATCAGATGATAATATCATGCTAATTACATGCAAGACTGATCCCGCCCTCAGCGCCTTAGTGGTGGAACCCTCCTTTAGCCCCGCCCCACTCTCCCCAATCCTGCCTTTCCATTGGCCAGAGAACAATGGGTGAGGAGCGTTGCCGAGGGAGCCAGGAGAGCGGCTCCAGGCATTGGCTCCCCCGCCTGTCAATCTGGAAGAAGCTGTATCTGAAATGTGAAATTGCTGCAATTTGGGGGCTGGAAATCTAGTACACCCACAAAAAAGAAACACTCCCCCCTCTTCTCCTGGGCAGTGTTATTTGAACCCAGAATCTATGCATGGAGCAATTATATTTGTACATCCAATCACGGCGCCACAGAGCCAATGCATTTGCCTGTTTGGATATTTTGAATTCAAAAGCAAACATCCCGAAGATTGGCAGCAGTTAAGCAGGGCTGCTGGAAACGTACAGAATCACTCAGCCTTTCCTGAGCTGAAAGATTGGCTAATGTTTCAGGCACAGCCATTGTTCATTAAGCATATTCGTAATATTTAAGTTGGAATAAACCTTTCAGGCTGAACGTGATGGGTAGACCCCCCTCACTCACCGCCCTCTCGCATTGGTAACCTGGCGTTGTTCCATGGACACATTCTGTCCCATGGACACAAATTTCAATAATACACGCAGCCACCGTTGATATAATGTAGCACGTTGCGATATAAAGAGTAATACTTTTTCACAGCAGGTCTAACAAAGTAACCTAATTTGATAGTGCTCCTCGCACAACGTGTTTTGCATTAATAAAAAAAAACAAAGCATCTTAGAGGTTTATGTGGACGCTGAGCAGAAATTTGAAAAAAAGAGTGGGAGGAATGTAGGCTTAGTTGAAGAGACGGACCTTCAGGAGATTTTGGAAAGTGGAAAGGCAAAGCGGGTCGGGGGATACAATTTTATCGAAGTTGCATAATAGTGGATAACATTTTACGTAAAAAGTAGACAGAAGTTGGGTGATGAATGAGTAACAGAACACATTCAGATGAGTCGTAGACAGGCTGAGAGATATGGCTGGTGCACATTGACCTGGGAGGATGGAGCGAGGCAATGGAACAGTTTGAAGATGAGGCAAAAGATGTTTCAAATACATTAATTGGGGCTGAATGAGGATGATGGATGTGCACGGTGGCACCAGGAGCGAACACAGATTGCAAAGTTATTTTGTTTATCTTTAGTGATGTTAGTTCTTGCCACATCTTTGAATTTCTTAGGGACTTCTTTTAATGTTAAAGGCCTAAAAAGTAAAAGGGCAATAGAGAAAGGATTGGACCCATGCGTGTAAGCATGGAAGCAAAGGGCTAGCTGATTACTTTGCATCTGCCTCAATGCTCCTGATAGAAGCTGCTGCCCCATTGATAGTGAAAGAGGAGGTCATTGATATACTGGACGGGATAAGGATTGATAAAGAGGTATGAGGAAGGCAGGCTGCACTCAAAGTTGTAAGTCACCAGGATTGGCTGGGATTCATCTGCCAACGCTGAGGGAAGAAAGGTTGGAAATTGTGGAAGTACACTGCAACTGGGAACCAACCAATATTTCAAAGAGGTATAACCTAGCTTCCAGACTTTGTGCACTCTGGCCGTGCTCATTCCCAAGGTCAGAAAATCCAGCCCAAGGTCAACGGACCTTTACATGGTCCATATCCTGCCCACCACAATTTCTGGGTGGGACGGTAAAATTCCACTCTCAGCCTCTATTTATAAACCCAGTATCCCTTATATTTTATTAATCTGTCACCCCAAGTTCATGTACCTCTTTTAAATTGTACAATTTAGCCAGCATTGTCTTTTCAGATTCTTCCCACCAACATTTTTCACCTCATATTTTTCTATATTAAAATTTATCTGCCATTTCTCTGCCTATTCCACCAGCCTGTACATCTTCCTGAAGCCTGTTACTACTTTAATAACTGTTTATTACAGATCTAAGTTTTGTGTCATCTGCAAACTTCAAATTTGCGCCCTTTACCCCCAAAGCTGTTATATTAATGTATATCAGAAACAGCTTACTGACCCTTACTGAACACTGTATAGTTCCCTCCAGCTCAAAAAACAACCATTCACCACAACACACTGTTTTCTATTTCTTAGGCAATTTTGTATCTATGTTGTTCTTTTTATCCTGCGGGTTTCAATTTTGCTAGCAGGCCTAATATTTGAAACTTTATCAAAGTCCTTTTGAAAGTCTATATACACAACAGCCACTACAGTGTCTTCATTCACCCTTTCTGCAGCCTCATCAAAAAACTCAACCAAACAAGTCAATCACAATTTGCCCTTAACACATCCATGCTGGCTCATTTTTATAAGTCCATGCTTGTATAAATAGCTGTTAATTTTCTCCCAGAGTATTTTTTCTACAAGAATCTTCGCCAGAAACATTAAACTGATAGACTTGTAGATGCCAGGTTAGTCCTCCCGCTTTTGAACGAGGGTATAAAATATTCAACTTTCAAGTCCTCTGACACCTCCTAGGGAGGATTGGAATATTGTGGCCAGAACCTCTGTAATTTTTACCGGTACTTCTCTCAGCAACCTACTATACATAAGAACATAAGAACATAAGAAATAGGAGCAGGAGTAGGCCATCTAGCCCTTCGAGCCTGCCCTGCCATTCAATAAGATCATGGCTGATCTGTTGTGGCTCAGTTCCACTTTCCCGCCCTCTCCCCATAACCCTTAATCCCCTCTCTTATCAAGAACCCATCAACCCGCTTCTTAAAAATATTTAGCGAGGCAGCCTCCACCACTTCAACGGGCAGAGAATTCCAGAGATTCACCACCCTTTGAGTGAGGAAGTTCCTCCTCAACTCCGTTCTAAACCGCCTCCCCTTTATCTTGAGGCTGTGCCCCCTAGTCCTACTGTCTTTTTTGAGCGGGAAGAGTCTCTCCACCTCTATCCTATCCATCCCATTCATCATCTTATATGTCTCAATGAGATCTCCCCTCATTCTTCTAAACTCTAACGAGTACAAGCCTAGTTTATTCAGCCTCTCCTCATAGCTCAATCCCCTGAACTCCGGTATCAGCCTAGTAAACCTCCTCTGCACTCCCTCCAGGGCCAAAATATCCTTGCGCAGGTGCGGCGCCCAAAACTGCACACAGTACTCCAGCTGCGGCCTCACCAATGCCCTATACAGCTGCAGCAAGACCTCCCTACTTTTATATTCAATCCCCCTCGCTATGAAGGCCAGCATCCCATTCGCCTTCCTGACCACCTGCTGCACCTGCAAGCTGGGTTTTTGCGACTCATGCACAAGGACCCCGAGGTCCCTCTGCACCGTCGCCTGCTGCAGTTTTTCGCCATGTAAGTAATAGTCCTTCCTACCATTCTTCCTACCAAAGTGGACCACCTCACACTTGCCAACATTAAATTCCATTTGCCATTTCCTGGCCCATTCGCCCAGCCTATCTAGATCCTTCTGCAGACTCTCCACACCCTCCGCACAATTTGCCTTTCCCCCAATCTTGGTGTCATCAGCAAATTTCGACACCCTGCACTCGGTTCCCTCCTCCAGATCATCTATATAAATGGTAAATAGCTGAGGCCCCAGCACCGACCCCTGGGGCACCCCACTAGTCACCAACCGCCAATCCGAATAGCACCCATTGACCCCCACTCTCTGCCTCCTATTTGACAACCAATCCTCTATCCACGCTAACACCCTACCCCCAACTCCATGTCCCCTCACCTTCTGCAATAACCTCTTGTGAGGTACCTTGTCAAACGCCTTCTGAAAATCAAGAAAGACCACATCCACCGGCTCTCCTCTATCCACTGCCCTAGACACATCCTCATAGAACTCCAGTAAATTTGTCAGACACGACTTCCCTTTAATGAAACCGTGTTGCGTCCGCCCTATCAAGCAATTCCCTTCAAGATGCCTCGCACATCTTGTGTGAACTCAGTGTCAACAGCCTTTTGACAACCGCTTCTTTATTTTTTAAAATCTCATCTATTATCCCAATAACCTCCTCATTTACATAGCTTTAGGAAAGTCCTTTTCCTAGTTAACACTAATCTAAAGGACTCACATGTCTTCTCTCTTCACCAATAGATGTCTATTTTGGCCTGCAACTGACCCTACTGCGCCTGTTTTGTTTAATGTTTACTGTTCATATGCCTAAAGAAAAGCTGAAAGTTAATAAATCCCCTAGCCCTAATGATCTACATCTCAAAGCGTTGAACAAGGTGGATGCAGAGATGGTGAATGCATTGGTGGTCACCTTCCAAAATTCTATAGACTCTGGAATGGTTCCTGTAGATTGGAAGGTTGAATATGTAACACTGCTCTTTAAGAAAGAAGGGAATGAAAATATGCAGAGCTACAGACCCATTAACCTGACATCGGTAATAGGGAAAATGCTAGCATTTATTATAAAGGATGTGATTGCTGGGCATTTAGAAAAGAATAATAGGATTGGACAGAATCAACATGGATTCATAAAAGAGAAATAATGCTTGACAAAACTGTTAGTGTTTTTTGAAGATGTAATTAGAGAATTGATAAAGAGTAACCAGCAAATGTGAGCTTGAATTCCACACCAAGTGTGAAATAACACAAATTGGCTTCCTGCCACCCCAACTTTTCAACTGTTTTATCCTGGGGAGGTGGGGAAGTGGGGGGTGGCAAGACTTTGGGCAGGTGCCCATCTTTGCCCCAATTGAGGCTATGAAATGGCCAGTTATTGACCACTTAAAGATCATTTTCCACTCAGCCTCAACTTTCAGTCTGAGGGGAGGATTTCCTGGGCATGGGGAAGCCTGGAAATAACCAGGTTTAAGCTTCGGGTGGGGATGGTTGGGTGGGGAGAGGGGGTCTCCATCAGAAGCCCCCTTCTAATAACCCTTTGGGGTCTGGTGGCTGCTTGATGTTCCATTCTACCCTGCCTCATCTCTCACATCCTAATTCCTTACTATCTACCCCCTCAGGCTTTTCCTTTTCTCCCCACCCCAAGGCCCAGAAAACTTACCTGCTGTCATTCTATGTATGATTCTATGAAATTCCAAGTAGAATTTTCAAAGGATTGTTGCTACCTTTCCTATTGGTTTATAACTCAAAGGGGAAATCCTGCCTATTGTTGGAATGCAATCAACAAAGCAAATAATCTTAGCCCTTGTATCTCTGGAGAGCAATCAGATGGACTAGAAATCTTAACTCTGTTTCTCTCTCCACAGGTGCTGCCAGAGCTGCTGAGTTTTTCCAGCATTTTCTATTTTATGTCAGGATGTCAAATTGGATTGATATAGTTTTGGTCTTGTGAGAGTGACAAAAGTAGAGACTTCCACTCTTTCATGTCACTGTGTGTCACATCAAGCATGGCACTACTCATTTAAACATTGCACACTACCATTCCCTTGCTTGTGCTTACTGATCCATTGTGCTAAAACTGTAAAGCGCATTTATCTTGTTAGTGGGGGTGGCAGAGTTGGGACAATAGAATGCCTAAACCCTCCTCTACTGTTAAGGGATTTCTCAATGAATCCAGCAGGCATAATTGGGTGGCACAGTGGTTAGGACTGCTGCCTCACAGCACCAAGGAGCCGGGTTCAATTCTGACCTCGGGTCACTATTGTGTGGAGTTTGCACATTCTCTCTGCGCCTGCATGGGTTTCCTCCAGGTGTTCCAGTTTCCTCCATAGTCCAAAGATGTGGGGGTTAGTTTAGTTGGCCATACTAAATTGACCCTAATGTCAGGGGGATTAGCAGATTAAATACTGCGGTTACAGAGATAGGGCCTGGGTGGGATTGTGGTTGGTGCAGACCCAATGGGCTGAATGGCCTCCTTCTGCACTGTCGGGATTCTATGAATTGCAGGAATAATCATAATAAGGGTTATGGTATTTATCTGATAATAAGTGGACTTTGACAATGCACAGTGAAGTTTTTGTAGTCAGGTATTCACTGATGAATTAATTGAGTGATTAATGTGGTTTGAGGTTCATGCGAGGTGTCCTGATTCCTACACGGATGCTGTCTTTGACATTTAGTGCCTGAAAACTTTACAGTTCAGCTCTGTCCAGCTAATGCCTTCTTTCCAGAGGAAACATGATAAAGGTGTTGTCCCTATGAAACGCAGTGTCCATCATTTGCTTGATGCATGTTGTGCACTATAGACTACGTAATCTGGCAGATTACCTCTGTGGTGACTTGAAAGGATGTGATTGTGTGACAGTTTTATAAGAACATAAGAAGATAAGAAATAGGAGCAGGAGTAGGCCATCTAGCCCTTTGAGCCTGCCCCACCATTCAATAAGATCATGGCTGATCTGTCGTGGCTCAGTTCCACATTCCCGCCCTCTCCCCATAACCCTTAATCCCCTCTCTTATCAAAAACCCATCAACCCGCGTCTTAAAAATATTTAGCGAGGTAGCCTCCACCACTTCAACGGGCAGAGAATTCCAGAGATTCACCACCCTTTGAGTGAAGAAGTTCCTCCTCAACTCCGTTCTAAACCGCCCCCCCTTTATCTTGAGGCTGTGCCCCCTAGTCCTACTGTCCTTTCTGAGCGGGAAGAGTCTCTCCACCTCTATCCTATCCATCCCATTCATCATCTTATATGTCTCAATGAGATCTCCCCTCATTCTTCTAAACTCTAACGAGTACAAGCCTAGTTTATTCAGCCTCTCCTCATAGCTCAACCCCCTCAACTCTGGTATCAGCCCAGTAAACCTCCTCTGCACTCCCTCCAAGGCCAAAATATCCTTGCGTAAGTACGGCGACCAAAACTGCACACAGTACTCCAGCTGTGGCCTCACCAATGCCCTATACAGCCGCAGCAAGACCTCCCTACTTTTATATTCAATCCCCCTCGCTATGAAGGCCAGCATCCCATTCGCCTTCCTGACCACCTGCCGCACCTGCAGGCTGGGTTTTTTGCGACTCATGCACAAGGACCCCGAGGTCCCTCTGCACCGTCGCCTGCTGCAGTTTTTCGCCATCTAAGTAATAATCCTTCCTACCATTATTCCTACCAAAGTGGACCACCTCACACTTGCCAACATTAAATTCCATTTGCCAGTTCCTGGCCCATTCGCCCAGCCTATCTAGATCCTTCTGCAGACTCTCTACACCCTCCGCACAATTTGCCGTTCCACCAATCTTGGTGTCATCAGCAAATTTCAACACCAAACACTCAGCTCCCTCCTCCAGATCATCTATATAAATGGTAAATAGCTGAGGCCCCAGCACCGACCCCTGGGGCACTCCACTAGTCACCAACCGCCAATCCAAATAGCACCCATTAACCCCCACTCTCTGCCTCCTATTTGACAACCAATCCTCTATCCACGCTAACACCCTACCCCCAACTCCATGCCCCCTTACCTTCTGCAATAACCTCTTGTGAGGTACCTTGTCAAACGCCTTCTGAAAATCAAGAAAGACCACATCCACCGGCCCTCCTCTATCCACCGCCCTAGACACATCCTCATAGAACTCCAATAAATTTGTCAGACACGACTTCCCCTTAACGAAACCATGCTGCGTCTGCTCTATCAAGCAATTCCCCTCAAGATGCCTCGCTATTTCCTCCTTGATGACGGATTCTAACATTTTACCTACAACAGACATTAAACTAATCGGCCTATAATTCCCTGCCTTTTGCCTGGCACCCTTCTTAAACAACGGTGTAACATTAGCCGTTTCCAATCTTCCGGCACTTCCCCGGAATCCAGCGACGTTTGGAAAATAACCACCAAGGCATCCACCACCACCTCCGCCATTTCTTTCAGAACCCTTGGATGCATTCCATCCGGTCCTGGGGACTTGTCCACAATCAGTCCCTCCAGTCTGCCGAGCACCGCCTCTCTAGTAACAATAATGTCATTGAGACCCTCCAGTCCTACCATCTTTCCATCACTAACACCCGGCAAATTATTCACGTCCTCCTCCGTGAAGACCGAAACAAAAAAGTTATTCAAGACCTCAGCCATTTCCCCATCCCCTACCACTAAGTCCCCCCTCTCATCCACTAAGGGTCCAACGTTCGCCCTAGCCAGCCTCTTCCTTTTTATATATTTATAAAAACTCTTGCTATCCTTTTTTATATTAAGTGCTAGCCCCGCTTCATAGTTTCTCCTACCCTTCTTTATCAACTTCTTTGTCAATCTTTGTTGACATTTAAACCTCTCCCAATCCTCTTCTCGCCCACTACTCTTAGCCACTCTAAACGCCTCCGCTTTTAATTTAACACTTTCCTTCACCTCCTTCGTTTTCCACGGCTTATTACCTCTCCTCCTACGGTCCTTATTAACCATCGGAATAAATTATGGTCTGGTAATGTTTACTTCTGTGAGAACAGACTTTCCTGTCCCAGTGTTGTCTACAAGTTATCTTACCACTGATGACATGTCTTGTTATATGAAATACTTTTTTCTCTAACATATCCAGGTATGAAGAACAAACAACTCACATTTATCTTAAAATAGAAGAACAACTCAAACTGATTCAAATAAAAAATAGGTCCCGGGATAATAATGGCTATGATAGCTCTGACTCCTGGAAGTGGCCATTTAATAATCCTCAAAAATTGCCCCCAGGGCCTGAGACCAATGTGTGTAGGTTCCTGAACTGCAATTCCCTCCAGATAGCAGGAGCAGGGTCTACACACGAAAATACAGCCTGAAGAACAGCAACTGGGTGATATTTTAGGGAGTTGTCCTGCATGTGGAACTTTACCCCAGTGCGACTCAGAATGAAGAGATGGGTAGAACCCTTCCCCACTTCAGAATTCCTGCATGCATCATGGATACTTACTGCTTGCATGCCCATCTAACAGACTTGTGCCCACAGATTAGCAGGAAAATGCCCTAAGCTGGTGGTGGAGGGAGGTGCAGTGAAAGCAATAGTCTTAATTAACAGTGCCTGTTTTGAGTCACATTCAAAATTACTTAGAATCATAGTATCTCTACAATTCAGAAGGAGGTCATTTAGCCCATTGAGTCTGCACCAACCACAATCTCACTCAGGCCCTATCCCCATAACCCCACTCATTTATCCTGCCAATTTCCCTGACACTGAGGGTCAATTTAGCATAGCCAATCAGCCTAACCCACCCATCTTTGGAGTGTGGGAGGAATGATGTGGAGGTGCTGGCGGTGGACTGGGGTAAACACAGTAAGAAGTCTCACAACACCAGGTTAAAGTCCAACAGGTTTATTTGGTAGCAAAAGCCACTAGCTTTTGGAACACTGCCCCTCCCACCTGAAGGAAGGGGCAGCACTCCAAAACCTAGTGGCTTTTGCTACCAAATAAACCTGTTGGACTTTAACCTGGTGTTGTGAGACTTCTTACTGTGTGGAAGGAAACCAGAGCACCTGGAAGAAACCATACCGACACAGGGAGAATGTATAAACTCCACACAGACATTGACCCAAGCCAAGAATTGAGCTCAGGTCCCTGGCACTATGAGGCAGCAGCGCCACCACTGTGCCACCATGACACCAACTTTTGGAGTTTGAGGTGTGTAATCAATGAATGGTTCCCAATGAATAGATCCCAATGAATGTGAAAAGCACTGAGAAAAGTCACAATCACTGGTTTTTAATGAAGCTCTTTGGATTTTTCCTGCATATAAATCAGATCCTCAGAAGTCCACCTTCCATCCTCCATAAAGAATAGTTTATCCACAACTCTGCTGTCATTAGCTGCTGGTGCATACATCATTTCTTGACCTCTCTCTCGGTGACTGTGTAACCATTTCCATTCCACACACTCGCTCCCTTTTTCTATTCTTTCATGAGATGTTGGTGACGCTGGCTGGGCCAGCACTTACTGCCCATCTGTAATTGCCCTTGAAGAGTCAAACACATTGCTGTGGATCTGGAGTCACACGTAGGCTGAATCGGGTAAGGATGACAGACTACCTTCCCTAAAGGGCATTAGCGAACCAGATGGGTTTTTACGACAATTGACAATGGTTTCATGGTCATCATTAGACTTTTAATTCCAGATTTTTATTGAAATCAAATTTCACCATCTGCCCATGATTTGAATCCATGTCCATGGAGTCCCCAGCTCTGATGAAGGGTCATCCAGACACAAAATGTTTGCTCCATTCTCTCTTCACAGATGCTATTAAGCCTGCTGAGATTTTCCAGAACTTTCTGTTTTCGTTTACAGAGCATTACCCTGGATCACGGGTTTGCCAGTCCAGTGATAATGCCACTATGCTACCGCTTCCCCTGAACTTTCCATTCCTCTAACGATGCCCCCCCAACTCCACTGCCCGCCCCCCTCCCCCCACCTCCCCTCACCCCACCTCCCTTCCTTCTCTCCACTATTGACAGCCATACTTTCAGCTGCCTAAACCTGTGCTCTGGAATTCTCTTCCTTTAAGATCTTCCTCAAAATTCATCTCTCACCAAGTTTTCAGTCACTGTTTCCTAATGTCTCCCTCTTTGGCTTCATTTGTTATCTGATTGCCTCTGTGAAATGCCTTGGGGGCTTTGCGATGTGAAATGTACAATACAAATTCCAATGGAGGTTGCCGTTGTATATTTGCCCTGAAATTCCATGCCATTTTTGCCAGCCATTATCATAAGTCTGGTGGGAGACGAATGAAACATTCAATACAATGCAGAAATCACGCATGATCAGTGCTATTATTTTTGAATCCTGTAACCCCCAATATTCATGACTTTTGTTGTTTCTTCCCACTCCTCAACAACAACTCTGGCTTAAAAATCAGCATCTACTGCTCTTTTATAGCATAACTTGGAAACTCACGTGCAGTATATGATATGTAATAAAATTTCATTGGCATCTTGCATCAATTCTAGGAGGCAATTGATACAAAGAAATGTTGCAACTTAGAATTGTAAACCATTCAGAAGTTTTTAAAACAGCTCATTCATGGGATGTGAGCACATTAGCAGCGTCAACGTTTGTTACCAGCCCCTAATTCCCCTTGAGAAGGTGGTGGCGAGCCACCTTCTTGAACCACTGCAGGCTACATGGTGTAGGCACACTCAATGTTGTTAGGAAGGATGTTCTAGGATTTTGACCCAGTGACAGTGAACAAACAATGATATAGCTCTAAGTCAGGATGGTGTATGACTTGAAGGGGCATCTTCTGCCCTTGTCCATGGTAATAGAGGTTGTGGATTTGGAAAGGGGTTGTTGAAGGAGCCTTGGTAAGTGCACAATGCATCAATGGTTGAGGGAGTAAATGCTTAAGGTGGTGGATGGGATGCCAGTCAAGGGGCTGCTTTGTTCTGGATGATGTCAAGCTTCTTGCGAGTTGTTGGAGATGCGCTCATCCAGGCAAGTATTCCTGGAGAGCATGCCATCACATGCCTAACTTGTGACCTGTGGATGGACCTTAAGGATTCAGAAGTGGGCGACTCACTGCAGAATTTCCAGCCTCTGACTTGTTCCATAGTGATTAAATGGCTGATCAAGTTACATTTCTGGTCAATGGTATCTACCAGGATGTTGATGAGGAGGGGCTTGTAATTGAATGTCAAGTTTGGATGGTTAAATTGTCTCTTGAAGAGATGGTTGTTACCTGGCATTTATGCATCTTAAATGTTTCTTGCCTCTTATCTGCCGAGGTGTAAATTTTATCGGGGTCTTGCTGCATGTGGACACAGACTGCGTCAGTATTTGAGGAGTTGGGAATGGTGCTGAATATTGCACAATCATCAACAAATATCCCCATTTCTGACCTGATGGTGGTGGGAAGGTCATTGATGAAGCAGCTGAAGACACTTGAGCATAGAACACTACGCTGAGGAAATCCTGCAACAATGTACTAGGCTGAGACGGTTTGCCTCCAACAACAACAACCTCCTTTTGTGCTAATTATGATGCCAACAAGTGGAGAGTTTGATTTCAATTTCCATTGATTTCAGTTTTGCTCGGGTACTTTGATGCTACTTTATTCAAATGCTGTCTTGATGTCAAGAGCAGTAACTCTCACATCACCTCTGGAATACAGCTTCTTTTCCATGTTTGATCAAGGCTGTAATAAGGTCTGATCTTTGGTGAGCAGCTTATTGCTAAACACAGAATTGCTTGATTATCAAGGACGCCTTCCATTACTTAACTGATGATTGAGAGTAAACTGATGGGGTGGGAATTCACTGGATTGGATTTGTCCTACTTCTTATGGGCAGCTTCTTATATTGTCAGAAAGATGTCAGTGTTGAAGCTCTGCTGAAGTAGCTTGGCTTAGGAAGCAGTTAATTTTGGAACACAAATCTTCAGTATTACAGGCCCATTGCCTTTGCTATCCAGTGCTATCAACCATTTCTTAGTATAACATGGAGTGAATTGAATTGGTTGAAGAATGGCATCTGTGATGTTGGCTACTTCATGAGAAGGCCAAAATTGGACATATGGCTGAAGAGGATTGTAAATCTGCTTGTTGCTTGACACTGCCATTATTGAAGATGAAGATGGAGCCTTCTTTTCTGAACACTTTTTCACATGAAAGGCTCTGGATCGCTGGAATTTTCTTCTGCATAAGGTTGTGGTTAATTGAACGGATTTAAGTGACAGATCAGCCATAATTTAACTGAAGAGTGGAACACGCTCAAGCGGCTGAATGGCCCACTCTGTTCCTGTGTCCCTAGAACCTTGTAGATCAAATTGCTTTAGTAATATTTTAACTGCACTGTCGGTACTTACAACATTGGGTGGAATTTTACGGCCTTGCTCATCCTGAAACCGTAAAATCCTGCCCAAGGTCAACAGACATTCCTATTCTCTGCCCCTCACCCGCTGCAATTCCCTTGGCAGACAGGGCCATAAAATTCCAGCCATTGTCTCACTCATTCATGACTTGACTCATTGTAATCCCTCTTATTCCACATGTTAGCTTTCCTTCTTACAGTGTTCAGTAGAACTTTAAGAACTATTGACTTATCCTCTATCCTCCTGTCATGTACAAAATTAGAAGAATGATTGCATGGTAGACCTAAATTTTCTGGAGTAAGGGTTATGGTGGGTGGGTGAGTAAGTGGAGTCCACAAAAAGATCAGCCAAGATCTTATTCAATGGTGGAACAGGCTCGAGGGGCCAGATGGCCTATTCCAGCCCTTAGTTCTTATTTCTTATGTTTGAAATTAGTACCGAGCAGCCCCACATAAGTCGCAAAGTAGACCTCACAAAGACTTTTCACCAACCATAACTGAATAATCATCACTGTTGTACAAAGAACAAAGAGAATTACAGCACAGGAACAGGCCCTTTGACCTCCAAGCCTGCACCGACCATGCTGCCTGACTGAACTAAAACCCCCTACGCTTCTGGGGACCATATCCCTCTATTCCCATCTCATTCATGTACTTGTCAAAATGCCCCTTAAAAGTCACTACCATATCAGCTTCCACTACCTCCCTCGGCAATGTGTTCTAGGCACCCACCACTCTCCCTGTAAAAAATCTGCCTCGTTCATCTCTTTTAAAACAACCCCCTCGCACCTTAAACCTATGCCCTCTGGTAATTGACTCTTCCACCCTGGGAAAAAGCTTCTGATTATCCATTCTGTCCATGCCTCTCATAATCTTATAGACTTCTATCAGGTCTCCCCTCAACCTCCGTCACTCCAGTGAGAACAAACCAAGCTTCTCCAACTTCTCCTCATAGCTAATGCCCTCCATACCAGGCAACATCTTGGCAAATCTTTTCTGTATCCTCTCCAAAGTCTCCACATCCTTCTGGTACTGTGGCGACCAGAATTGAACACTATATTCCAAGTGTGACCTCACTAAGGGTCTATAAAGCTGCAACATGACTTGCCAATTTTTAAACTCAATACCATGGCCGATGAAGGCAAGTTTGCTGTATGCCTTCTTGACTAGCTTCTCCACCTGCATTGCCACTTTCAGCTGTAATATAACTTCTTCCAACTTCTATATTAATCATTCTTATAGTCTTTCCAATTAAAATGGGCAATATACCATCAGTGTGATCCAAACCATGGAGAGTTCATGGCTACTGGAATCAGACCATTAAAGACTCCAGTCATTGAATTTTGTCTTACTGTGCCTCACAGCATCTACAGTCTGATATCTCAGCTCAGAAAAGTCAAGTATATAGTAGGCACCTTATAAAGTTAAATGATACGATAGACAATTTTTACTTTTCTTTCACGAGACTCAAGTGTTGCTGGCGAGGCCCACATTTGTTGTCAGTGCCTAATTGCTGCATATGCCTATAATGCTGCAGCTTTATAAGACCCTTGTCAGACCCCACTTGCAGTGCTGGCTGCCTCATTACAAGAAAGATGTGGAAGCTATTGAAAGGGTGCAGAGGAGATTTACAAGGATGTTGCCTGGATTGGGGGACATGCCTTATGAGGATAGGGTGAGGGAGCTCGGACTTTTCTCCCTGGAGAGACGAAGAATGAGAGGTGACCTGAGAGAGGTTTATAAGATGTTAAGACGTATAGATCGGGTGGATTCTCGGAGGCTATTTCCCAGGGCTGAAATGGTCACTACGAGAGGACACAGGTTTAATGAGATGGGAATAGAGGGATATGGTCCCCGGAAGCATAGAGGGTTTTAGTTCAGTCAGGCAGCATGGTCAGTGCAAGCTTGAAGGGTCGAAGGGCTGGTTTCTGTCTGTAATTTTCTTTGTTCTTTGTACGACAGTGATGATTATTCAGCTATGGGTGGTGAAAAGTCTTTGTGAAGTCTACTTTGCAACTTATGTGGGGCTGCTCAGTACGAATTTCAAACATAAGAATTAAGAACTAAGGGTACAGAGGAGATGTCAGGGGTAAGTTTTTCACTCAGAGGGTGGTGGGTGAATGGAATCGGCAGCCGTCGGTGGTGGCGGAGGCGAACTCATCGGGGTCTTTTAAGAGACTTCTGGATGAGTACATGGGATTTAATGGGATGGTGGCGGAGGCGAACTCATTGGGGTCTTTTAAGAGACTTCTGGATGAGTACATGGGATTTAATGGGATTAAGGGTTATAGATAGACCTTGTGGGCCAAAGGGCCTGTTTGTGCTGTAGTGTCCTATGTTCTAATTGCCCATGAGACTCAAGTTAGTGATGAATTGAACTGTCCAATATCAGTAATCTCCCCATAATATATTTCTTTATTTGCTATTTTAATAAAGCATTGGCTAGTTTATTTAAAAATAGATTTACGAATCATTTTAGTAGCAGATTTGAAAATAGTAAATTAAGGTTAAGTCACTACATACCACACATACCCTGGAATGTTCATATTAAAATTTCAGACCTTAACACAGGAATTCATAGTTGATGTAATAGAGTAAGTTTAATATTGTTAAACATGGGAGTGTTTAAATAGTAAGAATATATCATGTGGCTTTCAGGGCATGGTTTCAGAACAATTATGCATGAAAATACTATCTTATGGCAGTATCCTTACTGAGTGTTTCCTTTACCTTCGTTGAAATTTTATGTGGTGTGTAGTGATTTAACTTATTACTACTTTCAAATCCACTACTTAAATTAATTTGTAAATCTGTTTAAAATAAATGAGCCAATGCTTTAAACAAAATAGCAAATAAAGGAATGTACTACAGGAGAGTTACTAATATTGAACAACACAATTCAGATTAGCAAAAAGCAGGAAAATCCAAAGCAAGAAGAAAATCTTTATGAGGGCTTCAGATTTGAAGGCTTAAGTCTGTTCGACAAGAAAATCGGCAGCTCGACCCTTTCATCTGTTCAGAGCACAAGAGATTTCTAAACTGGGAAGCACACAATTTATTTCACAAATGGCCACACACTTCTGCATTGAACCCCTTTGTCCCTTTTCAATTGCCAACTTGTTTTTTTAGTAGGTAATTATCTTCCCCTGTATTAGCCATTTGTTCCACCTGCTTAGTTGGCTAAATGCTAGAAATTACACGCAAGACTAGAAAATTCCACTTATTGACTCTGTGTTCATTCAGATACTAACTAGGCTGTTGTGAGGCAAACCCTGCAGCCAACCAAAAAAAAACAAACACGATGCAGTCCAGGTGTTCTACGAGGATCTTCCATTCAAAATCAATAATCTAGTCTAGATGATGTCGAGCCCCAGCTAGCAGCACAGTGACGCGCAAATGGTGCCCACTTGATGTCATGAGTGCTGGACCTGTTCCAGCTTTTGAGGTCAAACTAATCAACATATTGTGTGTGAGTTCCAGCTAGTCATGTTGTTATGATCACAAATGTATTGCAATGGAATATGTGACGTTCACAAGCAACCAAATTGAAGCTTAATGCAAGTTGCTGATGGATGAGCCGAGTGACTTCTGGAAGGACTGCGTGAGCAGGTTCAATCAAAATGGGAATTAATAGTTAAAGGTACATACCCCAATGCCAGGACTTCAGAAAGGACCAGAAGTCCCTAGCAACACCAGAGCTGCAACTGAAACCTGTCCCTTTCAAACTTTAGCCCTACCGGAGATCACCAATAACCAGCATATCCAGAAATTTTCCATCTGCAATGCTGAAGTCAAGGAAGGGGGGAGGGGGGGTGGAATCTGGTGGGAGCAGCAAAATTGGTGAGAGATCATCCAAAACAGGCACTAAGAGCTGACAGCAGGCATTAATTCGTTTTCAGCGTTTGTACAACACATGAAAATTATAATCTCTTTTGAAATCTTTATAAAGTGTGTTCCTCTAGTAGGCACAGGCAATATGGTGGCACAGTGGTTAGCATTGTTGCCTCGCAGTGCCAAGAACCCAGGTTCAATTCTGGCCTCGGGTCACAGTCTGTGAGGTTTGCACATTCTCCCCGTGTCTGTGTGGGTTTCCTCCGAGTGTTCCGGTTTCCTCCCACAGTCCAAATATGTGTGGGTTAGGTTGATTGGCCATGCTAAGTTGACCCTAGTGTCAGGGGGATTAGCAGGATAAATAATGAGTGAGGTTACAGGAATAGAGCCTGGGTGGGATTGTTGTCAGTGCAGACTCAATGGGCCAAATGGTCTCCTTATATACTATAGGGATTCTACAATTCTATGAAAACTGTATGCAAGTGGTAGAAATTTGCAAGTTTATGGGGAAAGAGCAGGGGAGTGAGACTTATTGGTTAGCTCTTTCAAAGTTAACTCTTTTACATTGGGGCAAATGGTCTCTTTCAATGCTGCATCATTCTATGATTATAAACTGTACTGATTGAATGGGTCGGGAACAAGGTACAGCACTCTATTGTAGAACTTAAAGAACTAAAACATCTTAAAGGGCCACCAGGCATGATTAGACTTGCAATAAGTTTCATTACAGTAGAAAAAAAAATCTTTGGTCAACAATCCCCGACCAACACCTCTGAGTAAAAATATTACTCAGGAAGAAAGTCCCATTTGGAGCAGAGCAGCCTACCAGAGGGGAGCATTCAGCAGCAGTTGAAGAATTTGATCACAGCAACAAGTGCAAACTCCATCACCCATTCATGGCCACTCAGTTCCAAAGAAAGCTTAATGACCCTTACAGGTTAGAGGAGCCAGCCTCATTCTCCAAGAACTCACTATGCACTCACTATCTGCCAAATTGTCGTAAAAACCCATCTGGTCACTGTCATCCTTCAGGGAAGGACATTCAATTGAATCAATTTGCTCAATAAATGTGTGTACCTATACCACATGGATTGCAGTGGTTCAAGCAGGCAGCCCACAACCATCTTCTGAAGGGCAATTAGGCATAGGCAATAAATACTGGCCTAATCAGTGACATTCACATGTCAGGAATTATTATTAATAATAAGAATAAAATGAGCTATACCCACAATATGTTGACATGTTTAAATTACTAACCCTCAGAGCAGGGCAAATGTCTTTTGATGCCTTCACCCAGTCTGCATGTGTTCCGGCCTTCAGGCTTATCACGCTACTTTATTATGGTCTGTAATGAACTGTTGCATGCTCACTTTATCGCGCCCATTAGGGGCGGCATGCTGAGAATTGCATGTCATGGTAACCAAAAGTAACGTAGTTCTTTTAACTTTCTTTATTCACTGAGGGTGGGATTTTCTGGCCATTCTCACTCCAAAACTGGAAAATTCCATCCAAAGTCAACGGAACTTTGCATGGTTCACCGTTCCCCCCCAGCAACCCGTTATGATTCCCGAGGCAGGCGGATGGGAAAATTTCTCCCAAAGAAGACAGCGCATAATAACTAAGAGTGATTTCCAATCAATGGAGCCATCCCAAACCTCCAGCCTCACACCTTGATGAGGCAGAAAGCAATCAAACTCAATGCATCAGAGATGGGAAATGAGGGAGTCGTATTGCAGTTGTGGGTTTGTCTTGACATTGTGGTTAGAAATCATAGATCCCTACAGTACAGAAGGAGGCCATTCAGCCCATCAAGGCCGCACTGACAGCAATCCCACCCAGGCCCCATCCCCACAATCCCACATATTTACCTGCTTCAGTGCTAAGCCCTGGAATTGCCTACCTAAACCTCCATTTTTCTACCTCTCTTTCCTCCTTTCAGACACTCCTTAAAGCCGACCTCTTTGACTATAATTTGGGCATTTGTCCTAACATCCCAAGTGACTAATGTTGGTATATAACATTCTGATGAAGCACCTTGGGGTGTCTTATTATTGCTACGCAAATAAAAGTTGTTATTTTGTTTATCAGTGCCACAAGTAGGCTTACATTAATACTGCAATGAAGTTACTGTGAAAATCCCCCAGTCGCCACACTCCAGTGCCTGTTTGGGAGAATTTAGCATGGCCAATGTACTTAACCTGCACATCTTTTGGACTGTGGGAAGAAACCTGAGCACCCGGAGAAAAGCCACGCAGACACAGGAAATATACAGACTCCGCGCAGACAGTGACCCAAGCTGGGAATTGAACCTAAGTCCCTGGCGCCAAGAGGGAGCAGTGCTAACCATTGTGTTGCCATGCGCCCTGTATTGTAACTGTAATAGATGGATGTTAGTAGAGCATCAAGCAGTGTTCCTCACACCCATTTTAATTTTTTTTTAAACAAGAATTCAATGACTGGGACAACTCTTGGGGCTTTGGAGTAAACCAGGATGAATACCAAGACGTTGAAAAGTATTTTGGGAGTTGTGAGCCCATAAGAGTTAGGGAATAATGGCTGATGGGGATCTCTGGTGTTGATCCCATTGGGGTTGGTGGATTTTAGGAGATGTTACTCCACTTAGATACTTTGTGAAAGAAGACTGATTAAAGAACAACAATAACAAACATCTTGCATTTACACCAAGAATTAGCAAACAAAACTTGACATCACGCCTTGCAAAGAGCTATCAGGGCAAAGAGGTAGATTTTAAGGAGAGCCTTAAGGGAAGAGGAGAGAGATTTAGGGGAGGGATTCTGGAACATTATGTTTTTGTTACTGAGGGTACAGTTGCCAGTGGCTTCAGTACAAGAACCAAAAAAAGGTGAGGAGACAGAAAGGAAGGTGATAGCGACCTCTGGAGGTGAAAAGGAACCAATGGAAAAAAAGTTGATAAATAACTTTAGAATCTCTTAAGCCTTCGACTTCAGCCCCCAAAAGGCATTTTATAATCTAAAAGACTGATTCTTACTTCAAGCAGGAATCAGAGGTATGGGGACTGACACAGGAATTAAACCCTTTACTCTAATTGGTATGGTAAGCCTGGGAGATTTTACTCCCGATTACTGCGTAGGCCCTGACACCTGTCAGTGGCATCACCATCGGTGAGGGTGTCAATTTTGGTGGTGGAAGTAATGGTGTTGGTGTGGGGCAAGGGTGGAGGGGGTGGTGTGGGAGGGACGGCAGGCGGTTGGCAATAGTCAGACAATTGCTGAAATGTCCATGGAAAGAGTCCCTAGCAAGCTTAGTATGGGAGTGGAGTGGTGGGTGATAGGGTGCACGTGGCAGTGGGGGCTCCGAGATATCTTTCTAGGGCCAAGGATAGCACGTGCACTGGCCTGTATTTTTAAAATTCTTTCATGGGACGTGGGCGTCTCTGGCAAAGCAAGCTTAAGTTGCTCATCCCAAATTACCCTTGACCTGAGTGGACTATTTTAAAAAGTAGTTAAAAATTAACTACACTATTGTGGGACTGGAGTAGTGTGCAGGCTAAGGATGGCAGATTTCCTTCTTTAAAGGGGAAGGATGGCCTGGAGTGGTCAGCCCTCATATGCCAGAAGTCTGTGATGTAAAAATGATAGCGGGAGTGAAACCATATTGGAAATGTGATTTCAGATTCATCCTTCACCATCTAAATCATAGAATCATAGAATCCCTACAGTGCAGAAGGAGGCAATTCGGCCCATCGAGCCTGCACCAACAACAGTCCCACACAGCCCCAATCCCTGTAGCCCTAGTATTTACTCTGCTGGTCCCCTGACACTAAGGGGCAATAGGTTAATCAACCTAACCCACACATCTTTTGACCAGAAACTGGAGCACCTGGAGGAAACCCACATAGACACGAGGAGGATGCGCAAACTCCATACGGACGCTCGCTCAAGCCGGGAATCGAACCCGGGTCCCCAGCGCTGTGAGACAGCAATGCTAACTACTGTGCTTCCATGCTGCCCACCTTTCGCATCTTAACTCGGCCAGTCCTGAAATAGGACCTCTCTAGGATGCTCAGACTTGGGCCGAACAGATGCTGAGTTTAACCATCTCCTTCACCTTGAAAAAACTAAGGAACCGATTCAATGGGAGCATTAGTCAGACCATGGACCCTCTGGTCAATGAGAATGCGGAGCTGAAGCCTGATCATGGGAGTAGTTGTGCAACGAGAATGGAAGATGAGTTTTCCCACGGTTGATGAGAACCCTAGTCAAACCACGGGCCTGACTGTTGAATAGTTCAGTCACCATCTCTAGATTCCTAACAGGACTTCGGGAACAGCTCTTAACTTCAAGCTGATGGCCTCTCAGCTGCAGTGCTTGATGGGAAGCTGGAAGATTGATACAATATAAAAATGACAACCAAAATATTGGACAAAGTTCTGCAAGATGGGGCTTGATCTGATTTATTATTGTTACATATTGGGATACAGTGAAAAGTATTGTTTTTTGTGTGCTATACAGGCAAAACATACCACTCATAGAGTACATGGAGGGAAGGAAGGAGAGAGTGCAGAATATAGTGTTACAGTCATAGCTATCGTGTAGAGAAAGATCAAGATAGGTCCATTTACAAGTCTGATGACAGCAGGGAAAAAGCTGTTCTTGAGTCACTTGATGCATAATCTCAGACATTGGTATCATTTTCCTGATGGAAGAAAATGGAAGAGAGCATGTCCGGGTTGCATGGAATCCTCTATTATGCTGGCTGCTTTTCCAAGGCAGTGAGAACTGTAGACAATTCAATGGTTGGGTGGCTGGTTTGTGTGATGGACTGGGTTTTGTTCATGACCCTTTGTAGTTTCTTGCAGTCTTGGAGAGGGCAGGAGCCATACCAAGCCGTGATACAACTGGAAAGAATGCTTTCTATAGTGCTTGTTGGTGATCATGTGTCAACTGTGCATTAACAGTTGGGTAGCAAAAAAGGTAGCCTTTGTGTTTCATGCGGACGTGGGCTTGTTGGAAGGAGTCTGTATGAATGTGCAATTATTGAGGTCCTGGACTTGGGAAAGGCTGTAAGCTGTATTAACACCAAAGCCCCAGCCTATTGTTTCCAGATGCCTACAATGAATGTGATGAAACAAGGCATGATTCACATGCTTACTGCAAGTATGATCTGTAGACTGGCCTAATATTACAGAGTTCCTGGAAGGAGCTGGAACCACAGAAGCTGAAGGCTGCAACATCTTTAACTGCAACAGCCGGTGCTATGCCAACTGGCTACAGACCTCACTGCAGCAGACAACACAACTTTGACATCCACTCAAAAAAAAGCAGAGTCCTTTGCACTTCACTTGCCAGAACTGAATTGCCAGAAGGACGCCATGAAAGAAGTAATGTGCATTAATAGAAACCCCTTCCCAAGTTCATAATGTTCTACATCCAATAAAAATATTTTATAGGTTTGTTTTTAACAACTTAGAGAATTTCAATGTAATACAAGAAAAATGTTTGTTGAATCTTGCCAGAGTTTTACTTCCGAGTAGCTGAAGATGTCTTTAGGGACTGTCAGTTTAGGCACTCAATGTCTGGTAAAAAAAAGGATGGCACATTCATGGCACAAATCTGTATTTGAAGGATGCTATTCAGGGTCATTTTTTACTGCATTAGACTTTGGTGTGCCTATCATGTGAACTTTTGCCTGAAACAAATAAACTTAGGGATTAGAATCATAGAATTATAAAATTCCTACAGAGCAGAAAGAAGCCATTCAGCCCATCAATCCTGCACGACCAACAATCCTATTCAGGATGTATCACTGTAACCCCACATATTTACCCTACTAATCTCCTTGACACTAAGGGGCAATTGAGCATGGACAATCTATCTAACCTGCATATCTTTAGACTGTGGGAAGAAACCAGAGCACCCAGAGGAAAAATGCAGACACAGGGAGAACGTGCAAACTCCACACAGACTGGAATTGAACCCGGGTCCCTGGTACTATGCGGCAGCAGTGCTAACCACTGTGCCACCATGCCACCCATCGTTACATGTAACTATAATGTTGTAGCTGTCACAAAGATTTGGTTGAGAGAAGGACAAGGCTGGCAGCTTAACGTTCAGGGATTTAGATGTTTCAAGCATGATGGAGAGGAATGCAAAAGAGATGCAGTCACTGAGGTGCAGTTAGGGAGGGAGTTCCAGAATTGTGACCCAGCGACAGTGAAGAAACGGTGAGATATTTCTAAGTCAGGAGCTTTCAGGGGAACCTCCAGGTGGTGGTGTTCACATGTATCTGCCACTCTTGTACTTGGAGATGGAAGTGGTCGTGGGTTTGGAAGGTGCTGTCTAAAGAGCTTTGCTGAGTTGCTGCAATGCATCTTGTCCATGCTACACATTGTTGCCATGATGCGTTGGTGGTGGAGGGAGTGAATGTTTGAGGACAGGCTGCCAATCATGTGAGCTGCTTTGTCTTGAATGGTGTCAAGCTTTGTGAGTGTTGTTGGAGCTGCAGTCTTCTGGGCCAAGTGGAGAGTATCCCATAATGACATAAATCAAAAGGAGATCAAGTGGGAATTGTCTGAAAGGAATAGAGTTCCTTTTTCCACTTATGACCTGAGCTGTGCTTTCTAGAAACAAATAAACAAATAAACTTAGGGATTAGAATCATAGAATTCCTACAGAGCAGAAAGCTCACTGTAAAAGAATGAAAAAAACTTTGTGCATATAATAAAACAAATATTTGTCCTCTTTTTACAGATGTATGATTAAGTGAATGATTTTGTCACTATTTTTAATTCATTCACAAGACAGGGGTATCACTGGCTGGGCCAACATTTATTGCCCATCTCTAGTTGCCTTTGTTCAGGGGGCAGTTGAAAGTCAACCACATCGACAATGATTTCAATATCGCTATTGTCCCAATTGTAAGGCTGGAGCTGTCACATCTACTGGGGAACGTATCCTTGCTACAGTACACAGTCATCGACAAAGAGGAAATCACAAAGTCTGTCCTTGGAGAACTTAGTCTTTGCCTGGAGTCACCTCAGATTGAGCAGCTTCCCATTCACATGCTATCTGATTCTAATGCCAGGATCATCATCATGGGAGGCATCAGAGAGCATGGAAGAGAAAAATGAAGAGAGTTAGCAGTAGCATGAAGACCTAGGTAGAATTAGGGACCTTGTGGTGAAGGATCCTCTTGGGAAGAGTGATCATTGTATGGTGGAGTTTCTGATGCAGATGGAGGAGGAGAAAGTGGGTTCCTGGACCTGTGTCCTTTGTTTGAACAGAGGGGAGTACAATAAGATGAGAGAGGAATTGGCGAATGTAGATCGGGGGAGCAGATTGGGAGGTAGGTCTGCTGAGGAACAGTGGAGGATCTTTAAGGAGATCTTTCTTGGTGCTCAGCAGAAATTTATTCCGATGGTAAAGAAGGATCGTAGGAGGAGAGATAATCAGCCGTGGATAACAAAGGAGATAAAGGAGAGTATTAAATTAAAAGCTGATGCGTTTAGAGTGGCTAAGAGTAGTGGGCGAGAAGAGGATTGGGAGAGGTTTAAATACCAACAAAGAATGATGAAGAAGTTGATAAAGAAAGGAAGGATAAACTATGAAGCTGGGCTAGCGCTAAATATAAAAAAGGATAGTAAGAGTTTTTATAAATATATAAAAAGGAGAAGGCTGGCTAGGGTGAATGTTGGACCCTTGGAGGATGAGAGGGGGGACTTAGTGGTGGGGGATGAGGAAATGGCTGAGGTCTTGAATAACTTTTTTGCTTCGGTCTTCACGGAGGAGGACGTGAATAGTTTGCCGGGTGTTAACGATGGAAAGATGGTAGGAGTGGAGGGCCTGAATGACATTATTGTTACTAGAGAGGTAGTGCTTGACAGACTAGAGGGACTGACAGTGGACAAGTCCCCAGGACCGGATGGAATGCATCCAAGGGTTCTGAAGGAAATGGTGGAGGTGATAGTGGATGCCTTGGTGATTATTTTCCAAACCTCGCTGGATTCCAGGGAAGTGCCGGAAGATTGGAAAACGGGTAATGTTACACCGCTGTTTAAAAAGGGTAGCAGGCAAAAGGCAGGGAATTATAGGCTGGTTAGTTTAACGTCTGTTGTAGGTAAAATGTTAGAATCCGTAATCAAGGAGAAAATAGCGAGGCATCTTGAGAAGAATTGTTTGATAGAGCAGACGCAGCACGGTTTCGTTAAGGGGAAGTCCTGTCTGACAAATTTATTGGAATTCTATGAGGATGTGTCTAGTGCGGTGGATAGAGGGGAACCAGTGGATGTGGTGTTTCTCGATTTTCAGAAGGCATTTGATAAGGTGCTGCACAAAAGGTTGTTACAGAAGGTTAGGGGGCATGGAGTTGGGGGTAGGGTGTTAGCGTGGATAGGGGATTGGCTGTCAAATAGGAGGCAGAGAGTGGGGGTCAATGGGTGCTATTCGGATTGGCAGTTGGTGACTAGTGGAGTGCCCCAGGGATCGGTGCTGGGGCCTCAGCTATTCCATTTATATAGATGATCTGGAGGAGGGATCCGAGTGTAAGGTGTCGAAATTTGCTGATGACACAAAGATAACTGGAACAGCAAATTGTGCGGAGGGTGTGGAAAGTCTGCAGAGGGATCTAAATAGGCTGAGCGAGTGGGCGAGGACCTGCCAGATGGAATACAATGTTGGCAAGTGTGAGGTTATCCACTTTGGTAGGAATAATGGTAGGAAGGACTACGACTTACAGGGTGAAAAGCTGCAGCATGCTACGGTGCAGAGGGACCTGGGGGTCCTTGTGCATGAGTCGCAAAAACCCAGCCTACAGGTGCAGCAGGTGGTCAGGAAGGCCAATGGGATGCTGGCCTTCATAGCGAGGGGGATTGAATATAAAAGTAGGGAGGTCTTGCTGCAACTGTACAGGGCACTGGTGAGGCTGCAGCTGGAGTACTGTGTGCAGTTTTGGTCGCCGCACTTGCGCAAGGATATTTTGGCCTTGGAGGGAGCGCAGAGGAGGTTCACTAGGCTGATACCGGAGTTGAGGGGGTTGAGCTATGAGGAGAGGCTGAATAGACTGGGCTTGTACTTGTTAGAGTTTAGAAGGATGAGGAGATATATCATTGAGATGTATAAGATGATGAAAGGGATGGATAGGGTAGAGGTGGAGAGGTTCTTCCTGCTCAGAAAGGACAGTAGGACCAGGGGGCACAGCCTCAAGATAAAGGGGGAGCAGTTTAGAACGGAGTTGAGGAGGAACTTCTTCACTCAAAGGGTGGTGAATCTCTGGAATTCTCTGCCCGTTGAAGTGGTTGAGGCTACCTCGCTAAATATATTTAAGACACGGGTGGATAGGTTTTTGGTAGGTAAGGGGATTAAGGGTTATGGGGAGAAAGCGGGAAAGTGGAACTGAGCCACTTCAGATCAGCCATGATCTTGTTGAATGGTGGGGCAGGCTCAAAGGGCTAGATGGCCTACTCCTGCTTCTATTTCTTATGTTCTTATGTCTATTTAACCACTTTAGTGACTGGTAATGGGTCAGAAGGCTTATCATCATCCAGGACAGTCACTAGCATGTCTTCATGGAACTAGCGAGACATTGAGATGGATTTCTCAGAGCAGCTGAATCTCTCCATTACCTTCCAAAGGCCACCAGGACTGAGCATGTCAAAGCCCTTAGTCAGGTCAATAAATGTCATGTCGGAATTTGGGCTCTGTTCTTGGCATCTCTCTTGGAGTTGCCCAGCTGTAAACCCATACTGGAGATCCTGAACCCTTTCTGAAATTGCACTGACTCTAGAAGCAGTCCTGGTCGACACGTGCACTTCGCAGTTCAGGAGGATTCTGGCAAAGATTTTGTCAGCGAGGAAGAGGAATGAGGTTCCTCTATGATACTCACAAGATTGTTGAGTTCCTTACCACTGCTACATGTGGACAATAGGGGCTTCTTTGATTTCTTGCAGAATGGTTTCAAGAACCACATCAAAGGTTCTTGTGGAAGATAAACGCTCATAGTGTAGGGGGTAACATATTAGCATGGATAAAAGATTAGCATGTTGGCAAAAAACAGAGAGTATGCATAAATGGGTCTTTTTCTGAATAGCGAAATGTAACAAGTGGAATCCCGGAGGGGTCTGTGTTGGGGCCTCAACTTTTTATAATTTATATCAATGATCTAGATGAGGGGAGTAAGGGCATGGCAGCTAAATTTGCAGATGACACCAAGAAGGTTGGAAAGTATATTGTGAAGAGGACATAAAGAGGTTGCAAATGGTTAGAGATAGGTTGAGCAAGTGGACAAAAATCTGGCAGATAGAGTATAATTGGGATAATGTGAAGTTGTCCACTTCGGTAGCAAGAATAAAATAGCAGAATATTACTTAATCAGTGAATAATTGCAAAATTTTGAGGTATATGAGTCAGAAAAAGTTATGGTATAGTAAGTAACTGAGAAGGTTAATGGAATGCTGCCCCTTTATTATAAGAATTGAACCTAAAAGTTAGGATGTAATGCTTCAGTTATACAGGGCACTGGGGAGACATCAAAGTAACATTTGACCAAATGTGGCGTCATACATCAGGGTCATCTGAGTATTTTAGTACTATTTTGACATTCCTTCACTATTGTTGGGTCAACCTCCTTCCTAACAGCACTGTGGGTGTACCTTCAACACAGGGACTGCAGCAGTTCAAGAAGGCAGCTCACCACCACCTTCTCATGAGCAATTAAGGATGGGCAATAAATGCTGGGCTAGCCAGTGATGTCCACGTCCCATGAATGAAGAATTAAAAAAGAAACAAGCGTGACATTTCTCCTATGTTTCTGCACCCAGAAGACTGAAGAATACAATATGTATGAAAACATTCTAGTAGCCGAAATTATTGTTCAAAGGTGGTTGTGGCTGGGTTACTCAGGAGAATGACTCGTTGGTTCTGCATGGGGAAACAAGCAGCTTTTTCCTTCTCACACCTGAAAGACTAACTGTATTCCACAGTGAGGGGCAACAAAATGAGATGCAGTGGTATTATCGCTAGACTATTACTATAGAAACTGAGCTAATGCTCTGGGGATCTCGGTTTGACTCCCACCATGGCTGATGGTGGAATTTGAATTCAATAAAAAATATCTAGAATTAAGAATCTACTGATGACCATGAAATGATTGTCAGAAAAACCCATCTGATGCACTGATGTCCTTCAGGGAGGGAAATTTCTCATCTTTGCTTGGTTGACATGTGACTCCAGAGCCACAGCAATGTGGTTGACTTTCAACTGCCCCCCCGAACAAGACAACTAGGGATGGGCAATAAAGGTACAAGGCTGCTTCAGTAAGGCCTTATCTCAGGCCCAGGCTTGCATTCCATGAACAGAGCCTGTCAACAATGAGTATATTCACAAACATCAGCCTGGGAACAAAGAGGTACGAGCCTGCCTGGCAAACTGTAAGTCCATGGAGCAATATGCTGCCCACTCTGCCCTGTGTATATGGGATTTGGATTGTGTACCAATGTCAAGCCAAGAAGCTCAATCACTTTCACTGGAGCTGCCTTCAGAAGGCTTCTGAAGATCAGACAGCAGAATAATATACCAGATGCTAAGGTGCCCACCTGAGATGGCATGCCAAACACCTAGAATTCCTGATACTTCTTCCCAAATCGAATCTTCATGGACAGCCTGAGTTTGGGGTGGGGCTCTTATGTTTGTCAAAGGACATTCTGAAGACTTCATTTAGGAGTTCTGATATCGACTTGGAGTCCTGGGAGAAACTCACCCAAGTTCACTGTACCTGGTGCAACCAAATGAAAACTGTGTGGCCTCCTTCAAAAGAAAACACATATCAGAGCCAGAGGGAAAATACAAAGAGAGGAAATCCTAGTCTAGCAATTTGTCCAAAACCAAATCATCTGGGGGTATCCTGTCCAATTTTCAGCTGAACTTTCTGAATGTAGGTTAGGTTAGCAATCACCTCTGTGCCCATCAGAAGGAACCACACCAGAAATACCAGAGGATGGACAGTCATCCTCACCACCAAGGGCAAACAAGAGAATAGGTGATGCAATATTGCCATCTACTGGTCCAGCAACATATGACATGTAAGTATCCCAAGAGTGGCAGTCCAAGGATGATTGCCACTCCATGGAATATGATTCCGTCCATTTTCCTTCTGCAAAGAATAAACATTGAAATCTACAAGCAAAATACTGCAGATGTTGGAATCTGAAAGAAAAACAGAAAATGTGGAAAAACTCCCAACTGGCAGCATCTGTGGAGAAAGAAATTAGAGTTAATATTTCAAGCCTGTAAGTTTAAGTTTATTTATTAGTGTCACAAGTAGGTTTACATTAACACTGCAATGAAGTTACTGTGAAAATCCCCAAGTGCCACACTCCGGTGCCTGTTTGGGTGCACTGAGGGAGAATTTGGCATGTCCAAAGGCCAATGCATCTAACCTCCACAGCTTTCAGACTGTGGGAGGAAACCGGAGCACCCAGAGGACACCCACTCACACATGGGGAGAACGAGCAGACTACACACAGACAGTGATGCAAGCCAGGAAGTAAACCCAGGGTCCTGGCCCTGTGTGCCATGGTGAGTGAGTGGGGAGGGAGGGAGAGAGTGCAAGTCAGGGACAGAGAGAGAGAGAGAGCATGTTACAAATGTACACACATCAGATCACCCTAACTGCCTTTGTCCTGAGACCCAGGAACATCCTTTACATCAAATATATAAAATATAGAAACAGTCAAGACGATGTATGTTAAACGTCACGGACACTGTTAATGTAACTTCACTTAGACCAGAGATTCCTGCTTCCTCATTCCACCAAACAGTATTTTACAAAGATAGTTGAGCTATTACTCGTAACTCAGATATTTTGATACAGCACAGGAGACCATTTGGCCCATCATGCCTGTTCCAGCTATCCAATTAATCCCACTCTCCTGCTCTTTCCCCATAGACTTGTAAGTACTTTCCTTTTCAACTAGGTGTCCAATTCCTGTTTGAAAGTTGGATGACCCTGTATAACCCTTCTTCGGAGTTAAAGAGAGAGAAATGTGTTGGATTATATATTGTTTAAGAGGGGAGAGTCAATGAACGGGCAAGTTGATCTTCCTGGCTAGTGTAGATCAGGGTAGCCGATGAGATTAAACGTAAGGAGTCACCCGATGCAACTTCTCAAAGCATCTCAGCCTCTTGGTTAAGATGAAGCATTGGATCAACCCAGGACTGAGAGCAATGCCTCCTCCTGCTGGCTTAGGTCTTGTTTGTCTCTGTTGTGGGGACCCTGAATTGGATTGAATAAAAAATTGAAAAAAATTCTCAGTTTCAAAGCGAGACATCTGACGAGACAGTGGTGTAGGTTAGAAATTACTGATCAGATTAATTGAACTTTGAATGGAAAATAAATGATTTTAAGGAAAAGCTTTAGATTTACTACAACAACAAACTTCCCTTCTCTCAAAAACAGCTCCGTGCTGACACAACATAAAACTCAACCTTGGCGCATGATTAGTCTCACTGAGCGGTTCACAATCTCGGAGTCTCTGACTAGGCCTGATCCCTGACCCTGGCTGACAACGAGTTGGCCTCACATATCGCAGTCAAAGTTCTTTAATGAGATCTTATCGCTTCTCAAACCGGGCTCTGTGGATGTCTGGAGGTCAACACAAACTTTTCGTAGGGTCTGCGATGCACAGCCAGCCATTCAGGTGGTGACGTGGGCAAGGGAAAGTGAATGAATGACAGGCAGAGGTGTCCTCTGCCCCCCCACCAGGTATACCAACTCTCTCCCCGCTCCTGTACTGCTTTCCACATGCTCTGCACTCCCGGTATTATCGCTGAGGTTAGACAAGCAGTGTGCATTGAGAACATGGAGTGAAGCAATTCAAGAAGACAGTTCGCTACTACCTTCTCAAGGGCAACTAGGGTTGGGCAATAAACGCTGGCCAGTCAGTGACACCCATGTCCCACAAATGAGTGAAAAAAAAGAAACAGACGCTGGCTTTATGTATTTTTAAAAGCATTATAAAAATGCTCCTTATCTGCAGCCCTTTCACATTATAATTGTGATGGATGGATACATGACTTCAATCCATTGAAAAGAGGGTCCATCATGCAAAAAAGTTTCATAACCACTAAAGAATGTTAAAAATGTACCTGTCATGATCAGCCTTTCAGAGAATTGAAAACGATGCTCACACTATTTACAGCATCAATGAAACATATAATTCAGTCAGTTTTCTGGTCATGGAGTGGCACAATGGCGCAGTGGTTGGCACAGCTGCCTCACAGCACCAGGGACCCAGGATTAATTCCTGGCTTGAGTGACTGTGTGGAGTCTGCACATTCTCCCCATATCTGCGTGGGTTTTCTCTGGGTGCTCCGGTTTCCTCCCACAGTCCAAAAGACGTGCTGGTTAGGTGCATAGGCCATGCTAAATTCTCCCTCAGTGTACCCGAACAAGCACCGGAGTGTAGCGACTAGAGGATTTTCACTGTAACTTCATTGCAGTGTTAATGTAAGCCTACTTATGACGCTAACAAATAAATTTAAATGTACAGAATAGCTTGTAACCCTCCCACAACCCAGCCCCCAATCCCACTGCATCTACTCAATAGCAACATTTTGGAACTTAATGAACCAAATAAGCGAAATCTAAAATAAGAAGGTTTTACTACCCGCTGATCTGAGCTTCTTTAACGATGAACTCCAACAGAAAGGAGTTTCAGGCCATATGTATAACAGGTGACTAACCCAGATTGCACCAGTTTAACTTCTCACTGAATTTTAATGTTACCCTGTTATAATTTACATCTGTGTAACTCAATCCATCTGTTCCTTGAGCGACTGCGTGTTTCAAAGGTGTGTTGTTACAGTAAGGAATTTTACTATAAGTCAATGTGGGTTTTTAAACAGCATTCACCATTGCATAAAGGAAAATATTCAATTTTTATCATTCGGCCGCAGAGAGCAACCCGCTATCCGTTCAACATTGTCCCAAATTCACAACCTAACCTTTAAAAATCAGTCTAATATTTCAACTGCAGCCCTCACATTGGACTTGTTTGTGTGTATTTCTATGTATGCTTCTTTGTAACACAGGGTGAAATCGCCCCAAAATTGAGTGTCAGCTTTGGACCGAAAACCGGTGTGTATCTCTCCAGGTGCATGGCCAAATTTTCATTCCAGGTTTTCTGCTGCTAAATGCGCAGAGAATCTGGGGACGTGGTTTACACTGTCAGTCAGATGGGGCAGGCTCTGCAGAGATCGAGGCACCATCTTTAAAGGGTGCCTTGATCTGTATAAAAAAATGCTCCCCCCACAACCAAAGAACACGGAATGTGATGTATGGACTGTCCCTTTAAGAGTATGTCCCTTTAAGAGAGGTCAGGTGATCCTTGGGCAATTAGCTCTTCCCAGTGTGGAACCCTGTTGAGCAGTCTCAGACCTGGCTGTGAATGAGTGCACACCTCAAATAAAGAACCCTGGGTATTCATGTTACCAATCCTACCTCATGATTCCTTATGCATCCTTGATTTATGAAGTCATACATAACAACTGGCAACAAGGCTGCTTCATGCCCTATGCATTCAGCTGGCATTCTGTTCTGGCAGAGGGAGAGGAGATTGAACATCGCTCCAGACTTTGTATGAATGGTGTTGGATAGGAACTGTAGCGTGATAATCCTGCGAAGAAAGGAGTGTTGGGACTGCCATTTCTTTGTGTTGGACTGTCTGTTCAGGGGAAGGTAGGACTTGCCTGGGAGCCAGCTGAAAACATTCGGGAAACGGGCACTGAGGGGGCTCGGGTTGCCGGCGGCTATCGATGGCAGCAGAAGGAGATTTTGGGCCTAGACTCATATGAAAACTGGCACTGAGGGGACTTGGGCTGCAGTCGGAGATGGGAAAGGAGGGCTAACCACCGTCATTGTGGGAGTGCCACCCTCAATCCTACTTCCAAATGGTATTTAACATAAAGGAGTACTGACTCAGCTTAGACTCAGGCAGTTTTTCACAAGACCTCCTTAAGTCCAGAGGTGATGTTGAGGACTTCTGAAGCTATCATTTGCCAGAAATCATCAGCTTCACCCCAAACGGACAGGATGTTCAGTCTGAGCTCTTGTTTCTCTGGACTATCTGCTTCCATTTTGGTCCATTGTATGTAAATATTTCATTTTAATCCACCAAGAAAAATAGTCAACAATGATGAGGTAGGACTTACTATCGTGCTTGAATTGATCCATTCCCAAATGCTCCCATAGTCTGGTAGGGAGCTGGGTGGGGATAAGGGGCTCCCTCTAGTCTGGTTTGTGCGGAGTCCACAACTAGCAGTTTAAAATCATTTCTTCAATTACTCTTGATATTCCCAGCCAGGAGACTGCAGACTGGGCTCATGCTCTGCACTTTGTGATGTCCAAGTGGCCTAGATGGATTAATTCTCAGATCACTGGTCAGCATGAGACACTAGCAGATCATCAATGTGAAACAGTGTGTTTCTGCTGTTCAAAATACATTTTCATAACATTGCCACTTGGATGCAGCAGTGACCCATCTTGTAGGCAATACTGACAGCTGTAGACCCACTCTTCATCTCACACCTGCTCCTGGTGTATCTGTCAAAGATTGTTGGAGATTAGCAGCAGCAATGTTTTCAGGAAGTGAGACCATGTCTTAGCATTCCAAAATGTCAATCTGGGATCATTAATTTCTCCCAAGAAGCATTGTCAGACTTTGTCTTGCTGTTGCTTATGCATCACTTGTTTGGGATTCTCCATGCATTTCAAAATTTTTGGATTTATACATCTTCCCAAAGTGTCCCAGGTGGTTGCAGGGGAAGCATGGCTCAGTGATCACTGGACACGACCTGTACCTGTGAAGTCTTTGGCACCACAGCGGTGACATGTTCAGCCACCATCTTGTGTTTTATCGGGTTCTGCTTTCCTTGCCCTGGAGTGTCTTTGCCCTTTTATTGCTTAATGAGTAGGGGTATGGTCTGTCCCATATAAAATGGATTGGTTTTGCTGGTGACTTCCACCACCTGATGATTTTTTCCAAAAGTCAAAAGAGTATCATTGTCCACTCTCACAACTATTTGGTCTGTTATGAGCTCCGACCTAAGATCAACATAGTCACGGCCTTCAGTCAATCTGTAATACTAATTTATAAAATTAAATTCATTTATAAGATTAAAGTAGGTGGTAAAAATTTTCATGACCTCTTCAAAGTTATTGGAAGATTCATTTACTCCTCGTCTGTCACTTATGCCATTGGCTATTGGACCTACTGAATATAATGGCGTATTCACTTGTTCAATCTCTTGTTTCTCATTCAAACCAGATGCTCTCATATATTTTAAAACTCTTCTCCGTAATGCCCAATTTGATGCCTGGTTTGGCCCTTTCATTTGCCTTAATTATTCTGGCAGTGCCAATTTACTATCCGTGGCTGTCTTCAGCATGGGAAAATACAACGTTGTTTTTTAAAAATTACGCTGTAGGAATCAATTCTTTTCTCTTTCCGCACAGGTCAGGATTTGGTGAGCTTCGGTTGCAGTTACGGACTATGTTTTAATTCTGCAGAATTTGGTTCTGCAGAAAATCTTTTAAGCCAATCATGCTGACCAGCTAGTTGTTTTGGAAAATCGAATTGAAGCTGATTATTTGCTCTGACTTATCCGTGAATATTTTTTCTGTTTGTGCGCAGTTGTCAATTGTTATGGCACCAACCCTGGATCTGGGCTGTAGCGTTCCTAAAGCTACGATTGTTAAAACAAATGGTCTGCCAGTTCCGCCTGATTACTTGAAAGTTTAATTCAACCTTTTGTTTGCATTTCCTCACCTATTTGCGATTTGGCTAGATTCTTTGACTCTGCTTTTGGTTGGGTCTCAGTACGGACTGTATATGCTCATGTGGAGCCCTCATATGCTGCTCAATGGATCTTCTTCTATCCTTCAGCCTCCATGTCTATAATAGAGCTTCTTAGGCCATTTGCAGTTAGCTTTTCAAGGTCTTCAAAATTAGGTGCACTTCTCTCAGGTCAGACTGCAGATTCTTTACTTCTTCATTGTTAAGGATTTTAGGGTGCTTTACCTGCTGCCACCATGTTGTAAGGTTGAATGTTGTCGATGAAGAGGCCAAGAGGCTTGCATAGCTGAATAATAACTGTCTATTAATACGCACAACTACATATGTACAGGATACAATCCTGACCAACTACTATCTTCATGCCAGACTCCCTCTTTCACGACAATCTACTACTCCCATGTGAATCTCCACATCATATTGTGAGCAGTACTGTTTCTACAGTCCCACTTACAGTCCCAAACACCCTAATTAATATAACAGCTAAACCACGTAGACCACAGCACTTCAGAAAGTGGCTCATCGCCACCTTCTGAAGGGTAACTAGGGGTGGCCAACACATGCTGGCCTTGCATTATCCCATAAAACGAATAAAAGGTCCGCATGCCAGAAGTGGCTTCACTTGACAGCAGTGCACAAAAAAATAGAAGTGTGCGCTGTTCTAATTCACATCACTAGGGGGCAGGGTGTCACCAAAAGTTACTGCCATGAGGGCAGTACAATCCTACAATGACGCATTCAAAAAATCAATTTATGCAAACCTACACATTTGTAATTGAGATTTTACTTTAGAATCACAACAGCTTCATTGTCATAGGATTGTTTACAGTATGGTGATTCAGGGTAACAATAACACACTCTGGGGTAGGTGACAGCGATACCAAGGCATCTGCTCTGAATTTTTAAGACAAGATCCTGGACATCCTTGCACTTGGGTTAGTTTTAGATTTAACTATTGCAATGAATTGAGACTCTGACCTTCCCTGCGTGTAAACGTAAACTCACCCATGTTAAGAACAAAGAACAAAGAAAATTACAGCACAGGAATAGGCCCTTCAGCCCTCCATGCCTGCACCGAACATGCTGCCCGTCTGAACTAAAACCCTCTACCCTTTCGGGGACCATATCCCTCTATTCCCATTCTATTCATGCATTTGTCCAGACAGCCCTTAAGAGTCACCATTGTGTCTGCTTCCACGACATCCCCTGGCAGCGAGTTCCAAACACCCACCACCCTCTGTGTAAAAAAAAAACTTGCCTAGTACATCTCCTTTAAACCTTGCCCCTCGCAAGTTGTCCTAATTGGAACCAAACAATACTTTTCACTGTATGCGAATACATGTGATAATAATAAATCAAATCAAATCAAAAGTGCTGTTCATCTATAACAGATGAAAGTCTGCCATGTGTGACGCTAGGTAAGGGAAGAGAAACCATAGCGAATAACTGTTCATCTCTCACCCGGGCTTGTTGATCTACATTGGCTCCCTGTTGAGCAACATCTTGTCATCATTGTTTCCAAATCACCCTATGGCATTGTCACTTTTCCTTTCTTTATAACCTCCTCAGATCCTACAAACCCCCATATCTCTTTGATCCTCCAATTCTGTTATCTTGAACAAGCCCAATTTTAATTGATCCACCTATGGTAGCCGTGCTTGGAGCCTACGTTTTGGGGTTCCTTCCCTGGAATCTCACTGCCCCTCTGTACTCCTTTAAGATGCTTCTTAAAATTTACCTCTTATACTGCTCAGCGTCACGTTTTGTTTGACGACACTTTCTTAAAGTGCTTTGAGACGTTCTACTACATTAACAGTGCATTATAAATAAAAACTGCTTTTTGAGTTAAGGATGAAGAAGTTAGAGTCCAGAAATAACCTGTGGGGATAGAAGGATTTGGCTTTGGAACATTAGCTGGAAAGCTGATTGAGAGAGATGGTAAATTAAGGAATTCTGCAGAGGTTAAAGACCAACTTGGAATAGTTCTGTATTGCAAATTTCTATGAAATCTTCAATGGAAAATGACTCTGTTAGCCTAGCTTAATTACAGCACATTGGTTAGCCATGGGAAATGCGTAGGGTTATGGGGTAGGGATGGGAGTGTGGGCCTGGGATTGATGCTGTTCTAGAATACCTGTGCAGAATGCTCTCCTTCTGTTGATGTTAGGCTAATGGACCTGCAGTTCACTGCTTGCTCTCTCCCACTTTTCTCAACATTTGCAAAATTCCTATCTAATCAGACCCATCCTGAACACAAGGAATTTTGGAAAATCAAGCTAGCACATCCATGATCTCGGGAGATAACTCAAGTTTTTTTTATTCTTTCAGGGGAGGCGGACATTGTTGGCTAAGCGAGCATTTATTGTCCACCCCTAATTGCCCTCAAGAAGATGGTGTTGAGCTGCATTTTTGAACCTCTCCAGTCTATATGTTGTTGGAACACCCACAGTTCTGTTCAGAAGTTTGAGAATTTTGACACAATGGCAGTGAAGGAATGTCAATATAGTTTCAAAACAGGATGGTGTGTAACTTTCAGAGGAACTTGGAAGTTATGGTGTTCCCATGATTCTGCTGCCTTTGTTCTTCAGGGTAGTAGAGGTTATGGGTTTGGAAGGTACTCTCGAAGGAACCTTGGTGAGTTACTGCAGTGCAACTTGTAAATGCTAATAGTGTAAAGGTTTAAGGTAGTGGATTAGGTGCCAATCAAGCGGGCTGCATTGTCCTCTATGGTGTCAAGTTTCTTGAGTGTTATTGAAGTTGTACTCAGATTTTTTCCAGCAGGTGAACTGCCGGAACTAGGATGTGAAGTTCTCTTCATAGACCTAACAGGTCTTCCCTGCAGGCATTCCCAACTTTTACCAGGGTCTACTCAAAGTCTGGAACAAGATCCCCTCGTGCCACAACTCTCCCCCATCTGTGCTAGTGGCCGTCATCAGGGAGTCACTGCTCAGGAATCTGCACTTCCGCCACCATTTCAGCTGCCTGGCAGAGGTACAGGCTGTGGACGCCGGGGTGACCAGGGTTGGGGATGTGCTGGGTGGTAGAGGAGTGGACTGGATGACACATCATCATTGGCACATCACGTGGCGGTAAGGGGCCAGTCCACAACCAATACCACCCATGACCTCAAAATGATCATGCTCAGATCTGAAAGCACTCTTGATCTCAGGTCTGTCAGCAGTGCACTGTCTGAGTGCACCCCTGCTCAAAGGAAGTTCACATTGGCCACAAGCCCCAAACCCCCCCAGAGAGCTGGAGACCCACAGCCCGAGTCACCTTGTGGAAATGCCCTCAGTGCCCTATCATGCGGCACAGAGGGGTTTCCTGTATGGGCTGCTGCTGCACACCCTTCACTTCCTCACCCCCGTTCGTCGTTCAGAAATACCTTGGTGTGCCTTGTTGCTGTCTGGTGGCAGAGGTCCCCAGTGGAAGTCCCTTTACAGTGGAATCCTCTCACTTAACACTGGGGACCAGGGGTGGATGTTGCACTCAGCAGTTCTACAAAACCGTAGGATGCATCAATTCATTGACTCTCAAGATACCTGTCCCTTTTTGCACTCTTGTGGAGTCCATGCTTATGTAGGTTGTTTTAAAGTGTAATCTCTTTTCGGATAAAGAATATTTTGTTGCAGTTTTGTTTGCACCTCAGCCCCATGTCCTTGATCCACAAGCACCCGTTGTGAAAAGGGGTGGGGAAGGAGCAACACCTCCTTGTGAACTTGCTCCTACACCTGGTCAAACTTATTATCGACAAGCTCAGGCAATGGGTGACTTAGAGAGTCATAGAATCCCGACAGAGCAGAAGGAGGCTATTCAGCCCATCTAGCCTACACCGACCATATTCCCACCAAGGCCTTATCCCCATAATCCCACAAATTTACCCTGCTAATCCTCCTAACACTAAGGGGCAATTTAGCATGTCCAATTAATATAATCTACACATCTCTGGACTGTAGGAGGAAACCAGAGGACCCAGAGAAAGCCTATGCAGACATGGAGAGAACATACAAACTCTATGCAGTCACATGAGGCTGGAATTGAACCTGGGTCCCTGGTGCTGTGAGGCAGCTGTACTAAAGACTGTGTCACTGTGCCACCCATGTTTGACCCGACTATCTGGCCCTCTTCCAAGTGTACAATCTCAACTGGGTATCCCTGGAGAGGGAGAATGCAGTGTCCACAAGCAACCTTGAGGCTTTCCACGATCATTGGAAACCGCAGGGACTGGGGTGCGTTATTGACCCATTTGATCATCTTTTAGTTTAATAATTTAAGTTTCATTTGTGATTTGTTTAGAGAAATATCCCTTTAAGGAGCTTCCCCTTTTACTTTGTCCCTCACTTTGTTTAATTGTATTTCAACAAAAGTGGTTGGAACTGCACTCATCTGGCCAAATGGCATGCATTCCATCATACTCTTGACTCATGCCTTGTAGATGGTGGGCAGGCTTTGGGATATCAGGAGCTGAGTTATTCACTACAGGTTTCCAGGCAAAGGACCTGCTCACCACCATGATATTTATAGGCTGGTTCTGTTCAAATTCTGGTCAGTAGTAATGACTAGGATGTCGATAGTGGAGTATTCAGTGATGGTAATACTATTGAATGTTGGGGGTGGGCGGAGGTAGTTAGATTCTCTTTTGCTGAAGATGGATCATTAACTGTCATGTGTGGCACTTCTATTACTTGCCACATATCAGTCTAAATCTGGATAGTGTCCAAGCCTTGTTACACTTGGACACAAACCTCTCCAGTATCTTAGGAGTCACGAATGCTGCTGAACATTGTGCGATCTTCTGTGAACATCCATGTTTCTGATCTCATGATGGAGGAAAGATTGTTGATGAAGCAGCTGAGGATTGTTGGGTGTAGGACACTGCCTTGAGGAAACCCAGCAACAATGTCCCAGGACCAAGACTGCACCACAATTCAATATGATACAGAAGGCTGAGGTGGTGAGAAAAAGTGCCCATTAAAGATCAGAATGAGTGAATGGCAGAAAGAGATGCAGATTGTTAAAAGACTGAATGAGGAGTGTGGCAGTTCCCCTGAAAGGAAGGGGGGGGGGAAACGCGCAGGCAAGGAGGAGAGCTGGAATGGAAAGTGGAAAAATGGAGGTGAGAAATAAGGTTGATAAAATGGATGAATGGGATGAAACAATGAATAAAATAAATGGAAGAGGTGAAGGTGTACGAGAGAGTTCATGCTCTGAAGTGGTTGAACTACCTGCACCGACCACAATCCCAGGATTGATGGGCTGAATGGCCTCCTTCTGAACTATGTGGATTCCATAACTCAATGTTCAGTCCAGAAGGTTGTAAAGTGTCCAATTGGAAGATGAGGTGCTGTTCATCCAATTTGTGTTGGGGTTCGCTGGAACATTGCAAAAAGCAAAGGACAGGCATGTGGCCAGGAGAGCAGGGTGGTATGTTGAAGTGGCAAGCAACAGGAAGGTCTGGGTCCTACTTGAGGATGGACCAAAGGTGTTCAGCAAAACAATCACCCAGTCTACGTTTGGTCTCTCTGATGTAGAGTAGACCACATCTTGAACAACGAATGCACTACATCAGATTGGAGGAAGTACAATGGAGTCGTTTGTTAGACCACTGAGGGGCAGTTAAGAGTCAACCACATCTCTCTGGGACTGGAGTCACACATAGGCCAAACCAGGTAAAAATGGCAGATTTTCTTTTCCTAAAGAACATTAATGTATTTGTAAAAACCCATCTGGTTCACTAATGGTCAACATTAGATGAGTTTTTAATTCCTAATGTATTAATTGGATTTAAATTACACATGTTGCCATGGTAGGATTTGAATCCTTGTCCCCACAGCTTTAGCCTGCATCCTCAGGATGAGGAGTTCAGTGACATTACCATTATGCCTCCAACCTAAATGCTCTTGAACTGAACATTTTAGAGGACAGTTAGAAGTCAACCACATCGCTGTGGATCTGGACTCACATGTAGGCTAGACTGGGTAAAGACAGCAGATTTCCATCCCTAAAGGAAGGAAATATATGGGTCTTTAAAACAATTAAGATCATTTTATGGTCACCATTAATGAGATTGGCTTTATATTCCAGGTTAATTGAATCTAAATTCCACCAGCTGCCACATTGGGATTTGAATCTGATTTTTCAGAGCATTAGCTTACGCCTCTGGATTACTAGCCCAGTGACATTTCCATATGTTACCATCTCTCCATGTTACCATCAGGTCCCAGGAATTTGTTAGATTTTAGACCCTTACATCTTTTTTTGCTGATATTAATTTCCTCACTCTTTTGAGCTCCGAGGGTTACCATCTATTTCTGGTGTAACAGTAGTAACAGAAGTAACTGAGACAACCACAATGAATTTTGACTCTTGATCAACAGTGAAGGAAGAATGAATGGATTTTGCGTATGTTAAACCTTTCAGTATTGAACTTGCCAGCAACTTTCACCCAGGGAGATAGCAATTTTGTGCTTAGAACATGTTAAATTACAATAACTAATAAAGTCAACTAGAGCAATAAATCAGGCAAAACAAATTATATAGTGGATGCACAATTAAAATTTACTTTCAAAATCATATAACTTGTAGCATTATACTTAGGTAAGCAAGAATTAAATGATTTAAAATAGTATAAAAATACACTGTAGCAATAAATAAGCTTTTAAGACTACTTGACATTCTTTGGAAATTGTGCATCAATATACACAATAATTTAACAAGTTGTTTTTGAACTGTGTCTACTGTTAAGAGCTAATTGACAGTGCCTTAAGATAAAATGATTTAGCTGTTAAACAGACCAATTTTGCACTGTATTTTTCAACGATTACAAGAAAAAAATGAAATGAATATTTAATCTAATAGATTATCACATTTGCGAATAATTATTCTACAAAAATACCAGTTGCTAAAATAATAGAACTAACAAGTTCCCTCAAGACAATTATGGCTTGCTATGCTGTTGCCAACCTTGATGGCAAGTGCTACACAGCATGATTTAAAATTAACAGGTAAGTTAAAATCTTTTTCACTTTTACACATAAAATCTTTACTCGATGGCATATCACATGACAGATGCACATTAATTGCTCCAGAAAAGTTATTTTATCAAATGCATTAATCCAATCAAAAAACAAGTCAAATACTTTAAGGAGGTCAATGCATTTACACTGCAATTTGCTCTACTCTTGGCCTTTATTGTTTGTTTTGCGAGTTCAGTCCAAATAGCAATGATCTTTTTCTTCAATGCAATATTGGCATTAAGTATTTTCCCTAATGTTTAGTCATTTCAGAAGGCATACTGGGGTACATTTTTTATAGATCACCTGAGCATACCAGATAGTAACAAAATAGTTGGAGCACAGGCCTGTAAAATAACCCGCCTTTATTTTCCTTCTAAATGAATTAATAGTGCAATCCTGTTCAATTATACACAGAGTCAGGGAAAAAAACCCTATTGCATACTATACATAAGTAATTCAAATTTTTGAAATGGTCATTGAACTTCAGATATGCAACTGATTGGAGGTTAATTCCATTTTGAGAATTCACTGTCAAAACTATCCAGACATTTATATCTGAGACATGCAAGGTGCATTGGAGCAGTCTGCTTTGTCGATTGTTTCTACACAGTAACTGAAAATTTTAGACAAGACTTTTTTTTGTTGAACTCAGTCCCCAGTCCTAGTGTTGGAGACTTGCATTGGGAGCCAGACTTTGGGAAATGATCTGACTTATGCTCCCAATGCTGCATTCCCGACTTTTAAAAGTTGGAGTTTGGCCATAAGACTTTAGTCCCCAGGAGTTACAGTCAGGTAGGAGTCAACAATGCCAGTAATGATAGCGTGGAATTGGCGAGTCAGGTTTGTCAGAAGGCCCACTTTGTCACTGGGGCAAAGTTCCAGTTCTATATATATGGTTGTTAGGCCTCAGTCCTCAATCCACCTACCCAACCCCCATCACATCCTCTATGCCATCCCATCTCCCCTTCTAATATTCCTATGCATCCTCTATATGCACTCTTCCAGTATCCATTAGTTACACCCACTATGTGCGGAACTAACAAGGCACATCATTCCACTAGTAAATAACTGAAAAGCTCCAGAAACTGATAAAATAAGCAATCAGGCTTTGAAAATTTCATTTGACAATAAGTGCTCATCTTACAACCTTATAAAAGTGTCAACAAAGCACTGCCTACAGGGCTTAATGTATTAGTCAATCTTGGAGCTCAGCCAAGCATTCATCATAGATATGTTTTTCCAGATGGCCTCATTAAGGATGCTTGGCTGAGCCCCTAAACTGAGTATTACATTCAGCCCTGTAGGCAGTTCTTACACAGCTACAAAGGAGATTGACTGGTTGACACTTTTGAGGTTGTTTTTCTTTTTGAAGTGGTTTTTCAATGCCTGTTAGTTTATTTGGACAAGATTAGGAGATATTAGAAGGACCTGTGCTTTTTTCTATAAATGTGTGTTTGATTTTTATTTTTGAGGTCAAAAGAGGAACACTCATTTTGGAGGAACACGAAGATGTTGATAAGACCAACATTACATGTACTTATTTGACAGGTCAAACAGAAGAATTGGAGGATTTAGTTGGATCGCTATCAAATCCAACAGACCTCTGCTGGATTTGATATTGATCAAATAACAAATATAAAAAGGGAAGATTAGCACAAGTGTCACTCTTCCAGACAGGAAGAAGAAAATAATGTAGAAGCACTTATTTTTCAAATGAAGTTGGTGAGCAATTCATTAGTATGGAAGGGGGTAAAGGCAATGAAGACTCAAAAATGGAGAAATGCACCTTCAAGCAGCAAATATCTTATAAATCATTAATTTTAGAATTTGTAGATAAGAGACAAATACTTTGTATTGATAAAATGAATGTCTTACATTCCCACTTGTAACAAACATAGTGAAATGAATCAGTGAGGTTGCTCATATTTTGGGAAGATTTAAGTTACGTGAATTTGAACATTTTGATAATATCTTTCACGAGAATGCTCCAGTTCGTAAATTCATCTGTGTAACTTTTGTTTCACAATACTACCTCTTCTATTTCATCCTCGAGTGAATCAATTGCTTTTACTGCTGGCTTAATTGAGGTGTACTTGGAGCTGATGATGCCATCACTCAAGATGGAATCACCATTATCATTTTTCTTTATGGGTATGCTTGTTTTTTCCCAAGGAAAAGGATTGTTATCCCATTTAGATTTGTCTACAGCAGGAGATATTGCAAACTTCTCTTCCTTAGAGGCAAAGCCAGTTGCTGCTCCAGAACCGAACAACTGATCCATCAAATTAGACTTTCTGTCTTTAAATCGGAGGTCGTGATGGCCATTCATCTGTTCCTCTTTGCCATTGCCTTTTTGCTCGATTAATCCAGATCTCCCAATTCCTTTTCCAAAAGATGGTGCGTACGTACCAAAGCTCAGCTCATCACTGAAATCTGTGGTCCTGGTACTTCTGCGACCATAACCTTCTGTTGGTGTATTCTCAAGTGATTTGAGAAAGTCATTGGTCTTTTGCAATCTTTCTGGGGAATCACGGCTTTTCAACATTTCTGTAGAAAGTGGGGACAACATGTTGTCGTGCGGTGAGAACAAGGAACTTCCATTAGCCTCTTCGTCAATCTCTCGCATCTTTGCCAACAGGATATCTTTCTTGCGTCTCTCATCTACTTTTGCCACGTTTTGGTGCTCATCCTCTCCTGCACTGGTTTCTTTTTCTCTCCTGTCTTTCTCCTCTCTTTTTCTTTCCAGCCCTTCGTGTTCCCATTCTGCAAATGCATAAGACAGTTAAGCTGATTATATTAATTCCAGGATTCAGAAAAACAAACAACAGCAACTGTGATGTCAGTGTATCTTTAAGAGTTTTTAAAAATCATGTTCTCTGTAGCTCATAGCCTTAGCTGATGTCATTGTTGCTGACTGTCTACGAGAATCCTTTTATTGCTCCTTAAGTGGCTTAAATGGGGGCTGTTTATTTTTATTCTCAATTGTTTTATGGCCCTGCATGGTTGGGAAGGAGGACATGGGTTCAGGTCAGGCTTTTTTTCTACAGAATTCAATGTTTCATTTTCTGTTTTTGGCTGGTAGCAGCGTTTAGTTTAGAAGGTAGCGGACATCAGACTGAAAGCAGTGTCTCTCTCTTTCCCTGGGTTTTGGAAGTTCTGCTGAAGAAAGGCTTCTTGCCTACTTGCAGTAGAACATCTGTTGTTGGTGGTTTGACTGGAGTATACCTGGGATTCCAGGAAGCTGTTCTGACTGTAAACTGTTCTAAGTGTGTCAAGCAGACCATTAGAACGTGTAAGACTGAGAGTTTTCAGTTCTCCCAACTAAAGGACTCAATTCCAGTGCCACGTGAGCATTAGACTTTGCTATGTTGAACTTGTTTAAAGGATTTTACCTATGGAAGGTTTGATTTTGACTGGAGCATCTTAAGATATATTTGTAATGGTTATACATCATTGAGGTCGTTTTGTTTTTGTTTGTAATTGATAAAAGTTATTGCTCATTTTCTTTCCATACATGTTAACTAGATTCTAAATTAAACTCCGTTTGACAAAAGCTCCCTAGTGGGTTATTTGAATCAGATGAGATGAAACATGTCATGTTTATCCTAGCCAAATTCAAGATGCAAAATTTATGATCCATACAGGCTCCACAAAACACTTTGGAGTTTCTGAGGTAAACTATAATAGCAACCTTATTCATATAAATTATATTTGCAAAATTAAACAGAAGAAAATAAAGGCCAACACTTATAAAGGACCTTTTGTAACCCCAGGATGTCCCAAAGTTTCACAGTTAATAAAATATTTTTAAAGTATTTTTGCAATCACTGCTGTAATGTACGAAATGCAGCTGCTATTAGTGCACAGCAAGCTCTCTCAAACAACAATCAAATAACTAACCAGATTATCATCTTTTAGATGTTGAGGGAGAAATGTCAAATCAATGAAGCTCAGATGATCACAATTTGGCGACTGTGCTGTGACAATCCTTATAAAGAGCTCTGAAATTAGTTTCACTCTTCTGCACTTCTCTTAGAGCCCAGCAGTGTTTTTCCTTTTAAGTTTATACCCATCTTTTTTTCCAAAGTTACTATCCACCACCTTTCCAAAAGATGTATTTCTGATCATAACCATTTAATGCAAAAAATATTCACCTCCCCTTGTTTGTCAGTCACTTTAAATCCATACATTTCTTTTCAGTGAAAATAGTTTCAATAAACTGTATCCAAGTTCTTCATCATTTTGCTTCTGCTCTTAGTCTTCTCTGTTTTAAAGAGAACAATCTCTGCTTCACTAGTCCCTTCACATTACTGAATACCCTCAGACCCTGTATCAATCTAGTAAACCTCTTTGCACCCTTTCCAAGACCTTGGCATTTTCCTAAAGTGTGGTGCCCAGAATTGAATACAATACTCTAGTTGAAGTCTAAACAATATTTTGTAAAGGTTTACCTTAACTTTGCTGTTTTCATATTTAATGGCTCTTATTTATAAAGCCAAGAATCCTGTTGCATTTGTAAATAGCCAAGCTGCCAAGGTTTCTGTATGCGAACGTCCATGTACCTCTATTCCTGCAGTTCCTTTAAAAGTGTACCATTTTGTTCATATTGCCTCTTCTCATTTTTCCTTCCACTTCACATTGCTTTGCATTAAATATAATTTTATAAACATGTCTACTTATTTAACCAGTCTGTCTTCCTGAAATATGATACTACGCACCTCCTGTTTGCTACATTCCCAAATGTTGTGCCATCTGCTAGTTATGGCTAGTCCAAAACTGGCACTTGGGGACATTACTGTATTCTTTCCTTTGTGGAGATGCTGACGTTGGACTGGGGTGGGCATATTTGGAAGCCTCACAACACCAGGTTAAAGTCCAATAGGTTAATTTGGTATCACGAGCTTTTGGAGTGCTACTCCTTTATCAGGTGATGATCACCTGATGAAGGAACAGTGCTCTGAAAGCTCGTGATACCAAATAAACCTGTTGGACTTTAACCTGGTGTTGTGAGATGACTTCTTCCTTTTATTCACAGACTCTAATGTCTGTCCTTTTAGTCCAACATTTCAATATGACAAGTCTACTTTGTGCCATATTTTTCAGGTCTGGGCACGAGAAGAACTTTCTTGCTCTTCTTTGAATATTGCTCTAGGGTCTTTTACATTCACCTGAAAGGGCAAAGAGTGTTTTGGTTTAACGGCTTATCCTAAAGATGGCAAATCTGAGTTCAAAGCTCCTTCAGTACAGCACTGAAGTATCTGTTAGATTGTTACTCAAGTCTTTGGAAGAGGGCTTGAACCCACAATGTTCAGATTCAAAGGTGAGAGTGCTACTAACAGGGCTATCTTTCATTTATACAGTTTACTGCTTCAAACTTTATTTTAAAAATTTCTCTTTGTATCTTACTAAAAGGTCAGTCAAAAATGACAGATGCAATAAAATATAGTAATAGTAGAGAACAAAAACAAACTTGTATTTTAAACAATTACTTTAACAACACGGTAATCAATTTTCAATATTGTCACAATACCATTGTTTATACATTGGAAAAGATTAAAGCATAAAGTTACCATCTATCATGATCCAAATATTGGGCTATGAACATTATATGAGATAAAATAGTAGAACATTAGTTTATTTTCAATAAAGCAAGAACTTTTGACCTTCTCTGGATTAATTTTAACAGGAGACCAGCTCTGTCTGTCCCATGAGGTAAGAGAGACAAGAATGATAAGGAATTATTTCCATGTGTTTACCCATTTCCAGTTTTGGAATGGCACTGGCAGAGGCCTAGGCACAGATTACCTGTTGTGCTCTTGGGTTGGAGGAGTGTAAAAAGGGAGAGAAAAACTATCCTAGAAATATTGGAGAACAAGACAGTGCTGAGCGGCATGCTTTTATAAAAAATGATCCAAAAACTAGTGTGACAATAATGTTTAGCTTATAGTCCTCTTCTTATTAACTTAATTAAGTTTAAGGTTAAGTAAATTCTACAAACTTGGGCAGGTACACAATTCAATTTTTATTTCCACAGGGGTAAAGTTCTTCCATCCTGGACTGTGTTCCATGGTGGGAGCCTAGACAGGGAGAGCTTCCTGATGCGGAGGCTGACAAGACACTGTGCCAAATCCTGCAGCCCCACAGGATGCACCTGGGGTTTAGCGCCATATTTCGTGGCATACCTGCTTCCACATGTCACACTATCATATCTCAGTGCCATATTTAAAAGGCTCCCAATATCAATCACCACATTGAAGAAAGGAGGTGGACCTCCTCAATGATACTGAAAGTGGAAGATGCTCCAATTGATACTCTTCATCAACCACCCTTCCCCTCTGGCGGGTCTCCATCCCGAACTCCGGAGGAAGTCCTGAATTCTGCATTTCACATTACTACAAAAGTGTTCTGGGCCAGCATGTTTCCCTGCTGGCTGCAGAGTATCACAGTAAAAAGTCTGACAACACCAGGTTTTAGTCCAACCGATTTATTTGATAATAGACTCACAAGCTTTCGGGGTTAGTCCCTTTGTCAGGTGAATGGAGAGTTCTGGCCTCAGACAGAGCATATAAAGCACAGACAGTTTAGAGATTACTGATTAGAATGTGAATCCTTACACCTAACCTGCTGTTCTGCTTTCTTGCATCTCTGTAAAAACTTGATGTCTATGTCGATACGCGCAATGTTCTTGGAGATCCTCTCCACTTGGATCCGGCAGTTTGCGGTGTTGATAGTAGTCATGATGTGGGTATGCCGGCGTTGGACTGGCGTAAACACAGTAAAAAGTCTGACAACACCAGGTTTTAGTCCAACCGATTTATTTGATAATAGACTCACAGTGGAGAGGATCTCCTAGAAGATTGCGCATATCGACACAGACATCAAGTTTTTACAGAGATGCAAGAAAGCAGAACAGCAGATTAGGTGTAAGGATTCGCATTCTAATCAGTAATCTCTAAACTGTCTGTGCTTTATATGCTCTGTCTGAGGCCAGAACTCTCCATTCACCTGACGAAGGAACTAACCCCGAAAGCTTGAGAGTCTATTATCAAATAAATCGGTTGGACTAAAACCTGGTGTTGTCAGACTTTTTACTGTGTTTATGCCAGTCCAACACCGGCATACCCACATCATGACTACTATCGACACCGCAAACTGCCGGATCCAAGTGGAGAGGATCTCCAAGAAGATTGCGCATATCGACATAGACATCAAGTTTTTACAGAGATGCAAGAAAGCAGAACAGCAGGTTAGGTGTAAGGATTCACATTCTAATCAGTAATCTCTAAACTGTCTGTGCTTTATATGCTCTGTCTGAGGCCAGAACTCTCCATTTACCTGACGAAGGGACTAACCCCGAAAGCTTGTGAGTCTATTATCAAATAAATCGGTTGGACTAAAACCTGGTGTTGTCAGACTTTTTACTGTGTTTACGCCAGTCCAACGCCGGCATACCCACATCATGCAGAGTATCAGGCAGGGGTGGAGGTGGGGGCTATTCCGACAGTGCCTTCGTTCGCATCTAATTAGCAGGACGCAAATACATTTCATGCAAGCCACCAGCAGGTTTCCTGATCTGCCATGGAGGGCATCAGCAGAAGATGCTCTGGGAAATTCATGCCAGCATAACAGCAATTTTTGGGTCTCCCACTGAATTCTCCACCCCGTGCCCGACACTGAACCTGCTGGCAGGGGCCTGGGAGAATTCCACCCAGAACGTGTGTGAGGCTGACTAGGCCAGCATTTAGTGCCCACGGCTAATTTCCTTTTGAGGAGTTGTAGTCAGAGATGTGCAGCCCTGCTGCTTGTTTTGCAAAAACAGCAACGCTATATCTGGCTTCTCAGTCAAATGTATCAAACAGTGGGAAATTTCTGTGCTTGTACTGTAGATGGGAAGTAATCTCGCCCCGAACATTAAGTCAAATCATATCATGTCCAGTACCCTTTTAGGGTCATGATTAACTGCTAATTACTTCAAATCAACATTTCAGGACTGAAAAAGAACAAGCGTGGAGTCTCATTCCTGCAAGTATTGATTACTGATGGAGATTTAATTAAAAAAACCTTTTCATCGTCTCTTTTTTGCTCTCAGGTTACGGAGTAAGCCATTTAGGACTGGGATGAGGAGATTCACTCAGAAGGTGCTGAAACTGTGGAATTCTCTATCACAAAAGGCCATGGAGGCCACATCCCTAAATATATTTAAAAAGAAAATATAGATTTCTAGACTCTAAAGATGTCAAGGCCTGTGGGGAGAGGTTGGAGTAAGGTATTGAGATAGAGAATCAGTAATGATCACGCTGACTGGTGGAAATGAGCTCAAAGAACCAAATGGCTTGTATGTTTCCATCTTTTAAATCTTTCCTTTTGCTCTATATCTGATTCATCATTGAATTCAAGATCCTAACTTACATTTCCTTGATTCAGACTTTGTACTGTTCATTTCACAATACTTCAATTTGATTAGTTGCTCGCCCAGTTCACTTTCAGCACCCTGTAAAGGTTGTCCCGCATTGTTTTCATCTTTCACTACTAGCAACTTGCCATGTGAAATATCATGAAGAAATAAACAGGCAGCAAATCAAAGTAAGAGTGGGCCTGGGTAACTAGTCAAGTTTTGGCTTTGTAAGTCTTGTTCCATAGTGGCAACCATTCAAATTACATCATTTTTACTGGAAATAGTTATCTATAATTGAACGTCAGTTGTAACGACATGAAATAACCTATTGTTTGTATATTGAAATTCAAGAACATGATTTTGGCAACATTTGGACTACTTGCTAGCTAGCTTAAAACAACCAGTTACTTGTTTTGAAATTTATTATTCTGATTAAGGTCTGCAATGTCCATTCATAATCTCAATTTATCCGTTTACTTTGAGCTTTCAAAAGAAAAAGCCACAAACTAAAATCAGTAAATTCTTAATAGTGGAACTTATTTCTGGCAAGATTTCTACTGACAAAGACATGCCAACATGCAGAAAGATGCCAAACATTCTCGAAGTTTTTCTGTTGGGGGGGAATGGTAGGAGAAATACCAGCTTCTCAATCTTAACTAGAATTATACATTACGTAACTTAATTGTGGGTGGGAACGAAAGCTTTAGAATTTTTATTTTTGGAAAGGTTAAATTTGAAGTCTGATAAGCAAGTACACTTAATTCACTATGTGGGAGGAAAAAGCAGAGAATTTTAATGGCATATATGATGCACAGAAACATAAAAAATGTCTTCCTGTGCCTACTCATTTTTAAAAATATTTTTAAGACAAAAGATCTATTTGTAGAACAATGAAATAAATCCGAACAGAATTAGTGTTTTGATCTGCTTCATTTTATAGGATGAGTGGAGCTACACTGAGGAAACATGGGACATGCGAGCAGCTGACAAAAAATAGAGATTGGCAAACTTCCAGGATGTGTTCAGCTTTGTTTTCCTAAGAAAACTAGAATCCCTCCTGCTTCCAATGTGAGAACTCTGGAAATGCATCTTGAGGTAAATGTGACTGTTATAGACAGCAGCTGTCAGGTTTCCACAATTCAGATATGCAGCTAAATATGTATGTTTAATAATAGCACTATTTAACAATGTCAATTATTAGCATGTGGCATGATTGAATGTTGAGAATTAACTTGTTACTTCCTGGTCAGTCTTATTATTGAGAGGAGCAGATAACTATCACATTCTGGTGACTGTGTAAGTCATTATGGGCAAGTCATTTTTACACCTCTAGTTAGTTTAGTTTATTAGTCACAAGTAGGTTTATATTCACACTGCAATGGAGCTACTGTGAAAATCCCCTGGTCGCCACACTCCGGAGCCTTTTTGGGTACACAGAGGGAGAGTTTAGCATGGTCAATTCACCTAACCTGCACATCTTTGGACTGTGGGAGGAAATTGGAGTACCTAGAGGAAACCCATGCAGACACAAGGAGAACATGCAAACTCCACTCAGACAGTGATCCAAGCTGCTTGTTTTCTTTAAATAATGTTACGTCTTTATACAGAGATATCTGCCTCAGGAGTTTTGTACTGTCTACAGTTAATACAATATCCACAACACCTCCCCCAGTACAGTGCACATTTCTCAGCAGGCCCAGGTCGGAAGGTTTTTGGACAGAAACATGCAACTCCTGACTGCAAAAGAAGTGGCAGGCAATCTGATGGTGATTGCCATTAGTCAGAAGTTCTGGTCCAACTTGAAGGCTCAAATGGCTGAAAGGCCTTCTCCTGCAACTAAGTTGATTTATTAATAATAAGTCACACAGATATTGTACTAGTAATGAATATAGCATCAATGGCCAAAGAGATGTGAAAAGGGCTTAAGTAAATGGGCTGAGAATCCTCAAATATGAGAAAAATGAAATACCTTAGATTAATTGTTTTTGATAAGAGAGGGGATTAAGGGTTATGGGGAGAGGGCGGGAATTTGGAACTGAGCCACGACAGATCAGCCATGATCTTATTGAATGGCGGGGCAGGCTCGAAGGGCTAGTTGGCCTACTCATAGAACATAGAACATTACAGCGCAGAACAGGCCCTTCGGCCCACGATGTTGCGCCGACCAGTTACAAAAACAATGACCCACTAGCCTATACCAATCCCTTTTCGTCCATAAACCTATCCATAGATCTCTTAAACGCCCCCAAACTAGGCGTATTTACAACTGCAGCAGGCAGGGCATTCCAATCCCTCACCACCCGCTGGGTAAAGAACCTACCCCTGACATCCATCCTATAACTACCCCCCCTTAATTTAAAGCCATGCCCCCTCGTGCTAGCCTTTCTCCATCCGAGGAAAAAGGCTATCACTATCCACCCTATCTAAACCTCTAATCATCTTATATGTTTCAATAAGATCCCCTCTTAGCCGCCTTCTTTCCAACGAAAACAACCCTAAATCCCTCAGTCTCTCCTCATAGGACCTCCCCACCACACCAGGCAACATCCTAGTAAACCTCCTCTGCACCCTCTCCAAAGCCGCCACATCCTTCTTGTAATGTGGGGACCAGAACTGCACACAGTACTCCAAGTGCGGCCACACCAGAGTAGTGTACAGTTGCAACATGACGCTGCGACTCCTAAATTCAATCCCCCTACCAATAAACGCCAAGACACCATACGCCTTCTTAACAACCTTATCTACTTGATTCCCAACTTTCAGGGATCTATGTACACATACACCTAGATCCCTCTGTTCATCCACACTATTCAAAGTCCTCCCGTTAGCCCTATACACGACACATCTGTTGCTCCTACCAAAGAAAATTACCTCACACTTCTCCGCATTAAATTCCATCTGCCACCTCTCGGCCCAGCTCTGCAACCTAAGTCTCCCTGCAGACTATGACACCCTTCCTCACAATCTACCACACCTCCGACTTTGGTGTCATCAGCAAATTTACTAATCCACCCAACTATACCCTCATCCAGATCATTAATAAAGATTACAAACAACAGTGGCCCCAAAACAGATCCCTGAGGCACACCACTCGTAACCGAACTCCATGATGAATATTTACCATCAACCACCACCCTCTGTCTCCTATCTGATAGCCAATTCCTGATCCAACTTCCTAGATTACCCACAATCCCATACATCTGCATTTTCTGCAGAAGCCTACCATGGTGAACCTTATCGAACGCCTTACTAAAATCCATATATACCACGTCAACTGCCTTGCCCCCATCCACCTCTTTGGTCACCTTCTCAAAAAACTCAATAAGGTTAGTAAGGCACGACCTACCACTACAAAACCATGCTGACTATTTCTAATCAATTTATTACACTCCAAATAACTATAAATCCTATCCCTAATAATTTTTTCTAAAACCTTGCCCACAACAGAAGTAAGACTCACCGGTCTATAATTCCCGGCAAAGTCTCTGTTCCCCTTCTTAAACAATGGGACAACATTCGCTATCCTCCAATCCTCCGGGACTACACCAGAGACCAATGACGACCTGAAGATCAGAGCCAGAGGCTCTGCAATCACCTCTCTAGCCTCCCAGAGAATCCTAGGGTAGATCCCATCCGGACCAGGGGACTTATCTATTTTCAGCCCCTCAAGAATATCCAGCACATCCCCCTTATCAACCGTAATACTGTCTATTTTACACCCCTGCAACCCAGTGTCCTCCTTAGCTATATTCATGTCCCCCTGCGTGAACACCGAAGAGAAATATTGGTTCAATGCTTCTCCAATCTCCTCCGGTTCCACACACAACTTCCCTCTGCTGTCTGTAACTGGCCCTAATCTTGCCCTGACCAACCTTCTGTTCCTGACATACCTATAGAACGCTTTAGGATTCTCCTTAATCCTATCAGCCAAAGTCTTCTCATGTCCTCTTTTAGCCCTTCTTAACTCACTCTTCAACTCCCTCCTAGCCAATCTAAAGCTTTCTAGTGCACTACCTGAGCCCTCAAATCTCATCCGAACATAAGCCTCCTGCTCCTATTTCTTATGTTCTTAATAATTTACATTGGAAACTTGTAAAGAACATACTTTGGAGCATGCAAAACAAATACACATGAAAAACTATTATTAACAGACTAAAACAATTAAGATATTGAGATGAAATAAAGAAAATACCTATAAAGGGAAAAAAAAGAAGAAAAATACAAACCTTCAAATGAAGTATAAAAAGATAATGAAAGAAAAACTTAGAAATTAGAGCAACTGCAGATGGCGAATGCAACAAGAAATTCTACAAGTTCTGTAATAGGAGTAGGATCAGAGAAGAATTTAAAATGCTCTAAGGGTGCAAACGTGAAACAGACAATGAACTAAATGCTGGAAATACTCAGCAGGTTAGATTGCATCAGTGAAGGAATTATGGAGTTAATGTTTCAGATTAGTGGTGTTTTATCCAAATAACTTTTCATTTCAGATTTCTGACATTTAAGGTACTTTAAGTTTTGAATTAAACAATTAATTCATGGTCACTAGTAGGTTAAGATTTAGGGTTTTTTTTGTATTTTTTGGCTCAACATTGACAGCATTCCTGCCACTGAGTCAAAAGTTTATGTTTAACTTCAGTCTTAAGCAGGTGTAATGGGCTAATCATTCAGTCAAGTGCTGCACTGTCAGAGATGCCATCTTTTGGATGAGACATTAAACCAAGCTTTTGCCTGCATAATAAAATAATTAAATAAGTGGATAAAATAATTCCATGATACATGTGACTTGGTCAATATTCTTCCCTCAAAGACTACCAAAATTTTATCTGCTCATTTGCTGTTAATAGGATCCTGCCCTACACAAATTGGTTTCTGTGTTGCCTATGTAACAATAAAAAAGTTAGTTGCAAATTGCATTGAGCATCTTCCATCCATTGCCAGAAGCCAGAGGGCAGTTGGAGACAGTTGTTTTTCAAACTGGAGGCCTGTGACCAGCGGTGTGCCTCAGGGATCAGTGCTGAGTCACTGTTATTTGTCATTTATTTTAATGATTTGGATGAGAATATAGGAGACATGGTCAGTAAGTTTGCAGATGATACCAAGATTGGTGGCCTAGTGGACAGTGAAGAATGTTATCTCCAATTGCAACAGGATTTTGATCAATTGGGCCAGTGGGCAGATGAATAGCAGATAGTTTAACTTAGATAAATGCGAGGTGATGCATTTTGATAGACTGAACCAAGGCAGGACTTGCTCAGTTAATGGTAGGGTGTTGGGGAGATTTACAGAACAAAGAGATCTAAGGGTACATGTTCATAGCTCCTTGAAAGTGGAGTCACAGGTGGACAGAGTGGTGAAGAAGGCATTCAGCATGCTTGGTTTCATTGATCAGAATACTGAACACAGGAGTTGGGACATCTTGTTGAAATTGTAGAACACATTGTAAGGCTATACTTGGAATACTGTGTACAGTTCTGATCACCCTATTCTAGAAAAGATATTATTAAACTAGAAAGAGTGCCAAAAAGATTTACTAGGATGCTACTGAGACTTGATGGTTGGGTTATAAGGAGTGGATAGACTGGGACTTCTTTCTCTGGAGCGTAGGAGGCTGAGGGATGATCTTATAGAGGTCTATAAAATAATGAGGGGTACAGATTAGCGTGATAGTCAATATCTTTTCCCAAAGGTAGGGGAGTCTAAAACTAGAGGGTGCAAGTTTAAGATGAGAGGGGAGAGATACAAAAGTGTCCAGGGAGCAATTTTTTCACAGAGGGTGGTGAGCGTCTGGAACAAGCTGCCAAAGATAGTAGTAGAGGTGAGTACAATTTTGTCTTTTAAAAAGCATTTAGACAGTTACATGTATATGGTGGGTATAGAGGGATATGGGCCAAACGCGGGCTATTGGGATTAGCTTGGAGGTTTAAAAAAAGATGGTGGTATGGACAAGTTCGGCCGAAGGGCCTGTTTCCATGCTGTAAACCTCTATGACATTGGAAACACTACATAAATAGAACTTCTTTCTTTATCTAGAAATGGAAAAATGTAGCTCTACATGTAGATCAAATGCAGATTGGTGAACAAACCTACTGCAACCTTCTGTCACACACTGAAATTTAGTTCTAATATTCCTTTCTTAAACTTGTTTTCATTAAAATCTACAACTGACAGTAAAACATGTTCGTTCTTTATAGTTAAGAATAGACATACAAACTCAATAAGCTTAAGGCAAAGAGTGAAAAATTAGACATAGCGGAAATACTTTTATCTACAGAACAAAGACAATAGAAAACAGAATAAAGGCAATTAGTGTGAAATAAGCAATTGAGAATGAAGGCAAATAATTCCGAGAATTTGATGCATAGTGAGTTTTCTAGCAACAAAAGCAGACTCCATTGGTCAATGTTAGTGCTTGTAACTGCACAAGCCTTTTTCTACTCTTCTTCGTCTAACACTGTCAGCATATCCTATTTTTTGCTCCTTTGCCTTTATCTGGCTTTGCCTTCAATGCATCTGTGCGGTTCACTTCAACTGCTCATTGTGGTGAAGTTTCACCTTTACAACTATTTTTTGGAGGACTTTCTCTTAAATTTACTGATAGGTTTATTGATAACTATCTAATATTTATGGCTCGTACTGCTGGTCTCACGCACACCTGAGAACATCCCTATCTACTCTATTGAGTCCTTTCTTAATTTTAAAGGCCTCTATCAGGTGACCCTTCAGCTTCATCACTGCGAGAAGAAGCAAGTGCTTGAGTCTGTTAAAATCTTTCCAAATCTGTCAGTTTATACACAATTAGGAAGATACCTTTTAGTTATTTCTATCATCTGCTTAAGTGTCTTTTATGCTTCCCTTTCATAAGACGGTGGCATAGTAGTATTGTCGCTGGACTAGTAATCCAGAAACCCAGGATTACGGTCTGGGGAGCCGGGTTCAATTCCCATCATTTTCAATTTGAAGACGTGCTGATTAGGTGCATTGGCACCAGAGTGTGGCAACTGGGGGATTTTCACAGTAACTTGATTGCAGTGTTAATGTAAGCCTACTTGTGACACTACGTAAAATTAAAAAGTCAATAACGAATGTGGAATTAAGAAGTCTATTAGTAACAATGAAACCATTATCCATTGTTGTAACACCCCATTTGGTTCACTAATGTCAAAGAACAAAGAACAACACAGCACAGGAAACAGGCCCTTCGGCCCAATGAGCCCACGCCGCCATCTTAAAGCATTTTTCCCACCCCTCCCTTGACCCGTGTCTATGCTTATGGTACCCCCATTGGAAACCAGATTCAGGGGAGAATAATTTAGGGACAATTTGTTACACCAATCAGCCTAAGAGCACATCTTTGGGGTGTGGGAGGAAACCGGAGCACCCGGAGGAAACCCACACAACCACAGGGAGAATGCGCAAACTCCCACAGACACTGGCCCAAATCCATGTATCTGCACAGCTAGTGTTGTGGTGCCCATCTGCTGGTCCAGTTTTAAGCACACACAACGACACGAAGTACTACGCCACTTGCAAAACATCCAAGAGCAGCCCACGCACGACCCACCGTGTGCATGCCCCTTGTTAAGACAACAAGGTGGACTGACACACCTGCAGAGTAAAAGAGACAAAACATCAACACGTGTAGCATTAGATTTCCAGTAACGTCCCAAGGCTCTGACCCTTATTTAAAACGATCTCCTATAACCCTCCATCCCTGTTTCACTCATGTGTCTATCGAAGTAAACCTTAAACATTAAACCTTTAGGAAAGGGAAATCTGCTGCCCTTACCTGGCCTGCCTACATGTAGCTCCAGACACACATCAATGCCCTCTGAAATGGCCTAGCAAAACAGTCAGTTGTGTCAAATTGCTAAAAAGTCTTAAAGGAATGAAACCAATTGGACCACTCGGCATCAACCTTGGCCACTGCAAGATCCTACTTACTAATATCTGGGGGGCTTGTGCCAAAATTGGCAGACCTAATATCATAGACTAGTCAAGCAGCAGCCTAATGTAGTCATATTGACAGAATCATACTTTACAATGTCCCTGATACCACCATCACTATCCCTGGGTATGCCATATCCAACGGTGGAGGCACACTGGTATACAGTCAGGAGGGAGTTGAGAGTCCCTGGGAGTCCACATCATTGACTCCAGACACTTAAGTTTCATGGCATCAAGTCAAACATGGGCAAGGAAACATCCTGCTAAATACCATCTTCCCTCAGTAGATTAATCAGTATGCCTCTATGTTGAGCAACACTTGGATGAATCACTGAGGATGGTAAGGGTGCAGACTGTACCCTGGATAGGGAATTTCAATGTCCATCACCAAGAGTCGATCAGTAGCACGAGTACTGACTGAACTAGTCAAGTCCTAAATACCTAACTGCTAGACTAGGGCTGCAGCTAGTGGTGAGGGGGAACATACTTGACCTCCATCACCAACCTGGCTGCTGCAGACGCATCAGTCCATGATAGTATCCATAGCAGTGACCACCACACAGGGCTTTGTCTCCACAAGGACTATCTTCACATTGAGGATACCGTCCATTGTGGTGTGTGGCACTACCACCACACTAAATGGGAATGAATTTTGAAAAGATCCAGTAATTTAAGAAATGGGTATCCATGAGGTGTTGTGGGCCATCAGCAACAGTAGAATTGTACTCGACCATAATCTGTCATCTCTTGGCCCAGCATATTTCCCACTCTACCATCACCATTAAATCAGGAGATCAACTCTGGTTCAAAGAAGAGTGTAGGAGGGCATGTTAGGAGCAACACCAGATATATCTAAAATTGAGGTGTCAACTGAGTGAAGTTACAACACACAACTAGTTGCATGCCAAGTAACATGAGCAGCAAGTAATAGACAGAGCTATTGTCTATTACTTGCTCACCGATGAGTCACTAGAGGAGGAAATGCCACAAAATATCCCCATCCTCAATAATGGGGTGCCAAGCACATCAATACAAAAGATAAGGCAGAAGCATTTGCTATAATCCTTGGCTAGAAGCTGAGTGGATGATCCATCTCTGCCTCCTCTGGAAGTACCCAGCATGATGTGGAGATGCTGGCATTGGACTAGGATAAACACGGTAAGAAGTCTCACAACACCAAGTTAAAATCCAACAGGTTTATTTGATAGTAAACACCACTAGTTTTCGGAACGCTGTTCCTTCGTCAGGTGAGTGGAGAGTTCTGAGCAGAAACAGGGCATATAAAGGCACACAGTTTACAGAATACTGATTAGAATGAGAGTCTTTACAGCTAATCTGCTATTCCAGCATCACAGGATGAATTGAATTCCTGAAGACCGGCACCTATTTGATAAAGAAATATTCTGGAAATAGTACTGAAATCATATACTTTAAAACTTGCCATGCCCTTAGCGAAGCTGTTCCAGCACAGCTGCAACATTGGCATCCATGCTGCCATGTGGAAAATTGCCTAGGGATGTCCTGTACACAAATGCAGGCCAAATACAGTATGAAAGTAAGCCTACAGCAAACAAAGATTGACACTGAGTTTCTATAAATATGTGAAGAGAAAGGGAATGGAGAAGACAGATGCAAGTCCCCTACAGACAGAAACAGGAAATGTATAATAGGGGACAAAGAAATGGCCGAGCAACTGAATACATACTTTGATTCTATCTTTACAAAAGGGGACAAATCAGATGCCAGAAATGTTGGTGAATGCAAGATTTAGAACAGGGAAGAACTGAGGGAGATCAATGTTAGTAGAGAAATGGTACTGGGAAAGTTGATAGGATTGAAGGCGGATAAATCTCCAGGACCTGATACATCCCAGAGTACTTAAGGGCGTTGCTCTACAAATAGTGGATGCATCGGTGGTCATCTTCCAGGATTCTATAGACTCTGGAACAGTTGCTGCAGACTAGATGGTAGCGAATGTCACTCCAATATTCAGAAAGGGAGGTAGAGAGAAAACAGGGAATTGTAGACCAGTAAGCTTAACATCGGTAGTGGGAAAAATTCTTGAGTCCATTAGCAAGGAATTTATGGCAGAGCAATTAGAAAGCAATGGCAGGATCCGACAGTCAGCATGGATTTATGACGTGGAAATCATGCTTGACAGATCTATTGGAGTTCTTTGAAGATGTAACTAATAGAGTTGACGAGGGGGAACCAGTAAATGTGGTATATTTGGACTTTCAGAAAACGTTTGACAAAGTCCCACAAAAGAGATTATTGTGCAAGATTAAGTGCACGTGATTGGAGGAAGTATATTGAGATGGATAGAAAATGGTTGGCAGAGAGGAAACAAAGAGTAGAAATTAAAGGGTGCTTTTCAAATTGGCAGGCAGTAACTAGTGAGGTGCCACAGGGATCAGTGCTGCGGCCCCAGCTCTTCATAATATAAATGATTTGGATGAGGGAACAAAATGTAACATCTCAAAGTTTGCAGATGATACCAAGTTGGGTAGGAGAGTGAACTGTGATGAGGATACAGAGATCCTTCAGAATGATTTGGACAGGTTGGGTGAGCGGACTAGTCAATGGCAGATGCAGTATAATTTGGACAAGGAGGTTATTCACTTTAGAAACAAAAACAAGGCAGCAGATTACTACCTCAATGGCTGTAAATTGCAAGAGAAGTGTGTGCAGTGGGACCTGGGTGTCCTTGTGCACCACTGAAGGTAGGCATGCAGGTGCAGCAGGCAGTAAAGAAGGCAAATGGCATCTTGGCCTTCATTGCGCGAGGTTTCAAGTACAGGACCAGGGATGTGTTGTTGCAACTACACAGCACCTTGGTAGGGCCACAGAATATTGTGTGCCGTTCTGGTCTCTTTTTCTGAGAAAGGATGTTCTTGCTCTTGAGGGAGTGCAGTGAAGGTTTACCAGGCTGATTCTGGAGATAGCAGGACTGATGTATAAGGAGAGATTGACTAGGTTAGGATTGTTTTCGCTGGAGTTCAGGCAAATTTGGGGGGGGGGGGGGGGGAGCGGTATCTCATAGAGACATAAAATTCTAACAGATCTAGACAGGATAGATACAGGGAGGATGGTCCTGATGGTGGGGGTGTCACAATCTGAGGATTCAGGGCAGGCCATTTAGGATGGCGGTGAGGAGACATTTCTTCACCCAAAGAGTGGTAAGCCTGTAGAATTCATTACCACAGGAAGTAGTTGATGCCAAAACATTGAATGCATTTGAGAGGTGGCTAGATATAGCACTTGGGGCAAATGGGATCAAAGGTTATGGGGAAAAAAAGCAGGATTAGGTTACCCAGTTGGATGATTAGCCATGATTTTAATGAATGGCGCAACAGACACAAAGGGACAAATGGCTGCCTCCTGCTCCTATCTTCTACGCTTCTATGTAAATCCAACTCTGCCAATCACTTCCCTATCAATCTTTTCTTGATCATCAGTAAAAATGATGGAAGGGGTCATTAACAGTGCACTAAAGTGGCATTTGCTTAATAATCACCTGCTCACTGACATCAGCTTGGATTCTGTCAGGGCCACTTAGCTTCTGATCTCATTACAATTGTCGTTCAACCACGGACAAAAGAGCTGAACTCCAGAGGTGAGGTGAGAGTGACGGCCCTTGACATCAAGGTAGCATTTGACAGAGTGTGGCAGCAGGGCAATTTAGCAAAACTAGAGTCAATGGGGGCAGGAGGAGTGGGAGAACTCTGTTTATTGGAATCACAACTACCACAAAGGAAGATGGTTGTGGTTGTTGGAGGTCAGTCACCTCAGCTTCAGGACATCAAAGAATAGTGTTCTAGGCCCAGTCATCATTAGCTGCGTCATCAATGCCTTATTTCCAGCATAAGTCAGAAGTGGGATTTTTGGGCCAACTGCCAAACTCTCCCCCCACCTCCTGCCATTGAAGCCTCCAGCAGGGCATGGGAGAATTCCATTCTAAGTGTATAAATACTTGGTCTCTGATTAAATTTGCTTGGCAGTTTGTTTAAGAGCTGCAGTTCACTCTTCAATAAAAAGTTTATTTATTAATCACAAGTAAGGCTTACATTAACACTGCAATGAAGTTCTGTGAAATAAAGATTATGGTACTGTTTTTACTGGATTGATTAAAGAATCGTTTACAAAGAAAACGTATCATAGAAAAATAATCAAATACTGTCATTAGAATTACATCAGACATATAGTCCACCTTTTTGAATGGCTTCTGCATATATACATTTTATATAATTAAAATTGACACAATCATGACTATGCTAGCATTTAACTACCTAATGTAGTTACTCAAATGAAAATGTTAATCAACTGAATACATTTTAAGCACATATTATTGTACTCCTGGTGCTGAACATAGACCCTGGATAGAGTCATAAAGATTTACAGCATGGAAACAGGCTCTTTGGCCCAACTTGGCCATGCCATCCCATTTCTGTAACCACTAAGCTAGTCCCAGTTGCCCACATTTGGCCCATATCCCTCTATCCCCTTCTTAACCATGTAAATGCTTTTTAAAAGACAAAACAGTACCTGCCTCTACTACGACCTCTGGCAGCTTGTTCCGGACTCTCATCACCCTGTGTGTGAAAACTTGCCCCTCTAGATCCTTTTGTATCTCTCCCCTCTCATCTTAAACCAATGCCTCCTAATTTTAGACTCCTCTACCTTTGGGAAAAGATATTGACTATCTAGCTGATCTATGCCCCTCATTATTTATAGACCTCTATAAGATTACCTCTAAGCCTCCTGGGCTCCAGAGAAAAAAAGTCCTAGTCTATCCAGCCTTTCTTTATAACTCAAACAATCAAGTCATTGGGGTGATTGTAATTTATAGGTGAAATTAGATATGTTGGTCTCCTTTTATTAATAGTGTACAAAAGAAGTGGTTTGACATGGGGAAGGGAAGCAAGGCTGTATCTACAGTGAAAGCTCTGGTCAGATATGCCTCCTTCATTGGTAGTGAGTTTACTTATTACAGGTTGTGTTTTCAATGGCATCCTCACAAGACCCTCAATACCAGCACCAGGCCAGGCCTCCTCCTTGTCTAGCTTGTTCTACACCTTTCCTCTCTATCTCTTCTTCCAAGTCTTGCTTCTCCCCTTCTTTTGATGAGCTGTGCCCCTCCAAGGTTTCACCTTCTTCAAGGTTCACGCCTCCATGGAGGGCCATAGTGTGGAGAGCACAGCAGAATGCCAGAAGTGGCATTCTTGCAGGAGTATACTGTAGGCAGCCACCCGACTGGTCCAGTCACCAAAACCGTATCCATCAAAGCCCAATGGCTCACTCAATGATTGTAAAAGTGAGAATCAGCTTCAGTTTTCTTTACATCTCTCTCTCTCCTGAAGGGACATGTAGCCATCACTCCAAGTACTATCCCCGAGTTTCATGGAGCTTGGGTTGGATAGAAGAGCAGCTAGAGGATGAAGATGTCATGGCAACTGCCAGAAAACAAGCACATACATGGAGGAATCTGAGCTTTTGTTGGCTTTTAGTCCCTTAAGTTTCTCCAATGCTTTTTTTCTGCTAATTACCTTGAGTTATTTGCTCTTGTTAGCCCCTTATATGCCCGCTATATTTGGTACATAATGTATATCATTTGCTGTGAAGACAGAGACAAAATACTTATTCAATGCAAGAACAGCTTCTCTACTGCTGCTGTCAGAATTTTGACTAGGCTTACCTAAGGTGATCTTTCTCTACACCCTAGCTATGACTGTAACACTACATTCTATACTCTCTCGTTTCCCTCTCTATGAACGGTATGTTTTGTCTATATAGCGCACAAGAAACAATACTTTTCACTGTATACTAATGCACGTGACAATAATAAATCAAAAGCAAATCCTCAACTCCCATGATAATTTCTCCCATCCTTGCCTCTAAGGAAGTATTTCTTAACCAGTGTGCATGCTGTGAAGATCCCATAGTGTGCCATGAAAAAAAAATACAAAATGTATTATATTTGGCTTCAGTATTCCTGGGTTAAAGAAGGGAATAAAACTGTCAGTTAAGGTTCTCACTATTAGTCACTATTCAGCAAATGTTGTACATAGGCGTTTGAGGGGGCAAGATAAGGCTTAGTAGTGCTGACATTCACAATCAAGATTCAACCATGAATATCATCCACTTGGATATGACGTCAGAGAATGAGTGGTAACTATGGGACTGTACCCTAGCAATGCAACAATGCTTTTAGGAGAGGAGGTGGTGATGGTAAGTGGAAGAAAACAGCTGCAGCAGCAATAGAGAAAAAGGAAAGAGATTGCCTTTATTTGTGTGCAACTTTGTATGGTGAGACGTGATTAAAGTCATCATGATCAAGGAATGAACAAAATCACACTAACAATTTGAAAAGCCAGTCAAAACTGAAAGATATTATAATCTTAACTTGAATGAAGCAAGTTTGACTCATCTTCTAAATCACCTTATTTAAGAATGTATGGTTACTTAGTTTGTTTACTTCAAATTAATAAATAATTCAATCTTTCAAAATTAGGAATATACATTCATATATTTATATTTCATATTTAATTGAAGTGCAAATTCAAGGGAATGAAGAACAGGGGACTGTTAATAACACTCACTTTAACAAATGAAATAGTTCTCAAAATATACTGGACATAAACAAATTTACAGAACAAGCAAGTGGAGACTAAGCAAAAGTGGTAATTGGGTCAAAAATCAATATCAAGTAAGAATAGTTTATTCTTCAAAGCCTACAAGGAAAAGGAGTTTATTACAAAACAAATAAAAGTTGAGTCTGGACTGCTAGATTTAGCCTCAGTATCCCTGGGTTAGGGAAGCGAATGAGTCAGCCAAGGTTCTCACTTAAGGGTGAAATTTTAAGCTGGCAGGGTTTTACAGTCCTGCCAAAGTCGATGGAGTTTGAATGGCTCACCATATTAAACAGACCAATCCCTGCCCCAATGAGTGTGTAAAATTCCTCCCCTAATCACTGTTCAGCAGCAGATGCTTAAAGCATGCCAAGTGGCTGAAATGGAACAGAAATTGAAAATTGATCTTTTACTAACAATTATCCTTCTCAGTAATTGATAAGAAAGCAACATTTTGAAAAGGAAGGAGAGTATAGCGTACCATAGGCTGCCCCAATTATTTAGCCAGAAGTGCAAGAGAAGTGAGAGAAAAAAAATCTAAGTGAATTTGTAATACAAGAAGGGCTAGCAGGGTTATCCTACCTACAACTTAATAACCCAAGCAACTACATAAAAAAGGGCAATGCAGGTGGTATGTAATAATTGCTGTACTGGGAATTTGTGGAAAGCACTGCAATCCAAGTCAACCACATACACAGTAATACCTTGAAAAACTTTAGCTTAGAGTTGTTGAACTGGAGTCTGATGTGCAGACATTGGGAGGCCTTAGGAATGGGGAGAGTCACCTGCATGCTTGAACCAGGAGGAAAGGTTGTAGTAAGGCTGTCTTTATTTGCATTTCCTCACATTTAATCAAGATATACTGCTTCTCATGGTGTGGAACACAAAACTACTCAGTTTTCCAACTGTGGTTTTACTAATGTTTTGATGCAATTTGACTTTTCTATTTTATATTTCTCGTTGTAATGTTTAGCATTCCTCTATGGCTTTAAATTAAGGGGGGGTAGTTATAGGACGGATGTCAGGGGTAGGTTCTTTACCCAGAGGGTGGTGAGGGATTGGAATGCCCTGCCTGCTGCGGTTGTAAATGCGCCTAGTTTGGGGGTGTTTAAGAGATCTGTGGATAGGTTTATGGACGAAAAGGGATTGGTTTAGATTAGTGGGTCAGTGTTTTTTTTTAAAAAAACTGGTCGGCGCAACATCGTGGGCCGAAGGGCCTGTTCTGCGCTGTAATGTTCTATGTTCTAACTTCTTAATCCTGTTTTTAAAGATCTTGTAAACTTGCCCCTTGCACTTACACATATTCCAAATTTTTCCTCAAAAGTATAATTACTATGTTTTTAAAACCAAAATGTACCATTACTCATTTATTGGCACAGGGAAACTTCTGCCAATGATTTTTTTTTAAATATGCACACTCCTTATCAAAGATCCTTAAAAAAGTTCCTTTTGGTTCACAACATTATTTTGTGCCTCCTTTTTCAGTAATATCTACAAATTTAAACACCACATCCTCTCGCCCCATATCCAACTAACTGATAGAAACAGTAAACAGAATTTTTCCCTGTAGCGAACCCTGTTAGATGCTACTAACCACTTCTGGAACTGCATAAACCTGAGCTGTCCCCAATTTAGCAGGGAATTGGAACAGTCAAGAGCAGTCTGCTTGCCTTCACCCTAATTGAGACTCTTAAGTAGTCATTAATTGGTCACATAAGGGGTCACTTCAATTTTGAGGCTGACAGGAGGAATTCAAAGATCGGGCTGGTAGGTGGTTGCATGCTTGGTGGATTATCTTACTTGGGCCTCAGGCAGGGCTCCCCCATTACTGTCACTAAGGATGCACCCTTCCCACCTGCCTTTCAAAATTTTGTGCCAAATCTAACTTCCACAACTTTTTAAGCTGTAGTTGCTGGAAAACTTATTCTCTTGCCCATTTGTTGTTGAATGAACTTGATTTGATCTATCACGTATATTGGAATACAGTGAAAAGTACTGTTTCTTATGTGCTATATAGACAAAACATTTGGTTCACAGAGTACATAGGAGAGAAGGAAAGGATAGGGTGCAGAATATAGCGTTGCAATTACACAGCGCAAGGAGAAATATCAGCTTAATATGACAAGATTTTGTGTGGAAGCTTATGGTCTAAAGTACAGCTGGATAGTGTTTATCCTATTCTCCTCTGAAGCAGAGGACGATCAAGTGATATAACTGGTGGGAGTTTACTACTCAATTCATAATCTCCTACAAATTATCTAGACATTTTTAGGTAAAAGCACATTCCACTGCTTAGGAAGCAAGGGCTTGCTTATGGAGGTAGTCTCAGATATAAAGCATACAAAATTATTTTTAAGTAAAACTCCAAAAAATACATAGTTATGTTGAATAGCTTCAAGTCCTAGATATTTGCATTTATCCCTGCTTGTTATGGTATCCTCAATGTTACCTCAGGGATTCGTTAGTGGCATTTTCAATGGTCTTATCAATGGCTAGGTGAAGTTAATGATCTAAGGCAAGCCCTAAAAAACACCCATCTAGATGCATATTATTCATGGAAGCCAGAGGAAATTATGAACATGCCATCAGCTCATCCCTAAACAAAGAAGAAAATCTATGCAAGGCTCTATCTCCAAACAGAAGCAGTCATTATTTCCATTGCTCTTAATCAAACTGGCTTGCATAGCAGCCTGCAAAATTGTTTTTCAAGCAGTGCTCCCAAAAATGTACCTAATTGGAGATTGAACTCTATCAGGCTGATCCATCTGCTCCTCATATACCATGGATACATCCATTTAAAAGGTAGGGATGGCATTTGTTAGATGAGACAAATGCATTCAGTCCTTTTAACAGGCAGAATGGTATAACAACAAAATGGTTCAATGATAATACAGATTAGTGCAAATATGGAGACACCAAAACAATTGTAATCGAAAAAAGCTACCTTAAGAGTTCAGGTAACTGAAAGAAAACAGACCAACTGATCATTTAGTTTTCAATTCAAAGGGACAAGAAGATTTACAAAAACAAACATCCTTTTTGCTACTGTAAATGACCTCAGCTAACAATTTCTGATTTGTCACCAGAACTTGGAGACATGCCAGAAGATGTAGCCTCAGACCTTGAGCATTTTGAAAGCATAAAAGCGTACCTCCCTTCTCTCAACAACAAGTTTAATTTATATCATACCTTCAATGCAACAAAATGGCCCAAGGTGCTTCACAGGAGTATTACGGGAAAAGATTTATTACCAATCCACAAAAGGAAATATTAGGCCAGATGATCAACAGTTTAGTTGAACAGATAGGTTTTAAGGAGCATATTAAAGGAGGATAGAGGGGTGGAGATAGATATAGGGATTGAACTCAGCCTTAGTGCCTAGGCAGCTAACGGCTTGGCTACAAACGGTGGAGTACTCAGAAGGGCAAAAACTGCCGAAGTCCAGAAATCCTCTGGGGATGGGGCAGGGGGAGTTTTGTGAAGCTAAGGGAGATTGCAGAGAAAATAAGGGCAAGACCATGGAGGGATTTAAAAACAAAGATGAGAATTTTAATATTGAGGCGTTGCTTGATTGGGAATCCCCACCCAACCTAAATAAAAAATGGCTGCACCTACCCTGGCATTTCCCCCCCTCCAGTATCCGGCTTGATCTTTATCGCAGCAGCTTTCCAGCCACTTTCCTGGGTTGTCAGCCACTCCCAGTGTTATAAATGCAAAACTATAAAGCAAAACACCAACACTTGCACATGCATGCTGTGAATTTTGCAACATGGTTGTGCAAGCAGATTTTATTTTAATCATTACTTGTATATTTAGAATAGCAGCATAAGTGACAGCTCAGATAAATGGCTGGTGCAGAGCAACGGTCTCCTGTAAAAGATGAATAAATGTAACTTTTATGATGGGGCAATTTAATTAAAAAAAAACATGTTAGCAATGTTCTTAGATGGTGACATGTCTCTTCCTCTGACCAATTTGTAACAAAACGAAAGTCTGTTTTTGGATGCAATTTTATATTATTTGCATTGCTATATATTGTATAACAAGCAAACTGAAACACTGATACATCCATGCTATCAGAAACCAAACAAGTTGGTTATTTTATGACATTTTTCATTCTTTTTAAGTGGAAGAAATTTCATTGTTGACAAGGGAGACAAAAATACAAGCAAATCCCTCTTAAATTTTGCAGTATAAAGTTCAAGGGTTAAACTTGTGCCTAGCCATCAACCATATAAATTATTTTTAGATGTGAATGTTTTTGTCGAATGAAAATAATGATTTAGGCAAAAGATCACAAACAGTATTGTGCTCATTGTCATTGTAACTAAACAGCAAGACTATGAGCATGCAGGTATTATGTAGGTTAACATCAAATACCTGTAAAACAATAAAAAGGAAAAAAAAACAACCAGGAGTGCAAAATCCACAGACTGCATTCAGATCATTGCATTTTCACATCAAATTATTTGTTTTCTTTAAAATTTTGTATGAAACTAACAAGGGGACATAAGAAGCCCAATACCACAACTTGATCAGAAGCAGAGGGGTCAACTGGCATCCCTGTAAAGCACCTGAAAGTGTTTTGTTGTGTTGAAGGCACTATAAAAAATGCAATTTGTTGCCCTGCCTACCAGCCTTTTTCCCTTAAACCAAAGGTTCTCAACCTTTTTGCATCCAAGGTTCTTCTATCCATAGATCCCCTATAAAACATAGCAATATCCTTCCTCCGCCACTGCTGCCAACCACCCCGCCCCATCGCCACAGTATCAGCATCACCACATGTACCTGCTTGTATGGGAGTCTTAAAAGCACAATAATTGCTCTCCTTCCCCAATAAAGGAACTTCAGAGGAGCTGTAAAGTTATAAAATGATAAAACGAAGATACGTGTGATTCTCAAACATTAGGAGTGAATCACTCATGCTGATTTAAACATGCGACTTACTATAGATGCCACTGATGATTAAACACCCATGAGTCTTGCAAAGAATCACAATCTGTCTCACTCCAATGATAAACCTGACACCTACCGTTGTCCTGAAACATTTCTAATTACTTGTTCCCTCCCACAAGTGCAGATCAAAGCTCCAGATACTGGTTGCAAGCTTAAACTTGTCTTTACTTCACTAGCCTTACTGTTCCTCCTAGACCTGTTGTCAAGTTATAGCTAACACATTACCACACATGGTGTCTACATGTTAGAAATAAACTGAAATATCAGCCGTGCTGTAATCCTTATGTACATTACTTCATATGGGCAGTCAGATAAAGAAGATGGTGGCCAAATGTAGGCAAAAAAAAACCCATCAGGTGAACAGGTAGATTTACTAGTGTTGAATGGTGAAAGTGGCAGCATAGAAGTGTGGTCAAACATAAAAGCTCCATCAACTCCAATGCCTCAGTGTTTTTGTGTGTGTTCATGGTCAGAACTGGTCACAGTACTTAAGGTATGGTCTGATCTGAATAAAATGTAGTATGACTATGATTTATTTTGCTTTGTATTCTACTGTTTGAGCTACAAAGTTAAAGAGATGACTGGAGGTTGTATGCACTATGGACCAGTGATCTGAATGGAGCAGAGTGGAATTAACAACAGAGTAAGCAAGACTTGACAAAAAAACAGAAATGATCACCGATAAATAGAAACTGAGTGCATGAGGGAACAGAGCTCTGGGAAATCCTAATTAATATAGATACAATAAAAGGATGAGACATTAGGTACAGCACAAAGTAATGAAATAGGTAACTGGATAGCCTTGAAAATGACATTGCCAAAAGACCATGGAACTGCCTAGACCTAGACACTAAGATGTCCAAGGCAACGAAACATGATTTATGAAAATATTCAAGTCCAAACTCAAGAGGTAATTACTGTTGATCCTATAAGCAAAACAGTCATGCTAAAAACAATACTGACAAACATGGATTATAAATTCACAGAATCCGTATGGTGTAGGAGACCATTCGACCCATTAAGGCTTCACTGACAACAATCCCATCCATGCCCTATCCCTGTAATCCCATGTATTTACCCTGCTAATCCCCCTGACTAAGGGGCAATTTAGCATAGCTCATCCACACATCTTTGCAGTGTGGTAGGAAACTGGTGGACCCAGAGGAAACACATGCAGACATGGGAAGAATGGGCAAACTCCACAGTCATCAGCGGCTGGAATTGAACCTGGGTCCTTGACACTGAGGCAGCAGTGCTAACCATCATGCCACCCACCAGGTTAGAACTTTTTAAAATGGTCAATTTGAAGGCCATTTTTGCACACTCCGTAAACTTTAACAAGTCTAGATCAAAATACAAGTTGTTTTCAGTCAAAGGCAGATTGGATTACCTATCTTGGGAATAGGGTAGTCATTAACAAATTTCTAAAAAGACAGTGTGAACTGAAAGTGTGAAGAAAGGGCATAAGACAGGGATGAATTTAAATGCGCCTATTTTAAAGATGATACAAAGAAATGATACAAACAATCCAGCAAAGATAAAAACTTAATATTGGCTGCAATGGTACAATAGAACTAAGTAATGCAGGAGGTTCTTTACAAATACCACAATTAGAGTTAAGAACAGTTAGCCAAAAACATAAATTTTCCCTTTGGAAGCTAGCAACTGCACCATCAATGCAAAGGAGGAATGGAAAGGAAGATTCACATAAGTTACCAGACAACTTTGGGAAGAGAACAAGTTGAACAACTGTTGGAAAGTCAGAAAGCCAGGAATACTTGCTTATTTTGAATGAAGACAACTATTGGAACATTAAGATGGAGTTGCACTGTGAATACTATGAAATCATTTTAAAACTTTAGATGAAAAAAAAAACAGAAAATAGGACACTGCCTGAATGCTGATCTCCAGATAAACACTTTCTCGTCCATTAATGCTGTGGTTATAGCATCAATAAAATAACATTCATACTCTTACTTTCTTTCAGCCTTTGAGCTTTTAATTCCAATCTCTGCTGTTCATGCTCTCGTTTGAGCATTTCTTCACAAACTTTCTCATGTTCTTGTAGTTCCTTGTCTCGTCTTGGACGATCTGTCCATTCCAGAGTCTCACTCTCATAGTGCTCTTGTACCTGTAAGAAATTTGTTAGAACAAGCATTACTTATAGCATTAAAAATCCAGTAAATAGCACAATGCATTCATGGTCCAGACTTAAAACTGAGTTCAACAATTTTAAATTACAATTTCTTCCCTTTTTTTTCTTCGCAGATTTTGGTTTTCCTCTCATTTATTTCTTGTTTTTGATGATAATCGTATCTCCTTCTACCAATCATATCCCCTCAAGTCTCATTTTTAATTATCTCAAAATCTAAATATACCAATTTATCCTTTTTATGTTGTTTATAATCTTACATATCACTATAATAACATTATCTCAACAATAATGAAATTTTATTTATTTATAAATTACAAACATAGACCTCCTAACCCAACGACCAGTTTGTGTCTACTTATACGGGCAATAATGAATCCAAAGTGATTGCCCGCCTGCATACAATTAAACACAATTAATATTTAATTAAGAAATGAAGTACTGGATATCTGAGTCAATGGTTCACATGCTTTACCCCAAATTTTCTTTGGCATCCTGAGTTAAGTGGAATCAGCTCCAGCTGCACTACTAACATTTGAATACTTTTTTTTAAAATCAAGACGACTTTAGTGTTAACCTCTATTGTAAAGACAAAAAGGTGCCTACTAGTCCAAACATATTTAGATACACAACATTTCACAGGCACTGACAACAAGACAATGAATCACTTTCGATTGTGAAGATCAATACTGCAGTTGGAATTGTTTCTTTGCTGAAACTAAACAGCAATCTCCAAACCCTCTATAATTCAAGCTACATGCAGATTTAAAGTTCGTTTTTATTTTCTTTATTCAAATGATTACTATTACTGGATGCACTGATAATACAAAGTTTAGCTATCTACCAATTCCAAAGTTCTGGCACTTATTTAGGCTAATTTGAAATAGAAATAGCACAATAATGATTAAATGCTGAAGTAATCTAGTTGTTCTGGGGAAAATGTCAGAGAGAAAAAAGGCAGTGTGTCCTTAGCAATGCAACATAATTTATTAATGACAGGACTGGGTGGCATTTTTCCTGTGCAGGGAATTTTGTAATATTACAAAAAAAGTCAAGACAGTAAAAGCTTGTGTGCTGTATTGTCGTGAACTACAGACAGACACAACAGAAACAGGTAAATGAGCTGAAGTATTAAAGAAGATGTCCATGAAATAAGGTAAGAAAAGGTTATGATTTTGAAAATGACAAAATACAATTCTGGTCCTGAACAGCAATGCACATTATTTTCATACTGTTACTTGTTTTTTAATTCCTGACCAAAATCTAATTGGAGCTTCAGATTGGTCATGGTGGAAAGAAAGAAATACATTTTTAAAAAATTCAACAAGGTCAGTCTCATTCACAGGTGTAACAGAATCATCTCAATTTCGACAGAGAAATTCAGTTTTTCTTCTTGGCAGGGATCCCTATTTCTCATTATCCAGTGAGGGTACAAAATGAAAAAATGAGAAGTATGAGAAAGATTTGATTTTGGGCTACATTTCTGCACATCTAGAACCAAACAAAGGCTAAATGGATGAGAAATGATGGGGAAGGTATTTGTGTGGCATTGCATGCAGATTTGCATTGATTCACTGAGGCAGGCAGCATTAATAAAAAAAGTTAACATTAATAATTTTTCAAGATGAATGATGCCATGCATTTACCATTTATATTTACCAGCTATTTACCATTTATATAGATGATCTGGAGGAGGGAACCGAGTGCAGGGTGTCGAAATTTGCTGATGACACCAAGATTGGGGGAACGGCAAATTGTGCGGAGGGTGTGGAGAGTCTGCAGAAGGATCTAGATAGGCTGGGCGAATGGGCCAGGAAATGGCAAATGGAATTTAATGTTGGCAAGTGTGAGGTGGTCCACTTTGGTAGGAAGAATGGTAGGAAGGACTATTACTTACGTGGCGAAAAACTGCAGCAGGCGACGGTGCAGAGGGACCTCGGGGTCCTTGTGCATGAATCGCAAAAACCCAGCTTGCAGGTGCAGCAGGTGGTCAGGAAGGCGAATGGGATGCTGGCCTTCATAGCGAGGGGGATTGAATATAAAAGTAGGGAGGTCTTGCTGCAGCTGTATAGGGCATTGGTGAGGCCGCAGCTGGAGTACTGTGTGCAGTTCTGGGCGCCGCACCTGCGCAAGGATATTTTGGCCCTGGAGGGAGTGCAGAGGAGGTTTACTAGGCTGATACCGGAGTTGAGGGGATTGAGCTATGAGGAGAGGCTGAATAAACTAGGCTTGTACTCGTTAGAGTTTAGAAGAATGAGGGGAGATCTCATTGAGACGTATAAGATGATGAATGGGATGGATAGGATAGAGGTGGAGAGACTCTTCCCGCTCAAAAAAGACAGTAGGACTAGGGGGCACAGCCTCAAGATAAAGGGGAGGCGGTTTAGAACGGAGTTGAGGAGGAACTTCTTCACTCAAAGGGTGGTGAATCTCTGGAATTCTCTGCCCGTTGAAGTGGTGGAGGCTGCCTCGCTAAATATTTTTAAGAAGCGGGTTGATGGGTTTTTGATAAGAGAAGGGATTAAGGGTTATGGGGAGAGGGCGGGAAAGTGGAACTGAGCCACGACAGATCAGCCATGATCTTATTGAATGGCGGGGCAGGCTCGAAGGGCTAGATGGCCTACTCCTGCTCCTATTTCTTATGTTCTTATGTTCTTATGTTCTATGCATATCCAAAAAACATAGATTGCCTTTGCTATAGTTTGAACAAATTGATTGCCATCTAATGAACTGAAAATAGCAAATCTGCCTCTACTTCAACTGTACAATTCGGCTAAAAATACAAGTGTACCAAATCAGAGCTGAGTAGGTTGGGAATGTAATAAGCAAAAGTTTAAAAAGTAGCAGGAGAATTATGCTGATAAAAAAAATCCAGTGTTGAAATACTACTCAGGAAAATGTCACACAAAGAAAGGGAACCAATAAGTTTATTCACAATACTATCTGGAAATGTTTTGATCCACAATTCTTCTCCCTAAACAACCAATGACAAACATTAACACCAGGACTATAACTTGGTTAAAAACACAAATAACTCGCACTGATGTAACACCTTTAATATGACCAAACATCAAATATGATTAAACACTATAAGCTATAAATTCCTACTTTCAACAATGTTGACCTGACCAATTTGCAGGGACTGCAATTACTGCTGAGCTGAGGGCTGGGTTGGTTTGGTCTGGGCCAAATTTCTGATGGATATGTCCACTACCAGTTTCATTAGGCTGCAGGTTAAAGATAAATTCTGGATAAAGATAAACTCAGAAGTCTTTTATTTAATTAAGGAGTTAAGGAAAGTATTAAGTTGAAAGAAAAAACATTAAGCGGTAGAAGTCAATGATAGCCCTGAAGATGAAATAAGTTCTAAATCCAGTAAAGGAGGACTGAAAAGATAGAGAAAATAAACTGAGGGAAACTGTGTAGGAATATAAAAACTGACAATTAACAGCTTCTTTAAATACATCAAAAAGAGAGAGGGCAAAGTAAACATAGACCTCTTAGAAAATGAATCTGGGGAGATAGTTATGGGGAACAAGGAAAGGGGAGAAGAGTTAAACAGATATTTTGCATCAGTCTCTATGGTGAAATATAGTTTCAACGTCCTATTAATACAAAAGAATATGGGGGAGGAATTAAATACCATCATTGGAGTAGTATTAGATAAACCAATGGGCTAACAGCAGATAAGTCCCCTGGACCTGATGGCTTGCATTTGAGGATCATAAAAGAAGTCGCTACAGAGATGGTGAATGCATTGCTTAGAATTTTTCAGAGTCCTTGGGTTCTGGAGAATTGGAAAGCTGTCAATGTGATGACCCTATTTAAAAAGGGGAGGGAAGGAAAAGCAGGTAACTATAGGTGAGTTGGCTTAACATCTCCTGTTGGAAAAACGTTGGAATTAAGGAAGTAATAGCAGCACATTTGGAAAATCAGAATCTAATCAAGCAGAGTCAGAATGGCTTCATGAAACGGAAATCATGTCCGTCTAATTGAGTTTTTTGAGGAAATCTCAACCAGAGTGGATAGAGGGGAACCAGTAGATGTGTCGTTTTTGGACTTCCAGAAGGTATTCGGCAAAGTACCTCAAAAAAGGTTAAGTCATAAGATAACAGCCCAACATGTCGGAGGTAGTATATTAGCATGGATACAGAATTAGCAGAAAACAGCAAATGGGGATAAGGGGTTTTTTCCAGGTTGGCAAGAGGTAGGACTGCAACTGCTTACAATATGTCAATGACTTGAAGAAAGGAAGCAAATATATTATAGCCAAATTTGCAGCTGACACAAAAATAGGTGGAAAGTCAAGTTGTGAGAGGGATACAAACAGTTTACAAAGAGATATACTTAGGTTAAGCATGTAGGCAAAAACTTGGCAAATGGGGTAGAATGTGGGAAAGTCTTGCTGCAATTGTACAAGGTATTGGTGAGACCACACCTGAAGTACTGTGAGCAATTTTGGTCACCTTATTTAAGGAAAGATATTACTTCATTGGCAGCAGTTCAGAGAAGGTTTATTAGGATGTCCCCAGTACGGAGGAACGAGGAAAGATTAAACTGGCTGGGACAACTACTCATTTGAATTTTGAAGAATGACAGATGACGTCATTGAAGCATATAGGATTCTTAAGGAGCCTGACAGGGTTAATGCTGAGAGGATGTTTCCCCTCATGGGAGAGTCTAAGACCAGACAGCATAGTCTCAGAACGAAAGGGCATCAATTCAAGACTGAGATGAGAAGGAATTTCTTCTCACAGAGGATTAAGTGTCTTTGGAACTCCTTGCCACAGAAGAAAAATTGAAAGCAACTGTTAAGTTACCTGGATGTGCTTTTCTTGCAATTCTTGCTATCTTTTGTATATATTTATCTTTTGTATATATTTAAAGCAGGACAATTTTCAATTATGTTGCTCAGACCATGGCATTTACATTGATGATGCAAGATTATTAAATAGCAATTTGTGTAACAAACTGGAAGGTCAAGCACATCAGGATGAACAGGAAAAGAGTTATAACAGTGGATCAAACTTACAGGAATATCTCTCAACTGATTGCAGGGTCTGGCGAACAGCAATGTCGCATTTTGAGAAGAATGGTACTGAACTGAAGTGGCAAACGCTGAAAAACGGATAGCAACTTATCCAATGCACAGGAGTCTCAACTCTCACGGCTACCTTAACACTTGGCACAATCATTAGAACTGAAAACACGTTACACAGTAAGGTCCAAAGGAAACAAGCAAATCTGATGCTCATAACTAGAAACTTGGCTGAGATTCTCCCAAAAAAATTCTAAGTGCCAAATTTGCGTTAAAACTGGACTAACTTCAGCTGGTTTTTTAAGCGGGATTTTCAAAATGAATCTCCCACACTCTTGAGTACTGCAGAGTGCCACAGTATGAGTCACAATAACAATCCGGGGCAGGACCTATTCCCGCTGGAGAGGCATGAAGGCTAGTGCTGAGCAGACCACCATGCATGCGCTGGTCTGTCAGTGCCAAGATCGGTGCTTGCAGAGTAGCCTCGGACTGTCGGTCTCCCAATCGCTGGCCAGCCCTGTGGCCCAGCAATGCTGTCCCCCGATCCTCCCCAGTTGCTGGCCTCCCAAACGTTTCCAGGCTGCCCACCCTACCACACAGTTAACTCAACATTACAACAATTACACAACTCTTCAAAACTTCTCCCTGCCTGATTGATGTTGAAGCTCCGTGACTACAAAGATATTAAAAAAAATTTTAATTAAGAACTTCTATCTCACTGAGGTGGTTTCAGGCCAAAACAAACCCAACAACCTGCTCTGAAAACTCTGTTCACATTTTGACAGCTGTGACAAATATCACAACATTCCAAATCTCACAACATTTTAACTCTCACATCCTACAATATTCTTTAAAAATAAAGTCAATTGACCTAATCTCCCAATATTAGATCCTTTAAAAAACTCCAGGTTCCAGATACAGGTCCATGCCTTTGCCAAAATCTGATCAGTTCTTCCTCGGACCACAACCTTCCTTAAAATTGACCCATTCATTTTTGAGATCTATTGTTTACAAATAAAACAGTACCTCTGTCCACTTTCAGTGGTGAAAGTAAAAATATAGAAAATTAGAGCTTCTAGCAGTTAATTGTTTGTCCATTGGATATTTCATTGCATTTAGATGGGAGGCAAAAAATTGAGAACTTGTGTGCTCATTTATATAGGATTAAAATGAAAGAAATGTTGATGGTTAGTGACTATCATCAATAGGCAATGAGGTCACTGGAACATAGGAATTAGGAGCAAGACTAGGCAATTCAGCCTTTCGAACCTGCTCCACCATTTTATATGATCATTTCCGATCTCCATCTCATCCTAACTCTACATACCTGCTCTTTCCCTGTAGCCCTTTATCCTACTTTTGACCAAATATTTATCTATCATTTTCTTGAATCCATTGATTGGTTCTACATCCAGTGCACTCTCAGGCACTAAGTTCCATAGATTGACAACCCTCAGAGAACTAGCTTCTCCTTATCCAAGGGCAAAACGATGGTGCAGTGGTTAGCACTGCTGCCTCACAGCGCCAGGGACCAGGTTCAAATCCAGCCTCAGGTCACTGTCTGTGTAGAGTTTGCACTTTCTCCCCAGGTCTACATGGGTTTCCTCCATGTGCTCCCACAGTCCAAAGATGTGCGGGTTAGGCTGACTGGCCATGCTAAATTGACCCTAGTGCCAGAGGGATTAGCAGGGTAAATAAAGGTTATGGGAAAAGGGCCGGGATGGGCTTGTGGTCAGTACAGGCTCGATTAGCCAAGTAGCCTCCTTCTGAACTATAGGGATTCGATGATTCTGTCTTGAACCTCTCCCATTTTACTTTACAACTATTGGGGGTGGGGCCTGGATGTTCGGTGCAGACTTGATGGGCTGAAGGGCCTTTCTCTGCCCTTTAGGGTTCTATGATCTATGAACTATATCCTCTTGTCCTAGAGACTGTTCTAGGAAGGGGAAACATTTGGTTAACATTTACTTATCAACTGTTGAGTATTTTATATACCGCAATTAAATCCCGCATTATTCTTTTGTACTCCAGTTTCTTGTGTGGCACCTTTTCAAATGCCTTCTGGAAGTCCAGATGATGTGGCACTTTATCAAATGCCTTCTGGAAGTCCAGATAGATCACATCCATATGATCCCATTATCTACCTTGCTGGTTACATCCTCAAAGAAATCCAGCAGGTTTGTCAAACAAGACTTGTCCTTCACAAAACCATGCTGATACCAGTGAACTGAGCTTTGCTTTTCCAGGTGCTCAGTCACCTCCCCCTTAATGACTGACTTCAGCAACATCCCACCAAGGAGGTCAAGCTGGTTGGTTTATTGTTTCCCACTCTATGCCTCTCTCCCTTTTTGAATAAGGATGTCACATTAGCACGTTTCTAATCCACTGGTACATTTCCGGAAGTAGTCATGATGTGGATATGCCGGCGTTGGACCGGGGTAAACACAGTAAAAGTCTGACAACACCAGGTTTTAGTCCAACCGATTTATTTGACAGTAAACTCACTAGCTTTCGAGGGGATTCCCTCTTCTTCAGGTGAATGGAGAGTTCTGGCCTCAGACAGAGCATATAAAGCACAGACAGTTTAGAGATTACTGATTAGAATGCGAATCTTTACACCTAACCTGCTGTTCAAGTCCTAAAGTGGCTGACAATGTGTGTGGAAGGAGCACTGATCACAGGTTAAAGTGATGTGAATTGTCTCCAGACAGTGCAGTGAGGTTTTGCAAACCCAGGCAAGTCACGGGGGTTACAGGTAGTGTGACATGAACCCAAGATCCCTGTTGAGACCGTCCTCATGTGTGCAGAACTTGGCTATCAGTCTCTGCTCAGCGACTCTGCGCTGTCATGTGTCGCGAAGGCCGTCTTGGAGAACGCTTACCCGAAGGTCAGAGGCTGAATGCCCGTGACCACTGAAGTGTTCGCCAACAGGAAGGGAACAGTCTTGCCTGGTGATTGTCGAGCGATGTTCATTCATCCGTTGTCGTAGCGTGGATGCTAAGCGTACTCCAAGGCGGCCTTCACGACACACGACAGCGCAGAGTCGCTGAGCAGAGACTGATAGCCAAGTTCCGCACACGAGGACGGTCTCAACCAGGGATCTTGGGTTCATGTCGCACTATCTGTAACCCCCATGACTTGCCTGGGTTTGCAAAACCTCACTTACTGTACTGTCTGGAGACAATACACATCTCTAACCTGTGATCAGTGCTCCTTCCACACACATTGTCGGTCACTTTAGGACTTGAACAGCAAGTTAGGTGTAAAGATTCGCATTCTAATCAGTAATCTCTAAACTGTCTGTGCTTTATATGCTCTGTCTGAGGTCAGAACTCTCCATTCACCTGAAGAAGAGGGAATCCCCTTGAAAGCTTGTGAGTTTACTATCAAATAAATCGGTTGGACTAAAACCTGGTGTTGTCAGACTTTTTACTACATTTCCGGAATCCAGGAACTTTGGAATATCATAACTAATACATCCATTATCTCTGCTGTCCCCTCCTTTAACACCCAAGGGAATAGGCCATCAGGTCAGGGGACTTATCTACTTTTAAACCCTTCAGTTTACTGAGTACCTTCCTTCCTGGTTATAGTAATTTCACCAAGTTCCACAGCATTAACTGCAGTTTTTGAGACAGAATTATTTTCTACTGTGAAGAGAGAGAAAGATCTCCAGTGTTCTATCCTTCACTGCCTGGATATCTGCATTGTAATCAAATACAACCTGTTGGAATAATACATCATTGTCTTCAACCATTTTGTATACATTCGAAAAAACATACCGTTTGTGAAATTTCTCCTTTACTTTTTAGTTCCTCTTCAGCACTAAATACTAGGGGTGGAGTTGGTAGTTCTAAAGGCAAGAAGTATTCTTCAGTCTGTACTTCTTTCACAGTGTTGGGCACTGTAGCTAAAATAGACAAAAAAAAGTAGTAATAAACAAGATTAATTTTTTGTCATTTATTTATATGAAGCAATCTCTTCCAGTATTGCACGTTGGAGTAAAATATTTTAAATCCAGTTTAATCCAGGAAGTGCCTGGTTTTGTTGACTGTTTTCCCTCCATAATGGCCTTGCACTTTGGATACAGACACATTGGTTTATAAAGATGCTTAACTAGTAAATGAAATCTGAAAAACTGGTTACTTAATTAATTTGAAGCTTGCAGAGAATTGCTTAGCTTTTGGCCATTAAATAGGACAATTCTGCCTCATTGTAAGCTGGTACTGTTAGCAGTTAACTTCATATTTAAAGGTTACACACACAACAGGAGGGAAACTATCATACACAGAAAGCAACAAGAAAACAAGCCATTAAGATGTCCCATACGTGCAGTAGTCTTTTGTGCATTAATATATTCTTATAGCTATTTCAATGAAGTTATAATATTGTAAGTCTTTAAACTATTATTTATGTGATTACTTCATTCAGCAAGAAAGACAAATTCAATCCAGCCATTTACCACCTTGTCAGTCTACTCTCGACCATCAGTAAAGTGATAGAAGGGGATATCAACACAGCTATCAAGCAGCACTTACTCAGCAATAACCTGCTCACAAATGATCTGTTTGGTTCTGCCAGGGTCACTCAGCTCCTGACCTTGTTACAGCCTTGGTTCAAACATGGACAAAAGACTTGAATGCCAGAGGTGAGGTGACAGTGACTGCCCTGGTCATCAAGGCAGCATTTGACTGAGTGTGACATCAAGGGGCCCTAGCAAAATTGGAGTCATTGGGAATCGGGGAGGGGGGGGGGGGGGAGCCTCCATTAGTTGGAGTCATACCTGGCACAAAGGAAGTTGGTTGTGGTGATTGGAGTTCAATCATCTGAGGTCCAGGACATCCTCAGGTTAGTGTCCTTTGCCCAATCATCTTCAGCTGCTTTATCAGTGACCTTCCTTCCATAAAAAAAGTCAGAAGTGGGATGTTCACTGATGGCTGCATAATGTTCAGGACCATTTGCGACTCCTCTGATACTGAAGCTGTCCGTGTGCAGCTAGAACTGGACATTATTCAGGCTTGGGCTGACAACTGGCAATTAATATTTGTGCCACACGAGAATCAGCAATGACCATCTCCAACAAGAGCTGATGTAACCATTTCTCCTTGACATTCAAAGGCATTAACATTGCTGAATCCCTCACTGTCAACATCCTGTGGGTTGCTATTAACGAAAAACAAAACTGCAGCAGCCATATAAATACGGTGGCTACCAGTGAAAATCAAAGACAAGAGATCCTGCAGCAGGTAACTCACCTCCTGACTCCCCAAGCCTGTCTGCTATCTACAAGCCCAAGTCAGGAATGTAATAGTATACTCTCCGCTGGCCTGGATGAGCGCAGCTCCAATAACTCTCAAGAAGCTTGACACCATCCAAGACAAAGCAGTCAGCTAGATTGCTATTCCCTGCTCAAATATTCACTCCCTTTACCACTGATGAACAGTGGCAGTCATGTGAACCATCTATAAGATGCACTACAGGAATTCACTAATGTTCCAAAGGCAGCATTTTCCAAACCCACGACCACTACCACCTAGGAGGACAAAAGCAGCAGATATCTAAGAACTCCACCACCTGGAGGATTCCCTCCAAGTCACTCACCATTCACTCCGAAATATCGCTGTTGGTCAAAATTCTGGAAATCCCTTCCTAACAACACTGTGGGTGTACCTACACCCCAGGGACTTCTGCAGTTCAAGGCTGCAGCTCGTCACCACCTTCTGTAGGGCAACATAGATGGGCAATAAATGCTGGCCTATGCAGCAATATCCACATACCGTGAAAGAATTTTAAAAATCTGTCACATCAGCATATATGCAGAAATGCACTAATCATAACAGCGCCGAGTCTGGGCCTAGAAACAACAATAGACAATTTTATCTACCTAATATGTCTTCCAAACAAAATATTTACATGTACACAAGGCTCCTTCAACACCACATTCCAAACCTGCAACCTCTACAGATAAGGGCAGCAATGCATGGGAACACTACCACTTGCAAGTTTCCCTCCAAGCCACACAACATCCTGACTTTGAACTATATCATCAGTCCCTCACTATTGCTGGATCAAAATGCTGCAACTCCCTTTCTAACAGCATCATGGATGTACCTACTTTACATGGATTGCAGTGATTCAAGGCAGCAGCTAATCAACGCCTTCTCAAGGATAATTAAGGATTGGCAATAAATGCTGGCTTAGCCAATGGTCCCCACATTAATGAAAGAATAAAAAAAAAATCACCCAGTGTGTAAATTCAGTACATCTACATCTCCTAGTTCCCTCCATTGAGGAAAACCTCCAGGTTTCAATTCCCCTCTCCACGTTAAAATTTTTTTTCAAGTTCTACACCATCAGTGAGCAAAAACAAACCTTCAACTCCTCTCATACTACAGGCCTTCCAACAGCCCATGGGAAGGAGATTCTGGACAGGCGTAGAAAAAGTAGGGCTGTTGTAGTGGGAGACTTTAATTTCCCTTGTATAGACTGGAAATCGCTTAGGGCTGGGATCTGGATGGAGATGAATTTGCAAAGTGTGTCCAGGAAAGTTGTTTGGAACAATATGTTGATAGTCCAACTAGAGAGGAGGCTATACTGGACCTAGTACCGGGGAATGAGTTCGGTCAGGTCAAAGTTTCATTGGGGTAACACGTGGCGAACAGTGACCACAATTCTGTAAACTTTCGGATAGTCATGGAAAAGGATGAATGTTGCCCTATGGGTAAGGTGCTGAGTTGGGAGAAGGCTAACTACAGCCAGATTAGGTGGCTGTTTGGGAAAGGCTGTTCAAGGGTAAATCCACATCTGGCTTCTGGTAGTCTTTTAAGGAGCAGTTGATAGGAGTGTAGGACAGACATGTGTATAAAAAGGACAGAAAAGGTAGGATTTGAGAGCCGTGGATAACCAGAGAAATTGTGGGTCTAATCAAAGAGAATAAAGAGGCATACATAAGGTCCAGGCAGCTAAAAACAGATGAAGCACTGGAGGAATACAGAGAAAGTAGAAAAGAACTCAAGCAGGGAGTTAGAAGGGCAAAAAGGGGCCAAAAAATGTCCTTGGCAGTCAGGATTAAAGAGACTCCCAAGGCATTTTATACACATGTTAGGAACAAGAGGGTTGTCAGAGAAAGAGACAGACTTTTCAAGAACAAAGGAGGGGAATTATGCTTAGAACCCAAGGAAGTAGCTGAGATCCTAAATAAATACTTTGTATCAGTATTCACAAAGGAGAGGGACACGTTGATTGGTAGTATCTCAGAGGGATATGTAGATCCATTAGAACGAATCGCAATTACAAGGGAGGACGTGTTAGGTGTTATAGGAAGCATTAAGGTAGACAAATCACCAGAGCCATATGGCATCTGTCCTAGTACTGAGAGACAAGAGATGAAATTACCGGGCCTCTAATAGAAATCTTTTCATTTGACACAGGTAAGGTCCTGGAGGATTGCAAATATGGTCCCATTATTTATGAAGGGTAGCAAGGATTACCTGGGTAATTATAGGCCAGTGAGCTTGACGTCCGTGGTAGGGAAATTGTTGGAGAAGATTCTTAGAGATAGGATCTATACACATTTAGAACTGAATAGTCTCATTAGTGATAGACAACATGGTTTTGTAAGAGGGAGGTCATACCTCACAAATTTGGTTGAGTTTGTTGCGGAGGTAACAAAAATGATTGATGGGAGCGAAGGGCCGTGGATGTCGTCTACATGGATTTTAGTAAAGCATTTGACAAAGTCCCTCATGGCAGGCAAAAGGTTAAATTTCACGAGATCAAAGGTGAACTAGCCAGATGGGCACAGAACTGGCTTGGCCACAGAAGACGGAGAGTAGCAGTGGAGGGGTTTTTTTCTCATTGGAGGTCTGTTAGTGGTGTTCTGCAGGGCTCTGTACTGGGACATCTGCTGTTTGTGATATATATAAATGATTTGGAAGATGATGTAGCTGGTCTGATTAGTAAGTCTGCAGACAACATAAAGATTGCTGAGTCACAGATAGTGATGAACACTGTCAAAGATTACAGCAGGATATAGATAGGCTGAAAAATTGGGTGGAGAAATGGCAGATGGAATTTAATCCAGATAAATACGAAGTGATGCATTTTAGTAGATCTAATGCAGGGGGGAGCTATACAATAACTGGCAGAACTATCAGGAGTATAGACACACAGGGGGATCTGGGTGTGCAAGTCTACAGATCCTTAAAGGTGGCAGCATAGGTGGAAAAGGTGGTGAAGGCGGCATACGGCATGCTTGCCTTTATTGGATGGGGCATAGAGTATAAAAGTTGGCATATGATGTTGCAGTTATGTAGAACGTTGGTTAGGCCACATTTTGAATACTGCATCCAGTTCTGGTCACCACATTACCAGAAGGACATGGAAGCTTTGGAGAGAGTACAGAAAAGGTTTACCAAGATGTTGCCTGGTGTGGAGGGTATTAGCTATGAGGTGAGATTGAGTAAACTAGGGTTGTTCTCCCTGGAAAGACGGAGGTTGAGGAGCGACCTAATAGAAGTTTATAAAATTATGAAGGGCATAGATAGGGTTAACAGTTGGAAGCTTTTTCCCAGGTCAGAAATGACAAACACAAGGGGTCACAAGTTCAAGGTAAGGGGGGCAAGGTTCAATACAGATATGCAGGAGACATTTTATTTTTACAGAGGGTGGTGGGGGCCTGGAATGCACTACCAAGCAAGGTGGTTGAGACAGACACGCTAAGATTATTTAAGACTTATTTAGATAGCCACATGAACAGACTGGGAATAGAGGGATACAAACGGATGGTCTAGTTAGGAACACATGATTGGTGCAGGCTTGGAGGACCGAAGGGCCTGTTCCTGTGCTGTTTTATTCTTTGTTCAAATGGGAGCAGGTTTACAGCCCTCAATCTCCCCACTTCATGAATTGTCTCACTTCGCCCAGTGAACAAGATTTCAATCCTAGTCTCTTGATGAGTAAGATTTCTACCCCATTCATCACACCTTCATTACCCACCACTGCTTTGAAGTACCACCAACAATCTCAACCCCCAAACCCCTCCTTGTTGGTTGCTGTCTAATCAGCACTGCTGCCACATTTTCCCCTCTCCAATTCACCACGAGCTGCAAATACCTCTCGTAGGTTACTTCTACCCTACTATATAACACACTTGACAGTAATGCCCACTCTGATCCACAACACACCATAACATTTCATGTCCCACTGAACTTTCATAGTAATTATTTATTTTCATACATCATATTGAGGCCATTATGCATTCTATGCATTAGATTTTTGATTTTACAGATAAACAAATGCAAAATATTGAAGTGCTGAAATTCATATGACTTTACCTATCATGTCTGTGCTGACTATTCCACTTTCTAGCTCTTGGTCTGCAGCCTTGTAGATTGCCGCACTTCAAGTGTAATATGGTGGTTAAATCTGGACATAGTAATCTGGTTGTGGCCAAACTAATACTTATTCACCTGTCATGCTAACTTCAGGGATCTAGAAACATGCACTTCAACACCTCCCTGTTTTATTATCCTATCATTTTTTTAATATTCGTTCATGGGTTGTGCGCATTTATTCAGAGCATTTAAGAGTTAACATTGTTGTGGATCTGGAATCACATCTAGGCCAGACCAGATAAGGATGGTAGATTCCCTTTCCTAAAGGACATTAGTGAACCAGATGGGTGCTTGATTATGGTTTCAAGATCATCATTGGAATTTTAATTTCCAATTTTGTACTGAATTCAAATTTCACTACCCACCATGGGGGGGGGGGGGGGATTCAAATGCAGGACCCCACAGCATTATCCTGATCTTTGGATTATTAGTTCAGTGACAATGCCACTACACCAATACCTCCCCTTTATTAGATATTCCTTGCTTTGTTATACTTCTTCCAGTGCAATACCTCTCACTTACCAAATTGAATTCCATTTGCCACTTTTCCACCCACCTGACCAGTCCATTGATATCTCCTTGCAATCTACAACTTTCCTTATCACTGTCAATCATTCGGGCAGTTTTTTTTACAACTTTTGCCACAACGTTCTTAATCATGTCCCCTACATTCAAGTCCAAATCATTGAGATTACCAGAAAAAACAAGGGGCCTTGTGCAGAGTTCTGAAAACAGTTTTCCAGTCATAAAAATACCTGCGACCACTATCCTCTGCTTCCTGCCACGGAGCTGATTTTGATTCCAACTTGCCATTTCCTCTTGGTCCCCATGGACTCTTACCTTTCTGACCAGTTTGCTATGGAAGACCTTATCAAAACAATAGAGCACAAGAAATAGTAGTAGACCACAAGGTCCATCGAGTTAGTTCCACCATTCAACGATGACTGACAAAAATATTCCTTTTTTATTTGCTGCTCATGTCTAAATGAACAAAACAGTGTTAGGATTACTTAAAACTGTATATGAAAGATTATCTTTTAGAAAATGCACACAACGTTCATTGCTGATCTTAGACTTTAATTCCACTTTCCTGCCTGTTCTGCTGACACACCAAAAATCAACCTATCCCAGCCATAAATATTATCAACGATGCAACATCCACAACTCTCTGGGCATAGAGAATTCCAAAGATTCACTGCTCTGAGTGAATCATCTCAGTCTTGAATGATTGAGCATCACCCTGAGATTGTGCCCCTTTGTTTTAGATTCCTCAAACAGTAGAAACAACTTCTCAATATCTATCCTGTCCAACCCTTTCAATATTGTATGTTTCACTGGGATCAGTTCTCATTCTTCTAAACGCTAGAGAAGACAGGCCCAACTTACTGAAGCTCTCATCATTGGATAATCCACTCATCTCAGGGACCAATCTAGTGAACCTTCCAATCCTTCCTCAAATATGGAGACCAAAACTGCACAGTGTGGATTCACCAAACTCCTTTATAATTGTAGCAAAACTTACTTATCCAATCCCCTTGCAATAAAGGTCAACATGCCATATGCTTTGCTAATTTCTTGCTGTAACTGTATGATAAATTTGAATTCCTTGTAAGAGCACGCCCAAGTTCTTCTGAACTCCAAAATTTACAAGTTTCATGCCTTCTGAAACACATTTTGCTTTTCTATTCAAAGTGAATAACCTTACTCTCCCCCACTTTATGATCCATCTCCCATTTAGCTATTTAGTCACTTAACCTATCTTTGATTTGATTTATTATTTGAAAAATATTATTTCTTGCACGCTATACAGACAAAGCATAAAATTCACAGAGATGGAAACGAGAGAGTGCAGAACGTAGTGTTACAGCTATAGCTAGGGTATACAGAAAGATCAGCTTAATGCAAGATAGGTCCATTCAAAAGTCCGAAGGCAGCAAGGAAGAAGCTGTTCTTGAGTCGGCTGTAGTTTCTCCACGGCCTCCTCACAACTAACATTCCCATAAATAGTCTTGCTAAAATTCATGGAGGCGACATCAAACACGTCACCCACGATGATTCTTAATTGTTACCTCCTCAAAAAGTCAAATATATCCTTCCCTGAACAAATCATTGTCGATTGTTCTTAATTAATGTGACCAAAGAAACTTAGCTTTTTAAGTTAGCTTAAAGCAATGGCCTTGGTCAAAGGTCTGCAATCAGGGTCGTTTTTCAGGTTTTTTGTTGACAACTTTTTTTGAAATGTTTATTAAGGTTTTTTTTTGTTTTTAAGATCAGTTTGTTATTGAAGTTAGCCTTTATACAGCAGCATTTAGTCCCAATTCCAATGAATAAAGTTACAAGATAATACACAATAAATCTTTTAAAAAAAGATGCAGTGCTCTGATTTTAAGATTATATAAATATACTAAATTTCTCAAAATGGATGACTGACAAAAATATTCCTTTTTATTTGCTGCCCATGTCCAAATGAACAAAACAGCATTAGGATTACTTAAAACTGTATATGAAAGGTTACCTTTTATATAATGCATACAACTTTCATATTCAATTTAATATCGCCCTCAACAGGAATTTTAGCAACAAGGAAAAAAATACCTTTTTTCTTAGGTATGCTTTCAGTATCTTTCTTTGGTGATGCTTTGAGTATGCGGTTGGCATAAATATTCTTTATATCTAGCTCCTTTTCCTTCCCCTTTGAATAAAAATGAATAAAGTTACATTTTAGAAGAAACAGCCAAACACAAATAACATATACTTTTCGCTAGCCTGACAATTACATTGCTGCAGGCACCTTGACTAAGATCAGCTAATTTAGAACAGTTTGCAATCAAGCCTAGTTTTCTTCGGATGTACAACTAAATTTCACACAGAGCAGTCCGTTTACTAATTGAGCTACTGGAGAGCTTAGCTTTAATATTAAAAGTAAATCGCCTTTAAGTAATTAGATCAGTCCAGGCTACAGTTATCTTTCTATGTGTTAGCTTTTCCATACATTTTCTTCAGCAATCACTTTCTCTCGTCAGAGATGTATGTAATACAATGTTTGAAATGAAGAGTACTAAACACAGTGAAATCAAAAGAGAGCTTTGAGGGAAATAGAAGTTCTCAAAGAAAATCAATACATACTTCATGTCTTATCCATTCCATTAAAACTCATTTAAAATTACTGGGAGTTGTAAGTATCTGGATATATAACTGCCAATGGACTTTTTAAAATGTCCACATTCATCGAGGCAGCACAGTGGCATAGTAGTCAGAACTGCTGCCTCACAGCACCTGGGTTCGATTTGAGCCTTGGGTGACTGTGTGAAGTTTGCACGTTCTCCCTGTGTCTGCATGGGTTTCCTCCAGTTGCTCCCACACTCCGAAGATGTGTGGGTTAGGTTGATTGGTCATGCTAAATTGCCCCTTAATACCAGGGGATTAGCAGGATAAATAGATGGGGTTACAGAGATGGGCCTGGGTGGAATTATTGTCAGTACAGACTCAATGGGTCAAATGGCCTTCTCCTGTACTGTGGAGACTGTATTGTGTTTTCAGCTTTCACCTGGCCTGAGATTACAGTAATGTTACAAAGGCCTACAGTATATCTTGATCAGAAATATTTGCATATAATAATTAAAAGTTCAAATGGCAATTAGCAAAAACAAATTCACTAGAGTGAATGAATTATAATCGCATTTCTTCTCCAAACGCTACTACATTATGAAAATTAATTTGAAGCATGGTTGCCTTTCAGTGCAAAATTTTCATTAGACTAAACTTAATTTGTCTATATATTTTAACAATATATTAAATTTATTCTGATTGGGTAGCTAACAATTTCAGTGAATAAATTAAGGTTTTCCAGCATATTAACTACACACCAATACAACTTTTACTTATTCAAATAATGCCCATTATACATTGTTGCCAACTGGTGAGAAAAGAATTCTTCCATTTAACAAAGCCTTTATAATGCAAAGTACCTTTAGTTTATGATTAAGATGCTGGATTGTCTCCTGGAGATTTTGGATGTTTTCCTGAGCCACCTGCACCTTCTTCCGCTCAGAGGCCACTTGCCTAAGGAAGCTGTTGTTAGTCAACCCCAAGTTTTTCTCCAGCTCCTTAATTTGAGAGATAAATTTAAGAAAATTAACTAGATGTTTCATATTGTCTTCAACTTTACCATGCCCTTCAATATAAATCATTCTTAAACCTGCCTCGTTGCACTCAAGGTACAGGTTTCATTTGGGGCAGAACATAATTCTAATTATTATCAGATGTTCCACAAATTTACCACAGTTGATGCTATGAGCATGCAGAAGTTTGAAGAATTTGTGCTGGGCTTCCAGCTGGGAAGCCCAAGGCCTTCCTGTAATCCATTAGAAAAAGATTTCACCCACAGATTCAGCTGATTGTACAACTATCCGATATTGAAGAAATTGCCTTTGAACAAAGGTCAACTCAGAATTATGAGAGCTCAGGGCTTCTGTTGCTCAGCAGGAAAAATAATTTCCTTTGGGAATCTGGGAAACAGGTCTAATTCCAAGTAAGGAGCAGGAAGAGATTGCTGCTTTATGGACAGAATTTCATCCTCAGGATTTAGTTTACAACTAAATCCTGAGGATGAAATTCTTGCATTTAAGGGATCAGAAGTTTCTATTCTAAATCAGAAAACAATTACTATGTTAGGATTCACAAAAAATAAAAATAACTTAAGTTACATTTGGATAATTTGCTCAGGATCAATATTTATCTAACACCATCCTCCAAACTGAGGATATTGGGGACATTTCCAAGGAGGCAACTGAGGAGATTTTGAACTGAGGATTTTTTTAAAAAATAGTTTAATTTTTGCTGATGAAAATAGGCTGCAACATTTAATTTCCTGCTCAAATTGAACACCACTGGCTACAGCTGTGAACCATAACTTCCCCCATCAGGGTCAGGTCATTGATTGGCCTTACTAATCATCTTGACAACTTGCTGGGAATAAGGACAAATATTTGAAAGAAAGAGAGGGACAGAGTAAACTGAAAGAGAGAGGGGGAGAACAAGAGATGAGAAAGAATGGGGGTGGGGTGAGATAGAGGGGGTTGGGCAGTAACTGCAAGTAGAAGTGCATAGGGGAAGGAAGATGCAGGCGAAGAGAAGGATATGTAGTGGTGTGAGAGAGTCATGGCAGGGGAGAGGGTCAGGAAGCGTAAGTGGAGAGAAAGGAGTTGATAACCTTTTGCCAAAACTGGAACGCCTCAGAGGTTTTAAGTCAAGAATAAAAGAAAGGCCTGCTGGGAAAGAATGCAGGGGCGATTCATGCTTGTGAACTGAATAGAGATGTTCAGCAAAGCAATGATCCAGGTGATGAAAACACATGGATTGCATCACCTGTGCATACAAAGAAAGATACTATGGGATTGTGTATTGTGGGTGGTGCTGGCCAATGTACCATGGATAGATTAATAAAAAAGCCTTGGATTGCTGAAGCTGAACAGAAGAAAATTGGCATTATCCCAGAATTGGCATAAAATGATTCATTGAATATAGTGGCTGGGGTGGCACAGTGTTTACCACTGCTGCCTCACAGATTGGGTACTGTCTATGTGGAGTCTGCACATTCTCACTGTGTCTGTGTGAGTTTCCTCCAGCTGCTCCAATTTCCTCCCACAGTTCAAAAGATGTGCTGGTTAGGTACATTGGCCATGCTAAATTCTCCCTCAGTATACCTGAACAAGCACCGAAGTGTGGCAACTAGAGGACTGTTACAATAATTTCACTCCAGTGTTAATGTAAGCCTGCTCATCATGCAGATAAATAAACTTCAAACTAGGCGGTGAGGACAATCCCTTTTGTCAGCTAAGCCCTGCTGCCTTCCACATGAATATAGGTCTTCCCTTGAATTTGTCCTCTCCCCTGCACCTCTAACTTACTTGCCCCTGCATTTGCCTAAAACGTATTAAATCTGTAATATCTTCCAGACAAAAGGAGATTGATCTGAAATCTTAACTTTGCTTCTCTCTCCACAGATACTGCCTGACTTGTCGGCTATTCCCAGCATTTTCTGTCTCATTTCACAGGAATTACCATCTCATTGCAGGCATTCTTGAATCGCAATCCTGTCAATTTATTCTTTTGCAAACAGTGGTTCTAGTAGACTGGATCACAAGAATACAATGAGTGACATTGCACTAAGCAAATTTGACCAAAATGAATATCATGTAATTTGAATTGAAGTGATACTGGGACATGGATTTTCTGCTCCCATTCGCATTGGGTCGGTTTGATGACAGGAGCAGGAATATCTCAAAGTACACAGTTACCTTTTACGTTGGCATGAAAGATTGCGGCAATTGTTCCCTCCCCATTCAGCGGTGAGCCACATTTCCCACTATTGAACATCTGAAACATCATTTGAATAATATCATTCCCGGATTCTACCTCCACTTCTCCTGCCAGAAAAATCAATCTACTACGACGTGATGTCAGAACGGTACAAAGCACAGCAAGCTTCAAAAGTCATGCACCTGTTGAACAGCTCTCCAATGGGAGCTCAGGGATGAGAAAAGTGCTCCTGGAGAGGGTTACCAGGGTTTGACTCAGGGGACATCATGTTTGACTCTGCGGGTACTTGAATCACACTGGAGAGGAGGCCAAGTGATGACTCCAGCGTGAGCCCCGCATTTAACCCACAGTGCACTGACTTCCATTAGGAAAGGCCTCCTAATCCCTGGCTGTGTGCCGAGGTCCACATTGACATGTGCATCCCCACCCCACAACAGAGCAGCTTGGCTCACCAAAGGCAGGAGCAGAACCATGAAGACATTAGCACTAACCACTGCTGCCACCACTTCCCACGTTGGATTGGTGATCTTGCTGGCAGATTGACAGGTCTTTACCCAGAGCACAGGTATGCCACATTGTGATGGTGCTCCACATCATGTCTAGCAGGCAGCCTACAGCGGTGTGGATGAATTTCACGGCAGTATGTTTCTTCAGCTTTAGTAGCCACAAGTACACTAGCTGTGTGCAGGGACAGTTTTTAAATGTGGCGCCATGATCATTAAGGTGCTGAGGTGAAGGCAAATCAGAAATCGCCCACCAATAATATGATATGGAATTGGTGCATGAAAATTTTTGCCACATTAAGTGCTGCACTATATGGCATAAAAAAGCTGCCATTGCTGTTGATAGGTTAAATGCTGCTTTTCCCGATTTCAAAAAAAAAACCTTGCCCTGGGTTTTTCACCTCATTGCCTAATTAATATTCATTGTCAAATACAGAATAAATGTTTCAGTTCTTAATCAGGATAGGTACTTTTGTTAGTGGTGACTACTGGGATTGACGGAAGGAATGACTCAGCTTTCCTACGAATAATTTGTTCCCACCTTCTCAAGAGCAATAAATGCTGGCCTAGCCAGTAATGTGAAAAAATCAAATAAATTAATACACAAACTGCATCTGGGCTTTTGACAATCTAGGCATAGCTATTGTCTTCATTGAATCAAGCCTTAATTACATCACTAACATAACCACAAGTCCTGTTAGGAGTTTTTAAACATTAGAACCAATAAAAATATTAGGTCAATTTTACTTGTGACTGTTCAAAGCATTGTTCAGATGTGATCCAGAAGATGAGGGAAAAAGTTGCTAAACACTTTGTTATTCTTTTCTCTACATACACAGCATCAATAAATCCCTGTATGACATCAGGCTTTATATACATACAAAGGACAGAGTACAGCACAGGAACAGGCCCTTCAACCCTGTGCCGATACATGCTAAGCATCCAGATTCACCTCCCAACAAATGGAAAAATTCATATTGGCCCACTACCCCAAAATGTGTCAGATGAGGACGTCACGGTAGCACAGTGGTTAGCAGTGCTGCTTCACAGCTCCAGGTTCAATTCCTGGCTTGGGTCACTGTCTGTGTGGAATCTGCACATTCTCCTCATGTCTGCGTGGGTTTCCTCTGGGTACTCTGGTTTCCTCCCACAGTCCAAAGATGTGCGGGTTAGGTTGATTGGCCATGCTAAAAATTGCCCTTAGTGTCCTGAGATGCATTAGTTAGAGGATTAGTGGGTAAATATGTAGGGATATGGGGGTAGGGCCTGGGTGGGATTGTGGTCAGTGCAGACTCAATGGGCTGAATGGCCTCTTTCTGTACACAGAGATTCTAAGTCATTCTAAGTCTAAGATGAGGAGCAGAAAAGACAAACGTAACAGTCTTACAAAAGCATTACCTTCAATTTTCTTTCACTCTCTTCCATTTTGACTTCAGCTTTGGCAAGTTTCTGTGCCAGTTCATCTCGTTCCACCAGATGTTTGTCCTCTGAAAGTTTCTTTAATTTCTGCAGAGAGCTTCTGGTACGATAAAGTTCCTCCTCTGTGTCTTTCAATCGTTTTTCAACTGTTCTTTCTTTCTCCTGTGATTTCCGAAGTCGTTCTCGAAGTACCCTAACCTCATCATTGTGACGGGATATGAGCATCGCGATCTCATTTTCTGTGTCCTCAAACTTATTGAGGGCTCTCTCTTGTCTGTACTGGAGTCGCTTTAGAATTTTATTTTCCTTCTGCAAATCGTCCAGTTTAGCCTGTAATTCAGTAACCTCATTTCGTAGTTCATTAATTTTCAGCAGCCTCGCAGATAACATGCGCTTAGTCACCAAGTCCACCTCTTTGTGAACAGTTTCTTTGTTTAGGCTCTGGGTACGGGATCCCCATCGGCGACCACCACGGTTTGCTGCTTGCCTGGAACTAGATTTCCCGTTAGCTGCAAAGAATAATGAAGGCATGATTAAACTGAAACTTGATCAGATTAAGACAAAGACTTCATTAAAACAGGGACAACAGATCATTCAAATATCCACATTAACACAAACCCAAATTGTTATCCATATAAGTTGAAACACTGTGCAAACTCAAAAATTAAGAGCTAAGCAAAAAACCTGGCATCAACTGAAAAAAATTTACAGTTATAAGTGACAGACAATGCCAGAATTTCTGACATATTCTCAGCTAATTTCCTGTTAAATATGTTAAAGAAAACAATATAATTTGATGTTTAGTCAACATATTTCTGTAAAAAGTGTTCAACTTGTAAAAGTCCAGTGTGAAGTTGCAAACTGGAAAAAATATAGGAAGCAAAAGAGTGAGAATTAATACTTCAGTGTCTGGAAGGGGAAGCTTCAACAATATTTAGCAGCCTCATTCTTAATGCTAAAATGCATCCCAAGCAAAATAAAAATATCGAGCTCCTCATTTTACCAGACACTGTTTTGAGACATCTTACCAGACACTGAAGGTGCTGCAGCACGCTGCTGATGCGATACTTCGACAGTATTCACTGGATGTGCAACGCTATGAGAAAACTTGTAAAATGGCAGAATTTTAATTATTGAAGAACATGGGGTGTGGTAAACCAAGGCTGGATTTCATAAAAAGCAGCAAAAACATAAACTGAGCGTACTTCAGCTCTGGTAAAAACAAATGCACTTACATAAGCAAAATCAAATCTTCGCAAAAAACTGCTTTCATAGTCATGCTGCCTTTTCACTAAAGGGACTCCAACTGTATCTCTATGACAACACTGCTGAGATTCAGCACATCCGACATGACATGCCAACAAGAATACGTCTGGCATCGAATGCAAAATGAATGTGAGGTCCCTAAAATACTCTCCCATCAAACAATGTTGGAGGAGAGTAAAAAAATCTAGCTAAATAAAAATTGGTACTGGCCAGTTAAAAAGCCAATTTAAGATGGGTGGCAATAGTGATGCCAAAATTAATCCCAGCATTACTGGGTTGAAGGAGAGTGATTAAGAAATAGAAAAGAGATACAAGGAAACAAACAAGAGAAATTTCATCTTGTTGCTTTCTAGCGACCCCTACTGATATTCCAAGTACATCAGCACTGTTTACAGTCAGAAAATATTAGTGCACAGTATATTTCTGCATTGATTAAAAAGGGCCACTCAGATCAGCTGGCTTTGGCTACCTCATACCATGGAGCTCTGTTACGGCCCCCAGTGGAAAGTGAAAGAGATGGCAAGAAGAAGAAGAATCAAAGTTTATCATTAAAGCTGATGTACAGACAGCCCTCGGACTAAGGACAAAATTGGTTCCTAAAAACCAAGTCTTAAGTCGAGACGTTTATACGTCGGAGACAACTTTCCAATAAGAACAATGTTACAGTGGGGAATTGGTTCCTAAACTGAGGTCCCATACCCCATTTTCACCAAAATAACTCAGATTTTTATACTTTAATTAATTATAAAAAATATTATAAAACATATATTTTTAGAAAAAGTTTGGAAATAAAAAGATTCAGCAGGTAAAAACTGCAAAAAATGTCTTGAGTCAGGGAATCGGCTGGGCAGCACAGAATGTCAATGCACATGTACAAGTACTTGAACTTGTTCACTGTCGCGCGTCATAAAGTTAAACCCGGTGTTGTAAATTTGAAACAGGGTACAAATTTATAAATGCTGTGTCATTCATCGTTAACGCAAATGTCATAAACAAAGAACAAAGAGAACAAAGAACAGTATAGCATAGGAACAGGCCCTTTGGCCCACCAAGCCTCTGTCGACACATGACGCCTTTCTAAATTAAAGGCCTTTTGTCTCTACACAGGGTTCGTATCACTATTTTCCCTGCCTATTCATGTTGCTGTCAAGACGCCTCCGAAACATTGCTATTGTATCTGCTTTTACCACCTCCTCTGGAATCAAGTTCCAGGCTCTTGCCACCCTGAGTGTAAAAAAAACCTCTCATATCTCCTTTAAAAATTACTTATCCCCTTTTACCTTAAGCTTATGTAGAAATGGTCAAAAACGTCAGGTTTTTAGCTATACAGATCACCAACAACCTGTCCTGGTCCACCCCACGCCAACACTATAGTTAACAAAGCCTACCAATGCCTCTACTTTCTCAAAAGACTAAGGAAATTTGGCAGGTCAGCTATGACTCTCACCAACTTTTACAGACACACCATAAAAAGCATTCTTTTTGGCTGTATCACAGCTTGGTATGGCTCCTGTTCTGCCCAAGACTGCAAGAAACTACAAAAGGTCATGAACGTAACCCAATCCATCACACAAACCAGCCTTCCATCTATTTACTCTGTCTACACTTCCCGTCGCCTCGGCAAAAGAGTTATTGCAGACCCCACGAACCCTGGACATACTCTCCTTCCACCTTCTTCCACTGGGGGGAAAGGTAGAAAAGTCTGAGGTCATGCACCAGCTGACTCAAGAACAGCTTCTTCCCTGCTGCCATCAGACTTTTAAATGGGCCTACCTCTCGTTAAGTTGATCTTTCTCTACAATTTAGCTGTGACTAACACTACATTCTGCACTTTCTCATTTCCTCTATGAATGGTATGCTTTGTCTGTATAGCAGCAAGAAACAATACTTTTCACTGTATACTAATACATGCAGCAATATTAAATCAAATCTATGTCCCCTAGTAATTAATACTTCTACCCTAGGAAAAAGATTTGACTATCCAAGCCTGTCATAATTTTGTAATTTCTATCAGGATGCCCCTCAGCCTCCAACGTTCAAGTGAAAACAAACCAAGTTTGTCCAATCTCTCCTTATAGCTAATATCCTCCAAACCAGGCAACATCCTGGTAAACCTTTTCTGTACCCTCTTTAAAGTCTCCACAAACTTCTGGTAGTGCGGTGACCAGAACCGTACACAACGTCCCAAATGTGGCCTAACTAAAGTTCTATTCAGCTGCAACAGGGCTTGCCAATTTTTATTCTCTATGCCCCCACTGATGAAGGCAAGCAGCCTTCTTGGCCACCTTATCCACTTGTGTTGCCATTTTCAGGGCACTGTGGACCTGCACACCTAGGTCCCTCTGTATGTTAAGCTTCTAAGGGTTCTGCCATCTACTGTATACTTCCTTCTTGCTTTAGGCCTTCCAAAATGCATCACCTCGCATTTGTCTGGATTAGATTCCATTTGCCATTTCTCCGCTCAAGTCTCCAGCCTACATCCTCTGGCAATCCTCTTCAGGTCTGCAGCTCTCCCAATCTTTGTGTTGTCCACAAGCTTACTAATCTGACCACCTACATTTCATAAAAACACCGTTCCATTTAGTCCTAATGGAATGGAAGCTGGGATTTTTGTTTAGGTGCACAGGGTCACGTGATTCTGTGGATAATGGGAGGAGCTAGGTATGTAGCTGTTTTTCTCTGTTTGCTATTGGTTCAGATCCTGGCTGGGGTTGTTTCAAGTCAGACGTCTGCACTGAAAACCAAAACCTCTCCGAAAGCTTCAAGGCTGTTGACGCAAGTTATAGCAAGTATGCTTACTTTGCTAAATGTATTTAAAGTGGCATTTACATTGAAGAGGAAACGTTGCTTATTTGGAACTGAAATGAGAAGTGAGAAATTAGAGTTGTTTCCTTTTATTTTTCAACTATCCTTTAACTGGTAAAAGTTAAAGCTGCTTGACTTTGTTAAGAGTTATATTTAAACTGTGTTGCGAACAAAGCTTATTTTGATAAAAGATCCCTAATTTTGTCAGAAGAATTATTGCTGGAGCAAAGCATCCTATCCTCACATTTGTGCCAAAATAGAAAAATTGTTGGGGGTCTGGCTTCATAATATACCTAACAATATAGTTTCTGGTCAATGGTAACCCCCAGGACTTTGACAGTGGGGAATTCAGTGACGGTAATGCCATTGAATGTCATCAGAGAATTGTTATGGCGTAAGAAGTTACCATTTGGTCCATTTTGCCTGCACCAGCTTTCCAAACGAGCATCATGACTTGATCACGACCATTCTCTTTCTTTGCCCCGTACCATCTAATGCCAGTCATTGAATGTCTCGATTGAATTTGCTCTATCATACTTCTAGGCAACATAGTCCAGACCTAAACCAGTGTGTGAGAAAAGTTTTTTCTCACATCACATTTGCCTCTTTTACAAATCATTTTAAATCTGTGCCTCTCATTCTTGATTCTTTTATGAGGGGGAACAGTTTCTCCCAATCTCCTCTGTCCAGCCTCTTCTTAATTTTGAATGTCTCCATCAAATCTGCTTAGCCTTCTCCTCTCCAAGGAGAGCAGTCCGAAGCTCTCCAATCTATGCTCGTAACTGAAGTATCTCATCACTGGAACCATCCTGTAAATCTCTTCTGCGCTCTCTTCAATGAGTTCACATCCTTCCCATTGTATGGTTTCAGAACTGTACATAATATTCTAGCTAAGGTGTTCCTACTGTCTTGTATAAGTTCCGTGTTGTTGTATTTTATGCCCCTATGAACAAAGCCCAGAAGACTTTATTAACTGCTCTCTCCACCTTTCCTGCCGCCTTCAATGCACATATACCCTAAGTCCCTCTGTTCCTGCATTCTATTGAGAATTTTACCCCTTATTTTGTATTACCCTTTCATGTTCTTCCTATTAAAATGCAGCACCTCACACACCTTGTTTTTGGTAATACCTGCCTCCTTGATGATAGATACATAATATTCATTTAATATCTCAGCCATGCTCCAGCCTTCACAATGAACTTCACCTGCCAGCAATCTGACTAATCCACCAACTTGGTTATCACATTTTGAGGTTCTACACTCTTCTTCATAGTTTACAATATTTCCAAGTTTTGCGTCATCCAAAAACTTTGAAATTATCCCCTGCACGTCAAGATCTGGTTTATAACATACATCAGAAAAAGCAAGGATTCCCAATCTCAAAACCAGCGAAACACCACTACAAACCTCCCTCCAGCTGAAAAATATCCAATGACCATTTCTCCCTGCTTCCTATTATTCAAACAGTTTGGTATCCATTTTGTTACTGTGCCTTTTACTCCATGAGCTACAATCTTTCTCAAATCTGTTGCACAGCACTCTATCAAAGATCTTCTGAAAGTCCATGTATATACATCAGCAGTATTGCTCTCATCAACCCCGTTACCGCCTCAAAAAGCTGCAGCAAGTTAGACACGATTCCTATCAACCCACGTTTGCCCATATGACTACTAATTCTGTCTAGAATTTGCCCACTACTGACGTTGAACTGAGTGGCTCATAATTGCTGAGAATATCGTGGCAACCTGTTTTGAACAAAGGAGTAACATTTTCAATTTGCTAATCCTTTGGCACCTTCCCCAAGTCTAAGAATATCATGGCCTGCAATTTCTATCTTTAATCTCTTCAATATCCTTAGATGCATCTCATCCAGTCTCGACTTGCAGTACTAGCAGTCTATTTATTCAACACTTCCTCCTTATCAATTCTGAACTCTTCCAGGGACAGAGTGTTCACATCTGTTACCTTGTTTTTGGTAATACCTGCCTCCTTGATAAGATAGATACATAATATTCATTTAATACCTCAGCCATGCTCCAGCCTTCATGTATAAATTCTTTTGGGTCCTTAATAGGCCCTACACCTCCTTTAATCACCCTTTTACTATTTATAAGCCTATGGAAGACTTTAGGGCAATGGCAAGACTCTTTGTTTGAGATGGTCATTACCTGATACTTAAGTGACAATATTCATGCCACATATCAACCTAAGCCTAAATGTTGTCCAGGTCTTGCTGCTTTTGGACATGAATTGCTTCAGTATATCAGGAGTCACAACGGATAGTAAATACTATGTATTCATTAGCAAACATCTGCACTTCTGAACTTAAACGACAGAAGATCATTGATGAAGCAGCACTGATGGTTCAGAAGACTACACTGAGAAACTTCAGCAGTCATGTCCTGGAACTGAGCTGATAGACCTTCAACTACAACATCCTCCTTTATGCTCTGCATGACTCCAACCATTGGAGAACTTTCACCAATTCCCACTGCCTTTGTTAAGGCTCCTCAAAGCTATGTGTGGCCTTGATGTCAAAAGCATCCACGCCACCTCACCTCTGGAGCTCAGCTCTTTTGTCCATGCTCGAATCAAGGCTGTAATAAGGTCAGAAGCTGAGTGACCATGGTGGAACCCAAAATGAGTGTCAGTAAGCAGGTTATTGCTAAGCAAGTGCCACCTGAAAGCACTGTTGATGACCCCTTTCTATTGCTTTAATAATGATTGAGAGCAAACTGATGGGGCAGTATTGGCTGGGTTGAATTTGTACTGCTTTTTGTGGACAGACTGATTTTGTAGATTGGACATACATGGGTAATTTTCCACATTGCTGGGTAGATGCCCGTGTTGTGGCTGTACAGGAAGAGTTTGGGTACAGGTTCTACAAGTACTGGAGCACGTCTTCGGTACCATTGCCGGAAGATTGTCAGAGCCCATATACTTTGTTGTATCCAGTATATTCTGCCATTTCCTGATAACACATGGGGTGAATCAAATTAGCTGAAGACTGCCATTTCTGATGGTGGGGACCTCTGGAAGAGGCAGAGATGGATCATCCACATAGCACTTCTGGCTGAAGATTGTTGAAAATGTTATCTTTTGCACTGATGTGCTGGGCTCCCCCATCATTGAGGATGGGAATACTTGTGAAGTCTCCAGTTAATTGTTTAGTTGTCACCCACACTGTTCACAATTAGATTAGATCATTTAGTTCTGTCTATCGCTTGCTGCTTACTACACAAGTAGTCCAGTGTTGCATTTTCACCAGGTTGGCACCATATTTTTAAGTGTGCCTGGTGTGGCTCCTGGCATGCCCAATTGTGCTCTTCATTGAACCAAGATTGATCCCCTGGCTTAGTGGTAATAGCAGAGTGGAGGATATGCTGGATCATAAGGTTAGAGTGTGGTCAAGTACAATTCTGCCACTGCAGCCGATGACACACAATGCCTCATGGATGCCCAGTCTTAAATTCTGTTGGGAATCTATCCCATTTAGCACAGTGGGAGCGCGACACAAGATGATAGGGGGTATACTTAATATGAAGATGGGACACTTAATATGAAGATGGGACTTCGTCTTGGCAAGGACTAGGGCTACGGCCATTCCTACAGACATTGTCATGGGCAGATGTATCATAGGAATGGGGCAAAATGTTGATGAGTCTCTGGAGCTGATGATTTGCATCCTTAGGTCCAGTGCCTGCAATGGATGCATTGGCTGCAATCTTCCAAAAATCTCTCGATTCTGGTAAGGTCCCAGTAGATTAGAAAACCACAAATTTAGCACCTCTATGTGAGAAGAAGGGATGTATAGGTTAAGGGAACTAGTGGGATAAATATGTGGGGTTACAGGTATAGGGCTTCAATAAGATGTCTGTCAGAGAGTCAATGCAGACCTTATGGGCCAAATGACCTCCTTCTGCCCTGTAGGGATTCTATTATCCTTTGAAGCAATTAACAGCAGATGTAAACTGACACAAAAGTCAAAAAGTTTGCTTGTTTGTACCTTCACAATAGTGGGGAAGGATTGGCAGGCTGATTATCACCACCAGTTGTTCCCATGATGGCTACATTGTCAACAATTTTAAGCCACTGTTGAACTATATATATTGGTTATTATACTACAGGAGTAAAATTATTGATGGTGATTACTCTTAATAAAGGAAGAGATTAATGCAATTGCAGCAGTGCTCTGTATCATACTTGTTTTGATACTGGTAGGCCTTAACCCCAGACCCATTTTTATGTGTATGCATGCAAGGAGGTTGAAGGGTCAATTAGTATTGTCTGTGTTTGGCACTCCTGGCATCTGTCAGTGGCTACCCTAAAGTGGAGCCAACGAAGGTCAGCAAGTAGGGGGGGCTCAGGAGACTCGGGTGTAGAGGCTTTCAGCCTAGTTGAAGGGATGCCTCTTTTACCTAGAAAACAGTATTATAGAAACTAGAAGCAGGAGTAGGCCACTCAGCCGTTCAAGTCTGCTCCGCAATTCATCTTGATCATAGTTGATCATCAAATTCAATATTCTGACCCCACCCTTCCTCCCATATCCCTTGATCCCTTTAGCCCCAAGAGCTAATTTCTTCTTGAAATCCGACATTGGTGGGACAGAGATAAAGGAAGAGAAAAGGAAAGGAAAGGGGGATAAAATGGGGGCAAAGGGGGGGGGGCGGTGAAAGAAAAATAAAGACAATAAAGTAGTAAAAGATAGAGAACAGTTAAAAATCAAATTAAAACATAGGGGTAGGGGTGGGGTACAGCTAATCATCTGAAGTTGAATTCGATGCTGAGACTGGAAAGCTGTAATGTGCCTCTTTGGAAGATGAGCTGCTGTTCCCTCCGGTTGGTGTTGAGCTTCACAAGCCTTTTTCATTTACCTTCTTTACTGCTTGCTGTACCTGTATTCTTACTTCCAGTGACTGATGCACGAGGACTCCAAGATTTGTTGAGTGTCCACTTCTCTCAATTTACATCCATTCAAGTCGTAATCTGCCTTCCTATTATTGCTACCAAAGTGGATGACCTCACATTTATCCACATTATACTGCAGATGTCCACAAAGTAAAAAGTCTGACAACACCAGGTTTTAGTCCAACTAAAACCTGGTGTTGTCAGACTTTTTACTGTGTTTACGCCAGTCCAACGCCGGCATACCCACATGATGTCCACAAACTCAGCCTGTCCAAATCACCATGAAGCATCTCTGCATCTTCCTCATAGCTCACCTCCCACCCAACTTTGTATTATCTGCAAATTTAGAAAGAATACATTTAGTTCCTGCTTGCAAATCATTAATATGTAATGTGAACAGCTGGGATCCTTGCCCAGATCATTGTGGAATCCCAGTAGTTACTGACTGCCAATCAGAATAATACCCATTTATGCCAACTCCTTGCTTCCTATTTGCTAACCAACTTTCTATCTATCTCAATCCTATACGAGATCCCATCATCTAAAAAGGATGAAAGAAAAGCAGTGAGGAAAGAATTCCAAAGTTTAAAAGCTAGGCAACTGAGGGTACAACAGCTAGTGTTGGAAGATACCCATATCTTGCTCTGGGTCCAAAAGTACCACAACTTTAAAATTCTCATTCTTGTCTTCAACCCCCTTTGGAGTTTCAATCCTCCCTATCTCTACAACTTCCTTTAGCTGTCATCCAAGATCTATGCTCCTCCTTTTCTGGCCTCTTTTATGTGACCCCCAATCCTTGATTTTCAACACCACTAATTGCTGGCAGTCACTTTAATTCCCAAGATTTGGAAATCCCTGAGTGACAGGAAACAGAGTCGTGGTTAATGGATATTTGACCAAAATGGAGGAAGGCTTAAATTGGGGTTCCCCCAGGGGTCAGTGTTTTTGTTTTTTGTTATATATTAATGAACTAGATCTTGTCATATAAGGCACAATTTTGACATTTTTCATTTGGTACAAAACTGGGAAGTCTTTTGAGGAGGATGCTACAAAACTTCAAAAAGGACAGACGAATTGATGAAATGGGCAGACAAGCGGCAGATGAAGTTCAGTGTGGAGAAATGTGAAATGGAGAACATAGAAAGACAACATTGAGAGTGTTCAACTCTGAAAGGGGGGGGCAGGAGCAGAGGAACCTAGGTCCATTTGTGCAGGAATCAGTGAAGATGGTAGGACAGGTTGAGAAAATGATTAATAAAGCAAATAGTATCCTAGGCTTTATTAATAGGGGCATTGTGAACAAGAACAAGGAAGTTAGGCTAAACCTGTTCAAGTCCTAGTTCAGCCTCAGCTGGAGTACTGCATCCAAGCCTAGGACCAAACTACAGGGAAGATGTGAAGGCATTGGAAACAATGCAGAAAAAAAATCATGAGAATGGCTGCAAGGATGAGAAACATTAGTTACAAAGATAGATTGGAGAAGTTAAGAGTGTTTTCCTTCAAGAAAGCGGAAGGGAAATTTGACAAAGGTATTCAAAATCACGAAGGGTTTTCACAGAAAGGTAGGAGAAAGTATTCCCATTCATGAAACTGAGAATGAGAGGACAAAGATTTAAAACAATTGGAAAAAGCAGCAAAAATGAGAAAAAATATTTCAACACAGCAAACTGATGTGGGAGGAAACCAGAGCACCTTGAGGAAATCCACACAGACACAAGGAGAATGTGCAAACTCCACACAGACAGCGGCTCAAGCTGGGAACTGAACCTGGGTCCTGGCACTGTGAAGCAACAGCGCTAAGTATTGTGCCACCCCATGCCGTCCCAAATGACTAGATTTTTGCTGTCCCAAGAGCATTCAGGGATATGAAGCCAATGGAGATAAAGACACATTATCATTGAATGGCAGCACAGGCACAAAGTATTGACTGAGTTACTCCTGTCCCTACTTTAATGGGACTTTGTAACTTAAAGGATTTCACAGAAGTGTTATCAAACATTTGCCACCAAGCCACCAAAGATCACAGAATTGTTACTGCACAAGAGGCGATCTTGCCTGTCATATCTGCATTGGCTCTGCAATAGTGCCCTTCACCTGCCTTCTCCCTACAACTTTGTACATTCTTCCTTTTCAAAAAACAATTTAATTCCCTTTTGAATACCTCAAGTGAACTTGCTCCACCAGACACATAAGTTATGCATTACAGCTTGCTGATACAAAAGAAAAACCCATTTATCTCAATTCTGCTTTCTGTTAATCAACCAATCCTTCATTTGAGTTAATATGTTATCCCCTACGCCATGTGCTTTCTTCATGTTTAGTGACCTTTGGTGCCTTTTGGAAATCCAAGCACGCATTTACTGGTCCTTCTTTATCCACCGTGAATGTTACTGTCAAAGTAACTAATAGGTTAATTAAACTGGATTTCTCTTTCATGAAACCTTCCTGATCAAATTGTGATTATCCTGTTATAACCTCCTTAATAATGGATTCCAGCAGTTTCCATGTAACAGATGTTAGGTTAACTGGCATGTAGTTTTCTGCTTTCTACCTTCCTCCTATTTTAAATAAAGATGTTACATTGGCTATTTTCCAATCCAATGTAACCTTTCCAGAACGCAAGGAATTTTGGAAGATTATAACCAATGAATCTGCTATCTGTGCCACCACTTCTTTTAAGGTCTGAGGATACAGGCCATCTAGTCCCAAGGACTTGTCAGCCTTTAAATTAAATAGTTTTCCAAGCATCCGGGTGATGGTACATGTATTAATTTCATCCCCCCCCATCATCTCTTGATTTTCAAGAACATTAAGTTTTCCAAATCCTCTACCATGAGAGGACACAAAAATGCCTGTTCAACACCACTGCCGTTTCTTTTGTTTTCCATTCTACATCAATTGGAACAAAGTAGAAATGGCTGAAAGTTTCAAGTTTTTAGGTCTCCAGATCACCAAGAACCTGTCCTGGTCACCCCACACTGACACTATAGTTAACAAAACCCAACAATGCCTCTACTTTCTCAGAAGACTAAGGAAATTTGGTGTGTCATCTACCTCTCACCAACTTTTACAGGTGCACCATAGAAAGCATTCATTCTGGTTGTATCACAGCTTGGTATGGCTCCTGCTCTGCCCAAGACCGCAAGAAACAACAAAAGGTCATGAATGTAGCCCAATCCATCACATTAACCATCCTCCCCTTGGTTGACTCTGTCCACACTTCCCACTGCCTCAAAAAAGCAGTCAGCATAATTAAGGGCCCTACACACACAGAATATTCTCTCTTCCATCTTCTTCAGTCACGAAAAAGATACAAAAGTCTAAGGTCACGTCCCCAACGACTCAAGAACAGCTTCTTCCCTGCTGCCATCAGACTTTTGAATGGACCCACCTCGCATTAAGTTGATCTTTCTCTACAACCTAGCTATGACAGTAACACTACATTCTGCACTCTCTCGTTTCCTTCTCTATGAATGGTATGTTTTGTCTGTATAGCACGGAACATTATTTTTCACTGTATACTAATATATGTGACAATAATAAATCAACTCAAAAAATTATCAATTGCCCAGGCTCTCTCATGTGAACCAACACTAGCTTTAGTTACTCTTTTCCTGTTCAAATATTCGTAGAAACTTTTACTATTTGCTTGTATATCACTAGCTATCTTTCTCTTTGTCTCTTTTTAGAGATTCTCTTTAAACATCTGTCCAATCCTCTGACCTACCACTAATCTTTGTAGAGTTGTACAGTGTATCTTCAATTTAATACCATCCTGACTTCCTTTTTTAGCCACAGATAATGCATCCTTCTGAAACAGCCTCTCTTTATCACTAGGATAAAATGTTTGAGCATTATTAAGTATCTCTTTGAAAGTCTGCCACTGTGACTTGACTGTACTACCTTTCAACCTCATTGTTACCCAGGTCACCTTAGCCAACTTTGCCTTTGTACTCACCTTTATTTAGGTTTAAAACATTAGTCATGGACCCTTTACTTCTCCATTTCAAACTGAATACAAAATTCTATATTATTGTGATCACTGTCACCTAGAGGTTCCTTCCCATGAGATCACTGATTAATTCTGTCTCGTTGTACATTACCAAGTCTAGGTTAGAGCCTGCTCCCTTGTTGACTCTAGAATTACTGCTCTAAAGAAATTATCTAAAAAGAGATGAATTTATTTTCCAAGCTACCTTTGCCAATCTGATTCTCCCAAAATGCACGTAGACAATAGTCACGCATGATCATCAGAGTACCTTTCTTACACACCCCATTTATTTCTTCCTGTATGCTCCATCCTATAGTGTAACTACTGTTGGAGTCTATAAACTACTCCCACAAGTGAATTCTTGCCGTTCCTTGTTGCTGTCCCCACCATCTTTTCCTAACTTCCTGTTGTTTTGATACATCAAATACCCTTCAACAATCAGGTCCCAGTCTCAGGTATTAAGAAACATGGTTGAAAGGTGATCATGAGACCACACATATTTATCTCTATCTATGCTAACAATTCATCCCTTTTGTTACAAATGCTACATGGAATCAGACACAGGACCTTAAACTCTTTTTTTCCTACCATTTTCAGCTTCAGCTGCTGGTGCACTCTTACAATTAAATGTTCTGTGCCTTCTTGTCACACTCAAACTCGTTACCCAAATTCCTGCCCTGCTCCATTACATTTTTCTTTCCATTTACTTTACAATATATCTTCTCATATGATCCCTCCTCCCCTACTGTTTAAAGTTTTCTCTGCCAACCTAGTTATATGATTTTCTAGAACACTAGTCCCAGTTTGGTTTCAGTGTAGACTGTCTCAACGGTACAACTTCCACTTTCCCCAGCACTGGGGCCAATGGAATCGGAACCTATTTTTTCCACACCAAACTCTGAGCCACACATCCATTTCTCTCATTTTATCTACCCCACCACCTTGCTCGTGGCTCATACAATAATCCAAAGATTATTAACCTTGAGGTTCTGTTCTTCAATTTAGCCACTAGTTGTTAATAATCCCTCTCCAGCCCAGAGCAAATGTTCTTGATGCTGACACCAGGTAGGCAAAAGAGTTACCTGGACTCATGCTCTTGACTGCAAACAATTATATTTATCCTCTCTGACCGTACTGTCTCCTATTAATACATAGGAACTTAGGAATTAGGAGAAATAGGCAAATTTAGCCTCCTGAGCCTGCTCCACCGTTCAATCAGGTCATGGCTGATCTGTCTCTGGTCTCAAATCCACCTCCTCACCCATTCCCCATATCTCATAATCCCTTTTTTGTTAGAAATAAAATACCACATTCCTCTTCACTTCCTTCACTTGAATGGCATCCTTTACCGAGGTGCCACAGTCAGTCCCCTTATCCACTTTCTCCACATCCAAAAAACATCTCGTTCCTGTTCGACAAAGTCAGGGCTTAGGTTTCTCCATCACTAAATGCTGCTTTCCCTATGTGCCTGACTTGCAGCCACACCCTGCTCTCCTTGACCATTGGCCAACTTCAACATTCTGCTGAGCTGAAGAGGAGTGGTTGCCTCCTAGAACATAGTGTCCAGCTAACTTTTTCTCTCTCTCTCCATGATCTCCCGCCTGTCTGCAACTTCAAATTTCAGCTCAGCAACTCAGAACCGAAATTGGCCAAGCTATAGATACTTATTGCAAATATGGTTTTCCAGGATTGTAGTGCATTCCAGGTTTCCAAATGCTGCAGTCATGGCACACCGACAGCTCTGCCATTTCTGTCGAACATAATTTAATTAGTCAATAATTAACACAGATAAAGAAACAGAAAGTTGCACTCGCCTAGCTTGGAAACAAGGAAGGAAATTCACCAACCACTGGAAGCCGAAAAAAATAGAAGGAACACCTCTTTTGCAGTGTACCAGAAATTCCCACCTGAACCATATTCCCAACTCCTCATTCAATCTTCATTTCATCCAAACATGATCTGGTGTCTGTATGCCCCTTTCTGTGGGTAAGTTTAAATTGAGGTTTTAGTGAATCAGCAGGTAGCTCAGCTTTCTGCTACAGTAATTAACACCTATTGAAGGCAACTTTTAGCTGATTGACAGATAACTCTCACTGTTTAACTAGAATTATTCAACTAACAACTTTGAAAGTAAAAATCAAACTCTTAATCTAAATTTACAATCAAGAAAAGCTCACCAGAATTTCTCTCCAAACAATATTCCCAACTTCTCACTCAATCTACACCTCACTCAGGCATTGTCTCATGTCCACGTGCCCCTTTCTGCCTGTCCCTGAACCTGTGAGTGTCTTAACAAAATGGAAGCCCTTCTTTCCACGTATTCCCCTATCCAGTCTGTTTGTATCTATTTGTATTCCCCCTTTAGCCATGTATTCACTATCCAGTCTGTTTGTATCCAAGCAACTTCTTGTTGCAATATGATGTTTGCTGATTAGAACTGAATACTGTAGTCTGTTTCTGACTACTGAATTGTAAAATCTTTGTCTAACTTCCACAGAATGAACATGGTTAGAGAAATCTATGAAACTAACATTTTATTAGAATTTCTATTGCTTCATGGCATTGAATTGATATTGAAGTAACTAATCTACTGAATCAGAACCGCTTCTGATTATTATGTTGATTGTAGATAGAGAATATACTTTTCTGATCAATGTGTACAAATACATTTCTTAGTATTAATATTTGCCAAGTATCTTTACAATTGATAATAATGGATTGAAACTATTCTGCACACCTCAGATTCTCATGCTTTCCCTATTTCAAGGTGATCAGAATTGATAAATCAATATCAGTATTCATGTCACTAATGTAAACTACAAACAATAAAAGACCATGGAATTTAACACCTGTCAATGTAACATAATACTTGCAATTTTCAAATATATAAAGACTCAAAGTCAGCTGATTCAGCATTTATTAATGCACAGCAACAAAGCCAAGGTGCTTGGATGCAACTGTAAAAGTGATAGCTCTTTAAATGCGTATGTATATACAGGCACATATATCTGGGATGATTGGAAGACACATTTTAATCTGCCAATGAGTAAACAGTGAGGGATGTCTTCTACAATCCACAGAATGAAATAAGCACATCTCCTGAATACTCTTCTTTTCCATTTTTTGAACCAACTTCTTGTTAAGTCCAGAAATGATCCTTGATCCTTTTAAACTGTCTTTCAAGTCATGCTTTTCAGTCCAAAAGGGAGTAAAGGTAAGGAATTCCGCTATTACTCAATGGCATCCTTAAACCAGCTAAGGAGTTTCTTCAGGCTGAATCAAGTTCTCCTAAATTCACTTTTTAAAATTACAGGATATCATTAGTAATTTCTCTTAACATTCTGCCCAAAAATGATTTAAACTATAGTTACAAATAAAATGAACAAGCTTACCTTGATTATGGTTTAGATTGAGAGACTTTTGTTTTGCTTGTCCTTTTCTCTTAGGACTAGGTGTTCTGGATCTGGAGGTTTCTGAGTAATACTGATCAGATGTATATGATGAATTATCATAATCATCTGAATAATAGGAGTCACTATTTTTATCATAGTCCATGTCCTTTTTAGTCTTCACTGAATCTCTCATTGTGTTCCCACTACTTTGAAGTGATTTGATTTTCTTTTTTTTGTCACTGCATGAGCTATTACCACTTGGTACAAACTTTCTTCGTGAACTAGCTTTACCAGACTGCAGAATTCTTTCAGTTTCTGAATCTACTGTAGTGTCTTCATTAAAGTATCCATCTTGGGATTCCATGTTGGTCCAAGACAGTTCTCATCCACAACCTTTGGGCTTGAAAATAAAAATAAATCATTTTTCAGTGAGTGGAATGCAATCCTGTAAATTTTTTATCAAAGTAAGGCAATGCTGTGCTGGCAATTGGAACTTTTTTTGACTCGTATAGCTTATGAAGCAAAGACAGCACAGAACAACACTGTCCTTATTCCCCACCACACTCCCATGCACCCACACAAAAACAAAAAACCACATTCGATGCTCCCTAATTTAGCAGTGCGATTATTCCAATTTGCAGAACACCTATTCTACAGACAGCCTAATTAAGAGGACAGAAACTTTATTGCCACTTTGATGTCTATAATCCCTTTATTTAGGGCACTCAATAGCGATAAGTGAAAATTTTAATCTGTCTGCTAAAGATCAAACACAGGAAACACAAAACAAAATCTCACTAGGGATTGATGCTCAAATATACTGTTGAAGAAGTCAAGATTTGCTGACAGCCAATACCTGAATGCCTGAAGAATAAAAATAAAATCAGAGAGTCTAAATTTCAGAGGAGCAGGTTATACTCAAAGCGTATGAAAGCATGACCAATGCCACATTTGTTGATGAAATATTGTACATGTTGAATCATAAAATATCAAGTTTCTAACTACCTTGAAATAGTTTTGTCATACAGCTAGATCATCTGAGGAGACAGAAAAGCATACGTATTACCAACCTCACAAATAACAATTTTTCAACACTGTGCTATGCTTGTTAGTACAAATGTTGAATTAGTTAATCACTATCCTAAAAAGCTTTTTTGACACTGAACCACTGTCAAATCACTGTCAGTAACTAGCATAAAAACTGATAGCATGACTAACGTTTTTCTTTAAAATAAGATTATATTTAAAGAAGCTTGCTCAATACAGAATCAGAATTGTTCGCATGCAGGTGGCCATTTGGCCCGAGTCTGCACTGGCTCTCTGAAAGAGCATTCTATCTAATCCCATTCTTGTGCCTTATTCCCATAACCTTGCATATTCTTTCATTTCAGAGAGGAATCCTTTTGATACCTTGATCAACCTGCCTCCACCACCCTGTCAGGGAGTTTGTTCCAGAATCCAATCACTCTTATGTTCCTATGCTGAGGCTAACAAAGCTAAACTTACTTTCACTAGGAAAACAACTGAAGAGCGACATAATCCTCATCTTCCGAAAAGTGAAATGAATAGACTATAGTGATGACTTTTCCAGCTGCTAAACTAAAACACAAATTGAAATAAACAAGCCTCATGTACGACTTAAAAAAAACCATCTGGTGCTTTCTTCCCTCAGATTATATAAAAGCAGTAAATGTTTCTATTCAAAATGAATTTGAATAAATATTTAATTGGTGACAAGACTGAAGGTTTTAGAACAAAGAACAAAAACAGCCCGGGAAACAGGCCCTTCGGCCCAACGAGCCCGCGCTGCCATTTTAACATTACCAGTCCCCCCTCCACCCATGACCCTTATCTATTGTTTTATGGCAATCCACGTTGAGGGAAACTTATTTAGGGACAATTTATTACTTCCAATCAGCCTAATAGCACATCTTTGGGGTGTGGGAGAAAACCAGAGCACCCAGAGAAAACCCACACAAGCACAGGGAGAACGCGCAAACTCCCACAGACACTGGCCCAAATCTATGTGTCTGCACAGCAAACAGTGATAGTCACTGAGCTGTCGTGTTGCCCAGCATCTGGTCCAGTTTAAGCACACACTAACGACATGAAGCACTAGGCCAATCTCGAACATTCAAGAGCAGCCCAAGTACGACCCATCGCGTGTATGCCCCTTGTTGGGCAACAAGGCGGACCAAATTAAAACCTCTGAATTAGAAGAGACAAAACATTATTATCATACCATTTCCTTTTACATTACCAGGGGCATCCCAATGCTAATGAACCTTATTTAAAACAATCTCCTATATCCTCCCATCTCCAACCCACTCATGTGCCTGTCTAAGTTACTCAAACAACTCCAGCGTGCTTGCCTCCACCACCTTACTTTTGCAGGAGGTGATGCCAACGTTACAAAAGGATATGAAAGATCCTTTGCTCGTGGACTAAGGGATAAGGGCAACGCCATAAGGTACTCAGGTTTGGATGGTTGAGTTTAATGGATATTCTTTGGGTTGACTTAACATTGGTGATTAAGATGAAGTGTTAATCGTATACCCTCAAATAATTTGTTGGGCCATTATCAGTTATTTGGTAAATACAAGTAATCTGTAAAACACTGGACTGGTTCATATACACTTTGTTTTGAGTGACATTTTTTCTCTAGATACTGTCAACAATGAAAGAGCATGAAAAAATATTAATACAGCACACTTTTAAAAACTGAGGTTAAAAATTGCTGTAGATTAAAACTGCACATTTAATCAGAAGTTAGAAGAACATAAATGGGGATTCATTTTGAACCAACGTAAAAACAAAAAATTTGTCAACTGGACTTTGCTCACATCAAGCATCAGTTACCTGATGAAGGCCCAGATTATGAGTGAAATTTCACACATGGGAATACGTAAGACTGGAAAATATATTTTGGTTCATCCAGACAATCCAAAAATTCACAGATCGTAGGGTTAAGTACCATTGTTCTTTATCAGATGCCTATTTGATTCCCTATATGAAAAAAATTACTGCTCTCTGTAACACATTCTGTATTCAATCTTAAATAAACTACAATTTCCTCTAGTTAAACACTGGATAAGCTGAAGCCATCATCTTCAGAATGCACCACAAAAAATACCAAGACCACCACTGTTCAAGTTGAACCAATGTTTAGAATCTCAGCATTCTATTTAACCAACTTGAACAACTGCTAATGTACCCTCTCCATACTCTACCACAAACACTACCCTTCCATCCATCTAGCATTTCCTAGCTCTTCCAAAGCTCTCACGATCACTTGTAATACTTAGTTCATACAACTCCGCAATCTTCAGTTCATCTAATTCCCAACTGTCTGTCCTATGCTGCATACCATCATTCCTATTTGTTGTTGACCTACACTGATACCAATCTCCCAATGGTTCCAATTTAAAATTCTTGCCCTTGTTTGCAAATTTCTGGCTTTCTCGATACTACAGGCCACGACATTTGCTTGCCTTTTTGGTCTGTAATGCAATCCCATTTCTTTCACCTGAACGTGGTGCCTTTATCCACCTCAGCCCCATGCTCTAAAATCCTCTTCCTAAATCCCTCTGCTTCTTCATTTCCCTCACTTCTTATAAGATCTTCCTGAAAACACGCCTCTCTTGATAACACCGTATCATCATCATCATCATCATCTTGGTCCTGACATCTATTTTTATCAAATTAAAATACAATGATGTACTTTGAGGGGTATTTCCATATAAAAGGTGTTGTAAGTATACACTGTGACTTGAACATAGAACATAGAACATTACAGTGCAGAACAGGCCCTTCGGCCCACGATGTTGCGCCGACCAGTTAAAAAACAATGACCCACTAACCTAAACCAATCCCTTTTCGTCCATAAACCTATCCACGGATCTCTTAAACGCCCCCAAACTAGGCGCATTTACAACCGCAGCAGGCAGGGCATTCCAATCCCTCACCACCCTCTGGGTAAAGAACCTACCCCTGACATCCGTCCTGTAACTACCCCCCCTTAATTTAAAGCCATGCCCCCTCCTGCTAGCTTTCTCCATCCGAGGAAAAAGGCTATCACTGTCCACCCTATCTAAACCTCTAATCATCTTATATGTTTCAATAAGATCCCCTCTTAGCCGTCTTCTTTCCAGCGAAAACAACCCCAAATCCCTCAGTCTCTCCTCATAGGACCTCCCCTCCATACCAGGCAACATCCTGGTAAACCTCCTCTGCACCCTCTCCAAAGCCTCCACATCCTTCCTGTATTGTGGGGACCAGAACTGCACACAGTACTCCAAGTGCAGCCGCACCAGAGTTGTGTACAGTTGCAACATGACGCTGCGACTCCTAAATTCAATCCCCCTACCAATAAACGCCAAGACACCGTATGCCTTCTTAACAACCCTATCTGCTTGATTCCCAACTTTCAGGGATCTATGTACACATACACCTAGATCCCTCTGTTCATCCACACTATTCAAAGTCCTCCCGTTACTTTTTGGTGTGCTTTTTGGTGATAGTGACCACAATTCGGTTACGTTCACCTTAGTGATGGAAAGGGATAGGCATGAACCTCGGGTCAGTAGTTTTAGCTGGGGGAAGGGTAATTATGAGGCCATTAGGAGAGAATTAGGAAGCATTGGTTGGACTAGGAGATTACAGGGACTAGGAACGTCTGAAATGTGGAGTTTTTTCAAGGAGCAGCTACTGTGGGTCTGTGATAGGTATGTCCCTGTCAGGCAAGGAGGAATTGGTAGGGCTAGGGAACCATGGTGCACAAAAAAAGTTGATTTGTTGGTTAGGAAGAAGAAGGAGGCTTATGTTCGGATGAGGCTTGAGGGCTCGGGTAGTGCAGTAGAAAGCTTTAGATTGGCTAGGAGGGAGTTGAAGAGGGAGTTAAGAAGGGCTAGAAGAGGGCATGAGATGACTTTGGCTGATAGGATTAAGGAGAATCCTAAGGTGTTCTATAGGTATGTCAAGAACAGAAGGTTGGTCAGGGCAAGATTAGGGCCAGTTACAGACAGTAGGGGGAAGTTGTGTGTGGAACCGGAAGAGATTGGAGAGGCATTGAACCATTATTTCTCTTCGGTGTTCACGCAGGACGATATGAATGTAGCTGAGGAGGTCACTGGGGTGAAGGGGTGTAAAATAGAAAGTATTGTAGTTGATACAGAGGATGTGTTGGATATTCTAGATGGGTTGAAAATAGATAAGTCCCCTGGTCCAGACGGGATTTACCCTAGGATTCTATGGGAGGCAAGAGAGGTGATTGCAGAGCCACTGGCTCTGATCTTCAGGTCGTCGTTGGTCTCTGGTATAGTACCGGAAGATTGGAGGACAGCGAACGTTGTCCCATTGTTTAAGAAGGGGAGCAGAGACTTCCCTGGGAATTATAGACCAGTGAGTCTTACTTCTGTAGTGGGCAAGGTTTTAGAAAGAATTATTAGGGATAGGATTTATAGTTATTTGGAGAGTAATGAATTGATTAGAGATAGTCAGCATGGTTTTGTAGCAGGAAGGTCGTGCCTTACTAACCTTATTGAGTTCTTTGAGAAGGTGACCAAAGAGGTGGATAGGGGTAAGGCAGTAGATGTGGCATATATGGATTTTAGTAAGGCGTTTGATAAGGCTCACCATGGTATGCTTCTGCAGAAAATGCAGATGTATGGGATTGGTGGTAATTTAGGTACTTGGATCAGGAATTGGTTAGCAGATAGGAGACAGAGGGTGGTGGTTGATGGTAATTATTCATCATGGAGTTCGGTTACGAGTGGTGTGCCTCAGGGATCTGTTTTGGGGCCACTGCTGTTTGTAATCTTTATTAATGATCTGGATGAGGGTATAGTTGGGTGGATTAGTAAGTTTGCTGATGACACCAAAGTCGGAGGTGTGGTAGATTGTGAGGAAGGGTGTCGAAGTTTGCAGGGTGACTTGGACAGGTTGCAGAGCTGGGCCGCGAGGTGGCGGATGGAGTTTAATGCGGAGAAGTGTGAGGTAATCCATTTCGGTAGGAATAACAGATGTGTTGAGTATAGGGCTAACGGGAGGACTTTGAATAGAGTGGAGGAGCAGAGGGATCTAGGTGTATGTGTACATAGATCCCTGAAAGTTGGGAATCAAGTAGATAAGGTTGTTAAGAAGGCGTACGGTGTCTTGGCGTTTATTGGTAGGGGGATTGAATTTAGGAGTCGCAGCGTCATGTTGCAACTGTACACAACTCTGGTGCGGCCGCACTTGGAGTACTGTGTGCCGTTCTGGTCCCCACATTACAGGAAGGATGTGGAGGCTTTGGAGAGGGTGCAGAGGAGGTTTACCAGGATGTTGCCTGGTATGCAGGGGAGGTCCTATGAGGAGAGACTGAGGGATTTGGGGTTGTTTTCACTGGAAAGAAGGCGGCTAAGAGGGGATCTTATAGAAACATATAAGATGATTAGAGGTTTAGATAGGGTGGATGGTGATAGCCTGTTTCCTCGGATGGAGAAATCTAGCACGAGGGGGCATGGCTTTAAATTAAGGGGGGGTAGTTACAGGACGGATGTCAGGGGCAGGTTCTTTACCCAGAGGGTGGTGAGGGACTGGAATGCCCTGCCTGCTGCAGTTGTAAATGCGCCTAGTTTGGGGGCGTTTAAGAGATTGGTGGATAGGTTTATGGACGAAAAGGGATTGGTTTAGATTAGTGGGTCAATGTTTTTTTTTTAAAAATAAGACTGGTCGGCGCAACATTGTGGGCCGAAGGGCCTGTTCCGCGCTGTAATGTTCTATGTTCTATGTTAGCCCTATACTCAACGCATCTGTTATTCCTACCAAAGTGAATTACCTCACGCTTCTCCGCATTAAACTCCATCCGCCACCTCTCGGCCCAGCTCTGCAACCTGTCCAAGTCTTCCTGCAAACTATGACACCCTTCCTCACAATCTACCACACCTCCGACTTTGGTGTCATCAGCAAATTTACTAATCCACCCAACTATACCCTCATCCAGATCATTAATAAAAATTACAAACAGCAGTGGCCCCAAAACAGATCCCTGAGGCACACCACTCGTAACCGAACTCCATGACGAATATTTACCATCAACCACCACCCTCTGTCTCCTATCTGCTAGCCAATTCCTGATCCAATTTCCTAGATTACCCTCAATCCCATACATCTGCATTTTCTGCAGAAGCCTACCATGGTGAACCTTATCAAACGCCTTACTAAAATCCATATATACCACGTCAACTGCCTTACCTCCATCCACCTCTTTGGTCACTTTTTCAAAAAACTCAATAAGGTTAGTAAGGCACGACCTACCCGCTACAAAAGTTTCGAAGCTCTACAGGAAGGTGATATTCAGTTATAATCTGAACATTGGCCTTGTACATTTTGCAATTCTAGCATTCCCTGCAAAGAATCCACACTAGCAACACCAGTATTATTAAGGTCAGCTGTCACTGGCAGCTGGAACGCACCTGTTCAGAATGATGATTATTTAAATGACCACAGGCAGCACACTTCACAAAAAGAACATTCAGTGAACAACAGTACATAGTTCCTGAGGTTTGAATATACCACAAAAAAGAAATAGACAGAGCTGAAATATTTCAGAAGAATTCTTCTGCAATTGTTTGTAACTGGTAGAACAACAACACTGGGAAGTACAAGTAATCTACGAGTTTTCAGATTAACTGTACAAAGAAACGAAAAAAAGTGTATTTTTAAATAAAATGACAATGTTAGCCAACCTCTGCATCGGCATCCTTTCATCTACAAAAGCTGACGGACACATAGTAAACAAATCCATTTCAGATCGGGTGTCTTCATGTGTTGATAGCTAAAGAGGCCAATCTCGAGAAGCTGGTTCTGTCACACATGAAGTCACCAAGTCTTAGTGTTTTTGACATTGTTGCCAAACCGCTGTAGCCACTGGTCATCATGTAGTGCACACCAACCCACAGGTGATGTTGCCATTTTCTTTCTTGGTCAGCTAGTGACTCCCAAGTGTGATAATCAATATTTAGGGCCATCATGTCACGCTTGCAAGCATTCCTCAAGCAGAACATTTTGCATCCAGCTGGTCATCTGAAGGTAGCTCCTGCTGCCTCACCATGCAGACTCCTTGAGCATGCAACTGTCTTCCATCCTGTGGACATGCCCAAACCAAAGAAACCACCCTTTTGATGAACATTAACAAGCATGGGAGCTTTGCCTTTGAGATTGAAGCCACATTTATGATTCTGACTGCCAAGATATACTCAAAATACACCTAGACAATGAAGCTGGAAATTGCTGAGCTTCCTTTCTTAATAGCTGCAAGTCATCCATGTCAGAAGATGATGAAATACTCACCTGGCACTATGGGCCAGCACAGTGATTAGCACTGCAGCCTCACAGTGCAAGGGACCCAGGTTCGATTCTAGTCTTGGGTGACTGTGTGTGGAGTTTGCATGCTCTCCCCGTGTCTGCATGAGTTTGCTCCAGGTGCTCTGGTTTCTTCCCACAGTCCAAAGATTGGTAAGATTCATTGGCCATGCTAAGTTGTACCTTAGTGTCCCAACATGTGTAGGTTAGGGGAATTAGTGGGCTAAATATACTAGGTTATGGGGAAAGGGCCTGGATAAGATGCTCTGTTGGAGAGTCAGTGCAGATTCAAAGAGCCAAATGGCTTCCTTCTGCACTGTAGAGATTTTATGATCCCATGAAGTAAGGAGATGTCTCTCTGAACTGAATACTATCAGGAGCTGTTTTCTGCAAGGTAGTCATCTCCCAGTCCGCACTTGGTGCTTTCCTTCCTGTCATGAATGAGTTAGATGAAGAACCTTCATCACTCGAGTTTGAGAAAGCCATAAACTGCTTAGAAAATAGAAAGACACCCAGCAAAGTTGTAATTCCAACCGAATTGCAAAAATATGGAAAGTCCCATCTATTACCACATTTTTATAATCTTCTCCTTCTCTGCTTGAAGGTAGATTCCATTCCACAGGTGGTGCGGGATGCAAAAATCATTGTGTTGTCCGAAAACAAAGCCAACACAGACTGAACTAACTACAGGGTCATTTCACGCTTTAGTATCTCAGGGAAAGCCTTTGCTAGGATCATACGTAAAATATTCAATTTACTTGCACAATACAGTTTTTAAACAAGCAACTCTACTACGGACATGATCTTCTCCATATGCCAGCAATGAAGAAAGCAAACGAAATAGTTTATACCTCGCTACAGTACTTGGGTGAATCTCGCTAAGGCACTCAGTCAGCAGAGCACAGCTCTACAAGACTTTGCAAAAAAACTGTCCATAAAAGCTCCTCAGTTTCATCCGCTCCTTCCACGACAAGCAGCACTTCGTAAAAAATGTTTTCGTAGAACGTGGGCATCATTGTCTAGGCCACCATTTGTTGCTTATTCCCAACTGCCCTTGAGAAGATGGTGATGAGCCACCTTCTTGAACCATTCCAGTCCATATGGTCATAGGTACACAAATAGTGCTGTTAGGAAGGGAGTTTCAGAATTTTCTTCCAGGACATTGAAGGAACAGTGATATAGTTTCAATTCAGGAGTGTGCGTGGCTTGGAGGGTACATGCAGGCAATGCTGTTACCATGTATGTGCTGCCCTTGTCCTTTTAGTGCTAGAGTTTGCAAGCTTGGAGGGTACTGTCGAAGAAGCCTTACTGCAGTGGATCTTGTAGATGGCACTGCTGCAACTGTTCATCAGGCATGGAAGGAATATATCTTTAAGCTGGTGGATTGGGTGCCAATTAAGAGAACTGCTTCATCCTTGGATGGTGTTTTTGGACCCACACTCGCTACACTGTAGAGTTTAATGACTCTACTTTCAACGGTTTCACAGTAAAGAATGGAGTGAAACAGGGTTGTAGCCTAGTGCACGGATTGTTTGGCATCTTCTTCTGCATGCTCCTGACTTTTGCCTTCCCTGCAGATATGGAAGGAGTCAACTTGCACACTAGGTCAGATGGCAAGTTCTACAATCTATCAAGACTGAAAACAAGGGCAAAAATACACAGCATCCTAATCAAAGGACTCCTGAGTCTCAACAAAGAAATTAAACCAGACGGACAGCCTGGCATTGACCTAAGCACCGGAAAAAACGGCAAAAAAAAGTACTGTTGACCCTGCAAAGTCCTCCTTACTAACATCTGGGAGCTGGTGCCCAAATTGGGAGAGCTGTCTCACAGACTAGTCAAGCAACCGCCTGATGTAATTATATTCATGGAATCATACCTCACAGATAGGTATATAAGATACTGAAGGGAATAGATAGAGTTAATAGTGAGAGACTGCTCCCTAGACTGGGCACAAACACAAGAGGTCATGATTTAAGGGTGAGGGGGGAGAGGTATAATTTGGAAGTGAGAGGAAGGTTCTTTACGCAGAGAGTTGTGGGGGTGTGGAACGCGCTACCGAGTAGGGTGGTGGAGGCAGGAACGTTGGACTCGTTTAAGGTTCAGTTAGATAGACACGAGTGAAATGAGGATGGAGGGTTATGGTAGGGGCTATTAAATAAGGTTAGAACCTCGGGAGACACCAGAAAAGCAGGCTTGTAAGATTAACGTTTTTGTCTTTTTATTCCGCGGGTGGAGGTCCACCTTGTGTCAAACGAGGGGCATGCACACGGTGAGTCGTGCGTGGGCTGCTCTTGGAAGTTCCGGGAGTGGCCTAGTACTTCGTGTCGGTGTGTGTGCTTGATCCTGGACCGGTAGACGGGCGCCACAACAGCTCAGTGACTAGCACTGCTAGCTGTGCAGATACATGAATTTGGGCCTGTGTCTGTGGGAGTTTGCGCATTCTCCCTGTGGTTGCGTGGGTTTCCTCCGGGCGCTCCGGTTTCCTCCCACACCCCAAAGATGTGCTCTTAGGCTGATTGGTTTTACCAAATTGACACTATTCTCCCCTGAATCTGGCTAAGTTAGGGGTTCCATTCGTAGACATGCAGGGTAGAATAGGTGTAGGGTGATGCGGCAGCACGGGCGCATTGGGCCGAAGGGCCTGTTTCCCGTGCTGGGTTGTTCTTTGTTCTAGATAACACCTCAGACACCACTATTACCATCCCTGGATATGTCCCTCCAGCAGGACAGACCCAGCAGACGTTGCAGCACAGTGGTATACAGTCGGGAGGGAGTTGCTTGGAAGTCCTTAACATCGATTTGAGACCCCATGAGGTTTCATGGCTTCAGATTAAACATAGGCGAGGAAACTTCTGACTGGTTATCACGTATCATTCTCCTTCAGCTAATGAATCAGTATTCCTCCATGTTGAACAACACTTGGAGGAAGCACTGGGGCTGGTAAGGGGGCAAAATGTAGTCTGGGTAGGAGATTTCAAAGTCCATCATCAAGAGTGGTCTGGCAACAGCACTACTGATCAAGCTGGTGGGGTCCGAAAGGATATAACTGCTAGACTGGGTCTGCAGCAGGTGGTGAAGGAACCAACAAGAGGAAAATACATACTTGACTTCATCCTTGCCAGTCTGCCTGCTGTAGATGCATCTGTCCATGACGGTATCAGTAAGAGTGACACCACACAGTCTTTGTGGAGACGAAGCCCCCGTTCACATTGAGAATAACCTCCAACATATTGTGCAGCACTATCACTGTGCTAAATGGGACCAACGATGAACAGTTATAGCAATTCAAGACTGGGCATCATGAGGCGCTGTGGGTCCTCAACAGCAGTGAAACTGTACTCCAACACAATCTGCAACCCCATAGCCCGACATATTCCCCACTCAACATTACCATCAAGCCAGAGGATCAACCCTGGTTCAATGGAGATTGCAGGAAGGCATGCCAGGATCACCAGGCATACCTAAAAATGTCAACCTGGTGAAACTACCAAATAGGACCAAAACTGCATAAATAGCAAGTGATCCCAAAACCAACGATCAGATCTAAGCTCTACAATCCTGTCACATCCAGTCGTGAATGGGGTGGACAATTAAACATCTCACTGGAGGAGGGGGCTCCACAAATATCCCCAGAACATCAGTGCAAAAGATAAGGCTGAAGCATTCGCAGCAATTTTCAGTTAGAAATGCCAAGTGGATGATCCATCTTGGCCTCCTCCAGCCATCTTAGATGCCAGTCTCCAGCGAATTTGATTCACTCCACGTGATATCAAGAAACGGTTTGAGGCACTGGATACTGCAAAGGCAATGGGCCCTGATAACTGGTAATAGTACTGAAGACTTATGCTCCAGAACTTACGGCTCCCCTTGCCAAGCTCTACCCGATAATGTGGAAGATTGCCCAGGTGTATCCTATACATAAAAAGCAGGACAAATCCAACCTGGCCAATTATCACCCAGTCTACTCTCGATCATCAGTGAAGCGCCACCTCAGTAAAGCATCAACAGTGCTATCAAGGAACACCTGCTCAGCAATAACCTCAAAGACCCCAGTTTGGGTTTCGCCAGGGTCACTCAGCTCCTGACCTCATTACAGCCTTCGTTCAAACGTGGGTGAAAGAGCTGAATTCCAAAGATGAAATGAGAGTGACAGCCCTTGACATCAAGGTCGCATTCGACTGAGCGTGGCAGCAAGGAGCCCTAGTAAAACTGGAATCAATAGGTACCGGGGGCAAACTCTCTGCTGGTTGTAGTCATTCCTGGTACATAGGAAGATGGTTGAGATTGTGGAGGGTCAGAGATCACAGCTCCAGAACATCTCTGCAGGCATCTCTCAGGGTTCTGTGTTAGGCCCAACAATCTTCAGCTGCTTCATAGAACATAGAACACTACAGCACAAACAGGCCCTTCGGCCCACGAGTTGTGCCGATCACATCAACACCTACCAACCTACAGACCTATCTATAACCCTCAATCTCATTAAACCCCACATACTCATCCAGAAGTCTTTTAAAAGACCCCAGCGAGTTCGCCTCCACCACCACTGACGGCAGCCGATTCCATTCACTCACCACCCTCTGAGTGAAAAACTTACCCCTAACATCACTTCTGAACCTCCCTCCCCGCACCTTAAATCTGTGTCCTCTCGTAGCAACCATTTCAACCTGGGGAAATAGCCTCTGAGAGTCCACCCTATCTATTCCTCTCAACATTTTGTAAACTTCTATCAGGTCGCCTCTCAACCTTCGTCTCTCCAGGGAAAAGAGTCCCAGCTCCCTCAACCTAACTTCATAAGGCATGCCTCCCAGTCCAGGCAACATCCTTGTAAATCTCCTCTGTACCCTCTCAATAGCTTCTACATCTTTCCTATAGTGAGGCGACCAGAACTGCGCACAATACTCTAAATGAGGCCTGACAAGGGTCTTATAAAGTTGCAGCATTACCTCCCGACTCCTAAACTCAATCCCTCGATTAATGAAGGCCAGTACACCATACGCCTTCTTGACCACCTCCTCCACCTGCGAGGCCGATTTAAGAGTCCTGTGGACCCGGACCCCAAGATCCTTCTGCTCTTCAACACTACTCAGACTTCTTCATCAATGACCTTCCCTCCATCATAAGGCAGAAGTGGTGATATTTGCTGATGATTGCACAATGTTCAGCATCATTTACGACTCCTCAGATACTGAAGTAGTCATGTTCAAAATGCAACAAGATCTGGACAATATTCAGGCTTGAGCTGACAAGTGGCAAGTAACATTTACGCCACACAAATGCCAGGCAATAACCATCACCATAAGAGACACTCTAACCACCTTGACATTCAACGATGTTACCATCACTGAATCTCCCACTGTCAAAATCCTTGGGGTTACGACTGACCAGAAACTTAACTGGACTCATCACATAAACACAGTGGCTACAGCAGCAGATCAGGGGCTCAGAATACTGCAGCGAGTAACTCACCTTCTGACTCCCCAAAGCTTATCCACCATCTACAAGGCACAAATCAGAAGTGTGATGGAAAGCTTCTCACTTCAGCTCAAACATTCAAGAGGGGTTTTGGAGGAATTCAGAAGAATGAGAGGAGACCTTATAGAAACATACAAGATTATGGAGGGAATACACAAGATAGAAGCAGGGAAGTTCTTTCCACTGGCAGGTGAAACTAGAACTAGGGGCCATGGCCTCAAAATAAGAAGCAGGTTTAGGCCTGAGTTGAGGAGGAACTTCTTCACCCAAAGGGTTGTGAATCTGTGGAATTCCCTGCCCAGTGAAGTATTTGAGGCTACCTCATTGAATGTTTTTAAAGGCAAGGATAGGCAAATTTTTGAACAGTAAAAGAATATGGTAAGCTGGTGGGTAAGTGGAGCTGAATCCACAAAAAGATGAGCCATGATCTTATTGAATGGCAGAGCCAGATGACCTACTCCTGTTCCTAGTTCTTATGTTCTTATTGACACCATCCAAGACAAAGTAGCCCGTTTGAATGGCACCATATCGAACAAGCACCCACTCTCTCCATCACTGATACTCAGTAGAAGCAGTGTGTACTATCTACAAGATGCATTGCAGCAATTTATCAAATATCCTTACACAGACCACTTTCCAAACTCACGACTACTTTCATCCAGAAGGACAAGGGCAGCAGATACTTGGGAACACCACCAGCTGCAAGTTCTCTTCCAAGCCACTCACCATCCTGACTTGGAAATATATCACCATTCCTTCGCAGTCACTGGGTCAAAAATCCTGTAATTCCTTCCCTAATGGCATTGTGAGCAAACCCACAGAACATGGACTGCAGCAATTCAAGACAGCAGCTCAACACTGCCTTCAAGGGCAACTGGGGATGGGCAAGCTAGCAACGCCCATGTCCCACAATGAATAGAAAAATGCAGTGCAAATCACCCATATAGAAACTGTCAGTCCCGTTCATGTAACTTCTTCTCCCTGATTAGTATCAAGAAAATCAGTGGCACAGTAGTTAGCACTGTTGCCTCACAGCAGGGACCCATGTTCAATTCCAGCCACGGGAGACTGTGCAAACCTCATACACACATTCTCCCCATGTCTGCATGGGTTTCTTCTGGGTGCTCTCGTTTTCTCCCACAGTCCAAAGATGTGCGGGTTAGGTTGATTGGCTATGATAAATCGTCCCTTATTGTCGGTGGGATTAGGAGGGTAAATATGTGGGGCTACGGGGATACGACCTGGGTGGGATTGTCGTCGGTACAGACTCTATGATCCTACGAAAACCACAGTGAAAAGTTCTTTTAAAGTTTATTTATTAGCGTCACAAGTTGGCTTACATTAACGCTCCAATGAAATTACTGTGAAAATCCCCTATTCGCCACACTCCGGCCCCAGTTCAGGTGCACTGAGGGAGAATTTAGCATGGCCAACGCACCTAACCAGCACTTCTTTCGGACAAGGGATAATGTGTTGCATTTCAACCCTGACCATGACATGTCACTGGAAGCAGTCAGCTACCTTCAATCCACAGTGACAGAAAACGTCCTTTGATGCAGAACAGAAAAAGCAGCTTGACGAAACTTGCAAGGAATAACACTGAACTGACTCTTCGGATGAAGCTAACAATTTAGAAGGCCTGTGTTCATTGCATCTTGTTGTGTGGACTGTGAAACTAGGGGATGGCAATGGTATAAACCAGTTTCAGATTCGACAATGCTATTCACGGAAAATCTGCTCACAAAGTAACAACTTGACAACCTCCAGCAGTTAAGACAATAAGAACTGATAACTTTTAACAAACATACCAAGTCCACTGAGTAATCTAAAGCTTCAGAATCGAATAAAGATTTCAGATCTACCTTAAGAAGATCGAAGTAAAATCACAGTTGCTGGTTTCGGGGCAATCGATAAGAAGCCAGAACGGCGTTAGGGAAACAAAAATCAGCTGTCCCAGCAAGGAGGCAGATAATAAAGGCGGACAAGTTAGACCCGGAGTCAATAATAATAACAGCTCCAAAATAATCTGATGTGGACAGCCGGACACAAGGCCAGCAGCGCCAGCTCCTCACTCCCATGTAATCCTCCAGCCGAGGCTCAGGCTGCTTTGTCAGACCGCTGGAGCTCAGGGGAGAGGGCGGAGGGGCTCAGGCCCTTCTGCCGGGCCGGGAAACAAGCGACCCCGGGGGGGTGGGAGGAGAAACGGGGAGTCACACAAAATGAAACCGGCCTGGAAATAAATCCCTCACCTCGACCCTCCGCCGGAGCGGCCCGCTAAGGTGACAGCTGGGCCAGGGTGGCCAGGCGGTCCTGGCTGGCTTTGGAGCCGCTCTCCCAGCGCCTCGCTCTGTCTCCAGAGCCCTTCCCGAGCCGTTGCTATTCGATACCGCGAGCACGCTCGGCCGTTGCTATTGGAGACCCTCCCTCCGACGAGCGCGCTCCCCGCCGTTGCTATTGGAGACCCTCCCTCCGACGAGCGCGCTCCCCGCCGTTGCTATTGGAGACCCTCTCTCCAGCGAGCGAGCTTCCCACCATTGCAATTTGAGACCTTCCCTCCCCTCCCCTCCCGCGAGCACGTTCCGACGTTGCTATTGGAGACCCTACCTCCCACGAGCACGTTCCGCCATTGCTATTGGAGACCCTGCCTCCTGCAAGCGAGCTCCCCGCCGATGCTATTGGAGCCTCTCCTCTCCTCTCCGGCGGGCGAGCAAGCGAGCCCCCCACCGTTGCTATTGGAGACCCGCCCCTCCCCGCGACCACGTTCCACCGTTGCTTTTGGAGACCCGCCCCTTTCGCGAGCACGTTCCACAGTTACTATTGGAGACCTTCCCGTCTCGCGAGCACGTTCCACTGTTGCTATTGGAGACCTTCCCGTCTCGCGAGCACGTTCCGTCGTTGCTATTGGAGACCCTCCTTCCAGCGGCTGCGAGCTCACCCAGTGCTCTGTGCCGTGCTCCTACCGGGCAGTATTTACAGCGGCTGCTAGGGTAACGCCGAGCAAGCTGTCAGAGCCCAGCCCCATCCGCAACACCATCGCAACTGCATCAACAAACACAGAAATGCTGCAAAACTCTTAGGTCAGGCAGTTGGTGGATGGGGGAAACAGCATTAAGCCCAAATCTCATTAGAAATGATTTCCTACTGGTTGTGCCCCTCTGTGAAAAGGGGACTTTTGGGGATTAAGTTTGAAGAGACTGGACCAAATCCCTAGTGTCGAATTAGAGTCGCACTTTGTTTGTATGGTAAGAGGAGTAGAGTTAACGCTTTAGGTGGATGACCTTTCGTCAGAACTGTAACTGGAGCAGATTCCAAGTCAAAGAGGATACTTTTGCTAGATCTGCTGACTTCTGTGTCATAGGAGAAATGACCAGCCAGTCCATAAAGCCAGCCCTAGCTCCAATCATGCTGTGTAACTGCTCACTACTAGGAGATTCCACAATCTTCTGGAAGAGGCAAAGCAAACAAAAAAAAACACAGGCCCAAAAAGGGAAACTGGAAGATTCCTATCTACTAACCCCCTGAGGTTATAGCTTCTGAAGTCATGGAGTCCTTTTCTGTGTGAAGGCTGGGAACACACAGCTATGCCTTTCCAAGTGTTGCCAACTTTGATCCCACACTCCAGCCATTAGTCAGCATCCTTGTGATGTACAGCCTTCCTATCCAGTTGGAAAGCAAAAAGACTCATTACCCAGCTGGATGGTGCTTGACTGCGCAATCAGTGTGGATTGATCCAATTTCAAGAGAACCCACACCAACACTGAAGTGTTGGCACCCCTTGCCTTTCACAACTTCTCTTTTCCTCTCATCTACCTTCATGCTGTCAAAATCTTTGTCAGACATCCAATTTTGGATGAACTGTAACTTCTTTCATCAAAGCCTTCATCTTTATCAGTCACCACGAACTTTAGGTAGTCTCCCTGCTGACTAAATTATCTGCCCTGGCCATTGTCTTAGACTGGATTGGACTGTTATCAACCTGTTTGACTCCAAGATGAACCGCCATCCCCTTGAACCTCTTCATAACTTTGCCTGTTTCCATCCTTACCTCAGTTCAGTTATTCCTGAAATCTTTGTTTATTTGTTTATAACTTCCAGACTTGACAATTACAATGTTTTCTTGGCTACCCTCCCATCCGCCAGAAACTTCAGTATGCCCAAATCTCTGCTGCCCGCATTCTATCCCAAGCCACTTCTATTCTTGCTGATCTATGCTAGTGTCTGTTCCCCTAATTTTAAATTTATCATTTCTTTAAATTCTACCTCATAACAACAGAACAGTACATATTATAATAATGAATTATTTCTTAGCATTTTCCTCAAACCAATATCAAATATTTCTACTTTATCAGGTGACAATATTTTCTGTAACAATAGATGATGCACTTATGTTCTGTATGTAGGATAGAACAAAGAACAAAGAACAACACAGCACGGGAAACAGGCCCTTCGGCCCAACGAGCCCGCGCCGCCGTCCCACTGTCTCAGTGATCTATTTTGTCTTTTTTGATATAGTTTAATTCATACTCAAACTGAGGTTACGGGATAGAGCAGGGGTTGGGGGTGGGCCCGGGTAAGAGGCTCTTTTGGAGGAGCAGTGCAGACTCAATGAGCTGAATGGTCTCCTGCACTGTTGGGATTTTATCTGTGATTCTACAAAAAGCAATGAAATAGTTTTCCACTAGAGGGTGCTTCAAATTGGATCCAAAGGAAAATGTTCTAATCTCATAATGTGGCATTTTGAGTGTTATATTCTTTGTCATTTTAGATCATTTTAATAAAAAAACGTAAAGAACTTGATTCAAAATTTTAGAGAGGTGACATTTTCCATAAGTTACATTAACTTGGTAATGCTTATTTGTCATCTAGTTAATACCAACACGTAACTGTTTCAAATCTGTATTAGTCCATAACATAGAGCTGATTGTTTTGTCGACCAGTTTTTCTGAAAAGATTTGTCAATAAACCTGGATAAAGGCATGCTTTCATTGAAAAATGTTTTAATGTATTTATTTACTGGGTGAGTTTTAAAAGATTAGCAAAATTATGCAGCAAAATTTAATGTGACATCTTATTGAATACTTTTTGAAAATCTAAATACAGTTTCCTTTTATCTACCCCATTTGCCAAGCACAATTTTCTCATCATAAAATCATGTTGATTCTGCATATTCATTTTATGATTTTTGAAATGATGTGTTACACTTCCTTAATAATGGATTCCAACATATTCCTCACAAATGATATCAGATTAATTATTTGTTCTCTCTCACTCTCTCTTCCTCCTTTCATGAGCAAGAGTTATGATTTAAAATATAATTAAAACCCAGTTACACTTAAGTAAGAAAGTGTAACTTTTCAATGTTTTTAATAGCCATATTAAAGCATAAAAGGGAATCTTCTCATCAGATCACTGCTTTCTATTTATTTGTAGTCTGTAGGATTTCAACAGCATACACTGTGCAGAAGCATAGAACAATTGACAGTAACTTCTGAATCTCCACATTAAACCGTGCATGTGTCGGCTGCATAGAAGTGTACATGAGTGCTGGTGTACAGTAATACTACCACAAAATCTGGGTCAACAACATCTAAACTTGCAGTAAAACCTCTGAGATCTGCTGCTTGAACTTAAATACTGATAAAGAACCATCCAGAGGCTAGCATACAGAACTGCACAAAGTATCGACTACCAGATTAGCACTAGCTTTCGATCTATTATCTAACATGAAAATGCCCTATCACAGCACTGCCTACAGGCATTTAAAGATTAACACTTGTAAATTGGATTTGACACCACTTGAGCATGAGTTGGATTTTCAATGCATTTTGGAACAAAATGTTGCAGCCCACTCAGCATGATAATATAAAATTAATATACCTAATTTTAGTAAAGAGAAATGCAAAGGATACAATTTTGTACTAGTTGGTACAAAGTTGTTTAAAGAGAATGCAGGAAAAAAATCGGTGGAAGTATACCTTCACAAATCTTTGCAGATGACAAATTGAGAAGGCTTTAAAATTATGGGATCCTTAATATAGGAAGACAGAACAAAATAGGGATGTTAAGCCAAACTTTAATTAAACACTGGTTAGACCTCAGCTTGAGTACTATGTTTTAATTCTGGGCACCACACTTGAGAAAGGACCAATGTCAAGTCCAATGAAAAGGATGCAGAAGAGATTTATTAAAATTATACCAGGACTTTGGGGAGATAACGGCATATAATGTCACTGGACTAGTAATGCAGAGGCACAGGAAGATGTCCTGGGCACAAGGGTTCAAATCTCAGCTTGGCAGCTGGTGGAATTCAAATTCAATTGATAATCCTAAATTTAAAGCTAATGTCAATAATGGTGACCATGAAACCATTGTTGATTGTCATAAAAACCCATCAGGTTAACTCATCCTTGAGGGAGGGAAATCTGCTGCCTGCCCTACATGTGACTCCAGACACACAGCAGTGCTGTTGACTCAGAAATGGTGCAGCAAGCCACTCAGTTCAAGAGCAATTAGGAATGGGCAGCAAATGCTGTCCTTGTCAGAAAAGCCCACATCCCATTAAAGAATAAATTTTAAAAGGTTTTGTTGCGAAATTGGAGAAGCTGGAGTTGCCCTCCTTGAAGCAGAAAAAGTTAAGAAGTGGTCTGAAAGAGGTGTTCAAATAGAGTGAATAAGAAGAAACTATTTCCAGTGATTAGAGAGTTGCTAACTAGAAGACTCAGATTTAAGGCAATTGGGGGCTAATTTTCTTTTTCTGAGTCAGTAATCCATGATCAAGGATAACTTATTCCAAGTTGTTTCAATAGATTTTATGATGGCTGTTAAGCCCAATGTGCCATCTGCAGACCCTGCCACATGTGGGACAGATAGTTCTTGATGTGTTGAGTAGATGGGTTGTATGAAGGTCTGTGCGCACCCTTTGACACCTTGACGTTCCTGATAAAGTCTCTCCATGTGTTTGGTGCCTTCCTCTGTGAGCCTTCTCCATTTTGGTTGATCACAAGCCAGGTCTTCCTTGAGTCAATGGATATGCTTGACCTCTTCAAGGATGCTTTGAGGACAAAGAATCATAGAATCCCTACAGTGCAGAAGGAGAACATTCAATCCATCAAGTCTGCGCTGACAACAATCCCACTCAGGTCCTATCCCTTAATCCCACATATTTACCTTGATAAACCCCCTGACACTAAGGGCCAATCAATGTAACCTGCAAATCTTTGGACTGTGGGAGGAAACTAGAGCACCCAGAGGAAATCCAGGCAGACACAGGGAGAATGTGCAAACTCCGCACAGACTGATTCAAGCCGCAACTGAACCTGGGTCCTTGGCGCTGTGAGGCAGCAGTGCTAATCATTGTGTCACCATGCTGCCCATAAAACATTTCCACCCTCCTCCTGGAAATGTCCTGCTGCTACCGAATTCCAAATAGATCAGTTACTTTTGGGGGGGTGGGGCATCTGGTATCAGGCATATGAACAACATGTCCTAACCCATGCTGCCTGTAGCAAATCCTCGGCATTGGGTGGTAGGACCACATCTCCAACACAGAAGGTAGCTAACATTCCCAACATTTACGCCATACAGAGCCAGTGGCATTTGAGATAGCTTGGACATGTGAGCTGCATGGAGACTGGCAGGATCCCCAAAGACATATTCTACAGCCAGCTCACCATTGGCACTAGACTCACTTAGTACCCATCCCTTCACTTCAAAGGTGTCTGCAAACATGACATTAAGTCTTGTGACATGGACCACATACTTTTGGAACAAATTGCCGAGTTGGTGGACAGCAGTGAAGGAGGGAGTGAAAAGAGGTAAGAGAAGAGATGCAGCAGCTGGCAAGACAAGAGATGGTACCACAAAGAGACAATTAGATGCTGCCAAACCTATCAGTGACCTATTGGTGCAAACCCAAGGTCTCTTCAGACAGGGAGGCCTAGAAGATCCAGCTACAGCTGTTTTTGGGTGATTTGTGCCTCGATGTTGGGCAAGTTAGCTTGGGAGAGGATTCTACTTTCTTGCCACTAGATTTTGAGGATCTTGCAGCACTGATGGTACTCTGCTGGCGCTTTGAGATTCCTGCTGTAGGTCCAAGTCTACGAAGAGTACAGGAGTTTTGGGATTACTGCTACTTGGCAAACCATGACATTAGTCACTAGTTTGAGATCCTGGTACCCAAATATTATTTTCCTCAGTTGGCCAAAGGCTGAGTTGGCACATTGGAAGCAATGATGAATTTCATCCTCTGTGTTTGCCTTCATCAAGAGGAAAGATATAGAAAGTAATTCACATTTACTAGGATTTTGCTTTTGATCTTAATTGCTGGGGGATGGGTGGGGGGAGGGGATGTTTTACTGTCAGAGCTGGTTGATAGACGACCTTAGTTTTCTGACATGAAGTGAGATGAGGAAATGGTGATTTGTTGTGATCTGCCTGAATGTGCTGACTAGAAGGGTGGTAGAAGCTGATTCATTAATAACTATTAAAGGGAAGGAATAAGTACCTAAAGGAAATGAAATTGCAGGGCTGTTGGAAAGAGCAGGGAGGTGAGATTCATTGGGTGTCTTATCTGAAGAGCCAGCATAAGCGTGTTGGTCCAATAACAAGAAGTTCTCTCCAGTGTCCTTCCTTTCTGTATCATTCTATAATGTTAGAATAATCTTTTATCAATAGCTTTTGCATTCCTTTCTATGATCTGCGTCTCTTCTGCTTCAAATAATTAAAGATTATGGAGAATCCACCAGCAAATCTCCCCTCCCCCATACACACACACACACACACACACACACACACACACACACACACACACACACACACACACACACACACACACACACACACACACACACACACACCAGATTCATTCCAGATTTTGAGAATCGAGCCAGATGGAACTGTTTACAACTGATCTTAAAGAGAGACTCAGTATGTATAGACTGTAAGTAGTGTAACACTTATGCCTCAATTCAAAAGGTTGCCGTTTCAAATCCTCTTCTAGGGCATTGAGGACATAATGTAAGATGGCACTTCAGTGTAATACTGAGGCAATGTTGTGCTGTCAGGTGAGATGTTAAACCACTTGCTCTCTCAGGTGGATGTCAAAAAATCCAAAGGCACAATTGGAAGAGTAGGAAAGTTCTCTCTAATGTCCTTGTCAAAATGTATCTCTCAGCCAAAATCACTAAAACGTTATCTGGCCATCATCTCATCATTGTCTGTGATTTTGCTGTGCGCAAATTGTCTACTACATTTCCTATAATACGACAGTATCACGTTTCAAAAATACTTAATTGGTTGTGAAACACTTTGAGGCCACGAAAGATTTAAAATAAAGGCAATTCTTTTGTGTCTTTAATAAATGTATGTGTCTGTATTGGGCCAAAACGAAGTTCATCTACAATCCAGCCCAAGTCAAGGTGGTGAAAACCTAGCCTCTGCTCAATGGTTCCAATCAGAAAAATTACTTTGGTTTTTTTTGTAGGTTTATGACAGATCCTGCCAATAATTCCATTCAGACTAAAACTAAACTGATAATCTCAGATGTCTTCTACACGTAAGGAGTGATATATAAAGATGTTTGTTTGTCTCACTCTAAAAGGTCACAATAATGTGGGAAATGAAGAAATTAACACAACTTCAGGTTGCTCCCTTGAAGTTTGTTTTAAAGTACATTGTTTCTGCTGAGAATGAGAAGTTTCACTCTATACAATATTTGACTTAGTGGTGCTTGATGCTGTTCCTGGTTTTCTGAAACAAAGAAGTTTTCCAACAAAGTATCCTTCACCCAGGTTAGTATAAAGATTTTTGTGATTAAAAGTAGACACATATACAGAGAAAAACCCAATAACGTGATTTGTAATATGAAGGGTGTCATCATTACTGCCACTTTTGTTATTAAACTGTTACAACACTTTTAAAAGAATGAAAACATTTTTGCTATAACAAACATTTCATCTACTGAGGTGCAAACTCCCTACAGCAAAGCAATATGCTGATTGGTGTTGACCATTTTGAAATGTTCCAAGAGCTGGGCCTACTTGAAAACCTACTGTTCAGAGAGTGACACATCAAGAAGGCAAATGGTTGGTTGGCATTCATAGCAAGAAGATTAGAGTATAGGAATAGGGATGTTTTGCTGTAATTGTCTAGGGTATTGGTGAGGCCATACCGGAGTATTGTGCACAGTTTTGGTGTCCTTACCTTAGGAAGGATGTCCTTGCTATAGAGGAAGCACAGCAAAGGTTTACCAGGCTGATTCCTGGGATGGCAGGTCTATGATGTGAGGAGAGATGGTTGGTTAGGATTTTTAGAAGATTAAGAGGGAATCTCATAAAAAGTTATAAAATTCTAACAGGATTAGACAAGGTAGATTCAGACAGAATATTCCCACTGATGGGGGAGTTCAGAACTAGGGGTCATTGTTTGAGGATGAGGGGTAAACCTTTTAGGACTGAGGCAAGGAGAAATTTCTCATCCAGAGAGTGGTGCATCTGTGGAATTCACTTCCACAGGAAGTAGTTGAGGCCAAAACATGTGATTTCAAGAACAAATTAGATGTAGCTGTTGGGGGCTAAAGAGATCAAGAAGTTTGGGGGGGAAGGTGAGATCGGGATTTGAATTTGATGATCAGCCACGATCAAAATAAATGGTGAAGCAGGCTGAAAGGGATGAGTGGCCTATTCCTTCTACTTTCTAGGTATCTATGTTACTGTGGCTATCTACAATTATAGATCATCTAGATATCAATATATTGTCCATTAAAATATCTAAATGCATCGTGCACACCCTGTACATAACTGGCACATTTCTTGAATAGCTTTTGCTTTGGTAACATTTATGATGTATTAATAGCTTGCGGCATTGCCAACTATTGGAATACTTAAATACCACATTTCTTTAAATTAAAAAATACAAGCCTCCAAATACCAGGTGGGGGGTGCTTTCCCACTTGTCTGTTAACTCTTCTTCTTTTGTCTCCCTCCCTCCTGGGCTTGGGGGTGGAAGGTGCTTGGTTAGGTTTGTTTTGTGCATCCTGTACAGAGATGAATACTGAGTCTAAGCCTAGACAGCTCCACGAGGCTGTGTCCTCAGCCCCTTACTATACTGCTTATACACCTATAATTGTGCAGTCAAATTCCCCTTCAACCCGATTTTCAGGTTTGCTGATGACACCACTGTAGTGGGATCAGATCTCAAATAATGACGAGACAGAATACAGGAATGAGATAGAGAATCTGGTGAACTGGTGCGAATACAGGAATGAGACTGAGAATCTGGTAAACTGACAAAAATCTCTCCCTCAGTATCAGCAAAATGAAGGAGATTGTCATTGACTTCAGGAAGCATGGAGAACATGCCCCTGTCTACGTCAATGGGGACAAAATAGAAATAGTCAAGAGCTTCAAGTTTTAGCTGTCCAGATTGCCCGCAACCTGCTGACACGACAGTAAAGAAAGCCCACTAACACCTTCATTTTCTCAGAAGACTAAAGAAATTGGCATGTCAACAACAACTCTCATCAACTTTTACAGATGAACCATAAAAAAGCATTCTTTCTGGTTGTATCACAGCTTTGTATGGCTTGGGCCTGCTCTGGCCAAGACTACAAGAAACTACAAAAGGTCATGAATGGACCCTCCCATCCATTAACTCTGTCTACACTTCTTGCTACCTTGGAAAAGCAGCCAGCATAATTAAGGACCCCACACACCCCGGACATTCTCTCTTCAACCTTCTTCCACTGGGAAGAAGATACAAAAGTCTGAGGTCACATACCAACCGACTCAATGACAGCTTCTTCCTTGCTGCCATCAGACGTTTGAATAGAACTGCCTCACACTAAGTTGATCTTTCTCTATACACTAGCTATGTCTGTAACACTACATTCTGCACTGTCTCCTTTCCTTCTCTATGAATGGTATACTTTGTCTATATAGCGCACAAGAAACAATACTGATACACGTGACAATAATAAATCAAATCAAAATTAAGCAAATTACTCCATTTGGACACTTCTTGAGTGCCATTCTAATCAAGTGATGAGTTTTGTAAATGGTAGAAAGGTTTTTAAGGGCAAGGAGATGAATTCCTAACTTGTCTTGTAGCTATGATTTTGATATCCAGTCTCTCAACAGCCGTGGTCCTTCAAGATGTTGAGGTCATGGGAGAGACAGCAATGATGGTACCATTGAAGGTAAACAGGAGATGGCTGGGCTTTCCCTTTTTTGGAGAAAGTCACTTACGTGGCATGAACGTTACATGTCAATTTCATTTTGGATATTATCCAGGTCCTGCTATAGGCTTGCATGTGCTGCTTTATTATCGGATGAGCAATGAATGAAGCAGTGGATTCATCAGCTAATGGGGTGGGGGGTGAAATTATAGATTAAGTAACTAAGAACATTTTTGTAAGAATACTTTCCTTATAATTCCAGAAAGTAGTCTCACAACACCAAGTTAAAGTCCAACAGGTTTATTTAGTAGCATGAACTTTCGGAGCAATGCCCCTTCATCAGCTGAGTGAAGAGTTCAGTTCACAAACAGGGCATATATAGACACAAACTCAACTACAAGATAATGGTTGGAATGCAAGTTTTAACAGGTAACCAGATGCAGACAGTGTGAGTGGAGAGAGAATTTAGCACAGGTTAAAGAGGTGTGAGTTGTCTCCAGCCAGTGAGATTTTGCAAACCCAGGCAAGTCATGGGGTTACAGATAGTGTGACGTGAATCAAGATCCCAATTGAGACCATCCTCATCTGTGTGGAACTTGACAATTAGTTTCTGCATTGTTGTGTGTTGTGAAAGCTGTCTTGGAGGACTCTTACTCGAAGATCCGAGGCTGAATGCCCTTGGCTCCTGAAGTGTTCCCCAACAGAAAGAGAACACTCTTGCCTGGTGATTGTTGAGCAGTGTCCATTCATCTGTTGCATAGCCATGCATTTCATCCTTCAATTGTTGGAAAATCTGAATTGAATACAGACCGCTTAGCAGGTCTGGCAGCAGCTAGCCAATGCTCGGTGAATTTTATCCTGCTGAGGTGATAATTCTTATAATTCCAGCAGTGATATCTTGGCTGTGATGAATTGACATTCAACACCTACAACCATTTTCCTTCGAGTCAGATTTTCCCCCTGACCCCATTGCTCTGGCTCCTTGGCACCATATTTAGTCAAATGTCTTTATCAGTGCTCTCTGCCCTGGCAGTCAGCTTTTGCATTCTCTGTGTCAAAGCTGTGGTCAGATCAGAACTATAGCGCAAACATAGAGAATGCTAGAAAAACTCAGCAAGTCCAGCAGCATCTGTTCGGAGAGAAAACAGAGTTAGTGTTTGCTTCAGAACTAAAAGATTGGAAAATGTCCCAGATACTATGTTGTACAAGAGAGGGTGGAACAGTTATTAGTGAAAGCTGGGAGAGATTGCTACAAAGGCATAGCAAACTTTAAAAACTTTTAAACTTTATTTATTGATGTCACAAGTAGGCTTACATTAACACTGCAATGGAGTTACAAAACAAGAGATAGGTGGCCTGGAGGGGAAGAGGGGTGGTGGGGTAGGAGTGGGGAGGGAGGATTTTTGCATTGAGACAAAATACATATGGGATATAAAAAAAGGACTAAGAGGGAGGAAAAAAGTTACAGTCTAAAACTTTTGAACTCAATGTTGAGTCCTGAGGGTTGCCATGTCCCTAATTAGAAGATAAGATGCTGCTCCTCCAGCCTGTATTGGGCTTTACTGAAGCATTAGAACTGGCCAAGGACAGATGCATAGGCATGAGAGCAAAGTGCTGAGTTGAAATGGCAAGCAACAGGAAGGTTGAGATCACTTGCACCTTTTTCAGTTGTTCTACTGTACCTGCTGTTCCCAATGCAACAGGGAGTTTAGGGCCATGCTTGCAGGCTGAGCAAAGGTGTTCCACACTTGATTAAACTGCCATATTATGAGCTAGATGGCAAAATTATTGAATCATTGGGTGGCACGGTGGCACAGTGGTTGGCACTGCTGCTTTGCTGTGCCAGGGATCTGGGTTCAATTCCCAGCTTGGGCCACTGATTGAGCAAAGTTTGCACATTCTCCCCGTGTTTATGTGAGTTTCCTCCGGGTGCTCCAGTTTCCTCCAGCAGTCCAAAGATGTATGGGTTAAGTGGATTGGCCATGTTAAATTGCCCTTTAGTGTCAGGGGGGCTAGCTGGAGTAAAAGTATGGGATTATGGGAATTGGGTTCTGGGTAGGATTATTGTCCGTGCAGTCTCGATAGGCTGAATGGCCTCCTCCTGCACTGTAGGATTCTCTAATTCTCTATTATTCTATGGTCATTACTGCCAGCTCGAGCCACGAAACCCACAGATTCTGGCACAAGGAAATCAAAAAATCCAAAATTTAATTCTGTGATTTGTATTTCCTGAACGCCTTTCCTTTTCTATAGGGATGGCCAACCTGGCAGCGTCTGTGGAGAGGGAAACAGAGCGTTTCAAGTCTATGAACTTTCGTCAGAACCTCCAGATTTCCAACACCTTTGGTACTCGAGCTTTATAAACTTCTTGGTGGGAAGCAGAGAAAGACGGCTGAAATGTAATAGTCTCGACTATAGGTGGCTCTTAGCTGCCCGCGCATCTTCGTAAGGAATTATTGAATGGGGCTAATCCCCCCCTTGGATAGATTGAGCCGCTCAATCAATGTCAGGTGCAGCCAGCCCTCCTGGTGAGTGTGGGTACTACATACAGACGATGGCCCGAGGTGAGCAGTGTGCGCCGCGCTGCCCGCCGGGAGATGTAGTCCACCGCTCCCACCGCCCCCATTGTAAGGCGCAGGAGGAAAGACTACATTACCCAGCGTCCCCCGCGGGGGCCAAGCTCGATCGCAAGCAGCAGTGACTGGGCAAAGCGCTTGCAAATCCCAGGCGGGGTCCGCTTTTGGCAATGAGATTGGGGAATGAGCGTTTATTTATTTACTACCTACCAGCATCGTGCCATGCATTCGTAGGCAGCATCCGGATAGCTCAGGCTGTCGCTTAGGCTTCGGGCGGTATTTCATTCGCCTAATCCGCAGTTCTTTCTCCCCGGCATTTGAGAAGATGGTTATTCGTGTGTTCATCGCCTCCTCTTCTGCCTCTGTCGCGGTAAGTAGGAAAACAGCAGCAGCAGCAGGTTATAGCTGCGGGAGGTTACCATCATGCTCGTGCTACATACAGTAGGACTTCGTTCCAGCAACCAGAATAAATTCAATAACCTTCCTTTTGACAGAGATCTGCAGACACAATTTATTTTAATGGAACTAGGGCTCAAACTTCAAACAAATACAACGTTTTCACGTTATCTTCTAATGCAAACGTTCAGCTGCGTGTGCAAAATATATGGTGTGATATATAACATGACACATTTGACCCATTTCCTATAATAACCAACACAGATTTATGGACTTAGGATGAATTATTTTGTTTTTGCTGCTGTCACAGGTACAGTGGAGTTCTGATTTGTTTTTCCTACGTGACAAAACTTTGGAAATGCGTTGTCATCGGTGGCATAAGCTAAAATCTATTCGATTTGCAACTGTGTTCCGAGTAGGTTGAAGAGTTTTCTTACTGAACTGAATTATTTGCTTTTGTCTAAAGGTGTAGGGTGTGCTAATATAAAATGTTTTCACCCCCGTCTTTAGATGCTACCCCCGTTAGCTGCGAGGAGCTACACTGTGAGCACTGCACAGTTAACTCTGGCTTGCCACCGCAACCAGGGGACGCATTGCCTCTGTTTGATGCCTCCCAATAGAGTTGGTGAAAAGAGAGTCTGCTTTTCTCGACTCCACTCCATTCTATTTAACACAGGATGCAACTGAACCAATCCGTTATAATTTCACTCGAATCAAGCTAGGCTGAAGCAAAATTCTTATTCATGACTCAGATGATTTGTTCAACGTGCTTCTAGGATTTCAATATGTGCGGGTTATTGATGCAGCGTTTAACTTCATTTAGGGAGGGCAGTACTCTCCCTTGCCTGAATTTCAAGATTTTGGGTTTAAGTCCCACTCCCAGGGTTTAGCGCAAAAATCAAAGCTGACACTCCAGTCAATGAGTGCTGCACTGTTGGGCAGATGCCATCTGTTTGCTCGGGGTGAATGTGAAAGATCCCATGGCACTATTTTGTAGAAAAGCAGGATATTATCCCTGGTGTCCTGGCCAATTATGTCTCCCTCAATCAGTGTTACCAGAAATACAGTTTTACCTGGTCATTATCACTGTGGGAGTCTGCTGTGCACAAATTGGTTGCCATGTTTCCGAAATTACAACAAAGAGATAAAGGCAAAATACTGCGAATGTTGGAATCTGAAACAAAAACAGCAAATGCTGAAAAATCTGAGCGAGTCTGACCGCATCCGTGGGGCAAGAATAGAGTCAATGTTTGGAGTCAGAACTCTGATGAAGGGTCATTCAGACACGCAACGTTGGCTCTATTCTCTCTCCACAGATTTTGTCAGACCTGCTGAGATTTTCCAGCATGTTCTGTTATTACACCAGTGACCACACTTCAAAAGTATTTAATTGGTTGTAAAGGGCTTCGAGATGTCTGGTGGTCATGAAAAGCATTATATCATTGAAGGTCTTTTTTTAAGTGAATGAAGCCATTAACTGTTTATCTCCTGGATAATTTGTTTTTAACTTGAAATGAATTTATCACTTACTTGCATAATAAACTTTTTTTATTCATTCAGGGCATGGGTGTCGATTGCTGGCCAGCATTGATCGCCCACTTCTAGTAAACATAATACTTGTAAGAATAAGCTCTATTTTATTAAAAACCCTTCTGAACACTGCAAAAGTTAGACCTTAAAATATAAATATATACTTCCTTTCAATGCCCTCATCAAAATCAACAATATACTGTCACTTTAGGGTCACCCCAAATATGGTTGTATAAGTTGATGTGTGCTCAATAACTGCAGTTAGCTAACTCTGTGGGTTGAATGTTTTCTATAATCTCCTATTGCTTTTTGTGTGCAGTGGTGACTTTGCTTTCCTAGGGAAGTAACTTCATGCACTTGAGAGACAAATAATGGAACGTTTTCAAGTGCTGCCACCCTGCTTTATAATCTTGTTAAATTGCTACCTTTGTGTCAGATGCTTTCTGCATTTATTTTGTCACCCAGCTTTTTGGTCAAACTAGAAATACACTTTCTATAAATTAACATTGAAGATATTTATTTTAAAGAAAAATTGAAGTTTGCACCATTAATATCTGCTGTTATCAACAGTGCAAGGAAATCAGAGCACGCTTTCTCAAACTCATCAGGTGCCTTTGGACAGTATCTTGGTAAACGCACCCAATGCTTATCAAAGCAAAACAAAGATGTGCGGGTTAGGTTGATTGGCCATGGTAAATTGACCCTTCGTGTCGGGGGGAATTAGCAGAGTAAATACATGGGGCTATGGGGATAGGGGCTGGGTGGGATTGTGGTTGGTGAAGATTCAATTGGCTGAATGGCCTTCTTCTGCACTGTGGGAATTCTGTGATTTAGCGTGGCCTAATATAAGTGCTTTTCTTTGTTTTTATATAAATACTTAATGAGCTTTGGATATTTCTAGGGCCACTGCGTCCAACCCCTTACAATAGATTCATAGAATCCCTGCAGTGCAGAAGGAGGCCATTTGGCCCATCAAGTCTGCACCAACTCTCTGACAGAGTATACTCACTTCCACCACCCACCTATCACTTCACAAATTTACCATGGCTCATCCATCTCAACTACACACCTTGGAAAACTAAGAGGCAATTCAGCATGGCCAGTCCATCCAACCTGCACAACTTTGGACCATGGGAGGGAACTGGAACATCTGGAGGAAACCCATGCAGACATGGGGAGAACATACAACGTCCACAAACACTGTCACCTAAGGCTGTAATTAAACCCTGGTCCCTGGTGCTGTGAGGCTGAAGTGCTAACTGTGCTGCCCCCCAGATGTCCATAATCTAATTTTTACTGAGATCAGGAGAAGTCTTGTTTTTGTACCAGGTTCAAAGCTAACAATATGCATGTATTGCTCTGGAACCATAGAAGTTTGGTGAAGATAAGGAGGTATGATGTGGTATTTAGCTAAAGTAGAGCTTAGAAAGGCAGCTGAAAGACAATTGGCGAAGTTAGGTTTGGAGATGAGTATATGGATGAAGGTTTCAGCTTCAGTGAGGGTGAAATATGGATAAAGGTCAGTGGAGTTGGCTTTTTAATGAACCAGAAAACTGATCTTTCACCTTTTGACATGGTCTGCAATCAGAGAGAGACAGAATCTTATTCTTTGGTTTAAAATCATCTAAATTTAAATAATCTCTGGCTTGGGCTCAGTGTTTTCATGACCAAAGGCCAGCAGTGCAATACTGCCCCATAGCTTGACATCCATTGTAACTGTTTTGGCAATCTTATTCGCAATACACAAAGATCACTGCTAATATAATGGAACACTGGTTTTCAGACATTGGTTAAATTTAAGTTTGTCAAATAAAAAGGTATGATGTTTTCACTTCCTGCAAGAAAAGAAAATGATTAATTACTCAGTTAAATCATTGATTTGAGCACAAAATTTAGGTGCACATGTACAAAACAGAAAAAAAATGGTATAACTAATCTATAATTTGTCTTTGCTGGGTAGGCGGTGGGTATAGCTTTCTCTGTAGTTATAACTATGACTTCACGTCAACTTTACTGTTGCCATAGCATTCCTTTGATTAAAACAGCATGAACCTAACATGAAATTATTACCCGGAATACCATTCTTTTGTTTCAGATCTGTTTATTTTTTTGCTTTGATGTAAGCACAGCTCCCTTGGCAGCTATAAAACCAATCTGGAACTGAAATTGTAGTGTAAGTAATTACTGCAACAGCATACTCCTCTAATGTAGGTGCTTCACAGGAGTGTTACTGAACAAAGTTTGACACTGAACCACAAGGAGACATTAGGATGTGTGATCAGAAGACTGGCTAAAGGAGTGGCTTAAATGAGAAAAGAGGGGTGAAGTGGTTTAGAGAGGGAATGTCAGAGCAAAGGGCCCAAGCAACTGAAGGCTCAGATGCCATTAGTGGAGTGATTTAAAACCAGGGACTAAGCAGAAGAAGCAAGAATTGGAGGAGCACTGAGATTTTTGGCACTGAGATGGTTGTAAGGCTGAAAAAGTGGGTAGAGAATGACAAAGCCACGGTAGGATTGGAAAACTAGGGTGAGACTATTAATATCGCTGTTTTGTCAGACCAGCAGCCAGTGCAGGCCAGCGAGCATAATGAGTGAACTACCATACTTGGTGTGAGTTAGGATATGAGCGGCAGAGTTTTGGATGTCATGCCCATGGTGGGTAGAAGATAGGAGGTGGGCCAGGTCACAAGCAAACAAAAGCATAATTGAGGGCTTTAGCAGCAGATTGGAGATGTTGGGGTAAGTTTTTCACTCAGAGGGTGGTAGGTGTGTGGAATTGGCTGCCGGCGGTGGTAGTGGCGGTGGATTCAATAGGGTCTTTTAAGAGACTTCTGGATGAGTACATGGGACTTAATAAGATAGAGGGGTATAAGTAAGCCTAGTAGGTAGAGATATGTTTGGCGCAACTTGTGGGCCGAAGGGCCTGTCTGTGCTGTAGCTTTTCTATGTTCTATAAGGTGAGGCAGGGCAAAGACAGGCAATGTTACAGAGTTGGCAGTAAATGTTCTTGCTAATGGAGCAGATATATGGTCAGGAGTTTATTTTAATGTTCAAAAGGATGCCAACATTCCAAACAGTCTACTTAGCCTCAGACTGTGACAGTAAAAGGGATGGAGTTGGTGACTAAGAAATTGATTTTTGTGTTGAGAACTGAAGATAGTGGCTTTCATTTTCTCAATATTCAATTGGGGGACATTTTTGTTCATCCAGGACTCAATATTGGATATGTGGCATGACAGCAGAGGGTTTGAGAGATGGCAGTGAAGTTGAGTTGGGTGTCAATAGCATTTATGCACAACCTGAAGTGTTTTGGATGGTACTCAGCAATGGCATGTAGATGGGGTCATGATGTGGATATGCCAGCGTTGGACTGGGGTAAACCTGGTGTTGTCAGACTTTTTACTATGTAGATGGGGTTCAAGGGTTGACCCTTGGTGGGGGATCTGGAGCTAACTGTCCAAGAGAGACACGTGAGAACCATTGCAGTTGATTTCCTGGCACTGCCTTGGGAGGTGGTGAAAGCGGGCTGCCTCACATCCTTCAAAAAATACCCAGATGAGTATTTGGCATGCCATAACCTTCAAGGCCATGAGCCAAGTGCTGACATTAATTGGGCAGGTCGGGACCTTTCATGCATTGGTGCAGACCCAATGGGTCGAAGAGGCTCTTCTGCACTGAAGTATTCTGTAAAACTTGATAAATAATCAGATAATAGTCCCACCCAATGAGGAGGCATTGGAGAAGGATAGTCAACAATATCAATGGCTGTAGATAGATGGAGAAGGATAAGGAATTATAGTTTACTATAGTTGAAATAAGACAATTGTTTCAATTCTGTTGTGCCAAGGTCATAAACCTGATTGACGTTGTTCAAACATGGATTGCAGGAAAGATGGGCACGGATTTCAAAGGTTACAATATGCTATAAGGCTTTGCAGAGAAAAGGGAAATCGAAGGTGGGGCAGTTATTTGCGAGGATTGAGAGATCAGGGGTAGGCTTTTTTGGTAAGGGGGCAATGACATATTCGAGGGAGGTTGTACCTGAGGAGAAGAACATTGTCACCAGCTAACATGGCTTTCTAGGAGGGGAAGTTGGATGATCAGTAGTTTGGTAAAAAATCTATTCAGAGAACAAGATGTGTGTCTTGTGGGCATAATTAACTTCCTTTATTCTTTCATGTGATGTAGCTGTTGCGAGCAAGGCCAGCATTTGTTGCCCAACACTATTGTCCTTGAACTGAGGGCCTTGTTAGGCCATTTCAAAGGGCAGTCAGCCATGTTGCTGTGGGTCTGAAGTCATATGTAAGCCAGACCAGGTTAAGGTTGGCAGATTTCCTTCATAAAGGTGGTTTGTGAGTCAGCTATTTTCAACAATCGATGATAGTCGTCATTGTCACCATTAACAAGATTAGCTTTCAATTCCATATTTATTGATTGACTTTAAATTCTACAAGCTGTTATGATGAGTTGTAAACCCATGTCCCCAGAGCTCTAGCCTGGGCTTTTGGATTACTACTGCAGTGACATTACCACTACATACTATTTCTCTCAGAGAAGGCAAAAGGTGAGATTGGAAATAAACTAGAGAAAGATATGAGTTCAAGGATAGGAGAGAGGGGGAGCTTAAGTTTAATAAATTAGTGTAACAGCTCCTCAGTGTTTAGATTGATAGGTGTATGTAGACTTTTTGGTTTTTCATAATCACCATCATTTGTACCAGTGGAGCTGTGCAATTTAACTTGTCAGCCAGTCTTTATTACTCCACCAAGAAGAAAACTTGCCTTCCATTCTGAAACACAGTAAATTCACTAACCTTTTGTATTCTACTGATAATGTACTTTAAAGTATTGCCTTGTAACAAATTCAAATGTTTGCATTTGTTTTTGTTTACATTTCAGTTTTTGCCTCTGTCTATTTTATCAAAGCCCCTCATAATTTTGAACACCTTAATTAAATCTCACATTAAATCTCCTGCACTAAGAGTAACAATCCCACTTTATTTAATGATTTACATAACTGAAGTCCCTCATCCATGATGCCATTCCAGCAAATCTTTTCAGCAATCTCTCCTGGGCTACATAAACTTGTCATGTGCATATTCAAATTTTATTCACTTGCATGAAAAGGTACTTAATTTTGCGATCAGCTATGATTTTTGAAACAAAGGAATACCCTGGATACTGGCAATCTGAAATTTAAATATAAAATGCTGGCGATACTAAGAAGATCAAGTTGCATCTGTGGAGAGAGAAACCACATGATTTCTGAAGTTTATGACTCCTCTGTTGCTCCATTAAATGTGAGACTAAATGATTGTGTAAATTAAAATTCAGAGGGAGCTTTCCATGTACCATTTTATATGTCCCAGCTTTCATCCATAGGCAGAGATTGAGTGCATTATCTTACAATGGATCCATTTTAATATGTGGGAAGAGTGAATTACAGTAATTAAATTAAGATTCAGTTGCTTAATTTTTTAAATAATTAGTACCAGGAATGCATTAGCACTATGCTTAGTTATGTATAATGGTGAGCATATGAAATTATTATTATTCAATAAAGTGACTTTTTATGTCATATTTACTTGATCTATTGATGTACTGCAAAATGTTTTATCGCATATACTTGTTATCATCCTGAGCTCAAATTGCATTTGCAAAGAACGTTGTAGTTTAGAGTGCAACCGTGATGTATCAAATGCTAATATATTGACTATCATGATGGATTGAAACATTTCAAGTCTCTAGATGTGAAATTAATAAGCGTACCAGAATGAATTTTCAATACTCTAATATGTCTGTCATCAGCTCCAACCCTTGTTTCACACTATACAATTGTTATTTCTGTGTATTGGTCACATTGTTGGATGTGGAACTTTTAGGAGCGTGGGGTTTTTCAGTTAACAACAGCAGTGGACATGTTAGCATCAACCATTTCAAATTCCTCAGCCTGTAAGGTTTCATCCCATCAATCACAAGGTTCTCATTAGCATCTTATGGGAAATGTGGGATCATCTGAGCGTACAATATTGATGATAACTTCTTTTCTGGAATGGGACTCTTCAATTGGGCTGAACAATTTTGCCTTGGATTCTATTGAACAATAGATAATAAAGGAACATTGACACAGTGATGTCTTTAAGAATCTTTCTGCAGCACTGGAAACATTCAGGTTAGACAGCATTTCTGGAAGGAAACTTAATATTTCAGGTTGGTCATTGTCACTGAACTTCTCTATGTACCTTGATGCATTTCATTGTTTTTTTAACACCTAAATTGGAATATAGAATATACACTACATTAATTTATCAATTTTCTTGTACTTAATCTTAAAATAGTGCAAATTGGTGAACCACGGGCTTGTTAAGAAAGCAGTTCTATTTATATAGAATTTTTATGACTGTAGGATGCTCCACGGTTCTTCAAATCAATGCTCGTCAAAATGTGCATGAGATTTATTTTTACATCTTAATTATCTACCTAAAATTATGACTTGTATGTATGTAATACCTTTCACAACCTTAGGATCTGCTAAACACGCCACACTTTATTAGTACTTAAAGAGATATTATGATAAGACCATAAGATATAGGAGCAAAATTTGGCCATTCAGCCCACGCTCTGCCATTCAACCATGGCTGATAAGTTTCTCAAACCCATTCTCTTGCCTTTTCCCCATAACCATTGATCCTCTTGCCAATCCAGAACCTATGTATCTTTGTCTTAAATACGCTCAATAACCTGATCTCCACAGCCTTCCATGGCAATGAAGTCCATACATTCACCACCCTCTGGTTGAAGAAATTTCACCTCACCTTGGTTCGAAAGGGTCATCCTTTAACTCTGAGGCTGTGACCTAGGATCCCGGTCTTTCTTACTAACAGAAATATCTTCCCCCACATCCATTCTATCCAGGCCTTTCAGTATTCAGTAAATTTCAATGAGATTCCCCCCTCATCCTTCTAAATTCCATCGAGTACAGAGCCAGAGTTCTCAAATGCTCCTCATACGTCAAGCTTTTCATTTCTGGGATCACTCTCGCGAAGCCCCGCTTGATCCTCTCCACGGTCAGCACATCCTTCCTTAGATACAGGGCCCAAAATTGCTCACAATATTCCAGGTATGGTCTGACCAGAGCTTTATAAAGCCTCAGCTTTACTGTGATGTAGAAAACTCAACAGTTCAATAGCACTCAGCAAGGTCTCATAAACAAAACTGTGATGATGACATCTAATCTGTTTCAGTTAAGTTCAAAGGAGTGCTAATTATTACCAGTGCTCCAGGGAGAATCCCTCTGTACTACTTTGACGTAGCACAATGAAATCTTTTACTTCCAGCTGATGGCTAAGGAAAAGCCAAAAAACACTTGGGCAATTATGGGTATCAGTAAAACTTGTCCAAAATAGTCTTGTATACCTTAAAATTGAACTCCAGTGTTACTGATGCCAGAAATGCTGATTTTTATTGAGGTTTGAAAATATTAAACCGGGTTTCCTCCTGAGAGGATTTTCAACTTAATTTGGATATAGAATGACATAGGGTGGGATGTTCTGGTCCTGGCACAAGTCAATCGACATTTGACTGTCTCTCAATGTTCTGTCCCAATCGTAGTAGGATTCCACCAGAGACGGGACTGGAAAATCCTGGCAATAGGTATATCCTCAATTAATATCTCATCTGAAAGACTGACTGGAATTTTATAGTCCAGCCCATAGTGGGGGCGGGATTGGAAAATATGGTGAACCATTTAAAAGTCCATCTATTGATTGGGATTTTCTGCGCAATGCACCATGTGTTTCACTGTGGTGGAGATGGTCCATCCTTGGCCAGTGGAGGGGTATTATGGTCCCACTGTTGTCCACGGGGTTTCCCACTGAATGTACCTCATGCTGCTGAGAAACCCAAGGCAGCAGTGCATCGACAATGGGACTGGAAGATCCCACTGGCATGAACAAAGTTCCAGCCTATACATCTGAATATACCTGAATTTTCCCAACATTAAATTGCATTCAGATTTCCAGAATAGGGGTTGAACCTCTGACTTGCAGGTAGAAATGTTACTACTGAGCTGAGGCTGACATCATACCCTTTTGTAGTGGGGAAATTATTGCTTTTGTAGTAAAGGAAGAAACACGAGTACTGCAGCGACTTTATAAAATAATATATCCTTATGGGAAAGTGGAATTAGGAGGGAAATGATCACTAAGCAACAGTTAAAGAGGTTTAAGGATAAGATGATTGAAGAGAACGGAGACGATTCTCCCAAAAAAATTCTAAGTGTCAGATGTATGGGTAATTCGCTCTGGTTTTTTTCAGTGGGAGTTCACTCTAGAATCTCCCACACTCCGTGCATGCAGACGCTATCAGCGTGAATCTCATTAGATTTCAGGGCTGGGGCCTATTCCCAGCAGGCTAAAATCAGTGGGCCTCTGTGCATGCTCACTGACCCCAAACCACTGGCCAGCCCTGATTTGCTGACCTCCCTCTACTCTCATCAATCCCCATGCAGAGTGACAGCAGAACCCTTCCAGCCCCACTGATTGCCCCTAGGCTGTGCCCCCAATAGGTCTCACCTTTTGGTACTGCCCCATACTTGATGCACAGTGCCAAGGTGCACCCTGGGCAGGACACTTTGCCCCTTAGGCAATGCCAGGTCACAGGCTGGCATTGCCAGGGTGTCCATGCCCAGGCAGCACTCCCCCACTGCTTGACCTTCTGGGGGTCCCCAGTTGTCCCCCCTTCATTCCAGCTGTGGCATCCTGATAATTCCCCAGAAGTGGCAAGCTACTGTAAACCCCGCTAGAGTGAAACAGTGAGAGTGAGAGAAGCTAGCAGGCCTGGAAAATTCAGTTCCGGGCCCACTAATCACATTGAAATAACATTTAAAATTAGATGCAAATATTTTAACTGGTCTTCCTGCTGGTTTCCAGCGCGGATCTGACGGCACCAGAAATCTGGGGCTGGAAGATGTGAGCGCAGCGGGAACGCATGTCTGGGCGTGAGATTCTTCCACCATGCTGTGCTAGAAAACTAGCGCACTGTGGTGGGAGAATTGCCCCCAGTGATCTTGCAGTTATTTTGAAAGATGCAGAGATGCAGCAAGCAAAGTGGTTTAGCAAGAGTTCAAAACTCAGGGAAAACAACAGGATATTCAGGTTACTTTTCTGAGACATAATGGAGTTGGATGAGCACGAGGATATTGCACGGGATTGATTATGTTCAATTTTGGTTTTGCTGAACTTGATGAAGGACGGAGGTGAGGGAGCCAATGAATGAAATGAGGATGAATATTGCAGATCGAGGAAGAGGTGGGGTTAATAAGTAAGGAATGTTCTAGAGCTGGAAGGAAGTGATCTTGCTGATATATTGGATATTCTGTGCCTCCATGAGTTAAGCATTTGAACCAGTTGACCATGCCATGCTACTTGGATATCACTTAACTTGTCATCCAGCTCCTTGAGACTGCCCTTGTATAGTTTCATCCAATCTTTGTAAAATTATCCAGTGTAATCCAGTAACGATTTTTCCTGCCTCTCCCACAGAGTTACCTAAAGAATGCTTGAATGTCTCTGGATGGCTTGCTATTTGTCTCTAACTCTATGCCGACCTTCCTTGAAATTTCAAGCGTGCAGTCAGTTTCTACATATGTGCTGATTCCACAATCAACTTAAAGATTTGTTCTAAGTCCTACTCTCTCAAATGTTTTGCCATGTGCATGTCTATTATTTTCAGTGCAAGGAAAATCATCGGCTTGTCTCAAAAATTATGCTCTTGCCATTGATTCCCTTTGTCAACCACTTTCTCAGGCGAACCAGAATCTCCATTGTCTCAGCTTTCTGATTAACCTGAAGTTGAGTTTTAAACTCATCATTCAATCTTTTACCAAGGTCACTAACTCTGCAATATTGTCCACCTCCTGCCCCTACATTAGATGAATCCTTATCCATGCCTTTTTCACCTCAAACTCTCCTTGTCCCCATCCTCCAATGCTTCTCAAAGTGCATCTTGGACAAAATGTTACTTCCTGTGTTCTATCTTGCTTGTCCACCATTCCCAATCTCACTCTCACTGATCTACATTGGCTCCTGTTAATCCATTATCGCATAAAATCTATGAAAGATTTTCATTTGATGAAAGTAAATTCTGGTTTAAAAGGCAGAATTAGTACTTGACCATTAATAATCAGGCTAGATGCAAATTGTTTCTGAAGTTTTGGGATTTAGTGTATCAAAAATGCAATGAAAATCTTTAATGGCTGCTGCTGAGACCTCCATGAGTGGTTCTGTATCATGCAGAACTAAAACGTCCAAGTGTCTTGTCTCTACTGAATTGGAGTATTGGGGAAGCAACTGGTGGTCTCAGGTTCTTGAACAAGGAAGGGGAATGATCATTTCAGTGTTGTTGCTGCTGACTGCAAATGACGCTTAAGTTTGCTTGTGTGGATACTGATGAGGACAGCATCAGCTATGATGCTGACAGTGAATAACATATTATTACCTTCCTGTAAGTTCACACATGAAGAATGATCTCTTGGGTATGGTATTGGAAAGCTGACAGTGCTTGTGGAATATTCTCCAGTATGAGTCACTGGTGTGAAATTCACTCATACGTGCCTGTTTTCTGTGGGCTAGATGGCACAAAGGAAGTGTGTGCTCATTACAAGCCAGAAACCCATCACTCGATATTTGGCAAAGGCCAGAAAATTGTTCTGACATGAGCAAATAACAGGCCTATGTAGATACAAGGCACAGGAGCCTGCTTGAGACCCGCACTACAAGACTGGTTTATCCTGAGGCAGTAAGTACCCGTGGCTTCCAGAAAACATGCAGCCTTGAAAGGCCTATTCCACTCATTGGATTGCCATTGCTACCTCCCTCCCAGTCAATGACAATCCATCCTCACGTCCACCTACCCCATTCACGTATCTGTGGGTGTTGCCTGATCTTCAATCATACTTCACTGATCTCCTTATTACTACCTGCAGCTCACTAGCTTGATGAGAGGCCTGGACAGAGTGCCTATTGGAGAAAGTGGGGCTTCCATTAGTAGGAGAGACCTGGGTCCAAGTGTACAGCTTCAAAGCACCGAGATGAGTAGAAATTTCTTCAGCCAGAGGGTGGTGAAGCTGTGGAATTCATTGCCACAGAAGGCTATGGAGGCTAGGTCATTGAGTTTATTTAAGACAGAAATAGGCTGTTGAATGGTAAGTGGATCAATGGTTACGGGGAAAAGATGGGAGAATGGGGTTGAGAAACATTTCAACTATGATCAAATAGTGGATTAGACTCGATGGGCCAAATGATCAAATTCTACTCCTACCTCTGGTCTAAATGAAAGCCATTATCAACTTCATCAATGGAAGTGTTCCCTGCAAGTGAATTGCTAAGCCATAGTCTGCAGGAAAGCTGAAATAAGGAGAGCAGTCTGCATAACATAATTCACAATATTTCAAGATTATTTTCATTCTATTAAGGATTCATAAAGTTGAAGATATATTTATCTTTTTATTTCTACTCTGGCTGCAGTTCAGCCTTGTTAGGAAAATATGAATCAGTTGGCATTCGATTCTTTCACATTGTTTCTGCAAAGTGCACAGAGGTCAGGAGTACACTTCAGTGTAAAATGTAGACTGATGGAAAATTAATTGAACTCAAAACTAACTTGTTAAAATCTTCAGTTTTTTGCCCTGCTTCATAATTGAAGTCATGGTTTAGTCAGTCAGTTGTCTGCTGATTTCCATTATTTTGGGATTGTGCTAGCAAAGATGTCTTAATTTCATTTGGCTGCCCTTTTGGTTAATGGCATATATAGAAGACATATTGCTCCCTAAAATGAAAGTATCTTCTATTACCTCTTACTACCCTCCCATCCTTTGGCCCTGTTGCAAGATGAAAAATCACAGTTCAGTCATTGCCAGGAAATTAAGTGTAAAATTACATGCATGATGAGACTCATAACGAATGACAACTGTTAAGGATAAAGTACACATTTCTACCCTTTGGAATAGACGAGGTTTAAAGAATGTTTTATTGGCAGTATGGATGCTCTGATCCACTTTGTGAATATCATCCAAGCAATTGTGATTAAGCAGTGTCGTTAAAAAAATATTTTTCAAGAGAGTTGTGATATTTTTATTCTGACTATTAACTCTGAAATTCTTTCCATTCACTTCAAATATCCCAGCCATTGTCATGCAAAATGACCCGTGCACATGATTTTATCCAGTGAATATCTATGTCATACAAACCAGGAAGGAAGATTCCTCAAACTTCTACAAAGCTAGCTGATATTGGCCCATGTGGCAATGTTCAAACTTGCCTGAGGACTCTGAGTTCGGAAGGAAAAAGGTCAGTTGGTGCTCCTGTTCACTCACTGAAGGCATTTGCCAAACGGTCTGATTGTCCTGTTAAGGCTGATTCCAGGTAACTCCTTTATTAGTCATCCTCCAGGGCATGGCATGTCTCTGCGATCTTCATTCAGCAAAGAATTACCATTTCAGCAGAGGAGGAGAGAAACTGGAATGGAAAAAGATCTTATCAGCAACAAAAGAAGATAATAAAAGCAATCAGGCTGCAATAAACTGGATCATTTATACTATTCATATAATTAAACTAATCAGCTGCGATGTCCAAAACCAAGAGAAAAATAAACCTGTACGTGATCTCCGGAATCCTGAAATTGTTATAGAAAAAAAACCACAGAAAATTACAGCTCAAACAGGCCTTTTGTCCCTTCTTGTCTGTGCCGAACCTTTTTTTGGCCTAGTCCTACTGACCTGCACTTGGACCATATCCTTCCACACCCCTCTCATCCATGAACCCGTCCAAGTTTTTCTTTAAATGTTAAAAGTGACCCTGCATTTACCACTTTATCCGGCAGCTCATTCCCCACTTCCACCAGTCTCTGCATGAAGAAGCCCCCCCTAATATTCCCTTTTTAAACTTTTCTCCTTTCACCCTTAACCCATGCCTTCTGTTTTTTTTCTCCCCTAGCCTCAGTGGAAAAAGCCTACTTGCATTCACTCTATCTATACCCATCAAAATCTTATACACCTCTATCAAATCTTCCCTCATTCTTCTACGCTCCAGGGAATAAAGTCCTAACCTATTCAATCTCTCTCTGTAACTCAGCTTCTCATGTCCCTGCAACATCCTTGTGAACCTTCTCAGCACTCTTTCAACATTATTTCCATCCTTCCTGTAACTACGTGACCAAAACTGTACACAATACTCTAAATTTGGCCTCACCAATGCCTTATATAACCTTACCATAACACTCCAACTTTTATACTCGATACTTCAATTTATAAAGGCCAATGTACCAAAAGCACTCTTTACGACCCTATCCACCTGTGGCATCACTTTTAGTGAATTCTGTACCTCTATTCCCAATGTCGTTATGCCCTTACTTCAACTCACCAGTTATTGATGGTTGATTTGTATTTCACAAGGGTACTGTGGCTAATATCAGAAGATATCATAGAAACCCTACAGTACAGAAAGAGGCCATTTGGCCCATCAAGTCTGCATTGACCGCAATCCACCCAGGCCCTATCCCCATATATTTCCCCACTAATCCACACATCTCGGGACACTAAGGGGCAATTTTAGCATGGCCAATCAACCTAACCCGCACATCTTTGGACTGTGGGAGGAAACCGGAGCACCCAGAGGAAATCCACACAGACACGAGGAGAATGTGCAAACTCTACACAGATAGTGACCCGACCGGGAATCAAACTGAGGTCCCTGGAGCTGTGAAGCAGCAGTGCTAACCACTGTGCTACTGTGCCGCCCTAAGGCCTAAGTCTTTTAGAACGTAGAACATAGAATACTACGGCACAGTACAGGCCCTTTGGCCCTCAATGTTGTGTCGAGCTATGTCCAATCCCAAGATCAAGCTATCCCACTCCCTATATTTTTCAAGATTTATTTTTGATTGTGATTCCAACAATAAGCCAGTTATTTGAGTATTAGAATCAGAACATTAGGTATAAAGTGATGGGATGAGTGGTACAACAGCAGTTATGGTGGTACAAACGTTGCTGCCACTGTGAGCTGTTGATGGAAGAAATAGATGTTTAACATGGTGGAATAGGCAGGCTGTACTTTTCTGGATTGTGACAAGCTTTTTGAGTGTTGGATCTGTGCCAGTGGAGCATTCCCCTTGATTCTCATTGGGCTGAATTTTTCAGTTTTCAGTGTGGCCCCACCACAGAACTTTCCATCACTGCAGAACCACTCCCGCTACAGATTCTCCATTCTCCACCATCACAGAATATTCTCAGCCCCATCCCCCAACACCATAGACCCCAACCCCCTCCCTTTTACAGATCTGTGCATAAGCCCTGACAGCTCTGCCACAGACCACCATGGCATGGTCAGAGTTCTCCCCTTCACCCCCGCTCCAATGTTGTACTTAGTTGTGCGTCCCTGAAAGTTCACCAATTCCCTGTGTTTAAAAATCTTCAGTAAACCACGCGGGGATGGGTGTGACTTTTCTATGTAGGGGCTATTACAGCCAGGAGATCCACTAATTAAATTTAAATCTATTATAGTGTGGTTCCTGTTCCCCATTACATCACTGGCTGCGGAGTGGGCAGAAGCAATTGAGCAGGGAGACCCCACCAGCATTGAAGTCATTTGAGACCTCCATCACAGATCTCTTCCCTGCCCACTCACTGAAAATGGGCAGAAACCACCCTTCCCCTTGCAATTGTGTTCATTGAATTGGCTGATGAATGGCAGCTGTGATACTGGCAGGAGGCCAAGATGGAACTTATGACTGAAGATGGTTGCAAATGCTTAAGCCTTGTCCTTTGCATTAATTGCTGGACTTGATCATCATTGAGGATGAAGATGTTTGTGGACCCTCCTGCTCCCATTTGCTTTTTTAATTGTGCACCATCATTTGTAATTGGATTTGGGTGGAGTGCAGAGCTTTGATCTGATATTCTAGTTGAGGGGTCACTTAGTGCTGTTGCATGTTCCTTCCTCTGTTTAGCATGCATGTAGTCCTGTGTTGTAGCTTCACTAGTTCAGTACCTCATGTATGCCCGATGTTGCTCCTGACATGCTTTCCTGGATACCACATTAAGCCAGGGGTCAAAACCTGGTTCAATGGTAATAGTCGAGTGAGGAAATCCAGAATTTGACCACAAAAATCTACACTGACACTCGAATGCAGTATTTTGGGAAAGCTGCATTGTTGGACAAAACTCTCTTTCAAAAGAGACATCAAACCGGGACCTTATCTTCCCTCTAAGGTGGCAGTAAAAGATTGCATGACTCTATTTCAGAAAAGAGTAGAGGAGTTATCTTTAGCGTCTTAACGAATAATTTACCTCAATGGTCACAGAAACCAATTTATCTGATCATTTATCACAATGATGTTTACGGGAACTTGCTGTGAGATAATTGGTGCCATGTCTCCTACAGTACAGTAACTACAGAAGTATTTCATTGGCTATAAAGTTCTTTTGACATGCCGTATAGTTGTAAAAGGCACAATATGAATGCAAATCCATCCTTTCTTTAATTGTGCTGCTGTTGATGGCCCAGTTTTCAATTGTTTCCAGTTTTTGAGCTGATCCCATTTACCACGGTGGACCACATTGAAATGTTCTCATTGTGAAGATAGGACTTTGTCTCAACAGGGACGGTGTGATGGTCACTTCTATCAGAACTGTCATGAACAGATGCACATGTTAATCTGTGAGAACAAGGTCAAGTAGGTTTTTCCCTCTTATTGCTTCTCATCGGCAGCAGCAAGTCTACTCCTGTGGTGATGTCTTTCAGGATTCAATTAACTTTGGTGGTGATGCTGCCAAGCCACACTTGATATTAGACGTTGATGTTCTCCACCCAGAGTATAATCTTGATTTTATTTTGATTTATTATTGTCACATGTATTAGCATTCTGTAAAAATTATTGTTTCTTGCGTGCTACATAAAGCATGGCGCGTATAGAGAAGGAAACAAGAGAGTGCAGAATGTAATGTTACAATCGTAGCTAGGCTGTAGAGAAAGATCAACTTGATTTTATTTATTCGTCACAAGTAGGCTTACATTTTGTACTGCAGTGAAGGTACTGTGAAAATCCCCTAGTTGTCACACGCCAGTCCTGTTTGGGTGCAGTAAGGGAGAATTTAGTATGGCTAGCTCACCTAACCTGCACATCTTTGGACTGTGAAAGGAAACTGGAGCATAAGAAATAGGAGCAGGAGTAGGCCAACCAGCCCTTCGAGCCTGCCCCGCCATTCAATAAGATCATGGCTGATCTGTCGTGTCTCAGTTCCACATTCCCGCCCTCTCCCCATAACCCTTAATCCCCTGGCTTATCAAAAACCCATCAACCCGCGTCTTAAAAATATTTAGCGAGGCAGCCTCCACCACCTCAACAGGCAGAGAATTCCAGAGATTCACCACCCTTTGAGTGAAGAAGTTCCTCCTCAACTCCGTTCTAAACCCCCCCCCCCCCGCTTTATCTTGAGGCTGTGCCCCCTAGTCCTACTGTCCTTTCTGAGCAGGAAGAGTCTCTCCACCTCTATCCTATCCATCCCATTCATCATCTTATACGTCTCAATGAGATCTCCCCTCATTCTTCTTAACTCTAACGAGTACAAGCCTAGTTTATTCAGCCTCTCCTCATAGCTCAACCCCCTCAACTCTGGTATCAGCCTAGTAAACCTCCTCTGCACTCTCTCCAAGGCCAAAATATCCTTGCGTAAGTGCGGCGACCAAAACTGCACACAGTACTCCAGCTGCGGCCTCACCAATGCCCTATACAGCCGCAGCAAGACCTCCCTATTTTTATATTCAATCCCCCTCGCTATGAAGGCCAGCATCCCATTCGCCTTCCTGACCACCTGCTGCACCTGCAAGCTGGGTTTTTGCGACTCATGCACAAGGACCCCGAGGTCCCTCTGCACCGTCGCCTGCTGCAGTTTTTCGCCCCGTAAGTAATAGTCCTTCCTACCATTCTTCCTACCAAAGTGGACCACCTCGCACTTGCCAACATTAAATTCCATTTGCCATTTCCTGGCCCATTCGCCCAGCCTATCTAGATCCTTCTGCAGACTCTCCACACCTGGAGGAAACCCATGGAGTCATGTTGAGAATGTGCAAACTCCATACAGGCAGTGACCCAAGTTGGAAATCAAACCCAGGTCCCTGGTGCTGTCAGGCAGCAGTACTAATCACTGTGCCATATGAGGTGGGTCCATTCAAAAGTCTGATGGCAGCAAGGAAGAAGCTATGCTTGAGTTGTTTGATACATGACCTCAGACTCTGTGGCCTTGCTACTCTTGAGTGTCACTTTCAAATGATGTTAAACATGGAGTACTGATTTACCAACTGAGGATGGGGGTGTGAGAGGGCATGAGAAACTTAATCAGTCCCAGAGTCAATGCTGAAGACCATTCGTTCCAGTCTGCATATCAGTGTTATCACCTCTGGTCAAGCCCACCTAGTGGGACAGGACATACTCTGGAATGTGATGGAGGAATCTAGTGGAATAATAGGAAAGTAGCTGCTATGACCTCTGAATATTATTAAGGATATAACACTATTTTCACTTTTTTAAGATATTTACTTTTTGTCCTAAAGGCTGATTGTTTCTGTTTCTCAATTACATTGGAATTTCAACAGGCTGGTCCCAGTAAATTAAAACAAATGACTGAATAAACTAAACGTGCTTAGTTGTGTTTAGTTTCTAAGCATTTGTTGTGCTTAAAAAACTTAATAGAGTACATTTTATTGTATTTATTCAATAGGCAATTGGCACTGTCCATTGAACCTTGTGCCAAAACAATGTACTCTTGACCATTGATTTGGTAAATCTGGGTAAAGCTTTTTATATAGCACGATCTTGCTGTCCAACTTCCAATGGGATACTTTTGAATAACACTACTTAATATCAACATTTAAAACTGAAATTGCTGACATAAATGATGTAAATGCTGGCCGTGTGTAAACTCTTGAATGTCAAGCTGTAAGCTCTTCCCAGGCAAACTTTTCCTGCTCCAACTGTTCCCTTGTCCAGTGCCACCCTGCCTCAACTCTTCCTGTCCTAACTTTTGCCACTTCAATCTGACTCCCTTGCACCTCCTGTAACTATGATATTCACCCTACTCTCAGGTCTAGTTACAATCTTGCTTATGGTTTTAAAAAGAAAAGTAAGAAGAATAAGCGAGAACATTGTCCCATTTCTAAGCACATCAGTCTCCTGTTTAGAGAGCAGCCTTGTGTACAATTTATTTTCCATGCTCACTTCATGTTAAAATTACCCATCATACCCCCTTGATAATGATACACCTGTTATAATTATAAAATAGTACATCCTTCATCTTGCCATGACCAACCCCACAGAAGATTTGCTAGTTGTCTTTTTTTCCCATTACTTACCCCACTGGGGCATCCTTTTGATTTACTTTTGTTATATATTAGTATACAGTGAAAAGTATTTTTTTTGTGCACTATACAGATGCATACCATTCATAGAGAAGGAAACATGAGAGTGCAGAATGTAGTGTTACAGTCATAGCTAGGGTGTAGAGAAAGATCAACTTAATGCAAGGTCGGTCCATTCAAAAGTCTGACAGCAGCAGGGAAGAAGCTGTTCTTGAGTCAGTTGGTATGTGACCTAAGGTGGAAGAGAGAATGTCCGAGGCGCGTGGGATCCTTAATTATGCTGGCTGCTTTGCCGAGGCAGCCAGCATCTGGTGGCAAAGCGATAAAGAGGGTAAAGGGACATCTTGGTCAAACTTGTTCTGTCTCTACCATTCACTTCCCAGCAGGAATCAAGGAATAATAATTAGGAGAAGGAATTGTGGCTGACTTGCCTCCTCTCCTCTGTTCTGGATCATTGAGGTCAATCTGTAGCAGCACTGTGCAGCTGCTCTGACAGCACAAACCTGGAGGGCAGTTAATATCACCCAAGCGTCAAAGCCAGCAGGGTACTGTTTGTGAACAAATGTATGTCAAGTTCCAATTCTTTTATGTAAGCACAATTTCAATTTTAAATAAGCTTACTGAGTGAGAAGCAGCATAAGCTTCCTGGAAGGCCAATCCAACATGATGGGTGATCAGGGGAGGAAAGGTACATTTGCAAACTTAAAGTGCAGGAGTGCCCTTCTGAGTCCGTCAGGGAAAGCTGAAGCCTTCCCTGAAGCAATTTTGCTCCCCGCCTTCCCCTGCATTGAGGGACCCCTCTGTGGATGGCCCAGCAGCCAATCCCTCCATTTACTGACGGCTTACACTCATCTGAATAGCTGGGAAGTCACACAGCAAGATTTAACTTTTAAGATCAACCACGTCTAATACTGCATCTGTGACAGAGCATCCACCCACTAAGGCAATGGGATTAAGACAATATTGGATTGCTATCTTGTATAACTTTCTCTTCACAAGCCAAAGGGATTTATTTTTATGTAGCATTTCCAAGTAATTCCCCACTTTCTGTTCTCTCTCTCTCTCTGTCTACAGCTGCACTTCATTTTGAGCAAGGGGTGAGGCCAAGCTCCAGAATACTTTATTCAAAAATATTCTGAGTGCAGTATCGCAGCTTCTTTTGTCTGACATGCATTTTTGAGCAATAACATGACAAATTGTGTCATTTACTCACAACAATGTGCTCTCATCAATACTGGACCATATCATATCGGAGTTAATGACTCAATTTCCATTGCACTGATTAGATTTTCATCTGGGGAGTGAAACTAGCTGAAAGCTTCATCCTCCTTTGGGAAATGTTTAATTACCTTGTTTCACTTGCAGCAGCATCATTTTCATCATTTGTTCTATCTTGAAATTTTAAGAAAAGTTTTCATTGCTGATTTTCAGGAGCGACATAAAATTTCTTTCATGCCTGTTGAGATAGTTTGCAATCAAATTCATTCAAACCACTATTTATTTATTTTTTTAACTATGGGGTTTTGATAATTTTCAAGTTCCATTTCTAATTTTGCATTAGGTTTTTTAAAAAAAATCTGCTTGCCTGCCCTCCAACAAAATCTCGATGGATTTGATGGAAAGACAAGAAAGCAAGGATTAATAGATTGGATGATCACCCAACAGTTCTGGCTAAAGCACGAAGATAAAATCAGGGTGAAAAATATTAGTAAATCAGTTGAAAATGAAGTAGTGGTCACAAGATCAGATTAGGAGCTAGGAGTTCTGCAATAAGTAACTCACCTCCTGACTCCCCAAAGCCTATCCACTGTCTACAAGGCACAAATCATGGACGAGACAGACTACACTCCAATTGCCTGAATGAATGCAGCTCCAGGAATAGTCAAGAAGCTCAACACCATCCAAAGCAAAGCAATAGCTTTGATCGGCATCCCATCTAACACTTTAAATGTAGAATCATAGAATCCCTACAGTGCAGAAGGAGGCCATTCAGCCCATCGAGTCTGCACTGACAACAGTCCCACCCAGGCTCTATCCCCACAATCCTGCGTATTTACCCTGCTAGTCCACCTGACACTAAGCGGCAATTTAGCATGGCCACACATCTTAGATTGTGGGAAGAAACTGGATCACCTAGAGGAAACCCACACAGACACAAAAATTCTTTTCCTCCACCTCCAGTAGCAGCCATATCTACCATGCTCCTTCAACAGCACCTATCAGCTCTACAATCTCAACAAACTAGCACAAGGACAGCAGATACATGGGAACTCCATCATCTGCAAGCTTCCCTTGAATCACTCACCATCCTAACTTGGAACTACATTACCATTCCTTCATTGTCACTCTGTCAAAATCTTGATACTCCCTTCTGAAAAGCTTTGTGGTATGAAGGAATTAGTGTAAATAAACTGAGCCGCAATAAGATTAAATGAATCATATTCCTATGAATTTAAACTTTTTTTTGAAAAACAGGATGTGATACAGTCTACACTGCATATACTCCTGAAGGGACATGCCTTTACCATAAGGAAGAGGAAATTCACACTCCCAGTCATTATCTTTCAGTCAGTGAAGCTAGCACAACGCAATATTTGATAAGATGATTTTATGCTGATAGCTCTCAATCATAATCAGCAATTTTTTTTTGCGTAGCTAGCCCGATCCAAGATTACATAATAATCTTGAAACACCATAAGAAGAGTAATGAAAAAAAAATGACTATCATAAACCCTCACAATCTTCCTTGAAACCAGACTTTATTGAAGATTACTAGTTACATAATCCTTCCTATTTGAGACATAAAGAGACTCTATTACAATTGGCATACCATCGCTTTACATAAGAAATTAGTTAACTTCAAGAAACAAGATAAATATTGGAAGTGCACATTGGAATGTTATATTTGCTGAGTTTACAATGGCATCTCTCATGGTAAAGATATAAACATTAGAGATCAGTGAAGATAGTTCTCCTAATTAGAACAGAGTCATCTCACTAGCTCAGTAGTCTTCATTTGGGGAACTAAAATAACTGATCCTTGTCCTATGTAGATATTTTACTATGATAAATCTTGAATTTAAAATCTGGATTCTCCAACAAAAATAAGATTTTATTTTCTCAAAGTTGTAACATTGCAATTTAATGTCTCACCAAGCTATGAATTGCTTGGTACGATTCTTTAATAAACTTCTACAGTATGGGATGATATAAATTCAAACTTAGCTCTATATCACTAACCCATTAACCTGACTCTACACTTTTTGGAATGGAGATTAATTACTGAGGAAAGATTTCTGTATCCTCATAACATTCAAAATACTGTAATACTTTTGGCTGAAATGTGTTGTGTTAGAAAGTCTATCTGGAGGATTGTAATATTCTTAATAAAAGTAAATTACTGCAGATACTGGAATCTGAAATCAAAAGAGAGCATGCTAGAAAATCTCAGCAGGTCTGGCAGCATCTGTAAAGAGAGAAAAGAGCTGAAGTTTTGAGTTCAGATGACGCTTTATCAAAGCTAAAAGGCATAGAAAATAGGAGCTATTTATACTGTAGGGTGAGGGAATGAAAGATAAGTCATAACCACAGAAAGTTTCTTAACTTTGACAAAGGATCAAGTGGACTTGAAATGTCAGCTCCTTTCTCTCATTACATATGCTGCCAGACCTGCTGAGATTTTCCAGCACTTTCTCTTTTGGTTACGGTAATATTCTTAATGCCTTTCCTTTTGAGCACAGATAGATCAGTCTTTTAGACCTATTTGGCATCTTTCGCATATGTTTCTTTCAACCTAAAATTAAGGGGGATCAGATGCATGGGAACTCCACCATCTACAAGTTTCCCTCAAAGTCACTTACCATCCTAACTTGGAACTAAGAACATAACATAAGAAATAGGAGCAGGAGTAGGCCAACTAGCCCTTCGAGCCTGCCCCGCCATTCAATAAGATCATGGCTGATCTGTTGTGGCTCAGTTCCACATTCCCACCCTCTCCCCATAACCCTTAATCCCCTCTCTCATCAAAAACCCATCAACCCACGTCTTAAAAATATTTAGCGAGGCAGCCTCCACCACTTCAACGGGCAGAGAATTCCAGAGATTCACCACCCTTTGAGTGAAGAAGTTCCTCCTCAACTCTGTTCTAAACCGCCCCCCCTTTATCTTGAGGCTATGCCCCCTAGTCCTACTATCCTTTCTGAGCGGGAAGAGTCTCTCCACCTCTATCCTATCCATCCCATTCATCATCTTATACGTCTCAATGAGATCTCCCCTCATTCTTCTAAACTCTAATGAGTACAAGCCTAATCTATTCAGCCTCTCCTCATAGCTCAACCCCCTCAACTCTGGCATCAGCCTAGTAAACCTCCTCTGCACTCCCTCCAAGGCCAAAATATCCTTGCGTAAGTACGGCGCCCAAAACTGCACACAGTACTCCAGCTGCGGTCTCACCAATGCCCTATACAGCCGCAGCAAGACCTCCCTACTTTTATATTCAATCCCCCTCGCGATGAAGGCCAGCATCCCATTCGCCTTCCTGACCACCTGCTGCACCTGCAAGCTGGGTTTTTGCGACTCATGCACAAGGACCCCGAGGTCCCTCTGCACCGTCGCCTGCTGCAGTTTTTTTCCATGTAAGTAATAATCCTTCCTACCATTATTCCTACCAAAGTGGACCACCTCGCACTTGCCAACATTAAATTCCATTTGCCATTTCCTGGCCCATTCGCCCAGCCTATCTAGATCCTTCTGTAGACTCTCCCCACCCTCTGCACAATTTGCCTTTCCACCAATTTTGGTGTCATCAGCAAATTTCGACACCCTACACTCGGTTCCCTCCTCCAGATCATCTATATAAATGGTAAATAGCTGAGGCCCCAGCACCGACCCCTGAGGCACTCCACTAGTCACCATCCACCAATCCGAATAGCACCCATTGACCCCCACTCTCCGCCTCCTATTTGACAACCAGTCCTCTATCCACGCTAACACCCTACCCCCAACTCCATGCCCCCTGACCTTCTGTAATAACCTCTTGTGAGGTACCTTGTCAAACGCCTTCTGAAAATCCAGAAAGGCCACATCCACCGGCTCTCCTCTATCCACCGCCCTAGACACATCCTCATAGAACTCCAGTAAATTTGTCAGACACGACTTCCCTTTAAGGAAACCGTGCTGCGTCTGCTCTATCAAGCAGTTCCCTTCAAGATGCCTCGCTATTTCCTCCTTGATGACGGATTCTAACATTTTACCTACAACAGACGTTAAACTAACAGGCCTATAATTCCCCACTTTTTGCCTGGCACCCTTCTTAAACAACGGCATAACATTAGCCGTTTTCCAATCTTCCGGCACTTCCCCGGAATCCAGCGACGTCTGGAAAATAACCACCAAGGCATCCACTATCACCTCTGCCATTTCTTTCAGGACCCTTGGATGCATTCCATCCGGTCCTGGGGACTTGTCCACAATCAGCCCCTCCAGTCTGTCGAGCACCACCTCTCTAGTAACAGTAATGTCATCGAGACCCTCCAGTCCTACCACCTTTCCATCTCTAACATCCGGCAAATTATTCACGTCCTCCTCCGTGAAGACCGAAACAAAAAAGTTATTCAAGACCTCCGCCATATCCCCATCCCCTACCACTAAGTCCCCCTTCTCATCCTCTAAGGGACCAACGTTCACCCTAGCCAGCCTCTTCCTTTTTATATATTTATAAAAACTCTTGCTATCTTTTTTATATTAAGTGCTAGCCCAGCTTCATAGTTTCTCCTACCCTCCTTTATCAACCTCTTTGTCAATCTTTGTTGACATTGCCATTCCTTCATTTGTCACTATCTCAAAATCTTGATATTTCCTTGTAAAAACACCTGATGTGGAGGAACCTGTGTAAATAAACCCATATTTATTTGACTTTAAATCCAAATAAACCCAAGCCTGATCAGGGAGTGTCCTAAAAAGGACAAAGGATTATAATCCACCACATTAGATGCACCTACTCAAGTTGGCCTACAAAAGTTCAAGAAGGCAGCTCATTGCCACCTTCTCAAAGACAATTGGGGACAGGCAGCAAATACTGACTTTGCTAGCAGCATTCACATCCATAAAATAATTTTTTAAAAAAATCTAGTCCTCCCACTGTGAACATCCTTTTTTTTGAAATGGCTGAAATTGACAAACTTTTATTGAACTATTTAAGAGTTTTATTGATTTAAACTGTTTCTTAGTAAATAAATAACTTGTTTGAAAGAAGTGTCTCCTTCTGTCAGTGTACTGACGAAAATAAAAGCAATTTAAAGAGTCTTCTTGAACTGGTGGAATTTCACAATTTTGACCTGGAATTATAACTAGTTTTGTGTAGTTTGATGCAGGCAAATTAAATCCTGAACCAATTCATAAAACTTAGGTGAAAACAGAGGCATAAATGGTTTGGGGCATAGTTCACGTTTAAAATTCTCCAATCTTTTGTCAGTTCATCCATTTCTGCCCGGATTACTTTCACAGCAGAATCTCGACACTGGCTTTCCCTTCTGGAAGCGAACAATCCCAGTGATGTGCATTTTTTTTGCATCCGTAAGGCCTCAACACCACACAAAATGCGAATGCTACAGATCAGATGCTTCCACATCACTAAACCTGGCTTCAGGATGGAAAATAACTGGGGTTTTTGGATTTTTTTTTTAAAAGCAAATTTTGGGAAGAAGTAATTTTACCAATCCATGGCCTTCTCCCAGATATAATAGAAATTACAGTGGAAATCGGTACAAAAAATTTGAGTGACCCTTCTGTATAAACAGCCAGAAGCCTGATTTAATGGTTGGTGATATGACCACATAATTAAATTCTGTTGGATTGATTTGTTTTAGCTTATGGCATACAGATCCATATATAGCTATAATGTGAATTAAACCAGCTCATTGTATTACAGGAGTGTGACCATGTTATAAATTGTGCCTCATAACACTTTGATAGTTTTAATACTGGATTTCACAATTGAGTAACATAAAACAATTAGTGTGTGCACTCATTTGTTAGTTTGGTGATTTTGAACCTGATTCGCAGAGCTTCCTGGTTGTCCAGTGAGTGTCCAAGACATACAGGCTATGGGTGGACTTTTCCAGCCCTCTGCAGTGTGTTTTCTGGTGGTGGAGGCGACTTGTCATTAGTTGCTGGCAGGATCTTCTGGGCCTGCTGATGTCTACTGCATTTCACATGGTTTGCCCATTACTGGGGGACCCACTCCCACAGGAGGAATGGGATGGGTTCCCCCTGAAGTGGGACCAGAAGATCCCACTAACCAGCAGGATGGACTGGAAAATCCCACCCGTGCATATCTCTGTGAATCTCTTAACTGCACTGAGCTAGTTGATCTAGCTGTGGCAACAATAGATTGACTGCAATACTGGACTTGGTCAACAAGTCCAAGGGACTTGGAGATTTTGTTACTAAAATTGACACCATCCTTTTCAGCTGCCTGTGCTGATTCTCTTCTTTCCCCTTGTTCACTGGGCCAAACTTCCTCTAAGATTCCTGCCTTGTCTTAGCATTGAATTCACCTCTGTACTAGTTTCTTTCCTATCTCCCACTTGCACCCTTCTCCAAGCCTTTTTTGTCCATGTGAGCAATGTCATGCTCCTTTAGCCATGTACCTACCAAACTGCTGACTACACAACTTCTTGTGGCCCCCAAATCTGCTGCTGATCCAAAGATTGGTTGGAAAGCAAATTGTGAGCAGGACACAAGTGTGTGCAGAGGGGTCAAGTGAGAGGTCAAAAAATTGGCAAATAGACATACAATGCAAAAAAAGTCCCTTTGGCCCATTGAGTCTGCGCCAACAATAACTAAAATCATGCTAATCCCATTTTCCGCAACTTCTCCCATATCCTTGAATGTTATGATGTTTCACGTGCTCATCCAAATACTTTTTCGAGGTTATAAGATTCCTGACCTCCACCATCTTCCCAGGCATGACATTCCAGATTCCCACCACCCTCTGGGTACAAAATTGTTTTTTCAAATCCCCTCTGAACCTCTTAACCGTTGCAGTACCGTGTGGGAAAATGTAAGGTTATTTACTTTGGCAGGAAGAAAGAAGAGCAGAATGTAATTTAAATGGACAGAGACTGTAGAATGCTGCGTTGCAGAGGGATCTGGGTGTCCTTGTACATGAATCACAAAAAGTTAGCATGCAGGTACAGCAAGTAATTAAGAAGGCAAATGGAATGTTGATCTTTATTGAAAGGGGAATTGAGTATAAAAGCAAGAATGCCTTGCTGTGATTGCAAGGGATTGGCCAGGCCACACCAACAGTTTTGGTTTCCATACTTAATGAGGGATATATGTACATTGGAAGCAGTTCAGAGAAAGCTTACTAATCTGATTCCCAGGAAGAAGCGGTTATTTTAGGAGGAAAGATTTGGCTTGTAGTCATTGAAGTTTTGAAGAATGAGGCATAATCTCATTGAAATGCACACAATTATGAGGCCTTTGACAGGATAAATGCTGGAAGGATTTTCCCCTCAAGAAGGAAATCTAGAACTAGGTGGGACTATTTTAAAAATAAGGGATCTCCCATTTAAGGTAGAGATTAATTGGAATTTTTTTCTGAGGTCATTAATTTGGAATTTTCTTCTCCAGAGGCAGTGGTGGCCGTGTGGACTTGGACAGATTTTTGACCTACAAGGGTTATAGAGGGAGGTGGGGGCACAGTTAAGTGGAGTTAAGACCATATTCATGTCAGCCATGTCTATATTGAATGGCAGAGCATGCTTGAGGAGGCAAATGGCTTATTTATACTCTTTTTTTTCTTATGTGCACATGATTGGGTCTGCACCTAATTTGATTCCATGCTTATCTGTTCAAACATAACCAGAAAATCATCTGCTTCCTTCCCACTCTTACACCATAGTTCTGGATCGATTATTGCCCCTCCCATTCCTATTTCTAATCAATGTACTAAGTTCCTCATTCATGCTGATTACACTCTCAAAATTGTCCCATTACTTGTGTCCATCCATCCAGTAATACAGTCCCAACCACAAAATCTGTTCACTGGCCTTTGAGTTCATCCCTCTTCCTGGTAATGGTCTGAGGTTCAGCCAGATCTTTCACAACCTTGGAGTCATCAGTAACTGTGCTGATCCTGTATCTTTTGAAGATAATTCATTTTCCTGCCCCACCACATGAACATGGAGGAAATTTATCCTTGAGCAAAAAATCTCCATAGCTTTCCATTCTTTGACTCACCCTTGCAGTGAATGTGGGGGAGATTCCCTGTTTGTCATGATGTTTACAGGTTCGGACTTAGGGAACACGTCTTGACTGGGTAAAAGTGACAGGCATTGCTTTTATCTTCCAACTTTCAATCTTCATGTACCTTTTCTTGTGATGATAGTGGCATGTTGATCTCCTTAAACTAAACCTGTCCTCCAAACCTTCACTTCTGCTAATCTGAGAAGGGCCAAGGCCTTTACATTTCTTCCCTTATATCAGGAATACCTGACTGCTTCTCATCATTGCCCTTCCTCTTATTCCATTTCTTTTTCTGGAAGGTTCCTCAGTGAGGCTTGTTACTAATCATTTTATGAGTCAATTCATAATCATATGCCATTACCGAGGCTTCCATTATCTTACAAACTTTGACCCTCCAGGTGAGGGGCCTTTAGCCCAAAGGGACACTATTTTTGAATTTCTCCACTATCGTCATCTTCCTAAGATTATCAAACTTTTCGACTTCATTGACCTACACCACCTATGGAATGCCATTTCCATTTCCCTGGAAAACTGTGGCTCATTCTCAAATTTCTGCCTGGAGGCTTTTGGCATCAACTTTTAAGGATTGAGGACAGTGGTCCTCATCTTCTTACCCTTATAATGCTGTACTAAAAGAGATGAGTACACCACAGAAGCCTTCCATTAGCAACAGCAGAGCCCACTGTCCTTTTGGCCAATTCAGATTCGTGGTAGTTTTCTTGAAGGACTCCACAACTACCGTCTGTCTCCTATTGCCCAGCCAGTTCTCAATCCACCTAGCTACCTGACCTCGTATCCCATGCGCCTTAACCTTTTCTACCAGCCTACCATGAGGGACTTTGTCAAACACCTTACTGAAATCCATATAGATGACATCAACGGCTCTCCCATCGTCAAACGTTTTTGTCACCTCCTCAAAGAATTCCACCAGATTCGTAAGGCAAGACCTCCCTCTAACAAAGCCACGTTGCGTATCCCTAATCAGATCGCAACGCTCCAAATGCTCATACATCCTACCCCTAAGTATTTTTTCCATTAATTTCCCTACCACCGATGTCAAACTCACCGGTCTATAATTTCCAGGGTTGTCCCTACTACCTTTTTTAAACAGCGGTACCACATTTGCTACCCTCCAGTCTTCTGGGACCTCACCTGTGTCCAAAGAAGAGACAAAGATTTGTGCCAGAGGCCCAGCAATTTCATCTTTCACCTCCCTAAGCAGCCTGGGATAAATACCATCAGGCCCTGGAGCTTTATCCGTCCTTATGCTACCTAAAAGCCCGAGCACTTCCTCCCTCGTAATAGCTATTTCCTGCAACTGATCCTCAGGTCCCTCCAAGAGACCCCACGATTCCAACCCCCTCTCCCTCATGATTACCAACGCAAAGTATTCATTCAGGAGCTCCCCCATTCCCTCCGACTCAATACGTAACTCCCCACTTTTGTCACTAAGAGGACCAATTTTCCCTCTAACCACTCTCTTGCTCCTAATATAGGAATAAAATGCCTTTGGATTTTCCTTAATCCTACCAGCCAAAGCCATTTCATGCCCTCTCTTCGCCCTTCTAATTCCCCTTTTTAGCTCCCTCCTACTCTCTCTATATTCCTCCAGCGCACTCTCCGTACCCAGTTGTTTCGACCTAACATACGCCTCCCTCTTCTTCCTGACCAAGTCTTCAATACCCCCTGTAATCCACGGCTCTCTAATCCTACCTTTCCCATCCTTCCGCTTAACCGGAACATACCTCCCCTGCAACCATTTCATTTTGCCCTTAAAAGCCTCCCACTTGCCAACCGTGGACTTTCCAACTAACAGTCCCTCCCAATCAATGTCCTGCAGCTCCCTCCTAATCCTGCTATAGCTTGCCTTTCCCCAGTTCAGCACACTCCCGTTCGGCCAGCACTCGTCCCTTTCCATTTTTATCCTAAAGTAGACGGACTTGTGGTCACTGTTAGCCACATGTTCGCCTACCTCTACCTCTCCCACCTGCCCCGGCTCATTACCCAACACTAAATCCAGTATAGCCCCTCCCCTAGTTGGGCTAGTTACATACTGCTCTAGAGACCCTTCCAAAACACATTTCACAAACTCCTCTCCCTCCGTACCCCCAGCTCTAGGCCCCCTCCAATTCACTCCATGTAGATTAAAGTCACCCACTACAACCACCCTATTCTTCCTGCACCTATCCAAAATGCCCCTGCAAATGCCTTCCTCCACTGACCTCGGGCTGTTGGGTGGCCTATAGTATACCCCTAGCAACATAATCTCTCCCTTTTTATTCCTCAACTCCACCCACAGTGACTCAATCCCTATCTCTTTCATATTGTCCTCCCTCTGCACTACTGTGATGTTCTCCTTTACTAACAGTGCCACCCCTCCACCTCTCTTCAACCCTCCTCTGTCACACCTGAAACACTTGTACCCGGAACATTCAGCTGCCAGTCCTGCCCTTCCCGTAACCATGTCTCCGTTACAGCCACCACATCTAACTTCCTCACAAACATCAAGGTCCTAAGCTCATCCGTTTTCCCTGTCACACTCCTAGCATTGAAACAGACACAGTTCAACCCACGAGTGTCCCTCGAAACCACCTCCTCCCTGACAATTTTCCTTTCACCCGACTCTCTCCCAGCCACATCCCCACCCCCCCCTCCCTATTAGTTTAAACCATTCCTAAACAGCCCAGCTAACCTCCCTGCTAAGACACAAGTTCCCCTCCCATTCAAATTGTCCCCACCCCTCCTGTACAGTTGCCCTTCTCTCCTAAACACCTCCCAGTGATCCACAAAAGTAAAGCCCTCTACCCTACACCAATCCTTCAACCATGCATTCAGCTGCATGATCTCGTCATTCTTTGCCCTGCTGGTACGGGGCAGCAACCCAGAGAGTGCCACCCTGGAGGTCCTGCTCTTTAGTTTGGACCCCAACTCCCTTTGAGTCCTTTGGAGGGGACCTTTTCGGGCTGGAGGCCAGTGACCAGTGGTGTGCCGCAGGGCTCAGTACTGGGACCTCTCCTCTTTGTAGTATACATAAATGACTTGGAAGAGAGCGTAGGTGGTGTGATCAGCAAGTTTGCAGATGACACCAAGATGGCAGGGTTGGCGGGTACTGAAGTGGAATGTCAGGTGATACAACAGGATATAGATAGGTTGGTGCATTGGGCAGATAGGTGGCAGATGGAATTTAATCCTGACAAATGCGAGGTGATGCATTTTGGAAGGAATAATGCAGAGAGGAGCTATGTGATAAAAGGTAGACCGATTAGGAGTATAGACATACAGAGGGACCTGGGAGTGCAGGTTCACAAATCCATGAAGGTTGCAACACAAGTGGAGAAGGTTGTTAGGAAGGCTTATGGAATGCTAGCCTTTATAGGAAGGGGTATAGAGTATAAAAGCTGCCGTCTAATGCTTCAGTTGTATAGAACGTTGGTTAGACCGCATTTGGAGTACTGCGTCCAGTTCTGGTCACCTTACTACCGGAAGGACGTGGAGGCTCTGGAGAGGGTTCAGAGGAGGTTTACCAGGATATTGCCTGGTATGGAGGGGCTGGGTTACGAGGAAAGGTTGGAGAAACTGGGACTTTTCTCCTTGGAAAGACAGAGGTTGAGGGGGGACAAGATAGAGGTATATAAGATACTGAAGGGAATAGATAGAGTCGATAGTGAGAGACTGCTCCCTAGACTGGGTACAAATACGAGAGGTCATGATTTAAGGGTGAGGGGGGAGAGGTATAACTTGGATGTGAGAGGAAGGTTCTTTACGCAGAGAGTTGTGGGGGTATGGAACGCGCTACCGAGTAGGGTGGTGGAGGCAGGAATGTTGGACTCGTTTAAGGTTCAGTTAGATAGGCACATGAGTGAAACGAGGATGGAGGGTTATAGTAGGGGCTATTAAATAAGGTCAGAACCTCAGGAGACACCGGAAATGCAGACGTGTCAGATAACATTTTTGTCTTTTTATTCCGCAGGTGAAGGTCCACCTCGTTGTCAAACGAGGGGCATGCACACGGTGGGTCGTGCGTGGGCTGCTCTTGGAAGTTCTGGGAGTGGCCTAGTACTTTGTGTTGGTGTGCGTGCTTGATCCTGGACCGGTAGACGGGCGCCGCAACAGCTCAGTGACTATCACTGCTAGCTGTGCAGATACATGGATTTGGGCCTGTGTCTGTGGGAGTTTGTGCATTCTCCCTGTGGTTGCGTGGGTTTCCTCCGGGCGCTCCGGTTTCCTCCCACACCCCAAAGATGTGCTCTTAGGCTGATCGGTTTACCAAATTGACACTATTCTCCCCTGAATCTGGCTAAGTTAGGGGTTCCATTCGTAGACACGCAGGGTAGAATAGGTGTAGGGTGATGCGGTGGCGCGGGCTCATTGGGCCGAAGGGCCTGTTTCCCGTGCTGGGTTGTTCTTTGTTCTTTGTTTGTTTTTGACACATCCGTTCCCTCCACAATAGGCTTAGGCACTAAATAAAAATTCCTGACCAAGTTAAAATTAAGACAAATTCTCCTCCTTGACTCAAGTTCTCATAACGAGAACTCGTGTTCCATTTTGAGCTTTTTCACCTCCTTTATCTCTTCCCTCTCTCTCTATCTCTTTCCTTATCTCCTTCTCTTGCTATTTTCTCTCTTTCTACGTTGATCTTTCTTTGAGTACAGAATTTAAAAATAAATTAGAACAATCACTAATGGAATTGTCCTTTCATCCTTGAATCCCAGGTGCCTAGCCAATTCTTCAAGGAGACTGTCCCTCTTAGCTCCTGTACAGTGAAATACAGAGCATAGGATAACAGTCTTGCTTTACTTGAACTCAAACCTCTATCAGTAGATAAATGGTTTGATTAATAACTGTATGTGCCACTGAGACAGTGGCAGTCCAGATCTGAAGTACTTAGGCTGTAACTGGTTTCTTGCTGAGATTGTGTTCCATTGACATTAGCACATGTGATATGAAAAGATTCTCTGAAATTTTTGATCATCATTTCAGTCCAGTCAGTGACTTACGTATGAGGACCCCAAGGTCTTGTTGAAAAACACAAAACCATCTGTATTAAAATTTAGGAATAAAAGACCACAAGTAAGCATTTCACAAACAATTTAATGGCAAAATTTAAGAAGTACTGGTGATATGGTGAACACTATCCAGGTGTTACTTTTCATCATTGATAATGAGAAAATTTACAGCAGGCAATAAAGAAGGCAAATGGTGTGTTGGCCTTCATAAGCGAGAGGATGTGAATATAGGGATAGGGATGTTGTGCTGCAATTGTATAAGGTGTTGGTGAGGTCACACCTGTAGTATCGTGTGCAGCTCAGATGTCTTTATCTGAGGAAGCGTGTCCTTGCTATAAAGGGAGTATAGCAAAGGTTTACCAGGCTGATTCCTGGGATGGCAGGTCTGTCATATGAGGAGAGACTAAGCCGGTTAAGATTATACTCGTTGGAGTTTAGAAGAGTGAAGGGGCGGGGTCGGGGGGGGTGAAATCACATCAACCTCTCTCAAATTACATCCATTCAAGTAATAATCTGTCTTCCTATTATTGCTACCAAAGTGGGTAACCTCACATTGATCTACATTATACTACATCTGTCACGCAGATGCCCACACACTCAGTCAGTCCAAATCACACTGAAGCATATCTGCATCCTTCTCACAGCTCACCCTCCCACCCAACTTTTATATCATCTGCGAATTTGGAAATAACACATTCAGTTCTCTCTTCCAAATAGTTAATATATAATGTGAACAGCTGGGGTCCTAGTACAGAGGTCTCACTAGTCACTGACTGCCAATCGGAAAAAGACCCATTTATGCCAACTCTTTGCTTTCTATTTCCTCACCAGCTTTCTATCCATCTCAGGACATTACCTGTATTCCTGCTGAATGTCTAAATAAACCACATCCACTGGTTCTCCTTAGTCAACTCTACTAGTTACATCCTCAAAGATTTCCAATAGATTCATCAAGCATAATTTTCCTTTTGTAAATCCATGCTGACTTTGTCTGACGGTATCACTGCCTTCCAAATGCCGAATTATTTTGATAACAGACTCTAGCAACTTCCCCAGTCCACGTTAGGCTCACTGGTCTATAGTTCCCTGTTTTCTCTCTACCTCCCTTTTTGAATACAGGGCTTACATTAACTACCCCCCAATCACCTGTAGGAACTATTCCAGAGTCCAAAGAATTTTGCAAAATAACCACCAATAGATCTATTATTTTCCAGGGCCATTTCCTTAAGTACTTTGAGATGAAGATTATCAGGACCTGGAGATTTATCCACCATCAATACTGTCAACTCCCCCAAAACCATTTCTCTACTAATGCGGATTTCCTTCAGCTCCTCACTAAAATATGTTTCACTCAGCATTTCTGGTACATTATTCATGTCTTCCTTTGTGAAGACTGAAGCAAAGTATGAATTTAATACCTCAGCCATTTCTTTATTCCCTGTTATGAAGGTTTGTCTTCCTCTTTTCTTTAACCACACTGTTTAGAAAACACTTGAGATGCGTTAAACAGTGAAGGGAAACAAAAACAAACAAAGCTCCTGGCTCATGGGTAATTGATCCAACCTGCCAATTAAAGCACTTGAAAGGGACCAAACTCCAGATGCTACACTTTGCATGTGAAAAGGTAAATCCCCAGTGAAGCTCAATCCATGCTGTCAATCAAAGCACTTCAAAGGGGCCAGGGCAGGTACAACTCTTTCAATGTTAACAGAAGATCTCCCCAATGAATCTGACAGCCTTCAACGGGGTTTCAGAGCAGCTGAGCCTTATGAGAGAAAGCAAGGAGATCTCCCTGGTAAAAGTGACAGGTCCTTCCAATGAAAACACTTTCAAGAGGTAATTTAACACCTGGAGCTCCTAATATTTAATCAGGACCAATCCCTACTGTGGAATGGAGTGCTGTGGTGATTTTGAAGGCTTCCAGGTATTCGGGGGTAATGGTTTTTAACGAGACCAGGGCACTTCAGGAGTTTTAAAGAACAGAGACAATAACTTTACGAGAATGTCTGTCTGTTTGTCTGTCTGTCTGTCTGTCTGTCTCATCATCCTGAGAATGAAGATTTTTTTCAGGCAACAGGGACAAATGCAGCCATTAAACCACTATTCTGGGGGAGATCCTGAAGGTCCAGCCACATTTCCCTCCCCCACCCCCGCAACCCTTATGTCCCTTTTACCAACCATATCCCCTCCTCCAACCTGGCAGAAACAGGAACATGGGCACAGTTGGAGGCTGCAGTTCCCTCCTTATATCCCATAGGACTCCATGGCATCAGACCCACACTTCTATGGACCAGGAATAATTGGTGCCTTCTAAACCTCAGCTGGGGTAGGGGGGGGTGGGGGGAGTGAAAAGTGGGAGCCCATTGAATCAGGTTCCAAGTCCACTGATAAATTAAAATTAATTTAAATGACCTATGATCAGGTTCTTGCCTGTTTTGGGTGAGAACCTGACTTTTGGCGGTGGGGAGGGGATGGGGGTTGGTGGGGGAGAGATTCAGGACAGGATTGGCACCCAGCAGGAATCCCGATTTTTGTCGTCTTGGCTGTGGTGTATAGACCCAGACAATCCACAGTCTGCAATCAGATTGGAAGTTAATTGAATCAATGGGAGCGTTCATTCCTTGGCTGTTATCCTCGTTGTAAAAGCACTTGGAAAAGATTCCACATTGCTGAATGAGGTGTAACTGGAATTTTCACAGCTGAAAATTACTTCACAATTCCTGAGCACTTTCACTTGCCCTGAAAAGTTAATTTCATATTTGTGGGATGTGAAATTTTTCCTCATAAATCCAACATTTTAAAAAATTACATATATATATTTTCAAGTTTATGCTTATTTTGTGATCCAGTTGTAGTCATTTATTTTGCCAGCTGAAAAACTAAATTAGAAGTGAAGAATCTTGGGTGTGCTAATTTTCTGGATGGAGTGTGCATGAATATTTCATTCTGAATGGTTGCTTACCCAGCTGCTGTACGTCAAAACAATCTATTGACTTGATGCAAGATTTAAATTGCAGTCGAGAAAGGAAAAAACCCCACGCCATTGAGATCTCTAGCTCAGGGCCATTAAGCTGTCTGTCCTTTCTAGCAGAGTAAACATGTGGGGTTACAAGGATAGGGCCTGGGTGAGATTGTTGTTGGTGCAGGTTTGATGGGCCAAGTAGCCTGCTTCTGCACTGTAGGATTCAAAAAAATGGTGTTAAAGGTGAGCTTGTGTCCTGGCTAACATTTATTCCTCAAACATCACTGAAACAAATTGAATTAGCTATTCATTTCTTCATTGTTTATCAGACCTCGTATGGTAATTGGGTGCCATGTTTCTCAATATTACATTTCAAGGGTACATCAATGACATGAAGTGACTTTTGGGTATCTTGAGATGATGCAAGTGACACGCAAATGCAAGTCTATCTATGGATATGCTCATAGCTTTGTCTGTTATTTTATAAAGTCATTAGATTGGGGCGGCACAGTGGCACTGCTGCCTCACAGCACCAGGGATCCAGGTTCAATTCCCGGCTTGGGTCACTATCTGTGTGGAGTTTACACATTCTCCCCGTGTCTGCTTGGGGTTTTCTCCCACAGTCCAAAGATGTGCGGGTTAGGTGGATTGACCATGCTAAATTGCTCCTTCGGGTCAGGGGGACTGGCTAGGGTAGATGCATGGGGTTGTGGGGATAGGGCCTGGGTGGGATTGTGGCCAGTGCAGACTCGATGGGCCAAATGGCCTCCTTTTTGCACTGTTGGATTCTATAATTCTACATAAGGAACAAGAGGAAGCCATTTACTTATTGACCCTCTTCTGCTATTCAATAAAACCATGATCTGACAATGGCCTTAACCACACTTTCCTGTCTGCCACCACAATGCTTGATGCCCTTTTTAATCAAAAGTCTGTCTAATTCAGCCTTGAATGTATTCAATATCCCAGACTCCACTCTTTTTTTGTGGAAAAGAATTACCTTTTGAGAGAAGAAATTCCTCTTATCTCCAACTTAAATGGAATATCATTTTTCTTTAAACTATGTCCCTTAGTTATAGATTCACCCACAAGAGGGAACATCCCCTCAGCATCTAATCTGTCATGCCCTTCGGAATCTTAGCTGTTTCAATAAGATCACATTCTTCTAAATTCCAATGAATAATTTATTTATTAGTGGTACAAGTAGGCTTGTGTTAACACCATGAAGAATTTACTGTGAAAATCCCCAGTGCCACCCTGCAGCAGCTATTCAGGAGAATTTTAGTATGGCAAGTTTTTTGGACTGTGGGGGGAAACTGGAGCACCCGACAGAAACCCACACAGACACAGGGATAACATGCAGACTCCACACAACCAGTGACCCAAGCCGGAAATCAAACTCTGATCCCTGACACTGAGCCAGCGGTGCTAACCATTATGCCACAGTGACACCCACAAGCGGCCCAAGCTGCTCAACCTTTCCTCCTAAGACAGGAATCAACTCAGCAAACCTTCTCTGAACAGCTTTCAATGCAAATATCTTATGTAAAGGAGACTAAAACTATACACCGCATTTCAGATGTGGTCTCCTCTACAGTTGTAGCAATGCCCTGTATATTTCTAGCAAGACTTCCCTATTTTTCTCCTCCATTCCCCAATAAAGGCCCATACTTCATTTACCTTCCTAATTATTTGCTGTACCTGCATTCTGATTTCTTGTGATTCATATACAAGGACACCCAGTTTCTTCTGGAAGTAGCATTCTGCAATCCTTCTCAATTTAAATAATAGTTTGTTTTTCTGATCTTCCTGTCATAATGGATAAACTCATATTCACTCCAGCTGCCAAATTAACCTAATTGTATTCCTTCACAGATTTAGAGTCCTCATAATTTGCTTTCCTACCCATCTCTATCATCAGCAAATTTTGTCACAATATAGAGGGTCCCTTCATCCAAGTCATTAACATGGATCATAAACAGTTGATTTAAGAGCCGGCAGCTGTGTTTAAATTTAATTCTTTTATCACACGTATCAATCATTTATGTATTGAACAATAAAAGCAAGTAATTTGCACAACAGCTGTGTCACAATCATAAATCCTGAGAAGCCATCCTGCCAGCTTGAAGATTACTTTTTTCCCCAGGAATAGCCGTAATACATTTCAGCTACCTGTCATTCAGTTCATTTTTATTTATTCATGGGATGTGGCTATCGCTGCCAGGCCAGCGTTTATTACAGATTCCTAATTGCCTTTAAGAAGATGGTGCTGAGCAGCCTTCTTGAATATTAGTCAACGGCTAACTGGGCCGTTTTCAGAGAGCAAATAAGAGTAAAACACATTGCAGTGGGTCTGGATCAAACACGGATATGATAGGATTTGAACTCCTATCTCTGTATTAACAGTCAGTAACGTGACCTCTATGCTACCATACAACTGCGGAAATTGTGTTTTATTATATTGCTTATTGATTGTTGTTTCAAAGTATTGAATTGATTTCTCGTTGTGCATGTCTTTTTCGAGTATAAGCTTATGATGTTTATCTTTCATTTTGTAAACCAATAGCTTTGATGTAGGTTTTTAAGTTGAAAACATTCATGTATTATTCAGAACAAAATGTCAGCAGCAGCCAAGGTCAATATGTTGTTTTATTTAAGATAACTGCAGAATGAAGCAGATGTAAATAAAGATAAAAATAGCTGACTTTTTTAATCAAACGACCATTGAGCCTTTACTCCACTCCTCTTGATGTTTAGTGGGATCTGCTTCACTGCACCAATAGATAAGGACTGAAAGAATTTGGCTTCACAGCTGCATTGAGGGAGTAGCTAAAGTATTATTATAAAGTCTGTGTTGGGCACTGACATTTAAAAAAACTATGATTTTTAAAGAACAGCTGAGCTGTATGTTTTCGGTAAGCTAAATGAAACTGATATGGGGGTGGGGGTATGTATTTGGCAATATATGCTTTAATAAAGTAGTCGGTGTAGAATTTTATTCATGGGATTTGGGTATCACTGGCAGGGCTATCATTTGTTGCCCAATCCTGAATTGAGTGGTTTGCTAGGCCACTTCTGAGGGTAGTTCAGAATCAACCTCATTGATTTTGGGCAGGATTTTCTGGCTGTGAAACTGGAAAATCCTGCCCCAGGTCATTGGACCTTTCCATGGTCTGCCCCTCGCCCATTATGATTCCTGTGGCCAGCGGAATGGGAAAATTGACTCTGTGGATCTAGAGTCACTTATAGGCCAAACCAGGTAAGGTTAGCAGATTTCTGTCACTAAAAGTCATTAGTTGACCTGATGGGTTTTTACAGCAATGATTTTATAGTCCATGTTAGTGAGATTCAGGCCAAAAATTTCCCATCCTGCCTGCCGCGGCAATTGTAGCGGGCATGACAGAACATTCAGAGGGACTATTTAAGAGTCCGTTAAACTTGGGCAAGAATTTCCAGTCTTGGTGTTCCGCATCTGGAAAATCCCTCTCTAGATTTATATTCCAGATTTATTAATTGAATTCAAACTCCACCAGCTGCCATATGGGATTGAACCCATGGCTCCAAAGCATTAGTTTGGACCTCTGGATTACTAGTGCGGTGACGTATATACAGAGTTAACAAGAAAGAGTAGAATAATTGCCCAGAAAAGAGCTGCTGCTGTTCTTAAGTTTGAAAGAAGTGTTAACATGTGGTCCATGATTGCAGGGATCCCAAAAGAAAGTGTGCCCACCAAAGCTCCCAAAACACGAACTGCAAGGGACCTGTGGAGGTAAAGGAAAGAGATCACTGCTGTGGCTTTTCTCTTCATTTAAAAGGGCAAAGTTTAAAGGTTTTAAAATCTATTTTTTGTTTAGAAAAAGAAAATGGCCGATTGCTGAAGAGCACCCCAAAACCTGAGAGAGTGGGAAAATCAAGGCCACAAAACGGACAGCGCAGTGTGTGTGTGACTGTACTGACAGTCTCAAGAGGTCAACACTAAAAGCTGTGACTACAAGAAAAAACAAATGGCCATGGACACAAGGACCTCAAAGAGAGGGCAAGTCCTACTAAAACGCTCAGGGCAACAAAAGACCCCAGAGATGGGGCAGGGAGGGAATCAAGAGGACCCAGAGTGAGGGAGATAATATTTAAGCAAACCACAGGATGGTTGCCAATCATGCCAGTACAATGAAATGCGTGAGCCAAAATATTGCAGCGCACAAGAAAGAAATGGCTGAGTAACAACCAAAAATAGAGCTTCTTGAAAATGCTGATACAATACCCAAACTGCAATAGCAGATGGCTGTGAATGAAGGAAAGTTATCAAATGAAGCAAAATGTGCTCAAAGTAATTGTGTCATGGTACTTTAGTGTCATCAATATATTTCAGGCTTTATTTGGAACAAAAGGTATTTATTGATACGAGAAATTAGGTCCAGGCTGCCTGGAGTAGCAGCTCTAGGCCTACTACTTGGCTGCTCAACAATTTGGCCCAAGCGAAGACATCACCCTTTTGGCGTGATCATTCACTTTTGGACCCCATTGGTTCCTCAAATTGGGTGACTCTCTTCTGTTGTGCTGTCTTAAAGAGACAGACACCACATATGCTACAGTAATGATTTGATTAATTATTGTCATGTATTAACACAGTGAAAAATATTGTTTCTCGCACACTATACAGACAAAGCATTTCATAGAAGGAAACGAAAGAGTGCAGCTGGTCTACAGGAAAATGTCCATATCAGAGCTGCACTGGAAGATTTGAAGTGTAAGCTACAAGCTGAGTCAGTGAGATGAGGTGCCAAAACTTTGAAGTGATAAGAGGTCAACAAAATGAACAGTTGATTGTCATTCAAGATCAAATGCTCAGGGAATGCATGACCATTCAACAACACAAAATGTTTGAAGATAATTATTAGATGATTAAGCATGTGCAGAAAAGACAGAGGAATGGCATTAAGTCATAATGGTCATTTAGTGCATTAGTACAGACACAACGGGTCAAACAACTCCCTTCTGCACTGTAACAATTCTGTGATTTCCTGAAGTCATGACAACTGTCTTTAACAACAGAATAACAGTGCAGCAGAAGAAACTCCAGGAGACTTCGCTGAATTACAGGCAAACTCATAATGAAACAAGCAAGCTTCACAGTGAAAAGCAAAAGCCGGTGAAAAACCTTTGCATGCTACAAGAATCCTTCAGGTTCCATCGGGAAATTACAGGGAAAGCAAAATGAATTTAACATCATTGAAGAACCAGTTGACAGAGAAGATGTAGCAATGTTCAATATTCCAGGAGGAAACTGAAAGCTACAAGAAACTGAAGAGTTAAAAGAAGCAGTTGAATGAAAATGAGGAAGCACTGAAAGGAAAATCTGTAACACTTTCCAAGCTGCAAGCAGATAACAAAGCCATGAGTAGCACAATTACAGAACAGAAACAAGACTTCACTAGAGACTGTCCTGGCCAACAGGGAATCCAAAATGTGGGACAAGGACAAAGTTCTATTGCGGACAGAGAAAACATAAACAGGAATGAAATTGGAAAATGTAAATCCGGCACTTCAGCACAAGGAACTAGAAGAAGGAAAAGCAGAGCTGAACGATTAGGATTCATAAGCTTGCAAAATGATTTGAAAACAAAATCGCAAACAGGTGTTTGGCTGAAATTGTGAATCATGTAGAAACGAAGGTTTCATTTGTAAAATGTATATGCCCAGCAAGAACGTGGCGGACATCACAGAAAAAAAAATTGGAATCCACTTTAGGAATGCACGTTCCTCTCAGAATGGGATGAACCCCAGTGTCTGAAGAAAGAGGCAAGTTATTAAGAAAGAGAAATGCAATCCAAATGAGGCCAAAAATTGAATCAAATGGAGTCGACCAAGTACCAGAAACACCAAGTACTACTACCATTCCACCAAATATGATGGATCAAGATGTGGAAGCACTGTTGAGCCTCAAGACTGTCTGTCTGAATTCATAAAATCAGAATCTTGATGTGGAGAGAAGAGACAGCAGGCAAAGATTGTATTGTAATACTGTGTTGGAAGGAAGAAAAGTTTTCTATAGAGCAGAAATGTCACTATGTATTAAAAAGGTGCTCAGCTAGGAAGCATTAAGTGGGGCTGAAATAAAACCACTTGTTGTATGATATATAGAGCTACAAGATAAGAGACTCCGAGAGAGAACACTCTGGTATCCTAGCTGCATGGAGAAGCAGCTCCACACGTGCCAGTAACTGGAAACCTATGAATAGCTGAAGACTGACAAAACAGTTCATATTTACAAATACAAGTCTCACGATCTCATCATTGAGATATCTAAAGAGTCCATATTACAACAGCCATAACTTCATCCAAGGTAGAGATGTATTTTTATTTAAGATACATATTTCCCTTTTTATGCATTCAACAACTTGAGACAAGGGAATCGTGGATTCTGAATGCAACGTGATAAAATTTCCATGGGCTTTTCTTGATTTCTCATCATAACTTTGGGAGTCTGTAGAAAGGCTGGCCAGAATTTTACCGGCACACCCATCCCAATTCCGGGGATTGGCGAGGCTCACAGAACAGCATTCTCCATTGGCCCTGGGTGAACGAGCTGGTAAAATTCCACCCGCTGCTTCTGCAGGGATTCCTCTGATCTTCCACCAGTGTTGTAGTGTGAGATTTGAAGAAGCAACTTGGATATTCCAGCTGAAAGTGGATATAATCGGATCAAATTAATTCAGTTTCAGTCAGTCTTGTTTGGGTTGCTAATGGGGAAACTCCATAAAGCTGCAGCAGAACAAGGGTGGTTCTAACATTGAGGCTTTGAATTTCAAGTCGCATTTCTTTTCGCTCCCCTCTTCCATCTCACAAAGGCAGATGGTTGCAAACAAACCCTCTGTCACAGTTCAGGTGAGTTATTGGCAACATTTCATAATTGAAGACAAATGAGCCCATGCTTCGGTGAAGCTTTGATATAAATCTTGTTGATTTAGCTCATTACTGCGGTTCTGGACCGTCAGATGAACAAACTTTAAACAAGGAATGAAAACAAAAACTACACCAATGTATGAAAAATGTCAGAAAGGGGTCAATTGAATTCTTTTGACTGAGGTTTGATTTAATTGCAGATCAAGAAACGACAACAAGAGGTGGTGGGTTTCTTAGAGTCCAACAAGATTGAATTTGAAGAGATTGACATAACAATGTTGGAAGATCAGAGAAGGTGGATGTATCATAACATCCCACAGGAGAAGCAGCCTGCCCAAGGAAACCCCCTTCCACCCCAGATATTCAACAATGATGCATACTGTGGAGTAAGTTGACAGCTTTGCTCCTACCTCCTTGTCTTTCAGATAATACTACATAATCGCAGTTTTCAAAGATGCAGACTCAGTAGTATTTTGCCACAAATGTATTGGCGAGGGCTGGGGGTTCAGATTTGTCTTTCTCTCTTTTCACTTTTGCTCTCTTTTCATAAATGCTGCATGCTGTGGATTTGAATGAATTGGAAATGAGTTTACTGTCCCACAGTACACTCTAACCATATTGACATTTGCAGAAGTAATTAAGCCCACTACCCTTAATTTTCATTGTCAGAGCATTGAGCATTATGTTCCCTGGAGTACTGATTTGGAAATTTGCAACTTACTGTCCACAATTGTCTGTTCTAGGGTAGCACAGTGGCATAATGGTTAGCACTGTTGCCTCACAGAGCCAGCGACCTGGATTCAATTCCGGCCTCAGGTCATTGTCTGTGTGGAGTTTGCACATTCTCCTCGTGTCTGTGTGGGTTTCCTCTAGGTGCTCCAGTTTCCTCACACACTCCAAAGATGTGCGGGTTAGGTTGATTGGCTGTGCTAAAAATTGCCCTTAGTGTCCTGAGATGCATTGGTTAGAGGATTGCGCCTGTGTATTAGGCACATTGGCCACACTAATATTGCCCCTTTAGTGTCAGAGGGATTAGCAGGGTAAATGGGGTTACAGGGATAGGGCCTGTGTGGGATTGTTATTGATGCAGGCTTGATAGACTGAATGGCCTCCTTCTGCACTGTAGTAATTCTATCATTCTTTCAAGACTTATTTATTTATTATTAGTGCCACAAGTAGGCTTTATAGTTACAGTGAAAATCCCTAGTTAGTAGATGAAGAAGCTGAGTAACAATATCTGAAATTTGGGTGTTCCTAGTGTTTAAAAAAAGAACTTTACGCACAAAGATGCAAATACAGTAGTGGCAATTTACCAAAATTCAGTGGGTTGTGGGGTAGTTCTCGCAGATTTTAAAACAGCCAATGTGACACCAGACAAAAGACTGGTAACTATAGGCCGGTTAGCTTAACTTCTGTAGTAGGAAAAGTGCTTGAATCTATCATCAAGGAAGAAATAGCGAGACATCTGGATATAAATTGTCCCATTGGTAAGATGCAGCATGGGTTCATGAAGGGCAGGTCATGTTTGACTAATTTGGTGAAGTTCTTTGAGAACATTGCATGCTTAGTGGACAATGGGGAACCTGTGGATGTGGTGTATTTGGATTTTCAGAAGGTATTTGACAAGGTGCCGCACCATAAGATAAAGGTGCATGGTGTTACAAGTAATGTATTAGCATTAGTAGAGGATTGGTCATTTAACAGAAAGCAAAGAGTGAGGCTAAATGGGTGTTTTTCTGGTTGGCAATCAGTGACAACTGGTGTGCTCAGGGATCACTGTTGGGATCGCAATTGTTTGCAATTTTTACATAGATGATTTGGAGTTGGGGACCAAGTGTAGTGAGTCAAAATTTGCAAATGACACTAAGATGAGTGGCAGAGCAAAGTGTGCAGAGGATGCTGAAAGGGATATAGATAGCCTAAGTGAATGGGCAAGGGTCTGGCAGATGGAGTACAATGTTGGTAAATGTGAGGTCATCCATTTTGGTAGCAATAACAGCAAAATGGACTATTATTTAAGTGGTAAAAAAATTGCAGTAAGCTGCTGTGCAGAGGGACCTGAATCACAAGGAGTTGATTTGCAGGTGCAGCAGGTAATTAAGAACGCAAATGGAATTTTGTTCCTCATTGCTAGAGGGATGGAATTTTAAAAACAGCAAGAATATGTTGCAGATGTATAAGGTGCTGGTGAGGCCACACCTGGAGTATTGTGTACAATTTTGGTCTCCTTACTTGAGAAAGGATATACTGGCACTGGAGGAGGTGTAGAGGAGATTCACTAGGTTGATTCTGGAGTTGAGAGGGTTGGCTTATGAGGAGAGACTGAGTAGACTGGGGCTATATTCATTGGAATTCAAAAGAATGAGGGGAGATCTTTTAGAAACATGTAAGATAGAAGCAGGGAAGTTGTTTCCACTGGCAGGTGAAACTAGAACTGGGGGGCATAGCCTCAAAATAAGGGGGAACAGATTAAGGACTGAGTTGAGGAGGAACTTCTTTGCACAAAGGGTTGTGAATCTGTGGAATTCCCTGCCCAGTGAAGTAGTTAAACATAAGAAATAGGAGCAGGAGGAGGCCATCTAGCCCTTTGAGCCCGCCGTGCCATTCAGTAAGATCATGGCTGATCTGAAGTTGAGGCTACTTATTTCTTGTTTTCAAGACAAGGATAGATAAATTTTTGAACAGTAAAGGAATTAAGGGTTATGATGAGCAGGTGGGTAAGTGGAGCTGAGTCCACAAAAAGATCAGCCATAATCTTATTGAATGGTGGAGCAGGCTTGAGGGGCCAGATGGCCTACTCCTGCTCCTAGTTCGTATGCTGAAGACAAAATGCATGACAATGTGCCTGAATAAATGTATCTTTTAAAGAGTGTCTATTAATTGAGCTTCTTCTGCAGTATAAGGAAATACAATTATTAGCCCTGAATAAATGGTTATAGTATCTTGCTCATAAATTAACATAATCTTAAATTGGTATCCTGAAAAACTGATCAAGAGCCTTGTTGCAATTGTGGTAAATTTATGTTTGTTGCTGCACAGAAGTGAAATAATCAAAATTGATCTTTGGCTTGATGTAGACACTTCGCTAACTCCCACACTTTCCTCAAATGCAAAAAGCAGATAATGCCTTTTGATAAGCCATAGTTTGATTGTTGTGAATCTCCTTCTAATTCAATGTCCGTGACACTTGTCCAATTTTAGTGCTGGCTTCAGAGTTTAACTCCCTAACAGCAATAACACTTATTTGAATGAATACCATAAGTTCCCAATAGGGAAATGGCTAAAAGAAGACCCCATGATAAGAGTTTGTGACTGTCCTTTCCCTGAGGACTTTGAAGAGCGTATATCAAACTAAATTTTAATGGGTTGCATTTTAAAAGAAACTAAATCTGCAAATATTCTGCTGTCTTAAAGGCTCAGCCTTAGGACATGGTTTTTCTGCTGATTTCACACAGCTCCATACATGTAGCAAACTCTGGAAAGTGTGTGGAGTTGATGTCAGACAAAAAAATGTTACATTTCAGCAGATTTACACATGATAACTAATCCAGTCAGGGTAGCTCTACTAAGTGTTTTTCTTTTAAGGTTCAGTTAAAATGTAAATAAATACTCAATTTTCTTGACTACTGTAGATAAAATAGTTGTAGCAGGTTATCCTGCAATATTCTGAGGTTAGCCTCCAGGTCAACAATTGCCTATTTTGGAAAACAGAGAAAAAAAATTAAAAATAGTTCAGCTGACCAAGATATATCTATATACTTCCCTGTCACAAAATCCAAAAACGTGAACACCATATCTCGGAACTGGAAGAGCTGTTGGTGTCACCGAGGCACACTCGAAAGGTTGAGTGCTACTTGGGTAGCATGTTTCAAGAGATGGTCAACCCTCAGCTTAATAATGTGCAGCAGAGAGGGACTGGGTGGCTGCCAAACTGAAGAGAAAATCAAGGCAGGTAGTAAAGTTTATTTATTAGGGCTAGAACTACTTGAATGAGGGGCCCAGGCCTCAGAATAAGGAGGAGCAGATTTAGGATGAGTTGAGGAGGAACTTTTTTTCACCTAAAGCATTTTTGAATCTGTGGAATTCCCTGCCCAGTGAAGCAGCTGAGGCTACCTCGCTGAATGAGTTTAATGCAAGGATAGATATATTTTTGAACAATAAAGGAATTAAGGTTTATGGTGAGCGGGTGGATAAGTGGAACTGAGTCCATGAAAAGATCAGCCATAATCTTATTGAATGGCAGAGCAGAATCGCAGTGACCTACTCCTACTCCTAGTAGAGCCGGTGGATGTGGTCTTTCTGGATTTTCAGAAGGCGTTTGACAAGGTACCTCACAAGAGGTTATTGCAGAAGGTCAGGGGACATGGAGTTGGGGGTAGGGTGTTAGCGTGGATAGAGGATTGGTTGTCAAATAGGAGGCAGAGAGTGGGGGTCAATGGGTGCTATTCGGATTGGCGGTTGGTGACTAGTGGGGTGCCCCAGGGGTCGGTGCTGGGGCCTCAGCTATTTACCATTTACATAGATGATCTGGAGGAGGGAACCGAGTGCAGGGTGTCGAAATTTGCTGATGACACCAAGATTGGGGGAAAGGCAAATTGTGCGGAGGGTGTGGAGAGTCTGCAGAAGGATCTAGATAGGCTGGGCGAATGGGCCAGGAAATGGCAAATGGAATTTAATGTTGGCAAGTGTGAGGTGGTCCACTTTGGTAGGAAGAATGGTAGGAAGGACTATTACTTACGTGGCGAAAAACTGCAGCAGGCGACGGTGCAGAGGGACCTCGGGGTCCTTGTGCATGAGTCGCAAAAACCCAGCTTGCAGGTGCAGCAGGTGGTCAGGAAGGCGAATGGGATGCTGGCCTTCATAGCGAGGGGGATTGAATATAAAAGTAGGGAGGTCTTGCTGCAGCTGTATAGGGCATTGGTGAGGCCGCAGCTGGAGTACTGTGTGCAGTTTTGGGCGCCGCACCTGCGCAAGTATATTTTGGCCCTGGAGGGAGTGCAGAGGAGGTTTACTAGGCTGATACCGGAGTTGAGGGGATTGAGCTATGAGGAGAGGCTGAATAAACTAGGCTTGTACTCGTTAGAGTTTAGAAGAATGAGGGGAGATCTCATTGAGACGTATAAGATGATGAATGGGATGGATAGGATAGAGGTGGAGAGACTCTTCCCGCTCAAAAAAGACAGTAGGACTAGGGGGCACAGCCTCAAGATAAAGGGGAGGCGGTTTAGAACGGAGTTGAGGAGGAACTTCTTCACTCAAAGGGTGGTGAATCTCTGGAATTCTCTGCCCGTTGAAGTGGTGGAGGCTGCCTCGCTAAATATTTTTAAGAAGCGGGTTGATGGGTTCTTGATAAGAGAGGGGATTAAGGGTTATGGGGAGAGGGCGGGAAAGTGGAACTGAGCCACAACAGATCAGCCATGATCTTATTGAATGGCGGGGCAGGCTCGAAGGGCTAGATGGCCTACTCCTGCTCCTATTTCTTATGTTCTTATGTTCTTATGTTAGTGTCACAAGAAGGCTTGTATTAACACTGCAATGAAGTTACTGTGAAAATCCCCTCCTTGCCACACTCCAGCACCTGTTCAGGTACACTAAGGGAGAATTCTCTACTTGCTTCTGGAAGATTCTCTGTCATCCAGCCAACTATGTAATCAGAAACCAATCACGTGGCTCGAGCATCCAGTGAAATTACTTTTGAATGATGTTAATTCATTTGACATGTCCCATACACCAGCAGCCATATAAATCAGAGACCACAGTCTCGGTTAGTGTAAACAACTTCCCTTATCTGGAAAGCTCCCAGACCAGAGGAACTTTACATCTGGTTTTAATTTATAGGTTGACCAAAAATTCCAGCATACTTAGCTCTTAGCCAGAAAGCCATTTTAAAGCCACTATTGCCATTACTGTTGGTACATTATTGTTGCAGCCATTCTTTCTTTGTCCATAATACTCAACCAATTTGGCTGCATGAGGAAGGCACCTTCCTTGGCCATTAAGCTAATGGGGAGGAGTGTGAAATATTAGATATAATGGACAGGATTTTCCAGCCAGGCTCGCCTCAAAGCCAGAAAATCCCGCCTGAGGTCAACGGACCTTTGCGTGATCTATGCCCCAGCTGCTTCAATTCCTGTGGTGGCGGGATGCAAAAATTCCCCCCAGTAAGCATAACAAGAGAGGAAGTGCTGGAAGGACCGATATCCTTGAAGGTGGATAAATCACTCGGATGGATGGATTGGATCCCAGGCTGTTGAAGAATGGCAGGGATGAAATAGTGGATGCTCTGAGGGCCATTTTTCAATCTTCAGTAGTTACAGACATGGTACCAGAGGACTAGAAGTTTGTGGATATTGTGCCATTGTTTAAAAAGGGTGCGAGGAATAGGCAAACTACTTACAGACCAGTCAGTCTGAATTCGATGGGCAAAATATGCGAGTCAATTCTGAAAAACCAGGATAAATTGTCATTTAGACACAGATTGATCAGGGGTTGTCAGCACGGGAATGTCATGTCGTAGAATTTTTTGAGCAAGTAATAAGTAGGATTGATGAGGCTAGTGCAATGCATGTAACCTACATGGATTTCAATAAGGCATTTCACAAAGTGGTTAGCAAAGTGAGTTCTCACGGAATACAGGGGAAGATAGCAGGTTGGATCCAAAACTGACTCAGTGACAGGAAACAAAGAGTAATAGTCACTGGATGTTTTTGTGAATGGAAAGCAGTTTCCGGTGGCGTTCCACAGGGCTCAGTGTTGGGGCCTTTGCTGTTTGTTGTATATATTAATGATTTGGACTTAAATGTGGGTGACATGAGTGGGAAATTTGCAGATGATACAAAAATCAGCCGTGTAGATGATAGTGAAAAGGATATCTGCGGACTCCACGATGATATAAATGTTTTGGTTGAGTGGCAGATAAGAGGCAAATGGAATTCAATCTGGAAATGTGTGAGATTAGGCATTTTGGGAGGGCTGTACCTTTATCACCACTTGGTCAAAATCCTGGAACTCCCTCCCAGTGTGGATGTACACACATCACGTGCACTGCAGGAATTCAAGAAGGCCGCTAAGGAGAGTTAAGAATGGGCAATAAGTGCTGACCTTGCCTGCGATGCTCACATTCCATGAGTGAATAAATTAAAGTGACTTAACTGGGAATGGACTGTGGGGCCCTGTGGTCGGAGTGTCTTATGAGGTGCGGAATGGTATTTTTACCCAGTTGACTATCTGAGGAGCCAATATTTGTCTGTCCGTCTTATCTATTCAAATCACTGTTAATACTCTGGCTCATGCACACCTTGTGATCTTGGGTTTTTACTACATTTTTCTTAGCAGTGAAAACAGACCAGATTGACTTTCCTTATTGTTTTTATTCCCTTTGCGATACTGGAAGCTTTCCCATAACAGAGTCTAAAATTGAGAATTAATTGGTATGATAGTACCTTTGTTCACAGCTCCCCCACATATTAAGTGTGTTGTGCCACAGTGTAAACCAGTTTTCTCATTAATACATGCACGGTGAGACATCGTCTTTAAGAAATCTTTGCACCTCCTTGCTTCTCTCACATTAGCACACCCAGGATCTTGGCAAGTTCTGAAATGTGTTGCCACAAAATCACCAATTTTTGTTGCATTTGTTATCACATGTCATTTTGTCAATAGATTTAGTTTTGCAACTTTGGTAACGAACAAATTGATTTCCTTGTACTGTTAAAATTGAACATTCCGTTCAAAGAAGGTGGAGACATTCCTGACGCTACATTTTAACTACTTTTTCTATCTCCTATATGTTGTGAAATTCCCTGGCAAAGCCTGTAATGGATTCCTACCAGGATTAGCTGTGAACCAGTTAATAGTATTGTTTCAGGATAGCCCATGCATTATTACTAAAGCAATGCCACAAAGGTTAGCAGACTAATGAAGAAATATCTCCTCCCTTTTGCTATAGTCGGTAGATCACTCAGCTGATCAGCTAAGTAATTGAACTCCGTGTTGATGGATAAAATACTTGTTTCTTTCACATTGTCAATGTGATGTACCTCCCAGTCATGGTACAACCTGGTAGCGATGTTTTATGATGGGCCAATATTGTTGCTGATCATCAAAAATATCTGGAGATTCAGAAATGTATCCTGATTTTCTGATAGACACTTTTACTATCATTAACATTGCTGCCTCACTGCACCAGGGACCCAGGTTCAATTCTCGCTTGGGTGACTGTTTGTACGTTCTCTCTGCATCTGGGTGGATTTCCTCTGGGTGCTTCGGTTCCCTCCCACATTCCAAAGATGTGCAAGTTAGGTGGGTTGGCCATGCTGAAGTGTCCCAAGATTACAGACTAGGGGGATTAGTGGGGTAAATACGTGAGGTTACTGGAATAGGGTCTAGGCAAAAGTTCTGTTGGTGAGTCAGTGCAGACTCGATGGGCCAAATGACCTCCCTCTGCACTGAGTTCTATGATATCTGTAGTGATGTGAAATGGGTGACATCTGTGGTATAGTGAAGAAACAGACAGTATTTAGCTTCAAGTCTACTAATAGGGATTCTGCTTGCAGACCTTTATGAAGTGATCTGGATTTTAACAATGATAATTAGGGTAGGGAATCACCACTATAGAGTACTCCCTCAATTCAGAAAGATAATCCTTCTTTAGAATTTTAATTACGAGTCTCCACTGTAAGCTTGAAGGGAAATGTAGCCCTGCTTATCCACTCACCACTCCTATTCCGAGAGTATCCTAACCCAGCAGTCAAGGATGGAAGTTTCCTCTTAATTTGGTGATCTCCATGCGCACGCACCTTCCCGGCTGACAGATGACCCATGTTTAGGATGAGCAGATGATCTATCCCAACCTCTCAGAACTGGTGGTGAAGGTAGGAATTTGTGGTGTCTGAATCGCCAATGATTTCTCACTGGATCTGGTGGTGAGAGTTAGCAGCAAAACTTATGTAAATTTGAGGCAATTCTGTGCAGCTGCTTTAAAACAGCAGGTAGAAATTCTTAAATAAAAACAGAAAATGCTGGATAAACTCAGGAGGTCTGACAGCATCTATGGACAAAAGCAGAGTTAACATTTTGGACTAAATGATCCTTCCACAGAACTGAAATTCTGATTGGTTAAAGGTACTCATTCGCTATTCTTGCCTGTCCTGTTTTTTACCCACCTATTTGGTTAATATCTTCCCTGAATTCTTTTCTTTACTCGCAGCTTTGAGTTAACTGAATCTGTTATTGGAGTTGAGCAATTATGTGAAAAGGGAAACCAAAACAGGTCCCTACTTTTTTTTGAGGTCCATTGGTTTTGGGTTTTCATTTTCAGGTTTACATATGCTTTCTCTCCCATGTCCCATTTTGCTCTGTTCTCTGGTTCAAAAAGGAACCAAATTAAGCATTAAAACTGCTCATGTGTTAAAATACCTATGACCAGCTAATGTCACAAGAGATAGTCCAGGCTCTTGCAGAAAATAAATCACACCCCGAGATAAGAAATATTCTAAAGGCAAAATATTGTGGATGCTGGAATCTGAAACAAAACAGAACATGCTGGAAAATCTCAGCAGTTTGGGAGCCATGAGGGGCAGACCTCATATTGGTGATGTTTAATTGCATTTTGGATGAGATGGAAACCATATATCATCAGGATTATTTTCTGACAAGGATACAACATAAATGTAATTGCTAAGGAACGTCTGGCCGGTTTGCACCTTTCAGCAAAATTGCTGTGCCCTCTTGCCAAGGAAAATGGGTGACCGTGTTCATTGTTACCTGATTTTTAGTACGAAAATTTCAACTACTTGTTTCCACTCTGGATGATCCTTCGCCAGCTCCGAAAATAGAGTGGAAACGCTGGCTCTATTCTCTCTCTGTCAAACCTGCTGAAATTTTCCTGCTTTTTTTTTGTTTTTGATAAAACTATTGAGTTTATTTTGTGGTGCTGGCAAAGCTTACTACTTACAAAATTAATTTGATCTACCCGTGTCAAAAAGCCTAAGCGTACATTAGCTGAAATATAGTTAAACCGTGTAATGCTTGTGTTACGATGAAGTCACCATTTTTTTTTACTTTGGTAGGTATTCTTTTTCTGCACCTGGTGGCTGGTTTTTTTCTTTGTCATTTGTGAGTTTACCTAGCTGAAGGACATAACAAATTATTTTCCAGTCAGATGCTGTTGGACGTAAATTATAATTATTTGCTCTGGAAATAGAGAACCAGATACCATCCATTCAGAATTGATGATGATTCTGATTAAGAATCTCAACCCCTGTGGCCTCTGCCCCTGCCAGATGTATGGGGCAGACCTCGTACTGGTGGTGATTAATTGCATTTTGGATGAGATGGAGACCATGTATCATCAGGATTATTTTCTGTACAGGGATGCAACATAAATGCAATTGCTAAAGAACGCCTGGCTGGTTTGCACCTTTCAGCAAAATTGCTGCTCCCTCTTGCCAAGAAAAACAAGTCTTGTCTGTTTTTTTTATTTTGAAAATTTGAACTACTTTATTATTTGTGAAATCTTTTCATGACACGTGCAGTAAATTTATTTTACTTTGCCACCTTGGTATGCTTACATTTTGAGTCATCTTGTAAGCACCAATGGTCTATCATGTTTTATGCAACTTTTTTTCATCCAGAGCCTTTTATTGTTGAGACTGCTGTGAATTATGGGTGCCAACAAGTCAGAATACTTGTTAGGACACTGACCATTGATACAGCATTGCCTCAGTCTAATTCAAACAGGAGGTCAGGAAGGGAGGATCGCCAGCCCATAACGAAGCTCCACTCGCTTTTCCTTTCCTTTAGCCTTTGTATATTGCCCATGTTAAAAAGACCATTTGGGGGTTGAAATTCCATAGGGATTTTCCTGCTTGTCTACCAAACAATCAGTGGGGAAAAAATGCATGGAAACCTCAGGAAAACCATGTTCCTGCTGCTCTACAAATAATGAAAAGCAGTACAGCACAGGAACAGGTCTTTCAGCCCACCAAGCCTGTGCCGACACATGCTTTTCTAAACTAAAGACCTCTTGTCTCTACACAGGGTCCGTATCACTCTATTCCCTGCCTGTTCATATATCTGTCAAGATGCCTCTTAAATATTGCTATTGTATCTGCTTTTGCCACCACCTCTGAAAGTGCATTCCATGCATGTACCACCTTGTGTGTAAAACAAAAAAGAACTTGTCTCTCACATCTTTAAACTTTCTCCCTTTTACCTTTAAGCCTATATCCCCTAGTAATTGGTGTTTCTAACCTGGCAAAAAGTCTACAACTCGCCGTTCTATCATGTGTCTTGTAATTTTGTAAACTTCCATCAGTTACCCCTCAGCCTCAAATGAAAACAAACCAAATTTGTCCAATCTCTCCTCAGCTAATACCCTTTCTGTATTTTCTGCAGCTCTTCCCACAAACCTAATGGACAAGCAAGTGTTAGTTTGCAGAAATTCACCCCATCACATTGGTTTAAAAAAAATCAAAGCTCTTTTGTAGGTCCTACCTTAGTCTCTGGCACAGTTGACTGTCCAATGGAGCCAACCCCAACATGATCAAGGGAACCTCCAACAATGGTGGCTAACAGCAACACACAAGAGAGATAGAAGGAGGAAAGATTCTGAAGTGAGTCGGAAATAGCAGGACAGTTACAGCCAAATGGAGACAGATGCTATTACTCTTCTTTTTTTGTCTGCAAGTGAAATCTCCAGAGATTTATTGGAGTTGCACCAGTTGTTGTTTCCTCCGATTCCCTCTTTATTATGGTGCCCTAGAACTGCCAAAGGGTGAACATAGTCATTTCTTGCAGAGCTGTCTCTGATGTGACGATATAAATGAGAGCATTTTGCTATGGGCAACAATTTCCATTCATGTTTTGCTTTAAATGTGCTTTCAAAAAAAAAGAATCCCAAGGTGCCTCCGAGATCAGAGAAGGTCATAGGAATTGGCTGATGAGCCAGAAAGGAGAGTTTAGATAATACTGTCAGTTCATGGTGTCACAGCATGTCAGGATCTATGTCTAAGCAGCAGTTTCGAAGCATAGAAAGGGATAACTAAGATGTATTGATAATCTCTTGGATGTCTCTGGTGTATTGTATTGTAAAAGAACTCAATCATATCCGTTTTTCCTTTAAGTTAAGAGTAAACCTTATATGCACTGCGATTCTGTTGAAATTGCAGAAATTGAGGGGAACTGTTGGCAAGGAAGCACTTGGCTTCTCTGTGTCATTATCGGGCTTTTTTTTTAATGCAACTTGGATGATATTTTTAATTCCTAACTAGCACTATAAAATGATCTGGCAGATTCTGCAGCAGTGTCCACACAACATTAAGATAGGAGCGATTAGCTGCTTGAACATCTTTTCAAACACAGTGAATCTGGAATAATTTCAATGATTGAGCTTAAAGCTCACTATAAATCTGGCCCTAAATCTTTCACTCTGAATTAATTCAGATCCACAATAGGCTGATGCTAGCAGAGTAATTTTCCAAATTTGTGCATCTGGTGTGGATATTGCAAATGTCAGAATGTTGTACACGAGTTTCATAGAAACATAGAAGATCAGAGCAGGAGGAGGCTATTTGGCCCTTCGAGCCTGTTCCACCGCCATTCATTACAATCATGGCTGATCGTTCAACACAATAGCCTAATCCTGCTTTTTCCCTATAACCTTTGATCCCATTCACTGCAAGGGCTATATCCAGCCATCTCTTGAATACATTCAATGTTTTGGCATCAACTACTTCCTGTGGTAATGAATTCTACAGGCTCACCACTCTTTGGGTGAAGAAATGTCTCCTCACCTCCATCCTAAATGGTTTACTCTGAATCCTCAGACTGTGACTCCTGGCTCTGGACTTCCCCCACCAACGGGAACATTCTCCCTGCATCTATCCTATCTAGTCCTGTTAGAATTTTATAAGTGTCTATGAGATTCCCCCACTCATCTAATTTCCAGTGAAAACAATCCTAATCTAGTTGATCTCTCCTTGTACTTTAGTGCTGCCATCCCCAGAATCAGCCTGCACCCCTTGAGAGCAAGAACATCCTTCCTCAGGAAAGGAGACCAAAACTGCACACAATATTCTAGATGTGGCCTCAACAAAACCCTTATATTTTCAACAACACATCCCTGCTCCTGTACTCGCAACCTCTCGCAATGAAGGCCAACATACCGTTTGCCTTCTTTACTGCCTGCTGCACCTGCATGCTTACCTTCAATGACTGGTGCACAAGGACACCCAGGTCCCACTGCACACTCCCCTCTCCCAATTTACAGCCATTCAGGTAGTAATTTTCTGCCTTGTTTTTGCTTCCAAAGTGAATAACTTCACATTTATTCAAATTATACGGCATCTGCCATTGATTTGTCCGCTCATCCAACACATCCAGTTCATTCTGCATCCTCATCACAGTTCATCCTGCCACCCAACTTGGCATCATCTGCAAACTGGAGATGTTACATTTTGTCCCCTCATCTTAATCAATATATACTGTGAATAGCTGGGATCCCAGCACCAATTTCCGTGGCACCCCAGTAGTTACTACCTGCCAATTTGAAAAGCATCCATTAATTCCTATTCTTTGTTTCCACTCTGCCAACCAGTTTTCTATCCATTTCAATACACGTCCCCCAAACCCACGTGCTTTAATTTTGCACGATAATCTCTCATGCAGGACTTTGTCAAGTGCTTTCTGAAAGTCCAAATATACTACATTAACTGGCTCTCCATTGTCAACTCTACTAGTTATATCTTCAAAGAATTCCAGCAGATTTATCAAGCATGATTTCCCTTTCATAAATCCATGCTGTGTCTGATCTTGCCACTGCTTTCTCAATGCTCTGCTATAAAGTCCTTGATAATAGATTTGAGAATTTTCCCCACTACCAATGTTAAGCTTACTGGTGTATAATTCCCTGACTTCTCTCTACCTCCTTTTTGAATATTGGAGTGACATTAGCTATCCTCCAATCTGCAGGGACTGTTCCAAAGTCTATAGAATCCTGGAAGAGGCATGTCCTGAAGTACTCTGGGATATAGATTATCAGGCCCTGGGGTTTTATCCACCTTCAATCCCATCAATTTTTCCAGGACCATTTCCCTACAAACATTGATCTCCCTCAGTTTTTCCCTCTCACTAAATCTTGCATTCTCCAACATTTCAGGCATCTGATTTGTGTTTCTTTTATGCAGACAGAACCAAAGCATGTATTCAGTTGCTCAGCCATTCCTTTGCCCTGATGAAGGAGCAGCACTCTGAATGCTTGTGATTACAAATAAAAACGTGTTGGATTTTAACCTGGTTCATAGAGTTCCTACAGTGCAGAAGGAGGCATCAAGTCTGCACCAACACAATCCCACCCAAGCTCTATTCTGGTTACCCTGCTAATCCCCTGACACTAGGTCAATTTAACATGGCCAATCAACTTAACCTGCAAATCTTTGGACTGAGGGAGGAAACTGGAGCACCAGAAGGAAATACACGCAGACACGGAGAGAACATGCAAACTCCACACAGACAGTGACCCAAGGCTGGAATTGAATCTGGGTCCCTGGCACTGTGACCCAGGGAGGCATCAGTGCTAACCAGTGTTGTGAGATTTCTTACTGTGCCCACCTCAGTCCAATGCCAGCATCTCCACAAATTAGGTGGTACAATTGGATTTTGAGATAATCATCTTCAGTCCAAAGGCAGGTCCAGCTCACAAAAGCATGACCTCCATTATGGATAGGGCAAGGAGGCAGGTCCTGAATTCACACCAGCCAGAATGGAGTGATGGTGAATGGGGTGCCAATCAAGCAGCTGCTTCGTTCTGGATGGTGTTGAGCTTTTTGAGTATTATTGCAGTTCTATTGCTCCAGACAAGTGGTGAACATTCCATCACACTTGTGCCTTGTAAATGACGGACAGGCTTCAGGGCGGTGGAGGTGAGTTACTCATTGCACAATTCCCAGCCTCTGAGTTGCTCTTTTGGCCACCGTATGCATTTAACTGCTCCGGTTAAGTTTCTTGTCAATGGCAAGCATGATGGTGGGGGGATTGGATGATGGTAATGCCATTGAATGTCAAGAGGAGATGGATTCTCTCTTGTTAGAGATGGGCATTGCCTGGAACCTTTGTGGAGCAAATATTACATGCCACTTGTCAGCCGAAGCCGGAATATTTTCAGATCTTACTGCATGTGCGCTCAGACTGTTTCAGTGTCTTAAGGGTTATGAAACAGACTAAACATTATGCATTCATCAGCGAAGGTCCCCTCTTCTGGCCTTGTGATGAATGGAAGGTAATTGATTAGCAGATGAAAATAGTTGGGCTGACGACAGTTGCCTGAGTCCCGGTGATGTCCTGGCATGAAGGTGATTAACCTCAACAACCACAGACGTCTTTCCTTGTGCTAAGTATGAGTTAGAGATCCCACCCCACTAATTTCTATTGACTTCAATTTTGTTAGAACTCCTTGATGCTGTACTCAGTCAAATGTTGCCTTGATGTCAAGGACAGTCGGTCTTGTGTCACCTTACATCTGTAATGTTGCTAATATGTTGTGGAGCATATTAGTCAATTACATAATAGCCTAAGTTAATTGAAAAAAAGAATCATGATGTAGTTACTGCAATTCAGTCTTTTGAATACATCCTCTGCATTAAAGCAAACATTGTTCTCTGGATGTGGACAGCACCATCAAGGCCACATTCATTCCCCATTTTTAGTACCAAAAATGGTACTTTTTTTTTCTGATTGGGGCACTTCAGAGGGCATTGTGTCATTTACATAACTTAGGCTAGAGAAAATACATTACTGAACCAGTTTGGTTTTTAACAGCAGTTTGGCAGCTTTCATATGTGAAATCCAAACCCCCATTCCTGACACCAGTGCGTACTCAGGAGCGGCAGCAACACCAGTGCCACCTGAAAGTCGGCCGAGTCCCCCCGCTAAGTCCAAACCCTCCAGAGGATGCCCTCCAAGGGCACTGTCAGCTACAGGGCATGCAGAAGGCAGCAGGCCAACTCCATTGCTGATGTACATCTTCAGGAGTCACCAAGATGTAGCAGCTGGCTGCACAAGATTAAGAAGTTTTAGGAGCACAGAGAGGACATGGGTGAAGGTAGACACTGTCATTAAGAGATTTGATAATGTAGCATAGTAACAATTTGCCATATTAAAGAATTCCACATCTCAAAGCCACAGCACCTCCCTGTGGGATAGGGGTCAGTCTTCCCATCTGAACTCCTATGCTCCTTCAGGTCCTTCAAGCAATCCCAACAGTGACACTGTCTGTGACAGACATCCTGGAATGACTGCTTCATCATTCACTGAATCCTTGTGATCCCTTGACTTTGCCCTTTTTTTTCATTCATTCATTCATGGGACATGGGCGTCATTGGCTGGCCAGCATTTATTGTCCATCCATTGTTGCCCAAGAGCAGTTGAGAGTCAAACATATTGCTGTGGCTCTGGAGTCACATGTTGGCCAGACCAGGTAAGGATGGCAGATTTCCTTCCTTAAAGGATATTAGTGAACCAGATGGGTTTTTCTTACAATCGACAATGGTTTCAAGGTCATTAGTAGATTCTTAATTCCACATTTTTTTTTTTATTGAATTCAAATTCCACCATCTGCTGTGGTGGGATTCAAACCCAGGTCCCCAGAACATTAGCAGAGTCTCTGAATTAACAGTCTAGCGACAATACCTCTAGGTCTTGGCAGCCCCCTTGGAACAGTAGGACAAAGGAATGTTCCCCCAACCCTCAGTCAGACATGAACCTGGGAGTCAGTGTGCAATCAGGAGACAGATCGGAATCAGACATAAGCAGAAGCTGAGGGGCATCACAGTTTTCCTCACAATCAGTTAACATCACCCTCTTGTCTTGACAAGCGACCAACCCAGGTCCATCACGTTAGCACGATGTCAAAGAGACCTTCAGAGGGATTGGAGGTGTGGGGAGTGGTTAAAAGGTGAGGGAATGCTTGTGGAGCTGCCAGACACCAAGCCTCCCAATCCATGAATCTGAATGCTATCAGGTCCTTTCTGATCCTGGCCTGGCGCACCCGAGCCACTGTTTGTCCTCCATCCTTTTGGGTCCTCCTTAGGCTCATCCCCCATTCTCACTTAGCCCTCCTCTTCTTCCCCCTCTAGAATGTCACTCTGTTGCTGTACCAGATTGTGAAGGGCACAGCAAACGGCAACAATGTGGGACACGCTGTGGGGGCTGCACTGAAGAGCAGTGGTGGCGTGGTCAGCCTGGGCGAGGCCTTTGAAGACCCTGGGGATCTTGAGCTCCACAACATGTAGCTATCATGAATGCTTCCTGGGAGGCATGTACACATGATGTTCAGGCAGTGAGCACCCATGAGTTGCACATTCAAGGAGTGGAAGCCCTCTTGGTTGATGAAAGGTACTCACTGATTCCACGGTGCACTCGAGGCAACATGTGTTTTGTTGATGGCCTTCTGGGTCTGAGGCATCCCAGCAATGGAAACAAATTCTGCAGCCCAGCTACTTTGGTGGGCCTAGTCCAGGTCAAGTGGATGCACTCAGAGGCCTGGAGATGTGGAGCATCTGTCATTTCTCGGATGCACTTATGCACTGATGACTGAGAGGTGCCACGCAAGTCCTCAGTTGAGCCCCGGAATTACCTGGGTGCGTAAAAGTTCAGGGCTGTCTTGAGCTTCACAGTCACCAGGAGAGGGGGTCTTCACAGACTTTCTATCTAATTATGCTATCCAGTCTGATCTTGTGTCTGAGTATTTCTTTTCATATCCGGCTATAGCTTTTCCAGTTTGCTGTTTTATTTTCCTTTCTTTTTTTTTGCTGTATGTCCCATTGTTCCTTTTTATTCAAACCCCATGATTTTTAGCCCTTGAAGAAGCCAGCATCAGAAGTGGGAGGGTGCTAAAACTAGCCCTGCCAATGTGTGCTGGTTTCCTGGCTCAAACACAGCACAGTAAGAAGTCTCACAACACCCGGTTAAAGTCCATAGGTTTATTTGGTAGCGCAAGCTTTCCGAGTCTCAGGATCCTTCATCAGATGAGTGAAGAGCTATGTTCACAAACAGGGCATATATAGACACAATAGATTCAATTTACAAGATAATGGTTGGAATGTGAGTCTTTGCAGGTAATCGAGTCTTAAAGGTACAGACAATGTGAGTGGGAAGAGGGTTAAACACAGGTTAAAGGGATGTGTATTGTCTCCAGCCATGACAGTTAGTAAGATTTTGCAAGCCCAGGCAAGTCGTGGGGGCTTACAGATAGTGTGACATGAAATCAAGATCCCGGTTGAGGCTGCTGTCGTGTGCGGAATTTGGCTATCAGTTTCTGCTCAGCAATTCTGCATTGTTGTGTGTTGTGAAGGCCGCCTACCTGAAGATCAGAGGCTGAATGCCATGATTACTGAAGTGTTCCTGACTGGAAGGGAACACTCGTGCCAGGTGATTGTTGAGCTGTGTTCATTCATCCATTGTAGTGTCTGCATGGTCTCCCCAGTGTACCATGCCTTGGGACATTCCTTCTTGCAGTGTATCAGGTCGATAGCATTGGCCCTGTCGCAAGGTGTGTACCATGTACCTGATGGATGGTGTTCTCATATGAGATGATAGCATCTGTGTCGATGATCCAGCACGTCTTGCAGAGGTTGCTGTGGCAGGGTTGTGTGGTGTAGTGATCACTGTTCTCCTGAAGGATGGGTAGTTTGCTGCAGACAATGTTCTGTTTGAGGTTGTGCAGTCGTTTGAAGGCAAGAGAAAGGGGTGTGCGGATGGCCCTGGCAAGATGTTCGTCATCATCAATGACATGTTTAAGACTCCGGAGAAGATGTCGTAGCTTCTCCGTTCCAGGGGAATACTGGACAACAAAGGGTACTCTGTGTGCCGTGTCCCATGTTTGTCTTCTGAGGAGGTCGGTGCGGTTTTTCGTTGTGGCATGTCGGAACTGTTGATTTGGTGAGTCGAGCACCATACCCTGTTCTTATGAGGACGTCTTTCAGCATCTAGAGGTGTCTGTTACGATCCTCCTTACCTGAGCAGATCCTGTGTATACGGAGGGCTTGTCTTAGGGGATGGCTTCTTTTAACATGTTTAGGGTGGAAGCTGGAGAAGTGGAGCATCGTGAGGTTATTCGAGGGCTTGCGGTACAGTGAAGTGCTGAGGTGACCGTCCTAGATGGCGATGCGTGTGTCCAAGAGTGCAACTGATTCTGGTGAGTAGTCCATGATGAGTCTGATGATAGGATGGAACTTGTTGATGTCATCATATAGTTGTTTTAATGATTGTTTGCCATGAGTCCAAAGGAAGAAAGTGTCATTGCTGTATCTAGTGTATAGCATTGGTTAAAGGTCCTGTGCAGTGAAGAGGTCTTGTTCAAATCTGTGCATGAAGATGTTGGCATATTGAGGTGCGAATTTGGTCCCTGTGGATGTTCCGTGTGTCTGGATGAAGAGCTGGTTGTTGAAGGTGAAGACATTGTGGTCCAGGATAAAGCGGATGAGTTGTAAAATTGCATCTGGAGATTGGCAGTTGTCAGTACTGAAGCAGTTGCAGCAATGCCGTCATCATGCGGGATGCTGGTGTCAAGTGCTGAGACACCCATTGTGACGAAGAGTGCGTCTGGTCCAATTGCTCCATGTGTGCTGAGTTTCTGTAGGAAGTCCTCTCTCCACTCACATTGTACCTTTTTTTTTAAGCCTTGATTACCTGTAAAGACTCGCATTCCAACCATTATCTTGTAGATTGAGTTTGTGTCTGTATATGCCCTTTAGTGAACAGAGCTCTTCACCTGATGATGAAGGAGCCTGAGACTCAAGCTTGTGCTGCCAAATAAACTGTTGGACTTTAACCTGGTGTTGTGAGACTTCTTACTATACTTACCCCAGTCCAATGCCGGCATCTCCACATCATGGCTATCATCCAACACAGGTCCAGGCCTTTAATACAGAGGTGGGACTTGGCAGGGGAGGAGTTTCTAGTTGCCAGTAGATCTACCTACCCACATTCAGCAGGTAGCTGATGTAGCTCATTGAAGCCAATTGGAGAGTTCACCTGGACTTTTCCACTGGCCTCCTGGTAGCACCCCTCCCACCCTCTTGCATTCCTGTCAGTCATCAAAAGCAAAGAAAATTACAGCACAGGAACAGGCCCTTCAGCCCTCCAAACCTGTATCATCCGTGCTGCCCAACTAAACTAAAACCCCCTGCCCTTCCGGGGACCACATCCCTCTATTCCCATCCTCTGCATGTATTTGTCAAGACTCCCCTTAAAAGTCACTATCGTATCCGCTTTCACTACCTTCCCTGACAGTGAGTTCCAGGCACCCACCATCCTCAGTGTAAAAAAAGATTTGCCTCGTACAGCTCCTTTTGAACATGCTCCTCGACCTTAAACCTGTGCCCCCTAGTAATTGACTCTTCCATCCTGGGAGAAAGCTTCTGACTATCCACTTTGTTCATGCCTCTCATAATCTTGTAGACTTCTATCAGGTCGCCCCTCAAACTCCGTCGTTCCAGTGAGAACAAACCAAGTTTCTCCAATCTCTCCTCATACCAAATGCCCTCCATATCAGGCAGCATTCAGGTAAATCTTTTCTGCACCTTCTCCAAAGCCTCTACATCCTTCTGGTAGTGTGGCAACCAGAATTGAACATTATATTCCAAGTGCAGCCCTAAGTACAGTTCTATATAGCCATGACTTGCCAATTTGTAAACTCAATGCCCCAGTTGATGAAAACATTGTTGACTACCTTCTCCACCTGTGTTGCCACTTTGCGACCTGTGTACCTATACATCCAGGTCCCTCTGCCTATCTCTTAAGGGTTCTGCCATTTAATGTATATTTCCTATTTGAATGAGACCTTCCAATGCATTACCTCACATTTGTCTGGATTCAACTCCATCTGCCAAGTCTCGAAATAATGTATATCCTGCTGTATCCTTTGATGGTCCTCATCACTGTCGGCAAATCCACCAACCTTTGTGTCGTTCACAAACTTACTAATCAAACCAGTTACATTTTCCTTAAACATTTAAATATTTATTACAAAAGCAAAGGTATCAGTACTGATCCCTGAGGAACGCCACTTGTCACAGCTCTCCATTCAGAAATGCACCCTTCCACTGCTATTCTCTGTCTTCTTTGACCGAGCCAGTTTTGTATCCACCTTGGCAGCTCAGCTCTGATCCCATGTGACTTCATCTTCTTCACCAGTCTGCCATGAGGGACGTTGTCAAAGACTTTAGTGATGTCCATGTAGACAACATCCACTGCCCTACTCTCAGTCATCTTCATCACTTCCTTGAAAAACTCAATCATGTTAGTGAGGCATGACTTCCCTTTCACAAAAACATGTTGCCTCTCACTAATGCATCCACATATTTCCAAGCGGGAGCAAATCCTGTCTCAAAAAATCCTCTCCAATAATTTCCCTACCACTGACTGCATGTAATTACCTGGATTTTTTTTTTGCTACCTTTCTTAAACAAAGGAATAACATTGGCTATTCTCCAATCCTCTGGGAACTTCCCTGTAACCAGCGAGGATACAAAGATTTCTCTCAAGGCCCCAGCAATTTCCTCCCTTGCCTATCTCAGCATTCTGGTGTATATCCCATCAGGCCCTTAATGTTTCTCAAGAACCTCAATACCTCCTTTTTTGATCTCAACATGACTCAAACTATCTACACTCCCTCATCCTCATGCAACCAATTGCCTTCACCAATCGCAGTCGCCCTCATTTTCCAAGTCAGGGATAGGGGTTAAATCCTTAAGTGTCAAGGCTTGAAGGTTGGGTGCTGCACATCAGGAAAGCTAGACTAGCGACTGTCAGCGTTAACCACCTGACTGTACTGGGGATATACGCTGACATCTCCACATCCTGTACTGGGGGGTACAGGAGACCTCAAAGTTGACATGGATATCCATGTGCCCAAAGTGGTGACTGGCCTGTGATCTGTTTTAATTTATATGTTAAATAAAATGAAAGATGAATGTCTCCATTAGGAAGAGCTCTCTCCCTTACTTACCTTGCCCATTTCAAGCTAGAAGGACTCTGGCTCTTCAGTTTTGGAGGCCCACCCACCGATCTTAATCGGATGGTGGGCACATGCCCTTTGGCTATTAATTATCCCCCCTTCTGAAAATCAAGGCCTGTTTTTGCTGTCATACCTGCACTGACCTCTGGTTTCCTGCCCCAAGGGAAAATCCTTCCTTGTTTGTTTTGTTGCAAGCTCAAGAGTTTATCTGACAAACACTAGTTGTCAGTATTTGATTTTAATCCAGGTTAAAGCCTTTATCCTAATGAAAAAGCTGTCTGCACGCATGGCTGTGTGTATAATGTATACCCACAACTTCTCATTAATCTTTGACATACTTATTGCAACCATTAAAACATCTGCTTTTATTATAATCTGACCGTTGTTCACACATAGTTAATGTGTATAATTGTGTGACATCTTCTCACTATTGCAACAACAGTTGACACTGAGTTCTCAAATGACTTTCATTTGACGTATTGTTTTCTAAACGCTTAACATCGCTCTTGTGAAATAAAAGAAATGGTGACGTATTGGACGTTTTCTGCAATAACTAGATCTGCCTGAATTGAGGAATTTCACACCATTGTAGCAATGGCCTGAAAAGGGAAGTATAGAACACTGTGCAATATTCACAAACATTGGAAACTCAAAGAGGAATTAGCAAATGTGAAAATGGCCATGTTGCCAGAGGTGGGAAGCATTGAATTGCAGACTACGTAAAACAAAGAACAGCACAGTAACAGACACTTCGGCTCACCAAGCCTGCGCCCGTCTGTATCCCTGTATTCCCTGCCTGTTCATATATCTATCCAGAGAAGTTTTAAACGTCGCTAATGTGTCTGCCTCAACCACCTCATTTGGCAATGCATTCTAGGCCCCTACCACTTCTCTGCTGAACCTTTCCCCCCCGACCTTGAACTTGTGCCTCCCTGTAATTGTCATTTCTGCCCTGGGGAAAAAGCTTCCAACTGTTCACCTTATCTATACCCCTCATAATTTTATAAACATCTATCAGGTTGCCTGTCAGCCTCTGTCTTTCCAGGGAGAACAATCCCAGTTCATTTAGCCACTCTCCATACCCCAATATTAGTATCAAAGTCCAAAATTGGATAATCATAGACTGATCTTCCTCACAAGTCTAGAAATATGAGAGAGTGCTGCACTGTTAGAGGTGCCACCGCTCAAATGAATTGTTGAACCAAGGCCCTTTCTGCCCTCTGGATCTGTGGCACAATTTTGCAGAAGAGCAGGGGAGCTATCTGCGATGTCCTGTTCAAAATATTTTCCTCAATTCTGCAGCACTAGGGCAGGTCATCTGTTCCGTGGAGTTTGTTCTGAATTGATGGGCAGGCATGTCCCCGACATTGTAACAGTAAGCGCACTTCAGCAGTACTTAACAGTACAGGAATCTGGGTGTATAGGTACACAGGTCACTGAAAGTGGCAATGCAGGTGGAGAAGATAGTTAAGAAGGCATACCGCATGCTTGCCTTCAACGGCTGGGGCATTGATTTTAAAAACTGGCAAGTCATAAGGGGGATAAGGGGCATAAGTTGATAAGGGGGATGTGCTGGATATTCTAGAGGGTTTGAAAATAGATAAGTCCCCTGGTCCGGATGGGATTTACCCTAGGATTCTCTGGGAGGCAAGAGAGGCGATTGCAGAGCCTCTGGCTCTGATCTTCAGGTCGTCGTTGGTCTCTGGTATAGTACCGGAAGATTGGAGGATAGCGAATGTTGTCCCATTGTTTAAGAAGGGGAACAGAGACTTCCCCGGGAATTATAGACCGGTGAGTCTTACTTCTGTTGTGGGCAAGGTTTTAGAAAAAATTATTAGGGATAGGATTTATAGTTATTTGGAGAGTAATGAATTGATTGGAGATAGTCAGCATGGTTTTGTAGCGGGTAGGTCGTGCCTTACTAACCTTATTGAGTTTTTTGAGAAAGTGACCAAAGAGGTGGATGGGGGTAAGGCAGTTGACGTGGTATATATGGATTTTAGTAAGGCGTTTGATAAGGTTCACCATGGTAGGCTTCTGCAGAAAATGCAGATGTATGGGATTGAGGGTAGTCTAGGAAATTGGATCAGGAATTGGCTAGCAGATAGGAGACAGAGGGTGGTGGTTGATAGTAAATACTCGTCATGGAGTTCGGTTACGAGTGGTGTGCCTCAGGGATCTGTTTTGGGGCCACTGCTGTTTGTAATTTTTATTAATGATCTGGATGAGGGTATAGTTGGGTGGATTAGTAAATTTGCTGATGACACCAAAGTCGGAGGTGTGGTAGATTGTGAGGAAAGGTGTCATAGTTTGCAGGGAGACTTAGACAGGTTGCAGAGCTGGGCCGAGAGGTGGCGGACGGAGTTTAATGCGGAGAAGTGTGAGGTAATTCACTTTGGTAGGAATAACAGATGTGTTGAGTATAAGGCTAACGGGAGGACTTTGAATAGTGTGGATGAACAGAGGGATCTAGGTGTATGTGTACGTAGATCCCTGAAAGTTGGGAATCAAGTAGATAAGGTTGTTAAGAAGGCATACGGTGTCTTGGCGTTTATTGGTAGGGGGATTGAATTTAGGAGTCGCAGCGTCAAGTTGCAACTGTACACAACTCTGGTGCGGCCGCACTTGGAGTACTGTGTGCAGTTCTGGTCCCCACATTACAGGAAGGACGTGGAGGCTTTGGAGAGGGTGCAGAGGAGGTTTACCAGGATGTTGCCTGGTATGGAGGGGAGGTCCTATGAGGAGAGACTGAGGGATTTGGGGTTGTTTTCGCTAGAAAGAAGGCGGCTAAGAGGGGATCTTATTGAAACATATAAGATGATTAGAGGTTTAGATAGGGTGGATAGTGATAGCCTTTTTCCTCGGATGGAGAAAGCTAGCACGAGGGGGCATGGCTTTAAATTAAGGGGGGGTAGTTATAGGACGGATGTCAGAGGTAGGTTCTTTACCCAGAGGGTGGTGAGGGATTGGAATGCCCTGCCTGCTGCAGTTGTAAATGCGCCTAGTTTGGGGGCGTTTAAGAGATCCGTGGATAGGTTTATGGACGAAAAGGGATTGGTTTAGATTAGTGGGTCATTGTTTTTTAACTGGTCGGCGCAACATTGTGGGCCGAAGGGCCTGTTCTGCGCTGTAATGTTCTATGTTCTATGTCATGTTGCAGCTTTATAGAACCTTAGTTAGGCTGCACTTGGAATATAGTGTTCAATTCTGGTCACCACAATACCAGAAGGATTTGGAGAGGGTACAGAAAGGATTTACCAGGATGTTGCCTGGTATGGAGGGCATTAGCTATGAGGAGAGGTTGGAGAAACTTGGTTTGTTCTCACTGGAGCAACAGAAATTGAGGGGAGACCTGATAGAAGTCATAAGATAATGAGAGGCATGGACAGAGTGGATCATCAGAAGCTTTTTCCCAGGATGGAAGAGTCAATTAATAGAGGGCATAGGTTTAAGGTGCAAGGGGCAAGGTTTAAAGGAGATGTACAAGGCAGATTTTTTACAGAGTGGTGGGTGCCTGGAACTCATTGCCGTGGAAGCAGATATGGTAGTGAATTTTAAGGGATGTTTTGACAAATACATGAATAGGATGGGAATAGAGGGATATGGCCTCTGGAAGGATAGGGGGTTTTAGTTCAGTTGGGCAGCATGGTTGGTGGAGCCTTGGAGGGCCACATGGCCTGTTTCTGTGCTGTAATTTTTGTTTGTTCTTTGTTCTAATTGGCTGCAATGAGCTTTGAAATGCCCAGAGGTTGTGATGCACTCTACATAAATGCAAGTTTAGTTTTTTCTAACCCCTTAAGGGTAAACTTCCCCAGCAATTAGATCCACCTTCCCCACCAATCATCAACTCTTCCCCTCATCCCTGACCCAACATCATTCCCTCAAATCTCTTTATGAATGTCTGCAATCACAATCTCTGCCCCACCTCCTGAAAATGATCTTTACCCCAAGCACAGCTTGAAACGTATCTAGTCTTCAGCTGCAAACTCTTCTGAAACATTCCCCCCACTACCTGACAGGAAGCCAAGCCAGTCAACCAGGCTGGCTTCTGGGTGGAGAATCTGTTTTAAAATAAAAATGTGTAGGCTATAGGATTGAAACTGCACCAAGTTCAGAACAAGCCCTCTCCTGCTCCACACCCCAGGCTTGGAAATCCACTCCCAGTAAGTATCTGGAGCCTAGTGTCTGGAAAGGCTGTTGGGAACTGAAATGAGATATTAAGATGTTATGGCAAGAGACTGAGTCTGTGGGGAAGTAAAAGAACCATCGCAACACATGAGTAATTTTTTTGTGCGTAAACTGAAGATCTCGGGGGCTGCTTGATACTTCAGGGCACTTTCCCCAGAGGGCCGTCAGCAAGCTTTCTGAGAGGTGGCAGCTGTGCTCCTTTGCAGCAGTGGCATTGAAATGGCACATTCAGCTAAGTCTCTTATCTTTGGTAACTCTGAGGCTGGTGATGGTGAGGAACTTGGCAATGGTGATAAAGTTTAAGGTCAAGGGTTTGAATGCATCTGGCGGAGCACTTGCTGATGCTGCTTGTGCAGACATGCTGTAGATCGAGAGGCAAAACCTGAGGAAGGAGGTGACTTTGGCTGCTACTGACGATCTGTGTTATAATGTAAGTTGGCCATCGGTATCTTTTAGCAGATGGCAAAACTCTGTAACTGGCTCCTTGCTGCTCAGGAATCTGTGAAGGTTTTTGTCATTGATCATTGCCAGGTAGGTTTTAACTTGATCCTCATCATGTATCCGTCTACCTTTTGGCTATTGCGGTTTCTTTTAAATGTAATTTTCAGATTCTGAAATTTATAGAAGCAATTGTACGTCAGCTGGCTGCCTGCGATATCAGCTGCATCAAACCATAAAAGACATGGGAGCAGAAGTAAACCCAATGAGTCTGTTCTGCAATGCAATGAGATCATGATTGATCTGGTTAGATAATCTTCAACTCCACTTCCCCACTTCATTTCCATAACCCCCCTGATTCCCTTACTGATTAAAAATCTGTCTGCCTCAACCTTGAACATATTTAATGACTCAGCCTTTACAGCTTCTCTGCAGTAAAGAGTTCCACTGATTCACTACCCTCTGAAAGAAGAAATTCCTCATCGTCTTTGTCTTAAATGGGTGACCGCTTACTCTGAAATGATTCCTTCTGCTCACAGACTCTCCCACAAGGGGAAACAACCTCTCAGTATCTCAGCTGCAGTCTGCCATCGATACCAGATTTCTGGAGACAGAAAGCGCAACGACTGCCCGAAGACAGACAGGGGGCCTTTCATGAGGCTTCCAACCAGTCGCGAGTCCCTCAGGTTCATTTTTTCAGTGCAGTCGGCTCTGTGCCAGATTAGTGTGAAACGTCTATCATACGGAAATGTCATGCAAATTAATATTTCCATATGATTAGTGGGCCTAGCCGGTAGTCCCATGGTCCTCTAGCATCCCCACCCCCGTCGGGAATGGATCCCACCAATGGGGTTTAGAACTGCCCCCCCCCAATAACAGGGAATTGGCATCCTCACCCCGCTGGTGGGGACAGGGGCCACTGAGACACCCCTACTCCTCCTGGGAGGTCGGAGCAATGGGTGGTGTCCTTCGGGTACTGCCAGGTGGGTACCTTGGCACTGGGCACAAGGCAGTTGCAAGGGAACAGGGCCAGAGGGGCAGGGCGTACTGAGGGCAGGACTTATTTGGGAGGGCGATCAGAGAGAACTTCTGCTACTCTGCATTGGAGCCAGTGGGAGAAGGAAGGAGGAAGGCGATCGGGACTGATCATCGTGGGTTAGAGGGAATAGCGGGTAAATGTTGTAGGGACATGGGGGAGAGCCTGGGTGGGATTGTGATTGGTGCAGACTGGATGGGCCAAATGGCCTTTTTCTGCACTGTAGGGTTTCTATGATTCTATGATAATTAGTTACAAGATATTTGCACTTAACTTTATCACTTAGAATTATGTTCTTTTTGCATTTCATTCCAAATCCATTTGAGACACAACATTGCAAAGTGTTTTGTTTAATTAAAAACTATTTAGGAAGCATCTTTTCATGGAGCAATGCATATTCAATAGGCATAAATTTTAGACAGTACACATTACACCACCTGCCACCTTTTTCACCTCTCCCTCCATATGCTCTAGCCCATTAAAGATACCAGGCTATTATATTCATGTGTTTATTCTTTTGGTTCTAGGATTATGATGCTTTCTTTGAATCAAAGGAAAACAACACGGTCTCCACATTTTTTGGTTTAAAACCAAAATCAACATCACAGGTAAGTATAACCTTTTGTTTTATCGTCAGATGACTCTATTTTCTTTCATGGTGAGGTCTTGGTGTTTTATTTAGTGTTGGCATTGATAGTGCATCTCAGCAACTGATGAAGTGGAGTACGGTTCTAAACATTGGTGCATTGCAATGATAACTTATCAGCATATGGGGTGGCACAGTGGTTAGCATTGTTGCCTCACAGCACCAGGGACCTGGGTTTGATTCTTGGCTTTGGTCACTGTCTGTGTGGAGTTTGCACATTCTCCCCGTGTCTGAGTGGGTTTCTTCCTGGTGCTCCAGTCTCCTCCCACAGTCCAAAGATGTGCAAGTTAGGCGGATTGGCCACGCTCATTTGCCCCTTAGTTTCAGGGGGACTAGCTAGGGTAAATGTACAGGGTTATAGGAGTAGGGCCTGGCTGGGATTGTGGTTGGTGCAGACTTGATGAGCAAAATGGCTCCCTTCTGTACTGTAGAGATTCTATGATTCATACAGAATTGATGTGCAGGAACAAATGCCAGAGCATCCTTCCTAGACAGTTGAATAGCATTTGGAAAGTCATGGGCTAATAAATAAAAGTAAGCCCAGATTTGTTTACTAAGTTAATGGAAAAAGTCCTGAGGGATAGGATTTATGACCATTTGGGAAAACACAGCTTAATCCAGGATAGTCAGCACAGTTTTGTGAGGGGTAAGTCTTGCCTCACAAATTTGCTTGAATTCTTTGAGGAGGTAACTAAGTGTGTAGACAAAAGTAGAGCAGTTGATGTCGTATTCATGGATTTTAAGTAAGGCATTTGATAAGGTTCCCCATGGTAGGCTCATGAAGAAAGTAAGGAGGTGTGGGATAGAAGGAAATTTGGCCGATTGGATAAGTAACTGGCTGTCTCATAGAAGACAGAGGGTGGTGGTGGAGGGAAAATTTTCAGACTGGAGGCCAGTTACCAGCAGTGTACCACAGGGATCAGTGTTGGGACCTTCGCTATTTGTGATTTTTTTTTTATCAATGACTTGGAAGAGGGGGCTGAAAGGTGGGTTAGTAAATTTGCTGATGACACCAAGATATTGGTGGAGTAGTGGATAAGCTGGAGGGCTCTTGTAGGCTGCAAAGAGACATTGATAGGATGCAGAGGTGGACCAAAAAGTGGCGGATGGAGTTTAACCCTGATAAGTGTTAGGTGATTCATTTTGGTGGGACAAACTTGAACGTAGATTACAAAGTCAATGGCAGGGTTCTGAGGAATGTGGAGGAACAGAGAGATCTTGGGGTTCATATCCACAGATCTCTGAAGGTTGCTACTTAAGTGGATAGAGCCGTGAAGAGCTTTTCAGACTGGAAAGAAGTATACAATGGTTTTTGTTTATTAAGACCACAAGTATTTTAATAACCTGGACTTGGATATATAGCACATAATTTCAAAGTTGGCACCTGATATGATAATCTAGAACTTCAAAGGGACAGAGCCAAGTTGGAATGGACGGACAGGTGGCAGATGAAGTTCAATGCAAAGACGTGATTCATTTTGGTGGGAAGAACATGGAGAAACAATATCAAGTAAAGGATTCAACTCTAAAGGATGTGCAAGAATAGAGTGACCAGGGTGTGTATGTACATAAAACATTGAAGGTGGCTGGACAGGTTGCGATAGTAGTTAATAAAGCATATAGTATACTGGGCTTTACTTAAAGGGGCATAATTTACAAAAGCAAGAAGATTATGTTCAAGTCGTATAAGTCACTAATTTAGCTTCAGCTGGGATATTGCATCCGGTTCCAAACACCACACTTCAGGAAGGATGTGAAGGCATTCAAGAGGGTGCAGATTCACAAGAATCATTCCAGGGATGTGGAACTTCAGTTATGAAGATAGATCGGAGAAGTTAGGACTGTTCTCCTTCGAGAAAAGAAGGTTGAGAGAAATTTTGATAAGAGGTATTCAAAATCATGAAGGGGTTGGACAGAGTAGATAGGGAGAAACTGTTCCCATTCATGAAAGGATCAAGAGAACAGATTTAAGTAATTAGTATAAGACACAAACGTGATATGAGGAGAAACTTCTTTACATAGCAAGTGATTAAACTCTGGAATGCACTGCATGCGAGTGTGGTGGAGGCAGGTTCAATCAAAGTATTCAAAAGGGAATTAGACTGTTATCTGAAAAGGAAGAATGTGTAGGGTTGCAGGGAGAAAGAGGGAGAATGGCACTAAGTGAGTTGCTCATTCAGTGAGCCAGTGTAGACAAACGGCCTTTTGCTGTAACAATGCTATGGTTTGTTAAATTTTGGAATTCACTGCCTGGAAGAATGCAACAAAGAACAAAAAAAAACAAAGAAAATTACAGCACAGGAACAGGCCCTTTGGCCCTCCAACCCTGCACTGACCAAGGAATCAGATGGACTAGTAATGATAGATGAATACTTGCAAGGAAAATACAGAGGTACTGGGGGAAAAGCAAAGTTGAAGTTTGTTTATTAGTCTCAAGTAAGGCTTACATTAACACTGCAGTGAAGCCACCGTGAAGTTCCCCTAGTTGCCACATTTTGGCACCTGTTTGGGTCAGTGCACCTAACCAGCTTGACTTTCAGACTGTGGGAGGAAACCGGAGCGCCTGGAGGAAATCCACGCAGACACATGGAGAATGTGCAAACTCCACACAGACAGTGACCCAAGCTGGGAATGGAACCCGGGTCCCTGACGCTGTGAACACTAAGTCAATAGATGTACATACAAATATAGAAAATAGAGACAGGAGTAGGTCATTTGGTCTGTCGAGCCTGCCATTCAACGTGATCATGGCTGATCCTCTATCTCCTTACTCCCACTCTCTCCCCTTACCCCTTGAACCCTTTAGTGTCTTGATATCTATCTATTTTCACAAGGATATTGGGCCAGGAGGCCTTTTAAAAATTTATTCATGGGATGTGGGTATCACTTGCAAGGACAGCATTTGTTGCCCGCCTCGAATTCCCTTGAGACCAGTGAAGAGTAATAGAATCCCTACAATGCAAAAGAGACCGTTTGGCCATCGAGTCTGCGTCAATTTTCTGACAGAGTAAGTTACCCAGGAGGCCTGTTACCCAGGCCTCCAGCCTGTTCCTGTAACCCCACGTATTTTATCATGGCTAATCTTCCTGACCTACACATCTTAGGACATTAAGGGGCAATTTACCATGGCCAATCCACGCAACCTGCACACATTTGGACAGTGGGAGGAAACTGGAACACCCAGGGGAAACCCATGCAGACATGTGAAGAATGTGCAAACTCCACATAGACAGTCACCCAAGGCTGGAATTGAACATGTGTCGCTGGAGCTTGAGGCAGCATGCTGCCCCTATTGTACGTTAGGCCAGGAAAGGAAAGAAGATTTCCTTTCCTGAGGGGCTTTAATGAGCCAGATGGGTTTGTACAATTAATAGTTTGAGACTTAAATTTTGCCAGCTGCCATGGTGGGATTTGAACCCATGTTCTCTGAGCATTAGCCTGGGCCTCTAGATTACTAGATTATGCCCAATGACATTACCACGATGCCACCATTTCTCCATTCTATGGTATAAAGTCTATAATTCTATGATTCTATACCATTGGTTTAAATTCACGTCCTCTGACTCTGCCCAAGTAATCAAAATGGACCTGACTCATCAATAGGGATGCTATCTGCCTCTTTCATTATTTCACAGACCTGTATCAGGTCACCCATATATCTGTGCTACTCTAAAGCAAATAGACCAATGGTCTTAAGCCTGAGTCATTGAGTTCTATTGGATTTTCTCTATATCTTTTCTGGGGCTGCTATTGCGCCACCATGTGGAAGAACCAAACCAGTGCAAGACTCTAGATGCAGACTGACCAGCGACATGAATAGTGTCAAAATGATGTCCTTTGATACTGAATACTGATTCCATTAATATAGCTCAATACCTTTACTCTGGCTACAATTTCTCAACATTGGTAATGAACTTTATGATCTGTATACAGTAACAGCATGATCTTTTTGTCTTTCAACCTCTTTCAATATTGTTACCTGCAAGTGAAACATGTATTCTGGATTAATCTTATTGACATGCATAATAACACATCTATCCAAATTAAACACAGTTTTTCATTGTGTAGCTCATTCTCCTAATATATCTAAGTATTTTTAAATTTGACTGCTCTCCTCTACCATCTTAACCCTTGCATGGATTTTGGTATCATCTGTAAACTTGCATACTCTCAACACGACAGTTCAGCTGAACTAGGAGCAGGAGTAGGCCATCTGTCCCCTCGAGTCTGCTCTGCCATTCAATATGATCGTGGCTGATCTTTTCGTGGACTCGGCTCCACTTACCCGCCCGCTCACCATAACCCTTATTTCCTTTACTGTGCAAAAATAGTTTGACTCCAGAAATTGGGGCAGAGGTGTTAGGGGTAGATGAGATGTGGGGGATGAATCGGAGTGATGGAGAGGATGGGATGGATGAATAGAGGAGATGGGGAGAATTGTGGTGGATGGGATTGTGAGAGATTCTGAAGCCAATGTTGGTAACATGTTTCCTAGCTGGAGCACATCCCTATCCCTTAACTAAACTGAGTGCAAAAGTGGAGCAAAATCCTAATCCAATGTTTCAAATTATATTGATTTGTGAGGTATCTTACCAAAGATCTTTTGCAAGTACAGGTTGCTAAATGTCTGTAAGATTTCCCTCACCCAGGACCCTAAGTAACTTCCTCAAGAAAACCCCATCAAATACGTTAGATGCAAACTATTTGTACAGAGCCATGTTATGAATTTTTAACGATTTCCTTTTCAAGGCCATTGATCGTAAAGGGGCCTCTCTTTTGATCCCAATGATGTCAAGCTGACAGTTTTGGAATGATATTGCATGATTGCTGCTTTCTTAATTGAAATGCCAACAAACAGCTTGTTCTATTGCTATGTTCACATGTTCAAATCTCTGTTTTGCAAATCATAAATGCCCTTCAGTTCTTTCTGAAAGCAAAGTATCGAGAGCTCTGTGAGCCTTTGTGAGGGCCGTTATCAAAGCTAATGAATGCTGCTATTTGTATTGCTGTTCTAAATGTTCAATTTCCTGTTCTAATTCAATCCGTTTTAATTCATTTTTCTTTTTGGCACAAGCAAATGAAATGATGTAACTTTTCAAATGCTCAGTCCCATAGGGTCAGGGGTGAGGGATCGAATGCTGTGTTGAGTTCTACACATAGTCATAGAAGTTTACAGCATGGAAACAGGCCCTTCAGCCCAATTTGTCCATGCCATCCTCTTTTTAAAATCCCTAAGCTAGTCCCAATAGCCTGCATTTGGCCCATATCCCTCTACACCTATCTTACCTATGTAACTGTCTAAATGCTTTTTAAAAGACAAAATTGTACCCGCCTCTACTATTACCTGTGACAGCTTATTCCAGACACTCACCACCCTCTGTGTGAAAAAATTGCCCCTCTGGACACCTTTTTTGTATTTCTCACCTCACAGATTGTAATTCTTACCTCACAACAACCTCTTTATCATTTAAGAGAATTGTTTTCAAGTGCCACCTCTTTGAGGTGGATTTGTCTCGGGTACCTAGAGGCCCATGATCAGAGAGATATTGGTAGGAAGTCACTATTAATTATCTCTGACTTTATTGTAAAGAAATTGTCAATGTGGGAGTAACAGCAGTACCTGTTGGAACAAAATATAAACTTTTTGCTACTTGGATACTGGTGCCACCATATGTCTACTAGCTCAACCTGCATAACACAACTTTTCAATGGTTTGCCCATCTTAGAGTTAGGGTTTGATAAACTTTCTGCCATCTGGGATGTAAATAATTAAAATCCACCCACTAAGAGCAATCCTGTGCCCGTATCTAAGATAAGACTGAAGATCTTTTCAATAAATTGAGGGCCAACCTCATTGTGGGCATATCTTTTAACAATGAGACCTGTGTCCCATTAAGCAACATGAACCTGTCTTCATTGTCCTTTTGTGCGTGGATACTGATCTGTGGAACAAGATTGCTACACTCCCCCCTTTCTCTCTGTGATGCATGAGAGGAAAAGAATATCTGGTTTGCCCAAAATCTACCCATCTTACCATGTTCTATGTCTGGCAGTATGTTTCTTGTAGAAATGCAATTTTGCAGTTCAGATGTTTCAATTGACAGAGTATCTTTTTCCTCTCAATAGCGCCATGTAATCCTTTCAAATACAGGCAATTACCTGACACTCTGTTGCAATGATTTTTCAGAGACTGTGTATTTGCCAAAACTTCAGGTAATAGAAAGACTTGCAAAGTCAGTATCCTCGTTAAAGACATATCTTTATTTGACCAACGATAGCTGGGAGAGATAGCATTGGGAAGTCCAACAGCTCTTGGATAGGAAGGCCTTGAAGATTCCAATACCACTCTGAAGTTACAGTACATTAGACAGGACAATTATACATTTTCATGTTTGCTTTACCCACCTTCCTTTAGTTATGAACCAGTCATCATTAGTACAAATCAATCATTGTTAACAGTTGTCCTATACCTTAGCCAATTACATGCTACCCGTTGACATCAGAGGATTTCAGATTTCATAGAATCCAGATGCTTCTTCCCCCTGTTGCTTAGCAATGTCTGATACTGAATTATAGCGTTCAAAGGTACTATTCTCACCAACTCTCAATTATGTCAATGGTCGAGTCAGACAGTTGATAGTCCCATATCTGAGAAGCATTGTCTTATCACTACAAATTGAACAGTTCTATTCATACTGTGGTTTTGGGAATCCATATTTTCCGTAACTTATGCAGATAAGAATATACACATTCTATGGCTTAATTGCTCCAAATTGATTTTCTTTTATTTGATTTATCATTGTCACGTGTATTAGCACACAGTGAAAAGTATGCTTGGAACACTTGCTCTGCCCAAGACTGCAAGGAACTACAAAAGGTCGTTAATTTAGCCCAATCCATCACGCAAACCAGTCTCCCATCCATTGACTCTGTCTACATTTCATGTTGCCTCGGCAAAGCAGCCAGCATAATTAAGGGCTCCGTGTACCCCGGACATTCTCTCTTCCATTGGGAAAAAGATACAAAAGTCTGAGGTCGCGTATCAATTGACTCAAGGACAGCTTCTTCCCTGCTGCTGTCAGACTTTTGAATGGACTAGCCCTGTATTAAGTTGATCTTTCTCTACACCTTAGCTATGACTGTAACACTACATTCTGCGCTCTCTCGTTTCCTTTGATATGAACAGGATGTTTTGACTGTATAGCATGCAAGAAACAATACTTGTTTGCTATGTACATAGAACTGTATGCTAATACATGTGACAACAATTAAACAAATCAAATCAGTATTGTTTCTTGCATGCTATACAGATAAAGCATACCCTTGGCGATACTATGAGATAAAAACTATGTACAGGGGAGATTAGCTGCAAACTTGACCCACCTCCAGGTGGAGCTAGATTGAAGACAAAGTCGTTTGAAACAGCAAAACTGAGGTTTAACATTACACTACTCATTCTGTTAAAACTTTTGTATAATAACAAGGAATCTCCAGAGCAATCCTTCTGGTTCTCCAGCCTTCAGCTGTGTTGGTGTTATGGCAGCTGAGCGAACCCACCTGTCAACCTGTGCAGTACCCATTTGTGCTTGGTAACGGTCCCTAAGACTGCTCCTCACCCCCGCCAACTACCCCTACTTCACCCATTGCAGGAACTGGCTAAAATTTTCTTGAATTTCTGAATCATAGAATCCCCACAGTGCAGAAGGAGGCCACTGGCCTATCAAGATCGCACTGACCACAATCCCGCCCAGGCCTATCCCCATAACACCACTTATTTACCCTTCTAATCCCACTGACTGAGGTGAAATTTACTATGGCCAGTCCACCTAATCTGCACATCTTTGGGCGGAAACCCATGTGGACACAGGGAGAATGTGCAGACAGTGACCCGGGACCGGAATTGAACCTGGGTCCTGGCACTGTGAGGCAGCGGTGCTAATCACTGTGCCACCGTGCTATGAATTATTTTTCTTTTTCTTTCCTTTCACTGCCATCTCTCCTTTTTCCTTTTTTATCCACTTGCAAAATAATATCCCCAAAATAATATATTGGATTACATGAGTCTTTTTTCCCTCCTCCCTCTCCTTCTCAGTGCTCTCATCTTTGATGTTAGATTGTTGACTTGGTTGGGTACACCAGCCACGCCTATTGAATACAGATTATTATGGGTGTGTTAAAGGTAATTAGCTATAATGTGAAAGGGTTATGTAGCCGTATTAAGAAGATATCTATCAGAGGTGGAACCATGCTCAGGCAGGGGACGAGGCTAGCCCAACACACTAGGGGTGTCCTGGCGCCTGCGATCATGGTTTGCCTAAGTCAGGGTAAAGAGTCAGGGTGGTCAATGAGGTAAAACCAAGGCTTTACCTGCTGCAATTTTTCAAAACTATCTCAGCCTTTTGGCTAATATGAAGCATTATAGCAAGCCGGGGAGGAGCAGCCTTGAAACATTGGCTCGATTCTCTCTTCACAGATGCTGTCAAACCTGCTGAGATTTTCCAGCATTTTCAGTTTTTGTTTCAGATTCCAGCTTCTGCAGTGTTCTACTTTTATCTTGATGTCTATTCTGCAGAATCACTAGCTTTCCTAACATCGAGGACTGAAGAGCCTGTACTGCGCTGCAATGTTCTACGCTCTATGTACTGCACTCCTGGCACAATGCTACATTCTCTATTACCCAAGACTATATTTTCCTTAATCTCATTGTGAATATGGTCTATGACCAGTAGCTCAGCAATGTTCAAGTCAATGCTTGAATCCTGGGGAGGTTCCCAAAATGCCTTCAGTTTAGCATGACTATCTATGCCATTTTTATTGGGAGGGTAATGAAGTGTGCAGTCATGGCTTATGAAGATATCAAAATGAACCTGTGTGGCCTTGGTTCACGACACTTACTTGCCAACAATGGATAGAAGCATAGAACTTATTTTCTAATTCTGATTGTAGAGCTGATTACTGGAATCTTAAAGCAGACTTTCATATGTCTGAACAAACTGGGAGAGGCTTCTAGTACAACTTTCACTTTTTTCGGAATAATTGTTGTATGCTCCGTAAGTCTGTGATCAAAAAGGCAAGGAAATGCTAATAAGGAATTAGTGATGGTGTGGACAATACATTGAAAAAAATTTGAGTCAGGCACTAATGTCAAGGAGAGTGGCAGCAACCCCAGTTTTAATGTCTGCAAAGTGACAATGGCCAAATTGTCCTATTCCATACTTTACTCCTCGAATGCCATCTTATACTGAACCTCAGCAGGTCTGGCAGCATCTGTAAGGAGAGGAAAATGCTGACATTTCAAGTCCAGATGACCCTTTGTCAAAGCAGCTGGACTCAAAATGTCAGCTCTTTTCTCTCCTTACAGGTGCTTCCAGACCCACTCAGATTTTCCAGTATTTTATCTTTTGGTTTCAGATTCCAGTATCAGCAATAATTTGCTCTTATTCTGTTTATTTAGAATTGGTGGCAAAATAAATATTCAGCATAATACCACAAATAAGATAAATATGTAAGTAGTTTTCTTTTCATCAATAAGAGAAGATAAAATACAAATAACAAAGGAACATGTAGTTTAACTTCTCATGCTCAGCTTTGCTATAATTCGATGATAGGAAAGGTTGAGGTTACATGATGGATAACTCAATAGCAGGAATACATTGGGGAAAGAATTTTGGTCTCTGGCTCTGCAGATTGTTTCCTGAAACAATCCATATATGAAACCTTAAATGAATTAACCTATAATAATAGAACTTACAGCCTACTTAGCTAAGGAATTGATCTTGTAGCTTTGTTATTTTTCCATTAAATGAGCATTAGTGATGCAAGAAGATGGATTAAATTGTTTCAGAAATAGATCAGGAGAGGCTGATGGCTAACTGATGTTACGATCCCAGCTGATGTTAGAACTGAATGGGAAGATCCTAGAATGGAAGCCTGGCTCAAAACACTAACTTTTATTAAAGAAAAACACATGGGGGAAACAGAGTTACAAGACAGCTAATTAGCTTATCAATAAGAAAAAACATTTACTAAACATGAAAAAAATGGATTATAATACAATTCTCCTTTACTTCCCTTAACGAACATACACAACTTTTAAGATTAACATGGATTAACAAGTCTCGTTTAAAAACACAGATTGACTGTGGTCAAATACACAAACTCTGCTCTGAACCCAAGTTTGTGTCTGTGGGTTTTCTGCTCAGAATCCCCCCAAATGATTCTTATACCATAAACCACCTTGTCTCATTGAACTTTTGACTTCCACAAAAATTATTTCAAATTCCACTTTCAAAAATGGTTTCTTTCCATGGTTTTAAAAGGTCACACTTTCAAATCTTCTTTTAAATTATGCTTTCCCTCTACTGCTTCCATCAAGATTTCACTTTCAGATCTTACACCTCTCCCTTCAGATTTCCTTTGTCTTAAAGGCTTTTTCACAAACTACCAATTTCCTATTATTTCAAACAATGTCTCCCAAACTTTCTCACAAATCTTAGCACCACTATAGATATCATATTGGCCTCTCATGATCCAAATTTTTTTCAACTTTCTGTGACCAGTAATCTGTTCTGGTTCCCAGTTTTGTCTGTTCCATTAGTTCAAGACATTTTGGAAACTTCTCTTCATTTCTCTAGTTTCCTTAACCAGCAGGACTTTAGCATCTGCTTTCATAACCCTCACTCTGTTTTCTTCTAGCAAGGCTGAGAGAGATATTCCCTCCTTAACTTTCTAAAAACAACTGCTTCTGGCAGAGCTGTGGGATGGAGTTATCTTCTCTCACACAAATAATCTCCAAATACAATCAAATTAGTTAATCTAAAGTTTCTAAACTTCTCTAATTTATAAGGCTCCAGCTGCTAAGCAATCATGCCTGGTTTATTTATTCTTCACTCTGTAACCCCCTCTAAGCACAGTAAAATTACAGTTGAAATTGAAGCCAACCCCCACACATACAAACACCTTTGCCCAGCATGAATCTAACTACAGGTATTACCCTTCCAGGTACAGAAAAAATAAAATAAACCCACCTAAAATTACCCCTTATTTCTAATGTTTACCAATACAAATATAAATCCCTTAAAACTATCTTTATTTTCCTAACGCTGAATCACCTGATGACTGAAAGGAGATTAGTTGCTTCACTGCACGGTTACATTAGTCAGTCCTCTCCCAATGAATAGTAGCAGAATTCTTATCCTTAAGGGCTTAAATGTTAATTTATGCAATGATAGATTTAAGTACTAAAAATAGTCCATCTTTTACTTTTATATTTTATTGTTTCTCCCCTGTATTTTGTTTTCCAGAAAACAGTGAAATGTTTCTTGGCAAAGGCAAAATACTGTTGCTGCTGGAAATCTGAAATTAAAACTGAAAATACAGGAAATATTCAATAGGTTAGGTGGCCTCTGTGGAGGAAGAAACAGTTAACAATTCAGAATTACGTTCCGTCAGAATCTGTTGTAAATCCTGGGTTCTGATGAAAGGTCAGTGACCTGGAACTTTAATTGTGTTCCTCTCCACAGATGCTGACCTCCTCAGCATCTCCAGCACTTGTTACTTTTGTGCTTCTTGGGCTCTGTGGTGTTCGCATGGAAGATGCAGAACCTGTTAGGCTTTTAGTTAATGTGTGTGAGATGCAAGCAAGCACATGGTTAATTTAAGATTCAGGGACCGGAAGTCTCTGGTCTTCTACACCCCACTGCCACTGCCATTCAGAACAGTGAATTTGGTGCTCAGCCAAATCGCCGCTCACTGCTGTGGGACCAGAAAGTTCCAGCTGCAAGTGAGGTTGGAGAATACCGGCCAGGGTCTCTCTAATTCAGGGGTGCAGTTCTCCTAAAAGATTTCTCAGTATGGTCTCTGGTGGGAAATGCAGTGTGATTCCTGTCTGGTGGGTCAGCACAATGCCAATCACAATCTACATGCACTTAAATACACTTCAGCAAGGTCAGCTGTTCAGAGATTGAGCTGCTATTAAAAGGATCTCAGAATAACGCTCCAGTCCTCCCCTTCTCACCGACAAAGATGCCCATCTCCCAGTGACCAGCATCAGGCACTCTCAGACCACCCCTCCCCCCCAACAATAAACCACGGAGTTGTCAAAGGCCACACCCCTTCCGGCCTCCGCTTTAGAGCCTCCGGCATCCTCTCAGCTCTAGTCTCAGATTTTGAAGACCGTAGTAATTCCACCGGCTTCACATTGCATTGGTGAGGGGGAGATTTACAGGAGCCAGCGGAATTTGGCTTAAAACCAATTCTAAATATTTAAATTAGAATTTATATATGCTAATCCGGCTCGCGTCCAGCCCCATCCCCCCTCCTATCTCCCCAGTCTCCGAAACTGAAGTCACAATTAAAAGCCTGTCAATAAGTGAGATGTTTTTATAGTTAGGCTCATCCATTTTCCCCACAACTCCGATTCCTCAGGTTTGCAGCAAAGCAAGGCAGCTCCTCGTTAGTATATCCACCTGTCATGCGGGAGACCAGGGTTTGGTTCCCTGACGGCATGTCGATGTGGTGCCTTTGGGTGGCACAGTGGTTCGCACTGCTGCCTCACAGTGCCAGGGACCTGGATTCAAACCTGGCCTCCGTCTGTCTGTATGGAGTTTGCATGTTCTCCCCACGTCCCCATCGGTTTCTTCCGAGTGGTCCGGTTTTCTCCCACAGTCCAAAGATGTGTGGGTAAGGTTAATTGGACATATTAAATTGCCCCTTCGTGTCAGGTGATTAGCAGGGTAAATATGTGGGGTTAAGGGGTAGGGCCAGGTTGTGATTGTTGTTGGTGCAGACACAATGGGCCAAATGGCTGACTTCTGCACTGTAGGGATTCTAAGATTCTATCTATTTCCCCATTCTAGATTCACATTAGTGGTATTTAGAACATTTGTGGAATTCCCAGCTATTTGGATCCCCCATTGATATACTACTACAGTAACAGCAAGTCATTTTCGAGAAAGAGATGCAATTGCTCCCCAGTGCTTCAGACACGATCAGCTCCATTTTGGTAATTGAATAATTACAGGAAATTCTGAATTCAGAAAGTTAGAACAAACCGATATGAGATTTCCCTGAACAAATCAAGACTAATGCAATTTTGGCTCTGAGTTTAGTGCCTATTTCTAGAATTCTGGAATTCATAACAATGGCTCAAAATTAAAACACTTAAAGTTGAATTTAATGTGTAATTATTTTGTGCATTTGCAGCAATGGATAGTTCACTTTTTTTTAATCCCTGTTCTTAAATTTCCTTTTAGTCCAATGCTTGTTAAGGTGGAGACAAGATGAGAATCATTCTCTGTCTAATTAAGTTAGCAACATGACTCATCCTTGTTTTCCAAGCCTCAGTGACAACAAAAAGCCTTAAGATTCAGTAATATTTTGGTTGTCCTTTTTCTGAACCTTCTTCATGGCTTTGATGTTAAATGCCTTGTCAGTGGATCAAAAGTGACACGGAGAGGGGGAAATTACTGCAGCCTGCTCCCTGACACTCCCCACTGGCATGATCAGAGATGTATCATCAGGTGGTGCCGCTGCCATCTCACCTCCATTTGTTTAAGAAGTCCGGATCATGAAGGATTCTGGGCAGCCGGTCCACCGGATGATAATCGAGGTTCTTAAATGATCACTTAAGAGCCCCCTAAAGGCCTCATCCCACCACTGTGGGTGTCCCATCACCGGGACTGGGAGACTCGTGGTGAGACCATCCAGCAAGCATTGCTGGGTTTGGCACAGCATACCAGGTGGGAATTGTGCGGGGTGGGGGGTGTGGTGGAGGGGGGTCTCCCTTGGCCACAAGCATTCTGTGCTCGATTTGAGGAACCCAGCTTTGGGGAATTGGTAGGTGGTGTGTTAGTTTCCTTCCCGAGTCAATTGACACCCATTATCCCTGGGCCATTGCAACTTAACGGTGCCTCAGGGATTCAACAAGAGGCACACACTTTCCCCATACCCTCAGAAGGTTGCCTTCAGGGTGGAAGGCAGCCTTGTTATCACAGGTCCTGGCATCAGGAAAGGGAGGGACGTGCTGCTTAAGCCACACCCTCCTATACCCACCCCAACTCCCCGAACCCCCATCCCACCCTCACTCACCTTCGGTCCGGGCTCCTACATTATTCCTGCACTCTGGTGGGTACACTTGGCAATGACAAGAACTTTCCAGCCTTGGGCTGGCAGGTAGGTCTTGCACTGTTTCGGGACCTTAATCACAGGGAAAACCCTTCTGTAGTCACTTAAGTGCCTGAGGGACACTTGGTTCTGTTGGCCATCTGCACATAACTGATGGCGATGGTTCCCTGACATCAACCCCACAAACTCCAGCCCAGGAGTTCAAATCCCAGCATAGCAGCTGACTGTAATTAATTAATTAAATCTGGAATTAAAAAAATTCTGAGTAATGGTGACCATGAAACTACCAGATTGTCATTAAAAACACATCTAGTTCACCCGTTTATGTAAGGGAATCTTTACTTGACCTGGTCTATATTGCTGGACCAGAGTCACAGCAATATAGTTAACTGCTAACTGCTCTCTGAAATGGCCAGACAAGCCACTTCATGGTATACAAGAAGGTAGTTCACCACCGCCTCCTGAAGGTAGTTAGGCTTGGAAAATAAATGTTGGACTAGTTAGCAACCTCCACACCCTGTAACTCGGGCGTGTTAAAGATAGGCTGAGTAATGTTGCTATGCGGCCCACCAGCAAGTATGAGGTAATGCATTTTGGAAGGTGTAATATAGATGAGAAATATACAGTAAATGGCAGAACCCTCAAGAGTATTGATAGGCAGAGGGATCTAGGTATACAGGTACATAAGTCACTGAAAGTGGCAATGCATTTAGTCAAGAAGGCATATGATATGCTTGCCTTCATCGGCTAGGGCATTGAGTTTAAAAATTGGCAAGTCATGTTGTAGCTTTTTGGAACCTTAGTTAGGCCGCGCTTGGAATATAGTGTTTAATTCTGGTTGCCACACCACCAGATGGATGTGGAGGCTTTGGGAAGGGCACAGTAAAGACTTACCAGGATGTTGCAATGAAGAGAGCTTGGACAAACCTGATTTGTTCTCATTAGAACGACAGAGGTTGAGGGGTGACCTGATAGAAGTCTACAAGATTATGAGGGGCATGGACAGAGTGGATAGTCAGAAGCTTTTTCCTAGGTTGGAAGAGTTCCTTACTTGGGGGGGGAAAGTTTAAGGTGTGAGGGGCAAGGTTTAAAGGAGATGTATGAGGCAGATTTTTTACACAGAGATGGTGGGTGCCTGGAACTTGCTGCTGGAGGAGATAGCGGAAGTATGATACGATAGTGACTTTTAAGGGGCATCTTGACAAATACATGAAGATGATGGGAATGGAGGGATGTGGTCCCCAGAAGGGTAGGGGATTTTGGTTCAGATGGGCAGCATGGTTGGTGCAGGCTTGGAGGGCCAAAGGGCCTGTTCCTATGCTGTAATTTTCTTTGTTCAAACATTTCTAAAACTGCACCAAACTTTTCCATTAAAAAAATATAAAGATTGGGGAGAACTTAATGGTGGCAAGGCAATGTGTGGGACATTGACAAGTACACTAACTGCGTAGGTGCATATTACAGCTGCGCTGCAGTGCCACAACATATTGTGAACAGAAGCCAATAGTTTCTCTTGGGTGTGCAATTTAGGCCTACATCACTTCTAACTGGAAATTATTTAGTAAGTGCATTTGTGCACATGCTATTAACAGCAAAATTACTTGTAATTAAAAAAAACTTAACCATGTCTATGAAGAGAAAAGTGGATAAAGAATGCCGTGCATTTTTAAATAAATGGAAACATTCGTACGTTTTACCGAAGTGGAAAGCTTTTATGCTTAATTTGTTTGCAAATAGTATCTGTTGCCAGAGAATGCAACATTAAAAGACATGATGAGTCATGCCACGCTGTTGCTTACGGCAAGTAGACAGGCAATCTATGAGAGGATAAGTTGGCAGAATTGGAAGTCTGAAAAAGCAACAGTGTGCATCTACAAATGTGCCTAATATAAATGACAATGCATTAAAAGCAAGTTTTGTAATCACTCAAGAAATTGGAACTTTCTCAAAGCCATTTTCGGAGGGAAAGTTTGTTTTAAAAAAAACTGCATGATGTAAACTCCGAACGTTGTTGCTTATCTGGATGTACATGTTATCAACATATTAGACTTTTGAGAAACACAACTGCTGACAGAATTTACGAATCATCAGAAAGTTTGACAGGTCAACTCCAGGATAAGGTGAAAGCTTTCACAGCTTTTTCAGTGATTGGTGAGAGCACAGACACATGTGACATAGCACAGTTATTCATGGTGCTGATGGAAATATAAATGTGATGGACAGCTCCCTGGATTATTCCCAGCTTCTCCATCAGCCTCAGTGTGTGCTCCCCTCAACCCCCAACTCAACCATGTGAAGCTCCCTCAAGTGTCATTGCCAGGGGGGCATTGTCAGGCCACTTCCTGGCGATGTTGCTGTACCCCCAGTGTCTATACTGACCTTTGCAGCCCCGGAGAGACCCCCTTGCCTGGGTAAACCTGTTGATAACTTTGCCAACATGACATCAGACCGGCAAGCTATGAAAATCTTAGTTGATTTGATTTATTATTGTCACATAGTATTAACATACAGTGAAAAGTATTGTTTCTTGTGTGCTATATGGACAGACAAAGCATACCATTTATAGAGAAGGAAAGGGGAAAGTGCAGAAAGTAGTGTTACAGTCATAGCTAGGGTGTAGCGAAAGATCAACTTATTGCAAGGTAGGTCCATTCAAAAGTCTGATGGCAGCAGGGAAGAAGCTGCTCTTGAGTTGGTACGTGACCTCAGACTTTTGTATCCGATGGAGGAAAGTGGAAGAGAGAATGTCCGTGATGCTTGGGGTCCTTAATTATGCTGGCTGCTTTGGCAAGGCAGCGGGAAGTGTAGACAGAGCCAATGGATGGGTTTGCGTGATGGATATGTGGGGGCAACATCTAACAGGGGCATTGTTTAATTTTATTTAACTTTATTAAAATAAATCCTGTCCAAGGCTACTGGAGATTTCCACTCTTGAAACCTCGCCCACCCCAGTGTTGTGGCAAGTGAGATGGTAGAGTTTTGGCCTGAGGATCTGGTGCAGCCAGATCAACTTAATACGTCATATGTTACATTTATCATCGATTCTCTTTTTGATGATTAAATATTTCTTTAATTTTACTTGCCATTGAAATGCACAAGCACAGCCCTTTAAAGTCCTTATAATTGGAATATCTGGATCTTGTTAGATATGTCTTTAAGAATATATTTTTCGGAAAACAATACTGGTCTGGCCTGCCACTATTTTCAAATGGAGAAATTTGGCTTTTTGAAACATTTGAGTTTGACACCCTGGCTGCAACTGAATAAACAATGTGTACGCAACCTGCTGTGTTGCAGCCTGTTCTTCTTGTACTGAATGTAATGATGTGTTACTTTTCTAGTGCATTACTAATAGGAATTGAAGGTTGTTGAAGAACTCTGATTATAACATACCTTATCTTGCCGGAGACTAAGAGGGCGGGTGAACTTACCGTTGTGCCCTGCCAGCCAGTGGGTGGGGTTAGCCAGTAAGATTGTGCATGAGCCAAGAAATCATTCGCGTCTAATTTTACGCCTCTCATACCAGCACCGGTTATCTGGTGAGATCAGCCTCATGCCCATTTCTGGTGTGATGCTGAATGATTTATTGAAATCTGAATTTAATATAATTTAAATGAAATTAGTATGTCCGGGACATCATCGTCTGGGCTCACTTGCCTCTATGGCCTTGCCAGGAGAGGTTTTCTCTAGAAAAATCACAACTGGTCTCCAAGAAGAAACCAGACATGATGGCCTCACCGGTAGAATCAAAAGCCATGTGAGGCCCCCCTCCCACCCCCGGGAAATCACAGCAAGAGAAGATGCCCTGGCACCCTAGCATTGCCAGCCTGGCACCCTGACACTGCCACTGGGCACTGGCCATTGCCAAGGGGGCAGCAACTGAGGGGAAAGGGCCTACCGAGAACACAGGGCCAGACTGTAGTGGGTGGGGGTCAGTTGGTCCTGGGAGTTGCAGGGATTGATCAGTCCAGGTGGGTGGGAGAGGCTTGAAGGGGTTAATCGCTCTGGCTGGAATGGGAGGTCGTGATAGGCTGCGGCCCTCGCAGTAGCTTGGGGATGAGGCCTGCTTTGGGCCATGGAGGCCTGGTGAAAGCAGTAGAAGCTGCTCTCAGAGCCAACTGTGCTCTCTGCTGCTCTCTGTCAGTGTTCAGGTGGTTTAAGCCTCACCCCCTCCCCCACAAGCGAGAAACGGTTCTATGCTTTTGTGCACTGCCTGCATAAGATTGCCAATTTGGACTCATCCAAAAACTCTCCTGTTTTCACTCTAGTCTTAGACTTAGGGGGCGATCTTATATAAAAAAAATTCTAAAACATTCCTATCTTTGTGCCAAGAATAACCTGCATGGGGCTACTGTCTTTGCAGGGATATCTCAGTTACTTGTCCAGAGGCAGATGGACATTAGAACTTGATGCAGTAATCTTTTTCCTATGCCACTACTACAGTTGAATCTTTGCACTGACTACTGACTCACTCAAACACATTCACTGCATTGAGGTCTCCAAATCTTTATGCATTAGAATACCTCACCTATCTTCAGTTAATATTTTCAAGAGATATCGCAACTGTGCCCACCACCCTACTGAAACCACTCAAGCTAGTAATGTTTTGTTGCACTTGACAGTTTCGCAAGAATGCACAACTCTTTAGTGGAGCAGCTAACCTAGTTTGACCTTCGGTCTGTAACTGTGTAGATGACTCTAATGCAACCATTGGACCATGTGATGGTGAAGCAGTAAGCAAGATTGCCCGCTAAATTTTATTAAACAGCACACACTGAAAGCTAATGCCACTGGTCAGACTTCAGAAAGTCAGGGCTATTGTGCCTGGTTTAAAAGCAAATGTAATTTTGCACAGAAAGAAATACTCTGAAGACTGCATCAGTTCTTGGTTCACTTGGTCAATATTTAAAATCCAACAGGTATTGGCTTCGGAACATAGGACTTAGGAGCAGGAGTGGACGACCATTCTGCCATTCAAACCTGTCCTGCTATTCAATAAGATCATGGCTGATCTGGCATGCACTCAACTCAGTCCTTTGCTGGGCAAACAAACCCACCCTCCACCGGCAGCTTATGCAATTTCATAAGAAATGAATGAAGATCAGATTGGCTAAACACTGACACACGAGGTGATTAGTTGCACCTATTCAGTGTGTTGCAGGTAGCATATCAGCTTCGTTAACCTGCTGTTCATTGGCTGGCTGCATCAGCAATGGGGCTAGCACCACTTAAGGCTGAACTGCCTATATTTAGCCAACATCTCTTAAAGGGGAGGGGCACTGTGAATGAACAGGTGTTGCCAATTGTGCTGCAGGAGAATCTGTCCAAGGAAACAGTGAAACATGGCACACAAAGGTAGAGGGTACTCTCCAAGGTTTGCAGATGCTGCACTGCAGTAGAGGAGCAGTTGGAAAATAGGGAGGAATCCTGGCACATGTCCAAGATCCAGACACATGTTCAGAAGTTAGGGGGAGCAGATAGCCGTGAAGGTCAGTGCCAGAAGTCGAACCCTGAGCACAGACTCAGTGCTGCAGAAATGTACTGACCTCACAGGTAAATGCATCTTCAAATACCAGACCTGACCAATTCTACTACTACTAACCTCCTACACTGCTCAATTCACCATGCCCTCATCACTCACCTACTAACACTCTCTATTAATCAGGACTCAGTACTGACAATTATTTGTTTCATCGCACTCTCACACACTTAGCAATGCTGCAATCCTCATACCTAACCTTGCATACACTACCAGCTATTCAAACATGATAGCTACATCAGCCAAACAGATCTCACCCACACTCACTGACACACCTTCCTTTGACTTGCAGGGTATACAATAGGAACAGTAAGAAGTCTGACAACACCAGGTTTTAGTCCAATCGATTTATTTGATAATAGACTCACAAGCTTTCAGGGTTAGTCCCTTCGTCAGGTGAATGGAGAGTTCTGGCCTCAGACAGAGCATATAAAGCACAGACAGTTTAGAGATTACTGATTAGAATGCGAATCCTTACACCTAACCTGCTGTTCAAGACCTGAAGTGGCTGACAATGTGAGTGGAAGGAGCACTGATCACAGGTTAAAGAGATGTGTATTGTCTCCAGACAGTACAGTAAGTGAGGTTTTGCAAACCCAGGCAAGTCACGGGGGTTACAGATAGTGCGACATGAACCCAAGATCCCTGTTGAGACCGTCCTCATGTGTGCGGAACTTGGCTATCAGTCTCTGTTCAGCGACTCTGCGCTGTCGTGTGTCGTGAAGGCCGCCTTGGAGAATGCTTACCCGAAGGTCAGAGGCTGAATGCCCATGACCACTGAAGTGTTCACCAACAGGAAGGGAACGGTCTTGCCTGGTGATTGTCGAGCGATGTTCATTCATCCGTTGTCGTAGCGTCTGCATGGTTTGCAAAACCTCACTGACTGTACTGTCTGGAGACAATACACATCTCTTTAACCTGTGATCAGTGCTCCTTCCACTCACATTGTCAGCCACTTCAGGTCTTGAACAGCAGGTTAGGTGTAAGGATTCGCATTCTAATCAGTAATCTCTAAACTGTCTGTGCTTTATATGCTCTGTCTGAGGCCAGAACTCTCCATTCACCTGACGAAGGGACTAACCCCGAAAGCTTGTGAGTCTATTATCAAATAAATCGGTTGGACTAAAACCTGGTGTTGTCAGACTTTTTACTGTGTTTACGCCAGTCCAACGCCGGCATACCCACATCATATACAATAGGAAGCAGAAGGAGTTGACTGATGGGACAGGTGGGACCTGCATGTCCCAATCCCCATGGAGTGGATAGTACTGGCTGTTATTGAGGTGGGGGGTGGGGAGGGGGCTATGGGCATTACTGAAAGCATGATCAGCAGTGAGGCTAACAGCATCAAACATATTTTCCTTATTCTTAATCTCCCTCACATTGTCGCTCCCCCTCATTCCACACGCTGTTCTGATTTACACACTGCAGGTTTTGTAGGCATTCGTCCCTGATGTCACTGAACGCGTAAGCCACAAAGCTAGAGCAATGCTGTGAAATTCCAGGTTCAAATCCCAGGGAATTAAATGTTGCTCACTGGACAGAGAACCTCAGGGATTAAACATATGCAGCAATAGATGGCCATCTGCTAAATATATCACAAGTAGCTTCAGCTGCAACTTGGATCAAGGCAGAACATCACCACTGTCAACTTCACAGTCTCTGGTGAAGCCCTGAGATTGTCATTGTAGCTACAACTTTTCTGTGAGAATGTTTTAATTGAACTGCAAATGTCTCTCCAATTATGGGTATCACTATCACTGAGAACCCATCAGCCCCTCCTCATTATCCTGCTCAGTGTGGCCTCTGTTCATTTCCCAGGTTCAGTTGTATTCCAAGCAGAATGCCAGCTGATGTCATACAACTGATTCTGGCCAACTTTGCTTCAAGTTAGCAAAAGGTTTTTCAGTATCTGCGCCACCTAGTCTTTAGGTACTTTGGCAACTTTTAACAATTAGGTGATGGCCTAGTGGTATTATCGCTAGATTATTAATCCAAAAACTCACCTAATGTTCTGAGGATTTAATTTCAAATCCCACCACAGCAGAATTTGAATTCAATAAAAAATATTTGGAATTAGGAATCCACGGATGACCATGAAACCATTGCCGATTGTCAGAAAAGCCCATCTGATTCACTAATGCCCTTTATGGAAGGAAATCTGCTATCCTTGCCTGGTCTGGCCTACATGTGACTCCAGAGCCACAGCAATGTGGTTGGATCTCAACTGCACACGGGCAAACAAGATGGGCAATAAGTGCTGACTAGTCAGCAACACCCATGTCCCACAAATGAATTAAAAAGGAAGGAAATGAATGCTTCTCTGGACCCCATAGCAAAACTTTGCTCTTCCCTTAAAAGGAGTTGCATTATAAAATCATAGAATCCCTACAGTGCAGAAGGAGGCCATTTGACCCATTGAGTCTGCACCGACCATAATCCCATCTGTGCCCTATTCCTGTAACACCACATATTTACTCTGCAAATCCCGCTGACACTAGGGTCAGTTTAGCATAGCCAATCAACCTAACCCACACATCTTTGGATTGTGGGAGGAAACCAGAGTAACCCGGAGCAAACCCATGCAGACACGTGGAGAAGGTGCAGACTCCACATTGACAATGACCCAAGGCTGGAATTGAACCCAGATCCCTGGCACTGTGAGGGGCAGCAGTGCTAACCACTGTGCCACCGTGTCAGCCAGATTAGATACCTGCTGCCTCCCTGATTTGCTCACCTAACTGCTAGGAATGGTTTCTACATGCTATTGGCTGCTGTCTACAGCCTGCTGGCCATTCCTGCTGGAGATTAGATAGGGAAATGCACCTGTTTTGCTGGTATAATGAGAGTTATAGTGGCTCAGGGAAGTGAGTGGAGTATAGTTAGTATCACCATCCCACTCTGACCCCTCACCTCCAGCTACAATCATCATCAACGCTATTTTTTAATATTATATGTATTGATCCAGGCGCAATTTGGATCACAAAACTTCTGTTTTGCAAATAAAATTGTTTTGATTAAACCATTCAATATAATTTGCAGCTGAACTAGGCTTTTAGCTGAAGAAAAGCTTTGGGAACGCCAGCACTATTTTTATTTTATGGCTCCAATTTGAGGGAGAAAATTGAGGCGTTCCTGCCAAATTCACTAAAACATTTCAAAACATGTTGAATCTTGTAGTTTAGGTGAGACTCTTATCGACAGCAGCACTATGCCTGGAAATAAATGATGCATGGGACCAATATGTCTTAACACGCTCAAGTAAGCTCTTAGAGGAGCAGTTTTTTTTACAGAACCTGGAACATATGTGAAATTCAAACTTGGGGATTTTCCTTTGCAACAAAGTCACTGACTCTGCTGCAAAGTAACTAATGGACATCATCAGCATTATATTAGTTTGTTCAAAAAAAATGAAATGTAATTAGTTGAAGCTGTACTATGAAGTGTTGGCTTGTGTAAGGCTTTGAACATAGAACATAGAACACTACAGCACAAACAGGCCCTTCGGCCCACGAGTTGCGCCGATCACATCAACACCTATCTATAACCCCCAATCCCATAAAACCCCATATACTCATCCAGAAGTCTTTTAAAAGACCCCAGCGAGTTCGCCTCCACCACCACTGACGGCAGCCGATTCCATTCACTCACCACCCTCTGAGTGAAAAACTTACCCCTAACATCACTTCTGTACTTTCCTCCCCGCACCTTAAACCTTTGTTATGTGATAATTGGATATTGAAATACAGGAGCTTCCATTGTAATCAGTTTTTAAAGTTATTATTTAAGAAAAGCTATTGTTAACTGTTTGCTCTGTTTTCTTTCTCGTAGGACTCTGAACCATAGGTCCTTGAAGACCCATCCATAATCTGAACCATTTGCCTCGTGCGGAGCTGGCTCTAAGCTTGGCTGTTCGTTATTGAAAATCTTCGTAGATTCAGCACAATCAAAGCCTCTCGTTATGTCGCCAAACATTGCTTTATATCCTGGTTCAGCACAATAGATCATTTTTGCTGGGATGTATTGAAAGGAAAGTAATAATAGTCATATCAACTAGACTTAGAATAATCACACTTTGGGATCTCTGGGATGGTTCTTGTTTGCTGCTTGCCAGCTTGCCTTATTGTAGTGCAGTTCACTTGAATGGTGTTTTGCCTGTATGCTATCCTCGCTGACACTGGAAGTGCTACACTAATTAAATAAACATTCCCCAGTATCAATGCAACGCTGTGATATGAGGAAGTATAGCATGTGTACTTTGGTTGGATGTTACAGATACCTAGGTAAAAGTTGGACGGTTATAACCTGCTTGAAAAGTTGTGATGCTTAAAAAATAACATAAGCAGGCCACTATATGTGTAGGCAATAAGGTTTTGAGAATTTGCCTGTAATACTTCCATTCCCTATTTATAAAATTTGCGGAGTGATGCTAGTTAATGTCCACTGCAAACGTGTGATATTAAATCACAAGACTAGTACAAACGTATTACGGGGCTTATTTGGAACTTTTCTTTGAATTAAGATATAGATTTACCAATCATTTTCAATTCTTGTCCTTGCCCTTTGAAGGTCTGTATCATTTATAATTAATTGTGTTGCCCAGAATATTGTTAATTGCAGGTGGGAAAGAGTAGCACATCGAGAGATGTAATTATTTTTCATGAGCTACACCCATCCTGTCAGCTTGTTCGTTACTGTTTATTTGCTTGCAGTATTCACGTGGGACTCATAAATATTATTGACATAAGAACCAGGAAAGCACACTGGGGGCAGAATTTTCCATTCTGGAGACAAGATCCGGTGACAGGCAGGAATGTCAGCGTAGTTCCCGCTGGGCAGTGGGACAATAAACACGGGCCACCCTCCACTTTCCATTAATTCGGTGTCAGCGAGGAGCTTGGTGAATCTCCTGGTAGATTGGGCAGGAAGTTGCCCTTCCCGTGCTTACCTCTTGGAGTCAAATGTCTAAGCATCATTTTTAGAGGACACCCGGGCAGACCATTCGCTCGTTGCAGGCCAGAAGCTCTGACATTCCTGCTATGGAGAACTTGTGGTTACAGGTTGTACAGGAGAAGCTTGCAGATGTGAAAAGCCCACATCCCAGGATATGTAGAGGCACCTGCAGCATTACCTTTTGTCATTTCTGAATAGGAGTACAACTTCCGTCGCAGTGCTCCCTGTTTGGCAGCTTCTTGACCTTGTAGAGGCACCAATGTCTCTTGCTGTTCAGGCCCTGTGTCAACGAGCGATTGAGCCCTACATTTCCTCAACTGGATGACAGCCATCATGAGGCAGGATTGCCTACAGCCAGTATCATTGACACCTGTGGATGTGTGAATGATTGGAAAAATTGGATAAATTAAGTGAGCATGCCCTTTACAGGTTCCCTCGATCTCAAAGCCAGCAGGCCAGTGCTAAGCCCTTTACCTGACCTCCATTGAGACATGAAATCCCCATCCAACTCATGGAGGGTTAGACATGATGATCCTCCTGTTCATATATGAATGTGTATAGAGACATTGTTCTCTGACCAGGGTGATGAGAATCATGTGCAAAAAAAATCTCACATAGTTTTCTGATTGTCTCCACTGCCCTCAAAACTCTACGAAGAGACTGTTGCCTTGGTAGCACAGAAAGACCAACCACATGAGCACTTATCCATGGGGATGGAGGTTTTGAGTCATGAGTTGGTTGCCCTCCACCAGCCTCTCTCCCATTCCATATCTCTCCTGCCTCCGACTGCAGCTCATGGCACAGAATGAATTGCGTTTTGGGAGAATGGTGCACATCACCTCTAAACCTCACCCCACCACTTTCCACCTGCTCTATGTCACCCATCACCATAAGCCCAACCAATATCATCATTCCTCTTCCTTTGTCACTCTTGGACCTCCACCCATTACCCTGGACCCTATCATGATCCACCTCCACAAGCCTTTCTTTCCCTCTGAGTCGACACTCATTGCTGTTACAGTGCCCACCCTGACCCTGCCCTCTCCTTGTGTTACATTGGTTTCATGCTTGCTAATGGGACTCCTGTGAAGGAGAAAACAATGTCTACAGATTTCAAAGTTGTGGAAGAGGTGAATCTAGCCCAGAACACGCCACTGTGGTAAAACTGAATGTTCCAAATTCTCACTAGTGGGGAGCTGAATTAGAGGATGGACTTAATTCCAGCAAGGTGGCCTTTTAATGAGCATACACGAGATGTTAATACGTGCACAGAGCATTCCCCACATTGTTTGGCGGGGAGCTTGACCCTTTAATCCGCCTTGGAAACCAGGAGAACAGAATTCCAACAATCTATTCCACTGTTAGGGAAACAGATTTTTTTGCCTCTTATCAAATTAAGTTGCCCCACAATCCAGGTCACTGCCGGGTCAGGAAAATTCCACCTTTAGTCAAGCGATGATGTGGAACAGTTTTCTTTTAATAAACCTTATTACTAAACTCTCTACCTTCCTTGAAACATTTTCACAGAAATATACGGCTTGGACCATTAAAAACAGCTCATGTGTTAAGGAGACACAATGACTATTTTACAATGAACAAAACCAAGAGTTGGGGAGAATTATTGCATTTTGTCATAATGCCCATACTCTGAGCACGTAGGCAATAATCCCACCAAATAGGCATAAAATATGAAATGTGTTCATCAAGTGAAGACAAGGTAAATACTTCTCATTGTAAAATAGAGTAGTAATGAGAATAATCTACACCTTCACTGCACTACGGTCGCACAGTTAGCACTGCTGCTGCCTCACAGCGCCGGGGATACGGGTTCAATTCCCAAGTTGGGTCACTGTATGGAGTCTACACATTCTCCCCGTGTGGGCTTCTTCCAGGTGCTCTGGTTTCCTCTCACAGTCTGAAAGATGTGCTGGTTAGGTGCATTGACCATGCCAAATTCTCCCTCAGTGTACCCAAACAGGTGCCGGAGTGTGGCAACTAGGAGATTTTCACAGTAACTTTGCAGTGTTAATGTAAGCCTACTTGTGACAACAATAATAAACTTAAACTTCCATTAGTTATCTTGCCAACACGTAACAAATCCTATATTTGTTAGCAGAGTGTAGTGCAGCTAACCTGTGTTTGGCTTGTTTGCTGTTAAACCTTCTCACAGTGGCCCAGGAAAGAATTGGCCAACGGATAGCGTTCCACCTGAAACCATCATTACTTCCTTCACGAAAAGAAAGTTTCACCAATACTTAAATCAAAATAATGCTCAGAAGAAGAGTCACATGGACTCAAAACGTTAACTCTGTTTCTCTCTCCACAGATGCTGTCAATCCTGCTGAATTTATTCAGCATTTTCTGTTTTTATTTCATGAACACTTGTTTCTGAAATTCATGATGTAGTGCATTTAATCTCATCAAGCTCCATCACTGACACTCAATATAATTTGATGAAATAAGGCATTGTTTTCTCTCCTAATGCACAAAATAATGATTTTAAACAATTTTTCCTGAAGACATTGACTGATTAACTCCTGTACATCTATTCTGAAGCCTATGTGGAATTCACCCCGCCCCATTAGTATTATCTACACACTGCTTTTCTTTCTCATTTATCACTATTGAGTACTGATCTGTCCATATAAAGGACAAAGAAAATTAAAGCACAGGAACAGGCCCTTCAGCCCTCCAACCCCACACCAACCATGCTGCCCATGTGAACTAAAACCCCCTACCCTTCCAGGGATCATATCCCTCTATTCCCATCCTATTCATGTATTTGTCCAGAACTCTTGAAAGTCACTATCGTATCTGATTCCACTACCTCCCCTGGCAGTGAGTTCCAGGCACCCACCACCCTCTGTGTGAAAAAACTTGCCTTGTAAATTTTTAAACCTTGCCCCTCACACCTTAACCCACGCCTCCTAATAACTGATTCTTCCATCCCGGGAAAAAGCTTCTGACTATCCATTCTGTCCATGCCCCTCATAATCTTATAGACTTCTACCATGCTTTTCTAATCACTGCCTGTTGGTAGTTCAGCTGTCATAATTTATCTTGGATTACAAGAAAGAGATGTAGTTGCATTTGCTTTTATGCTGCAGTTTGAGTTGCAACATGTCCCATAATAAGCAATTCTCCATTGCATCCTATAACTCAAAGCTAGTGCAATTTATTTGTAAAATCCTAATGTCTATTAGCCTGACATTTCTACAGAGGTTCTCCAAATGTCCTGCTGTAGCTTTTATGGGAGATGAGCAGATTCCCTGGAGAAGTGGGGTAAATGACTGAAAGGTGGGTGTTTCGCTGACTTCTAACCAAAATAATGATGGGCTGCAGACTGCACTTCCTTGGCAATTTCAGGATCACTGTGTCTCAATGGATCTCAGTATGGGATATATGGCACCTGCTTCCGTTGTGAAAACTATGTTTTTACATTTCCATACCAAATGCAAAGAATGATACTTTATATGTAATCTAACCAATGTCTCATTAAATATTACTTTTAAGTTATATCAAATATAATTTTTAACATCTGTTGATCATTGTCTCCCCATGTCCATTGTCTCAATCTTGTGGCTGATTCAATCTCCTATGCAGTGGTTTCCTCAATATACAGTGGCTGTTGTACAAAAACCAAGGCTGGAATCTTATCCCTGTTCACGCGGGTGGGATTTTCCCATCCTGCTGCAGTGAACAGAAACTTGGCCGTCTGCCAAATTCTATGACCTCACTGCAGCAGGAGCGTGGTGCAAACGTAATTCTACCACCCGCCCGCCATGGAGTTGGAGCAGATGAGGGGCAGAAAGCGAGAAGTCTGAGCAGGAATTTCCAGTCTCGCTTGAGTGAGGCTGTAAAATCCCACCCAATATCTCTGAAGGCACAGTAGGCATGGAGGAGCCCAGTCACGCTCCATAACCATAACTGTGGTGGATCAGGATGTCTGTAATGCACTCTAGTGAAGTGCCTCATAGTTAGCAAAGCCAGTAGGGTCTCACAAAAGCAGAAAAGTTATGCTGTACTTCATTGAAAGCTCCATTTAGACCAGAGCTAGAATATTGTATCCATTTCTGGTCAACACACTTTTGGAAGAGGTGAAGCACATTATACCTTTACCATTTGTGCTTTGAGTGTATTCTAACGCATCACACACATGTCTGAGCACTAACATAGAAACTCTACAGTGCGGAAGAGGCCATTCGGCCTATTGAGTGTGCACCAACGCTCTGAGAGCGTCTTATCCATTTCCTCTACCCCGCCCTATCCCAGTAACCCAACACACATTTTCCCTGGCTAATCCACGTGACCTACGCATTTTGGAGCACTAAGGGGCAATTTATCATGGCCAGTCAATCTAAACTGCACACCTTTGCCCTCTAGGAGGTGACTGGAGCACCTGGAGGAAACCCATGCAGACACAGAGAGACTGTGCAAACTCCACATAGACAGTCACCTGAGGACAGCATTGAACCTGGGTTCTTGGCACTGTGAGGCAGCAATGCTAACCACCGTGCCCATGGATGTTTGAAAATTAAAGAAATGCGAGGGTTTAACTTTCCATTGAGGGTTCTCCTGCTTCTCTCTTTTGTATGCAGCAGAGGAGCTGAGGAAGGCTGAGGTATCTATTTTCAGGATTTCTGCAGTTCTTCCATTAAAGCTAGCAGCAAATGAGCCATAAAACCCCTCCCCCAGAAAATTCATCCTGTTGGAGTGCCTCGTTTGTATGAGAACGAATTTACTGTGATTTCATTTATCAGTCAAATGGTCTTGCTGCATGTTTAGGATAGTTCCGATGTGATGAAAGGCATTGGATGCTGGGATTGTTAGAACGGAGCTGATGCAGTACTATCATTCCTCATCATACACCCGGTACAGCAGGTCTCATTTTAGACGACGCTTCGGAATTTGGTTGCGAGTCCTGTGAAAATTGTAGTTAACCTCGCAGTAGACTTTCTGGTAGCTTTTGTAGTGTGTTTTATTGTGAGCTGTTTAGCTTTCTAGATGCTAAAGTCATCCACTTAATGTTACTTTGGTATATTTGACTTGTCATTCACAAATTAACTATTATTTGCACAGTATAAATTAATTGATTTGGTATTTCATATCAAATATGGTACATTTGGAAGATGAATTGTTTCATACTGATGTGTATTTTCACTTGAACAGTATAATTAGCAATTTAGAGCAGTTCATATAATTTGTGAGGCAAACGAATAGGGCACAGCCATTTTATAAACAAGGAAGCCTCCACTTCTCCCAAGACCCTCTACTCAGTGCAGCACGGTGGTTAGCACCACTGTTTCACAGTGCCAGGGACCTTATTCAGTTCCTGGCTTGGGCCACTGTCTGTGCAGAGCCTGCACATTCCCCCTGTGACTGTGTGGGTTTCTTCTGGGTGCTCTGGTTTCCTCCCATAGTCCGAAAGATGCGCTGGTTAAATGCATTGCCATGCTAAAATTCTCCCTCAGTGTACCTGAACAGGCACTGGAGTGTGGCAGCTAGGGGATTTTGCACAGTGACTTCATTGAAGTGTTAATGTAAGCCAACTTGTGACACTGTTAAATAAACTTACAACAAACCATCCACTGTTATTAAAGGAACTAGATATATATTTATTTCAGAATTCAAATCAAGATTCATAGAATAAGAACCACCTCAGGTGAACCTATTCTTTGGGAAACACATTGGTTTACGTATTGCTGAAGCCATGGACGAATCACTTATAGAATGCAACTAGTCAGAATTGCAAGAGGGCTGATATCCAGAATTTGTAGTTTATTTCATTCTATCTCAGAACTGCATGATCTTGTTTCATATTTGATCATCTGTGTTGTTAATGTTCACAGCTTTACATTTGTATTTAGAACTGCTTTCACTTTTTTAGTGGGTCCTTTAATGATAAACATTTCTCCTTATTTGAGGCTTTTACACAAACTCATGAACATTCACATTATACTTCACTTAGATATTTTGAAATTGTGATATATTTCCATGCACAATCATTCAAATTTATCCAGATAGCCATTGAAATAAGCAATGTTTTCCTGTTAAAGAAATGGCTGCATCTCTAGGGTTATGAAGACAGATCCTGCAGCGCTGGCCCTGAGTTGCAAGTCAAGTGGATCAGCATTAGGAAAGCTAAGTGGCTTTAGAATCTGTTCAAATAATCCAGGTGAACCACTTGCTCCAGTTTCACCTTCTGAAGCATTTGCCCTTTAGTGGATCAAGTATAGCTAATTTTTGGTTTAATGGTCTGAATAAATCATTCAGGCCATTAAATCATTGCTTACGGACACAAATTATCCAACTAAAGTGAACATTAACATTTGTTGCAAACAATTGGATCACTTTTATTCCAGATGGCAGAGAAGAGATGCTTTGTCCATCAGCAGCTTGTTACTTGGGGTGAAATCTGTTTCTACTGGGATTCCAGTGCAAGGAGCACTGGAAATTCAGGTAGAGAGATGGTAGGGTGGTTCCTTTGCAATTCATTAGCCCCTCACATCAGGGCATGTGGTGGAGGTGTTCTGATCCATTGCACCATTGTACAGCCCAGTGGAACACTGTCTTGTTGATTGTTGGCATGAGTTCTGTTGAAGGCCTCACTGAGACCCCAAAATTGTCCAGGGTAAAAGCAGTCAGCCCTGGAGAAAAGCAAGGTCCTGCTTGCTCCCTTGCAGACAAGACCATCAAACACAAGTAGTTAAGTGACTCCTATTTCCACAGTTCAGAACAGAATCTATGCAAGTCATGGACACTCAAAACCTATGGGTTTGATTTGAATCTTTTGCAAGTGGTCATCCCAAATGTTTTACTTCTGAGTTTAGACTGACACTTCATTATGATATCAAGTTGCACTATTAAAGCTATCAACCTTCAAATGAGATAGTGAAGCCAGGTCCTGTCTCACTACTCAGATGGCTATAAAAAAATCCCTCAAACTACATGTTAAACCTGATTATCTGTTTCCTGTTGCTGTTTGTTGTGCACAAACAGTCTGCATTACAACAATGATTACGTTTTAAAATTATTTTATTGGCAATGATGTGTGTTGGGACACTTTGGAAACTCTTGATGGAATGCTAATCAAGCTCATGCTTGATGTGTGGGTTAGGTTGATTGGCCATGCTAAATTGCCCCTTAGTCAAGGGGGTTACAGGGTGGGAGTGTTGTTGGTGTAGGCTCAATGGGTCAAATGGCCTCTTTCTGCACTGTAGGGTTTCTATGCTGTCAGGTGGATAATACAACCAAGAACTGGGCTTAATACAATTCTATGGACTTAGCCTAATAATTGAGCCCTTTAAACCCTAAGGCTAGTTAACTTTTTCTGAGGCTAATAAAGCTGTTTATGTGACTTCCCTGCAATTGTGATGGTGCAAGGGCTTTCTTCAAATTATCACCAGATTTTTCAGATACAGGAGGAAACAAGTCATATTTTGGTGTATTATTGTAATTTCTTTTGAGTGCTTCTTTAAAAAAAATCTGAAAGCATGTGACTTGGGTTCAAATCCCACCTTGGCAGATGGTGCAATTTGAATTCAGTAAATATCTATAATTAAAAGTCTAATGAACCCATTGTCAATTGTCATTAAAACATGTCTAGTCCCCCAATGTCCTTTAGGGAAGGAAATCTGCCATCCTTACCTGGCCTGGTTTACATGTGACTCAGACGCACAGCAATGTGGTTGACTCATTTGTCTTCTGAAAGTGAAAACAATCAGGGGCAATTAGGGATGGGTAACAAATGCCACTGATACCCACATCCCCTGAAAGAATTTTTAAAAATTATATGGCACCAATATCAGTAAAATGAAAAACCTGAAAAGCCTACCCGATTGCAGCTTCTGAAATGTACTTTGCTGACTAAACATGGATGATGACAATGAGTTAAATCTCTGTTTTCCATGCATAAAGAAAGAATATACAGTGTGGATTCAATGCCAGCTTTAGGTCATTAATGTTAATAAGGATGTCTGTGATTTACACCGATGTGTACCCATTCCAACGTCTGGGCTTCTGCAAATGAAATTGGCAGGAAATGTGAGTGTAATGTAACACTGGCAGAATGGGGAAGTGAATGGACAGGATTTCGGATGTGTCCCCTCAGGAATTCATAAACTAATCTGTGAGCATCCACTTACTTGATCTTTTGGCTACACCCCAAGATGTGCGGGTTAGGTTGATTGGCCAAGCTAAATTGACCCTAGTGTCAGGGGATTAATATAAACATTAACAGTAGCAGGGTTACGGGAATAGGACCTGGGTGAGTTTGTGGTCGGTACAGACGCAACGGGCCGAATGGCCTCCTTCTGCACTGTAGGAATTCTATGATCATGCCTCAGATCAAGCCCAAGATGGGGTGCAATGTCTTACCTTGTCAACTTGGAGCTTGGGATTTCGGTCTGCGCAGTTGACTCTGAACATTGGCTTTGTAACTTTATAAATGAAGTATAACTTTTTTTTAAAAATCCACTTTTGTTTTAAACCAAATTCAGAGTTTCTCCACTGTTTTCAGAGCTGTGCTCTAAATCAAAAAGAAACAGATGAAGAAAAAGCTGGAAAGAATGACTCTATTTGTGTGAAATTTATCTTGCTGAAACTGAGGCCTGAATTCTAAGGTCACGGAGGGGGGCAGTCGGTGCACCTGGGATTGACTCTGGATAGCGACAATGCATTGGCTGGCCAGCCTGAAACTGGCCCTCAGAGAGGCTCAGCAGTGTCGAGAGTGGGGCAGGGTGGGCGCTGGAATGAATGGAGCTGCGGCCAAGGTTTTAACAGAAGCTCCCTTAAGGCAACTTTGCTTTCAGGAGCTGCTTCTGAGATTTATAATTTTTGAAGGGGCAGACAGCTTTATTGATGTGTAACTGGCTTCCTCTCCCTTCTTGTCCTCCTCTCTTCTGAGGAGGTTCTCCTGCAGAATACACTGTACCTATATTAGACCTTAGGCATGCATAATGAGGAGACCTCCTTGCAGAAAAAGTCTGTAAAAGACTTGATTGGAGAATTGTCTAGATGAACAGTAATATTTCAGATGTAAACAATCACCCAAACACATACTCTCAACTCCCTTCAATAACCCTAATCCTTCACCTATTCAAAATGGTGAAATGGACTGTTATTTAAATGGTAAAACATTGCAGCATGCTGCTGTACAGAGGCACCTGGGCAAGGAATTGGTTTGCAGATGCAGCAGGTAATTAAGAAGGCAAATGGAATTTTGTCCTTTATTGCTAGAGGGATGGAGTTTAAAAACAGCAAGGTTATGTTGCAGCTATATGAGGTGCTGGTGAGGCCACACCTGGAGTACTGTGTACAGTTTTGGTCTCCTTACTTGGGAAAGAATATACTGGCACTGGAAGGGGCACAGAGGAGATTCACTAGGTTGGTTCCAGAGTTGAGAGGGTTGGTTTATGAAGAAAGACTGAGTAGACTGGGGCTATACTCATTCAAATTCAGAAGAATGAGGGGAGATCTTATAGAAACATTCAAGATTATAAAGGGAATAGATAAGATAAGAGCAGGGAAGTTATTTCCACTGGCAGGTGAAACTAGAACTAGGGGGCATAGCCTCAAAATAAGGGGAAGCAGATTTAGGACTGAGTTGAGGAGAAGCTTCTTCGCACAAAGACTTGAGAATCTGAGAATTCTATGCCCAGTAGGCAGTTGAGGCTACCTCATTGAATGTTTTTAAGGCAGGGATAGATAAATTTTTGAACAGTAGAGGAATTAAGGGTTATGGTATGCGGGCAGGTAAGGTGAGCTGAGTCCATGAAAATATCAGCCATGATCTTATTGAATGGTGGAACAGGCTCGAGGGGCCAGATGGTCTACTCTTGTGTTCTTATTTATCCAACATCTGCTGGACCTTCCATCCTGCCTTGGATGTAGAATGAATGAACAATGTGAAGGCCGTCTGGCCAATTGACCCCTAAGGTAAAAGTGTACGGGTCACTCAAAATCGCTGATCGAATGACCTTAATTGGTGGCGGGCATACTGCTGGCTTTTGCATGTGTCCACCAACTGAAATATCATGAGGTGTGTGAACGGCATGGTGGCAAAGTGGTTAGCACTGCTGCCTCACACCATCAGGGACCTAGGTTCGATTCCCAGCTTGGGTCACTGTCTGTGCAAAGTCTGCATGTTCTTCCCCATGTTTATATGGGTTTCCTCTGGGTGCTCAGGTTTCCTCCCACAGTCCAAAAGCTGTGCAGGTTAGGTGCATTGGCCATGCTAAATTCTTCCTCAGTGTACCTGAACAGGTGCTGGAATGTGGCAACTACGTGATTTTCGCAGTAACTTCATTGCAGTGTTAATGTAAAACTACTTCTGGCAATAATAAACTTTATTATTTTATTCATGAGGTAGGCAGTCCCTCAAAACATCATCGCACTCCATTTTGGGATGTGTTGGGACTGCCAAGCACCTGCCCAGCAGATACAAAATTCAGGCCTAAAATTCTGGTGCTACAAATTATGCTTGATTATTTCATATTTTTTGTCACTGAAGCTCTGGTAAAGTTACTAATCCACATTCCTGTTGAGACAAGGATACTGGAAATACATTATTCATATGTTAAGTGAGGTTCAAATCAGTTTCTGTTTGTGTGTTCAAGTGTCCTGCTGATGTGTTTGTGTAGTTTCTTGTTACAGATGTGAAATAGTTACATGTGATCTTTCCATTGTCTTTGCATTTCAATAACACTGCTCTGAGAACTAATACAATGTGATGATGAAACTATTGCCATAGTCCTTGTGTAACGTACTGTTAAAATAAACATATATTGCTCTGTAAAACATTAAATGCTTTGATGTATCTTCTAAGTGGGTCAGATGTTTGGGTGTGGCTTAGGAGTGGGAAATCAAAGCTGTACAAAATCAGTAATCAAACTGAAGTGCTCGAAATACTTTATCTGGAGTGCTTGTACCATCTGTAAGGAGTGCAAAATAGATGTTTTGAACCAAATATGACTCTCAGGCTGGGATTTTCCAGTCCCTCCTGTTAATGGGATCAACCAGTCTTCTAGTCCCATTCAATGCTGCCCCCTCTCATGGCAGGTTCCCCCAGTGCTGGGGTGGGTGAGCCACACAATGGCCAATAGCTCATCATATCTGCTGAGGTAAAACCCGCTGTGGAGTTGTGGGGCGGGGGGGGATGGAAAATCCCAACCTCAATGTTGGCGTTTGGTAAAATGTCCACTTTTGGGTGCCCAAGTGTGGAGAACAGTACTCCCTAGTCAGATATATCACCCAAAATTCCCTCACACTGCTGGAAAGTAACAGCCTCACTCAAATCTCAGTAGGGCAGCAGTCATGCTGCAATTCAAATATTTCCGCTTGTTGCAATAGCTGAGTGTGGTTTTAAATTTGGTGTTGAAATATGAACAGTTTTGAGCTGCAATCTTGTGCACATAAGAACAGGGTTCAAGTAATTTTGGCTCTTTCTGAACCAGATAGTGGGTAATTATGATGAACACACTCTACTCATTAGAAAAGCTTTGATCACCAGTCAATGAGTTAGTCACTTGTGTGTTACTTTCATATCGCTCCATTATTCCAGTTCAAGAGAGCATTTGCATGATGAGTATTCATTGTGGCTTTAGACCAGAGGGAGAGAAGAGAAATCCCAATCAACTCAACCCAGGACATTGGCCGCATTGGGAATACTGTGATGCATAATTTAATAATGATATTACCATGATACGAGCATCCCGGGCTAATATCCAAACATTGTCTGGCCCAGTCGGCCGAATGGTACCAGCAAGGGCATTGTCAGAGTGAACGATAGAAGAACAGGTGCGCTGTTCTTCTGAGAGAGGAATGCATGTGTCACTCTCATTGACGATTGTCCCCAACCACATAGATGTTACCCTGGGGCGTCTCAACATGAAACACAGCTTGTGGTGGTGTATTGTTTTTGGAAATGATGTGAGGAGTCTTATGAAACCTACAATGAAAAGCATCAGCTCAGGCCTCTGTATTGCACAGAATGCCATAAATTATCACCACTTACTTCACCAGAAAAACAGGCAGGAAAACTTAGCCACAGTTACAAATCCCAATGTAGTTTCACAGTCTTTCTGTCTTACAACTCTAGCTATGTTATTGTTTTTTTTCAATCATTATAGCCATGTTTTTGGGGCAATGTCCTTGATATTGACATCCTCAGCAATCTCTTCCCACCACTTCCAGAATAGAGGCCTGGAGGGCAGGGGATGGTCATCTCAGCTACTGCTTGAACCAAGGCCCCCAGTGCAGCATTTGAAAACCTTGGCGTGCCCCCTTCAGCCATTTCTTCCAGAACACATTGCACACTGTTTGCAGCCTTTAAGGTTGCCTCAATGTGATGACTGCACTCCCGATCATTATGCGTGCATGCATTGAATCGACAGCACAGGCGGTGCTGACTGCATGACCCTTGCAAGGAACACAAATATTGCACACTGCCTGCATTAATAGCAGCTGGCATAGGTCATTCACATCTTGCCTCTGGTTTCCATGCATGCTTTCCAGTCCAGTCCAATTTCAAAGGCCATGTTTCACTCTTGCCCATTGCAATCTGTTATTCAGTGACTCCCAAAGCACTGATTTTTAGAAGAGTGACTGATTTAAAATAGACAAAATGCTTCAATGCAAGGCAGAGGGCTTTCTTAAAACAAGTCACATAACTATGGTTGCTGCTACACTAAGCTTTCTCTAAAATTGAAGGGGGGCAGGCGGTGGCATGGTGGTATTGTCATTGGATCAGTAATCCAGAGACACAGGGTAATGCACTGGGAAGTTCAAATCCCATCATAGCATATGATGAAACTAGAATTCGATAAAAAGTTTGGAATTAGAAGTCTAATAAAGAACAAAGAAAACTACAGCACAGGAACAGGCCCTTTGGCCCTCCAAATCTGTACCGAAAACCATGACCATGAAACCATTATTGATTGTAGAAAAACCCATCTGGTTCACTAATGTCCTTTAGGGAAGGAAATCTGCTGTCCTTACCTGATCTAGCCTACGTGTGACTTGAGACCCACAGTAAAGTGTTGACTCTTAAATGTCCTCATTGTAAATAGTTGAGGCCCCTGAACTGAACTGATCTCTATGATACTCCACTCTTCACACCTCACCAAATCAAAAATGACCAATTTATGCCCTTTCTGTCATTGTGTCATTGAGGTATAAAAGCAAAGAAAAAGGCCCCTTGGCCCAACATGTCTGTGCCACCTAACTATTAATCCCATTTTCCAGTACTTGGCCCATAGACTTGTATAACTTGGCATCACACGTACACATCTAAGTACTTATATGTTATGAGGGTCTCTGACTTCATTACCCTTTCAGACAGTGAGTTCCAGACTCCCACCACCCTTACCTTAAAGCATATGCACAGCTGATGCAGCATAATGTGGATAAATGTGAGGTTATCCACCTTGGTAACGATAATAGGAAGATTATTATTTCAAAGAGTGTAAATTGAGAGAAGTGGATACTAAGTGAGACCTTAGTGTCCTTGTGCAACAGTTGCTGAAAGTAAGCGCAGAGGTACAGCAGGCAATAAAGAAGGCAAATGGTATAAAGGCAAAATATAAGAACATAAGAACATAAGAAATAGGAGCAGGAGTAGGCCATCTAGCCCTTCGAGCCTGCCCCGCCATTCAATAAGATCATGGCTGATCTGTTGTGGCTCATGTTGGAATATGAAACAAAAACACAAAATGCTGGAAAATCTCAGCAGGTCTGACAGTATCTGTGGAGAGAGAATAGAGCCAATGTTTTGAATCTGGATGAGCCTTCATCAGAACTGAAGAGATGGAAAATTGAGCAAGATTTATACTATGAAGGTGAGGGAACGAGGCGGGACTTGGGGTGACTGTTATTGATAATACTGACATAGATAAAAGGACAAAGGGAATGTAAATGGTGATGATAAAGGCTGAAAATGGTGCTAAGACCGTCCATTAAGAGATCGGAATATGTAAAGCAATAGTGGGCCATAGCTGTAAAATACTTACAGACACATTGAACTTTTAAGTAAGATATGTGGAGTGGAATTTTCCCAAAATTGCGCAGAGTGCTGGAGAAGGTGAGAGAAGCTGTGTGAAACTCATAGCAAACCTGGGATTCAGAGATTGGGGCGCCGTAATTAAAGGGTTCCCCGATCTCAAAATGAATTTGAAGGCTCCCCCCCACCTGCCCCACCCCCGCTGGGCATGAACCTGAACGCATCATCAGAGAAGGTCCAGGAACATCAAGCTTGGAAACCCCACCAGCACAAATTCCACTCGCAAGATTTTGCGGCTGTAATGGGATTATGTACATGCGAACAGGCCTGGAAAATCCTATTCATGTTTTTAAAAAGGTGATGCCAAAAACACAGGTTCAATTCCCTTACCAGCTGAGGTTATTCACGAAGGGTCCACCTTATCAATCTTGCCCCTTGTCTGAGGTGTGGTAATCCTCAGGTTAAATCATCAGCAGTCAGTGCCTATAGTCATCTGGAACTAATTTGATAAAAAAATCTAAAGCTCTCTATTACTAAATGTCTACTCTTAGCCGTTGGGTACATTGTAACTTTATAAGGTTTATTTGCCTTACCTGCCGAACAGGTTTTTCCAGAATCGTATGACAGTCAGTCTCTTTCCCACCCCACATCTAAACATTACATTTCTGGTGAGTGAAATATTTAAACAAATCAGTTCAGAAGCCTTTAAGAGCAAACAGTACATTTAAGTTAGAATACAGACTGAAGCTGACTGCATTGTGAATGAACGTGACACATTGCAATTGGTGCACTGGCACATGACAAAATGGCAACATGTTCATTGCACAGGAAGAATGCAGGGTTTTCACTTTAGAAAGTGAAATTTGTGTGGACCGTTTACACAGCTTCCCTTGAAGTTTCCACCTTTTTTATCCATTCTGCCATCTGCACACTGAGTCCCTGCTAGCCTTATTTGTAAATATTGGGATGGCATAGTGGCACAGCGGGTAGCACGGCTGCTTCACAGCACCAATGACCCAGATTCAATTCTAGCCTCAGGTCACTGTCTGTGGGGAGTTTGTTCATTCTCACCATGTCTGCCTGACTGCTCCAGTTTCCTCTCTCAGTCCAAAAGTGTGCTGGTTAGGTGGATTAGCCATACTAAATTGCCCCTTAGTGTCCAAAGATATGTAGGTTCGATGGATTATCTGTGGTAAATGTGTGGGGTTACGGGGATAGGGCAGGGAGAGGACCTGGATAAGGTACTCTGTCAGAACGTTGCTGCAGATTTGATGGGCCGAATGGCCTTTTCTGCACTGTAGGGATTCTATGATTAATTGTGAAGAGCGTAACCTTGATGTAACACCTCTGGATTTCCAGCATTTGCGTTGCTCCTGAACTTTAGCTAAGGTAAGACTGACAAAGGTCACCTGAGCAAAATGGAAGCGAGGTGTTTGTAAGCTAGACAAGTTTTAAAACATTGGAGAAATGGTTTCTGCAGTTGGGGAAATGGTTTCTCACTCTCTCCTCTTGCACATTTCTTTTTCCCTGTCAAGTCTACTGTTGATTCTGATTCCTCTCACACGGTGAGCCCACCAGAAAGATTTTTTATCACCATGTCCCCTCCCCACTCCAACCCCTCCTTCAGATGTCCCACACTTTACCTATAGCACCATTCTTTGCTGAGAAGGAGAAGAGGAGATTTCATGATGGAGGAAAGGCAAGTGCAACCCAGAACATATTAACACTCCAACTCTCACAAAGAGGATTAAGGTGCCACAGGTAATCTGAACAACCCCCGGAGGAGTTCAGAGAATGCACTTCATCAAAGATGTAAGGATTTTCAGCCTGTTTCCACCAGTGGGATTTTCCAGGGCGACGGGAAACCTCCACTGACAGTGGTGGGACTGGAAGATCCCGCCGTCAGTCAGTGATAGGCCAGCTCTGCTATCGTAAATCAGACCATGAGGAGGGATGGAAAACTTACTAGAAACAGCCATTCTCATCTGCCTTTCCTTCTCTGTTAATGGCTGCAAGGCCTCTCAGCTAAACTGGAAGGGATTCTGTGCCAGTTATCCCTGAAGTTTAGAAAATGATTCTGAGAGGGCTTGACAGGGTAGATGCTGAAAGGATGTTTCTCCTGGTTGGAGAATCTAGAACTTGGGTACATAGTCTCACGATAAAGGATTGGCTGTTGAAGACTGTTTTAGGGAGAAATGTCTTCACTCAAACCGTTGTCATTCTTCGGAATTTTCTACCTCAGAATTGGGGTAGAGAATTCAGTTGTTGAATATAATCCAGAGAGTAATAGATTTCACCTTCTGTATCAGCTTTCCATGAGGAACCTTATCGAAGACTTTACTAAAGTGCACGTATACAACATCCGCTGTCCTGTCCTGGTCAATGTTTCTTGTCACTTCCTCAAAGAACTCAATCAAGTTTGTGAGACACAACTTCCCCTTCAAGCAATCATGCTACCTATCGCCATTAGGCCTATTCTCTTCTGGATGTGAGTATATCCTGTTATATCCCTATGCATCCATTATATTCTGATGTATCTCTGCAGCCACCTAATTAAAATTCTAGTGTGTAACAGATCCAGGAGATTTGTTGGCTTTCAGTGTCATTAGCTTTCCAGTCCTTTGCCTCTTCTAATATTAGTTATTTAATATCCTCAGTTTTGTTAGTCTATTTGTTCCCTACTATTTCTGGTACGTTTGTGAGCCCTCTGTTGTGCAGAAAGATATAAGATATTTGTTTAACATCCTTATCGTTCCCTTATATCCTAACATAATTTTTCTTGTCTTCACATTCAAAGGATTGACATTTACTTTCACTATCTTCATTTTTAGAATCTGTTTTTATATCCCTTGATAGATTACATTCATTCTACATTCTTCCTCTTCATTTTTTGATTATCATAACAAGGGTTTACTTCTTGGCAATATCATAAGCCTCTTATTTCAATTTAATACTCTCCTGAATCTTTCAATTGTAGCCACTTTGCCAGGATAGTGGATTTGTCATGATGGACGAAACCATTGAGTGCACCCACATGGCTTTAGGGGTACCACATCTCAAAGGGGAGTTGGATAGAAGTCACAAGTGATACCACTCCCACAACATCAAGCCCCGAATACCCAAGATTCTGACAGAGGTCACAATGTTTTCACCCTACACCAATCTGCTGGTCCAGCCATCTTCAAGCCAACCTGTCACATCAGAGAGTGGCTGCCTGCCAATGAAGTCTATCCATTGAATATGTGGCTAATCATGCCCCACAACACATGGCCAGCATTCATGTGCAATAAGGTATGTGAAGGAGCAAATCCTCGGGATGTTGAAGCTAAGGTTCTGTTACTTGGACCTCCTGGAAGAGAACACAGGTACATAGAAATTAGAAGCAAAGATAGGCAAATTCAGCCCTTCAAGCCTTCTCTGCCATTCAATCAGATCATGGCTGATCTCTTCCTGTACTCACTGAAGCAGGTGTCCTGATTCACGATGGTCTGTTGTATCTTCCACAACTTGACCAGTATCAGGACGCAGCACTTGCCACCAGGGCTTCAGCGACCACCTCAGGAGAAGGAGGAGGAAGAAGGGAGGAGGCAGCTGACTCACCCACGTTCCAGGTGAGCTGTCCATGAGTGCATCTTCAGACTCTGGTTCTGCTGAATGAAACACAACGCTCAACACTCCCTCGCATTAACCAACCCTCTGTTATGGACCGCTACAGTTTCCTTTTGACTACAATCCTGAAATAAATGACACAACAAGACAACCATTCAATACCAACTTCATCTAGGAACATACCCAATGCTCCATATATTTAATCACCCTTAACCTAACCTGCTTTGTAGGTGTGTTTACCAATCCTAACGCTCCTCCAAAGTGTTATCGCAGTGGCAGTGAAGCACGGCTGGTGGAAGGCTCCTTTAAATGGGGGAGGCTGCAAGATGTGATGTTTTCTGTTCATTATTATCTCTTACCTCCACCCATAATTTTGCATAAATATTATTAAAATATTGGTAATACAGGCAGTAAAGTATCATAATGAAGTGAAAAATCCGAGCAACCCAGTTCCCACTCTGTAGTGTATGGTGCAGGCTGGGGTTATGCTTGGGAGGGCATTCCAGGATTTTGAACCAGGATTTACAGAGAAGGCACAATGCTTTATTTGCAAGTCGCAGTGGTGTCCAGCTTTGAGGGGCACTGGCACTCCCACGTGTCTGCTGCCTTTGTTTTTCTAAATGGTACAGGTCACTGGAATAGGAGGTAGTGCTGAAGAAAAAATTTGAAAAATTTCCAGTGCATCTTATAGATGGCACAGACTGCAGCCGGGGAATGGCAGTGGTGAGGGCAGAGAATGCTTAATATGGCGTATCAGGAGCCAATCTAATTGTTTGCTTTGTCCTGGATGATATTGAGCTGCTTGAACATTGTTGGAGCTGCATTCATCCAATCAATCCATAATAATATTCCATATTACACTGACTTGTCTTGTAAATGGTGAAAGGCTTTGGGGAGGCAGGAAGTGAGTTACTTGCCACAGAAAAGACAGTTTCTGACCTGTTCTTGTAGCCAAAACATTCATGTGGCTGGTCCAGTTAGGTTTCAGATCAGTTGTGCCCTAGATGTTGCTAGTGGACAATTCAGCAATGGTAATGCCATTGGAGGTGGTTAAATTCCTTCTCCTTGGAGATGGTCATTGTTTGGCACCAATGTGGCACAAATGTTACTTGCCACGTATCAACCCAAGCCTGGATTTTTTACCAAGTCTTTCTGCTTGTGGCCCATTTTGTTACCTGAAGAATTGAAAGTCATACAGAGCACTGTGCAATCATCAGTTAAAATCCTGACTTCTGACATTATAATGGAAGGAAGATAAATGATGAAACTGCTGTAAGTGGTTGGGTTGAGGATGCCCTATGGGTGGCACATTGGCACAATGGTTAGCACTGGTGTCTCACAGCTCCGGAGATCTGAGTTCAATTCCTGACTTGCGTCACAGCCTGTGTGGTGTTTGCACATTTTTCCCGTGTCTGAGTGGGTTTCCTCTCGCTCCGGTTTCCTCCCACAGTCCAAAGATGTGCAGGTTAGGTGCATTGGCCATGATAAATTGCCCCTTAGTGCTCAGGATACGTAGGTTAGAGGGAATAGCGGGATAAATATGTGGGGTTACAGGGATAAGGGAATAAGGTGGGACTGTTGCCAGTGCAGACTCGATAGGCTGAATGGCCTCCTTCTGCACTGTCGAATTTCTATGAATCCTGCAATGATTAATCTCCAACAACTACACCATCTTTCTGTGCACTAGGTATGGCTCCTGTCAATGGAGAGTTTTCCCCCTGGTTTCCATTGACTTCAGTTTTACCTGAGCTCCTTGATACGGTCAAAGGCTGCCTTAGAGATAGTCACTTTCACCTGACTTTTAGAATTCCACTCTTTTGTCGAAGTTTGGATCAACACTGTAACGAGATCAGGAGCTGAGTGACCCTGGCGGAACCCAAACTGAGCATCGATGAGCAGGTTATTGCTGAGTAAGTGCCACTGGATAGCAATGTCAGTGACACTTTCCATTGCTTTGCTAATGGTGGAGAGGATGCTGCGACATTATTGGCTGGATTGCTTTGGCCCTGCTTTTTGTGTACGGGTCACACCAGGGTAATTTTCCTCTTTAAAGAACAATACGGCACAGGAACCTTCGGCCCTCTAAGCCTGCACCAATCATGTGTTCCTAACTAGACTGTCACAGCTCCATTGTGTCACACCTTCATTGCGTTGATGGCACACAGAAACAGGCCTTATGGCCTGTCCGCCTCAGTCAGCCTCCCCATTCTGCCCTCCAGGACTGGTGGGCCCAACTTCTACTCCAGCCCATACTCCTCCCTTTGGGCTGAAACTTCTGAGCCTTTTCAGCTTCTAAGCCTTCTTTCTCCAGTTGGGTTTGTGGAGCCAGGGAATGTCCTGACTGCGCAGCTGACATGGGGGCAAAAACCCAGGAATTGGATTTGGAGGAGAAACACCAACATGGGGTTCCTGCATTATAATTTCTGTGTCATTTTTGTAATCCCATGTCATTGATTTTGATGCCCCCTGGGATGTTTTACTATATTAAAGGTGCTACATGAATGCAAGTTGTTGTTGAAAGTGGTGTTAAGCTGTCTGTGCGCACAGACCTTGCTTCCACAGTTTGCTGGAATCATCCCATGACAGCCTCACTATGTTCTCATTTTATTCTCCATAGAATCCCTACAGTGCAGAAGGAGGCCATTGGCCCATCAAGTCTGTACTGACCACAAATCCCACCCAGGCCCTACTCCCCTAATCCCACTCATTTACCCTGCTAATCCATCTGACACTAGGATCAACGTAGCATGGCCAATCTACCTAACTCTTTGGACTGTGGGAAGAAACCGGAGCACCTGGAGGTAACCCATGCAGACACAGAGAGAACATGCAAACTCCACATAGACAGTGACCCGAGACCAGAATTGAACGTGGAACCCTGGTGCTGTGAGGCAGCAGTGCTAACCCACTGTGCCACCGTGCTGCCCATTTTAATAAGTCTGTGCTGGCAACAATTAGATCATTAGAAAACTGCAAGACATGAAAACATTTATTAAAAATAAATTGTTACGCAGGCTCTAGAAATGCCTTTTGACTTGGAACAACGGAGCTTGCACAGCCAGTGGGTATAATTAGTTTATTATATACTGTCTAATTAACTGTTAATGTGAGGTGAGAACAGGAATTACCTCCCCTAGAACTCCGAGTGAATCAACAACTCAAACTGGACGTGCTCAGACACAGTGGAGCCTCACCCTTACAATCCCTCACTGCTGTGAGAAGACAGTTCAGTCTGCAAGTTGAGTGTTCACAGGGACAAGGATACAAAGCAAACATTCCAAATGCTGGGGGAAAAAATAATTGTCTGGAAATCCGATCACACCCAAAAAAACCGGCTGCAGCAGCAGGGTGTGGTGCATACCATAACAATTGATATCAGTGAAGGTAACACACAATATTCATGCCGCTTACTGATTGTAATCACCTAAATGAATAACCAACACTGGCTGTACCACTCACTTGCCTGCACCTCTACCTTTCAACATTCTGTGTTGTATTCCTGGACTTGCCACCCGAACACTAGCAACGTCTGCGTTAAATATTGCAGGGGTTCGAGGAGAAGGGCCTGTCTGACTTTGCTCCTGAAAATGAGCAGAGAAACAAGAGTGCTTCATTCCGGCTGAGGCCTGTAAACATATTGTCGGTGTGAGGGAAGCTGTGCCTTTGTGAATGCAGCACTTAGATACAGTTTCTGCCAACCCAAATGGTTCATAAACTGGTAATTTCTTCAAAGGCAAGAGATTTGGAATTAAATTTTAAAAAATTGTTATTTCTTTTAAAAATAAACCAATATAAAACAAAATTAAAACAGAAAGTGCTGGAAAATCTCAGCACGTCTGGCAGCATCTGTGGAGAGAGCAACAGAGTTAATGTTTCAAGTCTGTGCGACTTCTCCTCAACATTAAAGGGAGGCAAAAAATGCGATGGATTTTTTGTAATACTTATTAGCATCACGAGTAGGCTAATACTGCAATGAAGTTACTGTGAAAATCCCCCAGTTGCCACATTCCGGCGCCTGTTCGGGTCACTGGGGGAGAATTTAGCACGGCCAATGAAGATTTTACACTGTTTAAGAGAAGGTGAAGCTGGTGAAGCAAAGTGGAAGGTCAGAGATAGGTGGAAGCTAAGTGAGATCAGACAAATCTTTATGGGCACAGGACAAAGGGAGTGCTAATGGTAGTGTTAAAGGTTAAAGAAGGTACTTCTAGTGGCATAAAGGTTAGATAGCAAATTGGGTTAATAGCAGAACTGTTAACCTGACCTTCTACTTTGGTAATGCATTGGAGATAGCTTTATGTTCTTTTTGTTTTGCCATCACAGCTGCCCCAAAGGCTCCCTGATATGCTGTACAGCCATCTGGAAATGTATGGGTAATTAGCATGCTTTATTTAGTTTGAACTTTTTTAAGAGCATGAACTCTTTTCTCCACCTTCATCCCATTTCCATTTATTTTCTTTCAATTCTTCTTTTCATCTTATTCATCTATCTTTATTAGCTTATATTCTTATTTTTATTTTTCCACTTCTAAAATCTTGCTTCCAATCTTGCTTTACCACCCACCCCTCCTCCCACCGCACTAGGCCAATTGCCACAATCCTCAGGTTGTCCTTTCACACTCAGCATCTTTGTTCTGCCATTTACACATTCCAAGCTCTTAAAGGATGCTCTTAACATCATTCTTAGCCTTTATCATCACCATTTATGTGGTCAGGAAGGCGAATGGGATGCTGGCCTTCATAGCGAGGGGGATTGAATATAAAAGTAGGGAGGTCTTGCTGCAGCTGTATAGGGCATTGGTGAGGCCGCAGCTGGAGTATTGTGTGCAGTTTTGGGCGCCGTACTTACGCAAGGATATTTTGGCCTTGGAGGGAGTGCAGAGGAGGTTTACTAGGCTGATACTGGAGTTGAGGGGGTTGAGCCATGAGGAAAGGCTGAATAAACTAGGCTTGTACTCGCTAGAGTTTAGAAGAATGAGGGGAGATCTCATTGAGACGTATAAGATGATGAATGGGATGGATAGGATAGAGGTGGAGAGACTCTTCCGGCTCAAAAAAGACAGTAGGACTAGGGGGCACAGCCTCAAGATAAAAGGGGGGTGGTTTAGAACGGGGTTGAGGAGGAACTTCTTCACTCAAAGGGTGGTGAATCGCTGGAATTCTCTGCCCGTTGAAGTGGTGGAGGCTGCCTCGCTAAATATTTTTAAGACGCGGGTTGATGGGTTTTTGATAAGAGAGGGGATTAAGGTTATGGGGAGAGGGCGGGAATGTGGAACTGAGCCACGACAGATCAGCCATGATCTTATTGAATGGCGGGGCAGGCTCGAAGGGCTAGATGGCCTACTCCTGCTCCTATTTCTTATGTTCTTATGTTCTTATTTACAATTACAGTTCCCCCCCCTCACCGACCCAACCATTGTATAAATCTTGTCCTACTTTCGTTGTCTTCAGATGTCTTAAAGGGTCATCCAGACTTGAAACATTGGCTCTACTCTCTCTCCACAGATCTGTCAGACCTGCTGAGATTTTCCAGCATTTTCTGCCTTTGTTTCAGATTCCAGCATCCACAGCATTTTGCTTTTGCACTTTGTTTATTCCCAGATTGACATCATTTCTAGGCTACGCTGAACTGAACTTAAACAGAAAGAAACAAATCAAGACTAGGAACTATATGCTTAGCTCTCAGTCATGGACAACAAAAACCGTGATGCGGGTATTTCTCATTTGTCATAGAGTCATAGATAGAATTAATGGATGGGATTTTACGGCCTCACCTGACCCAAGACTGGATAATTCTACCTGAGGTCAACAGACATTTCCATTGCCCCCTCCTTGCCCACTCTGATTCTGTGGTGGGCGGGACGATAGAATTCCGGCAGTAGAGTTTTACTGCACAGAAAGAGGCCCTTTGGCCCATCGTGCCCATACTGGCAATCAAGCAGCTATCGATTCTAATCCCTTCCTCTTGGTCTGTAGCCTTGTACGCTATGGTATTTCAAGTGCTCATCTAAATGCTTCTTAAATGTTGTCTCACCTCTATCACTCTTTCAGGCAGTGAGTCCCAGATTCCCACCATCCTCTGGGTGAGAACATTTTCCTCACATCTCTTTTAAACCTCCTGTCCCTTAAATTTATGCCCCCTGATTATTGACCGCTCTGCTAAGGGGAAAAGTTCCTTCCTATCCACCCAATCAATGCCCCTCATAATGTTATACACCTCAATCAGGTCCCCCCTCAACCTTCTCTGCTCCAAGAAAACGGGAGGAAATGGGTGGCGTGGTTCCACAGTGTTAGCACTGCTGCTTCAAAGCTCCAGGGACCTGGGTTCAATTCCCGGCTTGGGTCACTGTCTGTGTGGAGTTTGCACATTTTCCTCGTGTCTGCGTGGATTTTCTCCGGGTGCTCCGGGTGGTTTCCTCCCACAGTCCAAAGATGTGCAGGTTAGGTTGATTGGCCATGCTAAAATTGTCCCTTAGTGTCCTGAGATGCATAGGTTAGAGGGATTAGTGGGTAAATATGTTGGCATATAAGGATAGGGCCTGGGTGGGATTGTGGTTGGTGCAGACTCGATGGGCCGAATGGTCTCTTTCTGTACTGTAGGGTTTCTATGATTTCTAACCCCAGCCTATCTAGCCTCTCTTGATAGCTGAAACGCTCCAGCCCAGGCAACATACTGATGAATCTCCTCTGTATCTTCTCTAGTGCAACCACTTCCTTCCTTTAGTGTGGCAACCAGAACAGTACTTTCCATAAAGAAAGCTGCTACCTCAGGATGTGGCTTTTATTAAACTGGTCAAAGATAAAGATTTACAAAGTTTTCTCTCGCTTTTTGGTAGCAAGGGAAAAGATACCCAATATATCAAATCCCCAACTTCAGAAAAATGTCTCCAGCTGCACCAGCGTAATCCTTTTCCTTTTTCACACGCCAGTTATCCTCTAGTGTAATAATCAAGTAATATTATAAATAAAATTGAGAAAAAGAGAAGACTGAAACAAAATTTATTTTCAGTTGGGTTTTATACATTAGTAAACTCTTCAAATGATGCATTTCTGCACAGTAAGGAATATTATCAGGAAACTTACAACAGAATAAACACAAATTTGAGCAGGATGATTTTACTTTTGATATGATTAGTTCCTCTGAAAAATTAGGCATTACTAAACAATAATAATCTTGGTTTAAAAAGCCTGCATGTGCAGGGATTAATACATTAGGTCTGCGTCCATCTTGCATTCTGTCGATTATTGCTTTTGCTGGCATTGTGCCTTGAAGAATTCTTCCACCTTCTCATATTCCATGGCATTGGCAAAGGCAGCATAATCCTGGAAATAATTTCAAAATGTCAACATTTTAACTGATGCTCACCATTTTCTTCCCCATATTCTTTCCTTTCCTTCTGCCTGGTGTCTGGCATCCTTCCTTACTTCACACGGATCTACAATATCCACATTGTCAGCACGTCCGGACATGTTACTGACTCACCCAAGAAATGCTGGGTGACTGAGGGCAGGAATATTACTCAAAGGGATAATCACAGTGCTGTCCTCACGCAACATTTCAGCTAGGGCTCAGTTGGAAGCACATCTGTCTTTGAGTCACAGGGTCCAGGATCCAAGATCCAGGGCTTGAACACAAAGATCAAACCTACAGTGCAGTCCTGGGGGAGCATTGTACAGATGTTAAACCAAGTCTCCACCTGCCTGCTTGTATAGATGGAAAAAAGTTCTATGGCACTAGTGTGAAAGAGAGCAGTTATTCCTCATGTCCAGGTCAATATTTATCCCTCAATAAACACCACAAATAAAATAACACGGGTTATCTGTTCATTACCCATTGCTGTTTGTGAACATTTACTAAATACAATTTTTAGAGTGCAATTTTCCAGCCCCGTTGTGGTGGCAGCGGGACTGGAAAATGCAGCGAGTCATTCAAAACATCCATTCACTTTGGCGAGAAGATTCTGGCTTTCACGACTCTATTTTGTACATTACAGCAGGGATTCAAAATGTATTTCATTGGCTGTAAAGTACTTTGACATGTCTGGTGGTCATGAATTATGCTTACTCAATGCATGCCTTTTCTTGTTCTCAAACATTTACTCAGCGGCATTCCAACACAGGGAGGACTTGATGGTCAAGGAAGGTATGTTCATAATGTAGCCAACAGGTTGACTGTCAACCTGTGAAATTGTTCCAACAAACACCAGTTGGAACACCAGGCAGTAACAGCGGGAGAGGTAAAAACAAATGACTGCGGATGCAGATGCTGAGCGGGATTCCTGATCAGCCATGCTTGATGTGAAGTGTTGGCCCTCAAGCTTTAGGATTCTGGCAACATTCCCATGATCTGTTCAAGGAAAGTCCTCGCTAAGGGAACAGATGAAAGTCTGACTTGTGCACCGTTAGGTGTAGGAAGAGAAGCAAACAACTCCAACAGGGGTCACTCCTTTTGATCAGCATTGCTGGCTAATTTCCATCTATAATATGTAGCATTCAAGTTTTCATAGAATCATTGAATCCTTACAGTGCAGAAGAGGCCATTTGCACCGACTTTCTGACAGAGTATCTTGTCCAGGTTCTCTCCCCAGCCCTATTCCCATTACTCCACACATCTACCATGGCTAATCCATCTAACTTACGCATATTGAGACACTAAGGGGCAATTTATAGAATATAGAACATTACAACACCGTACAGGCCCTTCGGCCCTCGATGTTGCGCTGACCTGTGAAACCAGTCTAAAGCCCATCTAGCCTATACTATTCCAATATCATCCATATGTTTATCCAATGACCATTTAAATGCCCTTAATGTTGGCGAGTCCACTACTGTTGCAGGCAGGGCATTCTTACTATTCTCTGAGTAAAGAACCTACCTCTGACACCTGACCTATATCTATCACTCCTCAATTTAAAGCTATGTTCCCTTGTGCTAGCCATCTCCACACGAGGAAAAAGGCTCTCACTGACCAACCTATCTAAACCTCTGATCATCTTATGTGCCTCTATTAAGTCATCTCTTAACCTTCTTCTTCTTCCTAACGAAAGCAGCCTCAAGTCCCTCAGCCTTTCCTCATAAGACCTTCCCACCATACCGGGCAACATCCTGGTAAATCTCCTCTGCACCCTTTCCAATGCTTCCACATCCTTCCGATAATGCGGCGACCACAGCAATACTCCAAGTGCGGCTGCACCAGAAATTTGTACAGCTGCAACATGACCTCATGGCTCAGAAACTCAATCCCTCTACCAATAAAAGCTAACACACCGTACGCCCGCTTAACAATCCTCTCAACCTAGTTGCCAACTTTGAGGGATCTATACACATGGACACCAAGATCTCTCTGCTCATCCACACTACCAAGTAACTTATCATTAGCCCAGTACTCTGTATTCCTGTTACTCCTTCCAAAGTAAATCACTTCACACTTCTCCACATTAAATTCCATTTGCCAACTCTCAGCCCAGCTCTGCAGCTTATCTATCTCCCCCTGTAACCTACAACATCCTTCTTCACTGTCCATAACCCCATCAACTTTAGTGTCATCTGCAAAGTTATTAACCCATCCTTCTATGCCATTATCCAGGTAATTTATAAAAATAACAAACAGCAGTGGCCCCAAAACAGATCCTTGCAGTACACCACTAGTAACTGAACTCCAGGATGAACATTTCCCATCAACCGTCACCTTCTGTCTTCTTACAGCTAGTCAATTTCTGTTCCAAACCACTAAATCACCCTCAATCCCATGCCTCTGTATCTTCTGCAATAGCTTACTGTAGGGAACTTTACAAACGCTTTACTGAAATCCATATACACCACATCAACTGCTTTATCCTCGTCCACGTCTTTGGTCACTTTCTCAAAGAACTCAATAAGATTTGTGAGGCATGACCTATCCTTCACAAAACCGTGCTGACTACCCCTAATCAAATTATAGATGATTATAAATCCTATCTCTTATGATCCTTTCCAAAACTTTGCCCACAGCAGGAGTAAGGCTCACTGGTCTATAATTACCAGGGTTGTCTCTACTCCCCTTCTTGAACAAGGGGACAACATTTGCTATCCTCCACTCTTCTGGTACTATTCCTGTAGACAATAATGACCTAAAGATCAAAGCCAAAGGCTCTACAATCTCCTCCCTAGCCTCCCAGAGAATCCTAGGGTAAATCCCATCCACCCCAGGGGACTTATCTATTTTTATACTTTCCAGAATTGTTAACACCTCCTCGTAATGAACCCCAATCCCATCTAGTCTAATAGCCTGTATCTCAGTATTCTCCTTGACAACATTGTCTTTTTCCTGTGAGAATAAACTGTTAAGTAAACAGGCAAGTATTGAGCCTGCTTCTTGATCCCTGATTTGCAATGTTGCTGGTTCTTTGAGTTTTTTTTAATTTCGCAGTGCAATTTCACCTAACTTGCACATCTTTGGATTATTGTGAGAGGAAAGCGGAGTACCCGGAGGAGTCATAGAATCCCTGAAGAAGAAGGCCATTTGGCCCATTGAGTCTGCACCAATCACAATCCCACTCAGGCCCTATTCCTGTAACCCCATACGTTTACCCTGCTAATCCCCTTCCTACACCTGGTGGTACACAAGGCAGACATTCATCTGTTCCCTTAGTGAGGATTTCCCTTGAACAGATCACGAGAATGTTGCCATGATCCCAATTTAGCATGGCCAGTCAACCTAACCGCACATCTTTAGATTGTGGGAGGAAACCAGAGCACCTGGAGGAAAGCCACACAGACATGGGGAGAACATGCAAACTCCACATAGACAATGACCCAAGGCCAAAATAAACCCAGGTCCGTGGAGCTGTGAGGCATCAGGGCTAATCACTGTGCCACTGTGCTGCCTCTGGTTCTCCAATGGTCCTTGAGGTAGCATTCTTTTTCATCTTTGGCTTGGCTAGTTTAGAAAGTTTAATTTTATACAATTAACAGGCATTTCCCCCATCAACATGCCTGCTAGCTGGTAGATTATCGAGCTTAAAAATTATGTCCAGCTTTGTCCTCCAAAGGGAAGAAGAATAGGAGTCACCTACTGTTGAATGATAAACAAAAACTGTTTCTGATGATAGATGACTGGCAACTCTGAAACAAAATACCCTTTTGATTGAGATGGATGTGTTGCGTATATTTAATCTGTCAAACAGCAGGATATTAAGAGAGAGATTGTTTCTTTAATTCATCTAAGTCAAAGTGAGTTCCAACTTACCCCACAATACTGGTCACCATAAAACACTTGTGGCGGCAATGCTTTGGGATTCCCAGTCTTCTTTCTCATTTCTCCTAACAAAGTTTCATCTTGAGATAGATCCATTAATTTGTGAGGTATTTTCAATGCCTCCAACATGTCCTTGATGCCGTTCTGCTGCCTTTCCAGCTATAACACATTTTTTAAAAAAATATATAATTACATAAACAATAATTGGTCACTTTAGAGGCAGAATTATAAAAGACTTCAGACCATCGTGACCATTTTGAATCCAGATTATCCACTATTTATTTACAACTTATATGACAGGAGAACCACACAAAGAAGAGCATTATTGTAAACATTGTAGATGAGAGTGATATCAATAGATTTAAATGCATTGGCAAAACTGTGGCAAATAGATTGTAACCAAATACGAGATCATCCAGAAAAGAACAGAAGAGAGTAATTTCGAAATGCTAGATACAGTGGAGGCTCAAAAAGGCTTGGGGCTCCACAAACAAAGATCATTCTGCTTCTTAGCTGAGGTCGAAATCGACTTTTGATGGATTCTGAGATGACTTGGTTTCCAGGTACATTTTTTTACTCATTCATGGATGTGGACCTCACTGGCTAGGCCAGCATTTATTGCACATAGCTATATGCCTTTGAGAAGGTGGTGTTGACCTGCCATCTTGAACCGCTACAGTCCTGATTATGTCAGTACACCTATAGTGCTGTTAGGGAAGGAATTCTAGAAATTTGGCCCAATGACAATGAAGCAACAGTGACATATTTCCAAGTCAGTGATGGTGAGTGAGTTGGAGGTCAACTTCCAGGTAGTACGGTCCCCATGTGCCTGCTGCCCTTGCCCTTCACAATCATGCTTTTCCAACACTCAGCCTACAGGCCACAACCTGAACCCCACCCCGCACCCCCCCAACCTGGCCAAGGCCTCTCTTTTTGGCCACTGGACCTGTGTTCAAAATATTGCTCAGTGACTTTGAAGATTATTCAAAGAACTGCTCCTCCAATCAATGGCCATTTCTCTGCTATGCTTGCTATTGTGAGCCAATCAGCAGCAAATGTGGGAAAGAACCAGTCTCTGATTGGAGGGGCAACTTTCTTCAGCCCAAGGCCTTTTGGTGTGATAGCAGTGGTGAATCTGTTGAGAATGGAGGGAGGTTTTCAGGGTGGGGAGAAAAGTCAAAGAGGTTGCCAGATGCGGGAGGGAGTGGGAGAGGCGGCTGACGAGGTGTGGTGGGGGGGCAAGAGGCTGCCAGGCCCAAGAACGTGGGAGGGTCGTGGGATTGCAAGGGGAGGGAAGATAGAGGCTGCCGAGTTGGGGGTGAAGAGACTGCTAGTATGTGTTCTGGTAAGAGGCTGCCGGGCCCGAGGGGGTGGGGGGAGGGGTGCAGGAGGATAGGGACCGCCAGGTTGGGAGGGTGTAACAGGCTGCCAGGAGGGGGATGGTTATGAGGCAGGTAAGAGCATGCTGGCTTGCCGACCATTTGTCCTGAATGGTGTCGTGCCTCTTGAATGTTGTTGGAGTTGCTCATCCAGGCAAAAGGAGAGTACTCCAATACACTTCTGTGATGCGCCTTGTGGATGATGGACAAGTTTTTGGGAGTCAGGAGGTGAGTTACATGCCACAGGATTCCTAGCCTTTGACCTGCTCTGGTAGCCACAGTATTTATATGGCTAATCCAGTTCAGCTTCTGGTCAATGGTATGTTGATAATGGGGATTCAGTGATAATAATGTCATTGGATGTCAAGGGGAGATGATTAGATCCTGTATGGCTGGAGATGGTCATTGCCTAACACTTGTATGGTGCAAATGTTACTTGCCACTCATCAGCCCAAGCCAGGATATTGTTGAGGTCTTATTGCAGTTATACACGGACTGCTTCTGTACCTGAGGAGTCCCAAATGGTGATAAACATTGTGCAGTCATCGGCGAACATCCCCACCTTTGACCTTATGGTGGAAGGGAGGTCATTGATGAAGATGGTTGGGCCTAAGACACCAACCTGAGGAACTCCAAGTAGTCATTATCCAGATTGAGGATTTCAATGCCACAGGTAAAGAAAATCAGCAGAAATTCTAATGGAATGTTAGCCTTTATATCTCGAGGGCCAGAAGACAAGGGGATAAAAGTTGTACTACAGATGTGCAAAGGCCATGATTAGACTGCAGCTGGGGTACTTTGTTCAGTTCCAGGCACCCCACCTTAGGAAGGACGTTTTGGACTTGGAAAGTGTACAGCACAGATTTAATAGAATAAGAACCTCAGCTAGAATTCCCTAATGTTGTACGCTGCCAGCGAGAATGGAGAATTTGGCATTTAGCCAAATCTCCATTCACTAGGGCAGAACCAGAGAATTCTAGCCCGTGTCTCCAAGAATTGAATAAAGGTGATGCAATTTATATACTGGGACAGTTATATACTGGACAGTTAAAAGGTAATTTGACCAAACTTTTCAAAATACTAAGTGAAACAGATGGGGGAGATGAAAACAATTTCTGACCCCTAGGACAAGGGAGCACCATCTAAACCTTAGAGCCAGGCATTTCAGGAGTAAGGTTTGGAAACATTTTTTACACACTTAAGAGTTGTAAAAGCTTGGAGTTCTCTTCTGCAAATGACAATTCATGCATTAGTTCATTTAAAATCTGAGATTGGAGGCTTTTTGTTAACCTAAAGGCATGGGCTGGAATTTTACCCCCCCACCTGCCATGGGAATCAGAGTGGGCGAGGGATGGACAACGAAAAGGTCCATTGACCTCAGCGAGATTTTACAGTTTCAGGACGGGCGAGGCCATAAAAACCCATTCATTGAGTCACAGATTAGCCATTGAATGGTAGAATCGGTTTGAAGAGCTACATTTCCCACCTACAGTCAAATTTATAGAATCCCTACAGTGTAGAAGGAGGCCATTCAGCCCATTGAATCTGCACCGACCACAAACTCACCCAGGTCCCATTTCCATAACTCTACATATTTACCCTGCTAATCCCCTGACACTAGGGCCAATTTAGTATGGCCAATCGACTTAATCCACACTTCTTTGGAGTGTAGGAGAAAACCGGAGCACTTGGAGGAAACCCACGCAAAGGGATAACGTGCAAACCCCCACAGACTGTGACCCAAGGCTGGAATTGGTCTCAAGTCCTTGGTGCTGTGAGGCAGCAGTGCTAACCACTGTGCCACGGTGTGGTGCAGTGCCAAGCAAATTCAATTGCCAAACTGATCAATCAATAAGTAATTGGCTTAATATCTCATTAACAAATAATTTTTGGGAGAAAATATACAATCAGTAATTAGTGTATGATAATTCCATTTCTTAAGGTTGCTTTAGTCCTCTTCATACATAACCACTTTATTGATGTCTCTTTTATTTTCCTCATGTTCATAAAATAGAATCATAGAATCCCTACAGTGCAGAAAGAGGCCATTCAGCCCATTAAATCTGCACCAACCACAATTCCACCCAGGCCCTATTCCCATAACTCCACATATTTATCCTGCTATTCCCTTGATACTAAGGGGCAATTTAGCTTGGCCAATCAACCTAATCCACACATCTTTGGTTTGTGGGAGGAAACCAACGCAGACACAGGGAGAATGTGCAAACTCAGACAGTGACCCGAGGCTGGAATTGAACCCGGGTCCCTGGAGCTGTGAGGCAGCAGCGTTAACCAATGTGCCACCGTACCACCCCGACTGTTCAGTTTACTGACTAAGGAAAGTGGTTTAACACAGGAAAATGTTCCAAGGCACTTGGCAGAAGCATAATCAGGCAGCATGCCAAAGACAGTTGCACATGTAACCAGAAGCTTGTCTAAAGAGGGAGGGTTTAAGGAAGTGAGAGAGACAGATCAAGAGACAGACATACTTAGCGAGGAAATTTAGGGACTAAGAAACTGAAAACAGACCGAATTCCTGCTGGCAGGTGAGGCCGGTGGGGAGGGAGGGCGGTACTGAGAAGGGAGTGTGGAGGGGAGAAAGTGGGAGAGGAAAGAGGACACTGAGAGGGACATTGAAACTGGGAAGGTTGTGACAGGGCAGTGAGAGGGGAAATGAGGTGTCGATGGGGAGGTGCAAGTGTGAAATTCCTTTCATGTGTAAAAAATTTGCTTATTGAGATTAATAATTGAATGCTTCGTGTTCTGGGCGTGCCAAAGATGATAATTGTTGCAATATTTTGACACTTGTGACTTTTATTGATGAGTTGAACTTCTATTTCTCATCTGCCAGGATTTTAAATCAGAACTACCAATTTTTTCACACAGAGGGTGGTGAGAGTCTGGAACAAGCTGCCAGAGGTAATGGTAGCGGCAGGTACAATTTTATCTTTTAAAAAGCATTTAGATAGTTACATGGGTACGAGGAGTAGAGAGGGATATGGGCCAAATGCGGATGATTGGGATTAGCTTAGGGATTTGAAATAAAAGGGTGGTATGGACAAGTTGGGCCGAAGGGTACGTTTCCATGCTGTAAACCCCTACGACTGTACGACCTAGGGCAGGATTCTCCGGTTTTGGGGCGAGCGCAGCCAGGAGAATCCGACACGATATTCCGCCCTGTTCTTCATTTCCCGCGAACCTGTTTTTCCCTTATCAAATAATTTGTGTCTTGTCAGTAATGAGAATGTTTCAGAAAGACACCGAACAAATGAACCCACACAATGACACAGATACATTGCAGTAAAAAAGTTATGCAAAGTAGTTAAATATACAATTCAATAAATACCTCAGCTGTCGCAGTGATGCTGGTGTAGTAAACAATGACACTCATGATAACGAACACAAATTAGTTCAACTGAAGCAGACCCAAGCGAGTGAAAAAGTTTGCTGCAGTTTATTGCCTCGTCACTTTGGCACAGTGCTGCAGCCTCGCCCTTCTTCCTGCTTTTAAACAACGTGAGCAAATCATTTGCATTGTTGAGAATAGAGGGAGGGGGTAACGAATACAGCGTAAAATTGACGCTGGTATTGAGCAAGCTTCAGTGAACCAAATCCTTGCGGAAGAATTCAGAATACAGATGCGTGGATTTTTAAAACTTTTTTTTTAAGAAAAGAAGCCAGATTCAGCTTTTATTCCAAGACCAGCATTCTCCAAATATAGTCTGGGGCTATAAATGTATCAGTTTTGTTGCACAATGCACATTGTCTCACGGCAAACTTTAAAACCAGCAACATTGCTTCTGTCTTCGTGCACTGACATCCTGGAAACAATAGCTCATTGAATGATTCCAGGAATAAATGCCCCACTGGCCCTTCGCAGTCCTCAATCTCATCGACTCGCCTCAACTTCACAGCCGCCTGCTTATTCAATGTCTGCCAGAAGGGAATGAACAGTTCGGTGCAGTTCAAGCCTGAACTAGTGTGGGACTAGCTGCATTTTACTGGAAGGGATCAATGAACTAGCAATTCTACTGGACTCATCGGAAATCGAATAGGGACTGTCCCAGTTTCTGAGCAGTCACCTCTAGGCACCAGCATTTCCCAGCCAATCTGACTTGGAACAGGATGGCAGCTGCTGATCTGGGGGGAGGGGGTTCACTCTAATCTCAATTTTCAGACTTTTTAAGATTAATTTATGGGATGTGAGTATCGCTGTGTAGGCCGGCATTTATTGCCCATTTCTTCAGAAGGTGGTGGTGAGCTGCCTTCTTGAACCGCTGCAGTGCATGTGGCATAGGTACATCCACAGTGCTGTTAGGGAGAGAATTCCAGGATTTTTTTTGTCCCCGGCAATATATTTCCAAGTCAGGGTGGTAATAGTTGTGGGTTTGGAAAGTGCTGCCGAAGGAACCTCAGTGAATTCCTGCAGAGCATTGTGGAGATGGTACACAAGGCTGTGGCTGTTTAAAAAGTGCCAGGAGCAGCATCAACCCCTGTTCATAGCCTTCTTCAATCTCACAAAGGCCTTTGACTCTGTTAACCATGAGGGATTGTGGAACATCCTCTTCAAGTTCATCATTACCATTCTCCGCCTGCTCCAGTATGACATCCAAGCTGTGATCTTCAGCAAGCGAACCACCACAGACACAATACAAATGCAAACTGGGGTCAAACACGGCTGCATGATCTCACCAAAGTTCTTCTTCATCCTCCTCACAGCAACACTCTGCCCTATCACCTTGAAGATCCCCACTGGAGAGGAGCTAACCTACCGGACAAGAGGGAAACTGTTCAGCCTCTGACTTCTCCAGGCCTGTACCATGACTCCCCCCACCCCCAACTTCAGTCGTTGAGCTGCTGACGAAGCCTGTGAGTGCACGCAGACTCAGAGTCCGAGCTATGAACAATCATTGACGTATTCACCAAGGCCTCAGACTAAATATCCAGAAAATAAGGGTTTTTTACCAGCCCACTTATGCCACACAAAACTGCCCACCCAAACATGAAGATCTATGGTGAGTCCCAGGACAATGTTGATAATTTCCTATACCTTGGAGCCTCCTCTCAATATGAACACGCATCGACTATGAAATCCAACGTCAACTCCAGTGCATCAGTGAAGTCTTTGGATGCCTGAGGAACAGAATGTTCGAGCACCAAGCCCATTGTCTACAGAGCAGCCATGGTCTCCATATGCACCGGAAACATGGACAACATACAGCAGACACCTCAAATCCCTAGAGAGATATCAGCAACATTGCCTCTACAAAATCCTGCAAATCCACTGGCAGGACAGGCGTGCCAACATGAGTGTCCTCTCTCAGGCCAATATCCCCAGCATTGAGCACTGGTCACACTTCACCAGCTGCAATGGGCAGGCCACATTGTCCACATGCCCGACACAAGAGCCCCAAAACAAGTGCTCTGCTCCGAGCTCTGCAATGGCAAGTGATCACTAGGAGGGCAGAGGAATTGCTACAAGGACACTCTAAACGCCTCCGAAATAAACGCAACATCCCCATCAACGCACATGCCCTCTTTTGTGAAGGCAGAACCAAAGTATGCATTTAGTTGGTTAGTTAGTTCGTTCCCCATTACAAATTCCCCTTTCCACAAGAAATAAAATTTGCCAAAACTACCACACAGATTAGAGGAACTGATTCCAAAAAAACACAAAATGCAGTAGAAATGTTACATATGTTGAAGTGACTGTTTATTTTTATACACTTTAAATTAAAAAGCTAGGACAATTTAAGACAGAGACCCACAATTTGAGATCCAAAGCTATTTTACTTCACACAATAGGGGCCTGATTTTATGGGCCCACCCACCATCGGGATGATCTGGTCCCACAGAAAGTCAAATGCTTTTAAGAGTAAAACCACATAATAAGTGTGGAAACATCCCAGAGCCTAATCTCTGCAGCAATTGCTTTGACATTTATATTAAAGGTGATTTCACATGTGTCTTGTAATCAAGCCACAAAGTATAACTGTGGGTATTGTAACTCCAACATTTGGCTTGTAGTCAAACAATTCTTGGTTCAGTAAAAGTGAACCAACAATAAAATGCAATCATATTTTGGTCTAAGACTACATGGCACACTTGACTTGCTAAGGACAAATGAACGTAAGGCCACCTGGGGTGGGATTTTCTGGCTGTGTTTGTCCCAAGGCAGAAATTCTTGCCTGAGGACAATGGACCTTTGCATAGTCCACCCCCCACCTGCTATAATTCCCATGGCAATGCAGGACAGGAAAATTCCAGCCTGGTGTGATACTGATTCCTTACGAATGAATTGATTACTGCAACTTTGATTCCTTGCTAATCGCACATTACCAACTAAAACTATCAAAACGATTGAACGTGGACTGACATACGCAATCACTTTTACTGAACCGAGACTGCCTCTCTCTCATTCCTCCCTGATTATGTTATGATTTCATTTTAATACCATAAATCTTCAGCTTTGGGTTTACCCACCGGCTGAGTTTCTCTGGGGTTGTACACAGTCTTGCCAACCAGCCGCAGCAATTTGCCTGCTCCCCCATACAAGAACTGGACATTACCTGTCCATCCCCGCAGTGTAGCAAAAACAGAAAATGCTGGAGAAACTCAGCACGTCTGACAGCATCCGTGGAGAGAGAATAGAGCCAACACTTGGAGTCCGGAGAACCCTTCAGCCCGATTCGAAATGCTTGGTCTGTTCTGTCTCCGCAGTGCTGTCAGACTTACGATCATAGGAAAGAGATGTATTCATTATGTATGAGTCTCTCCAGCATTTTCTGTTTTTGTTTCAGATTCCAGCATCCACAATATTTTGCCTTTATCCCACAACATAGCAACTGGCTCTGTTTCTCCCTTTCTGTCCCCTAGCTCCAGCTGCCTCTTCCCAGGGTCTGCAATACCCTGCGTCCCTGGATTATTCTGCATCCCTGGATTACTAGTCTAGTGACAATTCCACTGTGCAAATGCCTCCCCTGGGTGTTGATTGTCCCTTTCTCATTTTTTTACAGAGGCAAAATGGGAAAAATACATAATTTCAACTGAGATTTTCATGTGTGGACATATATTTGTGCAATAATGCCTCATTTATCTTTGTACAGTGATATGCAGATGGTGTACATGTGTGAAGTGATCTATTGTTGTTTTATTGGCATGATTCCATTACAAAGCCTATAAACAGATTACTTCATGACATCAAGCATTTAATTTGTTTTGTTTCATTATAATTCCTTGGGCTAGCATTCAGCCCTACACCCATTAGGTGTTTTGCGAATGTGGGGTTGACATCCTAATTAATACATTTCTTTCCTATGATTGTAAGTGTGAAACATTGGCTCCCAAATGACAGGACATCTGAGTCTTAATTCCAAAATATTGAATAGAGCAGAGGTCTAGTCCAGAGCCACGAGGTTTGGGAATTATGCAGCATGGTGTATACTACTGCAATCTATTATAATAGCCACTTTGAGATAAAGCTGTTACTACTCAAGGATTGGAGATCTATATTCCACCTTTGCCAAAAAAGTCAACCATTCTACAGATGTCATGGGCACCATCCTCTCACTCCTTTGGGCATCATATTGCACAACAGAACCTTGTAATTAATGGTGAACTTGCAAACTCTCCCATGATGACTGGCAGTTTTCTCAGAAGAGAAACCTATGCACCATTTGGGAGATAATTATCCTATCCCCTTTGAGTTGTTGATTCACCCACCATTTGAGCACATCAAAGGGGAAGCATGAATATGTCCATAAAAGGCCCCACAACTCTACGTTTTTATGGAAGATGGGTCAGCCAGTGCACATATGGCATGAGGTACAGAGCTTGTACCCTGCTGAAAAATGAAAACATCAGTGCATCACATTATCTTCGGGAGAATGTCTATGGCTCCAGCAGTTGAACAAGTAGTCATGAGTAGCTGTATATTGTTCAGTTGTGTATAGAATCATAAAACCCCTACAGTGCAGAAGGAGGCCATTCGGACCATCGAGTCTGCACTGACCACAATCCCACCTACATCCTATTCCTGTAACCCCATGTATTTACCCTGCTATTACCATGACACTAGAGTCAATTGAGCATGGCTAATCAAGCTAATCCATACATGTTTGGAGTATGGGAGGAAACCGGAGCACCCAGAGCAAACTCCACATAGACAATGACTGGAGGCCGGAATTGAACCTGGGTCCCTGGTGCTGTGAGGCAGCAGTACTAACCGCTGTGCCACCTACATAATAAACCAGTTATTATTTGAATGTTCCAATGTACCAGCATTCATTTCTCAGCTAGACCGGCTGATATACAACAATCATAACCTCTGCTTTCGTCTGTTTTTTTTTCTTTTTTAATTTGGTGTGTTGCTCCTAACATGTTTCTTTGCTTCACATTACATTCAGATGGTTGCTAAGTGGTCATTCACACCCTATCTGAACACAATTTCTGTGTCTGTGCTGTAGCTGTTGCCATTATTTTTGGCAGTTGCAACATGAAACCTTTTGTTACTTAATGTCTCCTGCCCTCCACTTCCTCTCAAAACTTCCCTTTTGCTTTCCTCTCTCACCCCTCTCCCCTCACCTCCCTAAATAAATCTCCTTTTTTGTCTCTAATGGGTTTTTTCCTCTTATTACTCTTTCATCATTTATATGCTGATAGAAAATATTTGGATTATTTTTTATATTTGTTGCCAATCTCTTTTCATGCTTTCTCTTTGCTTCTGTTATTTGATGTTTTCAATTACCCTCTGAACCTTCCATATTAAGCCAAGTTCTTGGTTTTTTTTAATCGACCTGACATTTATTATAAGTTTAGATCATAGAACCCATACAGCGCAGAAGGAGGCTATTGAACCCATCAAGCCTGTACTGAAAACAATCCCACCCAGGTCCTAAACCCATAACACTCTTTATTTACCCTGCTAATCTCCCATGCTAAGATAACTTAGCATGGCTAATCAAACATCTTTGGACTGTAGGAGGAAACCCACACAGACACGGGGAGAATGTCACGGTCAGTGACCTGAGGCTGGAATTGAACCTGGGCCTCTGGCACTGTGAGGGAGCAGTGCTAGCCATAATGCCATCATGCTGCCCCTTTCCCTCGTTCATCTTAATCTCTACCTCTTTTGTCATCCAAGCTCTAGACTTTTCAACATTTCCCTTCAGGGAAATACTCCATGATTGAGACAGAACTATTTCTTCTTCGAGGGCAGCCCATTGTTCAGTCACAGTTTTGTCTGCCAACCTTTGTATTCCAGTTTATTGAAGTCAGCTCCATTCTTATCCCATTGATGTTGCTTTTTTCCTGCTTAATTCTTCTTCCTCTGGACTAGTATTTGTCCTTTTCTAAACGTTATGATCACTCTCTCTAAATATTCTCCCATTGACACTCGATCCGCTTGGCCCACCTCATTCCCAAGAACCAGATCTAGCAGCACCTCATCTCTTGTTGGACTGAAACCATACTGCTGTTGAAGACCTCCCAGAACGTACTCGAAGAATTCTTGCCCCTCTCTGCCCTTTGCACTATTACTATCCCAGTCAATGTTCAGATAATTACAGTTCCCCATTATAACTACTCTTTAGTTTTTGCACCTCTCTGTAATTTCTTGCAAGTATGTTCACCTACATTTTCCCAATGCTTGGTGGCATGTAGACTGCACCGAGTTATGTCATTGATTCTTTTTTGTTGTCGTCGCATAGATTCTGTCTTTCATCCCTTTGAGACATCTTCTTTCTCCAGCCCTGTAACGTTCTCCTGCATCAATACTGATGCCAAACACATGCGCTCCATCGCCAGCCTCCTGCTTCCTGACATCCCAATGTTATCTATGAACCTCCCCCCAGTTGCCAACCTTCATGACCCCCAGCCCCTCGATTGCTGGCCGACCCAATCACACTCCCCAAGGCCAGTCCCGACCCCTCCAGAGCCAGTCCCAACCCCCCACTGATTTCCCCCTCCTCTGACCAGCCCTGATCGCCCCCTCCCTCCCTCCCTTCCTCCCTCACCGATTCCATTTCAGAGAGTGCAGTGCCCCTCCCCCCCAGTAGGCCTGCCCCCTCTAGCCTCACCCTTTTGCACTGCCCAATGCCAGGATGCCCAAAGGGCAGTGCCGGGGTGTGTGGCTGACATTTCCCAAGGATCACCACCCTGCTCCCAACCTCCCAGGTGGCCTCTGTCCCCATCAACAGGGTGAGCATACCTGTTCCCGTTGGTGGGGGGAGTTAAGAACCCCACTGGTGGAAACCTGTCCTAGCATGAGGGGAGACACCAGTGCAGCCAGAGATGACCATCCCAGGCCTGCTAATCATATGGAAATTGTGATTGAGATTAGTAATTAGCCCTGCTCTGATTTCTGAGTGCGTCAGAAAAATGGGCCTGGCAGACTCACGATCGGCTGGATGCCAGTCATGAGTCCCACTAAAGGTCCCCCACTGATGTTTCCAGCCCATTGCACTACCTGAGCTGCGCAGTGAACTGGGAGAATCCTGGCCCCTGTCTCTAGCTGGGACACTATGGAGATAATGGATGCATTGGTGAACATTTACAAAATTCTCTAAATTCCGGAATACTTCCAATGGATTGGAAGGTAATAAATGTCACCTCATATTTAATAAGAGAAAATGCTGGAATCTGTTAGAAAGGATGTGATAAATAGACACTTGGATCATAATAGTCTGATTGGGCATAGTCAACATGGATTTATGATTGGCAAATCAAAATCAATGAATATGTTGGAATTTTTTTGAGGATATTACGAACAGATTTGATAAAGGACAGTGTACATAGTGTACTTGGATTTTCAGAAGGTTTTTGCTAAGGATCCCCATGGGAGGTTGGTTAACAAAATTAATGCATATGGGATAGGAGGTAATACACTGGTATGGATTAAGAATTGGTTGACAGGAAGAAAACATTGAGTAGGAATAAATGGGACATTCTTGCGTTGACATGCTGTGACTAGTGGAGCACTTCAAGGATCAATACTTGGGTCCCAGCAGTTCGCTCATCAATGATTTGGATGTGGAGACCAAAAGTAATATATTGGAGTGTGCAGATGACACAGAGCTCAGTGAGAATGTGTACACTGAGGAAGCTGCAAACTAGCTACATGAAGATTCGAGTGGGGAAGGTTTTCATAAGAACATAAGAAATAGGAGCAGGAGTAGGCCATCTAGCCCCTCGAGCCTGCCCCGCCATTCAGTAAGATCATGGCTGATCTGAAGTGGATCAGTTCCACTTTCCCGCTTTCTCCCCATAACCCTTAATTCCCTTGTCTGTCAAAAACCTATCTACCCGTGACTTAAATATATTTAGCGAGGTAGCCTCCACCACTTCAACGGGCAGAGAATTCCAGAGATTCACCACCCTTTGAGTGAAGAAGTTCCTCCTCAACTCCGTTCTAAACCGCCTCCCCTTTATCTTGAGGCTGTGCCCTCTAGTCCTACTGTCCTTTCTGAGCGGGAAGAGTCTCTCCACCTCTACCCTATCCATCCCATTCATCATCTTATATGTCTCAATGAGATCTCCCCTCATTCTTCTAAACTCGAACGAATACAAGCCTAGTTTATTCAGCCTCTCCTCATAGTTCAACCCCCTCCACTCCGGTATCAGCCTAGTACTCAGGTTTCCACTCAGGTTTTCGTAAGATGGGATCAGTGAGAGGAGCGAAAACTATTGCAAGAGGCCCAAACCCAGACTTTGCATGGATGTTAAAGAGAAATGCAATTGTGAGCACACACCAACCTGAATTACAACAGTTTTCCAAGGTGTGCACCTGGCAATCAGAATGATCCGGATGAGCTTGGTAAGTGCATTATTCAGGGGGTAAAGGGTCATGCCTGGGAAGTTCCCTGGCACTATCTGAACACTGCCCCTGGCACTGCCCAGGCAGTACTTGGGGGTGGAGGGGAGCAATGGTGTGAGTTTCCGTAAGGGGTATGTTTCATGGGGGGTTGTGGGGTTGGTGTGTTTTTGTGTGGGTGTGGGTTGTGCATTGAGGGAGGGAGTTGTTCCTTGGGAGGAAGTGGGTGTTCGAGTGTTGGGGATGTTTGATTTTTAATTTTTTGCATCAGGGCTTCCATCGAGCCTGCCCTGTCAGACCTGCTGAGTTTATCCAGCATTTCCTGTTTCATATGAACAGAATGATGAGTACATGGGATTTAATGGGATTGAGGGTTATAGGTAGGCCTAGCAGGTAGAGATATGATCAGCGCAACTTGTGGGCCGAAGGGCCTGTTTGTGCTGTAGTTTTCTATGTTCTATATTCTATGTTCTATATTAGGCTTTAAGGAATGTCTTAAAGGAGGAAGGTGAGGTGTAGAAAGGTGTAGGGAGGGAATTCCAGAGCTTGCCATCTTGATCTTCGAAAGGTTCACTTCAGATACAGCTCCACTTCTTGACAATCACCTAACTACATTGCACACCTCTCTTTCCTTGTATTCATGAGTGGGTCCCAACCAGGAATAATGAAAATTGAGGAACTAATGTATTTAAATATAATTTGCTTACAGTATCCAAATATTCTGGTAAATGACATGCTGCTGAAGGATAGATATTGTTATGTTGATGTAGGTATGTGTAAATACCTCATAGGCGGAGTCTGAGATGGAAGAGTATGCATTGCTTTTCCTGCATTTATATAATAGGGTAACAGGGAAATGGAAGCAGATTTTAGAGATAATGAAGGAGTGGACCAAAGTCTGAAGAGTTAAGGATCCTTTCAGACTGCCTGTTTGGTGGCAGGGTTACCTTGGTGGTGGTGTAAAGGGTGGATCATAACATAATATATCATATCATGATAGAATTTTTATCAAGTTGGAGAGTGAAGTAGTTGATTTGGAGACTAGGGTGCTGAATCTTAATAAAGAAACTGTGAGGATATGAGGCAAGAGTTGACCTTGATAGATTGGAGAGAGTTACTTAAAGAGATGACAGTGGATAGACAGTGGCAAACATTCAAGGAATGCATGGGGGAACTGCAGCAACTGTTTATTCCTGTCTGGCACAAAAGCAAAATGGGTAAGAGGGCCAATCCATGGCTTACAAAGGAAATTAGAGCAAGTATCTGATCTAAGGAAGAAGCATACAGATTGGCCAAGAAAAATAATAGGTCTGAGGATTGGGAGCAGTTTAGAATTCAGCGAGAAAGGACAAATAGTTTAATTAAGAAGGGGAAAATACAGTTCGAAAGTAAGTTTGCAAGGATCATAAAAACTGATACTAAGAGTTTCTATAGATATGTGAAGAGAAAGAGGTTGGTGAAGGTAAATGTAGGTCCCCCACTGACAGAAACAGGGGGAAATGTATAATAGGAGACAAAGAAATGGCCAAGCAACTGAATACATGTTTTTGTTCTGTCTTCACAAAAGAGGCCACAAATCAAATGCCAGAAAAGTTAGAGATTGCAAGATTTAGTGAGAGGGAAGAACAGAGGGAGATCAATATTAGTAGAAAAATAGTGCTGGGAAAATTGATGGGATTGAAGGCAGATAAATCCCCAGGGCCTGATAATCTACATCCCAGAGTACTTAAGGAAGTGGTTCTAGTGGATGCATCGGAGGTCATCTTCCAGGATATTATAGACTCTGGAACAGTCCCTGCAGATTGGAGGGTAGCGAATGTCACTCCAATATTCAAAAAGGAGGGTAGAGAGAAAACGGGGAATTATAGACCAGTAAGCTTAATATCGGTAGTGAGGAAAATTCTCAAATCCATTATCAAGGACTTTATAGCAGAGCATTTAGAAAGCAATGGCAGGATCAGACAGAGTCAGCACAGATTTATGATGTGGAAGTCATACTTGATAAATCTGCTGGAATTCTTTGAAGATGTAACTAGTAGAGTTGACAAGGGGAAACCAATAGATGTGGTATATTTGGACTTTTAGGAAGCGTTTGACAAAGTTCCGCACAAGGGATTATTATGCAAGATTAGAGCACATGGGATTGGGGGAAGTATATTGAAATGGATAGAAAACTGGTTGGCAGAGAGGAAACAAAGATTAGGAATTAATAGGTGCTTTTCAAATTGGCAAGCTGTAACTAGTGGGGTGCCACAAGGATTGGTTGCTGGGACCACAGCTATTCATAATATATATTAATGATTTGGATGAGGGATCAAAATGTAACATCTCAACGTTTGCAGATGATACCAAGTTGGGTGGGAGGGTGAACTGTGATCCTTCAAAATGATCTGGACAGGTTGAGTGAGTAGCCTAATAAAACAAGGTGGCAGATTACTATCTGAATGGCTGTAACTTGGGAGAGGAGAGTATGTAGTGGGACCTGGGTATCCTTGTGCACCATTCATTGAAGGTAGCATGCAGGTACAGTAGGTAGTACAGAAGGCAAGTGGTATGTTGGCCTTCTTTGTGCGAGGTTTCGAGTACAGGAGCAGGGATGTGTTGCTGCAATTATACAGGGCCTTGCTGAGGCTACACCTAGAATATTGTGTGCAGTTTTGGTCTCTTTTCTGAGGAAGAATGTTCTTGCTCTCAAGGGAGTGCAGTGAAGGTGATTCTGGGGATAACAGGGTTGATGTATGAAGAGAAATAGACTAGGTTAGGACTGTTTTTGCTGGAGTTCAGATGAATGAGGGAGGGATCTCATAGAGACTTATAAAATTCTAATAGGATTAGACAGGATAGATGCAGGGAGAATGTTCCCGATGATGGGAGAGTCCAGAACCAGGGGTCACTGTCTGAGGATTCAGAGTAGATCATTTAGGATGGAGGTGAGAAGACATTTCTTTACCCAAAGAGTAGTGAGCCTGTAGAATTCATTCTTACAGAAAGTAGTTGATGCCAAAACATTAAATGTATTCAAGACATGGCTGGATATAGGATTTGAAGTGAATGGGATCAAAAGTTATGGGGAAAAATTAGGATTAGGCTATTGAGTTAGATGATCAGTCATGATCATAATGAATGGCACAGCAGGCTCAAAGGGCCAAATGGCCTCCTCCTGCTCCAATCGTCTATGTTTCTATATTTCTTTATAAGATGATATATCTAATGTGATGGTTCATGGGTGAAAGGTAAAGACAAAGGAAAGACAAATTACAAGGGTGCAAGTGTAAGAAATGGGACAGATTCAGTTGAAGGCCCTGTCTACAATAATAATAAGTCTTTACATAATGCCTTTAACTAATAAAACATCCAAGGTGCTTACTGTAGCAAAGATTGATTCTTCCCAAAGGAAGAGGTCATTAAGTTGAGGTGAAGATCAGCCATAGGCTAATTGAATGGTGGAGCAGGTTGAGGAGCTGAATAACCTACTCCTGTTCCTATAACTCTGATAAGAAACAGGGGAGAGAAAAGCAATATCTACCAGTTGGTGGGCCAGTACCTAAAATTTGGCAGCAGTGTATATCATCTACAGATTTACTGCAGAAATTCATGAAGGCTCCATAGATAGCAGCTCTCAAATCCATGATCACTACCATCTACGATGCTACTGAGACTTGATGTTTGAGTTATAAGGAGAGGTTGGATAGGCTGGGACTTTTTTCCTTGGAGCATAGGAGGCTTAGAGGTGATCTTAGAGAGGTCTATAAAATAATGAGGGGCATAGATAAAGGAGAGAATCAACATCTTTCCCCACAAATAGGAGGGTCTAAAACTAGAGGGCATAGGTTTAAGGTGAGAGAGGGGCAATTTTTTTCACTCAGAGGGTGATGAGTGTCTGGAACAAGCTGCCGGACGACGTAGTAGAGGTGGGTACAATTTTGTCTTTTAAAAAGCATTTAGACAGTTACATGGGTAAGAAGGGTATAGGGAGATATGGACGAAATGCGGGCAATTGGGATCAGCTTAATGGGCAGCATGGACACGTTGGGCCAAAGGGCCTGTTTCCATGCTGTAATCCTTTATGACTCTAAGGACAAGGGCAGCAGACACATGGAAACACTACCACCTGGAAGTTCCCCTCCAAACCACTCACCATCCTGACTGGAAATATATCACCACTCCTTCACTATCACTAGATCAAAATCCTGGAACTCTCTCTCTAACAGCACTGTGGGAATACCTACACTATGGGACTGCAGCGGTTCAAGGAGGCTGTTCACCACCACTTTCACAAGGGTAATTAATGATGGGCAATAAATTCTGGTTTTGCCAGCGACACTTTAATCTCATGAACGAATGAAAAATAGATGCCGCCACCAAACAATCAAATAGAGAGGTGCCAAGAATTTGTTCTTTCGTGCGAAGAGTTGTTAGGACATAGAACCAAGTTGGAAACATGATTCATAACAAATTTTAAAAGGAAAATGGATAAAGATTTGAAAACAAAAATGTAAAAACAGAGGAATGAGACTAGGCAGATCATTCTTTTATTTAGCGAACGCCTTTCCAGTGATCTGAATGTTATCAGATATTATGGGTGAGTTTTTCTGGCCATGTTCGCCCCGAAACTGGAAATTCTCACCTGAGGTCAAAGAATCTTTCCAAGGTCTGCCCCTCGCCTGCTATGATTCCCGTGGCATGCAGAATGGCAAAATTCACCCCCATGACTCTATGAATTGCCAAATGAAAAAGATCAGTCCCCTGAGAGTGTACATCAGAAATCCATTAATCTGCTGCTCTACCAGAGTCACACTGAGAAAGGGCATGCCAAAAGTTTCATTTTGTGGACCTCACAAGGAGGCTTGTCATTCATGCTGTGCCACTGTGCCCTCTTGCTGGCAATCCCATTGCCACATTAATTGCCTGAATGTTTTTATTGAGGTTAGAGAATGTTGTTGAATGCATGACCAATGACAGCAAGTGGGAAACCAGGGAACCATAATCAAATGAAACTACAATCCATGCCCATTATTAGTGAAAGGTGTAAAGGAATCACGAGCTGCCCAAAATAAGTCAGAGAAAAACACAGTTTAATGGTGGCTAACTATTTAGTGTGATATATATATTTATGTGTGATATATTCCTAACCGAAGTGTAACTGGGTTATTCATTTTATGTCCCCAGAGTCTCCTAACTTGTGAGAATGATGTCAAATACATCCAATTTACTTTCATTTCCTATACTTAAACATAGAAATACGTAGTGCTTCCTGTATAGAAATGCTCATTCGGCACGTTAGGCCTGCTCTGCTGTGTGTGCTCCACCCAGTCTGCCTCCCACACATTTCATCCAACTCCAACAGCATACCCCTCTGTTATATTCTCAATTATACGTCTGCAACCTTACCCATTTCAATTCAGACAGGATTGTATTTTCCAATTTTTATTTTAAGCTGCTCTATCTAGCATTTATTCTTTCTGAATTTCACAAGTTTCTATCCTGCACATTTACAGATTTTCCTCATCACAGTTTGCAAGTTCTTGACTGCCTGGGTGGCACGGTGGCACAGTGGTTAGCACTGCTGCCTCACAGCACCAAGGACTTAAGTTCAATTCCTGGCTTGGGTCACTGTCTGTTCAGAGTCTGCACATTCTCTTCCTGTTTGCGTGGGTTTCCTTCAGGTGCTCTGGTTTCCTTCCACAGTCCAAATGACGTGCGGGTTAGGTGCATTGGCCCTGGTAAATTCTCCCTCCATGTACCTGAATAGACGCTAGACTGTGGTCACTAGGGGATTTTCACAGTAACTTCATTGCAGTGTTAACGTAAGCCTACTTGTGACAATAATAAATAAAAATTTAATTGAAGAGATTTGCTGCAAGTACATTAGTAACACCTAACAAACTGGAAGGGAAAAATTAGTAAACCAGGGAAATAAAAATACAGATCTGAAATGGTCGTGCATACTTAAAATGGAACACTAATAAAACAGGAAAATGAGAATACTGGCTCAAACTGTTTCTTTCCTTCTGGGAATACCAGTCCAAATGTAATTTCTGTTTCCTACAATTCACTTGGATTCCACTCCTCGGGTTTGTTCAGGAAGAATGATTCCTTTCTGGAGTTATGCTAGTTTATTTGTTAATTTTTAAATGTGCACATGCGAATTAAAAAGAATCATTTCACAATCAAACAGGTCTGTGTAACTTCCCTTAACAGTACAAATAGTTATTAAAGAAAACAGAGGCAAAATCTTACCAAAAAAATGGCAGAGTGTTGGTTCTGGCAAGAAAAACAGTGGCGGAATTTTACTGGCACATCTGCCTGAGGTTTGTGTGATCCCGCCCAAGGCCAAAGGAAGATGGCTTTCTCGGACCCTCACCCACCCTTGAAATTGGTAAAATTCCAGCCAGTGTGTTTCTTTCCAGATATTACAACGTTCTGCCAAAAAAACACCGGGAGGCATGTTTCACTCCATCATAGAATCATAGAATCCTTACAGTGCAGAAGGAGGCCATTCAGCCCATCAAGTCTGCACTAATCCTCCAATAGAGTATCTTACTCAAGTCTTATCCCCATAATTCCATGTATTTACCCCCCTAATCCTCTTAACCTACACATCTTGAAACATATAAGATGATAAGATGATCAGAGGTTTGGATAGGGTGGACAGTGATAGCCTTTTTCCTCGGATAGAGAAAGCTAGCACGAGGGGGCATGGCTTTAAATTAAGGGGTGGTAGTTATAGGACGGATGTCAGGGGTAGGTTCTTTACCCAGAGGGTGGTGAGGGATTGGAATGCCCTGCCTGCTGCAGTTGTGGATGCGCCTAGTTTGGGGGGCGTTTAAGAGATCCGTGGATAGGTTTATGGATGGAAAGGGTTTGGTTTAGGTTAGAGGGTCATTGTTTTTTAACTGGTCGGCGCAACATCGTGGGCTGAAGGGCCTGTTCTGCGCTGTAATGTTCTATGTTCTATGTTCTATCTTGGGACACTAAGGTACAATTTAGCATGGCAAAACCAGCTTATCTGCACATCTTTGGACTGTGGGAGGAAACCAGAGCACCTGGAAGAAACCCACGCAGACACGGGGAGAGGGCAAACTCCAAACAGGCAGTTGCCCAAGGCTGGAATTGAACGCAGGTCCCTCGCGTTGTGAGGTAGCAGTGCTAACCACTATGTCAGGTTGCGGGGCTGGTGGTGGTGGTTGGTTGGGGTGGTGTGGGGAGATTGAAAAGGCCAGTGCTGGTGATAATCTGGAGTGGAAGGAAAGGGGACCAATGTCGCTGATATTCAGGGGAGAGTAGCAATGATTGGAAGGGCGGGGAGTACGGTTGAGGGGCAGGTTCTAAACACATCAGCAAAACCCAGCTGCATTGAGATCGGGACATCATATTTAAAAGGCACTCCGAACCAACCACACCACGGAGATCTCACAGCGTCCCACTCCCCCCATTCCCAGCCCCACAGCGATCTGGATGGCCCTGTTGTAAACCTCACTGATGTGACATCACATCAGCGTGGTTTGAAAATACATCATGGGCTCAATTAGGAGGAGGCGAAGGCCTCATGGTATTATCACTACATTATTAATCTAAAAACTCAGATAACGTTCTGGGAACCTGGGTTAGAATCGCACGTAGCAGATGGTGGAATTTGAATTTAATTTTAAAAAATCTGGAATTAAGAATAGACTGATGATCATGAAATCATTGTCGATTGTCAGAAAAACCCATCTGGTTCACTCCTGTCCTTTGGGGAAGGAAATCTGCTGTCCTTATGTGGTCTGGCCTACATGTCACTCCAGATTCTGGTCAATGTGGTTGACTCCCAACTGTCCTCAGGAATAGGCAATAAATGCTAGCCAGCGAGTGATGCCCATGCCCCATGAATAAATAAAAATATATTATATATGTTAACGTATTCAAATATATTAAAAGCAAGGGATGGTGAAAATTGGAAGTCGCAGTCTCGCCAGTGAGATTTGTGACTTCCGGATTTCACCCAACCTTGAGCACCCCGCCACCATTCTCATTGATGGCAAGTGCAGCGTCAAGATTACCCCCTTGGTGAAAAATATATGATGAAAGAAGTCATATTGAGAGGCCTACATACTGCTAAATGCTACTCAAAAATGGTAGAAATGTACATCACTATTTTTCAGTTAATTTGATTTGCTTATTGTGAGCACAAGACATGCTTTAAAGAAGAGTGGCAGAGGCCTGAGGTTCAGAAAGGGAAGTAAAGTACTTCCTTGTGTGGTCTGGTTGAAAACTTCTCCAATCCATAAGGGCAAAGCTTGTTGAAGTTTCTGCCAGTCATCATCTAGATCAGCGTAGCGTGAACTCATGAGTATCAGGTATGATTCACTGGGCAGAGTGTCAGTTCTGGTGAGAAAGCTGGCGTGGAACTCTCCAGCTCCTCCAGCGAGTTTTCTTTCCAGATCTTGGCCCTTTAACTGCAAAGAAAAGAGTGAGCGTACTTTGCATCATCTGTCTGGTGAGGCTGAGACTCTTATAATGAGGAACCAGCTCCCACTGAGATCGGAACACTGTTTTTAAAGGATAGAACAAAGAACAAAGAACATTACAGCACAGGAAACAGGCCCTTCGGCCTTCCAAGCCTGCGCCACTCATTGGTCCAATTAGACCATTTGTTTGTATCCCTCCATTCCCAGTCTGTTCATGTGGCTATCCAGATAAGTCTTAAACGATCCCAGCGTGTCCGCCTCCACCACCCTGCTTGACAGTGCATTCCAGGCCCCCACCACCCTCTGTGTAAGATACGTCCCTCTGATATCTGAGTTAAACCCCGCCCCCTTCACCTTGAACCTGTGACCCCTTGTGATCATCACCTCCGCCCTGGGAAAAAGCTTCCCACTATTCACCTATCTATGCCCTTCATAATTTTATACACCCCTATTAGGTCTCCCCTCATTCTCCATCTTTCGAGGGAGAACAACCCCAGTTTACCCAATCTCTCCCCGATAACTGGAAAAATATTAATCTCTCCCTGCTCCCCCATGGAGGTATCTGTGCCCTGTGATGATCCCTGGCATCCTCCCAGCCCCACTCCCCCCACCCTTCGAATCATTGCTACCCTCCCCTGAATATCACCGGCATTGATCCCCTTCCCTCCCACTCTGGATTATCACCAGCATTGGCCTTTTTAACCCCCACAAGCATTGCCAGCATTCCCATTGCCTACAGAATCCGCTCCCCCTCCATCACAAAAAGTTGAGATCCCGCATGTGAGGCTCCCTCTAGGGCCTGCTGCTGTCATTGCTCCCTGCACAGTTTGGCACTGTCATGTTGGTACTGCCAAGTTGGCATTGCTAGGTTGGCAATGCTAGGTTTGTAATGCTAAATTGGCACTGCCACATTGGCAACACTAGGTTGGCAATGCCAGGTTGGCAACACTAGGTTGGTACTGCCAACCTGTGCCAGGGTAATGCCAGGAAATTGCCAGGGGGCATTGCTAGGACACTTCTTGGCCACGTCCTCTTCCTTAGGAAATATAGTGACCTTTGTGCCCCAAGGTTATCTCCTCGACAGGTTCACATCTAAGTAAGGTACAAGGTACAAACATCTAATGAAGGGAATGATGTGGCGAGGGGGGGATCTTTAATTAGATTGAAATTGATCTAAATACATGCAAATCAGATTCATGCTGGCAAGATTTGCGATTTTGGTGTTTTGACAGATCTTGAGCCCCCATTGGTGATCTTGTGAACAGAGAGTGTGAGTTCAAGGTCCCACTCGCTATTTCATTGGAGATTTTCAGTAAGTAAAATGGCACTCAGTCACTAAGTTTATTTTGATAGTTTCTGATCTGAAGTGCGGTTCCCCTTGTTCAGAGGTGATGCAAGAGGAGTTTCAGTTGCATCTGGATATGCATGATTGCTACAGTTTCAGCTTAGCTGTTGCTGAAACCCGCCTCCATGCCTTTGTAACCCCACTGCCCAACTATTCCAACTGTCTCTTCGCCACTGTGCCATCTTACATCTAAGTGCATCCAAAATGCAGTTCCCTGTCTCCTAACTGGCACCAAGTCCTATCGACATCTCAACCCTGTGCTGTCAGACCTGCACTGGCTTCCAGTCCAGCAACGTCTTGACTTAAATATCTTCAACAGGAGGAAGTGAAATCGGGCTGTATGATTCAAACCGACAAGAGGCCTGTTTTTGAAAAGCTACAGGAACCAACAATCCAGAAGTCAGTGAATTTAACCCTTCATGGTCGCTGCATGAGTTTAGATGCAGTCGATAATTTTTGTATTTTGTATTGCGTAGTTTTTCGCAACTCTTTGCGTTTTTATGCTCCCATACTCTCTTTATGTTAACATTAGTCTGTAAAGTGATCAGTGAAAGTAACTGAAAATATGGGGTCAAACTGTGCAAGTCGAAGCTTATATTTTACCACATTTAATCCTGGGTTACATACAAGGGAAAATGGTACATATCGCATAGAATCTATATGATGGTGAATAAGGCCCAATGACAGTAACTGCAGTAAAGATAAAATACTGCTTTAAACACACATTATAATCTTGGGGAATAATATTTGAAGGACTTTTGTTTTTAAAAACCTTTTTTTTGTGTACTGATAATTCATTGGTTGTTTCTGGAGAAAAAAGATGTGAAAACCACATTGAGAAAAAACATGTAAAACAGAAAAAAAAATTGGATAACAAAGATTGAATCATCTCAAATAGAATTTTTAAAAGTGTTTTGTTTAATTTGGCGTTATATGCCACTTATTGGCCCAAGGTTGAAGGTTGTCCAGGTCTTGCTGCATTTGGACTATTTCAGTATTTGAGGAGTTGCAAATACTGTGCAATCATCAGATGACACCGTCACTTCTGACCTTATGACAGAGGGAAGCAGTTGAAGATGGTTGGACCTAGGACACCAACCTGAGGGACTCGTGCAGAGATGTCCTGGAACTGAGATGACTGACGCTTCACAACCACAACTGTCTTCCCATGTACCAGGTGTGAAGATGGTTGTGGTTTGGAAGGTCAGTCATCTCAGCTCCAGGACATCTCTGCAGGAGTCCCTCAAGGTAGTGTCCTAGACCAACTTAATTTTGCCAGGGCTCTTTGCTGCCACATCAGCTAAATGCTGCCTTGATGTTAAGGGTAGCCATGTTTGAACCAAGGCTGATATTAGATCAGGAGTTAAGTGGCCCTGGAACCCAACCTGAGTGCCGGTAAGCAGGTTATTATTGCGTGAGTACCACGTGATAGCACTGTCGACAACATCTTCCATTATTTTGCTGATCATCAAGAGGGGGCTGATAGGGTGGAATTGACCAGATTGGACTGCTCCTGCTTTTTGTCATCGGAGCATTCTTTATCAATTATCCACTTTGTCAAACTGGTGCCAGTTTGGTAGCTTTTTTAAAATATATTTGTTCATGGCATGTGCGAGTCTCTGGCTAGATGGAGTTATTACCCTCCAGAATTGCCCTTGAGAGGGCAACGGTGAGATACCTTCCTGAAACGCTGCAGTCGCTGTGGTGCAGGTACATCCACTGTGCTGTTAGGAAGAGAGTTCCAGGATTTTGGCCCTGTAATGGAACAGCCTATCTTGGGCTATGGCTAGCTCTGGAAAGCAGGTTTTTAGTACTATTGCCAGAGTGTTGGCAGAGCCCAAAGCCTCATCAGTATTCGTGCCTTCAGCCACTTCTTGAATTGTACGGGCTGAGGACTGGCATCTTTGATGTTGGGAACCTCCGAGAGGCCGAGATGGATCATCCACATGGCACCTCTGGCTGAAGGCCGTTGAAAATGCCCAGCCTAGGTTTTTGCACTGATTTGCTGGGCTACTTCATCATTGAGGATGAGGAAATTTGGGGAAACTCCTCTGCTATTCGTTATTTAATTATCTGCTACCATTCAGTACTGGGTGTGACAGGACCACACAGCTTTGATCTGACCTGTTGGATTGGGGTCTTATTTAGGTCGGCCTGTCACATGCTGCTTCTGCAGTTTGCCATACAGTGTGCCCTGTGTTGTAGTTTTATCAGGGTGACATCTTATATTTAGGTGCCTGGTGCGATTCCTGGTATGTCTTCCTGAACTCAAAGGGTTGTGAATCTCTGGAATTCTCTGCCCGTTGAAGTGGTGGAGGCTACCTCGCTAAATATTTTTAAGACGCGGGTTGATGGGTTTTTGATAAGAGAGGGGATTAAGGGTTATGGGGAGAGGGCGGGAATGTGGAACTGAGCCAAGACAGATCAGCCGTGATCTTATTGAATGGCGGGGCAGGCTCGAGGGGCTAGTTGGCCTACTCCTGCTCCTATTTCTTATGTTCTTATGTTCTTATGTTCATTTAACAAAGTTGATGTCATGGCTTGGTGGTAATGGTAGAGTGAGGGACATGCTGGGCAATGTGCTTACAGATTGTGGTTGAGTACAATTCTGCTGTTGCTGATCACCCACAGTGCCTCATCGATGCCCAGTTTGCATTTGGTGGTGCCAAACAGTGTGAAGATAGGCCTTTGTCACCACAAGATCTGGACAATATCCAGGCTTGGGCTGACAAGTGGCAAATAACGTTCGCGCTACACAAATGCCAGGCAATGACCATCACCAATAAGAGATACTCTAACCACACACCTTAACATTCAATGGTGTTACCATCACTGAATCCCCCACTGTCAACATCTTTGGGGTTACCATTGACCAGAACTGGACTCACCACAGAACAGTGGCTACAAAAGCAGGTCAGAGGCTAGGAATACTGCAGTGAGTAACTCACCTCCTGACTTCCCAGAGCCTATCCACCATCTACAAGGCACAAATCAAGAGTGTGATGGAATACTCCCCACTTGCCTGGATGGCTGCAATTCTAACAACACTCAAGAAGCTTGACAGCATCCAGGACAAGGCAGCCCAATTGATTGGCATCACATCTACAAACATTCAATGTCTCCATCACTGACGCTCAGTAGCAGCAGTGTGTACTATCTACAAGATGCACTGCAGCAATTCACCGAAGATTTTTAGACAGTGCCTTCCAAACCCACGACCCCTTCCATCTAAAAGGACAAGGGCAATAGATAAAAGGGAACATCATGATCTGCAAATTCCCCTCCAAGCCACTCACCATCCTGACTTGAATATATTATCATCGTTCCTTCGCAGTCGCTGGGTCAAAATCTGGAATTCCCTCCCTAATGACATTGTGGGTCAACTCATAGAACATGGATTGCAGTGATTCAAGATGGCAGCTCACCACCACCTTCTCAAGGACAACTAGAGAAGAGCAATAAACGTGGCCAGCCAATGATGCCCACATCCCACAAGTGAATAAAAAAAACAATGTGCAATGGTCACTCCCATCAATACTGTCTTAGGCATATGCATCTGTCATAGTTAAATTGGTGAGGACAGGGTCTGGTAGTTTTTTTCCCTCTTGTTAGTTTCCCCAGCACTGCCGCAGAGCCAGCATGGCAGATGGGCCCTTCAGGACTCAGCCAGTTTGGTCAGTAGTGGCGTTACTGAGCTATTCTTGAGTGATGGACATTGACATCCCCCATTTAGAGTACATTCTGTTCCCCTGTAACCCTCAGTGTTCCTTTCTGCTGGTTTTGAATGTGTTCAAAAGGGGCTTGAACCTGGCAATTCTGGATCTTTGCCCCTTTATCCAACCCATAAATCCTGTACGCAGAGGAAAGTTCTCCAAAAGCTGTCTCAAACCTGTGCTAATAATCACTTCCACTGCACCATGTGACAGACAGTTGCAATCAATTGGTTTTGTGACGTTTGCTTTGTTTATTTTCCTTTCCCAGATTTTCAGTGAAGGATGGGCAGCATGGTAGCACAATGGTTAGCACTGCTGTTTCACAGCTCCAGGGACCTGGGTTCAATTCCCAGCTTGTGTGGAGTTTGCACATTCTCCCTGTGTCTGCATGGGTTTCCTTTGGGTGCTCCGGTTTCCTCCTACAGTCCAAAGGTGTGCAGGTTAGGTTGATTGGCCATGCTAAAATCACACCTTAGTGTCCTGAGATGCGTAGGTTAGGGGGATTGGCGGGTAAATATATAGGGATATGGGGGTAGGATCTGGATGGGATTGTGGTTGTTGCAGACTCGATGGGCCCAATGGCCTCTTTCTGCACTGTAGGGTTTCTATGATATTTGTGCATTCAAACTAGATTTGGACAATTCTTAATCAATTGCATATCAGAGCCAATCAGAGCTTATATGGGATGTCCTCCGACACTCCATAGGCCTAAGTTGGGTGCACAAGTTTTGATTATGTAGGCAAATATATATCTGGAATCATAGAGTGACACAGGACATTCAGCCCATCATGTCTTCTGCTGGCTCTTCCAAAAAGCTCTCCAATTAGTTGCATTCCCGTATTCTTTCACCATTGTCCTGCTAAGGTTTCTTTATTAATAACACAGACAGTACTCGACTGTATGACATTCGAGTTACGACAAACGGCACGTACAACATTTATAAATTGACATCCGTGTCGTCTTTGCAATGTTGGCTTCAACTTTACGACAATGCGTCAACACTTTCCCACATACACATTGATATTCTGTGCCACCCATCTGTATGGCTGGATAGGTCGAACTGGATACTGGATAAGTGTTTTATTCTGTTAAATTTTTTTGGCATGGCCATCACGATTTTAATGCAATCGTACACTTTGTTGCATTTACAATGTACTGAGACTTGCAGAAGTTCAAGATTAAGCAGATAACTGGCAGTGATCGATGGCTTTATTACATCTCCTACATTAACCGAGGAACTTGTGTTAAGGTGTGTTGGTACCAATAGCTAAAACTTGACAGTGCAAATGTTGAGAGAATTTAACATGGCCTGACATTTCATGAATGGTTTCCTTCCATGATTCAGGAACCAAACCTCCATTTATACCTTGTTCCTATGGGAAAACTGGTTGTGATTTACAACTTTTCAACTTACAACATGGTTTACAACAATCCAAGTGGGTTGTAAGCTTGGTTCTCTGAGTTATTGTTGAATCTGCTTCTGCTACCATTTAATTCAGCACATGTCAAATCAGTTTGAATGCTGTATAAAAGCAAGCTGTTTTATCTTGCGGATTCTTGGCAGAACTCCAGCAGTAAAAACCTGTCAATAACAATTTGCCTAGCACCTGTCTTTTAAAGGAAGCTTAGCAGCAACAGTAGACCCTCGGATCCATAGATGGGCCCACATGTAAAACATTTCATTACTGACATTCCAAGTAAGATGTTTAATTTCCAGTTTTATTTCTCCACATGCTTCACAGTCACAATCCTGCGCCATGTGCTGTTTTCCCCAGGTAGTGTGGGAAGGTGTTGTATATGTTCCAGCACAAGGGGATGCTTGGAACATCCTCCTTCTGTGAGGGAACCTTGCCTTCATTACTAATTTGTCATGACTTGCCCAAGTCAGGAATTCTGAATGTGAAGAGTCTTCAGGCAAAGTCCCAAATGTTATTAGTGTGTATACATATTTCTAATCTTAATGAAACAGCAGAAAATCGGAAGGGTGATTATGTTTTCTGCATACCCTGCTATTTAAAGGCAATATTTTGTCAGTCCTATGCTCAAATCAGCTATTAGCCGCTTGATAAATTTTCCTTTTACTTCCAGCTGTAACAGCTGCACTGAGCTATTAATTTTTTCCACTTCAGCTAATATGAATTTCTCTGAACATTATTATATCTTGCAAAGGATTTACTGCAGTCATTGTTTGCAAAGAGATTGAATGGATGTTGAAAATCAAGGAAGAAATTCAGAGCATTCCTGTGGCAGGGTATAATTCAATAAATCATTTGAACAGTTCACAATTGAACATAAGAGCATAAGATATAGGAGCAGGAGTAGGCCATCTAGCCCTTCGAACCTGCCCCGCCATTCAATAAGATCATGGCTGGTCTGAAGTGGATCAGTTCCACTTATCTGCCTGCTCCCCATAACCCTTAATTCCTATTGATCAGAAATCTATCTACCCGTGACTTGAACATATTCAACGAAGTAGCCTCCACCACTTCAATCGGCAGAGAATTCCAGAGATTCACCACCCTCTGAGAGAAGAAGTTCCTCCTCAACTCTGTTCTAAACTGACCCCCCCTTATTTTGAGGCTGTGCCCTCTAGTTCTGGTTTCCTTTCTAAGTGGAAAGAATCTCTCTACCTCTATCCTATGTAGCCCCTTCATTATCTTGTAAGTCTCTTTAAGATCCCCCCTCAGCCTTCTAAACTCCAACGAGTACAGACCCAGTCTTTTCAATCTCCCCTCATAAGCTAACCCCCTCATCTCCAGTATCAGCCTGGTGAACTTTCTCTGTACTCCCCCCAAGGTTAATGTATCCTTTCGTAAATAAGGGGACCAAAACTGTACACAGTACTCTAGTTGCAGCCTCACCAGTGTCTTGCACAGTTGTAGCAAGACCTCCCTGCTTTTATATTCTACTCCCCTCGCTATAAAGGCCAACATCCCATTCGCCTTCTTGATCACCTGCTGCACCTGCAGACTGAGTTTTTGTGATTTGTGCACAAGGACCCCCAGGTCCCTCTGCACAGTAGCATGCTGCAACTTTTCACCCTTTAAATAATATTCCATCCTACTATTATTTCTTCCAAAGTGGATAACCTCACATTTGCTAACGTTATACTCCATCTGCCAGGTCCTCGCGCACTCACTCAGCCCATCCAAATCTCTCTGCAGACTTTCCGCGTCCTTCACGCAATTCGCTTTTCCACTCACCTTCATGTAATCAGCAAATTTTGTTACCCTACACTCAGCCCCCTCCTCCAGATCGTCTATGTATATGGTAAACAGTTGAGGACCCTGGACCAATCCCTGTGGCATGCCACTAGTCACCAACTGCCAGCCAGAAAAGCACCCATTTATTCCAACTCTCTGCTTCCTATTAGACAGCCAATCCTCAATCCGCGCTAATACTTTACCACTAACTCTGTGTACCCTAACCTTCTGCAGCAACCTTTTGTGAGGCATCTTATCAAACGCCTTCTGGAAATCTAAAAACACCACATCCACCGGTTCCCCTCTGTCTACCACACTAGTCACATCTTCATAAAAATCCAGTAAATTCGTTAAACACAACTTCCCCTTCACGAATCCGTGCTGCGTCTGTTTGATCGAACCATTCTTTTCTAGGTGCTATTTCTTCTTTAATGATGGATTCTAGCATTTTCCCAACTACGGACGTTAAGCTAACCTGCCTGTAGTTACCCGCCTTTTGTCTGCTACCTTTTTTAAACAGCGGCGTAACATTAGCTGTTTTCCAATCCGCTGGCACTTCTCTAGAGTCCAGCGAATTTTGATAAATAACTACTAACGCATCTGCTATTACTTCTGCCATTTCTTTCAGAACCCTGGGATGCATTCCATCCGGTCCCGGAGACTTGTCTACCTTCAGTCCTGTTAGTCTACCAAGCACTGCCTCTTTAGTAACAGTAACTGTATTAAGGACCTCATCTCCTACCATCTTCCTATCTTTAATATTCGGTAAACTATTTGTGTCCTCCACCATGAAGACCGACACAAAAAACTTATTTAAAGTCTCAGCATTTCCTGTTTCCCACCATTAAATCCCCCCTCTCATCCTCCAAGAGTCCAAAATTCACTCTAGCCACTCTCTTCTTTATATATTTGTAAAATCTTTTACTATCATTTTTTGTATTTAGGGCTAGTTTAGTTTCATATTCTTTCTTTCTTTTCTTTATCGCTTTCTTAGATATTCTGGATATTCAGTTCCCAGTCCCAGTCACCCTGCAACCACATTTCTGTAATGGCCACTAGATCATACCCATTTGTGCTGATTTGTGTCATCAATTCATTCACGTTGTTTCGAATGCTTCGTGCATTCAGGTAAAGTGTCTTTATGCCAGCCTTTATCTGGGCCCGATTTGTAGAAATGCTACTAAACTCTCCCGAGCCCTCTACTCCTTTAACTAGTGGAATGTCCTCAACATTAACCTGCACTGGTACCCTCTTGTGTTCCTGCAATAGTGAAATAGTTTAAAGCAAATGCTTCTTCAACTTCAAGCACAGTGGTTAGCACTGCTGCCTTACAGTGCCGGAGAACTGGGTTTGATCCCCTACTTGGGTCACTGTCTGTGTAAGTTTGTGTGTTCTCCCCATGTCTGCTCTGGGTCTGTTCTGGCTGCTCCGGTTTCCACTCGCTGTCCAAAGATGTGCAGGTTAGGTGATTGTGTCCCTTAGTGTCAGGGGATCTAGCTAGGGCAAATCCTTGGGGTTATGGGGATAGGGTCTGGGTGGGATTGTGGTCGGTGCAGAGTCAATGGGCTGAATGGCCTCCTCCTGCACTGTAAGACAGTCAGAAGCTTTTCCCCAGCGTGGAAGAATCAATTACCACGGGGCAGTGGTTTAAGGTGCGAGAGGCAAGATTTAAAGGAGACGTACGAGGTAATTCTTTGACACAGAGGGTGGTGGGTGCCTGGAACGCGCTGCAGGGTGAGCTAGTGGAAGCAGATACGATAATGGCTTTTTAAGGGGTGTCTTGACAAATGCATAAATAGGATGAGAATAGAGAGATGCAGTCCCCAGAAGAGTAGGGGATTTTAATTCAGTCAGGCAGCATGGTCCCAAGATGTGCAGGTTAGACGGATTAGCTGTGGTGAATGTGCAGGGTTACAGGGAGAGAGCCTGGATAAGACACTCTGTCAGAGTCAGTGCAGTCCTCCTGGGCCAGATGGACTTCTTCTGCACTGTGAATCAATGCATTATTGTGGTTCATAGTAATACTATCCAGGGTCATAGAAACACTTTAAAGTAAATAATTAATAACTACAATTTTTGATTTTTGTAAAAGCTTAATTTATTATTTCTAGAGATATTGGAAATGGGTTAAAAAACAATTGTTTGACTAAGCAGGACCATTGGAGGTGGGCAGTCACATGACAAAGTCTCCAGGTCCAACCAACCCACAGCACACAGATTCTCAGAACGTCATAGGCTGTGTGAAGTTTGGAATTGTGAGTTGAAAATGTGAGTGAAGAAAATCAGGAAGCAGCACCTCCCCTCACTAACGGAGCTATCGACTGCTGTAAACAGTACTGAAAATGGGGATGGACTTGCTCTTCATGAAATGAAGAATAGTTTCAAGTTTATTTATTAGTGTCATGAGTAGGCTTACATTAACAATGCTAAATTTGATGATGCGAAGAAAGCGGGTAAACTAAGTTGTGAAGAGGACAGAAGGAAGTCACATGAGGACATGGAGAGGTTAAGTGAATGGGCAAAGATCTAGCAAATGGGATATGAAAGTAGGAAAATGTGAAATTATCCATTTTGGCCTTTAAAAAACAAACATATTATCTAAACGGTGGGAAATTGCAGAGGTCTGAAATTCAGAGGGATCTGGGTGTCCGAGTGCATAAATCACAAAAGGTTGGTATGCAGGTGCAACACATAATTAGCATATATTCATTTATTGCGAGGGGAATTGAATACTAGGGTAGGGAGGTTATGCTTCAGGGCACCAGTGAGACCACACCCAGAGTACTGCGTACTGTATTGGTCACCTTATTTAAGGAAGGATGTAAATGAATTCGAAGAGGTTCTGAGAAGATTTACTAAATTAATATCAGGAATGGGTGTGTTGTCATATGAGGAAAGATTGGACAAGCTAGGCTTGTATGTGCTGGAGTTTAGAAGAGTATGAGATGATTAAAGCATCCTGGGGGGTCTTGACAGGATCAATGTGGAAAGAGTGTTTCCTTTTATGAAAGAATTCAGTACTAGGGGTCACTGTTTAAAAATAATGGGGCACCCATTTAAGACAGAGATGAGAAGAAATGTTTTCTCTTATGGAGTAGTGAAACTCTGGGACTCACTTCCTCAAAATACAGTGGAAGCAGGAAGTTTAAGGCAGAGCTGTATGGATTCTAGATTAACATGGGGGTGAGTTCACCAGGGATTGGTAGGAGGTTACAATCAGAGCAACCAGGATCTTACTGAACAGAGGAACAGGCTCAAAGAACTAATTGGCTTGCTCCTGCTGCTATTTTGCATCTTTGCATGTGTTCATTTCCTTTTTTTTCACCCCCTGCGTTGTCCTCGGCTATGCATAGTCCAAAGTCCATTAGGAAGAATTTGTTTTGTCCCTGTTCCTCTTCCTCCTCCTCATTATTTCCTTTCTGCTCTTTAATAATCTTCTCTTTAATAAATGGGGCAGCACGGTGGCACAGTGCTGCCTCACAGTGCCAGGGATCCGGGTTCTATCCCATTTTGGATCACCGTCTATGTGGAGTCCATATGTTCTCCCCGTGTCTGCATGGGTTTCCTCTGGTTTCCTCCCACAGTCCAAAAGCCATGCAGGTGGTAGGAAGAATGGTAGGAAGGACTATTACTTACGTGGGGAAAAACTGCAGCAGGCGACGGTGCAGAGGGACCTCGGGGTCCTTGTGCATGAGTCGCAAAAACCCAGCTTGCAGGTGCAGCAGGTGGTCAGGAAGGCGAATGGGATGCTGGCCTTCATAGCGAGGGGGATTGAATATAAAAGTAGGGAGGTCTTGCTGCAGCTGTATAGGGCATTGGTGAGGCTGCAGCTGGAGTACTGTGTGCAGTTTTGGGCGCCGTACTTACGCAAGGATATTTTGGCCTCGCTATGAAGGCCAGCATCCCATTCGCCTTCCTGATCACCTGCTGCACCTGCAAGCTGGGTTTTTGCAACTCATGCACAAGGACCCCAAGGTCCCTCTGCACCGTCGCCTGCTGCAGTTTTTCGCCACGTAAGTAATAATCCTTCCTACCATTCTTCCTACCAAAGTGGACCACCTCACACTTGCCAACATTAAATTCCATTTGCCATTTCCTGGCCCATTCGCCCAGCCTATCTAGATCCTTCTGTAGACTCTCCACACCCTCCGCACAATTTGCCTTTCCTCCAATCTTGGTGTTATCAGCAAATTTCGACACCCTACACTTGGTTCCCTCCTCCAGATCATCTATATAAATGGTAAATAGCTGAGGCCCCAGCACCGACCCCTGAGGCACTCCACTAGTCACCATCCGCCAATCCGAATAGCACCCATTGACCCCCACTCTCTGCCTCCTATTTGACAACCAATCCTCTATCCACGCTAACACCCTACCCCCAACTCCATGTCCCCTGACCTTCTGCAATAACCTCTTGTGAGGTACCTTGTCAAACGCCTTCTGAAAATCCAGAAAGACCACATCCACCGGCTCTCCTCTATCCACCGCCCTAGACACATCCTCATAGAACTCCAGTAAATTTGTCAGACACGACTTCCCTTTAATGAAACTGTGCTGTGTCTGCTCTATCAAGCAATTCCCGGAGGTTTACTAGGCTGATGCCGGAGTTGAGGGGGTTGAGCTATGAGGAGAGGCTGAATAAATTAGGCTTGTACTCGTTAGAGTTTAGAAGAATGACGGGAGATCTCATTGAGACATATAAGATGATGAATGAGATGGATAGGATAGAGGTGGAGAGACTCTTCCCGCTCAGAAAGGATAGCAGGACTAGGGGGCACAGCCTCAAGATAAAGGGGGGGCGGTTTAGAACGGAGTTGAGGAGGAACTTCTTCACTCAAAGGGTGGTGAATCTCTGGAATTCTCTGCCCGTTGAAGTGGTGGAGGCTGCCTCGCTAAATATTTTTAAGATGCGGGTTGATGGGTTTTTGATAAGAGAGGGGATTAAGGGTTATGGGGAGAGGGCGGGAAAGTGGAACTGAGCCACGACAGATCAGCCATGATCTTATTGAAAGGCGGGGCAGGCTCGAGGGGCTAGATGGCCTACTCCTGCTCCTATTTCTTATGTTCTTATGTTAGAGTTATTGACGTTGCTAAATTCTTCCTCAGTGTACCCAAACAGGCGCAGAAAGTAGAGGATTTTCACAGTAAATTTATTGCAATGTTAATGTAAGCATACTTGTGACACTAATAAATAAACTTAAAAACTTAAAACCTTGACTGCACTTTCAGTTATTGTGATGGATTTGCTGGAATGTGTCACCAAAGCTAAGAATCATAAAGGCACAAAGCTGGATTGCTTTGAGGGTTATTGGTATTCTTCAAATTGGCCACTTGATGTCGCTCTTATCAAGGAGGCAACAGTCAAATCCTTATCATCTTAATTAAGGAAACCCTATGTTGTAAAGGGTAGTAGCATCCTCAGATGTTGAGTTAAGAAGGTATGTGGGCGTACATTCCTCATTATATTCTTCCCTTGTTATACTAGATCAGAGGCTGCTGGGTGGCATCTGTTGCTTTAAAGAACAGAGCTCATCATTGTGCTATATTTTGCATTCTTGATAAAATGAAAAAAGCAAACGACCTGCCACAGTAACTAATCTATCATTTTATTTATTAATGAAGTCTGTTTACTAAATTGCATGCGTTATTTGATTTATAATTATTAACTACTTTCCAGAGTCTAATTGTTTCTCACGGATGATTTGGTAAGAACACTTCTGAAGTTCAGACACAGACTGTTCCAAGAACAACTAAACCATAAGACATAAAAGTAAACATCAGTGTTTATTCAGCTTGATCTAGCTTTGAGTAATCTTATGGGGAAGGAATTTATCAGTTCTATTTGTCTTTTGCTGCAAGATCCACTTATTGAATTAAAGTGTCCGCTCCCTTACATTTTGTGGGAAGGGGTCCAGTATGTTTTCATGCTTTATGTGAAAGTGTAGCTGACAGTCAGGTCTCTCTGTGGGCCAAACATGATCCAAGATTCATGCTGCCATGAGTTAAGTGCATTAAAGTCCACTCCTAGAACTAGGGGATAAAGTTTAAGAACAAGGAGCCTCCCTTTCAAGACAGAGAAAAGGAGAATTCTTCTTTTCTCACAGGGTCATTCATTCCTGAGCCAGAGACTGGGTTGTTGAATTTATTCAAGACAGAGTTAGACGGATATTTGGTAGATGAGGGAATCGAGGTTAGCCAAGTGGCCTACTCCTGCTTCGAGTTTCTATGTTATGGGGGCAGACACAAAAGTGGAATTGAGACCACAACCAGATCAGCCGTGCTCTCATTGAATGGCAACGTAGGCTTGAGAGACCGAATGGCCTACTCCTGCTCCTAAGTGCTATGTTTTTAAGAAACAGAGACCTTTTCTTCACTCCTTTCTTAAAGTTACAAAGCCAATGCGGACAAGTCCTTAATCCATCTTCTAGCTTGCTCCAAAATTCAAATTCACCTTGAATCCAATTCATTGTCCCCACAAGAGAAACATCCAAGATTCAAGCTGACAAGAAAAGGCATTGAATCCCACCTTGGGTTCGATCTGATGTTTCATCTTAGCCAAAAGGCCGAGAAACAACATACCAGAATCAATCCCACTTTGATTTTCAAAGCGGTGTGGAAATAGGCTATCTGTGCTCCAGCTCAACACAAAGTGAAGCTGTCTGCTGTCTATTTGTGCAGTGTTGTAGCTTTTTCAGATGGGTGTTCACTGCTGGACACTGAGACAAGTATGCAAAGTCTGTAGCAAACCAGAGAACTTGAATTGCTTTTCTTGGAGTAGATTAAAAAAAGCTGGTAATATGTAAGAATGTATGCAATGTGACAAAGTGGTCTTGATTAAATGTGCCTTTATTTCCCTGTACTCGGATGCAAAACTGTTGTTAAATTTAGAAAATCATGTTATGTCCAGGGGCTCTGACAACATCCAGCTGGACTGGATGTTGTGCTCCCGATTAGGCTGTCTCCAGTACAGTTTCCGCTCTTGCATCTATCAAACAGAGTGGGACATTGCTCATATGACATAATAATGTAAAATAAAAACAGAAAATGCTGGAAATGCTCAGCAGGTCAGGCTGCATCTGTGGAAGTGGAAATGGTCAAGAACTTCATGCGTTTCTAGGTGTTCAGATCACCAACAACCTGTCCTGGTCTCTCCACACTACTCCTATAGTTAAGAAAGCCCACCAATGCCTCTACATTCTCAAGAGGTTAAGGAAATTTGGCATGTCCACTACGACGCTCACCAACTTTTACAGATGTATCATAGAAAGCATTCTTTCTGGTTGTATCACAGCTTGGTAGGGCTCCTGCTCTGTCCAAGACAGTAAGAAACTACAAAGGGTTGTGAACAAAGTCCAGTCCATCACACAAATCAATCTCCCAAACATTGACTCTGTCTATACTTCCCACTGCCTCAGAAAAGCAGTCAGCTTAATCAAGGGCATACACCCAGGGCATACTCTCTTCCACTTTCTTCCATTGGGAAAAAGCTGCAGAAGTCTGTGCCAAATGACTAAGTACAGCTTCTTTCATGCTGCCATCAGATTTTTGATTTAAGTTTAGTAACTTATTAGTCACAAGTGGGCTTACACTAACACTGCAATGAAGTTACTGTGAAAATCCCCTAGTCGCCACATTCCAGCACCTGACCTACGTTATATTAAGTTGACCTTTCTCTACACCCTGGCTATGAATGCAACACTCTGCACCCTCTCCTTTCCTTCTCTATGAATAGTATGCTCTGTCTGTGTAGTGCGCAAGAAACAATACTTTTCACTATATGCTAATACATGTGACAATAATAAGTCAAATCAAATAAAGTTAGTGGCCATGAATCTCCCATTGTGACCTGCAATTTTTCTGGCGGGGTTTGGGTGGGAGATGCACATTGCTGGACTTGTTCCGGGATTTGCGCATGCACGGGGAATGCATGTGTATCTCCCAGAGCTGGCGAACAGATCACGCTGGAAACCAATGGGAAGGCAGGTAAGTAATTTGAATCTGTTTTTAATATGTTTTAAATGGAGTTTGAATGTAATTATCGGGAACTCACCAGTCCCACCAGGAGTACTTCATTCCAGCGGGGCTCAGACCAGCTCCCCCTGTTTGAGGAAAGAACGGGAGAGTCCGTGGAAAGAAGAGGGGGCTATCAGGGGCTCCCCCCCAAGGTGGTGGGGTGGTGGGGGGTGGTGCCCCCTGGGCATGAACACTCTGGCAGTGTCAACCTGTGCCCTCTGTGAGCTGGGCAGTGTGGTCTGCTGGGGAGACCTACCTCCTGGGTGGGGGGGTTCTGACCCCGGGGGTAGGTCAATGGGGTGAGGAGGTGGGGGTGTCCTGGGGTGAGGGATCGCCACTGCTGTTGGGGGGGGTGGCTGGACACCAGGGCACTCCAGGATGCCGGGAGGTTACGCTAGCCTGGGAATTGTTGTGGGGGCCACGACCAGGCTGTGGAGGTGGGGGGGGGGGGGGGGGGGGGTGGTGTGGTGCTGGAGGGTCAGCACCGCGGGGCTCCTGAGCTGGCCAGCGATCGAACTGACCAGCAAATGGGAGACTGACAGATTGGGACTATTTGTATGTGCAGAGTTCCAGAACTGTCAGACTCCAGCGCGAATAGGCCCCACACCCCCCGGGTTTTTAATGAGATTCATTATTGGGACCTCTGCAGTGCACAGAGTGCGGAGATTCAAGTGAGAAGCTGAACTGACAAATCGGTTGGGATCTAGAACAGCTTTCCCGTCAATTTAGTGCTTTTGGGAGAATCGCAGCCAATATGTCAGGTCAATAGTGAGCTTCTGATGAAAGATCACCTGGAAAATTGGGCCAGAATTCCATTCCCAGCCCTTTGCATCTGCCTTGGGGAAAAAGTCCCCTAAATGGTGAGGCCGGTATGGAGTTGGACCCAGCACCACAGGGTGCAGATTACAAGGAACTGCAGGGGTGGCCAAATACTGAGGGGTAGCTGTTTAAAAGGCCTGTCTCCATTCTCTTGGACTTCATCAAAGTAGTTACGTCAAATCCTTGGCCCTCTAGTTCTCACACCCAGTCGCCCCTTTCCACCCACCCTCCCTACCCGAGCCATGCCAACTCATGTCTCTCATCCATCCCCAACTCTGTCCCTTACCCATCACCATGGCCCCTTTAAAGCCCATGCCAACCTATGTCCCCAACCTATAACCCTTAGCTCTTACACCATTCATGCCAACTCACTTAGTATCCACTATGGGCTGATCTCAGGAGCCACATTGAGAAAAAACAAGGAAAAGATATAAAGATATCACTGCTCCTATTTCTTATGTTCTTATGTTCTTATTATGTAAAATAAAAAAAATCACTCCAACAAATGAAAAGGTATAAAGATATCACTAAAATTTAAAAAACACTCCAACAAATGAAAGTCCATTCAAAACTTTGAAGGCTGCTCAAATACTACTTTAATATTCTGTTGTGGATAGTCTGGAGGGATGTCAGAAGTTGCAGCGTGACATAGATAGGATGCAAGACAGGGCGGAGAAGTGGCAGATGGACTTCAATGCGGATAAATGTGTAGTGGTCCATTTTGGCAGGACCAACAGGATGCAGGAGTACAATATCAAGGGTAGGAGTCTTAGCTGGGTTGAGGAGCAAAAGGATCTTGGGGTCCGGGTCCATAGTACGCTCAAATTGGCCTCGCAGGTGGAGGATGTGGTCAAGAAGGCGTATGGTGTACTGGCCTTCATTAATCAAGGGATTGAGTTCAGGAGTCGGGAGGTAATGCTACAACTTTGTAAGACCCTTGTATGACCCCACTTGGAGTATTGTGCACAATTCTGGTTACCTCACGACAGGAAGGATGTGGAGGCTATTGAGAGGGTGCAGAGGAGATTTACAAGGATGTTGCCTGGATTGGGAGGCATGCCTTATGAAGATAGGTTGAGGGAGCTAGGTCTCTTCTCCCTGGAGAGACGAAGGATGAGAGGTGACCTGATAGAGGTTTATAAAATGTTGAGAGGAATAGATAGGGTGGATTCTCGGAGGCTATTTCCCAGGGCTGAAATGGTCGCTACAAGAGGACACAGCTTTAAGTTGCTGGGAAGCAAGTACAGAGGAGATGTTAGGGGTAAGTTTTTCACTTAGAGGGTGGTGAGTGAGTGGAATCGGCTGCCGTCAGTGATGGTAGAGACAAACTCGCTGGGGTCTTTTAAAAGACTTCTGGATGAGTATATGGGATTTAATGGGATTGGGAGTTACAGATAGTTCTATGACTTGGTAGGTATGGATGTGATCGGCGCAACTTGTGGGCCAAAGGGCCTGTTTGTGCTATAGTGTTCTATGTTCTCTTTGAGCTATTAATAAAACTAACTTGCAATGTCCCCAACTGGGATAATTATAGGTTGTGGAAAATAGTCAAGCATTAATAATGGTTGTTAACAAACAACTGTTGTTACTGCTAGAAGGAAGTTTGCACATTCTCCTTGTGTCTGTGTGGGTTTCCTCCGGGTGCTCTGGTTTCCTCCCACAGTCCAAAGATGTGCCAGCCAGGTTGATTGGCCATTCTAAATTGCCCCTTTGTGTCCCGGGATGCATAGCTTAGAGGGATGAGTGGGTATATATGTAGGGATATGGGGATAGGGCCTGAGTGGGATTGTGGTTGATGCAGACTAGATAGGCTGAATGGTTTCTTTCTGCACTGTGAGATTCTATGATTCTAAGGGATTTTTTCAACTCTCACTGACACTGTCAGAGTAATTCTTTTGTAATTCTAAACATTTGGGGATTTAAATAACTTGACAGTGGTAAATATCTTTTCCAGCCTTTGTGAGGATTTACATCTCCTCCATAAACTCTTAAACCCAATATTATGGATAAAGCCCTTGATGCAGCAGAAATGGGGTCTGCTTGAATTCAGTACTGGGTTTGAATGGCCCTGCTGAGTTATCACGTTCTCTCATGTACGTCACTCTTCCGCATTTCCTCTATCAGTGGAAATGGGATCTGTCGGAAATTGGGGTGACACATCTGGATCTGAGAACCGTTCTCCATTTTTAAAGGCCTACAGAGTCTCCACAACACTGCAAACACTTGGCCCATTAACTCTGTTTCTCTCTCCATGGATGGTGTCATGTTTGCTGAGTCTTTCCATCAATTCCTGGTTTTATTTCACACTTCCAGCATCTGCATAGTTTTGCATGAGTAGAAAGTTGTCCCGGTGTATCCTGCCCAGCTGGACAAATCTAACCTGGCTAATTATTACCCCACATCCTCATTTCACTCATAACAAAGGCGGCCTTTGCGACACACGACAGCGCAGAGTCGCTGAGCACAGACTGATAGCCAAGTTCCGCACACATGAATTTGGCCTCAGCCGGGATCTTGGGTTCATGTCACACTATCTGTAACGCCCATGACTTGCCTGGGCTTGCAAAATCTCACTAACTGCCCTGTCTGGATACAACTAATGTGGTTTTAAGTAATTTCCTCCCTCCACCCCCCCTCAACATTTTCACCCTCATTGTGTAATTGGAGGGAAAAAGGCTAATTTGACAACTCTACCAAAGAGCAGCCAAAGCACGATGGGCTGAATGGCCTTCTTCTGTGCAGTGTCAGTCAGTATATGATGATGGTCCAGCTGCTATGTTTTTTTGACTCATGCACCACTTAAATTTCCTTGCCATTGTTTAGAACACAATCTAAATCCCATTGATAAGATTGCTGCCTTGTAATCACTTCCATATATTAATTACTCTCTATAGTATACATCAGTAAGCTGGACATCAGGATTTATTGTTTGTTTTCCATTCAAGCTTCATAGAGTGAACAATTTGCATAACAAATGGGGGCATTTGCTAAAATTACTTCTTGTATTTTATTGGCCAATTTTATTTCACTGCATTTGAAGTGATAAATTAATGCAGGTCTGTGTTGTCACATATTACATGGAAAGACTTCCAGCAAATGAGAATTCCCAAGAGGAATGCTGCATATTTTATAACTCACATTATGTGCAGACACAGTCTTACAGTCAGCCACCATCACCAGAACTGAGTTTTCACATCCCTTCGAAATTGTGACCCTGCAACAACCTAAATAAATTACATGAAATGGTGGCACATAAGATTTGCCTTTTAACTGCTTTTGGAACTAGTTATATGGATGGAGCAAATAGATTGATTATTTTGTTACTTTTATCTCATTGATTAATTGGCTGTACTAAACAAATTATTTAGTACTGAACATGAGTTTATTTAGCTCTGATGAAGGTCATCCAGACTCAAAATGCTGGCTCTATTCTCTCTCCACAGATGGTGAGAGACCTGATAAGATTTTCCAGCATTTTCTGTTTTTCTCATTGCGTCACACCTGCTTTCAGGCGCAAAAACGTCGGTGTGAGGCGATAAGCGCGATACGTGCTGGCGTCCGAGCAGATGCCCACTCTACCAAGGCCCAATAATGGCTGTGATCGGAACTGGTGGAGGGGCAGGGTGTGGTGGAGGGGCAGGGGGCGTTTACTGCCACTCTGCGGCAATCAGTGGGCAGGAAAGGGGGCGGGGGGGGGGGTCGCAATCAGTCTGGGTAGCCAGGGATGGATAAGGGGGATGGTTATGTTGTTGGGGGTGGGGCGATGTCAGTGGGGGGCATTGCTCCCAGGCTGCTTTACCTGCTTTTTGCAGCCCGGGAGCAATGTGACAAGGGAGCATTTTTCAATTTTTTTTTCACTGCGCATGCACAGTTGAAGGCTCCAATTAGAGCAGCAGCGTTTCGGACGCAATAAGCCCTGCCCACAGCACGATTCAGACTGGCCGCATTTTTTCAGTGCATATGGGGGCGCCTGAGAGCAGGATTACAAATCAGATCTGAATTATACTCTGATTCAGCACTTAGAATCAAAATGGTAAAATCGCCCTCTTTGTTTCAGGTTCCGGCCTCTGTCGTATTTTGTCTTTATATTTATTTATTACATGAGTTTATTCAGCTTGGCCTTCCAGGACATTTTCACACAAAAATGCAGTGATTCAGTGGCAAGTTGTGTGACATGTCGTAAATGTAGAATTGTACGGCATTTGTTACAGGTTGCTGTCTCGTCCCAGAGTACCTGCTCACCACTATTGGCAAAAACAATCCAAAGCTGAACGGCTGGTTAAATATAGACCACAGCTCAGCCTTTAACACCATTATTTTAATGCGACTCACCTCCAAACTTCGTGGCCTGGGGCTCGGCCCCTCACTCTGCAATTGGATCCTAGACTTCCTAACCCACAGACTGCAGTCAATAAGGACAGGCAAGAATACCTCCTTCATGATCATCCTCGACACTGGTGCTCCGCAAGGCTGTGTCCTCATTCTCTGACTATACTCCTTATACACCTATGACTGTGCGGTCAAATTCCCTTCCAATTCGATTTTCAAGATTACCGATGACACCAACGTTGTGGGTCGGATCTCAAATAATGACGAGACAGAGTACAGGAAAGAGACAGAGAATCTGAAGAACTGGTGCGAGGAAATAATCTCAACCTCAATATCAACAAAATGAAGGAGATAGTTAACAACTTCAGAAAGCGTAGTGGAAGGCAGATCCCTATCTACATCAATGGGGACAAAGTAGAAATGGTCGAGAGCTTTAGGTTTTTATGCGTCCAGATCCGCACCTGTCCTGGTCCCTCTATGCAGACACTATAGTTAAGAAAGCCCACCAATGCCTTTACTTTCTCAGAAGACTAAAGAAATTTGGCATGTCAGCTACAACTCTCACCAACTTTTACAGATGCGCCGTAGAAAGCATTTTTTCTTTTCTTTATTCATTTGTGGGACATGGGCATCACTGGCTGGAAGCATTTATTACCCATCCCTATTGCCTAAGGGCAGTTGAGAATCAACCACATTGCTGTGGCTCTGGAGTCACATGTAGGGCAAACCTAGTAAGGATGACAGATTTCCTTCCCTGAGGACATTAATTCCAGATTTTTTTTATTAGATTCAAATTCCACCATCTGCCGAAGCGTGATTCGATCCCTGGTCACAGAACATTAGCTGAGTTCCAGCAATAACATCACTAGGCCATCACCTCTGGTTGTATCACAATTTGGTATGGATCCTGCTCTCTCCAAGATCACAAGAATCCACAAAGGGTCTGAATAAAGTCCAATCCATAACTCAAACCAGCCTCCCATCCATTGACTCTATCGACACTTGCTGCTGCCTCAGAGCCAACATAATCAAGGACCTCTCACACTCCGGACATACTCTCTTCCATTCTATGTTCTATCTTTTCCTGTCAGGAAAAAGATAGCAAAGTCTGAGATCAAGACCCAAGTACAGCTTCTTCCCTGCCACTCTCAGACTTTTGAATGGACTTACCTTGCATTAAGTTGACCTTTCTCTACACCCTAGCTATGAGTGTAACACTATATTCTGCACTCTCTCCTTTCCTTCTGTATGTATGGTATGCTTTGTCTGTAAAGCATGCAAGAAACAATACTTTTCACTGTATACTAATATGTGTGACAATAATAACTCAAATCAAATCAAACCAAAAATGTCAGCCAGACCAGGTAAGGACGACAGATTTCCTTGCCTAAAGTGTGTGAACCAGAAGTGTTTTCATGATATTCCAAAAGTTGCAGTCACCATTACTGATATTGGCCGTGATTCTCCAGGGATGCAAGCCCCTGGTGGGGATTGTGATCGCAGGATGAATCAGGCATCAGGAGTAAAATGGGGAATTGTGGTCGTTGTCAGACCCATCTCAATTCTCCCAGCACGTCTGGGTGGGAACCTAGTAGGGAATGATGAGTAGAACTGTGTTTGCAACTACAATAGGGATAAATTGAAATAACTAAGTGAACGAGGCAGGAAGGTCAATTCTGGTCCTGTGCCCTCAGTTTCTTTCTGTCGTGGTCATGTGCAGCTGTTCTTCAAAAAGGCCATTGGACTTTCAATAGGAAGCACCCACCTCCTGAGGCAGTGAGGGAAACCAACTGCAAGGTAAAGAGTAACCACTGGGTGAGCTCAAAGGTATCATACTTAACCAGCAGACCTATTAAGCTGGATGGAGCCGTAGCCAGATGACTGTGAGGCCTGAAGTCAGTAACAGAGCTGTAGGCCTGTAGCTGTGATCCCTACAGCTGCTCAGTTTCCATTGTGCTGCACTCAGCCATGACACTAACCTGTATCAGTAGGTTCTCCAGCCCTCGGCCATGCTAATTTCCTCATAGATGTTGCTCACCTGTCTAATGCCAGGCTGGGCTGGATCAGGAACCTTGATTCCACTGTAAACGAAGGATGTTATTGTTAATTGTAGATGTTTGTACTGCTTTGATTTTGAAAGGATTTCCTGGTAGAAAGATGCACTCTTTATGAAAAAAATTACTACCACCTTATAAATATGCTGAGCGCCAATGTGCTTCGGAATGTGCCACTCTGTAACACTTGCTTGGGGAACAACTCTTTGCACTGGAAGACCAACAGGTTTTGGGCAGACCAAAAAGCGTCTTTCACCCGAGTTAATGGTCTTCCAGCAACAGCTGATGTTTGTCTCACTGTTTGCCCCGGGAATAGCCCATAGGGAACAGAGTCCTGCGCCCGGAATGAACCTCAACAAAAACAATGGCAAGTCTCTCCAGACCTTCTTTGCAAAGGCACATTCCACAGGAATCTGGACAATTGTCTTTTCCCCACCACTGCCACCTCGAGGGAATGTGCAGATGGGGTGAGGATCTAGGCATAAAGGAAGGAGCTGTCAAGGAGGAGCTTTCACACCAGCAGCCAAGCTTAATGCTTCTTTAAAAATTCTAGTGATGAGACAAATGACTTTGACAATTTACGTAGGGAACCACCCAGCCATCTCCTTTTCCTGTGGTATGTTACATGCAGATGGACTTGTGGCTGAAGATGTTTCTCTGTATGAAGCTTTCCGCGTGGGTGCTGAAGGATGCACTAAAACTTGGGGCAGCAGTCACAGAGGCACAATGGGGTAAGGTTGCTGAAGGGAGAGGAATTATGTAGAACGCAAACTGGCTGAAAATGATTGCAAATGCTTCAGCCTTGTCTATTGCACTGAAATGATGGGCTCCCACATCTTTGAGGACAGGTATGTTTGGAGTAATTCCGCCTCCAGTTAGTTGTTTCATTATCCAACATCATTCATGACTGGTGAGTTTTGCAGTGGGGAGTATTTACTCAGCTGAGTGGGTTGCAGGAGGTGACCCTGTCACTGTCTTCCCACAATCACTCTCCTATGCTTGGATTAATTGACGATCATAGGCCTCAGGTGGGTGCAGTACCTGCAGCAACCACTGTCTCCTTGGTGGCGCTGGACAATCAATGAAGAGCTCTGATTGGCCAGCAACTCTTGATGGACAGGAGTTCTGGTCCAGGGCCCGCTACTGTCCACTTCAGTGCCTGATTCACACCTGATTCAGTGGGACTTCCTGAAAAAGCAGGATGCGGGGCCTTCGCTGATTCTTCTGTTGGCTGGTGAGATCTCTGTTGTCTCCATTAATGACTGTCTGTAAGTTATTAATAAATCAATTGGCTGTTTTTAATAATCCAACAACTCTCATGGCCATTCTTCTCCCTTTGTGCTAGCTCACAAACTACATGATTAATTTAATTTCACATTTAATTGTCACGGTAGGGTTTGAGCTTGCAATCTTTGGGTAACTAGCCTGGTGGCATAAACATGAGACTTTCAAACCAATTATTACAGAGTTCAACTCTATAGGTGAGCAACTGTCATTTTACTTGTTAATACTAGGAACAGGATCCAATGACATAGATAAAAATTTGTAATGTCCACATTGTTTTACTCATCGAGTTTGTAGCAAAGTTATTGCTGCTTAAAATGCCTGTGACTTACATTCCCTTCACAATACACAAGCTTTCTCATTCATTAATGTTTAAATCTATCAATTAACTGGAGGTCATAGGTTTAAGGCAAGGGGGGAAAGATTTAAAAGGGATCTGAGGGGCAACTTCTTCATGCAGAGGGTGATGCATATATGGAATGAGCTGCCACAGAAAATGGTTGAGGCAGGTATAATAGCAACATTTAAAAAGCATTTGGATAAGTACATGGATGGGAAAGGATGAGAGGGATATGGGTTATATGCGACCAATTTGGACTAGCTGGGAGGGCACCATGGTCAGCACAGACTGGGCCAAAGGGCCTGTTTCCATGCTGTAGTGCTCTATGACTCAATATGGTTGTCCATAGATCTCTAGAGACAGAAAGGCAAGTTAATAGGGTGGTGAAAAAGGCATACGACACGCTCGCCTTTATCAGTCAGGAGTGTAGATTACAAAAGCGGAGAGATCATGATGGAGTTGTATAGAACTTCGGTGAGGCCACAGCTGGAGTACTGTCTGCAGTTCTTGTCACCCCGTTACAGGAAGGACATGAATGCACTGGAAGGGGTGCAGAGATTCACCAGGATTTGCCTGGGATGGAACATTTAACTTATAAAAAAAGGTTGGGTTGTTTTCTGTGGAGCAGGGAAGAGTGTGGGGAACCTGATTGAGGTGTCCAAGATTATGAGGGGCTTGGACAGGATGGATAGGGAGCAGTATTCCCTTTAGTTAAAGAGTCAGTTACGAGGCAACACAAGTTAAAAGTGAGGGGTGGGAGGTTTTGGGGAGATTTGAGGAAAATATTTTTTACCCAGAGGGTGGTGACGATCTGGAATGCGCTACCTGGGAGGCTAATGGAGGCGGGGTGCCTCACAACCTTTAAAAAGTACCTGGATGAGTACTTGGCATACCTCAACATTCAAGGCTATGGGCCAAGTGCTGGCAAATTGGATTAGTGGGCAGATCAGGGCCTTTCACGCATCAGTGCAGACTTGATGGCCCAAAGGGCCTATTTTGCACTGTAGCATTCTGTAATTCTGTGAAAATTTATATTTACCACAAATGGAAACCAGTGAGAAGAGTAAAAGATTAGCATTACCTGTAAGCACACATGTTTGCTTATTGTTACTGCTAAAAAGCAATTGAGGGGAATATCCATGGGATGAATTGCATTTAATACTTTACAGTACTAGTGATAGATTGTTGTATGAAAAGTTTAAGTTTAAAGATATGTAGAGGGACAAGTAATATTGCAGAAGCAGGGGGGGCTGCAGAAGAACTTGGACAGGTCAGGACAATGGGCAAAGAAGTGCAAATGGAATACAATGTGGAAAAGTAGGAGGTTTCGCACTTTGGAAAGAGGAATGGAGGCATAGAATATTTTCCAAATGGGAAAATGCTTAGGAAATCAGAAACACAAAGGGACTTTCGAGTCCTTGTTCAAGATTCTCTTAAGGTTAACGTGCAGGTTCAGTCGGCAGTTAGGAAGGCAAATGCAATGTTAGCATTCATGTTGAGAAGGCTAGAATACAAGAGCAGGGATGTGCTTCTGAGGCTGTATAAAGCTCTGGTCAGACCGAATTTGAAGTACTGTGAGCAGTTTTGGGCCCCATATCTAAGGAAGGATGTGCTGGCCTTGGAAAGGGTCCAGAGGAAGTTCACAAGAATGATTGCTGGGATGAAGAGCTTGTCATAAGAACAGTTGAGTACCCTGGATCTGTACTTGTTGAAATTTAGAAGAATGAGGGGGGGAGGATCTTATTGAAACTTACAAGATATTGCAAGGCCTGGATAGAGTAGACATGGAGAGGATGTTTTCACTAGTAGGAAAAACTAGAACCAGAGGGCACAATCAGGTTAAAGGGATGATCCTTTAAAACAGAGATGAAGAGGAATTTCTTCAGCCAGAGAGTGGTGAATCTGTGGAACTCTTTGCTGCAGAAGGCTGTGGAGGTCAGGTCACTGAGTGTTTTTAAGACAGAGATAGATAGGTTCTTGATTAATAAAGGGACCAGGGGTTATGGGGAAAAGGCAGGAGAATGGGGATGAGAAAAATATCAGCCATGATTGAATGGCGGAGCAGACTCAATGGGTCAAGTCACCTAATTCTGTTCCTATGTCTTACAGTCTTATTAACTATACAGAATTTATCGTAAATGGTGCATAGCCAGCTGCTATGAAAGCTGAAGAATCCTTTAATACTTGATAAACACAACTGGACTAATGTTTAATATTATATTTGGACACAAATGTGTCTGGGAAGTATCTAAAAAAAAAAGCAGTTTGTAATTTAGAAGTTCATTTGAAATATGAAAAAAAAACCATTACACCCAGTCATTACTGATAAAGCAACACCTCTTGGCCACGTTAGTCCTTCATCCTTGATCCATTTTCTCTCTGGAAAAATACCCAATTGTCTCTTGAACTCATCTGTCCTGTCACTTCAATGCGTCCTGTAGGTAATCTATCCCATGACTCTATTAAAGTTTTAATGAAGCACTTCGCCAGATTTCCCTCCTTACTCATCACCTCTTTATTTTAAACCTGTATCCCGTCTCACTTCATTATTCATCCTGCAACTGAGAATAGGTTCAAATGCTGTTCACCTTATTGCAACATGTGAAATATTAGCACATCAGGACAGGTTCACAATATCCAGACTGCTGAGCAACAAGGGTCTGAATAATTGAGGAAGACAACTTTTGTTTGAATCAGCCTTATAAATTTTAAATGTTATTGAATCCCAGAAGTACGTTTGGATCACAGGCATTAAATATTTCGATTTGGATCAAATTTATCTGATGTCAGATGTATCATATTTATCACAAACAGGAGCAGAACCAACGCAAAATTTAATTCCCATTTGTTAGTGTTGTCTACGGGGTGAAGGGTTCTTCTGTTTTCAGTTGGATTTGAAATCATCAATAATATAAGCAATAGGTTCCTAATTTCACTGGACCTACAAGGGTTATCATCTCAGGGGAATGGTATTGTTGCTGAACTAGTAATCCAGAGACCCAGGGTAATGCTCCCCAGACGTGGGTTTAAATCCCACCATGGCAGATGGTGAAATTTGAATTCAATAAAAATCTAGATTAAAACATATAGAGGGACAGATGGTATTGAGGAAACAAGGAGTCGGCAGGAGAACTTGGACAATCTAGGAAAGTGGGCAAAGAAGTGGCAGATGGAATACAGTGTGGAAAAATGTGAGGTTACTTACCTTAGAAGGAGGAATGGAGGCATAGATATTTTCTATATGGGAAAATGTTCAGGGAATCAGAAGCACAATGGGACTTGCGAGTCCTTGTTCTAGATTCTCTTAAAGTTAAAGTGCAGGTTCAGTCACCAGTTAGGAAGACAAATGCATTGTGAGCATTCATGTCGAGAGGGTTAGAATACAAGAGTAGGGATATACTTCTGAGGCTGCATAAAGCTTTGGTCAGACCCCATTTGGAGTATTGTGAGCAATTAGGGCCCCGTATCTAAGGGTAGGATGTGCTGGCCTTGGAAAAGGTCCAGAGGAGGTTCACAAGAATGATCCCTGAAATGAAGAGCTTGTCATATGAGGAACGGTTAAGGGAAGGACAGGATTGGCAGCTTAACATTCCAAGGTATAGATGTTTTCGGCGGGATAGAGGGGGATGTAAAAGGGATGGGGAAGTTGCACTACTGGTTAAGGAGAATATCACAGCTGTATTCCGGGAGGACACCTTGGAGGGCTCGTACAGTGAGGCAATATGGGTAGAGCTTAGGAATAGAAAAGATGTAGTAGTCACAACATTGGGGTTACTATAGGCCACCCAACTGCCAGCAGGAGACTGAGGAACAAATATGTAGGCAGATTTTGGCATGGTGTAAAAGTAACAGAGTTGTTGTAGCGGTAGATGATAATTTCCCCTATATTGACTGGGACTCACTTAGTGCTAGGGGCATGTCTGGGGCAGAGTTTGTATGGAACATCCAGGAGGACTTCCTGAAACAGTATGTAGATAGTCCAAATAGGGAAGGGGTCACACTGGGCTTGATATGGGGGATGAGCCTGGCCAGGTGGTTGATGTTTCAGTAGGGGAGCAGTTTGGGAACGGTGACCACAATTCAGTAAGCTTTAAGGTACTGATGGATAAATATAAGTATAGTCCTCAAGTTAAGGTGCTAAACTGGGGGAAGGCTAATTACAACAATATAAGGCAGGAACTGGAGAATGTAGATTGGGGGCAAATTGGTGGGTGGCACGGTAGCACAGTGGTTAGCACTGCTGCTTCACAACTCCAGGGACCTGGGTTCGATTCCCAGCTTGGGACACTGCTTGTGTGGAGTTTCTACATTCTCATGTCTGCGTGGGTTTCCTCCCGGTGCTCTGGTTTCCTCCCACAGTCCAAAGATGTGCGGGTTAGGTTGATTGGCCATGCTAAAATTGCCCTTAGTGTCCTGAAATGCGTAGGTTAGAGGGATTAGTGGGTAAACATGTAGGGATATGGGGGTAGTGCCAGGGTGGGATTGTGGTCGGTACAGACTCGATGGGCCGAATGGCTTCTTTCTGTACTGTAGGGTTTCTATTTCTATTTTCTAAATGTTTGAGGGCAAGTTAACAACTGCATGTGGGAGGCTTTCAAGTGTGAGTTGATAGGGATTCAGGACCGGCACATTCCTGTAAGGATGAAGGATAAGTATGGCAAGTTTTGGGAACCTTTGATAACGAGAGATATTGTGAACCTAGTCAAAGAGAAAAAGGAAGCATTTGTCAAAGCTAGGAGGCTGGGAACACATGAAGCAAGTGTGGAATACAAGGAAAGTAGAAAGAAACTTAAGCAAGGAGTAAGAAGTGCCAAAAGGGGTCATGAGAAAGCATTGGCTGGCAGGATTAAGGAAAATCCCAAGACTTTTATATACATAAATGAAGAGCAAAAGGGTAGCCAGAGAGAGGGTTGGTCCACTCAAGGACAAAGAAGGGAATCTGTGTATGGAGCCAAAGGAAATGGTGGCGGTATTAAATGAGTATTTTGCATCAGTATTCACCAAAGAGAAGGACTTGGTGGCTGATGAGTCTGGGAAAAGGTGTATAGATCGTTTGAATCATGTTGAGATCAAAAAGGAAGAGGTATTGGGGTTCTTGAGAAACATTAAGGTAGATAGGTCCCCAGGGCCTGATGGGATATACCTCAGAATACTGAGAGAGGCAAGGGAGGAAATTGCTGGGGCCTTGAGAGAAACCTTGAGAGAAATCACTGGCTACAGGGGAGGTTCCAGAGGATTGGAGAATAGCCAAAGTTGTTCCTTTGTTTAAGAAGGATGGCAAGAATAATCCAGGTAATTACAGGCCGGTGAGCCTTACATCAGTGGTTGGGAAATTATTGGAGAGGATTCTTTGAGACAGGATTTATTCCCACTTGGAAATAAGTGGGCGTATTAGTGAGAGGCAACATGGTTTTGTGAAGGGAAGTTTGTGGCTCACGAACTTGATCGAGTTTTTTGAGGAAATGATGAAGATGATTGATGAGGGTAGGGCAGTGAATGTTGATTACATGGTCTTGTAAGGCCTTTGACAAGATCCCTCATGGCAGACTGATGCAGAAGGTAAAGTTGCATGGGATCAGAGATGAGCTGGCAAGGTGGATACAAAACCTGGCTCGGTCAAAGATGACGGAGGGTAGCAGTGGAAGGATGCATTTCTGAATGGAGGGCTGTGACAAGTGATCATCCTCAGGGATCAGTGCTGGTAGCTTTGCTGTTTGTAATATATATAAATGATTTGGAGGAAAATGTAACTGGATTGATTAGTAACTTTGCGGATGACTCAAATGTTGGTGGATTTGTGGATAGCGATGAGGACCATCAGAGGATACAGCAGGATGTAGATCAGTTGGAAACTTGGGCGGGGAGATGGCAGATGGAGTTTAATCCAGACAAATGTGAGGTAATGCATTTCGGAAGATCTAATATGGATAGAAAATATAGTGAATGGCAGAACACTTGGAAGTATTAATAGGCAAAGGGATCATAGAAATCATAGAAACCCTACAGCACAGAAAGAGGCCATTCGGCCTATCGAGTCTGCACTGACCACAATCCCACCCAGGCCTTACCCCATATTTCTACATATTTTAACCACTAATCCCTCTAACCTACACATCTCAGGACACTAAAGGGCAATTTTTAGCATGGCCAATCAACCTAACCCGCACATTTTTGGACGGTGGGAAGAATCTGGAGCACCAGAGGAAACCCACACAGACACAAGGAGAATGTGCAAACTCCACACAGACAGTGACCCAAGCCGGGAATTGAACCCAGGTCCCTGGAGCTGTGAAGCAGCAGTGCGAACCACTGTGCTACCGTGCCACCTGGATCTGGGTGTACAGGTCACAGAAAGTGGCAATGCAAGTGGAGAAGGTAGTCAAGAAGGCATGTTTGCCTTCATCGGCCAGAATATTGAGTTTAAAAATTGGGAAGTCATGCGGCAGCTTTATAGAACCTTGGTTTGGCCACACTTGGAATATAGTGTTCAATTCTGGTCGCCTTCCTCCCAGAAGGATGTGGAGGCTTTGGAGAGGGTACAGAAAAAATTTACCAGGATTTGCCTGGTATGGAGGGTTTTAGCTATGAGGAGAGGTTGGAGAAACTTGGTTTGTTCTCACTGGAGCTACAGAGGTTGAGGGGAGAGCCACAAGCTTTTGGAGCGCTGCTCCACTGCATAGAATCATAGGTAAGTGGGACTTCTGTTCACAAATAGGCCATATAAAGACACACATTCAATTTACAAAATAATGGTTGGAACTGGGTTTTGTAAAAAAGGGCGGCATGGACAAGTTAGGCCAAAGGGCCAGTTTCCATGCTGTAAACCTCTATGACTGTGGCTCTAAATGGAGATTTGACTAAGCGCCAAATTCTCCACTCTCACTGGCAGGACAAACTACATTGAAAAATACTGTTAACTTAGATTTCACACAAGCATAGCCTCATCTCAGCAAGAGATATCATCACAAAGCCATTTTTAAAAACAGCTCCATGGACTTGCCATTCTCATGTGCTCATTTATGAAATGATTTTATTCATAGTGTGGGGTTTTGCAAACAGGGACAGCGGACATATACCAGATGTCTAACTAATAGTTTGAGCATAAAATGTTCAGTTACCGAGAAATGTGATCAGACTTTGTGGTATCACTTCTGACATCATTCTTATTGTAGCTGAGAGATTTTATACGTTGTTCAAAAAAAATCCTATTTCTATAGGGGCTAAAGGGATTAAGGGTTATGGAAGAGAAGGGGGAATCAGGATATTGAATTCAATGCTGAATTGATGGTCAAAATGAATGGTGGAACAGGCTCTAAGGGCTGAATGGCCTATTCCTGCTTCTGATTTCTACGTTTTTATGTTTACGTTTTGTCTCATTCAAGCTCTGTTGCCAGAGCCATGGAAGAGGACAACAATGCAGGTGCAAACCATTGTGCATACTTGTGGAATGAATATATAATTTTAACAAGTTTAATTTTTAATAGTTTCACATTATTGTTATTCATAAGGGCCAGGACCAAAATTTACTTCAGTTACACTATGGGTTGGAGGGGAAATGGATTCTGTTTATGAAGCTCTGATGAAGGGTCACTCATACCCAAAACATTGGTTCTAGTCTCTCTCCGCAGATGGTGTCAGACCTTCTGAGATTTTCCAGCATTTTCTGTTTTTGTTTTAGATTCCAACATCTAGGGGGTAGGGCCTGGGTGGGATTGTGTTCAGTGCAAACTTGATGGGCCGAAGGGCCTATTACTGCACCGTGGGGTTCTATGATTCTATGCAGTGAGCTTTGATAAACACAAAGATAAAAGCAAAATACTCCAGGTAGAATCATACATTCCCTACAGTACAGAAAGAGGCCATTCAGCCATCGAGCCTGCACTGACCACAATCCCACCCAGGCCCTATCCCCATATCCCTCCTATTGTGATGCAAATATTGACTGCAATTTTTCAGATCTCCTATTGCCTATCCTTAATGGCATTTTAGAGTCAAATCCGTAGCTGCGGATCTGGGGTCTCACGTAGGCTAGACCAGGTAAGGACGACAGGTTTCTTTCCCTAAAGGACATTAGTGAACCAGATAGGTACTTATGACAGTTGACAATAGTTTCATGGTCTCATGGTCATCATTACACTTTTAAGGCATAAGACCATAAGCCACTCCTATGTCCACTTGACCACTCAGCCTGTCAAGTCTGCTCCATCACTCAATCATGACTGATATTTTTCTCATTCCCATTCTCCTGCCTTTTCTGCATAACCCCTGATCTTCTTATTAATGAAGAACCTATCTATGTCTTAAAGACACTGAATGACCTGACCTCCACAGCCTTCTGCTCCAAAGAGTTCCACAGATTCACCACTCTCTGGCTAAAGAAATTCCTCCTCATCTCTTTTTTAAAGGATCGCCCCTTTAGCCTGAGGTTGTGCCCTCGGGTTCTAGTTTTTCCTACTAGTGGAAACATCCTGTCCACGTCTACTCTATCCAGACCTTGCTTAATCCTATCATTTCCAATAAGATCCCCCCCCCGTCCTTCCAAACTCCAAAGAGTACAGACCCAGACTCCTCAACCAAAGAACGAAGAAAATTACAGCGCAGGAACAGGCCGTTTGGCCCTTCAAGTCTGCGACGATAATGCTGCCTGACTTAACTAAAAACCCCCACCCTTTCGGGGATCATATCCCTCTATTCCCATCCTATTTATGTACTTGTCAAGACGCCCCTTAAAAGTCACTACTGTATCCTCTTCCACTACTCCCCCGGCAACGGGTTCCAGGTACCCACTACTCTGTGTAAAGCATCTGCCTTGTACATCTTCTTTAAACCTTGCTGCTTTCATCTTAAACCTATGCACCCTAGTAATTGACTCTTCCACTCTGGGGAAAAAGCTTCTGACTATCCACTCTGTCCATGCCTCTCATAATCTTGTAGACATTTGCTACTAAATAAACCTGTTGGACTTTAACCTGGTGTTGTGAGACTTCTTACTGTGAAAACAATTGCCCCTCCGGACACTTCTGTGTCTCTCCCCTCTCACCTTAAACCTATATCCTGTAGTTTAGACTTCCCTATCTTTGGGAAAAGATGTTGACTATCTAGCTGATCATCAGAAACAATTGTACTGTGGAACTGAAGATGGAGATAAAGTTATTGGTGAATCATTTACTTCACCGGGACAAGAGAATCCCAGCCACAGGCGAGGTCAGAGAATTCCAGCCAGGATGTCTTTGGTCCGTGTCTGGCTTGTTAACATCTTATAGAATGAGAGCTGATCTTATTGAAACTTACAAAACAGGAAGGATATTTCCCCGGATCTTTTGGAGCTGGGGTCACTCTCCAAATTAGGGGGTAGGCCATTTAGGACTGAGGTGAGGAGAAATTTCTTCACTCAGAGGGTGGTGAATCTTTGGAATTCTCTACTCCAAAGAACAGTGGAGGCTCGTCATTGAGTCTGTTCAAGGCAGAGATCTATAGATTTCTAGATAGTAAAGATATAAAGGGGTATGGAATGGTGTAGAAGATAAGCCATGATCTAATTAAATGGTGGAGCAGGCTCGAGGGACCAAATGGCCCATTCCTGCTCCTATTTCCTATGTTTATATGTGCCCACTTCAACTGCTCATGCCACTGCAACACATTGCACCCTTCTGTCCGGCTCACACAGGATAAAAAGTGGTAGGCTGGTAAAGTGTACCTTTGACACCTCCCCAAGCCTGCATGGCCCAAACTTCAAACAACCTTCAAAATAGCTGGACAGCGTTTCTGCCTGACTGATGGAACTTTGGCTCAATTTCTGAACAGGTCTTAAAATAGCCTGCCAGTTTGCTTTATGTGCTGTAGGTGGAAGTCTTATTAAATCGACGTTTGGTAGTATAGAACTTTGAGTATTGCTGTAAAAAGAAGACGTTGTCAAAGATTTGCACCTTGCACTCAACAGGACAGATGTGCAAGAATACTAATTGCAAAGGGAACAACAATTTATACTGCATGAGAAGAGAGGGCTAATTTGTTGGCAAGTGGACTCTGATTGGTAGAGACATTGTCATGGAGATTACATTAGGGTACAGTCATCTGCCAAGCTTTTATTTCAATTCAATTCCCCATGGCATTAATTGACCAATTGGTGTTGACCTGCCTGGTTTCCAGGGTGATATTTTAAACAAGCCTCCATACATTCATTTGCCTTGGCCAATGGAAGAATAACCTGTCAGAGCATTCACCTAGCAAATCCACATCATTAAAGCACACAAATTTATCTTGATTACAAAATATTGGATTTCCAGGATAACAAAAATAATACAAGATGTAACACATTGTTCATTCTTCTGAGCCTGGGCAGCACCAATATCACAAAACATAGATATGTGGGTGTAGTCTACCACTGTGGAATTGTGATATATCCAAATTAACAGTTTACAAATAGGATGAACTGCTAGGTAACCTGGGGTGGAAATACCTCCTTTTAAAGTCCAAACTGGGACAAAGGCACCAACTAAAGTATATCTGCACAAAGGATTTATAAAGTCAGTTTGAGGAAGGAGAACAGAGTGAATCATAGAACTTGAGGAGTTTGTATTGACAGTCGAGTGGGAACTTTTGGCCAGAATGCCAGCTCCTTGAATTCCTCAGCTGCAGAACCTTGGGGTCCAGCTGGAACTAACTGCACTTTGTGACTCACATAAATATCTGGCAAAATGGAGCCCTATTTAATCTGCCAGAATTTAATTAGAATATGCCAATCGATCCAAACCTGCCAGCCAGTAATTTTACCCTTTGTCTCCTCTGCCACTTTTTAAATCCTTTCCCTGATTCTCCCCAATTCCTGCATCCTTTACTGATCTCTCCCTGTGTCTCAACTCAGCTGTGGCTTCCTTTTCCCCTTGTAAATTCTTTTTAATGGGGCTTTATTCTCCACTTTTTGCTCTTGCTTTTTATCTTTTTCTGTCCTTCATGTGCTTTTCACTTTCTTCCCCTCGTGCCTCTCCCTACTGATCACTCTCTCACAAAGGCAGGCAGTAGAGCTAGGCTATCAGCTCCAAGGGACAAGGTGGCAGGTGTGCACGCTGAAGCAGGCAGGAAAAGCTTCAGGGATCAGAACCCGGTGCATTTTAACAGCTGGGCTTAATTCCCATAGATTTGCTCAGTTACCCTGCCAAATCTATAATCCAGCAGGTGCAAATGGAAATTTGGGCAGTTAAATGCCACCACCAGGGATCCGGAGGAACATTCCCCAAGAGACAGCCAAGCAGTGAGGTCATAAGAATAAACATAAGAACATAAGAAATAGGAGCAGGAGTAGGCCATCCAGCCCTTGGAGCCTGCCCCGCCATTCAATAAGATCATGGCTGATCTGAAGTGGATCAGTTCCACATTCCCGCCCTCTCCCCATAACCCTTAATCCCCTCGCTTATCAAAAACCCATCAACCTGCATCTTAAAAATATTTAGCGAGGCAGCCTCCACCACTTCAACGGGCAGAGAATTCCAGAGATTCACCACCCTTTGAGTGAAGAAGTTCCTCCTCAACTCTGTTCTAAACCGCCCCCCCCTTTATCTTGAGGCTGTGCCCTCTAGTCCTACAGTCCTTTCTGAGCGGGAAGAGTCTCTCCACCTCTATCCTATCCATCCCGTTCATCATCTTATATGTCTCAATGAGATCTCCCCTCATTCTTCTAAACTCTAACGAGTACAAGCCTAGTTTATTCAGCCTCTCCTCATAGCTCAACCCCCTCAACTCAGCCCAGTAAACCTCCTCTGCACTCCCTCCAAGGCCAAAACATCCTTGCGTAAGTGCGGCGACCAAAACTGCACACAGTACTCCAGCTGCGGCCTCACCAGTGCCCTATACAGCTGCAGCAAGACCTCCCTACTTTTATATTCAATCCCCCTCGCTAGGAAGGCCAGCATCCCATTCGCCTTCCTGACCACCTGCTGCACCTGCAAGCTGGGTTTTTATGACTCATGCACAAGGACCCCGAGGTCCCTCTGCACCGTCGCCTGCTGCAGTTTTTCGCCACGTAAGTAATAGTCCTTCCTACCATTATTCCTACCAAAGTGGACCACCTCGCACTTGCCAACATTAAATTCCATTTGCCAGTTCCTGGCCCATTCGCCCAGCCTATCTAGATCCTTCTGCAGACTCTCCACACCCTCTGCGCAATTTGCCGTTCCCCCAATCTTGGTGTCATCAGCAAATTTCGACACCATACACTCGGTTCCCTCCTCCAGATCATCTATATAAATGGTAAATAGCTGAGGCCCCAGCACCGACCCCTGGGGCACTCCACTAGTCAACAACCACCAATCCGAATAGCATCCATTAACCCCCACTCTCTGCCTCCTATTTGACAACCAATCCTCTATCCACGCTAACACCCTACCCCCAACTCCATGCCCCCTTACCTTCTGCAATAACCTCTTGTGAGGTACCTTGTCAAACGCCTTCTGAAAATCAAGAAAGACCACATCCACCGGCTCTCCTCTATCCACCGCACTAGACACATCCTCATAGAACTCCAATAAATTTGTCAGACACGACTTCCCCTTAACGAAACCGTGCTGCATCTGCTCTATCAAGCAATTCCCCTCAAGATGCCTCGCTATTTCCTCCTTGATGACGGATTCTAACATTATACCTACAACAGACGTTAAACTAACCGGCCTATAATTCCCTGCCTTTTGCCTGCCACCCTTCTTAAACAACGGCGTAACATTAGCTGTTTTCCAATCTTCCGGCACTTCCCCGGAATCCAGCGACGTTTGGAAAATAACCACCAAGGCATCCACTATCACCTCCGCCATTTCTTTCAGAACCCTCGGATGCATTCCATCCGGTCCTGGGGACTTGTCCACAATCAGTCCCTCCAGCCTGTCGAGCACCGCCTCTCTAGTAACAATAATGTCATTGAGACCCTCCAGTCCTACCACCTTTCCATCGCTAACACCCGGCAAATTATTCACGTCCTCCTCCGTGAAGACCGAAACAAAAAAGTTATTCAATACCTTAGCCATTTCCCCATCCCCTACCACTAAGTCCCCCCTCTCATCCTCTAAGGGTCCAATGTTCACCCTAGCCAGCCTCTTCCTTTTTATATATTTATAAAAACTCTTGCTATCCTTTTTTATATTAAGCGCTAGCCCAGCTTCATAGTTTCTCCTACCCTTCTTTATCAACTTCTTTGTCAATCTTTGTTGACATTTAAACCTCTCCTAATCCTCCTCTTGCCCACTACTCTTAGCTACTCTAAACGCATCCGCTTTTAATTTAACACTTTCCATCACCTCCTTCGTTATCCACGGCTTATTACCTCTCCTCCTACGGTCCTTTTTAATGATCGGAATAAATTTCTGCTGAGCACCAAGATAGATCTCCTTAAAGATCCTCCACTGCTCCTCAGCAGACCTACCTTCCAACGCGCTCCCCCAGTCAACATTCGCCAATTCTTCTCTCATCCTACCGTACTCCCCTCTGTTCAAACAAAGGACGTGTGTCCGGGAACCCACTTTCTCCTCTTCCATCTGCACCAGAAACTCCACCATACAATGATCACTCTCCCCAAGAGGATCCTTCACGACAAGGTCCCTAATTCTACCCGCCTCATTACATAACACCAGATCCAAGATAGCTCGCTCCCTCGTCGGCTCCAACACACACTGTTCAAGGAAACTATCCCGGCGGCATTCCAAGAACTCCTCCTCGAGCCCACCGCGTCCAACATGGGTTGACCAATCAATATGTAGATTGAAATCCCCCATAATTAGCACCGTTCCATTCCTGCACGCCGCACTTATTTGCGCGTTAACAGCCCGCCCCACCTCCAGATCATTATTCGGGGGCCTATAGACGACACCCACCAGCGTCTTCCTCCCTTTGCTGTTCCTAATCTCCACCCACAACGATTCCACTTTCTGCTCTTTGGTTCCTATATCATCCCTTGCTACCACCCTGATGCTATCCTTAATCAGCAGAGCTACGCCCCCCCGTTTTTCCTCCCGCCTATCCTTCCTAAACACTTGATACCCCTGGACATTCAGCTCCCAGTCCCTGTCACCTTGCAGCCACGTCTCTGTAATGGCCACCAGATCATATCCATTTGTGCTGATCTGCGCCACCAGCTCATCCACTTTATTCCGAATGCTTTGTGCATTCAGATAAAATGCCTTCATCCCAGCCTTCACCTGGACTCTATTTGCCAGAACGCCACCAACCATACTTACGCCCCCTACTCCCTTTATTATTGGGACATCCTCGGCCTCTTCCCTTACCTGTACCCTCTCCTTAACTTTAGACCCCGTAATGTCACCTACCCTCGCACCCTCTCCCCCCCCCCCCCCCCCCCCCCAATTAGTTTAAAGCCCTGTCTACAGTCCTCTTTACTCGATTCGCCAGGACTCTGGTCCCAGCACGGTTCAGACCAACCCCATCCCACCTGAACAGGTCCCACCTACCCCAATACTGATGCCAATGCCCCATAAATTCAAACCCATTGCTGGAGCAGAGAGACAGATAAGAAATTACCTGTTTAAAAACCTGTTTAAATAAGTTTAAAGCACTTTCGTAGTAAGAACTTACCTTGTAGAACTGTTTAAATCATTTAAAAGCATTTTTGCGGGCTTTTTGTATCTACCGCTTTAAGAGTTCTAAGGGAGTGGATAGCAGGGACTTGTGGGGGAGCAGGCTTTAAAACAGCGCCAGGTTTAAAAGGAGGCCTGGTGTAGACAGCGGGCAGCGGAGTGAGAGGGAAGCAGAGTGAGCTACTAGGGCTTAGGAGCAAAAGGGCTGGGGAGAAAAAGGGCCAGGTAAGTTCATGTTGAAATTTTCAATACTACTACAGCGAATAATGGAGGGGCATGTGATGTGTTGTTTCTGTATGATGTTGGGAGCTGGTGGACCCCAGGGTCCTTCCCAGTGACCATGTCTGCAGTAAGTGCAGGTTGCTGGAGGAGCTCCAGCTCAAGGTAGATGAGCTGGCCTCTGAGCTACAGACACTGAGGCTCATCAGGGGGAGAGAGGGTGCCATTGTCAATGGGGTGCAAGTGACATCCACCGCCCCCCCTAGACTGGCTAACTCTAAGGGTGAGGAACAAGAGGGGGCTGCTGAGAGGAGGAAGGAGGATGGGGAGCGGAGGAAGGAGGGTGGGGAGCGGATGCCTCAGCCTCTCAATCTGCATAACAGGTTTGAAGTTCTTGCTTCCAGTCTGGACGAGAGCGAGGGAGGTGAGGTTGGTGAGCAAACTGCACACAGTACAGTGATGCAGACGCAGGACACAGGCAAAGAGAAGGTAAAAAGGAACGTAGCAGTAATTGGGGATAGTGGGGTTAAGGGTATTGACACTGTCCTTTGTCACAATGACAAAGTGCACAGAAGGGTGTGTTGTCTGCCTGGTGCTCGGGTCCGGGATGTCGCATCTGGGCTGCAGAGGAACCTGGAATGGGAGGGTGAGAATCTGGTCATTGTGGTACATGTGGGTGCCAACGACGTAGGCAAAATGCGAACTGAGGATCTGGGGAGGGAGTATGAAAAGCTGGGAGTAGAATTAAAAAGTAGAACTGACAAGGTGGTTATCTCAATTATGAACTGGGAAGAGGGTCTTACATTGTTACATTATTTGGGAGAGGCAATGGTTGAGTGGCATTATTGCTAGACTATTAATCCAGAAACTCAACTAATGTTGTGAGGACCCAGGTTTGAATCCCACCATGGCAGAAGGTGGAATTTGAATTCAGTAAAAAATGTCTGGAATTAAGAATCTACTGATGACCATGAAACCATTGTCGATTGTCAGAAAAACCCATCTGGTTCACTAATGTCCTTTTGGGAAGGAAATCTGCCATTTTTACCTGGTCTGGCCGACATAACTCCAAGGTCACAGCAATGTGGTTGACTCTCTTAGGGCAACTAGGGATGGGCAATAAATGCTGGCCAGCCAGTGATGCACATGTCCCACAAATGAATTTTTAAAAATTCATAAAGAGCTAGAAATGAATTGTTATGTGAATATATATCTCAGGGTGCCATAGTCACTGTTGGACTGCAGTCACATGTTGAGTACTAAGCTATCAGTCCATGAGTCTACCAACCACATGGAGAGCTGAAAGAAATGCACTCAATGAAGCTCTAGCATCTTATAATTTAAAAAATATTATTTCAAACTCTGGAACCAAAAGACTTGGGCCAGGATTCTCTGACCTTGTTTGCAGCTGGGATTCTCGCTGCTGTGAATGGAGATTTGGCTGTGTGCCAAATTTTTTGTTTTCAATGGCAGTTGGGGGGGTGGTGGCGCGTATGCCATCAGAGAATTCTGGCCATGGTAGCAGGAGGGTGTTTGTGAGTAGTGATCTAACATTTTAAATTAACTTAATGCTGAATTAGATTGTAAAATCAACTGAAATTGGTGGCAGAGAGGGAGAGAAAAATTGAGTAAATTGTGTGAAAATGATCATGCACTGAGTGCATAGCTCCAGCTCATGGCAAATTGGGAGGCGGATGATAGACGCATTTAAGAAGTTGAAACAGAAGTGAAGACTGACATTTAGTAGCTTTCTAAAAGACACAAGTCAACAGAAGTCAAGGAGGAAGGGTCAACTACATCTTTTTGTCGGCAAAAAAGAAAGTATTTTTTTCTGTCGCTGGGGTGTGAGTGAAAATGACAACAAAAACCCAGACAAAATTTTTGAAAAATTGACACGTCTCAAACATCAAGTCATTGGGCTCTACTGATATGAATTTCAAGGCTTGAAGCAGGAATCAGGTGAGCCTGCTGACTATTTCATAGCGAGATTGAAAAATGCAGTCAGAAAATGTAAATTTAAGGGGAGAGTTGAAAGGCCACTCGATCAGCTCATTTTGGGGTTCTGTACATCATGAAGTACAAGATTTAATTGGAAAGGACAAGCTCACATATCATAGGCTGTAGGACTTCCAGAGCACATGAAGCCATGTGTAGACAGGTGAACATTCTGAATGACCCAAACAGCCAGCCCTCTTCTGGTCAAAAGAAAAGCAGCAGGGTTGATGCTGTGAAGCAGCAACAAATAAATGCATACCATATGGGGAGAAAGATGTGCAGGAGCTGTGGAAGACCACATGAGTTTACAGACAGAACAGACATGTCTCAGATATTCCACAGGGCTTCCACACTCATGGAGTGGGGGAAAGGAGGGCAGATGGAACAAAAGCACTTGGGAAGGCTAAGGAAAAACAGGGGTGGAAGTACTCCCAAGACAAAACAACCCTTTTCTCACATTTATTCCAAAATAGAAAATTGTTGGGATCTACTTTGGCTTCATAACATACCTTGGAGTTTAGGTCCTGCGCTCCAACAGTGAGTTTAAAAATTCTATTCACTGGCCTGTCGATGTGCCTAAATTGAGCAGCTCAGGGCTGAGACAAAGAGCAAGATTCTTATTGGGGCCTTGAGTGATGACTCAACAAGGAATTCCTCTATGTCACCTGGGCTGACTGGGAGAATATTAATTCAGCTAACACTGGCTGATCTCTCTCCTTCACCAGATCTGCAGCCGTGACTGCTTGGCATTGAAAAGGTTTGCACATGGGGCATGCCAGAGTAAGCATTGAAAGGGTGAAATCCCTTCTGACAACGCCCATGAGGAGACAGCTATGGAGGTGTACCAACAGGTCCGGATTGTTGACTGAACCATGGGCAAGCCCAGTATACTAGTGGATTTCTTAGAGTGTAATGCAGACTTCCAGATAGGCAGGGTGTATGGCATTATCATCGGGGAAAGAGATATCACAGCTGAGACATGAAGTGGGGTGGCACAGTGGTTAACACTGCTGCTTCACAGTGCCATGGACCCAGGTTCGATTCCCAGCTTGGGTTGTTGTCTGTGTGGAGTTTGCATGTTCTCCCCATGTCTGTGTGAGTTTCCTCTGCGTGCTCCGATTTCTTCCCACATTCTGAAAGAAGTGTTGATTAGGTGCATTGACCCAAACAGGCGACTAGGGGAATTCCATAGTAACTTCATTGTAATGTTAATGTAAGCCTTACTTGTGATTAATAAATAAACTTTAAAAGAATCTGACAAAAAAACTTAATGACAAGTCAATGGTGGCACAATGGTTAGGATTGCTGCCTCACAGCGCCAGGGACCCAAATTGAATTCCAGCTTCAGGATCACTGTGTGTATGGAGTCTGCACGTTCTCCCTGTGTTTGCGTGGGTTTCCTCCCACAGTCTAAAGATGTGCAGGTTAGTGGATTGGCTATGCTAAATTAACCTAATTACCATGCTTAAATTAGGGGGATTAGCAGGGTAACTTTGTGCAATAATAGCGATAGGGCCTGGGGGTGGTGGGTGGTGTTGTGGGGAGGGGATTGTTGTCGGTGCAGATCTGATGAGCTGAATGCCCACTTTCTGCACTATGGGGATTCTATGCATTGTCCCAGTGTGGCATATTTGTGATTATTCACCCTTCTTCCACAGCATGAGGACATCCAGCCAGGCCACCCCATAGCATGCTTATTTTCAGCTAGGCCACTTCTATCCTGTAGGATAGCTGGGTTGGAGCATGGAGAAGAACCCCCAAGGTCATCTCCTTGCCTCCCGCACAGATACCCCTATGCCTCAGGTGCTTTGCAAGTCCCCTCTGTATAGCCTGATATGTTTTAAATTCCCTTGCTCCTTCTTGGTCTCATTCCACCAGGTCCTTGTTTTTCAGAACTTGTACCCATTCCTGATTTTGTGACTTCTATTTGGAGAAGCCTGTTTATGTTAAAGACACATTTGCATATTTATCAGGTTCTTGCCCTCTCTAGACTGAACATAGAACATTACAGCGCCGTACAGGCCCTTCGGCCCTCGATGTTGCGCCGACCAATGGAACCAATCTAATGACCCTCTAACCTAAACTATTCCAATATTATCCATATGCCTATCCAATGACCATTTGAATGCCCTTAAAGTTGGCGAGTCCACAACTGCTGCAGGCAGGGCATTCCATGCCCTTACTACCCTCTGAGTAAAGAACCTACCTCTGACATCCGTCCTATATTTATCACCCCTCAATTTAAAGCTATGTCCCCTCATGTTAGCCATCACCATCCAAGGAAAAAGGCTCTCAATGTCCATCCTATCTAATCCTCTGATCATCTTGTATGCCTCAATTAGGTCACTTCTTAACCTTCTTCCCTCTAACGAAAACAACCTCAAGTCCCTCAGCCTTTCCTCATATGACCTTCCCACCATACCAGGCAACATCCTGGTAAACCTCCTCTGCTACCTTTCCAATGCTTCCACATCTTTCTTATAATGCAGTGACCAGAACTGTATGCAATACTTCAATTGCGGCTGCACCAGAGTTTTGTACAGCTGCAACATGATCTCACGGCTCTGAAATTCAATCCCTCTACCAATAAAAGCTAACACACCGTATGCCTTCTTAACAACCTTATCAACCTGGGTGCATTGACCACCAGCGCAAAACCTGTTTTTCTGCCGATGTTTAATTCTCTGGGCCAACATGATCCCCACAAGGAGTTCGTGGACCCAGAAAATCAGGGCCTACATGTTGTCAGTTATATAACTGCAAAATTGCTAAATTCTATTGTAAATTGCAGCTCAAAAAATTCTTTAAATGCTTGTGAATGTATTGGGTTCAATACTGAGTTTGCACTCACTTTGGGTATGTGATTAGACATGGAGGCTAGGTTTGAATGATGCATTACATGGATAATAGCATGTTTACAAGGATTCAAACCCAAATTAATTTCTAGTTGCTATCTAGGAAGTAGTGGATAAAATTTCATGGAAGGGTTCTGTTGCCTGAGTGGTAATCTGCAAAAGCAGATCACTTGTAACTGTAGAATCCATACAATTTTCATTTTTTTATTTCTATAAAGCCCTATAATTATAACTGACTAGAGTTTAGATTAATGGCCTTTAAGAACTTGGTGAGAGCATCAGTACTAACAAAGAACAAAACATAATGCTTTTTGTACTTATGCTGTCCCATTTTAGATTAATGCCATACAATATTTGCTGTAACACCTTTTATTTTGTGTCATTTTGAATATAGATCCCAAAAGCTTGCATGTTGCAACATTACTATCAGTATTACTTAATAAAAAAGATGAAATTGCTCTAAAGGCCTTGGAAATGTAATTTCTAACTTCAATTTTCCAAATATATCTAATGTCTCACAATACCCCTTTGAAACATTCTTGGATCAGGGTTAAGAAATGCTTTGCATCTGACATGGTCTGCGGCAAGTTCTGTCTGAAACATATCCTGTGTTTGGCAGTTTTCTGACATCTCAAGTAACAGCGGGTGTTTTGCATTTGGAATGAATTATGTAGCAGCCAAACATAAGTAGCAGTATTCTATTTTATTTCCACGGCAATTGCAACAAGTGTTTATGTACAGAAGTACAGAAAAATGGTGTACATTACATAAACTTTCCAGTTCTTGGTCTTAGCCTTTATAATACTGCACACTTTAAGGTTTACACATTTATGTGAACTTATTAATTTTTAAACAGTGAAATGCTCAATTGATGTACCTTGGGACAGTACAACACAAAAGAATCAAGTCGATACACATCAAGTCAAACTTAGATCTTCATGAACCTCCATACAGCATCTTGGGATTCTCCCCAAATTCTTTACAAAGTGGGTACCATGCACCTAAAAGTGAATATTGTCAACTTCCATCACATTATAAATTTTCAATCAAAATGGAGGAAACAAATTGAGCTGGTGGAGCAACTTTCGTAGATGAGACAATCCTGTGCTCTAAACATGTTATGTCAGCATGAGTTGAGTTACCCATATTTAATCCTTGGGTAACTAGCAGCAACGTTACAGTCAAGTCCATGCACCAATTGCTCTACATCAATAGCTTACTTATACTGACAACATTTAATCAACTTATTTATAACGCATGCATGATGTATTGAAACATTATGTTCCATGAAGTAACACCACTCCATAAATAACAATACTTCCCAAGTTATAAATTTAAAACAGTACGTTAAAAAGTGTAAATTCAAAAAAAACAAATAAAGTATAGACTAAAAATAAACATTAAACTGCCAATTTCATTTCTATATTATTTACACTAACATGCAATTAATATCTACTCAACGTGTCTGCTCTTAGATCGTTTTAATTCAGATTTGTTAAAATTATGTAGAAATTATTTTTGTAAGTCAGTCAATAAACTGAATCCAATTCTGTTCGTTCAAAATAAACATAGGTAAAATATCGGAATAAAATATTAGAAAAAATTAAGCCATCTCCAGATGCATGTTTTACATAATGAATTAAATAATTAAAGATGCCGTTATACTGTTATGTTTCTATTATATTGTGGAGGCTGGAAATCTGAAACAAAAACAAACTATTGGAAATACTCAGCTCAGGCAGGATCTGTGCAGAGAAAGAAGTAAATGATTCAGGCTCATGATCTTTCTAATTTCTCTCCTGTTCTGTTGAATATTTCCAGCACTTTCTCTTTTTTGTTGCTATTTTTGTATATCTCTGGACTTGAGTCCTGATCAACATTTTGAGTTAAATTGTATGGTACTCCTTGGCAAAGCCATCTCATACTGTTTAGGCTAGACAATGTATGGGGCATCACTATAGGGCAATGCTAATTTATTTTACAATTAGGGATCCAATGGAACGCATGGGCACTTCAAACTTTAGTACAGCTGTTTTCAAAGAAAATGTTTCCAGTGCTCACACAACATGTAGAAGTTACTGCAGGGAAACCAGGTACAAGATTATGATTAAAAATAATAGACGATACAGTATCAAACAAATTGATCTTACCAATTGTATAATTTCATTGAATACACCTTATCTTGGCTATGTATTAATCTGAATATAGAAAATTGCAACATAACATTGGAGCATTAAATACCATACATTGGGCTAGAAGACATCTGAGTGGTTGCTTGCAGTGTTGTTCTATGGTTATATGGTACCAGGTGCAGGTTGATGGATTTTGCCCTTAATTTTGCTGCTCACCCAAAAGAGGCAAAGAAAGTTAACTCAGGGACATCCAAGTTGAGAACTAAGCAGCAAGCATTGTACCAACATATAACAAGATTTCTACACCCTGGTTATTAATTTGAGCTGTTTCACAGAAGACACTGGCCACTGAGCAAGGGTTACAAATTAATTTGAATGAGGAAGTTCTTCAGCTCATTTGATTTCATTCGCTGATTTGATGTGTACAATCTCCTGGTTCCCACTGTCATTCCTGATTACTATTCTGGCTATTGATCATCTTCCATTCAAGGAAATAGTACTTCATTACTTGTACTGAATGTGCCCTTTAGTGACTTAAGACAACAGTACCAACTGCAGCTGGTAAGCTCATGCTGATTTATAACTGTCATTAGAATTTAAACAAAACTATCCACAAAATACTGTAGTGCAAAATAAAAAACCTGCAGCCACTAATCCTATACTACTATTGTCTAATAATTTTATGGTAACCACCAAACGAAAAGATGCACATACATGAATAGACTATGTGTTAACTACAGGATGAATAACTGTTTTCAGAAGAACATAAGAAATAGGAGCAGGAGACATAGCCCCTCGAGCCTGCCCGCCATTCAATAAGATCATGGCTAGGTCTTATTCCATTCTAGATCTATCAATTATCTGATAACATTTGTAGCTTTTAAAAAAAAATGGTAGTTCATGCATCTTAAAATTAACTATGTTATTTTAAATAGGACAGTCAATCCATCAACATTTCCTATATTAAAGTTAGTTAAAATTAATTAGTGAAAACTGCAATGCCATTTCACAGATTTGTTAACAGAAACATGAAGAAAGAGTACTGTAGTAAATACAAATTATTTAATTCTTCAGTAACATGCATTTGAGATGGCCAGGAAATAAATTAATATATTAAAAAAACAAATTTCTTAATATAGGAAAACATATAATGTGCAAATTTGAAAATTGCTGACAAGAGACATGTTGCTGAAACATAGTTCTTCATTTGTCAGGGCCAACACTAAAATGCCAAATTTCAAAGAACCACAACAATTCAATACAGCAGAAAAGAGTGCTGATTGGTTGGCAAATCGACTCTGATTGGCCAAGAAGTTGTCATGAAGAAAGCAACGGTGAATTATAAGCTCCCAGAGCTCATAGGAAATTCAAAAAAGGCACAAGGCATCAACATATGCCTTTCGTTTGCAGAGAATGTATCTGTGTATGAATGTAGGTCGCTTCTGGCAAGTGTAAATGAACCATGTAATGAGCTTGACTGATCATTTAAATTGCTTTTAACGCTTTGATTAATGCACTTGGGATTATTCTGAAAGTACTGCCCAATTGCATAATTATATCCAGATGTTTTGTTTTGCAAGAACATACTGGTTAAGTAGTCTGTTCTCTTTGTGTTTTTAACAATAATTTTGCCTACCTCACAATTGATAATGTGTATGAATTTCAGTGTTGGTGCAATGCCAGGTACGCAAATTGCAGATCCTACAGCAGGATATAGATAGGCTGGAAAATTGGACGGAGAAATGGCAGATGGAATTTAATTCAGATAAATGTGAAGTGATGCATTTTGGTAGATCTAATACAGGGGTAGGGGAGCAGAACCATTAGGAGTATAGACACACAGAGGGATCTGGGTGTGCAAGTCCACAGATCCTTAAAAGTGGCAGCACAGGTGGAAAAAGTGGTGAAGAAGGCATATGGCATGCTTGCCTTTATTGGATGGGGCATAGAGTATAAAAGTTAGCATATAATGTGGCAGTTATATATAACGTTGGTTAGGCCACATTTGGAATACTGCATCCAGTTCTGGTCGCCACACTACCAGAAGGATGTGGAGGCTTTGGAGAGAGTGCAGAAAAGGTTTACCAGGATGTTGCTTGGTATGGACGTGAGGTTGAGTGAATTAGGGTTGTTCTCCCTGGAAAGACGGAGGTTGAGGGGGCGACCTAATACAAGTTTATAAAGTTATGAAGGGCATAGATAGGGTGAACAATTGAAAGCTTTTTCCAAGGTCAGAAATGACAAACACAAGGGGTCACAAATTCAAGGTGAGAGGGGCAAGATTCAATATAGATATGTGGGGAATTTTTTTTACACAGAGGGTGATGGGGGCCTGGAATGCATTACCAAGCAAGGTGGCTGAGGCACCCACGCTAGGATCATTTAAGATTTATCTAGAACGCCACATGAACAGATTGGGAATAGAGGGATACAAATGGATGGTCTAGTTAGGAAGATATGATCAGTGCAGGCTTGGCGGGCCAAAGGACTTGTTCCTGTGCTGTATTGTTGTTTGTTTGTTCCAAAGATTGGCTGATTTAATCAGTGTGTTTTTTTTTGGCTGTTCAGAATAGGCATAGTACAGACTGTATATAACCAGCCCAAGCTTGCAAAACCTAAAAAACATCCACAGTTAAGATGTGATTCTGCAAACTGCAGTACTAGCTGAACAATCCAGAGCGTGCTAATTGTTATACTAGCAAGAAATTTAAGGTAATCAGTCAAGCTCGTAACATGGCTACTTTACCTTTGCTAGAAGCAATATGCGTTTATACTTAGGGTCCTATCCTCTGCAAACAAAAATATATATTCAAGCCTTGCATCTTTTTTTGAATTACCCAGGAGCTTGGGCACACTATAGTTCTTTGCTGTTTTCTCCACTCTCCTCAGCCATTCAATCAGCATTTTTATAAATTGTTATGATCGTTTGAAATTTGGCATCCTTATCCCTTTGATTGCAAGATGAAAAGCTTTGGCAGTATGCCTCTCTTTTCTGCAATATTCAAGTTCTATACTATCAAGCTAATGTTTTGTTTAAACAGCAGATAAAAAGAAAGCAGTATTAAGAACAAAACTCCTGTAAGACGCAGAGGATGCTTATTTACATTTTTTGTGCATCGGTTTGGTTTTTGTGCATTTTCAAATAAACTGAAAATTATGTAAAAAAAAACCCACAGTCTACGGTTAGAGATGTTTGAATTAGTCCAGGCTTCTGCCACCATTTCCAGGGACCAAAACCTTGTTAAATTGTTGATTCAGCATTTTTAAACTTTGGTGATCTAGGTTAATCCTCTAGGCTAATCATGACTGAAACTCCAATTATAGTATATGAAAGAACTGCTCCTCAAACAAACCATCAGTTTTGTAGTCCCAAAAAATCTTTTAAACTTATTTGATTAACTAACCACTGTTAAACACAAAGAGACCTTCATATTACCATTTAACTCATTGAAATAACTGATTGTATGATGGTGTATTTAGGAGCAACACTCCCTGCATAGCTTTTAAATATCTTAATGGTGAAAAAAAAATACATGAAGTACTTCACTTTCAAATCTAGTATTCAGAAATGAAAACCTGTATTATATATAGTTAAACTTTCTTGGATTCTGTACAATATTAAATGCATTATCCAACAGCCCCCGAACACACAAAAATATATATAACTGTCAACACCAGAAAGACAGCTGGGGGGGGGGGGAGGGGGTTCACATCAATTACAGTTAAACACAAAAAGTCAAATGAAATAAGAGCCAAAAAAATTTCAAGTGCACACAGTATTACTGAAAATTAAACATACATATATATATATATATAGCAGGATACTCTTGTCAGTGATGCACTTTTAAGGATTAGTTCACATTCAAAGAGCTTACACCTGTAATAATTAGTATTCAACAAAATCCTTTCTGAACTAACCTAGTTCTTGCTCCAGAACTAGAGGTTTTGATCAGGGGTTCACACTTTCGTAAGGTGACCCAGGTACAAAAGTCTAAAGCTATTAACAGCAAGATTAGTCTTCTGTGACTCAGTAAAATGACAGACTGATGTCAATTGGGATGTCATCAACTTAATCAGTAGTAAAATTAAACTGAGTCAAGACGTTTCTGAAGCTTATCCAAGCCTTCTCACTCACATCAGCTGCCACTGAATTAAGAAACTTAAAGAAGCATTATCCTGTTTAGACAGCCTACCCAAAATGTAACCACCTCATCAAGCCTTCAAAAGAAAATGCATTGACCTTGTTATACCATTCAAATCAAATCCATCCAAAATTCTCTAAAGCCATGATAATGGTATGTCTCAAAGCTTTTTTTCATACATTTCATAGAATTATATTCAGGAAGAATACTCTGTACTCATTACAAATTATTAAAGCGGCTCAAGTCAAAAACAAAAATAAAGGTCTCTACTGTTTCATTACCAGTACCAAAAGTTTGGATGAGATATAATCACAATGGATCAGAATTTTACAGCATTTATTTCAATGCATATTTGGTGTTCATAAATCCACAAATGTAATTCAGTCACTTTGATGTCAAAAATCCAAGACTATAAACTTCAAATCATCTTTTGGAGATGTTTGTAAATATACTGTTCCAATTTCATATGGGAGCTTTATCCAGCTGGAGGCCCATTCTGTTCTGGCAACAAAAGACTTTGTTGACACTTCTGGTATGACATTGATCGACAATTATAACTGCCCGGAGGGGGTGATGATTGGAAATATCACTACCTATAATCTTATTAGGGAATAAATCTATTAAACCACCAAAATGGGCTTCATTTATACAAATACCAGATTCGAACGAGAGAGTGAAGGGCTCTTAAAAACTTAGTGAAAACAGAATAAAATGGACCTGGTCAGAAAAGAGACTCAAACTATTGCGTGTACAAATAGGAACATCTTATCTATTGTGATAATCACAAATTATTATTTCTTCTTTGTACAACATGTAATTAATTTGTAAGCTTCTCTGCAGAGAACATTTTGCTGCACAAAAAGGAAACTTTGCAGCTACACAGTCGGTCAATCCTGGAGGTACAAAGGAAAACTTTACTTTGAAATTAGGTCATCCTACCCCGGTTAAGAATGGACTGGTTTAATTTGACTCATCCTCTGAGCAGTACATCTGTATGGTCAACCTGAAAGGCTGTTGATACAATTAGCTCCAACCACTTAGTGCTGCATCTTTTAAAATGCATAGTCTGTTGCTTTCTTTTGTCATAACTGAAGAATTTTACAATGCAGCAAAGATGTTACAATATACTACTTGTCATTGCTTACAACCAGAGCAAGTCCCATTTAGCTACTGTTCCACTAAACCTAGAGTCAGAGGTTTGCAGCATGGAAACAGACCCTTCGGCCCAACGTGTCAATGCCACCCAGTTAGATAGCTATCGATCAAAGGTGCCTATCAATCTGAAAAGATGCAATTTTATTGCACAAAATGTTTCTAATTTTAATTTTGAAACACTTTTTTGTTCAGCTGTAAAAATCATTCAGGTTTCAAAAAACTGATTGTAATGGGTCTTGTTTTGTAACTTTCTATTGCCCCAACCATACATGCATGCATTTCTGTTTTTCCACTTTTTCTTATGAAAATATATTTTGGAACATTTCTATTTAAAGCACGCACTCTCCTCTGATACAAACCACAGGGTATATAGATCATTCAAAACAGTGCACAATTCATCACAGTCCAAAGATGTGAACAAAGACTAATTCAATTAATTATTCTCAATATAAATTAGATGGCATGATTTTATGATTGCCACCTTAAAAGCTACATTCATAGGTTGTCCCAGTAGTTTAGTACTTAAACATGGATTGATACTAAGACACAATGTCAGAAAGGTCTAGTTTCATTCCTGATTTGTACTGAACTAAGCTCAGTACCGCACTGCCAGTCATAAAACTTTATTTAGTCTCCTTAGGGAGGACAAAGCAGTCTAAGGAGTGTTATCAAAGCCAAGATACGGTAGGAGTAGTCTTAACGTTGATTTCACGTTCCCCATAAAGGTCAAATAGGAAATTAATATGTATTGCCCAGGTTTATGCAAAGAAACCAAATGAATACTGTGTAGGTTAAGATGCAGGTCTATGGGCACTGTACACCAGCATCAGTAACCGGCTTGGGATCAGGGAAGATTGACAGGGTAGTTTGTGGGGAAGCTGCATTATTTCTGTTAATTTGTATTGTATAAAACCAATGAAACAAAATTATAATCTCACTGCAAAAACAAATATCAGACTTAAGATGTGTTATGAAATGGAGAATTAAAAGCTTTAATGTAACTAAAAAAGTACTCATCTATTTACATGGGTCCAGAAAGTGATTGGCAATGCCACTCTCCTGCTAATTCTTAGGACCTTTAAGGTCAGTGTTAATGAACATTAGCCACTTCTTCCAGTTTCTCTGAGCTGATAATCTGTAATCAAAACTAGCATTGGATTTGTAGACACCTGGACTAATAACACAAAATACACCAATATGCTTGTATACAGTAGAAAATGAAGCCATAAAAAAAGCAGCATTAAAACTGAGGTAGTGGTAAAGTAAAAAGCTATATAGCAAAAGTTCACAGAAACAGTAAACATAAATAAACCTCAAAAAAATTGCCATTAAGATATGGATTTGAAAAAGGGTAATGACCAAATTCCTCTTTCATAAAATCTGTTCAGTGCAATTTATTTAATGGTGAGTTTTCTTGTCTACGTTCATGTCAATACCAACATATCGATCACAAATTTCATTTACAAAGTAAATACAATAAATTACAAAGATGGCAAATGATACAATAGATTGGTTCAAAGCCAGCTGGAAACACATGCGGTCATCTTTTGCTGACTCGAGTAGTTGGCTCTAAAATGCAACCTTTTTATTTTACACTTTCCCCATGTATCTTATTCACGCTTGGCTTTTCCTTTCTTCTTCTTTTTCCCATTTTCTACCATTAGCTTATTTTCTGATTTGATTATTCCATTAGGCATTCCATTGCCATTCACAAATATTTTTCCATTCTTTATTGACTCTTTCCTGGGCTCCCTGTAGGTCTGGTAATAAAAGTTGGCGAAGAGGATGATAAAGGAAATGGCATAAGCTATCAGTGCCCAGTGCATCCATCTTGGGAAAGGACAATCAATATACAGCGAGTAAGCAGTATGGCCTATTGTAACATGGAACTGTACCTGTGTTAAGAGAATAATATTTTTAATGAGAGAAAACAATGTTGTTTAACCATTTTGTGCAGATGTTAAATTAAATATTTTGGATACTCATAGAACATAGAACATTACAGCGCAGAACAGGCCCTTCGGCCCACGATGTTGCGCCGACCAGTTACAAAAACAATGACCCACTAGCCTATACCAATCCCATTTCGTCCATAAACCTATCCAGAGATCTCTTAAACGCCCCCAAACTAGACGCATTTACAACTGCAGCAGGCAGGGCATTCCAATCCCTCACCACCCGCTGGGTAAAGAACCTACCCCTGACATCCGTCCTGTAGCTACCCCCCCTTAATTTAAATCCATGCCCCCTCGTGCTAGCTTTCTCCATCCGAGGAAAAAGGCTATCACTATCCACCCTATCTAAACCTCTAATCATCTTATATGTTTCAATAAGATCCCCTCTTAGCCGCCTTCTTTCCAACGAAAACAACCCTAGATCCCTCAGTCTCTCCTCATAGGACCTCCCCTCCATACCAGGCAACATCCTAGTAAACCTCCTCTGCACCCTCTCCAACGCCTCCACATCCTTCTTGTAATGCGGGGACCAGAACTGCACACAGTACTCCAAGTGCGGCCGCACTAGAGTAGTGTACAGTTGCAACATTACACTGCGACTCCTAAATTCAATCCCCCTACCAATAAACGCCAAGACACCGTACGCCTTCTTAACAACCTTATCTACTTGATTCCCAACTTTCAGGGATGTACACACACACCTAGATCCCTCTGTTCATCCACACTATTCAAAGTCCTCCCGTTAGCCCTATACTCGACACATCTGTTGCTCCTACCAAAGTGAATTACCTCACACTTCTCCGCATTAAATTCCATCCGCCACCTCTCGGCCCAGCTCTGCAACCTATCTAAGTCTCCCTGCAGACTATGACACCCTTCCTCACAATCTACCACACCTCCAATTTTGGTGTCATCAGCAAATTTACTAATCCACCCAACTATACCCTCATCCAGATCATTAATAAAAATTACAAACAACAGTGGCCCCAAAACAGATCCCTGAGGCACACCACTCGTAACTGCACTCCATGATGAATATTTACCATCCACCACCACCCTCTGTCTCCTATCTGATAGCCAATTCCTGATCCAACTTCCTAGATTACCCACAATCCCATACATCTGCATTTTCTGCAGAAGCCTACCATGGTGAACCTTATCGAATGCCTTACTAAAATCCATGTATACCACGTCAACTGCCTTACCCCCATCCACCTCTTTGGTCACCTTCTCAAAAAACTCAATAAGGTTAGTAAGGCACGACCTACCCGCTACAAAACCATGCTGAAGCTTTTTCCCAGGGTAGAACAGTCAATTAGTAGGGAGCACAGGTTTAAGGTGTGAGAGGCAAGGTTTAAAGGAGATGTACAAGGCAGATATTTTACACAGAGGATGGTGGGTGCTTGGAACTCACTGCCGGGAGAGGTAGTGGAAGCAGATAAGGTAATGGCTTTTAAGGGGCGCTTTGACAAATACATGAATAGGATGGGAATAGAGGGATATGGTCCCTGGAAGGGTAGGGGGTTTTAGTTGAGTTGAGCAGCATGGTGTGTGCAAGCTTGGAGGGCTGAAGGGCCTGTTCCTGTGCTGTTTTCTTTGTTCTTTGACATCATTATTTTCTTCTCTCCCTCAAATCTTGATTTTTGGAACAATTTATTTTTCTGAACTCCTATTCTACGTTGAAAAAACCTAAACAGGATGTGAAGTTACAAATACGTCTGGAGACAGGGCAGTATTTTGAAAGCAAGCACAAAGAATATTACAGTGACTTTACGTTTGCCCACCAATCGAAATGGAATGCCTGGGCTTATTGTGCAGGAAACCAAGATTTTTAGAAGTGTAATACCAGATGAATTAAAATGTAATAATTAGGTGACATCAAGCTTAGGCTTTCAAAAAAATGTGTAGAAGGGGCAGGTGAAGGTAAGGAGCTCCACAACTTTAAGAACCTGGAGGAAAAAGTCTATAATGGATCAAGATAACCATGATTCAGGGATAAAGAAGGCCATGTAGTAAACTGTGAATTCGCATCTAGAGAAAAAAGCAATAGTATACGTACTGACCAAGCATTATAATTATTAAGTAGAAGCTTGCAACGGAAATAGAGATTTGACTGCTAAAAGTAAGCAAAGAAACACCTATCAAATGGTAATTATCTTGTATGCCATTAAAGAGCCCATCCATGTGGTATATGGAAGCAGCATTCAAATCTTGAATTAGGCTCTACAGAATGATTTAGAAGTTGTTAACAGGTCTGAGCAGCTCATTATTTATCCTTAATGTGAACAGTGTAACAGCTTAGGTAGTTAATAATAATTTTGCCACAAGTATTCAACTATAAATTCAGAAGCAACTATTTACAATTGCATTGTATAATCATTTTGAAAATAGTTCATAACTTTGTTGTGCAATAGTTTTCATTTACTCTGTTAAATTAAGTGGCAGTAAATGCTCTCTTTTGAATTAACTGTATTCTGCTAGGAGAGCTCAAGTTAAATACCCTGGCTGCTGCTTCTGTCGGTTCACACTTGGGAATCAAGAATGCCTTTTATTGTAAAGCTGGCCAACTATCAGGGAAGAGGATCGTCCATTTCAGCCCGTAAGTACAATCTGTTTTTGCATACATCACTGTTACAAATATCCACAGTTCCATTTTGCTTAAAATTAGTTTTGTTTCTGTGCTAATAATATTTGTCAAACTTGCCTCTTGCTTCTCAATAAAGACTTGTTCTATAGCATGTGCACACAAAAATCAAGGTCAACAGTTGCAATAATGAGGGAGCACTACACTGTCTTTCAGGAGAGACATTAAATCAAGGTCCAGTCTGCCTGTTAGGAACAGCAAGGGAGTGTTCCCCAATGCTCTGAGACAATACTTATCCCTCAATCAACAATGAAAAACAGATGATCTGCCCATTATCACATTGCAGTACATGAGAGTTTGCTAAGCACAAATTAGCTGCTATGTTTCCCTTGTAATGGTGACAACACTTTGAAAAGTACTTTATAAGCTGTAAAGCACATTGGAACATCTGGTTGTTGTGAAAGGGGCCTTATAAATACAAATCTTTCCAAGGAGAAAGCCAAAGGCCCTCAGGCACATAGAGAGGAGGATCAGCTAGTGCATACTCTGAAGCCACCCACCAAGGTGACACCAGGCATGTCTCACTTATCCAAACTCTCTTTTCCTGTGACCGCTTCAGCTCCACAGGCCGAGGAAGGTGGCACTGCCACATGTACTTACAACTCAAGAACAGCTTCTTCCCTGCTGCCACCAAACTTTTGAAAGGAGCTACTATCTATTAAGCTGATCTTTCTCCACAACATAGCAATGACTGTAACACTATATTCTCCACCCTCTCCTTTCCTTCTTCCTTATGTACACTATGAACGGTATGTTTTGTCTGTATACCATGCAAGAAACAATACTTTTTTACTGTATCCCAATACAGGACAATAATAAATCAAATCCAATCAAAATATGTTATAATGATGTCCTGGACGTTGAACGGCAGGAAGTGCCACTGATCCTGTGGGGGGGGGGGGGGGGGGGGGGGGGTACAATCATGATAATCTTTAACGTCAACGTAAAGTGCAACTTTAGATTTCTTGCGATATTTTCTGCTCCTGTCGCTGAACCTACCCAATGTGAACAGGGCAGATAATCCCCACCAATGTTGTTAGTGACATTTTCTCACTGAGGAATGAATGGTAAGGGGAGACAGTATGTGCTTGTGTTCAGTTGAATGGTTCCAAAGTTTAGATTGCGGGGTTGAGATTGCCCTCGTTCATTTGACATAGAATCTTTACAACAACTAAATTGGTAGGACGTCTAGGGTTGTAAATCTCAGGATTACTCCCTGTGCCACATGCTAGTGAGGCTAGGAATAGAAAAATAGTGCAGCTCAACACATGGCTAAATAGCTGGTATAGGAGGGAGGGTTTCAGATATCTGAACCATTGGAGTCTCTTCCGGGGCAGACGGGACCTGTACAAGAAGGACGGGTGGCATCCAAACTGGAAGGGCATAAATATTCTGGCCAGGAGGTTTGTTCGTGTCACACAGGAGGATTTAAACTAGTTTGGCGGGGGCGGGGTGGGTAGGTACCAAAGGCTAATTAGCTGAAGGGGAACCTGACAGTAGGGCCAATAAGACCCAGAGAAACAGCAGGCAGGGTGGGATTGCTAATCAAAGAGGGTCTGGTGGACTGAAGTGCATGTGTTTCAATGCGAGAAGTGTAACAGGTAAGGCAGATGAACTTAGAGCTTGGATTAGTACTAGGAACTATGATGTTGTTGTCATTACCGAGACTTGGTTAAGGGATGGACAGGATTGGCAGCTTAACATTCCAGGATAAGAAATTTCAGGCAGGATAGAGGGGGATGTAAAAGGGGTGGAGGAATTGCACTACTAGTTAAGGAGAATATCACAGCTGTACTCTGGGAGGACACCCTGGAAGGCTCAGTGAGGCAATATGGGTAGAGCTCAGGAATAGAAAAGATGTAGTCACAATGTTGCGGGTTTACTAAAGGCCCCCCAACTGCCAGTGGGAGATAGAGGAATGGATATGTAGGCAGAATTTGGCGAGGTGTAAAAGTAACAGGATTGTTGTGCTGGGAGATTGTAACTTCCCCTATATTGATTGCGACTCACTTAGTGCTAGGGGCATGGATGGGGCAGAGTTTGAAAGGAGTATCCAGGAGGGATTCTTAAAACAGTATGTTGATTGTCCAACTAGGCAAGCGGCCGTATTGGGGAACGAGCCCAGTCAGGTGGTTGATATTTCAGTAGGGCAGCAGTTTGGGAATGGTGACCACAATTCAGTAAGCTTTAAGATACTGATGGATAGATAAGTATAGTCCTCAAGTTAAGGTGCTAAATTGGGGGAAGACTAATTACAACAACATTAGGCAGGAACTGAAGGATGTAGATTGGGGGCAGATGTTTCAGGGCAAATCAACATCTGGCATGTGGGAGGCTTTCAAGTGTAAACTGATAGGGATTCAGGACTGGCACATTCCTGTAAGGATGAAGGATAAGAATGGCAAGTTTTGGGAACCTTGGATAACAAGAGATACTGTGAGTCTAGTCAAAGAGAAAAAGGAAGCATTTATCAAAGCTAGGAGGCTGGGAACACACAAAGCAAGTGTAGAACACAAGGAAAGCAGAAACTAAAGCAAGGAGTAACAAGGGCTAAAAGGGGTCATGAAAAAGCTTTGGCCAGCAGGATTAAGGAAAATCCCAAGGCTTGTTTGACGAATTTATTGGATTTCTGTGAGGATGTTCTGGGACTTTGATGTTGTGGCCATTTCTGAGACATGGATAGAGCAGGGTCAGGAATGGATGTTGCAGGTTCCGGGGTACAAATGCTTTAGTCGGAGTAGAGAAGAAGGTAGAAGGGGGGGTGGGGTAGCATTGCTAGTCAAGGACTGTATCACAGTGTCGGAGAGAAAGTTTGATGAGGACTTGTCAGTTGAGGTAGTATGGGCGGAGATTAGAAATAGGAGAGGAGAGGTCACCCTGTTGGGAGTCTTTTATAGACCTCCTAAAAGTTCTAGAGAGGTTGAGGAAAGGATTGCGGAGACAATCCTGGTTAGGAGTGAAAGTAATAGGGTAATTGTTATGGGGGACTTTAACTTTACGAATATTGATTGGAGTTGCTATAGTTCTAGCTCGCTAGAGGGGTCAGTGTTTGTACAAAGCGTGCAGGAAGGTTTTTTGTCTCAGTATGTAGACAGGCCAACTAGAGGTGAGGCTATATTGGATTTGGTGCTGGGAAATGAGCCAGACCAGGTGCTAGACTTGGAAGTTGGTGTGCATTTTGGTGATAGTGACCACAATTCGGTTACGTTCACCTTAGTGATGGGAAGAGATAGGCGTGAACCTCGGGTCAGCAATTTTAGCTGGGGTAAGGGCGATTATGAGGCTATCAGGAGTGAATTAGGAAGCATGGATTGGATTAGGGGATTACAGGGACTGGGAACGTCTGAAATGTGGAGTTTTTTCAAGGAGCAGCTACTGCGAGTCCTTGATAGGTATGTCCCTGTCAGGCATGGTGGATTTGGTAGATCTAGGGAACCGTGGTGCACTAAAAGAGTTGAGTCGATGGTTAAAAAGAAAAAGGAGGCTTATGTTCGGATGAGATTGGAGGGCTCAGATAGTGCACTAGAAAGCTTTAGATTGGCTAGGAGGGAGTTGAAGAGCGAGTTGAGAAGGGCTAAAAGAGGACATGAGAAGACTTTGGCTGATAGGATTAAGGAGAATCCTAAGGCGTTCTATAGGTATGTCAAGAACAGAAGGTTGGTCAGGGCAAGATTAGGGCCAGTTACAGACAGCAGGGGGAAGTTGTGTGTGGAACCGGAGGAGATTGGAGAAGTATTGAACCAATATTTCTCTTCGGTGTTCACGCAGGGGGACATGAATATAGCTGAGGAGGACATTGGGTTGCAGGGGTGTAAAATAGACAGTATTACGGTTGATAAAGGGGATGTGCTGGAAATTCTTGAGGGGCTGAAAATAGATAAGTCCCCTGGTCCGGATGGGATCTACCCTAGGATTCTCTGGGAGGCTAGAGAGGTGATTGCAGAGCCTCTGGCTCAGATCTTCAGGTCGTCATTGGTCTCTGGTGTAGTCCCGGAGGATTGGAGGATAGCGAATGTTGTCCCATTGTTTAAGAAGGGGAACAGAGACTTTGCCGGGAATTATAGACCGGTGAGTCTTACTTCTGTTGTGGGCAAGGTTTTAGAAAAAATTATTAGGGATAGGATTTATAGTTATTTGGAGTGTAATGAATTGATTAGAAATAGTCAGCATGGTTTTGTAGCGGGTAGGTCGTGCCTTACTAACCTTATTGAGTTTTTTGAGAAGGTGACCAAAGAGGTGGATGGGGGCAAGGCAGTTGACGTGGTATACATGGATTTTAGTAAGGCGTTCGATAAGGTTCACCATGGTAGGCTTCTGCAGAAAATGCAGATGTATGGGATTGTGGGTAATCTAGGAAGTTGGATCAGGAATTGGCTATCAGATAGGAGACAGAGAGTGGTGGTGGATGGTAAATATTCATCATGGAGTACAGTTACGAGTGGTGTGCCTCAGGGATCTGTTTTGGGGCCACTGTTGTTTGTAATTTTTATTAATGATCTGGATGAGGGTATAGTTGGGTGGATTAGTAAATTTGCTGATGACACCAAAGTTGGAGGTGTGGTAGATTGTGAGGAAGGGTGTCATAGTCTGCAGGGAGACTTAGATAGGTTGCAGAGCTGGGCCGAGAGGTGGCGGATGGAATTTAATGCGGAGAAGTGTGAGGTAATTCACTTTGGTAGGAGCAACAGATGTGTCGAGTATAGGGCTAACGGGAGGACTTTGAATAGTGTGGATGAACAGAGGGATCTAGGTGTGTGTGTACATAGATCCCTGAAAGTTGGGAATCAAGTAGATAAGGTTGTTAAGAAGGCGTACGGTGTCTTGGCGTTTATTGGTAGGGGGATTGAATTTAGGAGTCGCAGTGTAATGTTGCAACTGTACACTACTCTAGTGCGGCCGCACTTGGAGTACTGTGTGCAGTTCTGGTCCCCGCATTACAAGAAGGATGTGGAGGCGTTGGAGAGGGTGCAGAGGAGGTTTACTAGGATGTTGCCTGGTATGGTGGGGAGGTCCTATGAGGAGAGACTGAGGGATTTAGGGTTGTTTTCGTTGGAAAGAAGGCGGCTAAGAGGGGATCTTATTGAAACATATAAGATGATTAGAGGTTTAGATAGGGTGGATAGTGATAGCCTTTTTCCTCGGATGGAGAAAGCTAGCACGAGGGGGCATGGCTTTAAATTAAGGGGGGGTAGCTACAGGACGGATGTCAGGGGTAGGTTCTTTACCCAGCGGGTGGTGAGGGATTGGAATGCCCTGCCTGCTGCGGTTGTAAATGCGTCTAGTTTGGGGGCGTTTAAGAGATCTCTGGATAGGTTTATGGACGAAAAGGGATTGGTATAGGCTAGTGGGTCATTGTTTTTGTAACTGGTCGGCGCAACATCGTGGGCCGAAGGGCCTGTTCTGCGCTGTAATGTTCTATGTTCTATGTGACTAGTACGGTAGACAGAAGGGAACCGGTGGATGTGGTGTTTTTAGATTTCCGAAAAGCATTTGATAAGGTGCCTCACAAAAGGTTGCTACAGAAGGTTAGGGTACACGGAGTTGGGGGTAAGGTGTTAGCGTGGATAGAGGATTGGCTGTCTAATAGGAAGCAAAGAGTTGGTATCAATGGGTGCTATTCTGGTTGGCAGCTGGTGACTAGTGGAGTGCCGCAGGGATCGGTGCTCGGGCCTGAACTGTTTACCATTTATATAGATGATCTGGAGGAGGGGGCGGAGCGTAGGGTGACGAAATTTGCTGATGACACGAAGATGAGTGGAAAAGCAAATTGCGTGGAGGGTGTGGAAAGACTACAGAGAGATCTGGATAGGCTGAGCGAGTGGGCGAGGACCTGGCAGATGGAGTATAAGGTTAGCAAGTGTGAGGTTATTCACTGGCAGAAATAATAGTAGGAGGGATTATTATTTAAAAGGCGAAAAGCTGCAGCATGCCACGGTGCAGAGGGACCTGGGGATCCTTGTGCGTGAGTTGCAAAAACCCAGTCTGCAGGTGCAGCAGGTGATCAAGAAGGTGAATGGAATGTTGGCCTTTATCGTGAGGGGGATAGAATATAAAAGTAAGGAGGACTTGCTGCAACTGTACAAGGTACTGGGGAGGCTGCAGCTGGAGTACTGTGTGCAGTTTTGGTCGCAGCACTTGCGGAAGGATATATTGGCCTTGGAGGGAGTGCAGAAGAGGTTCACTAGGCTGATACTGGAGACGAGGGGGTTAGCCTATTAAGAAAGACGAAATAGACTGGGTCTGTACTTGTTGGAGTTTAGAAGGATGAGGGGTGATCTTAAAGAGACGTATAAGATAATGAAGGGGATGGATAGGGTAGAGATAGAGAGATTCTTCCTGCTTAGAAAGGATAGCAGGACTAGAGGACACAGCCTCAAGATGTGGGGGGGGGGGGGGGGGGGAGAAAGAGTGCAGTTTAGATCAGAGTTGAGGAGGAACTTCACTCAAAGGATGGTGAATCTCTGGAATTCTCTGCTCATTGGAGTGGTGGAGGCTATCTCGCTAAATATATTTAAGTCATGGGTAGATAGGTTTCTGATAGACAAGGGAATTAAGGGTTATGGGGAGAAATCGGGAAAGTGGAACTGATCCACTTCGGATTAGCCATGATCTTATTGAATGGTGGGGCAGGCTCGAGGGGCTAGATTGCCTACTTCTGCTCCTATTTCTTCTTATGTTCTTGTTATACATATGTAAAGAGCAAGAGGGTAAGCCAGGGAGAGGGTTGGCCCACCCCAGGACAAAGGAGGGAATCTATGCGTGGAGCCAAAGGAAATGGGCGACGTATTAAATGAGTACTTTGTGTCAGTATTTGCCGAAGAGAAGGACTTAGTGGATGATGAATCTGGAAAAGGATGTGTAGATAGTTTGAGCCATGTTGAGATCAAAAAGGAGGTGGTACTGGGGTTCTTAAGAAACATTAAGGGAGACTTCATATGATTAGGGATAGTCAACACGGTTTTGTGAAGGGTAGGTCATACCTCACAAACCTTATTGAGCTTTTTGAAAAGGTGACCAAAGAGGTGGATAAGGGTAAGGCAGTTGACGTGGTGTATATGGATTTTAGTAAAGCGTTTGATAAGGTTTCCCATGGTAGGCTATTGCAGAAAATGCAGATGCATGGGATTGAGGGTGATTTAGCAGTTTTGATCAGGCATTGGCTAGCTGATAGAAGACAGAGGGTGGTGGTTGATGGGAAATATTCAACATGGAGTTCAGTTACAAGAGGTGTACCTGAAGGATCTGTTTTGGGGCCACTGCTGTTTGTCATTTTTATAAATGACCTAGATGAGGGTGTAGAAGGATGGATTAGTAAACTTGCTGACGACACCAAAGTCGGAGGAGTTGTAGACAGTGAGGATGGATGTTACAGTTTGCAGAGGGACATAGATAAGCTGCAGAGCTGGGCCGAGAGGTGGCAAATGGAGTTTAATATGGAAAAGTGTGAGGTGATTCACTTTGGTAAGAGTAACGGGAGTACAGAATATAGGGCTAATGGAAGGACTCTTAGTAGTGTTGACGAGTAGAGAGATCTTGGGGTACATGTGCATAGATCCCTGAAAGTTGGCACCCAGGTTGATAAGGCTGTTAAGAAGGCGTATGGTGTGTTAGCTTTTATTGGTAGAGGGATTGAATTTCGGAGCCATGAGTTCATGATGCAACTGTACAAAACTCTGGTGCGGCCGCACTTGGAGTATTGCATACAGTTCTGGTCGCCGCATTATAAGGAGGTTGTGGGTGCAGAGGAGGTTTACCAGGATGTTGCCTGGTATGGAGGGCATCAGCTACGAGGAGAGGTTGGAGAAACTTTGTTCCAATGAGAACAAACCAAGGAGGTTGAGGCGTGACCTGAAGTCTACAAGATCACGAGAGGCATGGACAGAGTAGATAGTCAGAAGCTTTTTCCCAGGGTGGAAGAGTCAATTACTAGGGGACATAGGTTTAAGGTGCAAGGGGCATGTTTAAAGGAGATGCACGAGGCAGATCTTTTACAGAGAATAGTGGGTGCCTGGAACTTGTTGCCGGGGGAGTAGTAGAAGCAAATACAGTAGTGACTTTTAAGAGGTGTCTTGACAAATACATGAATAGGTTGGGAATAGAGGGATATTGTTCCCAGAAGGGTATGGGGCTTTAGTTAAGTCAGGCAGCATGGTCGGTGCAGGCTTGGAGGGCTGAATGGCCTGTTCCTGTGCTATAATTTTCTTTGTTCTAAAGAATGATTTTTCCAACTGTATTTGAATCAAGCTGCAAAGAAGAATGTGAAAAAAACTCTTATTTAGAACACACAGACTTTCCTAAAGTAATCTGAATATTAAAATAAAACTGATTTAAACGGTTTTAAAGATTTAATTTACCAGTTGTAAGATGGTCAAATATCGTTTCCACCAGAGATATTTTTGGAACTGTGGACCACAAGCTGCTAATCCGTAGTATAGATACATAACAATATGGATGACAGCATTCATATGAGCTCCAAAAAAAGCTGAAATTGCAAAAGAACAAGTTATTGACATCATAGAATTATCATAACAATTGGCAATTAGTATTTTCATAATCTCAGTTTTTCAAACTGTGAAAAAGTATATATTTGACTTTTCACAGAATATTCAATATTTTGTGATTCACCCCAGTTAATGGCTCAGATAACTTCAGTTATTGATATTTTCTTGTTTGACTGGCACTTTTGCAATAATGACTCTCTTCACTCCATCCTTCCTAGTGTCTATAATTGTTTTAATACAGCATCTATATCTGAGAAATTGGAGAGTGCTAAATAACCTCAAGGGGGTAAATTAAAACTCAGATTTCTACAAAATTAGGTTCCAAGCAAAATGTCCCTCACCTTAAAAGTCACTTTTCATTACAGGATATATTTCAGTTTCATCTGCCTTCATATTATCTTTCTCATTATTGAATTAGTTCAGTCTACATATATAAATGGGTTCCCTCTGGACAAAGGGGAGAAACAATCCCTGAGAATTCTGTTTTGAAGATGCTTATTTGCTTCCACAATTTTAAAAATGAGATCAGCTTTTATATCCTCACAATAGTTACACTAATCTTACACACAAGTTCATACTCTAGATTCTCAAGAGTGACTCTGCTGCAATCACAAGGCCTGATTTTAACTCAGAATGGGAATCATGCACAGGCTGAGGAGAGCAACAAAATCCCTTGACATATGCACAGAAAGCAGCAATTAGTTGGTTGATGGAATTGGAATACACGGCACTCAGGTTGTTTAGTGAGACTAAAAGAAAGGCTATTGGATGAGAGAGTCTCAGAATTTGGAAGGGTGAAGAACACTCCTGCACTTTGTCAGTTAGGATCTAATTTGGCTCTGGTCACTATTTCAAGAGTTCCAATTTTCCTTACTTATCCTGCATGATTAAACACCTTTAAACACAAATTGCGCATTAACATAGCATTATATACTTATGAGCCACATGAAAGAACTGTGAACCAAATTCACCAAACTTATTGAATGACCCCTAATAAAGAAGTTGCCATCATGATTTCACATTTTGTAACTTTTACTTTAACATGAATCAGAACCAATGTAAATTAAATATGAACCAACAAGCAAATGATACTTAAAACAAAAATTGCATTTTTACTAGTTAACGCAACAACGTAACATAACCTTGTCACAATGACAAGCACCTGCATCACTCCCCACACCAACGTGGCATTATGTAGCTATATAGTTCCACAATATGCTGTTCTTTTATTCATGCAAGGTAGGCCAGGTTAGGAGACCTTTCCAACAGCAACTTTTACCTCAAAGTTTTATGAGAGTGATTACTATCAGCAAGGCACACATCTACAAACCTTCTCACCCTCAGGTCATGACAATCCTTATGGTGTAGTTTCCCAGAGTTCAACTGACCAACCTAAAACACCATGGTCCAGCCATTTCTGGGGGAAATCCCAGTTCTTTAGCACCTTCAAGTTTTTCACTCAGCTTTCCAGGTTTTGAATGTTTTTTTTAGCCAGATCACACATTTCCTCCAGAAGCTCCTGCCTCCTTTTCTGCCAAACAGAAAAACTGATCGCTTTCTGTGTGATTTTCTTCTTCTGCTCACAAGAGTTCAATGTTTTTTTTCTGTTTCTACATCTGGGCTTTCACCCTTCAGCTCCTCTCATCACTCTTATGTCTGTCTGTCAGACACATGGCTTCTTTTTTTAATCCCTTCCTGATGATATTGTAGGGGGGAGTTATATGGTAAAGGGTAAGCCCGTAAGGAGTATAGAATCGCAGCGAGACCTGGGGGTGCAAGTGCACAAGTCTTTGAAGGTGGCAGTGCAAGTGGAGAGTGTGGTGAAGAAAGGCTATGGTATGTTAGCCTTTATAGGAAGGGGTATAGAATATAAGAGCTGGAGTCTAATGTTGCAGTTGTACAGAACGTTGGTTAGGCCGCATTTGGAGTACTGCGTCCGGTTCTGGTCGCCTTACTACCGGAAGGACATGGAGACTCTGGAGAGAGTGCAGAGGAGGTTTACCAGGATGTTGCCTGGTATGGAAGGACTGGGGTATGAGGAAAGATTGAAGAAATTGGGGCTCTTTTCCCTTGAAAGACGCAGACTGAGGGGGATCTAATAGAGGTATATAAGATTATGAAGGGTATAGATAGAGTAAACAGAGGTAAGCTATTTCCTATGATAGAGACACGTAGGACAAGGGGCCATGGACTTAAGGTGAGGGGGGAGAGGTACAACACAGATATTAGAGGGAGGTTTTTCACAGAGGGTAGTGGGGGTATGGAATGCTCTGCCAAGTAAGGTGGTGGAGGCAAACACGCTAGAGTCATTTAAGAGTAACTTAGACAGGCACATGACTGGGTTGGAGATGGGTGGATATAGGAGATTGTTTTAAATAAGGGTCATTAGCATTGGGGCATCCCTGGTAATGTAAATGGGTATGGCATGATAATGTTTTTTCTCTTTTCATTCACAGGTTTTAAGTCGGTCCACCTCGTGGCCAACGAGGGGCATACACGCGATGGGTTGTACTGGGGCTGCTCTTGCTTGTTCGAGATTGGCCTAGTGCTTCATGTCGTTAGTGTGTGCCTAAACTGGACAAGATACTGGGCAAGACGACAGCTCAGTGACTATCGCTGATTGCTGTGCAGACACATGGATTTGGGCCAGTGTCTGTGGGAGTTTGCGCATTCTCCCCGCGCTTGCATGGGTTTTCTCCGGGTGCTCCGGTTTCCTCCCATACCCCAAAGATGTGCTGTTAGGCTGACTGGCAGGAATAAATTGTCCCTAAATCAGTTTCCCTCAATCTGGATGGCCATAAAACATTAGACAGGGGTCGTGGGTGGAGAGGGGGACTGGTGGTGTTGAGATGGCGGCGCGGGCTCGTTGGGCCGAAGGGCCTGTTTCCCGGGCTGATTTTGTTCTTTCAGGTCAAGGGTCGCCAACTCAGAGACCAGTATTATTTATTATCGAAGAGTATAACAATTGATGCAAGCTTTTACAACCTGTTTCACTCTTTAAAAAATTACAGATTTCAAAGGCCCAAAGAAATTACATATTTTCCTTACTGTACTGCTCTCAGATCAAAGTTTGCTACACTAAGGAAGGATGTATTCTAAGAATTCATCTCTAATTTGACCACAAAAGTTAATGAAGGGCGGGATTTGCCAATCTCATCCATTCCTGTCCCGCTGCCAGCAAAAATGGAGAATTTGGCACTCATCAAAACTCATTCACTGCAGTGGCACCAGAGAATCTGAGCTGCGGACAAGGTCAGAGATTTCAGCAATTATCTCAATCTACTTTAGGTGATGAGCCGTGGGATCTATCTTCCGCTTATGATGTTAATCATAGCATACCATAACATACAAATCATATGCTTTGCCTCTTCATTTCATCTTTTCTTTTGCTTAAAAACATTGCAACTACCTACAAGTCACATGTTTTTAATGCATTATGGCCTTGTTTTATAGATAACAAAATGTTTGCCACTCTTGTGCAGTAACCTGCAATTCTACCTAACCTACTTTAATTCAATTTATTTTGATCTGCATGCTAAGTATGATGAGATATCACAGAACATTAAATTGCCTACCTTCACATTTCTCAGAATCTTCCTCAATAACTATAAGACTAATTGACAGGCATAAACAATGACATATCATAACAGCATGTTGTGACATGTTTTCTTGATCTGTTTAAAAGCTCCCAGTGAATAAGGTTAAACATCCTCATAAAATTGCAGTTATTGACCCTAATTTTGAAGTTATGATGACAGCAATGTGTGCAGTTATACACAGAAATAAGAGAGTTGCTACTTTTAAAGTAGTAATTTGCTACTGTTCCACATGCTGTGCAGCAATCTTTAGAACTTTCCATTTTATGTTATAATAAACCATTAAAAACATATGAAAAAATTAGGCTTTGCTTTTGAGACACAAGTAACTTTGGCAGAACTATTCTGAACTGCCTCTCTGGCTTGGAAAATTAATTTTACCTTTGCGTAATGCCAAATATTTTGATGATAAACCTTCCATAAATTTTAATATATGTTTTGAAAAGCTCATTACATTTCAGTTTCTAATATCAATGTTCAAATCTTTATTTGCCCCTCTCTTATAAAAAATGAAGAATAATTTTACTTTCTGGTTTGCTGTCCATGAGAATTCTTCAATGTAATTGACTGCTTACCCTCCTTGATGAAATCATGTTGCTAAATGTCTGGTGATCTGCTTGACTTGGTGTCTAATTTAAACTAACATTGAGAAAAGGCAAATCCTCACCATAATGATCGCAAGATCTTTGTAGACAACTTTCTTTAAGATCATCACTAAGTGCCACTGCTTTGCTGCTGACTGCAAAATCTGGGCTATTATAATTGGTATGCACTGAAAAGATTGTTCTCTTCCGACATTAATGCTTTAAACTAAACAAATTGGAAATAAAATTTTGGGCAAAGTAATCACATGTTCAGATAGATACCCAAAGATTTTCCCATGTTGTAACTGACACCTAATCACAAGAGCTGAAAATACCTCCCAATCATAAAAGCAGAAACACCTTAAAACTTTTGTGCTTTGTGAGATTATGTTCTACAGCCAACTATAAATGAAACAAGTATATATAAATGTATTATTGCAGCATTTTATGCAAATATATGCAGTACTTTATGTTTTCCTCTTTTGTGCTAATTAATCACGTCTCTAACTTACTTACATTTCATCATGACTTCAAGACAGACCCATAATTTGAAATATGCCACCATAGAGATATAGGTCTCTATAGACTACATAGGCTACACAATTCCTTAATTACTCAGCACAGCTTTTCATTTTGCAACTTCATTTTGATATAGATTTAATTCCCCTGATAATCAGATGTCTATGATTATATCTGGCAATTCTCCTTTTGTACTCACATTGCCCTCCTGCTACCCATTTGATTCCGATCCACCAGAGGGTAAACATTGTGAAGTGATGATATACGTGCAGAAAGCTGACCTGGTTAAATTTCTTCCTTAATATAAAGAATGCTGTGTCCAAATATTCAATCCCTTTCGAAACATAATACCACCACAAGGCCGAGGCTATCTGTGATTAACAAGAAAACATTGTAATGAATAAAACTATTTCAACTATTAAAAAAATGAATTTAACAAGTAAATTTCTAAAATAATATTTTTACAAAATTGTAAAATAAAAATGGCAAAAACTGGAAATCTGAACCAAAATCGTCACTTGAAATTTTAAAAAACTCATTTGTGGGATGTGGGTGTCACTGACTAGGCCAATATTTATTAACCATCTCTAGCCTTTTTGTTATGCATGAAGGAAAACTAATGTTTGAAAGGCAAAAAGTTTGTACGACACTCCAAAAAAGTTGCTATCAGTAGAAGTGCAAGAAACTATGTTGGAAAAACCTAACTAGTTTATTAATGTCCTTTAGAGAATGAAACCTGCCATTCCTACCTGGTCTATTCTTTCTGTAAACCTAGATCCATACCAAAGTGGTTAACTTTTAACTGTCCTCTAAAATGTCTGTGCAAGCAGTTCAATAGTACCTCCTAAGAGTAATAAGGGATGGAGAATATCCCTTCAAACAACACCCACATACCAAGAATTAATTTTTAAAAATGAATAATCATTCCAATAGTATGATTGTTACATATCAAAAAGCTTTTAACAAAAACGAAGGAAGGAAGGAACATAAGGATAGCTAGACAACATGAAGTTGGGTTACATATCAGAGGACGTGATTTTGAGCAAAAGATGGAGACGATCAGGGATGGGGTGATGTAGAGAAGTGCCGATTGGTTTCTCTGAAGAGAGACATGCCAGTTTTCTCACCGGAAACATACTGCCATTTTTTTGGTAAGATTTCACTCAGGGTGTATTTTGCAGCTTATTATAAGCAACGCTATGGCACACGTTTCCTGGAAACAAAAGTCATTTCTATTTAAATACTAAAAATCTCTCCCCTCCTCCCCACCACCCCCAAACCTCACCTTAAATCCTTTCTTTCCAAATGATTCTCAATGATCTCTCTCAAACTGAAACACACTTTACCATGGGGATGACAGAGAGATACTATTTGACATTGCATTGCAATGAAGGAAATGAAACATCGCCAGAGGGAAATTATATGTTTAGCAGTATTGGAAAGCAAAACTATATGGATGAAGGCATATGGGCATTAAAGCATCGGAAAAGACGATATGCACGTGCATTGGCATATTCCTGTCCAGGACATAGACGATGCTGGAATAAAGAATACATGCATTTATCTTAAATTTTTAACAATTATTTATTCAGGGGATGTGGACATCACTGGCTGGGGCCTTGAACTGAGTGGCTTGCTACTTTCCATGCCATTTAAGAGTCAACCACATTATAGTGGGTCCAGAGTCTCATGCAGGCCAGATTTCCTTCCCTAAAGGACATTAGTGAACCTGACAGGTTTTTACAACAATTGATTATGGTTTTATGGTCATCGTGAGATTTGTAATTCCAGATTTTATTGAATTCAAATTTCACCATCTGCTCAGGTGGGATTTGATTCCAGAGCCCTAGAGCATTCCTGTGGGTCTTGGGATTGTCACTGGACTAGTTATCCAACTATTCTGGTAGCTCCAATGTACAGGAGGATGAGAATAGGGAGGTCATATATAAGGTTTCTAGGTTGCAGCAGAGTATTGGCAGGCGGGAGGGTGGTTGAAGTGTGTATATTTTAATGCGAGGAGCATACGCAATAAGGTGGGTGAACTTGCAGCATGGGTTGGTACCTGGGACTTTGATGTTGTGGCCATTTCAGAGACATGGATAGAGCAGGGACAGGAAAGGTCGTTGCAGGTTCCGGGGTTCAGATGTTCAGTCAGAGCAGAGAAGGTGGTAGAAGAGGGGGAGGCATGGCATTGTTAGTCAAGGACTGTATTACGGTGGCAGAAGGGATGTTTGATGTGGACTTGTCTATTGAGGTCGTATGGGCTGAGATTAGAAACAAGAAAGGAGAGGTCACCCTGCCGTGAGTTTTTTTTATAGGCTTCCAAAAAGTTCTAGAGATGTAGAGGAAAGGATTGCAAAGATGATCCTGGATAGGTGCAAAAGTAACAGGGCAGTTGTTATGGGGGACTTTAACTTTACAAATATCGATTGGAAAAGCTATAGTTCAAGCACGTTAGAGGGGACAGTTTTTGTCCAATGTGTGCAGGAAGGTTTCCTGACACAGTGTGTTGATAGGCCAACAAGAGGTGAAGCTACATTGGATTTGGTACTGGGTAATGGGCCAGACCAGGTGTTAGACTTGGAGGTAGGTGAGCACTTTGTTAATAGCGACCATAATTCGGTTACGTTTACCTTAATGATGGAAAGACATAGGTGTATACTGAACGGCAGAAGTTATAGCTGGGGGAAAGGTAATTATGAGGCTATTAGACGAGATTTAGGATACATAGGTTGGAGTAGGTAACTGCAGGGGCTGGGAACAACTGAAACGTGGAGCTTATTCAAGGAGCAGCTACTGCGAGTCCTTGACAAATATGTACCTGTCAGGCAGGGAGGAAGTGGTTGAGCGAGGGAACCGTGGTGTACTAAAGAAGTTGAATCTCTGGTGAAGAGGAAGGAGGAGGCTTATGTAAAAATGAGACATGAAGACTCAAGGCACTGAAGAGTTACAAATTAGCCAGGAAAGAGCTAAAGAGAGTGTAAAGAAGAGCTAGAAGAGGACATGAGAAGACTTTGGCGGATAGGATCAAGGAGAACCCTAAAGCTTTCTACAGGTATGTCAAGAATAAAAGATTGGTTAGGGCTAGCTTAGGGCCAGTCAGAGATAGTAGTGGGAAGTTCTGCGTGGAGCCTGAAGAGATAGGAGAGGCACTAAATGAATATTTTTCGTCAGTATTTACGCAGAAAAGAAGTCAATGTAGTCGAGGAGAATACTGAGATACAGAATTTTAGACTAGATGGGATTGAGGTACATAAGGAGGAGGTGTTAGCAATTCTTGAGAGTATGAAAATAGATAAGTCCCGTGGGCCGGATGGGATTTACCCTAGGATTCTCTGGGAGGCTAGGGAGGAGATTGCAAAGCCTTTGGCTTTGATCTTCATGTCATCATTGGCTACACGTATTCTGCCGGAAGACTGGAGGATAGCAAATGTTGTTCAAGAAGGGGAGTAGAGACCATCCTGGGAATTATAGACCGGTGAGTCTTACTTCTGCTGTGGGCAAAGTTTTGGAAAAAATTATAAGGGATAGGATTTATAATCATCTAGAGAGAAATAAATTGATTAGAGATAGTCAACACGGTTTTGTGAAGGGTAGGTTGTACCTCACAAACCTTATCGAGTTTTTTGAAAAGGTGACCAAAGAGGTGGATAAGGGTAAGGCAGTTGACATGGCGTATATGGATTTTAGCAAAGCATTTGATAAGGTTCCCCATGGTAGGTTACTGCAGAAAATGCAGATGCATGTGATTGAGGGTGATTTAGCAGTTTGGATCAGGCATTGGCTAGCCGATAGAAGACAAAGGGTGGTGGTTGATGGGAAATATTCAACATGGAGTTCAGTTACAAGTGGTGTACCTCAGGGATCTGTTTTGGGGCCACTGCTGTTTGTCGGTTTTATAAATGACCTAGATGAGGGTGTAGAAGGACGGGTCAGTAAATTTGCTGATGATACCAAAGTCGGAGGAGTTGTAGACAGTGAGGATGGATGTTACAGTTTGCAGAGGGACACAGATAAGCTGCAGAGCTGGGCTGAGAGGTAGCAAATGGAGTTTAATGCGGAAAAGTGTGAGGTGATTCACTTTGGTAAGAGTAACGGGAGTACAGGGTATAGGGCTAATGGAAGGACTCTTGGTAGTGTTGACGAGCAGAGAGATCTCGGTGTACATGTGCATAGATCCCTGAAAGTTGGCACCCAGGTTGATAAGGTTGTTAAGAAGGCATACGGTGTGTTAGCTGTTATTGGTAGAGGGATTGAATTTCGGAGCCATGAGGTCATGTTGCAACCGTAGAAAACTCTGGTGCAGCCGCACTTGGAGTATTGCGTACAATTCTGGTCGCTGCATTACAAGAAGGATGTGGAGGCATTGGAAAGGGTGCAGAGGAGGTTTACCAGGATGTTGCCTGGTATGGTGGGAAGGTCTTACGAGGAAAGGCTGAGAGACTTGAGGTTATTTTCGTTAGAAAGAAGAAGGTTACGAGGTGACCTAATTGAGGCATACAAGATGATCAAAGGGTTAGATAGGGTGGATAGTGAGAGCCTTTTTCCTTGGGTGGTGATGGCTAACACGAGGGGACATAGCTGTAAATTAAGGGGTGGTAATTATAGGACTGATGTTAGAGGTAGGTTCTTTACTCAGAGGGTAGTAAGGGGGTGGAATGCCCTGCCTGCCGTAGTTGTGGACTCGCCAACTTTAAGGGCGTTCAAATGGTCAGTGGATAGCATATGGATAACATGGGAATAGTTTAGGTTAGAGGGTCATTAGATTGGTTCCAATGGTTGGTGCAACATCGGGGGCCGAAGGGCCTGTACTGCGCTGTAATGTTCTATGTTCTATTCATCTGCCTCCACATCTTAAATACAAGTTAAGATATGAAAATGTTCCTGCCCATTACTTGTCTATTAAAATTTTAAGTGTTAGTTCTCAGGAATTGCACAACTAAGGAAAGTATTTACCCGCACTTCATTGACATCATCAGTGTAGTTCACAGTCTGGCAAATATAACTGTATCCTGCTGCTCTTGCTGCAAAGAAGAGCTGTGAAGAATAATAAATAATCATAAGTGATGGTACAGTTGAGCAAAAAGAACAGACTGCAATATATTTTATGTCTGAGGTTGAAAAACTATAAATTTCTATTTCATAGAATCATAGAATTTTAATGGCCCAGCAAGTCTGCACCTGCTCCCAAAAGAACTACCCAGCTCGTCCCATTCTCCAGCATCAACTCTCCAAATTCATCACTTTCAAATATGTATCCAGCTTTCTTTTGAAACCTATAGAATTTGCTTTCATCACTCTCCCAGGCAGCACATTCCAAATCCCAACAATGCTCTGAGTAAAGGTGTTTCTCCTCCTCTCACTCCTAGCTCTCCTGCTGACCATCTTGAAATTGTGATCCCCTAGTCACTCAGGTAGCAACTAGTGGAAACAAAGTCTCCTTCTTTGTCAAAATTGATAATTTTAAACACCTCAATAAAGTCACCTTTTAATTTTCACTGCTCTAAGGAGAATAAGCCCAATTTCTGTAATCTTTCCATGTTTCCTCATTCCTGGTATAACTCTAGTAAATCTCCTTTGCACACTCTCTATGACTTTAACATCCTTCTTTAAAGGAAGTGCTCAGACCTGCACACAATATCCCAAATGTGGTGTGACCAATGACTTGTAGAGATGTAGCATCGCTTCCTTGCTTTTATCCTCCATGCCCCTATTTATAAATCCAAGGATCCTATAAGCCTTCTTAACAATTGTTTCAATTTGCTTAGTCACCTTCAGAGAATTATGTACTAGAACTCGAGGTCCCTCTGCTCCGATACTCCCCTCAGCCTGTATTTTCTACCCATGTTTCTTTTACCAGAATGCATTACCTCACATTTCACCGCATTGAAATTCATCTGCCAGGTGTCTGTCCATTTAGCCAACAGTCAATGTCCCTGAAGCTGCTCAGCATCATCCTTACAATTCACTATTCTCCCTAGCTTAGCATCATCTGCAAATTTAGAGATTTTGCCATCAATACCCATCTCTAAATCATATATATATATAAATCAGAAAAAGCAAAAGATGCCAACACTGATCCCTGGGGAACTTGCCTTCAGTCTGAAAAATGCCCATCTATTACTAACCCTCTGTTTCCTATCCCCTAGCCAACTTGTAATCCATGCTGCCAAAGACCCGTCAATCACTAACATTTCTAATTTGGTAACCAACCTGCCACATGGCATCATATCAAATGCTTTCTGAAAGTCCAAAAATACAACATCTGCAGCATTACCCTCATCCATTGCCTATGTCACCTTGTCAAAGAACTCAGTTCAATTTGTCCAACATGACCTGTCCTAGACAAAGCCACATTGACAGTCTAGTATCAACTTATTTTTCTCGAAGCAGATATCTTATCCTGTATTATGGCCTCCATAAATTTTCCCATTATTGATATTGATGACACAAAGATGAGTGGAAAAGCAAATTGTGCGGAGGGTGTGGAAAGTCTGCAGAGAGATCTGGATAGGCTGAGCGAATGGGCGAGGACCTGGCAGATGGAGTACAATGTTAGCAAGTGTGAGGTTATCCACATTGGCAGGAATAATAGTAGGAGGGATTATTATTTAAAGGGCGAAAAGCTGCAGCATGCTACGGTGCAGAGGGACCTGGGGGTCCTTGTGCACGAATCACAAAAACCCAGTCTGCAGGTGTAGCAGGTGATCAGGAAGGCGAATGGGATGTTGGCCTTTATAGCGAGGGGGATTGAATATAAAAGTAGGGAGGTCTTGCTGCAACTGTACAGGGCACTGATGAGGCCACAGCTGGAGTACTGTGTGCAGTTTTGGTCCCCTTATTTGCGGAAGGATATATTGACCTTGGAGGGAGTGCAGAGAAGGTTCACTAGGCTGATGCCGGAGATGAGGGGTTAGCCTATGAGGAGAGAATGAATAGACTGGGCCTGTACTCATTGGAGTTTAGAAGGATGAGGGGGGATCTTATAGAGACTTACAAGCTAATGAAGGGGCTAGTCAGGGTAGAGGTAGAGAGATTCTTACCGCTTACAAAGGAAAACAGGACTAGAGGGCACAGCCTTAAAATAAGAGGGGTGTCAGTTTAGAACAGAGTTGAGGAGGAACTTCTTCACTCAAAGGGTGGTGAATCTCTGGAATTCTCTGCCCATTGAAGTGGTGGCGGCTACCTTGTTGAATATATTTAAGTCACGGGTAGATAGATTTCTGATAGACAGGGGAATTAAGGGTTATGGGGAGAAAGCGGGAAAGTGGAACTGATCCACTTCAGACCAGCCATGATCTTACCGAATGACGGGGCAGGCTCGAAGGGCTAGATGGCCTACTCCTGCTCCTATTTCTTATGTTCTTACATCAAGCTGGCAGGTCTGTCGAGATTATCCTTTACTCTTTATCAACAGCATCACATTCGCAATCTTCCAGCCCCTTGGGACTACTTCTGTGTTCAGAGAGGCCTGGAAAATTTTTGTCAACTGCTCCACAATTTGCTCCCTTACCTCTCCCAGTAATGTAGGATACGTCCCATCCAAGCCTGGTGACTTCTCCACCTGGAGAGCTGCCAGCCTTGTTAGCAACTCTTCTTTACCTATCACTTTACTGTTCAGGTGCTCAACACCCATATTTTCAACTCAGCTTTCGTCACCATCTTCTAATTTGGTAAACACAGCAACAAAGTATTCATTTAGTACCTCTGCCATACCCTCTGCTTCAGTGATCAGTTTACCCAGCTTGTCCCTTATGGGCTCCATTCTATCCTTCACTAGTCTTTTACCAATAATATATCAGAACATTTTACTATTTGTTCTGGTGCAGCCTGCCATCCTTTCCTCATGCTTCCTCTTAGCCTTCTTTATTCCAGCTTTAGCCTCCTGCATTTGAGATACTCTTCCTGATTTCTAATGCTATTGTTATTCTGGCATGCATCATATGCCTCTTTTCTCTTCCTTACTTTCTCATCAATATCCTCAGTCATTCAGGGCACCCTAGTTTTGGATACCCCGTATTTATTTCTCATTTGTATGTACCTTGCTTGCACCCTATGGATCTCTCTTTTGAAAGTCTCCCATTTTTCATTCACTGTTTTATCCACCAAAATGTGTTTCCAAACAACCTGCTCCAGTTCAACTTTTAGAAGAATAGCGAAAGGTCTCAATTAAATGAGCATCGATGGTAATGTGGTTGTGATTCTTTCACAAGGTTGTTTTTTGCTAGATATATGCTTCTCACATGCAAATTTCAACAACATATAATAAAGGAAATAAATAGAAGATCTTGTAATTAGCTAGAAATACCTTTAGATCATCAAAATTTAGTGTCAGCAATCATTTTGCATTTCCCATTTTACAACAATGATTGTAGTTCAAAAGTACTGCATGGGCTGTTAAAGCACTATAAGATGCCCTGAGACTGTGAAAGATGCTATAGAAATGTGAGTCTCTCTTCTAAATTTACAGATGAACTAATATATTTTCTCATTTATTATTAGGCAAACAGGAGTCACTCATGAAACATTGGATTTGGAGGCTACTTAGTGCTGGTGATCATTCTTTAGCTTGTACTGGCAGCCTATGTTTTTGAATGTGAGGAAAATCTGCTATCTTCTAGGTAAATGATGGGCAAGATCAGCTTGGTCAGCATCTTAATTCCTTCTTATAGTGCCCTGAATTACAGTTGGAGGAATGAAAGAATGGGAAGGAAAGTACTTTGTATATTCAGAGGTTGTAAAAGCTAAGTTCACTGCAGTCAATAAAGCACTTCTGAAGTGCAGTCACAATTGTAATGCCGAGAAATGTTCTTGCCAATATGGACACTGAGGTAAGTGATAATGAGGTAAATGACCAAATAGGTCATCTGTTTTGCTGCAACATAGCTTGAGCCAACTTTCATCAGGTGTCAAGCAGAAAAGACGTAATTACAAATGAGAAAATTGTGGAGATAACTTACTGATTTTTCCTCTGTCATTTACATACCAAAGGAAAAACAGACAGAATAGATATTCTGCTGCAGTGCCCATCTATTTCTCAGGAACTTGTAATTAATCTATCCTTTCAGTCTTTCCAGCTTTCACAGAATATCTCCATATGGAAATGCTGCCAAGATTGGCAATTCATCACCTTGAGATTCAAATGCTGTATGCTCTGAATTCCATCAGATTGAACAGGCTACTGCTCACTTTTTTACCAAAGAGAAGACTAAAAGGTGCCCTGATAGAGGTCTTTAAAATTATGAAGTGGTTCGCTAATGTAAATGTAGAGAATGTTACCACTTGTGGTGAAGCCCAAAATTAGGGGCCATTGCTTTAAGACAGTCACTAACAAATCTAATAGGACTTCAGAAGAAATCTCTTTAGCCAGAGAATGGTTAGAATAGAATAGACAGAGAATGGTTAGAATAAAATAGAATCCTTACAATGCAGAAGGGGGCCATTCGGCCATTGAGTCAGCACCGACCACAATCTCACCCACACTCTATTCCTGTAACCTCACACATTTACCCCGCTAATCCCCCTGACACCAGGGTCAATTTAGTAAGGCCAATCAACCTATCCTGCACATCTTTGAACTGTGGGAGGAAACCGGAGCACCCGGCGGACACAGGGAGAATGTACAAACTCCACACAGACAGTAACCCATGGTGGAATTGAACTCGGGTCCCTAGCACTGTGAGGCAGCAGTGCTAACCATTGTGCCCCGTGGCCCCACAATAAATGATTGAGGCTTAAAGCATATATGAATTTGAGGGGAATTTAGATACATGCATGAGGGAGAAAGGGCAAGAACAATCTTGATAGAGCAGGATGATGTAAGAAGGGAGCAGATAGTGATATATAAACACCGGCACAGACATTAGGCCCAATGGGTTTTTTGTGTTCTGTAGGTATTACAGAATGTTTTCTCCAATTAAAATCTTAACATTCACAAATCTAAATAACAAACTTCTGGAAGAAATGGCAAAAGCAACCCCAACAGAGTATATGGTTAAGATAGGCTAACCTCTTTAAAGATGTAGAAATTTAGTATAACCATTCCAAAGTTGTAGAAAATAAGCAGAGATCGTAGCTGAAAAGGCTCCCTGTTCTTCATCCATTTTGGACCCAGCCACACAAAGAGTAGGTAAAGGCTGCTTACTGCCAATGTAGGCAGGGGAGACTGCATCAAAGTCCAGTTTTCCACTCGTTTGTCTGTTAAAATAATGAACCAATTGTAAACGTGTTTTCATTTTAAAAATATAGCAAATAATTCAGCTTTCAAATCAAACTGCGATTATATTAGTAATATTTAATTCACAGTTCAGAAATTCATCACCTATAAAACTTCTTAAGTTTGGATTGCTAAACTTCGTTTCATTATTCCAACAGCATAATGTCAATAAAACTAGTTTTGGGAGAAGGAAACCAGGAGTCATGGAATAGCACAGCTACTGGTCTACTGGTCTTGGAACGAATACCAACATAGAAGCAGTTTTAGCGAAAACTCTGAATCATCCAGACTAGATATGTTAGTTTTTTCCAGCATTTTCTGTTTCAGATTCCAGCATCTGCAGTAATTTGCTTTCATTATTGGAGCAGTTTTAGTTGTTCTCTCTTACACAGTTCTGTAGCTTCACACAATCCAATTGATCTCTCAGTACACAGCGGCCATTATACCCCTTACAGTTTTGAACTGTGAATTTCTCCAACTATCTTCATGCTGCACCTACAGATAGCACCACTGACAGATCCACAATCTTGTTTCATTTCTCTTGGATATACATGAATAAAAACTATTCAGAAAGCAATGAAAAATTACAAATGTAATTTAAATGTGCATACTGTCCAGCTGGTGCCCCTGTTCCAGAAGAAAAATATAAAGATGCTTCATAGGTGTGCACTGAAGGTTGTCTGATGTGGCAGTTGACTCCTGGGGTGGCTTTGAAGAATCTGACAGTTTCATGCTGTGGTAACCTATACTTATAAAGGAAGAACAATTCTTGATCCAGATGTCTGCGCATCAATGTACGCCAGATGGTACATCTCTGGAACACCGGCACTGTGAAGAGGAATTAATGAAATCGAGTCTTCGCTGAGGAGAGGGGGGGTCTAAGAAACTCCTGACGAAACATCCAGCCTAGTCAAAGCATCTCATGGAAAATATCTACATATAGTCTGTCAGTGTAACATTTGTTTCATCTGCCACCTCCTAACTCTTATATCAGTGAATATCCTGCAGGATTGCTCCCAGACTGTTGAAATTGTGATCTACTATTCCCCAACATCTCTACATTTTCTATATACTGATAAAGAGTCCCTTTCAATCAGCCTAGTTGATCACATTTCACCTCTAGAGGTACCTGTTTGCAGTAGAACTGTAACTTTTGGGTTATGAATACATGCAAAAGATTTTTACCAGGGCTTGAAACAGATTTGGATACATGACTGAAAGTAATCCTAACATGTAGTGTTGCTAACAAAGATGATCAGGCTTATTCAGTGTTCACTTGTATCTCTGGAAACAAATCTCATGAATGCACCATTACTGTTGAGGAACGTAGCCTAACTGAGAGCGCATCAGGCTACACTTTCGAAGAACAGGAGCTGAAATTCTTTGTAAAGAAGAAAGAGCTTTGAAGTACTTTATGACTGTGTTTGATGACCTATATGAGCCAATTCATAAAATCAGTCTTACTTGTGTCGGCCATTTAAATACACAATTTGCAGTTTTTAAATCAGCCACAATTTGTCTCTTAATTAATGTTGACTTTGGATTTTAGAGCATAACCAAGGTGGCATTTAAAGTTTGCTTTCTTTGAAGTAAAAGTTTTTCTGTTTTAAGCCACAGAATCATATGGCTTCATTCTATGAGTAAATGACTGGGAATTCGGAGTTTTTTTTAAAAAAGTTACTGGTTTCTACTGAGATTATAACACATTCCAACAACACTGGTTGATGCATCAGCATCACACTTAAAAAGTACAACATAATCCAAGAAAAAGCAGTCTTGTTTTATTAGCAGAGAATTAAGTAATTTAAACACCTCTCTCATCACCACAGTACCAAAGTATTCAGTGGAACATAGGGGTTTTCCAAAGGATGAAAAGAAAAATTAGTTAGCATTCCCCAGGACTTCACACTGGCAAGTTCCTTAGATTAAATATTGAGATAAACGTAGATATCATAGGAACACAAGCTAAGACTAGTTTTTATACATGTTAATATGAGAGATATTTTTCAAATTGTGTAACTTTAGAAAGTTGAAAATGTGAAAAAATACATTCGAACTGGATAAAATATTCACAAAATTCTACAATGGCTCTTAATCAGCATAGTGAATCAACAAACAGAAGTAGGCTTGTTAGAAGCCAAGATTAAGTTGTTTTACAGTTAGCAAATTGTTGTGGCATTTAATTACTGTACTCAGATCTTGCTGATGTGACACTTTGGACTACTCTATAACGAATGACTACATGATTAATGGAATTCACTTGCCAGATTTACTGCTGAGTGAAACTATAAAACCAATTCATTTTGCATAATTTCCCATATCCTTCATAATTGTAAATACAAGCCAAGAACTACTAAGTACAAGTTTGATTTTTCCCCCAATAATGACAATGATAGACAGTTTAAACACCGCTGCAGAATGTGTCAGGTTATTTATGTCAAAACCTGCTATGAATATATTCCCAAAGCGTAAACTTCAAAGTTTGACTTTCAGATAGAACATAGAACAGTACAGCACAGTACAGGCCCTTCGGCCCTCAATGTTGTGCCGAGCTATGTCCAAACTCAAGATCAAGCTATCCCACTCCCTATAATTCTGGAGGGATAAAATTAAATTAAAACACAATTAAACAAAAAGCTTGCATTGATAGCATAGTCTTTAAGGATGTAAAATATAGGAGAAATGGGTAATTTGATTCTTTGTGCCTGCTCCACCAGTGAAATGCTGACTGACCTACTACTTCATATCCTTTATTTCCCTTCATATTCAAAAATCTATCACTCTCAGCCTGAATATATTCAATGACTGAGCATCCATAGCCCTCTAGCATTAAAAATTCCAAAATTCAAAACCTTTTGAATGAAAAAATTTCTCCTCATCCCAGTCCTAAGCAATTGACCACTTACTCTGAGATTATGTCCACATGTTCAATTCCATCCTATAGCCCAGCATTTACCATGTCAAGCCCCCAAAGAATAAAATATTTTAATAAGATCACATCCAAATCTTCTAAACTTCAGGAAATTTAGGCCTAGTCTACTCAATCTGTCCTTCAAGAACAACCCCACCCTCCATCCCAGAATCATTCTTGTAACCTTTTATTACACTCCTATGGCAACTACATCCTTTCTTTGGCAAGGAGACCAAAACTGGTATTCCAGGTGTGGTCTCATCATGGCCCTATACAATTGTGGTAGCTCTTTTATAATCTGATGCCTTTGTGTTTAAGGCTATTATCATTTGATTTCCTAATTATTAGTTATTCCTGCAAGACTGGCAAGTTAACTTTCTGTGATTTGTGTGCAAGGGCATCCAGGTCATTTTGAGTACCAGTATTAAATGCTATAAAATATCCAAAGGGGATTTATAGCAGCAGTATCAAATAAAATTTAACACTGAACCACAGAAGGAGTTACAAAGAAAGTTGACTAAGCACTGATAAAAGGGCTAGGTTGTGAAGGGCATCCTAAAAAAACAAGGGGTAGATGAGCAGAGGATTCAGAGAGGAATTTGTAGAGCTTTGGGTCCAGACAGCTGAAAGAATGATTATAAAGAGAGTGTCAGTTAAAGCATTAGGTGTTCAAACAAAAACCTCATTACCTTTCTACTCACTCTAGCCCAGAACCAGTATGCTATAGTTCTCAGCATGTATGCACCAATTATGGAAGCTACAGATGAATCCAAAGAGGAACGTTACTTCAGCCTCGAACAGTCGTTGGCCCCAACTCCAACGGACGACAAACTGATCCTTCTCGCTGACTTCAATGTCAGAATTGGAAATGTCACAGACCTCAGGGGAGGTGTAAGAGAGGGGACAGGGAAATCCAACATCAACAGTATCCTGTCCCTGACAAAATGCCTAGAACAGAGCCTTGCCATAACCAACTGCAAGCAGTTAGGAAGGCGAATGCTATATTGGCAAGTAGACTTGAGTACCACAGCAAGGATAAATTACTGCAGCTGTACAGAGCCATGGTGAGACCACACCTGAAATATCGCGTGCAATTCCTTATCTAAGAAAGGATCCTATAATTTAAAAAAAGTCTAGGCCTTCAGATGCTGGCTTAATTTGATCCAGGCAGTACTATTGCTTCTCAAAAGTTTAATACTGATGGGCTGTAGAAGATCACCATGAACTTCAGGAAAGTAGGGGGAACCAACAACAGTACCAAATTCCATGTTTGGGACAGAGGGGGCAGGGGTGCGAGTATGTAAAGAGAGTGTGAGCACAAAGTGAAACGTGTGTACAGAAAATGGGACAAAGAGCTTATATGTGCGCAAAGTACTCAAAACAAAATTTTGAAAAAAATCACAACAAAATAACTGTTAACCAATCAATCCAAAGTAGGAAAACTACAAATGAACCATCAGTAAACCATAAAAAGCTACCAACTTTAATCAAGCACAAGACTAACTGAATCATTTAAAATAACTCCCTAAACTTTTAGGAATCATTTGATTTTCAAGCTACTCAAGAAAATAAAAAATGGCATTAAAAGCAAAAAGAGGGTTGTAATTTTCTCAGTGACAATCAGTTTTGGATTGCTACTCTGTGCTCAATTACTTATTCTAAATTTTTTCCATGCTTGTCTCGCCTGACTCAGGCCGGGTGAGATCCAGGCAGCGCAGCTGTCCTTGAGGCCCAGCATTGAAGTCCAACTCTGCCAAAGTGGAGAAGAAAACACATCCTCTTTCACAGACTAGCTGCTGCTCTGTCTAAGCTAGTGATTAGACTTGGGATTGTGGGGGGAGTTCGGGGTGTGGGGGGACACAAGGTCTGAGGAGCTTGTCAGATAGGAGGGTGAGACCAGGTGATGTCATGAAAAATTGGGCCTACAAGGGTAGGGGAAGAGCTCAGTTAGGTGGCGGGTGAGGTGGTGGAGGGGTGTTTTGTGCCTCGGGAATGGGAGGGGTCATTAGCCCACAGGCAAAGGAAGAGGTGGAGGTGAGAATGGAGTTCTATAGGGGGCGGGATGATCATTGGTGTGGGTAGGTCTGGGTCTTCACAAAACTTGCCTAAAGTTAAGAGAGGTTTAATTCTTCTAACATTTTCTAAGTAACTATTGGCATAACCCTTTTGGAACCATGCAAAGTTTGCGATTTTATTCCCAGCACATGGCAGCTGCCCAGAGAAAGTTTGCAATTCTGGGCATATGTCAAGCAAACCCTTGCCTGTGGAGTTCAGAGCTGGGCCCCCCAACACATCTGGGGATACCTGCCCCAATCCAACACTGGGAAGCTTAGAAGTTGCGGCCCAATTGGGCTTGAATTACCTCACTTTTGGACAGGGTGCACACTGTGATAACTTTTGATGCAGAAGCTGAACAGAAAGGAATATTTTAATTTCTTTAAAAAGTTTATGGAAACTGCATTGTTTGAAAAGGACTTTTAAGAGTTTGTATCAATTGTAATAGGACAAATTGCAATTTTCTCAGATAATAATAAATACTGGTCCATGTGACCTGCCGACGACTGACCTAGAAGCAATATCAACAGGAAGAAAATAAATCATGTAGCTGGCAGACACCAAGGAGAGCTACAAGGATGGTGAAAGACCAGTTGCAGACAAAGAGAAAGCAGGCAGAGACAAAAAAAAAGGCAAGGAGAAGCTATCACTCTGGTCTGAAAAGGAGACAGGAGCTCTTGGAGGCAATGCGTAAGCTGGCTAAAAAGGTCAAATACCTGGAAAGAGGTGTGAAGATCTCAGAGACACTGAAAGAGCTTATTGTTAGTGGCCAAATCTTTTTATCCTTTCACAGGATACAGGTGTTGCTGGCAAGCCAGCATTTATTGCCATCCATAATTGCCCCCGAGAAGATGCTGATGAGCCACATTAGAAAAGAGGCTATTTGGCCCATGGAGTCTGCATCGACCACAATCCCATCTAGACCCCAGCCCCATATCCCTACATATTTACCCGCTAATCCCTCTAACCTATGCATCTCAGGACTCTAAGGGGCAATTTTTAGCATGGTCAATCAACCTAACCCACACATCTTTGGACTGAGAGAGGAAACCGGAGCACCTGAACAAAACTACACAGACATGATGGGAATGTGCAAACTCTACACAGACAGTGACCCAAGCTGGGAATTGAACCCAGGTGATTTACCAAGATGTTGCCTGGTATGAAGGGCATTAGCTATCAGGAGAGATTGGAGAAACTTGGTTTGTTCTCACTGGAACAACGGAGGTTGAGGGGTGACCTGATAGAAGTCTACAAGATTATAAGGGGCGTGGACAGAATGGATAGTCAGAAGCTTTTTCCCAGGGTGGGAGAATCAATTACTAGGGGACGTTGGTTTCAGATGTGAGGGGCAAGATTTAAAGGAGATGTACGAGGCAGAATTTTTTTTACACAGATGGTGGGTTCCTGGAACTCGCTGCCAAGGGAGGTAGTGGAAGTAGCTACAGTAGTGACTTTTAAGGGGCACCTTGACAAATACATGAATAGCATAGGAATAGAGGGATATGGTCCACGGAAGTGTAGAGGGTTTTAGTTAAGTGGGGCAGCATGGTCGGTGCAGGTTTGGAGGGCTGAAGGGCCTGTTCCTCTGCTGTAATTTTCTTTGTTTTTTGTTCTTTTGTCCCTGGAGCTGTGAAGCAGTAGTGCTAACCACTGTGCTGCCCATACACTCTTGAACTGCGGCTGTCCTCGTGGTGTACATCCATGGAGCAGTTAGGGAGTCCAGGATTTTGACCTAGCGACAATAAAAGAACAGTGATAATCCCAAGTAAGAATGTGTGTGGCTAAGAGGGGAGTTTGCAGCTAGTGGTGTTCCTATGCATCTGCTGCCCTTGCCCTGATACTTGGGAGAGGTCAGTGGTTTGCAAGATGGTGTCGAAGGAAGCTTGCCGAGTTGCTGCAGTGCATTGTGAAGATGATACACATTGCTGCCATTGTGCTTCAATGATGGAGGAAATGAATATTTAAGGTGGTGGATAAGGTGCCAGTCAAGCAGGATACTTAATCCTGGATAATATCAAGCTTGAACGTTGGTAGAGCTGCACTCATTCAGGCAAGTTGAGAGCATTCTATCATACTCCTGACTTGTGTCGTGTTTGGACAGGCTTTCGTGGGACTGGAAGTGTTTTACTCTCCTCAGCCTGAGTCTTGCAACCACAGTACTTGGTTTGTCCAGTTCAGCTTTGGGTCAATGGTAACCCTTAGAATATTAGTGGTGAGAAATTTGGCGATGATAATGCAACTTAATGTGAAGGAGATGGTTGTATTCTCTCTTGCTGGATATAGTCATTACCTAGCATTTGTTTGGCATAAATTTACTTGTCACTCATCAGCCCATGCCTGAATGTTGTCCATGTCTTGCTGCATGTAAACACAGATTGCTTCAGTATCTGAGGAGTCACAAATGGTGTTGAACATTCTGAATGTTCACTGTCCGATCTAGCTGATTAGCTAAAGCAATTCTGAACTTCTTTTTCCAAACTAAATACCCTATAGAGCATTAAATGTCCTGACATTCTCACCTCAGAATGTCCTTTCACTGAGCCATCTGTTCCAGCTTGACTTTCAACAGAGTGAGGATATCATTTCCAAGTCTCCAAGATCAAATTCATCCCCTCAGCTGTCTTTAAAACCTTCTAACTCATCTCTCAGCACTGACCCCATACCATTTTACAGATTTCCATCCAGCCATTATCAAAATTCTCATCCCTGTGTGGGCTATCACCTACGCCCTCTAGCAAAGTCTGTATCATTCAATTACTTCTTTTATATCTCTTTAATAGGATGGTCATCATCCTCTACTCTAGATCCCTCCATACACTGTAAGCACTCTCTTACATCCATGTTCTCAACTCCTTGAATACATCATAATCTGAACAATTTCAAACGGGCGGCACGGTGGCACAGTGGTTAGCATTGCTGCCTCACAGTGCCAGGGACCTGGGCTCGGACTCCTGGCTTGGGTTATTGTCTGTGTGGAGTTTGCATGTTCTCCCAGTGTCTGCGTGGGTTTCCTCCAGGTGCTTGGTTTCCTCCTACAGTCTGAAAGACGTGCTGGTTAGGTGCATTGACCCGAACAGACGCCAGAGTGTGGTGACTAGAGGAATTTCACAGTAACTTCATTGTTGTGTTAATGTAAGCCTTACTTATAACGAATAAATAAACTTTAACTTAACTTTAACTTAAACTTAAGGGGCTAAAGTTGGGGGGCACCCTGTCCATCACTTCCAAATTTGTTCAATTCAGAAACTTAGAAAATAGGAGAAGGTGTAGGCCATTTGGCTCATTGAGCCTGCTTCATCATTCATTGTGATCTTGGCTAATGATCCAACTCAGAAACTTGTTCTTTCCACAGCCCACTACTTTCTGGGTGAAGAGATTTCTCCTCATGTCATACTGATATTAGTTTACCCCATATCCTGAAACTGTGACCTCTGGTTTTGTACTCCCCCACCACTGGAAACATCCTTCAAGCATCTACCCTTCTAGTTCTGTTAGAATTTTATAGGTGTCTATGAGATCCCCCCCTTCACTCTTCTAAATTCCAGTGATACGATCTTTCCTCATATGTCAATCCCACCATCCCAGGAATTAGTCTGGTAAACCTTTGACAAAGGGTCATCTGGACTCGAAACATCAACTCTTTTCTCTCCTTACAGATGCTGCCAGAACTGCTGAGATTTTACAGCATTTTCTCTTTTGGTAAACCTTCGCTGCACTTCCTCCACAGCAACAGCATCCTTCCTCAGATAAGGAGACCAAAACTGCACACAATATTCTAGGTGTGGTCTTACCAAGGTCCTGTATAATTGCAGCAAGACACCCCTGCTCCTCTACTCGAATCATCTCGCTATGAAGGCCAACACACCATTTGCCTTCTTCAAAGCCTGCTACACCTACATGCTTAGTTTCAGTGACCGGTGTACAAGGACAGCCAGGTCTTGTTGCAAATTCCCATCCTTCAATCTATAGCCATTCAGAAAACAATTTGCGCTCCTCTTTTTGCTATGAAACCTCACATTTACCCACATTATACTGCATCTGCCATTCATTTGCCCACTCACTCAACTTGTCCAACTCAAACTGAAGGATCTCAACATCCTCCTCACAGCTCACCCTCCCATACAGCTTTGTTTCATCTGCAAATCTGAAGACATTATGTTTAACTCCCTCATCTAAATCATTAATAAATATTATAAATAGCTGGGGTCCCAGCAGTGATCCTCGCAGTACTCCACTAGTCACTGTGTGCCACTTGGAAAAATATATGTTCATTCCTACTTTTTATTTCCTGTTTGCCAACCAGTTTTCTAACAATTTTAATACACTACCCCCATGTCTTACGTGGAACTTGTGAAAGCCTTTTCAAAGTCCAAATAAACCACATCGACTGGCAGTCCCTCATCAACTCTACTGGTTACATCCTTGAAAAATTCAGTAGATTTTTATTTACCTTTACTGCCATACAGGAAAAAGCACATATGCACAGTATGAAAAACAAAAACATCAACAACAACATCAAATGTTACATACATAGAAATCATGCTGTTTCTAATAAGTCAGTCACTAAATTTTCAACAGAGAACAAAATCAGACAAAGCATTCCAAATACCAACAATTCTTCGTGAAAACAAAATTTGTGAATATCAAGACTTTAGCCAAATTTTTGTCAATTATTCTGATGACCACACAAAATACTATAATTGTGAGTAAATATCTTTTCAGGCTTAGAGGTTACAAGGCCATGTATCAATTTATAAACTTCCAATTAAATCAAAAATCAGCCTTCTCCTCTTCAAAGATTGTAATCCAAGAATTCTTAAATGCTCCTCATATGGTTTTCCCCTATGCATTCCATTTTCCTGGTAACAGTCTTTGCAGTCTCGCTGTAAACTGTATACTGCCCCGAAAGTGTGGATTCCAAACTGTGGCTGCACACTCCAGATGTGGGCTTACCAGCTGCTTAGAGAGTTTAAGATAAATGCTGACATCATGACTCAAAAAGGATGCAATCAGCGCTTGTAAAACATTTCCTGCCTGCTACACTGCCCGAGTCACATGATTCATAAACTTCAGATTACTTGTGACAGTCACACGTAAACCCTTTCCAATGGTTGAATGTGCTGAAGACTGGCCGTCGATGTGGTGCTGTGAATTAAGATTATTGTGGCCAAAATCAAGAACTGAACACTGTGCCACATTAAAAGTAAGCTGTCACTCCTTGGACCACTGCACCACTGCAGAGAGTTCAACCTGGAGAAGTGCAATCGAGGATCCTGGATTATTTTTCTTAACTTCCAAATAAATGTTAATGTCATTTGCATATTTCAAAACTGCACTACGCTGAATATGGCTATTAATATTACTAATATAAGCTACAAGTAAAAGAAGCCTTCAGACACTTCCTTGAGGAACTCCACAAATCATGTGTGTTGGATTTGATAATTACCCCATTAACAATGACCATTTCCACAAAGGTCCTAGAAAAGCAAATTTATCTGCTGCTAAAGTTTACCTTTAATCCCCAGTACAGGTAACTTGTTCAATAACCGCATGTGCGGCAATGAATTAAAGGGCTTTGAAAAATCCAAGTAAATTGCATCACACCACTGGCCTCTGTCAACTATAGCAATCACTTCTTCTAAAAATTCAAGGAACAGTGTGGAACACAATCCCCTGGGGTTGTCCCCAGTAAGACCACACTCTTTCAAAAAGTCCAAATGGTCTCCACAACATAAGATTCCATTAATTTTCCAATGTAAATATATGCTAACTCTGTCTGATCCTTTTAAAAGTTTCTAAAGATTTTCTTTAAATAAGTTTATTTATTAGCATCACAAGCGAACTTGCATGTGCACTGCAATGAAGTTACTGTGAAAATCCCCTAGTCGCTATACTCCAGTGCCTGTTCGGGTTCACCGAGGGAGAATTTAGCATGGCCAATGCAACTAACCAGTACGTCTTTCGGACTGTGGGATGAAAACAGAGCACCTGGAGGAAACCCATGCAGACAAAGGGAGAATATGCAGATTCCATACAGACATTGAAGCAAGCCAGCAATCAAACCTGGGTCCTTGGTCCTTGAGACAGCAGTGCTAACCGCAGTGCCACCATGCTGCCCACTGTTTTCTAAGTGCTTAGCTATTAAATCTTTTTGACTCTAGCATTTTCCTCACTACTGACATTAGGCTAACTGGTCTATAATTCCCTGTTTTCTCTCTACCTCCCTTTTTAAGTAGCGGGGTCACATTAGCCACTCAATCTGTAGGAATTGTTCCAGACTCTATACAATCTTGGAAGATGACCACCAATGAATGCATCACTATTTCCAGGGCCATTTCCTCAAGAACGCAGGGATGATCAGGTCCTGGAGATTTATCGGTCTTTATTTCCATCAATTTCCTCAGCATCATCTCCCTATTAAAACTTACTTCCTTCAATTCCTCCCTCTCACTAAACCCAGTATTTCCTGACATTTCCACATTAATTGTGTCCTCCTTTGACAAGACAGGGCCAAAATGTACACTTAGTTGATCAGCCATTTCTCTCTTCTTCCTTATACATTCCCCTGCTTCTGATTATAGAGGTCTTCACCAATTTGTCTTCACCAATCTTTTTTTCTAAAAACTTTTACGACAGTTTTTATGTTTCCCATAAGCTTACTTCCGTGCTCAATTTTCCCCTTCATAATCAATCTCTTTGTCCTCCTTTGTTGAATTATAAACTGCTCTCAATCCTCACGTCAGCTGTTTTTTCAGACCAATTTGTATGTGTCTTCCTTGAAATAATAGTCTCTAATTTCCCTTGTAAGCCATCGTTTGGCCACCTATCCCTTTATATTTTTGTGCCAAACAGAATGCGGCTCACCTATGTGCTCTTTGAATATTTGCCATTGTCTATCCACCATTATCCCTTTCAAGGAAAATTCCCCAATCTACACTGCCAACTCATGCCTCATACCATTGTACTTTCCTTTATTTAGATTCAGGACCCTAGTTTCAGAGTCTACAATGTCACTTTCCATCTTGAGGAAAAATTCTATCACACTATGGTCACTCACCCCCAAGAGGCTTTGCACAGATTACCAATTATCCCTCTCTCATTACACAATACCCAGTCCAGGATGGCTTGTTTTTCAGTTGGTTTCTTGATTATTGGTCCAAAAACTGTCCCATACACACTCCAAGAATTCTTCCCCAACAGTATTGTGACTAATCTGATTTGTCCAATCTGTATGCAGATTAAAGTCACCCATAACTACAGATGTTCCTTTATCACATGCGTCTCCAGTTTCCTGTTTAATGCCATCCCCAACATCATCATGTCAGTTTGGAGGTCTATATACAACCCCATTAATGTTTTTTGGTTTCCATTCCACCTACAGCATTAAGGCAGCCTGGCCAAAAACTCTAAAGGTATTTGATATAACTGTGATCAGTGCACTCTTGCTTTTAACCCTCTTTGATTCTCTGCAGCATTTAACATACTTGATTACTTCATACTTGACAACATCCATTCCATGTGGTTCATCTTTGGGGCATTACCCTAGTTTCTACTTCACACTGTCTCATCAATGCCAAGACAACTCAATGGCTTCTTCTCCCTCAACCAAACAACTATTTCTCATATACCCCAATGCTACATTCTTAGTCTTTTCTCTTCCGTGTCCACTGTTCCACCACTGTCAAAGTGGTTTAAGATTGAACTCACCTCTTGCTGCAGGGAAACCCATGGCAAGGGTGCACTATCAGCAGGACCAGAAGGTACCACCAGCATGAATGGCTAGAAAATTCCAGCCAGTTTCCTTAAACAGCCTGCTTAATAGACTTGGGAGCTTTCAGATATATGCTAATGACATTGAAGTTTAGTCTGGTACAATTTTTGACTCCTTAACTTCAGCTGTCCAACTGCCCAAAACTTTCTTTCATTTAACAATAATCAAGACCAAGGCCATCCTATTTCATTCGCATTAAAAAATTCTTCACCTTAACTCGAGTCTATTTTTTCCTTTGGCTGCTCCTTCAAGCTGGAGCTGAATGCGTACAATTTTGATATCTTCTTTAACTAACAAATGAGCTTCAATCTGCACAAAGGCATAGCTAATATTGCTTACTTCCATATCCTCAACATCTGTCTCTACTCCTAAATTATTCCCAATACCACTAAAACGCTTAACTAATGATTTGTTACCTCAATGCTTAAATATTCCTCTGCTTTGTTGCCAACCTCTGAGGTGTTGCTCTTCAGAAACTGCAACTCCTCTAAAGCTCTTGCACTCCATCCTGTACTCAGCCTGCTTTCCATTCACCTCTGCCATCATCAACCATTAACCTGGGCCCTCAACAAACTTTCTGCTCTCCTAATTCTGGCATTCTGAGAATACCCCTTCCTCAGGATTTACAGCCATCTCCATCCCACATTCTGGCATCCAATCCAAAACGTTCTACTTCTCCCTTCATACAAAAGCCTGAACAGTTTGAATCTGTGACTGATTTTCAGTCAATTTTTGTAACAACTCTTACATCACTATCATTCATTATTTTGTGATTCATTTGTGGGACATGGGAATCGCTGAGTGGCCAGCATTTATTGCCCATCCCTAGATGCGCTTGAGGTGGTGGTGATGAGCTGCCTTCTTGAATCATTGCAGTCCATGTGCTGTGGGCTGACCCACAATGCTGTTAGAAAGGGAATTTCAGGATTTTGAACCAGTGACTGCAAAGGAACGGATGGTGAATGGCTTGGTGGGGAGGGAGGGGATGATGGTGGTGGTGTTCCCATGCATCTGCTGTCCTTGTCCTTCTAGATGGAAGTGGTCATGCATTTGGAAGGTGCTGGATCTTTGGTGACTTGCTGGCTTGATGGTAATGGCTGAGTGCGGGATATGTCGGGCCATGAGGTTGCAGATTGTGCTGGAGTATAATTCCGCTGGTGTTGATAGCCCACAGTGCCTCACGGATGTCCAGTCTCGAGTTGCTGGATCTGTTTGAAATCTGTCTCAGTTAGCATAGTGAAGGTGCCACAAAACCTAATGGAGGTTATTCTCAATGAGAAGTCAGGACTTAGTTTAAACAAAGACTGTACGGTGGTCACTCTTATTGATATCGTCATGGACAAATGCACCTACAGCCAGCAGATTGGTAAGGTGGAGGCCAAGTATGTTTTTCCCTCTTGTTGGTTCCTTCACCACCTACTTCAGATCCAGTCTTAGTAGTTATATCTTTTCAGACTCGATCAGTACTTCTGCTTCTGAGCCACTCTTGGTGGTGGACATTGAAATCCTCTACCTAGGGTACATTTTGCACTCTTGCCAATCTAAGTGCATCCTCCAAGTGTTGTGCAACTTGGAGGATTCATCAGCCAATGGCAACTGTACATTGTGACCAGTAAGAGGTTTCCTTTCCCTGTTTAACCTGAAGCAATGTGGACTCCCAGGGCAACTCCCTCCAAACTGCACATCACTGTGCCACCACTTCTGCTGGATCTGTCCTGCCAGTGGGACAGGACATATCCAGGAATGTTAATGGTGGTGTCCAGGGTGTTTATCTGTAAGGTAAGAATTTGTGAGAATAACTATGTCAGGCTGTTGTTTGACTTGTCTGTGAGACAGCTCTTTGGCACTAGTCTCCAGATGTTAGTAAGGCGGACTTTGCAGGGTTAACAGGGTTGTTTGTTTTGCTGTTGTCTTTTCCGGTGCCTAGGTCGAAGCCAAGTGGTCAGTCCAGTTTCATTTCTTTGTTGAGACTTTGTAGTAATTAATACAACTGAGTGTCTTGCTAGGCCATTTCATAGGACAGTTGAGAGTTAACTACATTGGTGTGGCTGTGGAGTTACATGTAGGCCAGACCAGGTAAGGATAGCAGATTTCCTTCCCTAAAGGACATTAGTGAACCAGATAAGTTTTTTCAATAATAGACAATGGTTTCATGGTCATCAGTAGACTTTTAATTCCAGATTTTTTAAATTTGAATTTTACTGAAATATCCACATCTGCCGTGGCAGGATTCGAACCCAGGTCCCCAGAACATTAACAGAATTTCTGGATTAATTGTCTAGCCATCACTTCCAGGGAGTGTTTTGAGATATTTAAGAATGCTATTTTTTTCACTTGTGGCATGCCATATGCAGATGTCTGCACATTAGAATTTTGGTCCATACCCAGAGTGAGATTTTTGGCACTTTAACTGTTTGGAAGATGATTACATTGCAACAAAGCCTCTTTTCTATCCAAGTCAGGTAACATTGCCTCGGCCTAACAGAGAAGTTAGAAAAACACACATTGAATACTATGAACACACCCACACTCTACGTGAAGAGGTGTACAGAATACACAAAGTCTACTATTACTGCTGCACTATTCCAAACAGAATATAAATAAGTACCTGCAATGGTGAGGCTCCATCGATAGAATTCCAAAGAATCATTAATGAGGTGGACCACTGCATCCATGTTTTCATTCAGAAAGTATTATTCCTACAGTACCTATGAAAAATAAAATGTTGGTTTGCTTCATAAATTAATCCAGTCGTATTTCTGATATTTTGACACTTTACCATACTTTAAATACAAGGTCCTCACAACATATAAAAACCATCAAAATACATTAAGGTATATTTAAGCATCAAATTCAAGCCTTGAACGGCGTTCAGGTGAAAGTTTTGGCTAAGTTCTGAGTTGGAATGTCATGGATTGATTCTCCACTCCAAAGGTTTCTGCACATAATCTGAGATGAACCTTCAGCCTGAGACAGCACCACGCCAGAGATGCTCTACATTGGATGGGATACAAAACTAAGGCCAGGATTTTCCAGGCCCCTCGCTGGTTCCCAGAGATGGAGGCAGCTTGCTACTGGCTGTTAACAGGATCTTCCAGTCCCATCAAAGTCACACTGCCAGAGAACCTACTATGAGAGATTTATTTCAGCAGGACCAGAAGATTCAACCCTAAATCTGTCATCTTTCCAGAAGAAAAAGATCCCATTAAATAATTTGATGAAAATCAGGGTTTTCCCATTATTAACATTTATTCCTCAAGTAATGTATCTAACAGGATGATATGGTCAATTATTTAAATGCAGTTTGTGGGATCCTCCCTAAACCACTCCATCCATTTTCTCCCCCAAGGCCATTATTAAAACTTAAGTCTCTAATTTTAGTTAACCCTCTTAATCACCTTCCTCAGCCCAATGTCAATTTTTATCTCATTAAGTTCCTGGGCAGCACCTTGGGATATTTTCCTACATAAAGCTAACACATAATATTACATAAATTCAAGTTGTTGCTGCACAAATTGGCTGCCACACTTCCTACATTATTACAAGTAACTAATGAAGCACTTAAAGTATTTCATTAGTTACAAAGCACTTTGAGTTTAGTGACAGGCACAATATAAATTCAAGTTCTTGGTTTAGAAAAAAAAGAAATTTAAATAAGCCAATGTCCTCATTCCCACTACTATCCAACATCAGCCCTGAATCCACCTAACTATATTTCATCTTACCTCGTTATTTCTGATTTACTTAGCTCTTCCCACTAGACAGCATAATTTCATAAGCAAACCAACAAACAAGCTGCTTCTAAAGCAAACCTACAAAAAAAATGCTTCTAATGCTCTGTCAACGTCACCTCCTAACTGGAGTTTTGGATTAATGAAAGAGTTAATTTGTAAACTGTTCCCTTCTAATGGGGAAATGTCTGACTCAATTTGTCATCTCTGCTAGACAGTTATGTCAACAAGAGAAAGTCAATACGGAGGGGCAAATATTGTAATAATAAGCTACTCTTTGGATTAGTGATTTAACATGTCAACAATGCCCATTACCTATGGCATATATTTGCAACATTATCACCTCATCACAAGCAGAATGATCTGTCCTGCATTGTACTATTACAGGCTAACTAACTCAAACATTTATTCTTAATTAATTAATTAATATCTGAAGTATTTTAAAAAAGTGACTTCCTAAAATAACCTGACCTTGTCTTCATGTAGAAGGGTGACCAGTATCAGTGATCTACTATATAATGCTGAATTACTCCAAAGGTTAGATTCAATAACAGTGTCTTAAACAGTTAATATTACAAAAAAAACATAGCTCTGATAGCAATTATATTTATCAACTGTCCTCACTATAAACATCTTACAGATTTTAAAAAATGCTACAAAAACTTACTCTTTGCTTCAGTGTTATGGTATGGTGGGAAGGTCTTATGAGGAAAGGCTGAGGGACTTGAGACTGTTTTTGTTCGAGAGAAGGTTAAGAGGTGACTTAATAGAAGCATTCAAAATAAGAAGATTAGATAGTGTGGACAGTGAGAGCCTTTTTCCTCGGATGGTGATGACTGGCATGAGGGGACATGGTTTTAAATTGAGAGGTGATAGATATAGGGCAGATGTCAGAGGTAGTTCTTTACTCAGAGTAGTAAGGGCGTGGAATGCCCTGCCTGAAACAGTAGTGGACTCGCCAATGTTAAGGGCATTTAAATGGTCATTGGATAAACATATGGATGATATTGGAATAGTGTAGGTTGTATGGGCTTTAGATTGCTATTTACAGGTCAGTGCAACATCAAGGGCCGAAGGGCCTGCACTGTGCTGTAATGCTTTATGTTCTATTTGTGAAATACAACTTTCTTGCCATTTCCTTTAATAATTCCTTACACCATAATGCCTTCAAAAATTGGCCATGACTGATAACAGCATCACAGCATTAGCATGCTACTATCCTATTAATAGTACTCTATTGCTCAATCTTCAAGTCTGGCTGCTTACAGACGCATCATTTGTATGTATTTTCTGATTCCAAAATTGCACTAGAATACCATAAATTTAAAATTACTAAAATCAATGTAATTTAACTGTTCCTAAAAATAAGCATTGCTTCAATGACAAACAAAGGTACCCTAAATTAACATAATTAAAGTCAGCCTTTTACTAAGGGCATGCATAAACAGAAAGAAAATTTATTTTAATATGAAGTTCGCATGTTAATTTAAAATTCCGGGCATTTTCTACGTTATTGCTTTCCATCAAACTCTAATGCTGAACTAGTTACGTACATAATCTCTAAATTCATCAGAACTCTGCCATCCACATTTTCTCCAATGCTAAATCCAGATTTCCCATCCTCTCAATCAACCTACAGTGGCTCCTTTTCACCCCTCAACATCATAAATTTGAAATCCTCATCTAGATTCCTCTGCAACGGTCTCCAGCTTTACAGTCCCTCAGATGCTCTCCTATCACCTCATTTTATCCTCTCAGACATCATCCCAATGGCTCAACCTCGCCCCCTCCATCCATTTCACTGCAGATGATAAACCCTTCCGTAAATTTAACATTTCTATCTAGATCTTCAGTTAAACCTCTCCGCCTCTTTGTATGAGATTCTTGTGGAACCTTATACAAAGCTAATCCCCAGTCAACTTTTTAACAAAGAATCAGTATCTATGTTTTCTCTTCTGTGAAGAACAATAGTAATGACCTTTGGTTGGAAATAGCATGTACACCATTAATAATCTGTCATCTGATAATTGTAACATACCCCACGTGTTAGAGGATTTCAAAGTCAACTTAGAAGTAGTACTCCTGGTTTTCAGCTTTTGATGCTGAAGGAGACTAGGGAATCAATTTGCAGGACACCAGCTAGTAATGAAAAATTATTACTGACTGAATGATGTTTCACAAGGCTTGAAGCAAACAAATGCATTTTTCAAAAAAAAAGCTAAATTTGATTTTAGCAGCTACAAGTTATCAAATATATGTAACATATTGGAATTGAGGGTACATGTATAACAAATACTTAACAATAATCAGCAAAGATTTAGAAAGGGGAGACCCTGCCTAACAATGTCTGAAATCTTCCCTTTCTATTACCTCTGCATTACTCTTACCATTGGGATGCTCCTTGTGTCCTCCACTGTGAAAACTGAGGAAAAATATTGATTTATCGTTTCATTTTCCCACATAATACTCCAAGTGCAAATTCCTTACCCAGTCACTTAACCTAATTATATCCCCTTGACAACTCTTTGGGCAGAATTTTACAAGTGTCCAATGACCAGGAAAATGGCAGAGTCATAGATCCATCTTCTGGGTGAGTTTTTATTCCTGTTCTCATGCACACGGTGCACGACAAAATGTTTCTAGCTAATAGAGGCAGTGGGTAGGGCTTAATTTGCCAATCAGCCTGATCAGGCAGCAGAATGAGCTATTGCACATGTGCAGAACTCTGTGGTGGGCAGTGCCAAGATGCCAGGCTGGCACTGCCCAAGGGGCAATCCCTTTGCCCTTGGCCTGCCCTGGAGGGCCTCAACAGACTCCAGTTCTCTCGGCGCGGGCAACACGACTGTTCCCATTTCATGGGAAGCAGGTGTTTTCCTCACCAAAGGGAACCTCTCCCAATAAGGCCACAAAGGCAAATGAGCCCAGGAGTATACATATTATACAGAAGGAGGTGCTGGAAACCTTAAAGCTCATCAAGGTAGATAAATCCCCGGGGCCTCATGAAGTGTATTCCAGAATGCTGTGGGAGTCTAGGGAGGAAATTGCACGACCCTAAGCAGAGGTATTTCAATCATTAACAGCCACAGGTGAGGTGCCTGAAGATTGGAGGGTGGCAAATGTTGTGTCTTTGTTTAAGAAGGGCTACATGGGAAAGCTTGGGAACTACAAGTTGGTGAGCCTAAAGTCTGTAGTGAGTAAGTTGTTAGAAGGTATTCTGAGAGATAAGATCTACCGGCATTTAGAAAGGCAAAGGTTGATTAGGGACAGTCAGCATGGCTTTATGTGTAGATTAGAAGATGTAGTGATACATATTCTTTTGCTTCCGAAACACAGATCAGAATTCAGTCTCTAATCCCCTTCAGCTATATAAAAGATTACAATTCAAATTATTCTGGACACTTCCTAACGGATATGACTGCACAGTAACTACTTCTGACGTGTGATACATGACTCCTGACTATGGTTGATATGTGCTGGAAGGAGACCCAAGTAAAGAAACAGATACATTAAAATGAAGTTTTACCTTCAAATTAAAAAAAAAAATCTGTGTCTCAGATAAATTCTCAACTTCTGTCAATACTTTCGAAATTTGCACTAATTTATAAAATTTAAATAAATACATTTTAGTCCTTTCCCATGCTCCATGGGTACCATGGCATAATATTCAACTTAAAAAAGCTGTAACACTATAATGTCCATATTTAGTTAGCTGAACTCAACTGGGATGGCAGTGCTATGCTAAATTTGACCTCAGGTATCCTGGACTCTGCAACGTTTCTCAATTGATTGTTAACCAGCAGCCATCTGAAGGAAAGTATACTGTAGTGACAAAAAAAACCAAACTTAATACAATGTCTTGCTTGGTGAATGGTCAGCCTAGTCACTATCCTTTAACCAAGCTACATCACTTTACTCAGTGTTACTTCTTCGTCCATTAACTCCCATTTTGTCTTATTAATATAGGAAAGTATCTAGAGATGCTTTACAAAAGCACAAAGGTGTTATATAAATGATGTTGTCTAATCTCCCAATGAAGAATGAAAAAAAGTCCAGGATGGCTGCCAGTGAATGGGAAACTATGCTGCAGCATGAGTCACTATATCCAGAAGACTGTGGGTTTGAGAGAAGGGAATAAATTGAGATAAAAATGCTCACCAACATACTAAATATTATGTCCTCAAAACGCCTCTGTGTAAATTTGTACCACTGTTGCTAGTTTACTTGTGAAAGTTGATGGCATGTTTTAATACTGCACTGACCTATTTGTTTTTAATGCTACTGCTATATGAAAATATGTCCTTGTGATCAATTTTTATTTTAAATTGGTAATGCCAAAATATTAGCTGTTGTACGTATATCTTAAACAAATAGGGTTGCTCCTGAACCGTGCATTCTTCATTATTTCAAAATATATCATACTAAAACAATTGAATGAATGCTATTTTTGTTGTATTTCCTAGGGCACCTACAAACACACATCTTGAGAGAAAAACCTTTTTCTGGGACGGTCAAACATTCTGAGCTGCAAAAACGAGCATCGCCCGTACACTAAACTCTACAATTTTAACAAAATTTGCTTATATCTCTATGACTCTAAACCATGCATTTTTGATCCATATCAATGCGTGATGTTAAAGGGATACTGCAGATCTACCGGATTTTTCTCTCACCGGCGAACTCCCACACTTTCAAAATAATCTTGAACATCTATCTTACAAAGCAATAAAAAAAATCCCCTTAATCGTTACTAGGCGGGTTTTGAAAAAAAAATCGATTTCTTTCCTCAAAGATCGAATTCACCTGGGCTAAATTGAATGAAGACTGATCTCTTAAAAGCTAAACCACCAATCGAAACATTAGCCCGTCATAAAAATCGGATTAACGGTTTAAAGTAGTACAGTCTCAGCTTGTTTGAAATAAACACCTGAAGCATAAAAATCGTCACCGAAAATGTTATCTCTTTAGCAAAAAGAAAACCGATTGGAACCACCCTTTCTTGTCTTTATACGAAAAGGAATAAAATAACATGCAGCCAAAAAAAGAAAGACTTTTTCCCTCTTCCAAAACAATGTCATCGAATGAGTTGCATATCACCCCACTGCATTCATTGTCTCAGTCTTCAATTTCTATGAACAGTCCTTATTTGATACACATTTGCATTTAATTGAACTCAAGAACAAGTGAACGTGACATCTCTGGCAGAGGGAAACCCGTTTCGAAATAGACATTACGTATATATTTTTCAAAAATTTGATCCTGTGAACTATTCCACAGCCAGGCACACTGCTTACTTCAAATCTGATCGACCACATTAATCATCGCATGATACAGAGATGTTGAGGGGGGCTGGGAATAATGCACTTGCTCCAAATCGACCACCCATTTAATATACCACCCCCAAATCGCGACTGATACCATGAGAAACCCAACATGCACGGATTCTCTTGGCCAATGCGATGCAGTGGGCGATGCTGCATATTTATAATTTGTTGCTCTTCTTACCTTGAGTGTGAGCAAGAGCTCCTGTGTTGTCGCACATTCGCTCCAAGGTCACTGTCTCCCCCGCCTACGCGCGCTCCCAACAACAATCGCCCCCGCGCGCGCCACCGCCAAGGGCTGGCGCGCGCACGCACGCATCACCCCCGCCCCCCGCCACCGCGCGCGCGCAACCCCCCCCCCCCCCACACCCCCCCCACCCCCCCCACCCCACCCCACTCCACTCGCGCGTTCCCAGGCGGGCGAGACTCTAACCGCCTCCTGTTCCAAGCCACCAGCCGGCCGGCGACCGAGTCTGACGACACCATTGCCAACAATCTGAAGCCGGCGGCTATCTAAATAAGGTCTCGGTGTATTTTTTTTTAATTTTCCGTCGATCGGTGGGAGATCTTACTTTCTTTAAACGCCGGCTCGGTCCAGTTCCGGTCACTTACTCACTCACCATGTCCAGCCCCTCCGCGGCTCATGGCAGCCTTCACTGCGCATGCGGCGGCGGCGGCACCTGTCACTCAACCAGCGGGGCACCATGTGCGCATGTGACATTCTGTGCACATCACCACGGTGTACAAGTGGGACCAAATGGTACTGAATAAATCACACCAAGGTATCAACTGTTAATGCTTCTTTTTGCAGCATTCGGCAGCAGATTCCTAAAGGAGCCATCAAACCGACATTCGCCCACATTAAAATCTAATGGCTAGAGTTTTGCTCCATCCATTAATCTGTCAATATCTCTTGATTGCCTTATGCTTCCATCAGAAAGGCATCCAGTGCTGCTTATGTTTGTGGCAGCAAAAGGTGGGGGAGGCAATGACCTAGTGGTATTATCTTGGACAACTGATCCATAAACTCAGCTAATGTTCTGGGGATCCAGATCCAAATCTCACCATGGCAAATGGTGGAATTTGAATTCAATGAAAACTATCTGGAATTTAAGAACCTACTGATGACCATGAAACCATTGTCGATTGTTGGAAAAACCCCATTTGGTTCACTAATGTCCTTTAGGGAACGAAATCTGCTGTTTTTACCTGGTCTGGACTACATATGACCCCAGATCCACAGCAATGTGGTTGACTCTCAAGGGCAACTAGAAATGGGCAATAAATGTTACCAATCAGTGATGTCTATGTCCCATAAATCAATATAAAAGTTCAGATTTGTGAACTCTATCCCATCATTTAAGTCATTAATAAATGCAGTTAATAGTTACACAATCAGCACTCAGAACCTATATTTTCCATTATCTTTCTTTCCATAGAAAAGAATGTTGTTTGTACAAATCTCTGTTAGAATTATACAGCAGAGTCCCTTCGACCCATCGAGTCCACACTGACACATTAGAAACACCTGAACTCCTATGTAATCCCATCTGCCAGCACTTGGCCCACAGCCCATAAATATTATTTAATCAAGGCTAGTTTTTGCTTCCCTAGTATTTGGTCTCATACCAACACAATTTTTAGCCCACCTTTAAGGCAATTCTTTAGCCATTACATCACCTCCACTGCTGTTGAAACTCATCCTTTAAAAAAAATTCTTTAGCCATTACATCACCTCCACTGATGTTGAAACTCATCCTTTAAATCAAAATCTAGTGAACTGGTGTGACAACAATAATCTCTCCCTCAATGTCAACAAAATGAAGGAGATTGTCATCGACTTCAGGAAATGTTGTGGAGAACATGCCCCTGTCTACATCAATTGGGACAAAGAAGAAATGGTTGAAAGCTTCAAGTTTTTAGGTCCCCCATGCCAACACTATAACTAAGAAAGCCCACTAATGCCTCTACTTTCTCAGAAGACGAAGGAAATTTGGCATGTCAGCCACAACTCTCACCAACTTTTACAGATGCACCATAGAAAGCATTCTTTCTGGTTGTATCACAGCTTGGTATGACTCCTGCTCTGCCCAAGACCACAAGAAACTACAAGAGGTCGTGAATGTAGCCCAATCCATCGTGCAAACCAGCTCCCATCCATTGACTCTGTCTACACTTCCCGCTGTCTCATAAAAGCAGCCAACGTAATTAAGGACACCACGCACCCCGGACGTACTCTCTTCTACCTTCTTCTGTCGGGGAAAAGGTACAAAAGTCTGAAGTTACATATCTACTGACTCAAGAACAGGTTCTTCCCGGCTGCTGTCAAACTTCTGAATGAACCTACGTTGCGTTAAATTGATCTTTCTCTACACCCTAACAATGATTGTGACACTACATTCTGCACTCTCATTTCCTTCTCTATGAACGATACGCTTCACCTGTATAGCGTGCAAGAAACAATACTTTTCACTGTATGTTAAAACATGTGACAATAATAAATCAAATCGAATAAAATCAAAAAAACCTCCTGTTTTATATGTCTTTAATTTCACCATTGTCCTCTTAACTGCCCTCATGATCTTTTGCCCAATATGATTTTGAACTTGTTCAAAACTCTAATATATCCTGTGCTATATTTTATGACTCCTCCACTACACAATCTCTGTTGGTTATCCCTTCTTGATGTACGGAAATCATACTCCCTTTTTCAGTCTTTTGTCCCCTTCAACTGCTTTGTCCTCCAAACGAGATCTTCTACATACCACATTTGCCATTCTCTGACTGAAACAAAGGTTTCAGTCTGTATCCAGAACACACATTCTATAATCTGTCTATTTTCCTAATTTTCTCACACCTCTCCAACATCTGGAACAGGCTCCTTTACATCATGTGGCATGGCGGTACAGTGTGTTAGCGATGGAAAGGTGGTAGGACTGGAGGGTCTTAATGACATTACTGTTACTAGACAGGCGGTGCTCGACAGACTGGAGGGGCTGATTGTGGACAAGTCCCCAGGACTGGATGGAATGCATCCGAGGGTTCTGAAAGAAATGGAGGAGGTTATAGTGGATGCATTGGTGGTTATTTTCCAGATGTCGCTGGATTCCGGGGAAGTGCCGGAGGATTGGAAAACGGCTAATGTTACGCCGTTGTTTAAGAAGGGTGCCAGGCAAAAGGCAGGGAATTATAGGCCGGTTAGTTTAACGTCTGTGGTAGGTAAAATGTTAGAATCCGTCATTAAGGAGGAAATTGCGAGGCATCTTGAAGGGAATTGCTTGATAGAGCAGACGCAGCACGGTTTCATTAAAGGGAAGTCGTGTCTGACAAATTTACTGGAGTTCTATGAGGATGTGTCTAGGGCGGTCGATAGAGGAGAGCCGGTGGATGTGGTCTTTCTGGATTTTCAGAAGGCGTTTGACAAAGTACCTCATAAGAGGTTATTGCAGAAGGTCAGGGGACTTGGAGTTGGGGGTAGGGTGTTAGCGTGGATAGAGGATTGGTTGTCAAATAGGAGGCAGAGAGTGGGGGTCAACGGGTGCTATTCGGATTGGCGGATGGTGACTAGTGGAGTGCCCCAGGGGTCGGTGCTGGGGCCTCAGCTTTTTACCATTTATATAGATGATCTGGAGGAGGGAACCGAGTGTATGGTGTCGAAATTTGCGGATGACACCAAGATTGGGGGAACGGCAAATTGTGCGGAGGGTGTGGAGAGTCTGCAGAAGGATCTAGATAGGCTGGGCGAATGGGCCAGGAAATGGCAAATGGAATTTAATGTTGGCAAGTGTGAGGTGGTCCACTTTGGTAGGAAGAATGGTAGGAAGGACTATTACTTACGTGGCGAAAAACTGCAGCAGGCGACGGTGCAGAGGGACCTCGGGGTCCTTGTGCATGAGTCGCAAAAACCCAGCTTGCAGGTGCAGCAGGTGGTCAGGAAGGCGAATGGGATGCTGGCCTTCATAGCGAAGGGGATTGAATATAAAAGTAGGGAGGTCTTGCTGCAGCTGTATAGGGCGTTGGTGAGGCCGCAGCTGGAGTACTGTGTGCAGTTTTGGGCGCCGCACCTGCACAAAGATATTTTGGCCTTGGAGGGAGTGCAGAGGAGGTTTACTAGGCTGATACCGGAGTTGAGGGGGTTGAGCTATGAGGAGAGGCTGAATAAACTAGGCTTGTACTCGTTGGAGTTTAGAAGAATGAGGGGAGATCTCATTGAGACATATAAGATGATGAATGGGATGGATAGGATAGAGGTGGAGAGACTCTTCCCGCTCAAAAAAGACACTAGGACTAGGGGGCACAGCCTCAAGATAAAGGGGGGGTGTTTTAGAACGGAATTGAGGAGGAACTTCTTCACTCAAAGGGTGGTGAATCTCTGGAATTCTCTGCCCGTTGAAGTGGTGGAGGCTGCCTTGCTAAATATTTTTAAGAAGCGGGTTGATGGGTTTTTGATAAGAGAGGGGATTAAGGGTTATGGGGAGAGGGCCGGAAAGTGGAACTGAGCCACGACAGATCAGCCATGATCTTATTGAATGGCGGGGCAGGCTTGAAGGGCTAGATGGCCTACTCCTGCTCCTATTTCTTATGTTCTTTAGCACTGCCGCCTCACAGCGCCAAGATCCGAGTTTGGTTGAATGCCAGGTTCAATTCTGGCCTTGAGTCACTGACTGTGTGGAGTTTACACATTCTCCCCATGTCTGCATGGGTTTCCTCCAGGTGCTCCAGTTTCTTCCCACAGTCCAAAGATGTGTGGGTTAGGTGGATTGGCCTGCTAAGTTGACCCTAGTGTCAGGGGGATTAGCAGGGTAAATCGTGGAGATAGAGCCTGGGTGGGATTGTGGTTGTACAGACTCAATTGGCCGAATGGCCTCCTTCTGATCCGTAGGAATTCTATGATGATTCTATATTTCCAGTCTTCTTCCTGTAAGAGAAGTTTACCTCACAGAACATATGCTATTTAGTTAATTGTATCTATTGGCGCTTTGGTAGACCAATACAAAACTAATTTTATTGTTTCAGATGCTTATCCACATTTCCTTTGGAAGGTACAATTGTCTCTACTTCAATATGTCTCTCTGGAAAAGCATTGCTTGCTCTAATTGTTAAGCAAATAACTTTATCTCAATCTCTCTCCTAATCTCTCTCCTCAGTGACAATTCTAGTAACTGATTATCCAGTCAGAGGAAATACTGTAGTCTTTCTGAAAGCATCCTATTAAAGTCCTTACTCAATTAATTAAATCATGACCCATTGCTTCAATGGAAATAATCTCAATTTCACATAACAAAAGCTCTCGCTGTTGTACCTGGTCACTCTTCGTTCTCCACCTGGCTCCTGATATTTTTTTCTAAACTATAAATAAAAGCGTTCAAATAAAATATTCAAAGACAATGAAAAACACAATTTAATGTGTTAACGTTTTTACTGCCCATAAAATATTTCTCCGAGGTTTTGTCAGAAATTTCCAGATTAATTTTAAATCCTGGAAATGTAAGAGAGCAGTTAAGAGGCATTCATGTTGACGTGGAGCTGGAGTCACATGTAGCCGGACCAGACAAGGATGGCAGGTTTCTTATCCACCCAAAAGACGCATCTTCAGATTCTGATGAAGCGGTATATGTCTGAAATGTTATTTTTTTTGCAGATACTGCCTAACCTGTGGGTGTTGCCAGTTTTTTTTCCTGTTTTTTCCCTTTTTTGTGCTTTCTGTCTGCAGCTAGGTTGGTGAATTTTAAGTAAAACAGGAAATCCACAGCAAATCTAGCAGCACCTACCACCGTTGTATAGGTTCCGCACCCGCTCAGGCTGCAGGCGCCATCACATCCGGAACCTGGGTATTTCCTGGCTCCACCACGTTCTAAACGTCCTATTGGAGGATGGATCGGGTATCCCCGCCCCCTTTCTCTCTGAGGGGGCGGGACTAGACCCGGCCACCAATCGGAATCTCTGTTGTGCTCCCATCCAATGCAGTGGGGTCTTGTTGGGCGGTGCGGGAATTTTGAACGCGGGGCGGTTGGTGGCGGCTGCGCGGGGTTTGTAAAGTGGTGATTTTGAACTGGGTAAGTGCGGGGCAGCAGCCCGGCCCCCGGGAGTTAAAGGTTGTGGGCGATCGGCCGCCGGAGGAGGAACGATAAACATTATCACAGTGTATTTGCTCTGTCCATGTAGCTCTACTTATTTCAAGATGCTCCTGAACACACAGCGCCTTGGCTCAGCGTCTGGCCACTGGTCTCCTTGTTTGGGTGTCTTGTGGTTAGGTGTCAGGTTCTGTTGGATAAAGGCCCCGTGAAGCGGTTGTTCCCACATTAAATGTTCTATATAAATGTAACTTATTACCAACTGCGAATTATCTAGTTTGGGAATTGCTCGCTTTCCAACGTGGGAAGGCGACGGGCCAGCCTTAGTGAAGAGAGACGTGGGGACCATGATTGTGGGTGGGAGGGGAGGGGAGGGGAGGGGATGGGGGCTAATGAAACATCCTGGGGTACGTTCAGAGTTGGCAACTGTATTTCTCCGGCTGCGTTTAGCCCCTCTCTTTCCACCATGGGCTCCACCTTGGAACTTGTGTTTTCCCAGTTAGAGCGTTGGCAGTGTTTCTGACCTGGGTTGGCCTTGCAGGGCAAAGACATGATGGGGTGATTAGCTTCCTAAACTGTAACCATCCTATAAGTATCTGATCCATTAGACGTGGGATTGAGCGCAGTGTATTTGTGGGTTTAATTTTGTGAACGGTGAATGTTGGCAACATTCCTTAAACCTAGCAAGCATCAATGCTGGAAAAAAAAATTACTCTTTTTGGATGAAGAAAAAGCTTTTTTGCAACATCTGACACCCGCTTTGCATGTTAGTCTAGTGCAAATCAGGGATTTGTTTGAGGTGATGCTGTCTAGACTGGATTGTGGCTTTATGAGGGGCTGTTCATGAAGTTTATGCATGTTGAGGAAGAAGATCTGTCAAACTGTCTAACTTGCCTGTGATCAGCTGTGACTGATTATAGTGCAGTTTTCTCAAAACAGTGTACTTTTGTTTGTTATTACAAACTATTACCTAGAAGTCAATTCTATCCATGTTATTTCTAAACATGATTTCAGAATCTCCAACACAAATGTTCTCCCCTTTGCTTTAGCTCGAATCATTTTGCTGAGCAACTGGGGATAGGCAATAAATTCTGGCCTAGTTGGTGAAGCTTGCAACCCTTGATTGAATAAAAAAGCTGGATGCTATGGTAATGAAGGGAAATGTCCAGTGTTCTTGCCACTCCTGATCACCATCTCTCATCCATCTGGCTGAATCTCTACTCATCTTGAAAAGCTTCTTTTGATACTATTCAATTTTGGTAGATAAAATGTACTCCTTTAAAAACACTGTCCCAATTCTACCTGCATTTTGTAAGATATAATGAATATTTATCTAGCTTTGGATGATGTGTGGGTGGGAAATCCCTGACCTCTTGCTCTCATGTTGGCTATTTATTTTCCATTTTTAATTCTATCTCTAATCTCCAAAGTTTATAATTACTGCATTTCAAATGTTTTAAGTTTATTAGTATCATACGTAAGCTTACATTAATACTGCAATGAAGTTACTATGAAAATCCTCTAGTCCCCACACTCCAGTGCCTTTTTGGGTACACTGAGGGAAAATTTAGCATGGTCAGTGCACCTAACCAACGCGTCTTTTAGACTGTGACAGGAAACTGGAGCACCTGGGGGACACAGACATGGGGAGAACACACAGACAGTGACCCAAGCAGGGAATTGAACCCAGGCCCTGGCACTATGAGACCTTCACGTTTATTGATTCTTTACTTTTGCATGTACCTGTTGCTTGATAGAGCAGACGCAGCACGGTTTCGTTAAGGGGAAGTCATGTCTGACAAATTTGCTGGAGTTCTATGAGGATGTGTCTAGGGCGGTGGATAGAAGAGAGCCGGTGGATGTGGTCTTTCTTGATTTTCAGAAGGCGTTTGACAAGGTACCTCACAAGAGGTTATTGCAGAAGGTCAGGGGACATGGAGTTGGGGGTAGGGTGTTAGCGTGGATAGAGGATTGGTTGTCAAATAAGAGACAGAGAGTGGAGGTCAATGGGTGCTATTCGGGTTGGCGGTTGGTGACTAGTGGAGTGCCCCAGGGGTTGGTGCTGGGGCCTCAGCTATTTACCATTTATATAGATGATCTGGAGGAGGGAACCGAGTGTATGGTGTCGAAATTTGCTGATGACACCAAGATTGGTGGAATGGCAAATTGCGCAGAGGGTGTGGAGAGTCTGCAGAAGGATCTAGATAGGCTGGGTGAATGGGCCAGGAACTGGCAAATGGAATTTAATGTTGGCAAGTGCGAGATGGTCCACTTTGGTAGGAAGAATGGTAGGAAGGATTATTACTTACGTGGCGAAAAACTGCAGCAGGCGACGATGCAGAGGGACCTCGGGGTCCTTGTGCATGAGTCGCAAAAACCCAGCTTGCAGGTGCAGCAGGTGGTCAGGAAGGCGAGTGGGATGCTGGCCTTCATAGCGAGGGGGATTGAATATAAAAGTAGGGAGGTCTTGCTGCGGCTATATAGGGCATTGGTGAGGCCGCAGCTGGAGTACTGTGTGCAGCTTTGGGCGCCGTACTTACGCAAGGATATTTTGGCCTTGGAGGGAGTGCAGAGGTGGTTTACTAGGCTGATGCCGGAGTTGAGGGGGTTGAGCTATGAGGAGAGGCTGAATAAACTAGGCTTGTACTCGTTAGAGTTTAGAAGAATGAGGGGAGATCTCATTGAGACATATAAGATGATGAATGGGATGGATAGGATAGAGGTGGAGAGACTCTTCCCGCTCAGAAAGGACAGTAGGACTAGGGGGCACAGCCTCAAGATAAAGGGGGGGCGGTTTAGAACGTAGTTGAGGAAGAACTTCTTCACTCAAAGGGTGGTGAATCTCTGGAATTCTCTATCCGTTGAAGTGGTGGAGGCTGCCTCACTAAATATTTTTAAGACGCGGGTTGATGGGTTTTTGATAAGAGAGGGGATTAAGGGTTATGGGGAGAGGGCGGGAATGTGAAACTGAGCCATGAGAGATCAGCCATGGTCTTATTGAATGGCGGGGCAGGCTCGAAGGGCTAGATGGCCTACTCCTGCTCCTATTTCTTATGTTCTTATGTACCTTTCCTTCTAGACTTTCTCAGTCAATGGATTTTTAATGTATGTAATCAATCATGTCTTTACAAACCTGAAGTTTCCCGTACTTATCTAGATTATGCTTCTTCCAATGATGCTGTTTCTTTTGCTTTCAGCATGTGCTGTAAGTTTTCCTACTTTCCATCATAGAGCTCCTGAAACATAATTCTTTTTCTTCAGCTGAGGTTTCCTTGCCGCTTTTTCTTTTTATGGGACCCAGGATTGTATCATTTTGAGCCTCTAATCTCTCAGTCTGGATATTTAATTTGATGCTTTGCTATCCATCTACATTATTTTCAACAATGCAATTCATGCTTTCTTATAATGTTAGAGAAATTCCATTCTTTCTTGCCTTATAACCATGCAGGCAATGCATTAAAGAACACAAAGATGGGAATTGCGTGTGTTAGCTACAGCCCAGGCATTTAATTAGTTTTGTTCTCTTTATTTCATTTACTCCAGAATGTGTTCCAATCAGCATATAATCTTATGTCACAGTTGGATTAAGTGAGATGTGATATTTTTTGCGACTTGTTTGATGTGTTTCATGTGAATGCATATTTGATTTCAACGCCAAGAGTGGAATTATAGTTGCAATAGGTGATTTTGCACGTGTGATTATGCTTGAGCTTGCTCTATGGTGCATAAGATAAAGGAGCAGGCATAGCCAATACGGTCCTTCGAACTTGCTTGGCAATTCACTACGATCTTGACCGATCTTCTGTCTCAGTTCCATTTCCCCTCTGCTTCCTCTATCTCTTGGTTCCTTGTCAGACCAAAGATCTGCGTCTCAACTTTCAACACACTGATGTTGGACAATCCACAGCACTTCCGAAAGTTCATAGCCTTCCCAATGAAGAAATTTCTCTTGACCTCAATGTTAAATGATCCCCTTATCCTGACATTCTGCCCCTATGCCCACCTTTCACACACATTTGTATACTTGTTCTTTCAACCTGAGTGTTGACAATTTATTTATTTTTGAATGTTGTGACTTTTTCTAAAAGAAATGCAATATTATGTTTTTGAAAGTATTGATGAATGTCTAACAGTCTAGATACTTTAATGCTTATTCCTTGCTTGCAGCCATGGAGGAAGACATGAATGAGTCAAGGATGCGACTGGCTCGCATTACGAGCCGATTGGCATACCTTCGAACACAACAAGAGGAAGCAAATAAAACAGAAGAGCTGAAATCTAATTCTGATATTACCGGTGCAGTGGAGTACTTTTTTGTTTATTTTCTTTCAGTTACTCTATTTGGAATTTGTTTCTTATCCGTCATTAGAAAAGCATTGAACCAATTAGAATTGAATGCTTCCACAACCCTCCCTTTACCCCCATGCCACGTGATAAGAAGTTTTATTATGTCAAGCATTGCATTCTCGTTAATGTGCACAATCAGTATCAGCTTGGGAGAGGGATCTTAAAACTAGACCCTGGTTGCATTTGAGGAATTTACAAAAGTAAGAAAGAGGCAGTTTAGAAAGTGAGTGAAAAAGAAACACTTTCTTCATAATAAAGGGAACACTAGTATTGTGATATGAAAATAGAAGTAACTTAAAATACTGACTTGACCTGGATCTTCTTACTAATGTGATAATACATTATCTTTCCACATATCTTAAATTCCAATGGGAAGTGTAATTAAACTTATTATATTTTATCATAGATCACACTGCCACCATCAGACAAATTATGGCTGATGGAAACTTTCCGGAAGACTGGTTTGTATACCTTCAGAAAGTGGAAAAGATGGGTGATCCTCGAACTAACGAGAAACTATTGAGTAGACTTATCGAGTTATATAATGACACCGTTGCTGCCCTATCAGTCGAGAAGCATTATGCAAATGAATGCTATGCACGCATCTTGGTACGTTTTGCAGAGCTTAAAGTGTAAGTATTCTTCTAAACTTTATTTGTAAAGTAAGAAGAATTTGAACTTCCTAGGCCATAAAATGTAATTTTTGAAATTAATTAAATCCAGGTTTAATAGTTGAAGGAACTATTTAGCAGAGAAAGAACAACCCATGCATACTGCAGTAAAATTTTAAATTTTTATTTAAATTCAGGTTAGAATTAAGAGCACGTTTCCTGACATGTTGACTTTTTAACCAGCTGAGCTTGTGGAGTTAAATTTTGGGTGCATACCAACTTGCTTCACAACTTGTGTTCAGGATGAGGTTGCCACCTTCGCTTATGAGGAACTATGTGCTAATCAAAAGTTCCTGACTGATAAAGTTTGATCTGCTGAAGTTAGGTGGATTAGCCATGGTAAATGTATGGGATTATGGGGATGGGGCTGGATAAAATGCTCTTTAGGAGAATCAGCGAAGACAAAATAAAAAGAACAAAGAACAGTACAGCACAGGAACAGGCCCTTCGGCCTGCCAAGCCTGCGCCGCCCATGTGCCCAACTAGACCACTCGTTTGTATCCCTCTATTCCCAGTCTGTGAGCAATGGGCAGAATGGCCTCATCCTGTACTGTAGGAATTCTATGAAGTTGTGATAGGTGTTGAACATTGTGCAATCATCAGTGAACATCTTTATTTCTAACCCTAGAGAGACGGCTTAGTGGCACTTCTCCATCACAGCGCCAGGACCCAGGTTCAATTCTGGCCTCAGGTGACTGTGTGCAATTTGCACGTTCTTCCTGTGCCTGTGTGGATTCCCTCCAGGCTCCGTGCTTTCATCCCACACTCCAAACAGCACAAGCTTAGGTTGATTAGCCATGATAAATTGTCCCTTAGTGAATATGTGGGGTTATGAGGATAGAGCCTGATTGGAAATGTTTCGGTGCAAGTTTGATGGGCCGAATGGCCAGCTCCTGCACTGTACAGCCTCTATGATTATTATGATCCAGAACTGCAGATATTCTGTCAGTAGTAGTTATGCTCAATGTTGGTAGATTTCTGATTGGGTAAGCATCAATAGAAGATAGTCTATGATTCTATTTAGTTGAACTGAATACACGATTTCATTGAACGATGTAACATGAAAGTTATATTGTTTTGATTCTTCAGGAATAATGCTCACTTTATGTTAAAGCTTATCTTCAGAAACTATTTTTGACTGATTTAGAATATTGACCATTTTTTTAACAGTCACAGTTATTTGACCCTTTCTTGCATATGAAATGTACAGTTAAATGTTTTCTGACCAGGGACTGCTGAATTATGCAATGAATTATGGGAACTGACTTGACTGTTACTGCACTAGTGTTAGTCTAACTATTGGTTCACCACAGGATTGTTCAGTAGGTGCTATCTGATCATAGAATCACATCTAGGAGTAGCTTATGAGTAGCTAAGAACCAGTTTTAAGATAATCAGTCATGCTCATAACATGGCTCTTGTGCTTTCCAGAAGCAGACTTCTATATGAGGATACACTCTTACATGGCAACATGTTCTGCGCAAATAAAAGAAATTATGTGTAAGCTTTGCACCTTTCTGGAATTACCAGGAGCTGGGGGAGCCTATAATTCCTCATTAGCTGTGGCATTGCATGGATAAAGCAACCTTAGTCAGCTCTCCAACTGATCGGCATCTTTTTCTCGTTTGGTATAAATCATTGTGATTGTTTGAAATTTGGCACTCTTGCTTTTATCCTGATGGGTGCAAGATAAGAAGCTTTGGCAATATTCAGCAGTGTTCAAACTTTAGTTGTGTTTACATCTTTAGGAAAGTTCTAAAATGATTCTAATCACGTTGTTCCACTCAGTTTTGTAGATGTAGATGAAGCACAGGAGCAATTCAACTTGGCTAGAGTGAACTGTAAGAGATTTGCCTTTGTGCATATTGCATATGCACAATTTGAGCTTAATCGAGGTTTGTATGACTTTCAATGTTATTACAGCTTACCTTTAATACAGTGCTGTTATGTATTTGTGGAAAATAACTGTTATTGACGTTGGACAGGCTCTGTGAGGAAATGTAGAACCATTCTTCAGAAAGCACTGACTGTGAAAGCAAAACCAATAGAGCTCTTGGAAGTTGCTTTTCAAAATTTAAACCAGGGAAAAACTGAGCTATTACCTGAAGATGGAGACAAAGAAAACCTATCTGGTAAGTAAGTGTTTAAAATTGGATGTTTGGATGTTCTGAGAGAAGGGAGGAGGTTGGGGAGTGGGAAAGACTGAAAATTGGAAATTAGACTTCTAAGTATAAGTACATTTTTACATGTTTTAAAAAATTTATTTTCATGGGCTGTGGGCATTGCATGGCTTGGCCAGCATTCTTATGGTCCATCCCAAAGTGTCCTTGAGAAGGTGTGGCGAGCACTTTCTTAAACAATTGCAGTCCATGTGGTGTAGTTACACCCATTGTGCTGTTAGAGAGGGATTTCAAGATTTTGACCCAGTGGCAGCGCAGGGATGGGATTATAGTTTCAAATCAGAATGGTATGTGACTTGGAGAGGAACTTGCAGATAGTGATGTTCCCATGCATCTGCTACACTTGTCCTAGATGGTAGTGGTCATGGTTTGGAGAGTATTGTTGAAAGAGCCTTGGTGAGTTACTGTGCATGGGGTGCCAATAAAATGGGCTGCTTTGTCCTGGATGGGGCAGAGCTTCTTGGGTGTTGCTGAACAGCACTCTTCCAGGCAAATAGGGAATATTCAATCACAGCATCACCACAGACCAAACTGGTTGAGCCCTGAAGGACATAACTGCTATACTGGGTCCGCGACGGGCGATGAGAGCAAAATATGCTTAACCTCGCTTGACTGCTGCAGATGCATCTCTCCGTGACAGCATTGGTAGGAGGTGATTACTGCACAGTCCTTGAGGAGAAGACCTTCCCACCTTCACATTGAAGAAACCCTCCATCATATTTTGTGGCATGACCTCCATGCTGAGTGTGATAGACTTTCGGGCAGATCCAGCAGCTCAACTGCGCATCCATGAGGTGCTGTGGGCCGTCAGCAGCTGCTGTGCTCAACCACAACCTGTAATCTCATGGCCCAGCATATCCCCCACTCTACTATTGCCACCAAGCCAGGGGATCAACCTTGGTTTAATAAAGATTGTTGGAGGGTATGCCAGGAGCATCAGACATACCTAAACATGAGGTGCCCACCTGGTGAATCTACAACACAGGATGTCTCTTGTGCCAAATTGCATAAGCAGCAAGTGATCAACAAAGCCAGCAATTCCCACATCCAATGGATTATATTTAAAGTCCGCAACTCCTGCCATGTCGTGCCATGAATGGTGGTGGGCAATTAAACAGTTCATTAGTTGACGAGGTTCCATAAACATCCTTGTCCTCAATGAATGGGGATCCCAGCATGTCTGCAACAATATTCAGCTGAGTGGATGATCCATCTTGGTCTCCAGCATCACAGATACCAGTCTTCAGCCAATTCGTATTCCATTCATATCAACAAATGGCTGAAGATACTGGGCACTGCAAAGGCTATTTGCCTTGACAGTATTCTGACAATAGTATTGAAGACTTGCTCCAGAATTTGATTACCCCTAGCCAAGCTGTTCCAATACAGCTACAACACTGGCATCTACCCAGCAATGTGGAAAATTGTTCTGTACACATAAAGCAAGGACAAGTGCAACCTAGCAAATTACCGTCCCAGCAGTCTACTCTCGAGCATCAGAAAGTGATGGAAGGGGTCATCAACAGAGCAATCAAATGGTACACATATAGCAATAACCTGCCCGCTGACGCTCTGTTTGGGATTTTTAAAAATATATTCATTCATGGGTTATGGGCATTGCTGGCAGGCCAGCATTTATTGCTCATCCCTAGTTGCCCTTGAAGATGGTGATGAGCTGCCTTCTTGAAATGCTGTGAGTTGATCCACAATGCCGTTAGGGAGGGAATTCCAGTATTTTGACCCAGTGACTGCGAAGGAACGATGATATGTTTCGAAGTCAGTCAGAATGGTGAGTGGCTTGGAGGGGCAGGTAGTGGCATTCCCATGTATCTGCTGCCCCTGTCCTCCTAAATGAAAGTGGGTTTGGAAGGTGCTGTCTAAGGATCTTTGGTGGATTTCAGCAGTGTGCCTTGTAGATAGTACACGCTGTTGCTAGTGAGTGTCGGTGGTGGAGGGAGTGGATGTTGTGCCTTGTAGATAGTACACACTACTGCTAGTGAGTGTCGGTGGTGGAGGGACTGATGCCAATCAAGTGGGTTGCTTTGTCTGGGATGCTGTTGAGCTTCTGAGTCTTGTTGGAGCTGCACCCATCCAGGTAAGCAGGAAGTATTCCATCATATTCATAACTTGTGCCTTGTAGATGGTGGACAGGCTTTGGGAAAACAGGAGGTGAGTTACTCGCTGCAGTATTCCTAGCCTATTACCTGCTCTTGTAGCCACTGTTTATGTGGTGCGTTCAGTTGCGTTTCCGGTCAGTGGTAACCCCAAAGATGTTGACAGTGGGGAATTCAGTGATGGTAACACACTGAATGTCATGGGGTAATGGTTTAAGCAGCTTTTATTTGTGATGGTCATCGCCTGGCAATAATATGCTGCAAATGTTGCTTGCCACTTGTCAACCCAAACCTGGATATTGTCCATATCTTATTGCATTTGAACATGGACTGCTTCAGTATCAGATGTGCCAGGGCCACTTGGTTCCTGACCTCATTACAGCTTAGGTTCAAACATGGACAAAGAGCTGAACTGTAGAGGTGAGTGACTTCCCTTGGTATCGAGGCCATGTTTAACCACACCTGGCGTTAAGGAACCGTACCCAGCTTAAATCAGTGGGAATCAGGGGGAAACCTGTTAGCTGATTGGAGTCATAGTGAATGCAAAGAAATGTCGTTGTGGTTATCCATCTCCCAGACATCACTGCAGGTGTTCCTCAGTAGTACTCTGGGCCTAATTGTCTTCAGCTGCTTCTTCAATGTTCTTCCTTCCATCATTCAGTCAGAAGTGGAGATATTTCCTGATGATTGCAGTGTTCAGTATCACTTGAGACTTATGTGAAGGGTAGATCGTGCCTCACAAACCTTATCGAGTTTTTTGAAAAGGTGACCAAAGAGGTGGATAAGGGTAAGGCAGTTGACGTGGTGTATATGGATTTTAGCAAAGCGTTTGATAAGATTCCCCATGGTAGGCTACTGCAGAAAATGCAGATGCATGGGATTGAGGGTGATTTAGCAGTTTGGATCAGGTATTGGCTAGCTGATAGAAGACAGAGGGTGGTGGTTGATGAGAAATATTCAACCTGGAGTTCAGTTACAAGAAGGATCTGTTTTGGGGCCACTGCTGTTTGTCGGTTTTATAAATGACCTAGATGAGGGTGTAGAAGGACGGGTCAGTAAATTTGCTGATGACACCAAAGTCGGAGGAGTTGTAGACAGTGAGGATGGATGTTACAGTTTGCAGAGGGACATAGATAAGCTGCAGCGCTGGGCTGAGAGGTGGCAAATGGAGTTTAATATGGAAAAGTGTGAGGTGATTCACTTTGGTAAGAGTAACAGGAGTACAGAATATAGGGCTAATGGAAGGACTCTTAGTAGTGTTGACGAGCAGAGAGATCTTGGGGTACGGGTACATGTGCATAGCTCCCTGAAAGTGGCACCCAGGTTGATAATGTTGTTAAGAAGGCGTATGGTGTGTTAGCTTTTATTGGTAGAGGGATTGTATTTTGGAGCCGTGAGGTCATGATGCAACTGTACAAAACTCTGGTGCAGCCACACTTGGAGTATTGCATACAGCTCTGGTCGCCGCATTATAAGAAAGATGTGGAGTCATTGGAAAGGGTGCAGAGGAGATTTACCAGGATGTTGCCTGGTATGGTGGGAAGGTCTTATGAGGAAAGGTTGAAGGACTTGAGGTTATTTTCATTAGAGAGAAGAAGGTTATGAGGTGACCTAATTGAGGCATACAAGATGATCAAAGGATTGGATAGGGTGGACATTGAGAGCCTTTTTCCTCGTATGGTGGTGGCTAACACGAGGGGACATAGCTTTAAATTAAGGGTGGTAGTTATAGGATGGAAGTCAGAGGGTAGTAAGGGCATGGAATGCCCTGCCTGCCGTAGTTGTGGACTCGCCAACTTTAAGGGCGTTCAAATGGTCAGTGGATAGGCATATGGATAACATTGGAATAGTTTAAGTTAGAGGGTCATTAGATTGGTTCCACTGGTTGGCGCAACATCGAGGGCCAAAGGACCTGTACTGTGCTGTAAGGTTCTACGTTCTATATTCCTCAGGTTCTAAAGCAGTCCATGTCCAAATGCAATTAAACCTGAACAATATCGAGGCTTGGGCTGACAAGTGCCAAGTAACATTTGTCAAGTGCCAGGCAATGGCTATCTCCAATAAGAGAAAATCTTTACATCACCTCATGACATTTGATGCCATTACCATCACTGAACCCCACTGTCAACATTCTGGGGTTACCATTGACCGGAAACTTAACTGGATTAGCTCTATAAGTAGTGTGGTTACAAGAACAGGTCAGGGGCTAGGAATCCTGCAGCTCCTCTTGACTCCTCAAGGCCTGTCCACAATCTGCAAGGCACAAGAGGGCAGTTCACCACCAACTTCTCAACAATGAATGCTGGCCTAGTCAGCAAAGCCCACGTCCCTCGAATATATAAACAAAGGCACAAGTCAGAAGTATAATACTTAACTTGCCTGTTTGAGTGCAGCTCCAATAAAATTGACACCATCTAGGACAAAGCAGCTAGCATGATTGGCATGCCTGCCACAAACATTCACTCCTTCTGCCACCATGCACAGTGTGTACCAACTACAAGATGCACTGCAGGAATTCACCAAAACCCCCTAGATAGCACCTTTCAAACCCACAACCTCTACTACCAAGAAGGACAAGGGCAGCAGATACTTGGGAACACCATCACCTGGAATATCCCCTCCAAGCTACTCACTATCCTGACCTGGGATTATATCGCCAGTCTCTCACTGTTGCTGGAGCTCCTTCAGTAACAGCATTGTGACTGCAATCCCTGTGGTGTAGGTACAATGGTTCAAGAGGCAGCTCACCACCACCTTCTCGAGGGCTTTTGGGAATGGGTAATAAATTCTGGCCTAGCCAAGGATAACCATGTCCCATAAATGCCCCTCTTAAATGTTCAATTCAAATTCTTTAAGTTTCAAACTCTAGAGTTCTGAAAGCCTGGTGACTAAATATTGTTATTCACAACACCACCTGATGCTAACATTAGGGGAACCCAGACAACATGGAAAATGAAAACAAAATTTTAGAAATTTGCTGTTAGACTGGAAGGAAATGTATTTGCGCTTCAGGAAAAGTGCTTCTTGTGTATGTGGGATGGTGATGTCTTTTCTCTAAACAGAACCACATAGCTTTTTAAGATATCCTTTTATCTTAATCGAATACTTGGAGGGAACAAGGTCAATTTATTTTTTAAACTTTGCATGTATCTTAAGTAGGTAAAAATCCTGATTTGTCAATTAAAGTGAGAAATTACTTCTTTAGTCATCCTGATCAAAATATGTAAATATACTTAACATTTACATTTTTTCACTTCCCCAGTGACTGTGTGTAAAACCACACCAAGCATGTTATCAATCACTACTGATTCATTGAACAAAAACAGAAAAAACAGCGAGAGTTCTGAAGAATTGCAAATTGATCCATTTTTATCATTGAGGTGAAGTTGACTTTCATTTTTATGTTTGGAACCAATTAGCTTATTTGCGGAGCGGGTTGAAAAATGTTTTTGAAATCATCAGGGTATGAGCTATGCAGAAGACCTGGCCTAGGAAAGCTAGGAATCAAATGCTTTTAAATCATAGATTAGTTCAACAAAAATAAGACCATTAGGCCCATTGAATTTGCACCAGCTCTATCACAGCAATCCAACAAATTCAATTCCTTTCCCACCTCCCTGTCTTTGTTTTCTCCTTCGACTATTCAATTTGTATCCTTACCAGACAATGCACTCTAAGTAGTAGTTTCATGTTGCATTTTTAATATGCATGGTTGTAGTTGGGAATGGTTCTCTGGCTTTACATAGTTAAAGCACAGGCAACATTTATGAAGCCCTATATTCCAAGGATTAATTGTAAAATTTGTAATTACTGTAAATTTTCTCTTTGTCTTTGCTACTGTTTACTTGTTCATTGTACCATCAAGAACTTAGATCGTAAGAAATAGAAGCTAGACCTTAGAGCCTGTTCTGATAATCAAGAAGATCATGACTGACCTTCTGCCTCAAGATTCTGCAATCTCCTCACGTACCTTAATTCCTTTAGTATCAAAACATCTGTTGCATTCTGCCTTGGATATATCCAATAACTCAGCATCCGCAGCTCTTTGGGCTGAAGAATTCCCATGATTCACAAATTGAAGAAGTTTCTCCTCTTGATCCTAAATGACCTCTTATTCTGAGGTTGTGACGGCATGATCTAGATTCCTGTCAGTCCCTTAAGAACTTTCTGTTTCAATGAAATCAAATCCCAACTTCTAAATGTAAGGAAAGATAGGCCTAGTCTATCTCTCCTCGTAGGACAAATCCCTCATCCCAAGATCCAATCTATTGAATCTTTGTTGCATTCCCTCTAGGACAAGTATACATTTCCTTGAGTGGGGAAATGCAGGTATGCACTATAGGGGTTCTATGGATCTAAAGTAAATAGCGTCACACCTTTCCACTTGATATTCCAGCCTCTGTGTTCTCCTCGCCACATTTCTACCTAACTTTGTTTCATCAGCAAACTTGGATGCGTTACATTTGGTCGCCTCATCTAAGTCAATAATAAAGATGAAGCCTGAGTACTGATTCTTGCAGTATCTCACTTGTTATAGCCTGTCAACCCGAAAATTTCCCATTTATTCATACCTTCTGCATTTTGTCTGTTAACCAATCCTCACTCCATGTTATATTCTCCAAACTCATGAGTCCTAATTTTGTTTAATAACAGCCTGTGTTCCACCTTATTGATAATTCAAATGTGTCAGATCCATTGATACTCCCCCTGAGCTGGTTACATCCTCACGTACGGTTTCTTTCACAAATCTGTGTTGCTTCTGCAAAATCATATGATTTAATACCCCGCTACCATGTCCCTAATAATGAATTCTAGCATTTTGTCCACTACAATACTTGTTTTTTTCCCCTTCTTCCTTTTGTAAATACTCCGATTATATTTGCTACTTTCCAATCCTTGGAAATTGATTTAGAATCAAAGGAATTCTGGAAATTAAAAACCAATGCATTCACCATCTCTGCAATTACCTCTTTCCAGAAAATAGGAATTCCCACTATTTGGGATCAAGGAATTCCACCCTTTAATTTTTTTTCTGGCCCTCACTTGGAATCTGTGTTTGAAATATATTGCAATTAAAACATTTTAAAAAGCAACTCAGAACTTCCAAACACAACAACAAAAAGGGAATATGCTTATTGTTGATTCTGGCAGAGGTGGATGTGTTCATGTCGTATGATTCCCCTGGCTTTCTGTGCAGTGTACTGACTTGTGCTAGCTGCCAGGTGAAGAGAGATTGAATGTGGCGTGTGAACGTTGCACAGCATTGATTCAGAGGACAGTTCCAATACTGCATATGGTCGTGAGCGCAAGACAGCTGGGTGGGACAGAGAGGAAATCAGGGCTTGGGAGCCAACTTTCATCAAGCACGTCACAGGCACCATGCAGAGGTACAATTATGTGCAGTTTTTATTTCCTATTTTTACCCGACCAGATCAGGCCTGCCCTAGGCAAACACTTTTTCTTTCTCCAAAAACCCAGATTTCCCAGAGGCAACGACTGAGCTCACTCTCAGACTGAAGCTATCTTTCTCTCTGAGGTGCTTGCATGCGCGCCTATCCATCTGTCCCGATTTCTTGGTTCTCTTGCAATCTCACCAGCTTGCCCTACCCATTGGCTGGTGAGGTGAAATGGTAAGATTGTGGCGAAAGTGTTTAATTTGTAAATTTTTTTTTAGCAAACCTTTCAAAATGAGGCAAAACTGTTTTTAGAAACATAACTTAAATTAGTTGCAGATTCTGGCTTTCACCATATGGTTGGAGAAATTGGATACAGTAATTCAAAATTTTATGTACATAAGGCTACCAATTAGTTTCTAACACAACACAATAAAAGCATTTATTAAACATGAAAAGTTTGAAAATACAGTATTCCTTCACTCCCACTTATCTTCATAAATGTGCACAGATTTTAAAGATAGCATGGGTTGTAAAATGTATCTTGTGCTATAATGGTCTCAGTAAACATATAGTCCCTGGGTCAGCCAATCTGACCCAGATTGACTGTGGTCAGACACACCATTCTGAAATATGAGCTGTGGATTTCTCTTCAAATCCCCAAATGACTCTTGCACTGTGAGTCACCTTATTTCACCGGACTTTCTTCCATGAGTGATTCTATACTCCATTCTCAAGATGACACGCCTTAGAATCTCCTTTCAAACAATGCTTTCCCTCAACTGTTCCCAACAAGGATCCATTTTCTGGTTTTACAACTCTTCGTTCACTACTCTTTTGCCCTGAGAGTTTTCAACTTTCCACATGCACTCTGAAATCCAACCACCAATTGCTTTAGCTATCGCTTCACAGGCTGTAGTGAAATATCACAAACTTCAGGGTTACTTCAGGTATCCTTGGCTTCTTACTAGCCAACTTAACTAATTGCTTCGCTTTTCAGCTCTGCCTTTAACTTCCATGAATGGTACTTTTTTCCAATTCCAGTTTCTGTTTGTTATTTTGACTTGAAACTTCCTGGTATATTTCTTTTCATTCTGTTTCCATAATTAGCTATTCTTTACTTCTTGATGTGCTTTTTGGGAAGTTTGCCATTTTGCAAATCCCTTGTCCTGCTTCAAGCTTTTTAGTTGCATCTGCTATGGAATTCAGCTAAAACACATTCTCAAGGTCAGTCTTTCTGAAACTGGTCCCTGGTTGCTAAGCAAAATCTCATTCTTCCCCCAAGCTTGTTTACTTTTTCCAATGTAAATTCTCTCAGCCCATTGCAGCCACAACTCATTGCTAATATTCAGCAGTGCCATTATAGATCACTTAAAACTACCTCTGCTTCCTGTCAGTGGCTTGACATATTCCTCACTTTGCTGCTGCCATTAAGGCAGGGGAAAAACCTGGTAGAGTAGGGAGATGAAGCTGGTTCAATGAGGAGTGTATTGGGGCATGTCAGAAGCAGCATCATAAATACCTAAGATTGCAAGATATTAGATGGGCCATTTGGCCTATCGAGTCTGCCATTCAATAAAATAGCCTTTGACTCCACTTACCTGCCTGTTCCCCTTAACCTTTGACTCCCCGTTAGTCAAATATTTATCTAACAGAGCCTTGAATATATTCAATGATCCAGCCTTCATTGCTCTCTGAAAGAAGAAATTTGTCCTCATCTCCATCTTGATTGGGAGATGTTTTATTTTGAAACTAAAAATGAAGGGTCAATCTGGTGAGGCTACAGTTCTAGACTAAATCCATACTAACCAATGAAAGACCAAGATAAACTATTTGACAACCAATTATTCAGACTAATGCTCTGCAATCAAGTCATGTTCAGTTGTAAATGGTTGTGGATAATCAAACAACTGATGAGGGACAAGTCTTTGAGAACATGCCATTTTCAATGTCGGAGTCCAACAGATGTGTATGCAAAGGACAAGGTTTGTGCATTCTCAACCTTTAAGTGAAGATCCAGCCAGAAGTGCTGAGTATCCTGCCATAACAGATGCCAGTTTTCAGTCAATCTGACTTGCATTGTCCTATCAAGAAACCTCTTGCTAAAGACTTGTGATCCAGCCAAGCCATTCAGTACAACTACAACGCTGGCATTTATCTGACAACGTGAAAAATTGTCCAGGTCTTGTCCTGTCCACAAAAAGCAAGACAATTTCAATCCAGCCAGTTACTGCCTCATCAGTCTATTCTCAACATTCAGGAAACTAGTGGAAGGCGTGGTTAATAATGATAAAGACAAAGAACTGTACAGCACAGGAACAGGTCCTTCGGCCCATCAAATCTGTGCTGACACAGATGCCTCTCTAATATTTCCTTGCCTCTATGTGGTCGATTTCCCTCTATTCCTTGCCTATTCATGTATCTATTCAGGTGCCTCTTGAACGTTATTATAGAATCTGCTACTACCACTTCCTCTGGCAGTGTTTCAGGCATTCACCACCCTCTGTGAAAAACATGCTCTTAAACTTTCCCCCTCTCACTTTCAACCTATGCCCCCAAGTAATTGGCCCTTCAACCTTGCGGGGAGGGGGGAAAGACTCTGAGTATCCACTTGATGCAAGCCTGTAAAACTCTGTCAGGTCCCCCCTCATCCTCCGACATTCCAACAAAAACAATCCAAGTTTGTTCAACCTTTCTCCATAGTCCATATCCTCCAAACCAGGCAACATCCTGGTATATCTCTTCTGCACCCTTTCCAATGCATCAACATCCTTTCAGTGGTGTGACCAGAATTATATACAATACTCCAAATGTGGTCTGTAGTCATATGCAGTTACAACATGATTTTCCAATTCCTATATTCAACTCTGACGGATGAAGGTCAGGAGTGACTTCTTGACCACCTTGTCCACCTGAGTTGCCATCTTCAGGGAACTGAAGATCTGCATGCCTAGGTCCCTCTATATGCTAATATTTCTAAGGGCTCTACCATTTAGTGTATACTTTCATTCTGCAGTAGACCTTCCAAATCATATCATCTCACATTTGTCCGGGCTAACTTCCATCTACCATCTTTAGGCCCAGGTCTTCAGTTGATTTTTATCCTGCTGCATCCTCTGACAATCCTCCTCACTATCCACTATTTACCCAATTTTTGTATCATCTGGAAATTTACTAATCAGACCACGTACATTTTCCTCCAAATCAGCCCTAACACCAAACTTCGTGGGACACCACTCGTCACAGACCTCCAGTTAGAAAAGTACCATTCCACTGCTACTCTCTGCTTTCTATGCTCAAGCCAATTTTATATCCATCTTACTAGTTCACCTCGGATCCCATATGACTTCACCTTCTGTATAAGCCTGCCTTGAAGAACCTTTCAAAGACTTTAGTGAAGTTCACTGCCCTGGTCAATCTTTCTTGTCACTTCCTCAAAGAACTCGATCAAGTTTGTGAGACATGACCTCCCTTTCACAAAACCATGCTGCCTATCGCTAATTAGCCTATTCTCTTCCAGATGAGAGTACATTCTGTCTCTAACAATCTTCTCCAATAAGTTCCCCATCACTGATGTAAGGCTCACAGGCCTTTAATTTCCCGGATTGTGTCTTCTGCCCTTCTTAAATAGAGGAACAAATGTTAGATACCCTCCAATCCTTTGGTACCTTGCCTGTGGCTAAAGGGCTTATAAAGGTTTTGGCCAAGGCGACTGCAATTTCTTCCCTTGCCCCTCTCAGTATTCTGGAATAGGCCTATCTGGTCCTGGGAAGTTGTCCACCTTAATGCGTTTCAAAACCTCCAATACCTTCTCCCTTTTTATCACAACATGTCCCAGAATATTAACATCCTCCTTTCTACACTCACCATCCACCAAATCCTTCTCTTGTGAATACTGATGCAAAATACTCGTTAAAGACCTCACCCACCTCATGTGGCTCCACACATAAATTCTCTTCACTGTCCTTGAAAGGACCTATCCTATTGTTTTTACGTCTTCCCGTAATCTGCTGACATATCAGTTCCTCCACTTCACACTGGATGTTGAGAGGTCTGCAGTACAACTCCAACGGTGTGAGTGCACTGCTCTTGTTCTTGATATCAAGCAACAACACCTTACAGAAAACCTACTCACGTAATACTCAGTTTGGGTTAAGCTGGGACCATTCATTGCCAAACCTCAATGCAATCTTAGTTCAAACAAGGGAAAAAGAGCTGAATTCCAGAGATGAAGTTAGAGTAATTGCCCTTGACATCAAGATAGTATTTGATAAAATGTGACAACAAGATTACTGCAGAGTTCTCAAGGTTTATTCCTGTACAGAATTAGCATAACTTAGCTATTTTTCAATTCTATCTCACAATAGAGTCATAGCAGTTTACAGCATGGAAACAGGCCCTTTAGCTCAATTTGTCTGTGCTGCCCATTTTTTACCACTAAGCTAGTCCCAATTTAGTACATATCCCTCTATACTCATCTTACCCACGTAATTGTCTAATGCCTTTTAAAAGACCAAACTGTACCACCTCTACTACTTCCTCTAGCAGCTTGTTCCAGACACCACCCTCTGTATGGAAAAAAATGTCCCCCTGGACACTTTTGTGTCTCTCAACTTGAACCTATGCCCTCTAGTTTTAGACCCCATTACCTTTGGGAAAAGATGTTGACTATCTAGCTGATCTACACCCCTCATTATTTTATCAGCCTCTATGAGATCACCCCTAAGTCTCCTACGCTCCAGGGAAAAAAGTTCCAGTCTATCCAGCCTCTCCTTATAACTCAAACTATCAAGTCCTGGTAGCATCCTAGTAAGTAAGTGTTTGCATTGCATCTTTAGAACCTTGCTAACCTCAAGTACAATTTTTATTCATTGATGTATTTACACTCTGAGATCTTTGTTCTACCACATCTAGATTTGCAGCTTGGAAATAATAAATTACCTCCATATTCTTCCAACCAAAATGTACCTCCCATTTATCTGTTTTAAACTTCTTTTGACCATTCCACAAGTTTATCGCTGGTTTTTGTGCTTTGCTATCATCATCAATATTACCCCACCCCCCAACTGCCAGTTTGAAGTCAAGTGCCAATTTATAAATTGTTTTAGATTTCAAAGTTCAATTTTTAAACATCAGTGCTCCCAACACTGGTCCTTGTTCTACGTCACTTCCTTCCTACCCTTCTCTATCTCTCATAATTTTCTGACAACAGATGTTAGGAAAACTGGTTTTCAATTCTCTGGTTTCCCCATTGCCCTTAAATAGTGGAAAATAATGTTCAGATAAAGACTTGTTGTGGTTGTCAAGAGACAATAGCTTGTTTGTGAAGTAAGTTATTAAATATAAATTAAAAAATAGTTTACTGTCCCTCGCCAAAGATTACTACTTGTTAACAACTATTCAGGTTTTCATTCTTTATGCATTGGCTTCAGTCACCAATTATTACTTTTCTTTTATCTTACTAGGCCTGATGTGGGCAATTTGGCCAAAGAAAATGATGTAGCAATGGAGCAGATGATGATCAAGCAGCTGAAAAATGGTGCTGGTATCAAGGTACATTTCACAGCCAAACCTTTAACTGTAATATATTGCAAACAGTTCATTGATCGTTTTTATACTGGTGATGGACAACCTCTTGTGCCTCTGTAGAATGGATACAGCCTAAAACTGGTTTTTGGGTTAGGAGGTATGTTCTCAGAAAAGTCTGAAAATATTGGCTTCAGCTTAATCCTTCACCAAATGGCTTTCAGGAATAAAACGCAATATCCGAGGATGTTGCCTAAAGATAAAAGTTGGAAACTAAGGGGGAAAGAAATTGGACAAAGCTAAAATGCTAATAATCATTGTGGAAAATGACAGAAAGTAAGTATAAATTCTGAAGGTATGATCACCCTTGATGTTCTGGGAGTCTGAACCATTATCCCAGTAGAAGAATTAGGTGAATATGTGGATTTAGGTTACACCCCTAAAAAAGAGGAAATGAGCTATGGCCGTTTACATTTGATTAGCAGATCTGGGACGGAATTCTCTGGGCCTGCCAGGAGTGGTTCCATCCAAGTTACAACTGCTGTCCACTAATGTGAAGCGGGCACTCTAGGCAGTGCCAAGGTGGGGGGGGTTTACCTGCTGGCATTTTATAGTTGGGATCACTGGGAGAGGGAGGGAGAGATGAATGATGTTCCCAGCATATGTCATTTTTGGTACGTGATATTTTGCTGAAGATGGATAATGGTCAATGAAAAATAGATCTCACAATGTTTCATTGGTTTAAAAAATACATTTTTGGTATCTTCATGATGCATGTAGATTTCTTATGGGTAGCAGTGAAGGTTTTGAGATGTGATGTTAATGAAACTGGAGTAAAATTTAAAATTGGGCGTCAGGTATCTGGAGATTTTAAATTATATTGTTTAAGTGGGATAGGTCTGAAATAACTTGAATCAATAATTCTGTTTAGAGAGTTCTACTGCCATTTTGTACTAGGTACTCACAGGAAGATGTTTCATCTTAAAAAAAAAAGGCACAAACAATTGTAAAGTGATTCATCACTCTGCTCAGTTGAGATCAAATGCTAATTTTAATGTGTTGGAGTTCAGAGCTACTATAAGTCCACAATAATTTAAATGTATAGAAACATTTAAAAGTGAAATCTGGAGAAATGTGTGCTTGAGGAGCTACCATCCTTAAATAATCCCAAAAAGGCGAAATGCTTCACATAATTGTCCGAATTAGTGTTTGTGTGCAACTAGCTTCAGAATCTTTCAAATGGTTGAGCTGGGAAATGTCCTTCAACTTGGGAAACAAAGAAAAATTCTTATTTAGTTAAAAGTACTTTCAGTGATGAAACACTGAGTATTATGGAAGCAGTGATTGTGGGATTCAATTTGTCAAAGATTGAGCTTCTGTACAATGGGAATACTGAAGGGAGCATATTACTTGAATGTAATGCAGATAATCATTCATTATGGACTAATATATACTCTTACAAAAAGGGAATGAGAAGTTATAATTAATTTTGCTGGCTTGAAAGATATGCTGAAGATTCACTAGGTGGATGCAAGTCATCAAATAGCTGTTTTGCAAGAGAAAAGTGCATGTATGAAACTATCAGCTTGATGTTAGTGAGTAATTAGTGGACAAGTCCTCAAATTGATTTGAACATCATACTGTTATAGCAGATTATGGAGGAGCCGGATAACTTGACAGCAACTTTCTGATTTCATTTAATTGCACACTCAGAAGCTGGAAGTTCAAGTACATTCTAATTGTGTTCATCTGAGTCTTTAACCTTTAGGCAATAGGGGACAGTTTTGTGAAGTGACTTGGGAAATCTTTAAATTGTAGACATTTAGAGACAGGGTGGGACTTGACTAGCATACTATGGCTCTTGCTTTCCGGTTCAGCCTTGGGTGCAGGTTGACACTTAGCCTCTGTCTCTTCTGCTGCTCTTTGGATAGAAGTCACCTGCTGAATAAATTGCCCAGTGCATGCTTCTGCTTATTAACTCATTCTAAGCCACAGCCTACATCATAATCAATGATATTGCATTCTGATTGGGCTAAATGATGCAAGGCCAATTCATAATTGGCTTAAGGGCTGTGTGATCAATCTGTGATTGGTCTGTGTGTGCATGATCAGTTTCTAATTGGCTTCTTGAAGGCAATGGTCATCTACTGATTTCATTTCCCGTAGTCCACTGACTGGTCTAAGGTGTCAATTACTTGTAGGACCCATCTTATTAAAGAGGGGATGAAACACTGTGTCGGATCCCTCTTATTAAAGTTGGTTTCTTTACTTTTGCTAAGAGAAAAGAATGCCACATGATATCTTCTTTGCTCATTTGTTAAGGATGGGGGAAATATGCTGTCATGCCCTCATGAATAATATCTTATGCTCATCGTCTCAAATCCTCACTTAATTGGTATTAAATCAGATGCTAATCTGTAACTGCTTTGGACAGGTTATTTGAAGGTTGCTGTGACATCTTTGTGGTTACTTTACTGTACTTTCTAAAATAAAGGGTAGAGTAGTAAAGTTGCTTAAAACCTTGACAACACACTATTCTCCCACTATTCCAAATTTTTCTAGACTATGCTTAAAATTTCCACATTTAACTGGTTATTGAGTTCCCAAAAAATCCACAATTAAACCTGATTTTAAATTAACATAAACACACACAATAATTGCAGTCACACTTGCATAATTCCATGCATTCCTAGAAACATTAACTCTTATAGCAAGATAAACTCAGTACCCCCACATTGTGAACTCCAGGAAAGGGAAGAGAAACAATTTAAACTTTAAACTGGATTAAAATCTCAGCCACTATACAAATGTATACACATATTAAACAAACAAGAAAAAAAACTTAACATAGAAGACCAGACTGAAGGCCATTAGTTTGATAATACAAAAATAGCATTTACAGACATCCAAGAAATTGCATTCAGGAAAATTTATACCTCAACAAAATGCACTGATGCTTGCTCATGAGTTCTTTCTTGTCTTGTTGCCTTTGAATATACTATCTGAGCTATAAACAGGAACTTAATCATTTAATTTTTTCTCACTCTCTAAACCTTATCAACAATGAGGTGGGATTTAGAGAAACAGATTGTTTTACTTTTCAGGCAGGCACACAAGCAGTTGGTGTGTTATGTCACTGAAAGGGGAATGTAACTTGTGCCACTAACACCTCTGGTTTCACACAGGGAGTGTCAAGCTTTCCTGTGAGGCTGCTTAACTGCTTCCCTGAAAGATCTACTGACATTATACAACTCCTGCTGGAGCCTTTCATCTGTCCTGTCACTTTCTGTGAGCTGGCTGAGTTTCTATACTACAACCAAGGAAGCTTTTGCACGCAAACTCGATCTTCTCTGCTGTTGCAATATTGTAGCTAACTGCTCAGTTCCTAACTTTAAAGTAAAAGCTGGCTCACTAAAACATCTGTCTTCTGATAAGCTGAAAGACCCACTTTTATTGCAGCTCTTAAATTCTTCTTATCCAACTGCTTCTGGGCAAACACAACTACCACTTCAATAATGAATCCATCCTAAATCTCCAAACACACTGCAAGCAGTGTTTGAGCACCTTTGTTCGACAACTTTTCTAGCTGCTCTCAGTAAAGAACAAAGACTGTTTTAACTGACATCTTGTCAACATCAGAGTCACTGGCAGGTTCTCGGTGATCCTGCAACCTTTGGGCTTTCCCCTCCTGACTGCACTATTCGCTTGGCAGATTCACCAAGATCCTTACTCACAAAACCAAGCGTTACTGTTCAGTCTCAAAAGTGTCATACTATTATAGCACAGTCTATAGACGAGCAGGGCAACTCTGACAGCAACTTCCTAATTTCATTTAATTGCTCACGCTAGAAGTTCTTATACAATTTATTCTGTAAAATGTTGAATGCTGTTAGCCTATTATTCAATGTAGGCAATTTTTTTTACGTAAACTTAATAAATGCAATGATTATTGATTCCTAAATTAAAACAAGATCATTTATGGAACAAAGATGACCGGTGAGGATTTATCTGAAGACTATACAGCTTAGCATGATGATATTAGTTTTCTCCCCTCTTCTGTGCCATGCTTCCACACCCAAGCACAACTCCATATTGTCCCAAAAATATCATCTTTGTCATCTGTTGTAACTCAAACAGATCTTTATTTTTTTTTGCAGGTCAAACAAGCAGACAGTGTCCCTCTTCAGCCAGTAATGAATGAAGCAGCAAGTGACTTGAAGATGGATGTTTCCTCTGTGAAGATGTAAACCTTAAATATATTCATAATTCTGTTATATGTGAATATGTATCCATCCTTTTAAGTGAAGAATTATTCATGGGTCAACAATATTTACCCTATTGGTAGCTTTATGGATAGTATCTTTGTTGTGTTGACTCAATTTTTGCCATTTATTCTATCAAAAAACAATTTGCCTAGTATTTTGTGGCACTGCAAATTTGAAATGTAATTGGTTGTACCTAATTTTGTGGGCAATTTCTCTTTAAATCTTCAGGCAAACCTGTGCATCAAAAGCAATGCGTGTTTCAGCTTCAACTTTGCCTCAACATGATTCACTTACCTATAACTTAAAGGTAATTTATTTTTTAATCTCTTTGGTCCACACTGCAGCTAGGCAATCAATAGAGGATAATACTTTTCCAAACCAGTTGTATAATGAATTGTTCCCATAAGAAAACATCTGGTGGCTTGTCTCGGTGATGCAGTTGATAGTGAGAACTTGTCACACAGTAAACTTTGTTCAAATGCATGTCCATTTCTTTGAATTATTTTATTACAAATATATGGTGTAACATCATGAAAAGTCTGAATTGTAAAGTCTTTGATGAAAGGCATTGTTCAGGCGTTTCCAGTATTTTCTATTTTTATTAAGCCATTTAAATGGGAATAATTTAGATATACGATTGTTGAATTGACTTCAGTAAAAGGAATCTGAAAATTAAGTTATGCATTTGTAAATATCAAATAATGCGTGCACCAGTTTTACTTTCCACATAATCCATTAGTGGCCACTATTCTGCACTGAAATGTCAACAAAAATATCAGCCACATGTGAAAGTTCTTAACTTGTTATTTTATATTTTCAGTGTGATTCAAGTGTCACCAGTTCCCCAAGTTTGGAAAGCTCAAGTGAAGATAGTGAAAAGGTTAATGATTCCGCCATCTTTGCATGTACCGGACCATTTGCTTTAAAAAAGCAAGGAGGTAAGTTTAATAAAATGTTAATTAACCCCCAGCTAAAAATCATTTGATTTGAATTAATTGAGAGTGAAAGAACATAACTGTGACTGTGGTTGTTGGGTATTGTCCATTAGTGAACATGCAACTAATCCTGAAAAGCATTAGTGTTTAATCTTTTTTTCATCAGGAACAGCAAAAGGGTTATTATAATATGTTTAATCCAAACTGAGAGCAAGCAATGCTTGAGAATTCAGTGCATCTTCTAGAGCGAGGAGAGAGATGATTGGTGTGTTTTTAGTATGGGATGCAAATGCTAGTGGGTGTAACCCAATTTCACTCACTTTGGTGATGGTGCAAATTCAAGGTGTCAATCCTTTTTGCCCCAGTTGTAGTTTAACTCCAATGGACAACGCCACTAGCATCTTCATTAACCATTGTTAAAAGTTCTAAATGAAAAGTCACTGTGATGGCAATATAGTAATTACATGCTTTTAAAGGGAATTTGCAGCAACAAAGAGTGAAAGCTGTGCCAGCAAAAGGCTTATTTCTACTGGCTTTCAAACCTACCTGTCAACAAAAAGTCATTTTAATTTGCTAAAGCACTTCCAGTCTTGGAATCTTCTACACCTTTCTACATAGGTGGGAGGCATTCTCAACCTTAATCCCATCCACCCCTGTCTGGATGGAGTACTGGGGAATACAAATAAAATCTGTAACCTGTAACTCAAATATCTATTTTTGGGTATATATGGTAAGAAGTTCCACGATACCAGTTAAAGTCCAAAAAGTTTATTTGGAATTACGAGCTTTTGGAGTGCTGCTCCTTCAGATGAGTGGAGAGCTCTAGCAGTGCTCCAAAAGCTTGTGATTCCAAATAAATCTGTTGGACTTTAATCTGATATTGTGAGATTTCTTACGTTGCTCATCCCAACCCAACACCGGCATCTCCACATCATGGGTATATATGGGGTGTTTTGGAAAGCAATGAACTAGCTAGCTCTTGCAAGACAGGTTAGTAACTAGAATATAGTAACAAGGTTGTCTATCTCATTTCAATAGACTTTTATGTTTAACAGCCGAGGACTGGGTTTTCAACAACAAGGGAAATCTGCTACCTAAAGAGTGGTCAGAACTGCTGCATTGAGCTTTTCAGAGCACCATTTGTGGCCAGGACAGCTGTATCAGCTGATGCCTAATCTTGAAGCCAGCCCATGATCCAATTTGCTTCCCCTGCTTCAGTTCCCATCTGCAGCCTTCTACGAAAGCCTTCAATCTGTCTGGCTGCTATCTGGAAAATAATTTTGCAGAGCCTCTACTTTCTCTGCATTTCTAGCTTTCCTGGCTGCTACTAGTCCCTCCCAATTATTCCTAGTACTATCTGGGCTGGTGTTATTTTTATGCTACCTGTCATCTAATTATGCCTCATGGAGGTTACATCCTTCCATTCTTTTATGGTATTCCTACGGTATCAGCTGCACTAGGTCCAATGCAAGTCAATTGTATTTTTCCAGATTTATTTTAAAAAACTGTATTCTGAGCTTTTTTCTGTTCTGTTTCCATGTCTCACTTAATTTATTTCCATTTGGGGAGGATTTGCAATACAGATTGGACCTTCAGATTATATCTATTTGTGCCTGTAGTTTTGATTTACTAATAATAGGTAAACCTCTCCATTCAAGTAATATGGATGATTTCGCGTGGAAGTAACTTGTTAAAAGTGCATATAAAACATTTTTTCTTGTGCCAATGTGGGCTACATTGCAACACATCCTGATAATCACAATTTTTTCCAAAGGCATGTTATTGATACTATTTGTCTTGATCTGGGTCTTATTGTCCTTTGTGGGGTAATTTTCCTTACATTTCTCTATTTCCTTCATACATTTCTGAGGCTTTATCAGTTTGACAAATTTGCCTAAATCAATGTTATGAAGCCCGTCTAGCAATTTTGGAAACTTATATGTAACCTTGAAAGAGCACAAGCCAAACCCTTTTCTGCTCAATCATTTTTACTGGTCCCCTCTCTAATGAATGAGCAATCTTGTGAATATGAATAATGGCAAGAAGTTTAACTTTTGTCTTACAGCAATTCCTCATCAAATTAAGCAAGAAGAATATGAGCTAAAATCTGACAACCTGAAAGAAAAGGGCTTAAAAGAATGCAAGGCACATCCTGCTGGTGTGATAAAGAGACAAAGTCGTTTCACTGCAGAAGCTGTGAAAGGGAAAGAAGTATCTGGCAGTGCTTCAGCTCACATTTCACCTGAGGTAACATATAATGTTTGTTGACTGCAGGAAAAAAAGTATTTTTTTAATGCAATTTATTTTCTGAAAGTTGGAATTTATAATTTTATCACAACTACTTGTCTTTATTGCTTTCCCCCGAGTCCCAGTTGTAGAGCTGAGTGAAGAACAATTTAAGACATGTTGTTCACACCTCTGGCATCAAGACTACTGCATTTCTCAGTACAATTCTAAAATCTGAAGCATGTCAGGTGCTACCCAAAACAAGAAAATTAAGTTCTAGTTTTCAGAACATCTGACTTACTTTATTTTTGCTATAGTTTGATGTATTGTCAATCAGGAACCCTTGATCGCATTAATTTTTCATACGCATTATTTTCTAGGCATTGGGCACCATTACTTTGAGCTCCCCAACAACGAATTGGAGGGATACTCCAAAGGTGCACTGAGGAATCCCTCTTAGAATTTCACAGATAAGCATTTCAAGATAAGTCTTGTTGACGCTGAGAAATGCTAAAAAACTGGTGAATTGCAAACATAAGGCCTTGCTCAAAAAAGGTTGTACACGTTAGCCCAGCAATTACAACCAGTCAGTTTAACTTCAGTGGTGAGAAAGTTTCACAAAATAATTATTCAAGTTAGGATTAGTCGTCGTATGGGAAAATGTGGGTTGATTAAGAAGAACCAGCATGGATTTCTGAAGGGGAAATGGTGTTTTACTGACTTGCTGGTGTTTTTTTTTGAAGAGGTGAAAGAAAGGGTCGATGAAGGTCATACTGTTGATGTAGCACATGCGCACTTGCAAAAAGCATTCAATACACAACAGACTTTGTGAAAAAAGTGATCACTTTTGGAAGAAAAGGGAAAGTAGCAAAATGAATACAAAATTGGCTGAAGAGTAGGAAGCAGAGAATAATTGTCAATGGATATTTTTTGGGCTGAAGAATGTGAAAACATTGGAGAGCGTGCAGAAGAGATTCACAAGACTGGATCCAGGGATAAGAAACTTCAGTTATGAGGACAGAATGGAGAGGTTGGGACTGTTCTACTGGAGAGAAGAAGGCTAAGCGGACTTACGAGATAGAGATGTTCAGAATTAAGAGGTGATTGGGAGAAACTGTTCCCACTTTCAAGGGTGAGAGAGCACAGATTTAAAGTGATTTGGAAAATAAACTAATGTGATGAGAAAAACTTTACACACTCTGATTCAGGTCTGGAATGCATTGCTGGAAGTGTTTAGCAAGTTCAATCAAGGGGACATTAGATTGTTTCTATTCGATTATCTGTATCCTTGCACAGGGTTAAAGGACAAGAATGACACTAAGTTATAATGATCATTTGGAGAACTGATGTTCATATGATAGGCTGAATGACTTCCTGCACTGTAACAATTCTGTGAATGTAGCTGATTTATGGCAGCCAGTGCTGTAAAACAAAAAAGGGCATATTCTCCTTTGATTCAACTCTGCTGTTCTGCAATGCTGGGTTTTGGAGACAGCTGCACTGCCTAGATCTCACCTGGCTTAGATGGGGAGTTTGGATGAGGCAGGCACAAAAGAAAATTGGGGTAGGCAAGTGAGCATGGAGTGGCAATCAGACACTGCCACTCTAAGGAGGTTACAACCCAATGTAATTTGAGTTCTCGCTTTAGCTCAGATGGCTGGACAGCTGGTTAGTGATGCAGAGCAATCCAACAGCATGGGTTTGATTCCCATACTACCTGAGGTCATTCATAAAGCCCTGTCTTCTCAACCTTGCCCCTTGTCTGAACTGTGATGATCCTCCGATTAAATCACCACCAGTCAGCTTTTCCCCGTCAAAGAGATCAGCCTATGATCATGCAGGACTATGGTGACTTTAACTTTTGATGGTCTCCCAGATTAACAATATTTCCTGCACCGTCACTTACTGCATTCTATTGAGCAACCACTAATAGATTCATTTTAAAATATTTCCAACAGTTCCAACTTTTTTACAGTATTTATCCTCATGACAAACTATATTGAAGGCCCTTACTAAAATCTAGTATGCTACATCAACATACTCCATTTTCTTCTTCAAATCAAATTAGTTACCCTACATCTTGATAAAAATCCAATCCACTTTTTTCAACTTGTGTATATGTACTACCAGTTGACATGCCCTTGCTGATCCTTCTTTCGGTGGCTCCTTTCCATCCCTCACCTTTTTCTCTTAATATATTAAATTTTTACTATCTTTCATTTATCTTGCTCTATGTAATGTGCCTCCTGCGTTGTAGGGATTCTATGATACATTATTGTGGTTGTTTTGGTTTTGTATGTAATTGATAAAAGTTCTTGCTAATTTTCTTACTATACATGTTAACTATATTCTTAATTAAACTTTGTTTGATAAAGGCTCCCTGGTGGTCATTTGAATCATACCTGAGGTGAAACACATCTTGCTTATCCTAGCCAAATTCAAGTGCAAAATGTATGATCAAGGTGGGCTCCATAAAACACTTTGGAGTTTCTGACCTGATCCGTGTTCTTAAGTGCATTAAGTTGGTCTTTACTTTTTAAAAATTAGTTTAATTTGAGTTTTTGTAATTTCTACATCCTTTGTAATGTCAAATGCTTGCTTACAAGCATTGGTATTTAAATCCCCATCACAAAGGTTGGAAAGGTTTTGATCATCCCTATCAAACATAATCAAATCCAAAATGATTTGACTGTTCTCACCAGTGAAAGTTGTGTTTTGCTATCCATAACTTGCTATCAACTAGTCTTCCTTGAGCTAAAATTAGTCGATGCCATGCATTTGCATGCAATTGTAAATGTCAAAATCCCATTGAGACCACGTTGATTTTAGAATGGCTAAGAGTATTAATTTTGTTTTTAAATACAGGCTAATGGACCAAAATTTAATCAAGTTGGTGTGATGCTTGCTCCAAAGAAAGTTCCATCCACTAGTTGTATTGGTAAAAGTGCAATTCCAACAGCATCTGTATGTCAGACACCCTGCAACAAAATGCCCCATCATTACACATGCAGGTAATAGTCATTTCTGTTAAATACTCATTGAAGTTGCATATTATGCCTTCTTAAAACATATTAGCGTTGTTTTAAATGTAATCTCAGATATTTAAGTGCTGTGGGTATTTCTTTATTAAAGCTCACAGACTCCAGTTGTCAGCAAATCTGGACTGGCACAAGTTTCGACTCCACATAATTTTGTATCAGCTTCCCAATTTTATCAGAGTTTCCCACCTACTCCTGCAACACCACAACAGCACTGTGATCAGTTTCAACAATATGGATCTTCTCAGCGTCTGCCACAGTTGGGGGTAATAATTGATTAAAATTAAAATCTTCAATACAGTGTATGCGTGTATTCTGAATTTGAATATGAAGTTTTACTTGCAATTTATTTTGTCAGGTTCCAATACCTACTTTCGCTGCCAATGAAAGTATTGTAGTTAAGGAGAAAGTCTACTCGATAATTAAATTACTTGGAACTGGAGGATCAAGTAAGGTAATATGTTATTTAATTTCTTTACTTTGCATTTTCAGTTGAAAGCAATTAATATGAAGGAAGAAAAAAGGCAATAAACTTTGGTTAAATAACTTGTCACAAGACCTAGCTTAACTTGTAACATTTATGATTAAATTATACGATTTTGAAAAAATAAAGACAACTGCATGGAAATGGTCAATCAGTACAACAATTGTTAAATTGCAATTGTAGTTCAAAATCATGAGTTGAAACTAAATTAAAGATAAATTTAGGGCCAGTATCAGGAGTTTGATCTTTAGAGTGATCAATGCCTGGAATAAACACTCTCATTTGTACAGTGGCAATGAAAACAGTGAAATAATTGAAAAATTAATTTGATGCTGCTTTGGGAGTTTTCGGACCACTCTCTCTGATGAAGTGAAAACAACTTGAATGCACAAAAATTTCCTGGAAGGGCATGTTGGCACAGTGGTTAGTCTGCTGCCTCACAGCGCCAGAGACCTGGGTCCGATTCCCAGTTTGGGTCTGTGAGGAGTCTGCACGTTCTCCCTGTGTTTGCGTTGGTTTCCTCTGGGTGCTCCAATTTACTCCCACAGTTCAAAAGACACGCTGCCTAGGTGGATTGACCATGCTAAATTCTCCCTCAGTGTACCCTAACAGGTGTCGGAGTGTGATGACTAGAGGATTTTCACAGTAACTTAATTGCAGTGTTAATGTAAGCCTCCTTGTGACACTAATAATTAAACTTTAAATAGGAAAGTTATGCTGAAGGTTTATAAAACATTGAATAAGCCTCAACTGGAATATTGTGTGCAATCATATGGGCGCTGCATTTATGAAGTATGTAAAGGTCTTGAAAGGATAAATTGGAGTTTTATTTGAATGGTTACAGGGATGAGTGACTTCAATTCTGTTGGGAGACTGGGGAAGCTAGGTTTGTTCTTCGGACAGAAGGTTAAGAAGAAATTGATGTAGATGTTCAAACTGAAGTGATGAGTATGCAAAGAGAAATGGTGCGTAGTGTCAGAAGGGCAGTAACACTGCTTTAACATAATTGGAAAAAGAATCAGAAGTTTTTTTTAAATTTGCTGGATTATTGTGATTAAAATTTACTGCCTGAAAGTAGCAGAAACAGCTTCAGTATTGGTTTTCAAAAGAGAATAGGATAATGCTGATGAAACCGAGATAGATAGAAATGTAAGTTGCAACAAGGACATAAGTTGGCTACCAGGGAACATAGATAGGTGGGCACAGATTTGGTAAATGGAGCAAAATCTGGGAAAATTCAAAATTGTCAATTTTGGCAGTAAGTCAAAAAAAGTAGATTATCTAAATTGGGCCTATATACCATTTTTGTGTTTGGGTGGGGGAACATATTTAAATTTTTCTCACTCCAGGAGGTACCAATGAACAAATTTCAAAGATATAAGCCAGAACTTTCTGGCCATTCACTCTGGTGGTACATCCCTACTGTAGGTTTCACAGTCGCATGGGATGCATTCAACAGGAAACCCCATTGACAATAACAGGCTCAGAAGATCCTGCTGCCAGCCAATGGCGAGCGCATCCACTGTGGTGAAACACGTGATGGATTGTGTGGACAATTGGGCCCATGAGGTTTATAAAGCTTAAATATGAATTTCTATTTTTAAAAAAAAGCTGCCAAAGATGTGAGGATAGGTGGATTGGCCATGCTAAATTGCCCCTTTGTATTTCAAGATATGTGGATTCAGTGGATTAGCAGCATAAATATATGGGGTTACAGGGATAAGGCAGGGGTGAGCCTGTGTGAGATGCTGAGTTGGTGCAGACTTGATGGGCTGAATGACTTCCTTCTGCACTGTAGGGATTCTTTATGAAAAGAAATAACTGGCTGAGCAACAGGTCATATAATAAATTGGTTAAAAAAATGAGTAATAAGTAGAGACAATTTGTGTGTGAAAGGATAGAATGTGTATGCCCAGCTCACTCCCAGCCTCTGGGTGCTCAGTCACTGCCCTCACCCACTGTGAGAATGTAAAAGTACCTGTTGGTGTGTGGGGTGAGGGTGAATGAGTACTCACGTGCCTGTCTGCAGGAAACACAGTAGCATTGTGATTGGAGGAGCAGTTATCTTCCACTGCACGTATTGACATTTTGAAAACTACCTCCAGAGATCACATATGGAGGTCCTCGAGGACTGCATCAAGTCTGGAGGGCACAAGTTGTACAAGCCTGATCTAACTGGTGAGCAATTGCAGAGCTCTGAGATGCAGAGGGATCTGGATGTCCTTGGTCCTTGAATTGCAAAAGCTTAGTATGCAGATATAGCAAGTAATTCAAAAAATAGTTATTGTGAGGGGAATTGAATACAAAATCAGGGAAGTTATTAGCTTCAGTTATATCGGGTATTGGTGAGGTCACATCTGGAGTACTGTGTACATTATTGGTCTCCTGATTTAAGAAAGCATTTGTAGCAGTTCAGAGAAGCTTCACAAGATTAATACTTAGAATGGGCATGTTTTATGAGGAAAGATCAGACAGGTTATGCTCAAGACAGGTTATACTCAAGCTTAGAAGAGCAAGAGGTGATTTGATTGTAACACAAGATCCTGAGAGGTCTTGACAGGATGAATGTGGAAATTGTTTCCTCTTGGAGAAGTAACGTGAACTAAGGGTTACTGTTTTAAAAAAAGGGAGTCGCCCATTTAGGACAGAGATGAATGGAATTTCTTTCTCCTTTGTTCATGAGTCTTTGGATTTCTTCCTGAAAAGATTGCGGAAGCAAAGTCTGTGAATATTTTTAAGGCAGAGCTACATAGATTCTTGATAGGCAATGGGGTGGAAGGTTATTGGGGGTTGGTGGAAATGTGGAGTCAAAATTACAATTAGATTTGCCATAATCTAACTGAATAGTAGAGCAGGCTCGAGGGGCTCAGTGGCCTACTCCTAATTCATATGCTCACATAAATACGCGAAAAGATTTAAGGTGCTGTGGGGGAAATAACAGAGGGATGAGACTAATTGAGTAGCTAACCTAGAGACAGTGCGAACAAGCTGGGCTGAATGGCCTCCTGTGCTGATCACACTATCCATGATATATTAAATGCCAATGGAGCTCAAGTTTCAATATCTAACATTTTCCAGAATTAACATTTTCATTTAAAAACATCCCACAATTTCTGTTTCAACCAGGTATTCCAAGTACTTGACCAGAAGAAACAACTATATGCTGTTAAGCAAGTTAATCTGCAGGATGCAGATGACCTCGCAGTGGCTGGCTACAAAGATGAAATTGAATATTTGAAACGTCTACAGCAACACAGTGACAAGATAATCAAGCTTTTTGATTAGTGAGTATTCTTCCCAGGTACTTTATTTTGCATTAGTGACCAATTATATCATAACAGAGGGAAATCAGCCATGCAATAATTGAAGAACATGGTTGACCAAATTTATAGTCTGAACAGGGGAGAGAAATAAGAAGGCAAAAAAGTTTAGTCAGTACCCAAGAAGCTAACAAATTTTATGATGTATATAATGCTTTCGAATAATGTTAATATATGATTTGGTTCCTTTTTAATGCAGTGAGATTACAGAAAATTATATCTACATGGTAATGGAATTGGGAAATGTAGACTTAAACACTTTGCTCCGAAGGAAAAAAGTTATCAAGGCACTGGAACGCAAATTATACTGGGAAAACATGTTGGAAGCTGTTCACACAATTCACCAGCATGGTAAATACGTGCAAGACTCTATTTTTAACGAATGTTGATCAACTTTCCTAAAAATATTGCAGATGTTCCAAAGGCACGTGAGTGCCACCAATGCTCTGTTGTCCCTCAATCTCCAACAACCCCACCCTGCCCCTGACACCTAAATGGCTGCACTTCATATGCGAGTTGAATAGAGTGTTTCTCAGGCCTTTGGCCATGGGATTGTGTCCCTGATTGCATTATCAATGGAAAGAAATGTGGGAAACCCAAGCATAACAAGTGGACAAAGGTGTTCCTGACTACTACCACCAAGCAATTCTTCTCTTCAGTAACTAAATTGGGCATAAGTCAGACAATAAAACCAAGTAATTTCTGTATTGTAGCAAAAGTGCACAATTGAATGAAAATGGATGTTAATTTATTGAAGATTGCTATCAACCATCTTGAATTTAATCAGTATCTTTTATTTCTCCTTTTGGAAGGGCTAATTTGGCTGAACTGTCAGTGTCAACAGCATGGGTTCAATACTTGCTCAGGTGGTAGTTGTTTTTTTGCCTTGCTCATAGTGGTGGTTGTGGTGGTGTAGGTCAGTCGTGCCTTCAGGCAGAGAATCAAAGAAGATGCATTTTATTTATCTTATTTGATAGACTTGTAAAATTATTGAATGTTATGATTATGCAGTCTCTATAATTTCATCTCCACGCCATGAGAAAGTCTAATGGGCTTATTTTTTCTTTTAGGCATTATTCACAGTGACCTGAAACCTGCCAATTTTTTGGTGGTTGATGGAATGCTGAAATTGATAGATTTTGGTATTGCTAATGAGATCCAGCCAGATGTGACGAGTATCAGTAAAGATGCTCTGGTGAGTTATGGGTGTATTATACTGGCTTCTATAAAGATTTCAGCAGTTTTACAAAGTTTGTAGTGTTTGAGATATTTTATCTATCATTTGTTGAGAGAAATCTTGAGTAAGTAAATGATGGCAGGCTGTATGCTATTGTTTTAATTACAGTCTAATCTAGCATTGAGTCCTATCCAAACTGATGGGGTGAAAAGCCTCTTTCAAAAAGCTAGACACGTTCTCTTTTGGAAGAAAACTCAGTTTAGGCAGTGTTGATATGTGCCCCATTTACTTCACTTTACTACTTACTACTACACCAAGCTATATTTGGTTGCTGTGGAACAAAGGAATGGAGTGTTGCTGCTCTCTGTGGATAGTCTGAGAGCTACTAAAACTAATGTGTTTTTGCCAGAACTTGCCCAGCAGCTACAGCAATATTTCTTTTTTGGTCATCAGTGAGGATCATGCCTGTTTGTCCCGTCCTAATAAGTTTCTGAGATCACCTTGAAGTTCTGATCTTTTGTGTTAAATATGCCAAGTTCCCTTATTTGTGGGAGGAAGAAAACCCAAGATCATCCAATGAAGTGATCAGCTTTATTTGAGACTGACTTGGCTATTAATTCAAATTCCTGTTATAGCCAGCAATCTGATACAGTCTGCTTTACCTAGAAGGCTAAGCTGCAGCATGGATTAATGAATATCTTTTCACTTTAGCAAGTGCCTTGCAGTTAATATACTATTTTTTTATATAACAAAATTATTGCTGCAAGCCATTCTTGCTTCATTCCAATAGGAATTTTTAAGCATAGCTTCTGACCAAGTAGGTATACAGCTCTTTTGAACTCCTTAATTAGTGAAAAGGGGTATGCAGGAAAATTGACTGGTATGATTGCAAAGCACTTTAGGTTAATAGCCATGTCACTGCCGATTTTAATTCACTGCTGGCACATTAGTGAATAACTCTTTCTTGCCTTCCTCACCTCCCTACAAAAGTGCATGTTGTTTAAAATGAGAAAAGATCGCTCATTATAATTGTTAAAAACAGTTGTCACTGATTTTTTTAATTCTTCAATAATTCCCTTTGAACTAATTTGGATCAGCTGCAAGAAGGCAACCAGTGCATATGGAACTTAAAGACTTTTGAGAATTAAGTGCAATGCTTGAATTTAAGCCTGTGGCCTTCTATTCAGCTGGCCTTACTGGCATCAAAACACAGTCCCCTGTAGCAAGAATAGGCATATGTCCTGATCCCAAATACGATGCACTGCTATATATTCTAACTGATTGGATTCTAAAAAAGCCATTCCTGGGTGTGTCCAATCATCTTCACATCTATAGTCATTTGAAGTGCGGGAAACGACAGGCGCACAAAGCTATGCCAATGCAGTAACTCCTCAAACATTTCCTAGCTGGGTCAGGTAGAGTCAGCAGTCATCCAGACTCATAATTTCTCTCTCCACAGATGCTGTCAGACCTGCTGAGATTTTCCAGCATTTTCTGTTTTTGTTTCAGATTCCAGAATCCACAGTAATTTGCTTTTATATCAGCATTTTTGCTGTTTTGACTAATTATAGATTTTTAAGATTTATCTATTAATTCTACATTTGTACTCTAGCTCCTTTTTAGCCAAAACAAAAATCATGTATCAAAACAAGGCATTCTACATTAAGGAAGGTTAGCAACCATTCATTAAAGCAGTTATCTTTTAAAACTACAGTGCTATGTGAAGGAATACCTAAGATGAAATAGTAGCTTTTAGATTTTGATACAATGTATGGATTTTTTTTAACTTCATCTGAGTATCCATCTTTGAATACCGATACTATTTTCACAGGTTGGCACACTAAATTTTATGGCACCCGAGACTATTAAAGATACATTTTCCAGTGGTGAAAACAGATCAAAATCCAAGGTAAGAATCACTCTTCTCATTTGGTAGATATTAACATATATTATGCACATGTATTAAATTTTGCTGTGTTGTATGAGTTACAACTGCAGCCACCCGAAGAGTGAGGTGTCCTCCATATGTTTTGAGAATTGAACCGCAGGTTTACCAGAAAAAAAGAATAACTAATGAGGCTCATGAAGTAAAGTTGCACCAGAAAAATACCAAGCTGGCATAGAGCACTCTCCAGTCTCACGGTGGAATAAGGAAGAATGCAAAGAAACCAATGAGGACTTTTGTAAACATGTGTTTGGGCACACAACAAATTAAAGTTTTAATATGATGGGATAATTTGGTAGGGCAGGTGGGGAGTGAATATATAGAGGAAAATAGTAGCAAGAGGAGGGAGAAAGAAGGAAGAAACAGTGGAAGATGAACTTGGTGGCTGGTAACAATGGGTGGTTGATAAAGAAAGGTATCTGGTTCAAATGAAAGTGAAGTAAGCAGACAGTGAGTAGCAGAGAGTGTGTGTACATCAACTAATCCCATCAAGCAGGAATAAGAGATGGACATTGTGATAACCCCCACGAGATCCATAGGGAAATCATCGATTGATTTCCCTGTGAGGCTCATTGGGCATGAATTCTCCTGGTAACAGGCAATGGCCTTCCCAGCTAGAACTTATTACCTGAGCCTTTGATAAGGCTGACCCAGGACTGGGCCTGCAGAACTACTTGCCCCCGGCAGGGACTCGTGTGTGTACCAAGATAGTGGTTTTACTTTGCATTCAGTAAATAAACTATGTTCCTTTCCAGGCGGGCTTTCTGAGGTATAACAGACATCTAGAGCAAATGTGTTATTGGAAGATGGGGAAGACCTCAAACTGACCAAGAAATGGCAATTGCTCAAACATTCCTATAGTTCTTGCTGGATTCCTTCACCAGCCATCATGCTTAACTTTCCCACACCTCCATGCCTGCTCTGCCCATTGACAAGAGAGAGTTAGAAAGCAAACTAACAATATACAGCAGGGGTGGAACACAGTATAAACCACTTTAAAGATTAAAAAAAAATGCAAACCAAAAGAGCATTTATACAACCAGCAGAGGGAAATCAATGACCGTTATCAGAGACCCACAATACATGGGTCATGTTCTATGACTTGTGTTGAACAATACTATACAAAATGCAGTTGTGAAAAAAAACTATTTTCATTTGTTTTGATAGTAATCCAATTACTATTTCAAAACCTTCTATCACTAGCTAAAACTCAGTTTTTTACTGATGCAAGCCAACTTCATTTACTCACTAACCATTTTCCACTTTACTTTTCAACTCCTCATGAGCAGTACAATTGCAACTAGTATATTAAAACTATTTTTGTATGGCTTTCAGTTCTTATGTGACATCATTTTTGTCAGCATTTATAATGGAAACACATTTTTTCTAAATGTTTTATTCTCATTTTTTAAATCAATTAAATAATAACTCATTTTTTTTGAAAATGTCTGCCCTGTTTCCTCAACTTAATTTCTAAAATACAAAATAGTGTTAGACAAAAAAATTATTCTGAACAATTACATTTTTCAATTACATTGTTATTTTATGCCTTGTAGCATCTTTCATGGAATCATAAAATCCCTGCAGTGCAGAAAGAGGCTATTTGATCTTTTGAGCCTGCACTGACAACAATTCCTCTCAGGCCGTAACCCCACATTTTTACCCCTTAAATCCCTCTGACACTAGGGGGCAATTTAGCACGGACAATCAACCTAACCCAAAAACCTTTGGACGGTGGGAGGAAACCGGCCCACCTGGAGGAAACCCACACAGACACAGGGACTATTTGCAAACTCCACACAGTCACCTGTGGCCTGAATTGAACCTGGGTTCCTGCTGCTATGAGGCAGCAGTGCTAATTACTGTGCTGCCCTTTGAAATGTTTAGTTGAAGATTTCAGCCTCTCCCAGAAGCTTGAGGTTGGATCTTTTGTCCCCCCATCATTCTGACTTAGACAACAAGTGATCCAGATGTAGAGCAATGTGAACTTTTTTTCAAATGCATCTTTAACATCTGGCTGAATTAAATTTTGCACTGATCACACCTTTTAAAGCTTCTGTAGCTTCAGGTTTCAAATACTTTTTGGATTGAGAGGCATATTTTCTTACCCTAATTTGGGAATTAATAAAAGCTCTAATCATTACAATTATTAACTTTTTTTTGATGATGTATACAATGTTAGTATTTCTCTGTTATCTGACAATGATGAGTCCAGAATGATTCTCAGATGAACAAAAGTGCATCTCCAGGAACTAACAGCAAAATGTTGAGGTAGATTTTTACCTTCACAGACAAAGCAGTAATCTGATGAGTGGATCCTTTATCATTTAGTAAACATGGCCTTTTGTTTTGCAATGTGCACCCCTCCCATTTATTTCTGAGAATTATAAAGGCGATCTGTCTGCCAGATTACTGCCTGGGCAATGGAAATGAAAATCTACTCTCAAATTTCAAGTTTGCAGATACATCATGCAAAGTTACAAACCAAACCAGCCTGACTTGTAATGCTCCAAGTCATGTTGTGTAACTAAGTCAATGCTGTACTGCTCCGCTCATTATTGACAGAATATAACAATCCACCAATGAGCCACTTCTCATCTTCTATGTCTCACCCAATCCCGTTCTGCTAAATCCTAGGTTTTCCTTCCACAGTGATGTGAAATCAAATAAATGGTATCCTTCACCATGGAGTTAAATCCCAGCAGTCCCACATCACTGATGTCAATATCCAACTCTGCTTCCATTGATACCCAAACAGAGGGAAACCCTGCTTTTAGCTGAAGTCCACTTATTCTGTTAAGTATTATTTTTAAGTGCCAACATTGGGTATTTTGGGTCTTCTGCTCTCAAAATCACTACATCAGAGTGGGAGAAGCCACAAAGAAATTCTCAGCTGGTATCTAACTCCAACTGGTGCATCTCATTACTATATTCCTGCAATTTCTCAACTTTAAAACCAGCAAAGATAAAATTTGAACTGGTTAAAGAAAGTGGCTATCACCTGGGCAAGATACAAATGGAGACTTAAATCTGTGCAGCATAACATGCTTGCTAAAGATTACCAGTAATTGGGATTAAAAACACAAAATACTGAATCGTCAGCAAAGCAGGTACCTTCTATGGAGGAAGAAGAACATTAACGTTTCAGATTGATAATCTTTCATCAGAAGGTGGATTGGAAATAGCTATAGGCTTGTTTTCAAAATTGTTATCTCGTAGCTTATACTATTATTTTGGCCATGTCAATGCCATTTTCTGAACTGCAAGTCTGATTTAGGTTAGCCGATCTACAGTGTAGAAACAGCATACGAATGTGGTATCATTTGCCTTTTGTTGCGTATATCATCTTTGACCACTTAGAAGTAAAAAGGAAAATGTTAATTTAAGAAAGTTAATGGCTTGTCGTATTGAACTATTTCACCAAGATTGTTGCCGTACCAAAAGGTATCTACTCATGAAATTGCATAATATTACAAATTTCACCTTGCACTTTATTGCAGATAAGCCCAAAGAGTGATGTGTGGTCCCTTGGCTGTATTTTGTACTACATGACTTATGGGAAAACTCCATTTCAGCACCTTACAAATCATATCAGCAAATTACAAGCTATTACAGACCTAAGCTATGAAATACAATTCCCTGCTATTCCAGAAAAAGATCTTCTTGATGTACTGAAGGTATGCCATGTTCTGTCAAATAAATTGTTTAAAACAACACTTACTTTAAAGTCATCTTGAAATCCTTCTTTACCTCCTTTAGGTACCATGACCTCCGAGATGCTAGCATAGTGGTAATATCACTGGCCTAGTAGTCCAGAAACCTAGGTTAATGTCTAGAGGTATGGGTTCAAATCTCACAATGGCAATTAGTGGAACTAAAATTAAGTTAATAAAATCTGAATTTAAAAAGTTAAAAAGCTAATCTCAGTAATGGCAATAATACTCTCATCAATTCTTGTAAAATCCCATCTGATTTACTGATGTCCTTCAGGGAAGAAATCTGCCACTCTTACCTGGTCTGGCTTACATGCGACTCCAGAACCACAGCAATGTGATTGACTCCTAACTGATCTGTTGACAGGCAGCAAGAGCGGGGGAGTTTCCTGATGAGCACTTAATATGACTAAATATCTTCTAGTGTGGTCCCTTGTTCTGCTACATGAGTTAAAACTTATTTTCTACCAATAGAAATGCTTGATAAGGAATCCTAAGGAGAGGATATCTATTGCTGCACTGCTTGATCAGAAGGCAATGGCAACTCACTACAGTACATTCAAATCATGGACCAATCAAATGGAAATCCATGGTAGCCAATGTGCACTTTTTTCTTTACTCATTCAGAAGGTGTGGGCACCGCTGGCAAGGCTAACATTTGTTGACCATCCCTAATTGTCCTCGTGGCTTGTAAAAAAATTAACTGAACTATAAATTTTAATTTTACAAATAAAATCTAATTTGCCTTCCCATCAAATGAAAAGCACCATGAAGATTGGAATTGGAGAGAAAAGAGATTTCAAACTACGCTGTGCCATTGTGAGGTGTTGGAAGCTTACAATTAGTTTATACCTGTCTGATTACACATATTGTAAATGTTTGTGTTACATCTTTCAATTAAAACTTACAATGTGGCAACAGTCCATCTATTGTATAGATTTCCCATGAAGATTCTAAAGATGAATAGCTGATATGAGATGATATTTTAGATTGTGAAACTTTTCACCTAAGTAAAAGATACAGTGGAAATGTAAAAATACTTTCATAGAACAGAGACTCCTCCATTTTAAATTGTTACTGACCATGAGGAGAGAGGTTAGGGAGCATATGTTTGTGCAATAAGTTTTTGAACCATGGAATGATATGCCACTGGGAGTAATTAAAGCAGAAAGTCATTTCATCTTTTAGGGGAAAATTAGATAAATAGTTGAAGCGGGGAAGACACAGAACTGAAGGAATTTCATGGAACAGCGGGTTTAGTTTTAAATCTGTCTGCCAAAATATCAAAAAGCCAGTACCAAAGCAACGAGTCAAATAGCTTTCTTCTATAGTCCAATAGTTTGTGGTTCTAAGATGCAATTACCTGGGTTTAAGTCTTGCATCTGTTCATTGGAGAGAGAAAAAGTAAATATGATTCCATACTTGATACATTTATTTTTCTAAATGGAGCAATAAAAGTCCAAGTTTAAACAGTGTAATCTAATTTATTGAGAATATAAAAATAATGAAGTGATCTTTAATTTGCTATATAAGATTTGAAACAGCAAAACATTTGAGAGGCTGATATTTGATATTGCTATTATCTGCAAGTTAGTGCACTTAATATGACTAAATATCTTCTAGTGTGATCCCTTGTTGTATTACATGAGTTAAAACTTATTTTCTATTAATAGAAATGCTTGATAAGGAATCCTAAGGAGAGGATATCTATTGCTGCACTGCTTGATCATCCCTACGTACATCTCCAAGTTCAGCAACAATCCGGTAGACCATTTAACCTTGCATTGATTGTTTCTAATAAGCTGAATTTCTAACTCTTGTTAGCAAAGGACATATACTTAAGATAATTGACAAATAAACCAAAACGGGAAAAAAATATTTTACGCTGCAAATGTTATGGTTTGAAATGCACTGCCTAAGTGGGTGGTGGAAGCAGATTCAGTAGTAATTTTCAGAAGAAAATTGTTTGTATTCTTAACATGTAATAAATTTGCAGGGCTGTGGGAAAAATTAGGAGTACACAGTGGGCACAAGAGGCAAAATGACCACACCTAGGAATCGTAGAATTTTACAGTCCAAGTTTTTGCATCTTGATGAAAGTTTTTGCATGTCAATGACTCAGAGGAATTGATGCAATCATTGAGTAGGTCTAGGGAGCAATTCTCCCAAAAGTGCTGAATTGGCAGGAAAACTAGCCTAGATCACGACTGTTTTTTTCAGTGCAACTTCAAATCTGAATCTCATCACTCTGTGCAATGCAGAGGTCACAATCGTGAATATCATTAAAAACGTGGGGGGGGTGTGGTGGTGGTGGTCTATTCGCACTGGAGTCTGACAGCTCCGGACCAGCGTATGCATAGTGGCTCCAATCTGTCAGTCTCCCTGTTTGCTGGCCAACCCAGAACCCCTGCAGTGCTGCCCCTCCAGCACCTCTCTCTCTCCAGCCCAGTCTTGGAGCACCCCAATGTCGAGCCCCCCGCACCCGGCAGTGGCAATTTTTCCCATCCCCCCCTCCCCCCGCACAGTTACTTGAATGTGGGGAGCAACTCTAAACCCCGCAGGAGTGAAATACTCCTAGCGTGATGGGAGATGCTATTGGGCCCGGCAAGTTCCATGCCAGGACCGATAATGATATTTAAACTACATTTAAAACAGATTAAAATCACTTCTCTTCTTGCCGATTTCCAGCACGGTCCCGACTGCACCTGCTCCCTGGCTCCGGGAGACACACAAAATGGCCGACATGCGATTCTCCCAACAGGACCCGCCAGAAAATTTGCGGGAATCCAATGAGAGAATCCACTCCCCCCGCCCACCCCAGCGTGTAAAGGGCAACCTAAAATGGTATAGAGCACCTGGGTAATCTTAACCACATCATTGTAAGGTTTCAATTGACTGATGAAACCAAAATTCCTGAGAATCTACAGGAGAAAAGATTGGAGAGGCTGGGCCTATTTCCATTGGAGATTAGAATGAGAGGTAAAACATACACGATCCAAAGAGGACTTGGCTGGGTGGATGCTGGAAGAATGTTTTCCCTTGTGAGACAGACTAGAACTTAGGAGCACAGTTTAAAAGTAAGGGGTCTCCCTTTAAAGATGTAGAAGGAAAGATGTTTGTTGAGTTTTTAAAACTATCCTCCCTGGAGAATGGTGGAGGCAGGGTCATTGAATATCTTTAAGATAAAGGTAGATAGATTCTTGATTAACAAGAGAGTCCGAGGTTAGGGCTAGGCAAAATGTGGAATTACACCCAGAATCAGGTCAGCCATGATCTTATTGAAAGATGGAGCAGGCTCAAAGGGACTGAATATCCTAATTTGTATATAGTACTGAGGGAGTGCTGGATTGTTGTGAGCACTACCTTTTGGATGAGACATGAAACCAAGGTTCTGTCTGCCCTGTTGTAGATGTAAAAGATCCTATGACATTATTTTGTATAACAGCCCTGAAATTCTCCTCCAGAATCACAGAATGAGTACAGCATAGCAGGAGCCATTCAACCCATTGTGTCTGAGCTGGCACTCCAAAGGAGCAATATACCTAGTGCCACCCACTCCCTCCCCTCCATAGCCCTGCACGGAAAGGACTGACAGATTGATAGCTCTTTCTTGTCAGATCTTCCTTGTCAGATCATTACCCAAGTCCCTCTTCAGACCCTCATTTAAACCTGCCTTCACCTCACTCAGGTAATGCATTCCAGATTCTAGCCACTTGCTGCATAAAAACAGTTTTCCACCTGTCTCCGTTTGCTTTTCTTGTCAATCACCTTAAATCTGTGTCCTCTTAGTCTCGATCCACCAGTGGGAACATTTTTCATACCTCTATCAAATCTCTCCCACTCAATATTTATCTCAATCAACATTGCAAAAAATATATTTATCTTTTCCAGGAGATTACATGATTCTGGGTGGGTAGTGAATACTTATATTGCGCTTAAAGCATCACAGTCATTGAGGAGAAGCTAGATGGAGTAGGAGGTCTCTCCTGTGTACTTTTAATCCTCTATTCTTAATAGACTGTCCAGGTTGGAATTCTTTCCTCCCAAGTATTGTCAAAAGGCACGAACATTATTCTTCCAAAATAAAATGAAATTTATCTGCATGGCAAAGAAGGGGAAATTAATCTTTGCATCAAAACAGGGAATTTAAAGTTCTTTTTGAAAATTCATGACAAAAAGTGATTAAAACATTAGATGTCCGTTGAATGTGAAATAAAATGATAATCTCTATCCTTGTGCCAGAATTAATTAAGTGCAAGTATGAAAAGTTTTTCTTGCATGCGAACTTGCAAGTTACATAATGACTGAGGAGAAAATATGGGTCAGGGTTGCTGATTTGGGATCAGGTTTTAACTGAGGAAGTACCACTTTCTGAAGTGTTCCTGTATCTGACTGAACAGCTGAAAGTTTCTGTGTTGACATAACAATGGAATAATTCTTTGTTTTGTGTAGTAGTGGAACCTGCCAAGACATCCAGAAAAGAAATGCATCACATCTTAAGCCAGTTGGTAGCGTTGAATTCTCCAAACAGCATCACAAGGGCAGCTAGAGTAAGTCATATCCTGGCTATTAGTTCATATTTTGAAATTGTAGGTAATTGTCTAACTGTTCACTTTTAAAATTAGAAAATGCTACAAAATGTCTACCTTTATTGTTTTTCTGTAAATAGTAGTTTTATTTATATACAGGTATAACAACCAAAATCCAGCTGTCTGAAAACTGGAAATGTCCAAAATCAGGACGTTTTTCTAATAGAGAACTTAACTGTTTAGCTATTGCTCGGTGGCTTTTGTTGGCTTGGAAAATGCTTGCGCAGACATGAAACAGGAACACTCACGTTTAAAGGCTGGTGAACGACATGCTGTTTTACAATTGTTTTTATTCGTTCATGGGATGTAGCTGTCAATGGCTAGGCCATCATTTATTGCCCATCTCTAATTGCCTTTGAGATGGTGGTGAGTTGCTGCCTTGAACTGCTGTCGTCCATGTGGTGTAAGTACACATGGAGAAGCGGGATTTTCATCGACTGCAAGCTCTCCTCCAAGCCACTCACCATCCTCACTTGGAGCTATATTGCCAGGCCTTCACTTTTTGCATGGTCGTGTTCCTCTGCATCTGATGCTGTTGTCAACGGGAGGCAGTGGCATAATGGTATTCCACTGGGCTAGTAATCCACAGACTCGGCATAATACACTGGGGACCCAAATATTAATCCCGCCATAGAGGATGGTGAAAGTTAAATTCAGTAAAAAATCTGGAACATGAAAGCATTGTCGATTTGTTATAAAAACCCATGTAGTTCACCAGTGCTGTTTAAGGAAGGAAATCTGCCATCCTTATCCGGTCTGGCTTATATATGATTCCAGACCACAACGATGTGATTGACTCTTAAATACCCTCTGAAATGACCCGGCCAGCCATTCAGCCCAAAGGCAATTAGAGATGGGCAATATAATGCCAGCCCAGCCAACAACGTCCATATCCCATGTAAGAGTTTTAAAAATGGTGGTGGCAGTCACTAATTAGGTTATCTTGAGGGTATCTTCAGCCATGACTGTCCGCAAAGAAAACAATAATACAATTTGAGTAACTGGACGTTGGTGCAACTGCCAGATTTTGGATATAAAATCTGTAAAAATCCAACAATGTCTTGCTCCAGAGGGTGCCGGACCTTGGAAATAGTACCTTTGATACTTTATGCCTCAAAATATTTTAAATTATTTTGAAACACAGCAACTATTTTACAGAAACATCCATTTTGCTTGAATATTATTTTCTTAAGGTATGTTAGCTGCCTACATGCTCCCTCCTTGCTTCTCTTATGTGCTTTGTTACCACCCCTCTGAACCTTTCATATTCAGCTTGATTTTCAGTTTGTATTTTCCACCTGAATCTAGCCATAGTTACATCTTTTATTCTTTATCTTAATTTCTATCTCCTGTGTCATTCAGGGAGCTCATGACTTATTTGACCTCCCTACCTTTCCCTTTTGAGGGACAATATCTTGACTGTGCCCGAATCTGCTTCTTTTTGCGAAAGCCCATTGTTCAGCAACCATATTTCCGGCCAACCTTGTGCTCCAATTTATTCAGCCCAGATATTTGCTTCGTACCTCACTCTCCATCAGTTAATTACTCATACTCTGGATTGTGTATTGTCCTTTTCCATGGTCCTCCTAAATCTCAGGTACAATGATGGCTGCCTCCAAAATGTTCTCCATTGACACTTTATTTGCTTGGTCCATCTCATTCTTGGCCTAGTAGTGCTTCCTTTCTTGTAGTACTGGACACATTCTGCTATAGAAAATACTCTTGAACACACTATAAGAACTCTTGCTTCACTTTGCCCTCTGCACTACCACTAAACCAGTCTATAATAATCCCCATTATAAGTACTTTGTAATTTTTGCAACTCGCTGTAATTTCCTTGCAAATTTGTTCTTCTACATTCCCATGAGTTGGTGATCTTTGGGCCACACCGAACAATGTAATTGCATCCTTTTTGTTCCTTAACTCTCTAGCAAATCAATTCTGTCCTTGACTTCTCCAGCACAATAATGCTCTCCTTAATCGATATTACCAAACCCTTCCGCTTTTTCTTTCTTTCCTATCTTCCCTAAACACTTTGTATCCAGGGATATTTAACACCCAGTCCTGCCCTTCCTTGATCAGGCCTGTGTTTTGCTGCAACATTATATGCCTGTAACGCACCAGTCTTATTTACCATACTCCATGCAATTACATATATGCACAATAAACCTGATTTAGATTCTATAATATCTCCCTTACTCTGAACCCACCTATGAACTTGATATTCTCTATTTTAGTGCTATCTGTGTCTCCCAGTATTTTGTAACCTTGTTATCCCCTCTGGTATTTTCTCTTTGTTTCCACACTCCTGCTGAGTCCATTTGAATCCTCCCCAACAACACTAGCAAAACACAAGAAGCACAGTCCCAGCTCTGTTCGGGTGCAACAATTCCAGCTTCTATTGGTCCCATCACCTCCAGAGTCAGATCCAAAATCCCAAGAATAGAAATCTTGCGTGCATTCATCTGTTTTATTCTCCTATTCTGTATTCACTTGCTTGTAGCACTGAGGATAATTCTACTACTTTTGAGACATGAAATAACAGAGGTAGACCATTCAGTCCTTTGAACCTGCTCTGCCATTAGATAAAATTATAGTTGATTTGTTTGTTATCCAAGTTATTCATTCCTATCTGCTTCCAATGACCTCTGATATCCTTGCCCAAAAAGAATCTATGTACTTTTGTCTTAAAATTATTCAATGTGTCCGCCTTCCAGGATTCATGTCTGCAGCTGCAGAAACACCTCTGTTCCCCTCACTATTGCTCTTCTAAACTTGTCTATTTCTTTTTGACCGTCTGGTAATCACCGATTCCCCTTCTCCCTGCATACTCAAGCTGTGGGGTGACTACATCTATAAACATTGAGTACTTCTGCTGAGTATTTTTTTTCTGAAATACTATCTAGTGTTTAAAAATAACTTCCTAGTTTATTAAAATAGAGCAAGCAATTTTGGATACAAATTGTAACCTGTCTGTGCATTCGACCTTTATTCCATTATGTGAAGAGTAAGGTCTGCATCATTGAAATCACGTTCAATCCTGTATCATTACAACTAAGAGTTAAGCGGTTCTTAATGTTGAAACATCAGTGCTAAAGCAAACTAACTCTCCTTTTCCAACTTTTTGTAGACCTTATGGGAACAGTGCAACAACGGCCATGATCTTGATGTGTCTGCTTTTGTGAAGTCATCCCGTCACAATGTGTAGCAAATATGATGAATCATACTGTGAAAAACGTGAATAAATCCGGAGAATAGCAGATCCAAAGACTGGGATTTGGATGACATAGCTCTTGGAATATGTAGTGATGGAAAATTGACCTAATCCTTGTAAAGCTGTCTTGTGGCTATCACTCATCTTATTTTGTCACCATGGTGTTTTGCCATCCAGCTGCAACAATTGTAGCATTAAAGACTGTACTGTGTTACAACACGAGGGGAACGACTGAGGTTCACCCTAAGAACTTAGCACTATTTTTCAAAATGGGAGATTCAAGGTTTCCTCACATAATGCAAAGGCATGTTTTTCTTTTCACCAAGCACTCACATGTCAGATTTAGAAGTTGGAGAGGCAAAGAATAGCTCCATCTATGTTTCACCAGTCTTCGAAGTCCAGCCACCACTGTATCGTCTTATCTTTCTGGCCAATTTCTTAATGGTCTTTGAGATTGTCAAATTAAGTTTTTTTTTGCCCAGTTCCCTGACATCATCTTAGTTCAGGAATTGGATGGAGACACTCTAAACTGCTTAATATTTAACTATCAGGGAGTTTAATCCCGTCCTTTTGGGCTGAAATTCAACGTGTAAAGTTTTGTCCATCTTGCGTTTCAGGCTTTAAAATCTTGAATTTAATTGGTCAGTTAGAACTTGAAATTTCCCTGCCTTTATGGTGTTTTTTTTTAATGTACAACCAAGTCGGTGTGTTCCCCTGCAGGTTATGATAATCTTTAAATACTTTGAACAGAAGAAGCATCGATAAAACATGGTCTGAGCGCATTATACAAATACACCTGTATTTTTAAAAAGGGCAAATTATTCTAATCAAAGCTATAAGCATATGATTGCAATTGTTACGAATATGCTAGACCTAATTGATTTGTAAATGCAAATAAAAAGAACGTGCAAGAAAATGCATTATACTCAAATAGCTGCCTGAAGTTCACCATGAATGCCCTGTACAGAGATATGTGTTTGTCCTCTAGTAGATATATATTATAATAACTTCTTCCACCCCCAGTAAATCTCATTAGATTTTGAAATATTTGTGCAAAAACTCTGAAAATACACAATTTAGATGTTGGAGAATGTGATGAGTTTGTTGGATAATTGGTGTTTAAATTGATACCTTAGGGAGAGGAAGAAAAAGAGGATTGAATTGTAGATCTAGTCAAATTTAACTGAAGGCAAGTTAAAGCTAATTAGCAATCTAGATTAAATTTTGAGACATTAGGTATCTCTGTTATAGTATGAGATGTAACATTAGTAAATGTTTAACCGTTTATGGTTAAACTCATGCATTTGAAACAATACAAATTTGCTTCGAAGTATAAAATAATTAATATCAAAGAGAAATTCTCTGCAGTTTCATGTACCATTTGTTGCTGACTTGAAAATGTGGCTTAAATAGCAAATAAAAATTGGTTTGATGTTTGTATTCCAATTCAGTATTTGTACCAAATCAACTATTAGCGTTTTTGTCCTTAAACCTTGATGCAATGTTTAGCCAATGGTCCAGCTAGGCCTATTTAGGTACTCTGTTTTGAAGATCTTGTTTAAAAGAAGGTTCCTTGATTCCAGTATAGATTTGTGTGTTTAAATCTAATACCAGCAGTTTGTCCTTGTCCCTGAATCTTTAGGCAGCCTCTATGACTAGACATTTATTTCATGAATTCCTGGGATGAGAGTGTTGCTGACTGGGCCAGTTGCCCAAAGCCAAATGCCCTTGAGTAGGTAGTGGTGAGGCACCACTTTGAACAGCTGCAGTCTACCTGGTCTAATTACACCTACAGTGTTACTAAGAAGGTTGTTCCAGGTTTTTCATGCAATTAAAGAAGTGGGGGTGACAATTTTAAGTCAGGATGGTATGTTGCCTGGATAGGAACTTGAGTTGATGGTGTTCCCATGCATCTGCTACCTTTGTCGATTGAGGTGTTAGAGTTTGTGGGTGTGTACGGTGCTCTCAAAGGTGCCTTGGTGACCAGTGATTGTTCCAGTGCATCTTGTGGATGGCACACTGCCTCTGTGTTGGTTGTAAAGGAAGCAAATGTTAAAGGTAGTGAATGGGATGCCAATCAAGTGGGTTGTTCTGTCCTGGATGATGGTGAGCCACGGAAATGTTGTTCATAGAATCCCTACAGATTAGAGGGGGCCATTCGGCCCATCGAGCCTACACCAACAACAATCCCACCTAGGCCCTCTCCCTGTTACCCCACACATTTACCCTGCTAGTCCCCCTGACACTAAGGAGAAATTCAGCATGACTGATCAGCTTAACCCATACAACTTTGGAATGTGGGAGGAAACCAGAGCACCCTTGGAAAACCCATGCAGACACAGGAGAATGTGCAAACTCCACTCTGACCCGAGGCCCAAATTGAACCTGGGTCCCTGGCGCTGTGAGGCAGCAGTGCTGGAGCAGTACTCGTCCAAACAAGCTGAAAGTATTCCATAGATTGATTATAACACACATTAAAAAAAGAACTATTTACAGTTCTGTACATGTGGCTCTGATGATAGCCCCACTCCAGGATTGTGCTAAAGAACTGTGTTTGCCTTGATATCTTTACTAAGTCATATGCTTTAAAATCTTCCTAATTCATGCACTATTATAATATAGCCAAGTTATTTACTATCAAAATTCAGTTGAAAAGCTGGCTTTTACTAAATTAATTTCCTCGCAAATAAATACTTTTATTGAACTCAATACTTTAGCTAATAACTGTGCTAATGCATGGGAGAGTGTGAAGACAAATGATTTCTTAACTGTGTTCAACTTAACAAACACAATACCTCAAAATTGTCCCAATTGATTGACCAAATTCTCTCAGTGGAACTGCTATTGTACCTAGGCCAGTATTATGAACACATTGTCTGGCTCGATTTAATCTCTCTCTTAAACAGTGAAGCTTGTATTCTGATCATATCATAGTGAAAGTCCAGGTGACTTTGGATCACCAGCTTTGTCAGCCTTCTTCCTTTTAGTTTATTACTGAAATTTATTATCAGTGATACAAGTAGGCTTACATTAACACTGCAATGAATTTACTGTGAAAATCCCCTAGTCAGCACACTCCAGTTTGAGTACACTAAGGGAGAATTTAGTATGGCCAATGCACCTAACCAGAGGAAACCCATGTGCACCCAGGGAGAACGTGCAGATTCTGCACAGATAGTGACCCAAACTAGGAATTGAACCTGGGTCCCAGGCGCTGTGAGGCAGCAGTGCTGACCACTGTGCTCCTGTCATCACTCCCAATGGGGTCAACCACCATTGATAATCAGGTAATCAGTTTAGACTATTTTGTTCCACTCTTAGTACCTCGACTCCCTTTCAAATCTTGGTTTATTTCACAATTTTATTTTGATAATATTTACATGGAGCAACACAGTGGTTAGCACTGCTGCCTCACATCGCCAGGGACCTAGGTTTGATTCCCAGCTTATGTCACTGTGTGGGTTTCTTCTGGGTATTCCAGTTTCCTCCCACAGTCTGAAAGACATGCTGGTTAGGGGCATTGACCTGAACAGGTGTCAAAATATAGCGATTAAAGGAATTTCACAGTAACTTCATTGTAGTGTTAATGTAAGCCTTACTTATGACTAATAAGTAAACAAACATCCCATCTCTAAAATATTACTGAGTGCATTACAAATACCCATGCTTTCCCAATATGAAACACTGAAGGCAATTAAAACCATGCAGAATAAGAAGGCACCAGGATCAGATGGACTTCCTGTAGAATTTTATAAACCATTCTTATCACAACTTTCTCTATTATCGTTGTCTCTTCTCAGAATGCTTTCCCTCTAAAATGCTCCCTCCTACCCTTCATGAGGGATATCTTCTTTCAAAAAGGACCCTCTGCATTGCAGTTTATACCGACCTATTTTCTGTTTAAAAGCAGATGTGAAGATTGTTACTAAAGCCTTAGCTTATTGTCTTGAACATATCCTTCCATCTATTATCTCTCCAGACCCAACAAATTTTAAACAGGAAAGGCAATCCTCTAATTTTAAGATGTCCTTTCAAAATCTGGATTCACATTCAATTCCTCCTCTTCCTGAGATAGATGCGGCAAAGGCTTTTGATAAAGTGGAATGGGATTACCTTTTTTTGCACTCGTCAAAAATTTGGATTTGGACCATTTTTAGAGAATGGATTAAACAATTGCATCCCTCCCCAGTTAATTCAGAACATCCAGTCTAGTCTCCTTGATGCCCATCGAGTTACAGTCCTGCGTGGTACATCTCTCCCTTACTTTTCTTTATTGCCATTGAGCTCCTAGCAATATTCCTGCGGACTTGTGGAGATATATAGGGTATTATATGAGTGGGGTCAAGCAGAAGCTCTTACTATGATCTGCTTCTTTAGGTTGCTAATCTGGCTTCATCTCTTGCATATCTTTTCTCTGGCAATTTGGTCACATTTCAGATTTCAAAAATGAATTTGCAAGAGTGAAATTTCCTATTTGCTCTATTGGCAAGAAGTACCTTTAATTGATTTATTATTGTCACATGTATTAACATATACAGAGAAAAGTATTGTTTCTTGTGCGCTATACAGACAACATACCGTTCATAGAGGAGGAAACAAGAGAGTGCAGAATGTAATGTTACAAACATAGCTTGGATGTAGAGAAAGATCAACTTAATGCAAGGTAAGTCCATTCAAAAGTCTGACAGCAGCGGGGAAGAAGCTGTTCTTGAGTCGGTTGGTACTTGACCTCAGACTTCTGTATCTTTTTCTCAAAGGTGGAAGGGGGCCTTAATTATGCTGTCTGCTTTGCTGAGGCAGGGGGAAGTGTAGTCAGAGTCAATATATGGGAGGCTGGTTTCCATGACGGATTGGGCTACATTCACAACCTTTTGTAGTTTCTTTCAGTCTTGGGCAGAGCAGGAGCCATACCAAGCTGTGATACAACGAGAAAGAATGCTTTCTATGGAGCATCTAAAAGTTGGTGAGAGTCGTAGCTGACATGCCAGATTTCCTTGGTCTTCTGAGAAAGTAGAGGCATTGGTGGGCTTTCTTAACTAGTGTGACATGGAAGATCAGGTCAGGTTTTGGTGATCTGGACATCTAAAAACATGAAGCTCTGGACCATTTCTACTTCATCTCCACTGATGTAGACAGGGGTATGTTCTCCTTTACACTTCCTGAAGTCAATGATAATTTCCTTCCTTGTGTTGACATTGAGGGAGAGATTATTGTCGCCACACCAGTTCACCAGATTCTCTATCTCATTCCTTCTCAGGTCCCCTTCAAGATCTCGATGATTAATTTCAAATATTTAGGAATTTCAATCACTCAATCCCATTGAGAATGCTTTAAATCAACTTTGACCCTTTGTTGGAATGTATGGAGCAGGACTTGGCATGTTGATACAATTACCGCCTGCTTTAGCTGGTCATATAAATTCTGTAAAGATAAATATTGTGCCAAAAATTCTATACTTATTTCATTGCTCTCTATTGTGTATCCCCAAACATCTTTTGTTGCAATAGACCAATTCATTTCTTCCTTTATTTGAAGTAAGTAAACACCCAATATCTGTTTCAAGTTTTCTCCACAAAGCTGGTTTGGCACTGTTCACTGTTCAAGCTACAATCTCTTGATGCAAATCATTATTTCTGCCTTCGTTAAGAGATTCTGCTTTCATTAAGAGATTCTATTACTCTTATGTTTCTAGTAGTAACATTGAACAATCTCCTATTACAACATTCTTCGGATCAACCAAACGGCAACGCTCTTAGAAAAACTCAGACACCTTTTCAACTTTATTGGCTCGATGCATCATTCTATTAAATCTGTCTCGCCCTCTTACTAATTGGATGCATGGCCTTGTGTAGAATCTCAAAGTAAAATACATTATAAGAGACTCCATTGTTGGATTTTATGTAGCTTGGCACTCTTGCCTTGATTATTTTGAGGAACTAAAGCTCTCTACTTTCATATAACTGACCCTAATTACATTGTAGCTGTATCATGTGAAACTAAGCGTTCTGTGGTTATTGTTGTTAAAGCTTAATAAACAGAAATAGGTAAAGTGCAAAAGGCTTAGAGGGGCTGGAATTCTTAATGTGCATTCAGGAGTGCTTTTTGAGCTAGCATGTGGAAAGTCCAACAAGAGAGGGGTGGAGCGTGACCTAATTTTAAGGAATGAAGCTGAGCAGGTGGTAAAGGTGTCAGTGAGAGAGCACTTTGTTGATAGTGACCATAACTAGGTAAGATTTAAGGTGGTTGTGGGAGAAGGCAAAGATGGACCAGAAATAAGGTTGCTGAACTTGGGAAAGGCTGATTTTTAATAAGATAAGATATGATCATTGGCCAAAGTGGCCTGGGAGCAGCTACTTGTGGGGAAAAGGGAAGAATAAAGAAGGCTTATGGCAGATTCAGGGGGCTAAAGAGCATAGGTTCCAAATGCTGTGCTGTGGCCTGCTGCGGATTTTAAATAATACACGCCGCCAGAACCCGAAAAAGAAAAAATTCTGAACTTTCACCTGGGAGTGTAGCACTGAAGAAAGCATGGAGAAGGGGAACTGGAAATGTTTTGACAGCTGCTGATTTTCTTCTATGTAAGTGTGCTTTTGATCAAAGAAACTGTAGGCTTTGCACTAGTTGTTTTGAGCACCATTTGTTTTCAATTTTATCTCTCCTGCTCCTTTCTGTAACTTGCCATCCAGTCACCGTCTCTTGTTTGTAAGTGGAAGCTGACTTCTGCACAGTGCAGCTGACAGGTAACTGGAACAGAGCCAATATAGAGTTCAAGATTTCCACTGCTCTTTGTGCGAGGGGTGTACCTGGCACCCCTGAATGGTTTATCTCTAATTTTAAGATTATCCCTCCTATCCTTGGTAGCCGGTGTAGCTTCGAGGATGAACGGCATGCTTTATCTGTGTAGTGCTCAAAACAATACTTTTCACTGTATACCAATACGTGCGACAATTCAAATCAAATCTGTTGAAGACAGCAATATCGCCAGTGTTTTTGGATCTGTGCAGCTTCAGTTTTCGCCATCTTTGTGCTGGACACAAATGGGATTTTCTATCATTTCCATCCTAATGTCCGATTTCTGGGCACTTACATTAGATTCTCACCATGAAGAACTCGATCCCAGGCTTGGCATTAGAAAGCCAAGTTGAGCTGCTTTTATCAAATGAGGGAAAACGACAATTCTATTTCAAAAGCACAGATAGCACCTTGGACTCTTCAATAAGCAGGACAGAGAGCTTAGTTCCTTTTTCCAAATGGCAAACCTAAAAATGGTTAAATTATGGTAGAATGTAATTAAATACAAGCAAATATAGCATTTCAGAATTCAGGTATAATTACACTATTGACTGATTTTACATATTTGACCCTGGTCTGGAAGTACTTAACGTCAAAACTTGTGCAGTTTCCTTTACTTGCGTTGTTTGATCAAGAGGCGAGCTGCACAATCAGCTTGCAGAGGAGACTAATTAGAACATAAGAACATAAGAAATAGGAGCAGGAGTAGGCCATCTAGCCCTTCGAGCCTGCCCCGCCATTCAATAAGATCATGGCTGATCTGTTGTGGCTCAGTTCCACTTTCCCGCCCTCTCCCCATAACCCTTAATCCCCTCTCTTATCAAGAACCCATCAACCTGCTTCTTAAAAATATTTAGCGAGGCAGCCTCCACCACTTCAACGGGCAGAGAATTCCAGAGATTCACCACCCTTTGAGTGAAGAAGTTCCTCCTCAACTCCGTTCTAATTCAAGCCCTTCCTGGTGTAGTGACCCAACATTTATATCTGAACAAGGCAGCAGGTTAAATGATGGCTATTATCACCTCACAGACTGTGACGAAGAGTCATCCACAGTTGAAATATTAATTCTGTTCTCTCTCGTTTAAATTTATTAGTGTCACAAGTAGGTTTGCATTTACATGCAATGAAGTTACGGTGAAAAGCCCCTAGTCACCACACTCCTGTGCCTGTTCGGAAATATTGACGGAGAATTTAGCATAGCCAATGCACCTAATCTTTCGGACTGGGAGAAAACCAAAGAAAACTCATGAAGACATGGGGAAAACGTGCAGACTCTGCCCAGACCCAAACCGGGAATCGAACCCAGGTCCACAGATGGTGTCAGACCTGCTGAGATTTTTCTGTTGCATCACTGTCAACTTCATGTTTATGGAACCTTGCTGTTTGTAAATTTGGGTGCTGTGTTTTGTACATTCAGACAGGAACTACACAGGGTTTGATTTGAATGCAAACTTTAAAAAAGCTTAAGACAATTGAAACCTTTAATGGAAAACACTTTCAAATTGTGTACATTTTGAATAAAAATGTTTTTCACATGTAAATGGTCATCATGCTTCTGTTGAAAACTCCTTAAAATGAATGAAAATTGTATTAAATTGTGCCTTGACATGCTTTTATGAGATTTTAAAGATAAAAGGCTTTTGTTGAAAATAGAGAATATTGGAGGTGTGTCTGAAGACAGTGTGCTGTGACAGATGAAAGGTTCTGAGACACTGCCCTAGAGGAATATAGAAAGTGCAGTGGGATACTGAAAAGGGGAAGGAAATTAGGAGAATGAAGAGGAAGAGGAAAAAACACAGGTGGACAAAATAAAGGAAAACCCGAGGCATTTTAGAAGTATATTAAGAATAAGGAATAACCAGGAAAAGAGCAGAGACCAAAGTGGAAATCTGTGTGGAGCTGAAAGACACAGGTAAGATATTAAATGAGTATTTTGCATTGTGTTCGTTTTGGAGAAGAATGATGTAGGAGCGGGCTGTGATACATGAACAGGTTAGCATTGAGAGCGAGGAATTGTTAGCAGTTCTAGTGGGCTTTAAAGTTGATGAATTGCCAGGCCCATTGAGATATATCCTAGGCTGCTGTGAGAGACAAGAGAGGAGATTGCAGGGGTTTTGACGCTAATTTTCAAATCCTTTGGCCGTAGAAGAGGTGCTTGAGGATGGCTAATGTGATGCTATTATTCAAGCAGAGAAGTAGGAAAAGAACATATTACAGGCTACATAAGCATAAGAAATTATTGAAAAAGTTCTGAGGGACGGAGTTAATTTATACTTGGAGAGGCGAGGATTAATCAAGGTTAAGCAGCATGGCTAGATCATGTCTAACAAACATGATTGCATTTTTCAAGGAGGTCACTAGGTGTGTAGATGAGGGCAGTACATTTGATATAGTCTACATGTACAAGGCTTTTAACAAGGGGAACAATTTGGAAAATTGGCTGGGTGGCAGGAGGTGGAGGATGATGGCTGAAGGTTGTTGTTGTGACTGGAAACCTGAGAAAAATTGTGCACCATAGGGTTCAGTGCTGGGTCCCTTGTTTGTAGCGTACATTAATAATCTAGATGTGAATGTAGGAACTATGATCACCGATATCAAAAAATGGTGGTGTGGTAAATAGCAAGGAGGAAAGCCTTAGTTTAAAAGATGATAGAGACAGGTTGGTCAGATGGGCAGAACAGTGGCAAATGGAATTTAACCCTGGAAAGTGTGAGGTGATGCATTTTGGGAGGACTAAGAAGGTAAGAGAATGTACAGTGAAGCATAGGACACTAGGAAGTACAGAGGGACCTTGGGGCGCACGTCCAAAGATCCCTGAAGGCAGCAGGACAGGTAGATGAAGGTTAAGAAGGCATGATAGATTTAGAAGACATATGTGATTCTTTCTTTTATTAGCAAAGGCATAGATGATAATAGCATGGAAGTTATGATCGACCTGTATAAAACTTGCAAAATATCTTATGATTGCAATAGAAAGGGTGCAGAGGAGATTCACCTGGATATTGCCTGGACTGTAGAATTTTTAGCTATGAAGAAAGAATAGATTTAATTTGATTTATTATTGTCACATGTATTAACGTACAGTGAAAAGTATAGTTTCTTGTATGCTATACAGAGAAAGCATACCATTCATAGAGAAGGAAATGCGAGAGTGCAGAATGTAGTGTTACAGTCATAGCCAGGGTGTAGAGAAAGATCAACTTAATGCAAGGTGAGTCCATTCAAAAGTCTGACAGCAGCAGGGAAGACGCTGTTCTTGAGTTCGTTGATACGCGACCTCAGACTTTTGTATCTTTTTCCTAAAGGAAGAAGGTGGAAGAGAGAATGTCCGGGGTGTGTGGGATCCCTAATTATGCTGGCTGCTTTGCCGAAGCAGTGAGAAGTGTAAACACTTTAAGGTAAGGGGCAGGAAACTTAGAGGGGATTGTGTGGGTTAGATTGATTGGCCATGCTAAAATTGCCCCTTAGTGTCCTGAGATGCGTTGGAATTAGTGGGTAAATGTGTAGGGATATTGGGGTAGGGCCTGGGTGGGATTGTGGTCAGTGCAGACTCGATGGGCCGGATGGCCTCTTTCTACACTGTGTAGGGTTTCTGTGATTCTATGATTTGAGGAAAGACATTTTCACCCAGAGCGAGGTAGAAATCTGGAACTCCGAAAGGTTAGAGTTTATTTATTAGTCACTAGTATGCTTACATTATCACTGCAATGAAGTTATCATGAAATTGTCTTAGTCGACACAGTCTGGTGCCTGGGTCAATGCACCTAACCCGCACATATTTCAGAATGTGGGAGGAAACCGGAGTACCTGAAGGAAACCCATACAGACAAAGAGTGTATACAAACTCCACATAGTGACCCTAGCCAGGAATCACACCCAGGTCCCTGGCACTGTGAAGCAGCAGTGCTAACCAGTATGCTACCATGCCCCCCTGTGGTAAAGGCAGGAACCATAACATTTAACAAGCATTTCAATGAGATCTTGAAACGCCATAGCATACAAGGCTACAGACCAAGTGTTGGAAAATGGGATTAGAATAGATTGACGTTTGATGGCTAGCATAAACATGATGGGCCAAAGTACGTCTTCTTGTGCTGCAAAACTCAATGACTCAATCAGGTCAAGATCCCTGCTTTTGGTATCTTCCCAGTTTTCACAATGGTTTATCTTCCATCTGGTCTTCAGTGTTTTGCATGAAACATGCAAGAGTTTATTTAAATGTTACAATGTTTTATTAAAGACTGTACAAAAAAAAATCAGTTAACACATAAATGATTTTGACTTTACATAGAGGTATGTTGTTGAAATTTGCAGAAGATACCAAAGCAAAGAGTATGGATAATGATGTGGCAGACTACACCAAACTAAAGGCGGATAAATGGAATCGAATATACCCAAAGATTCATTTTGGAATGAAGAGCAAAAAGGTCACATTACTTGAATGGCAAGAGCTTAACTGGCGTGAAAGAACAAGAAATCTAGAATATAGAAACTTAAGGTAGCAACTCAAGTTGATAGGATTATAAAGGGTGTAAGCAAAGTACTGGTGTTCATTTGCATTTGAATTATAAAGTAGAAAGACACGACCTTGATCAGACCACATGGTATATTGTGTGTAGTACTCGTCACCATGTTGCACATGTTTAATATTGGACGACTAGTGAGGTTGCAGAGATGAGATTTGAGACTCATGCGACCATCAGAAAAGATTGAATATTCTGCATGCGAGACTTGATATTTCTTTTTTTAGGTTTCGTTGTTGGTTTGGAACACCTATGGATTTTCTACTTTAAACATAGTTTAAGTTAAATAGTTCAGTTTGAATTTCTGTTAGTGAGACAATGGGCAGTCGGGATTCTTTACACAAAGGCTGTTATTTGCAAGGAATTAAGTTGCTTGATAATCTAGATTCTCTTATGTTGTAATTGGGACATTTTTTCGGTTCGAAGAAATGGCTGCAAAGTAATTAGTTCTTAGGATGACTCTGTCTATAAACAAAACCTATGCATTGATTTAATTGATAAACTCTATAGGGCAGAGTGTCTGTCTATATTACAGGGATACTTTTCTTTCTGTTTTATCATTGAAAGGAAATGTTATTAACATTTGTTCTTGATGGCTTTGGTTCTGTGGGTATAAGTTACATTATGTATCACTGTTCCATATCTAAAGGTTATTTGTTCATGCTGGAATTTAAACCCTGGGGGTCCAGGGATGGACATTTCTCTTTAGTCTACGTGGCTTTAGTTACAGAGGTGGAGTAACACGAGGTGGCTTGATTCAAGGGGTTCATTTGAACTATTTCTAAATAAGGAGTTCTGGAATAATGGGAAATTGGGAGAACAGTTGGCAAATTTGCATCTCCATTGGCACAGTGCTTTCTGGAATATGACTCCTCTGGAAACGGTTCAACATCACTTCAATGATCAAGAAGAGAAAGACAACACCTGTGCTGGTAGATCTCAAAGATTCCTCGGAACTTGAGCGATGAGGGTCTGTCCATGTTACCTTCATCGTTTTAAGTTGATATAATTCCTGATTCATAAATAAAATTTATTTGTTCCTTTTTTACGTCAAGCACAACTGAGGATCATCGTGTTTAAAAATTAAGAATTTGGAACTGGAATTTTATTTAGAAGGGTTTTATACCTCAAAATGCTAAACTCTTACATGGGCTGTCCGAATGAGACTTGATGGAAAATGATTTAAAATTATGAAGAAAAACTTCTTCACCTGTGCATGGACAAGGAGGTGCTAACAGATCAAATAAAGAATTTGGGAGAAATTTGTTTACACAAAAACTAGTCAAAATGTGGAGTGGTTGAAGCAGATAGCAGGAGAAGGGAACGGAATGATATGGGGCTAGAGTGAGAAAAGGTGATTTGAGTAGGAGAAGGTTTGTGTAGAGTTCAAATATAAACCAGCTGAGCTCAATAACCTGTTTCTGTCCTGAAAAAGTTATTGCAATTCTATGATAAAATATACTTAATTATAATTATTTATTTGGCTCTTAGACAAATGCAATATTATTATTATACTGAAAGTTGAGTTTGTTCTGTCAATAACACCACCAGAGGGAGGCATTCACAGCCAGTTGAACTATGTTGGGAAAGTCAAGAACTCTTTTCCTGAAAACTCTTTGGGTGTACTTACACCAAATGGGCTGCAGCAGTTCAAGAAGGTGGCTCACCACCACCTGCTCTAGGACAACTAGAGACAGGCAATAAATGCTGGCCTAGTTAGCAACATCCATATTCTGCGAAAGAATAAAAGAACACACCTTTTGAATAGACCTTAGACCCTAACACTATATACTATTTATATTACACATAAGCTGATACTTTCCCCATTTTCCTTCAGGCTTGCAAAAGTGCATGAAACCTTAAATATACAAAAGTTAATTAACTACATTTCTGTTTTGTTTTTCATTATTTCATGAAAATATTGAACCTATTTTCTTTGGCTTTAAGCTAAATTCCTGGGAAAAATTATAGGTCTCCAATTTTATCTGAAATCTCAAATTGTAATAAATTACAAAAGCAGCCAGTGTCCTGAGAAAAAAGCACAATAGGCATTAAGAAATCTTTGTATCATGTGCCAGTATATTATGAACTTGCAATATTTCAAAATATCAAAGACTTAACACATTAGCGCATTCTGCTACCTTCCCTTTAATGCTATTATTAGCACCTTCTTTAGTCTTTAACAGCGCCATTAACACTCCCTTTGTCTTGTCTCCATGCTATCTTTGTCAATCTCTCCATGATCTCTGTCAATTTCTCCTGAACCCCCACGTATCCCTGGCTATATATTTTGTTCCACAATCTCCCTCCCCTCTCCAACTATATAATCCATCACATTTTTCCCCTCTTCAGCTTTGAAGAAAACTCTTATGCACTCATTTTCCACCGATGCTGCCAGGCTTGCTGAATCGTTCCAGCATTTGCTGTTTTAACACTCAAATCAGATCTGGCAAGGCTAGGCAAACCGATCAGGGGGGATGTTATCCTAAACATTCTCATATCACCACTCACATATCTCTGGTACAGGCTTCCCTCAGCTGTTACAATATACCATAGGCCTAACAAAAGAGCAGATTGTAGAGACGACAGAAGGAGTTGGACAGGTTAGGAGAGTGGGCAAAGAAGTGGCAGATTTTGGAATCCAACGTGGGAAAGTGTGAGGTTATGCACATTAGTAGGAAAAATAGAGGCATAGACTATTTTCTAAATAGGGAGAGAATTCAGAAATTGGAAGTGCAAAGGGACTTGGGAGTCTCAGTTCAGGATTCTCTAAAGGTTAATTTGCACATTGACTTGGTAGTTAGAAAAGCAAATGCAATGTTAGCATTCATTCTGAGAGGACCAGAATACAAAAGCAGGGATGTACTGCTGAGGCTTTATAAGGCTCTGGTGAACACTGCAAATTGTGGCAGCACTGCTGCCTCAGCACCAGGAACCCGGGTTCATTCCTGGCCCCAGATGGCTGTGTGGAGTTTGCATGTTCTCCCTGTGTCTGCGTGGGTTTCCTCCAGGTGCTCCAGTTTCCTCCGGGTTAGGTTGACTGGCCAAGCTGCATTGCCCCTTGGTGCCAGAGGAATTAGCAGGGTAAATACGTGGGGTTACAGGAAGAGGGCCTGGGTGAGACTGTTCTTGGTGTAGGCTCGAAGGGCCAAATGGCCTCTTTTTGCACTGATGTGCTGGGGGTTGGGGGGAATTCCATAGGATGTTCCTTTTTTAAAACTTTTATTTCTTTTTAAAAGAGCACTGCGACATTTCAAAAGCCTAAGCTGCTGCTCAGGCAGGCTCAATCAGGGTCTGCCCCACCAGCGTGATGTCACGGAACCGCCCTACACTTCTTTTCCCCTGCAAAGTGTCAAAAAATATTGCAGGAAAGACCAGCAGCACAGTAGGCGGACTACACTCTGCTTTAGGTGGAATTCAATTCCATTTTTCCAGTGTCGAGTCCAGAAGGGTATAAGGTGCCTAACCCAACAATGTGGTACTGTACCTTAAGCTTGCATTGAGCTTCACTGGAACACTACAGCAAGCGGAGAATCAGTGTGGAAGCCAGGTGGAGAATTAAAATAGAAAACCACCAAAAATTCAGTCATACTTGTGGTCTGAGTGCAGGTGAGCCATAAAATGGTCTCCAAATTTGTGTTGAGCGTGCATTCTGAACAGAAAATGCAGCAGAATAAATTGGGTTAGCGAAGGAGCAACGCTCCGAAAGCTCGTGCTACCAAATAAACCTGTTGGACTTTAATCTGGTGTTGTGAGACTTCTTACTGCGCTTACTCAAGTCCAACGCCGGCAACTCCACATCACGTATAAATTGAAAAGGGTACATGTGAATTTCTGCTTCACCTGGAAGCAATATTTGGGGCCTCGGACAACGAGGAGAGAGGAGGTAAAAGGGCAATTGTTACACCTCCGATGCTTAGAGAGAAAGATGCTGTGGAAAGGGGGTGGGGCTTTGGGGACGCTAGAGAACTGGACTGGGTATCACATGAGAATGGTCCTTTCAGAGTGCTAATTGGGGAGGGGAGGAAATGTTCGGTGGTGGCATCATGCTAAAGATGGCAGAAACAGCAGACGATGATCCACTGAATACAGGTTGGTGAGACTAAGGGGAATTCTATCATGTCTCTGTGAAGGAGGGAAGGGGTGAGGGGAAAAATGCAGGAAATGAGTTGTACAAGATTCAGGGCCTTGTTAATCGCAGTGGACAGAAATCTTCAGTTGAGGATAAAGGATATATTAGAGATGCTAGTATGGAAGGCTACACGATCACAGAACGTGATGGAGAAAGTGGGCGAATGGAATGGAATCCTTATCAGGTGCATGCTGCAAAGGTGTAGCTGAGATAGCTGCGGGTGTCGGTGAGTTTAAATTGTGGAAAGGCTATCTCCAGAAATGGGGACAGAAAAGTTGAGGAAGGGAAGAGTCAGAGACGGACCAGGTGAAGATGAGAGAAGGGTGGAAATGGGAAGCCAAATTAACAAAGATTTCCAAATCAGGACAAGAGCTGGAAACTGCACTGATACAATCGTTAATTTTACCAGAAAAAAATTTGAGGAAGGGGGCTCAAGAAAATTGGAACAAGGAATGCTCCACTGACCCGAGGAGATTTACAAGGATGTTGCCTGGATTGGGTGGCATGCCTTATGAGGACAGGTTGAGTGAGCTAGGTCTTTTCTCCCTGCAGAGACGAAGGATGAGAGGTGACCTGATAGAGGTTTATAAGATGTTGAGAGGAATAGATAGGGTGGATTCTCAGAGGCTATTTCCCAGGGCTGAAATGGTCACTACGAGAGGACACAAGTTTAAGGTACTGGGGAGTAGGTACAGAGGAGATGTCAGGGGTAAGTTTTTCACTCAGAGGGTGGTGAGTGAATGGAATAGGCTGCCGTCGATGGTGGTGGAGGCGAACTCGTTGGGGTCTTTTAAGAGACTTCTGGATGAGTACATGGGATTTAATGGGATTGAGGGTTATAGATAGGCCTAGTAGGTAGGGATATGATCGGCGCAACTTGTGGGCTGAAGGGCCTGTTTGTGCTGAAGTGTTCTATGTTCTATGCTCTATATGACCCCCACAAAAGACAGAAATAGCTGAGACCTATATGGATACCCAAGGCCTGATATTGCTGAATGCTGGTGCACAATGTCTCAGGATATGTCAATATTGAAGTGGAGGCCTCGGACATTAACCGCATTATTTGCACACAGAATTCCTACAGTGCAAAAGGGGGCCATTCAGCCCATCATGTCTGCACTGACTCAGCATCTTACCCAGTCCCATCTCCCACTCTTTGCTTGTAACCCGGTTAATTTAAAACAACTATTCCCCTTAACCTACACATCTTGGGACACTAGGGGGCATTTCACATACCCAATGTGGGAGGAAATAGAAGCACTCAGAGAAACCCCACCCAGACATTGGGAGAATGTGCAAACTAAACACAGGCAGTCACCCAAAACTGGAATTGAACCAGGGTCCCTGGTGCTGTGAGGCATTTCATTCATTTTTATTATTGTGACAAGTAGGTTTACATTTACACCGCAATGAAGTTACTGTGAAAATCCAGCTAACCACCATGCCACCATACCTCCCTCAAAGAATCTAACTCCTGTCATGGGCCCTGTAGGACAAATTTCTTTCTTCCACCATTATGGTAGATGTCACACATCCCACTGGATATTTGTGTGCATTCCTTGACCTCTATACTGGGGACTAGACCAATGAACACCTGAAAAGTGGACACTGGGCGCTGAATGTATATTTTCTAAATTTCTAAAGTCTCTGCAATTTTCTCTCTGCAAAAACTTCAGAATCTGAGGATACATCTTGTCAGACCCTGATGTAGATGTTAGTAGTAACTAATATCTACATTTTCCAGCTATCTATCACAAATTCACTCAGCTCACATTTGATATTTCAGAACTCCATCTGTGTTTTTTATTCACTCGCTTGCGGGATATGGGTATTGCTGGCTGGGCCACGGTGGTGGTGAGCCGCTTTCGTGAATCGCTGCAGTATTTATGATGTAGGTGCACCCACAGTGCTTTTAGGGAGGGAGTTCGTGGATTTTGACCCAGCAACAGTGAATGAATCTCCAAGTCAGGATAGTAAGTGGGTTGGAGGGGACATTCCACATGGGAGTTCGCATGTGTCTGCTGCCCTTGTCCTTCTAGAAGGTATGAGGTTAGTAGAGGAGTCTTGGTGAGTTCCTGCAGTGCATCCTGTCGGTGGTACACACAGCTGCTACAGTGCATCAGTAGGGGATATCCTTTTGTTCAGACAAAGCACTTACTAAACATTGTACTACTTTGATCATCTCTCGAAATCGATCATCCTCTCGTCTCAAGTGTACATGGTCATTTTGTAAACTACTTAGCTATCCTTTTGATGTTTTAGAATTTTTCTGTGTACTTTTTATCATTTTGAAACTTATCTTCTTGTTTTCCTTTGATTCTTTCTTTATTATTATTCCTATATTGATTTTCTTTAAATAAGTTAATAATAAAGCAGTTCACTTTGGAATAGTCATTATGCTTTATGGTGTACTTGTGACCACTGTCTACTCAACCACTTCTCATTCCTGTTTACTGTGTCAGGCAGTTCTAAGCTTGATAACCTTTCCAGAAAGTGTGAGTAATAGAGCACTGCTCTATATCTCTGTGGCTCATTAATTGACATATGGATAAGGCAATTTGCACCAACTGGTACATGGAGATTTAGATTGGACTTTACTACCTGTCGAGCTCTGTAAACACCTGTTGTGCTTTATATGAAGTACATCATGCAGACTACAGGGAAAATGATAGTCCTGTCCAGGTGCACACACTGTGGGAGTTGCTATTAATACAGAAATATATATCGGCTTACACCTGCCATGTAAGAAAAAAAGGGAGAAAGACTGTAATCGTGTAGCATTTTTCATGACAATCGAACATCTCAGAAGCATTTTACAGCCATGAAGTATTTTTGAAGTGAAGTTACGGTTGTAAAAAAAAGAATCATTTGTATGAAGAAAAGGATGTAACTGAAACTAAAGCCAGGTTCTTCCAGAACCCCCCACTCCTTTCCCAAAAAGAGGGTGCAATCTTACCGGATGTTCACACCCCGCTGTTGGTGCGAGTGAGGAGGTGGGGATGCTGGTGTCAGACTGGGATGGGCACAATAAGAAGTCTCAAAACACCAGGTTAAGTAAGTTAAGCTAAGCAGAAACTGATAGCCAAGTTCTGCACACATGAGGATGGCCTCAACCGGCATCTTGGGTTCATGTTACACTACACGTAACCCCCACTACACTGCCTGGGTTTGCAAAATCCTAATTGTCCTGACTTGAGCCAATTCACACTCTTTAACCAGTGATTATTCCTCTCTCCATGCACACTAAAAGTGGTACAGTCGCACAATGGTTAGCACTGGGCTTCACAGCAGTAGGGACCCAGGTTCAATTGGTAGCACAATGGTTAGCACTGCTGCTTTGCTGTGCTAGGGACCCAGGTTCAATTCCTGGCTTGGATCGTGGTCTGTGTGGAGTTTATGTGTTCTCCCTGTGTCTGTATGGGTTTCTTTTAGGTGCCCCAGATTCCTCCCAGATTCTGAAAGACGTGCTGGAAAGACGTAAACGTTGGATTGTGGCAACTAGGGGAATTTCACCGTAACTTCATTACAGTGTTAATGTAAGCCTTATTTGTGACTAATAAATAAACTTTAATTTTAATTTTTTAACACTGTTAGCACCTGTAAAGACTTGGTTACCTGTAAAGAATCACCTTCTAACCATTCTTCACATTCCAATCTGTAATTATTTTGCAATTGTATTTCTGCTTATATATGCCATGTTTGTCAACTAACTTCCACACACCTGATGGAGTGTGGAAGGAGCAGTGCTCCGAAAACTCATGATTCCAAACAAATCTATTGGACTTTAACCTGGTGTTGTGAGACTTCTTACTGTGCTCGAAGTGAGGACAGAGAATTTGGTGCTCAGCCAAATCTCCGCTCACTGCAGTGGGGCCAGAAAATCCCACCGCCTTGAATGGGAGGCAAATTCCTCCCAACATGTTTTCCAGTGGGGGGAAGGGCCTGAAAACCCTGCCCTAAATCTGTCTATCAAGTGTTGTCTTCTTCAGCTACCTCAATAAACATCATTTTAATAATGTTTTCCATTGTAAAGTCGAAGCAACTGAATGGAAAATCTTTTCGTCAAGTTTTAACCATTGTTCTTTTCATATGCTGGCTTCACAATTCTCAGAGAACTTAGTTCTGCTTCCACAGATACAACCTTGTGACTGTTATAGGAACTCATTAGTCACACACTAAGTTAATACACATCTTCCATCAAGTCATAGAATCATAGAATCCTACAATGCAAAAGGAGGCCATTCGGCCCATTGAGTCTGCACTAACCACAATCTCACTGAGACCCTTTCCCCATAAACCCATGCATTTACCCTGTTAATTCCCCTGACACCAAGCTATACTTTAGCTTTGTCAATCCACCTAATCAGCATATCTTTGGACTGTGGGAGGAATCCGGAGTCACCGGAGGAAACCCCACATAGACACGGGGAGAATATATAAACTCAACACAGTCAGTGACCCAAGCTGGGAATCAAACCCGGGTCCCTGGTGCAGTGAGGGAGCTGTGCTAACCACTGTGCCACCGTGTTGCCCAAGTCGGAATCTTTCAAAACACGTTCTGTCTTTTGAAGGGTTGAATGCCACTTTGGGCATGGTAGTGCAGTGGTTATATTCGCAGACTATCATAAAAACCTACATGTCTTCAAATGTCACCATGGCAGTTTGAGAAGTTGAATTCAGTCTGGGATTTTAAAAAAGACCATTATCAGTAAAAGCGGTCATGAAATTGTTGGCTGTAAGAATCCAACTAGTGCACAATGTGCAAATGAACGAACCTGAATGAACTGTTACCCTTTCTTCAAGTGTGTCAAGCCCTTGAGCTGCCCTCTCCCTGGAGCTGCAGTGCTTCAACACTACCAAACTCTAGTTGCTGCTGAGACTGCTGGTCTGGTTTAGGTTGGCAGTTCTTCACAGTGTCAGGGGAGGAGGGGGGTTGGCACTGTTTGTAATTGGATTGCCGCCTGAAATGGCAAAACGCCACTGGCCAAAATAGACTCCTGCTTTCATCCCCTCACGATGTGACTTTGACCTTTTCCACAAAATCCAAGCCTAGGTTTCTACTAGCTTCTGACTCATGAGAAATCTGATTTGAGCTTCGAGAAAATCTACATCTGAATGAAACACAATCACAAATCCCAATCCACAACACACCAGCTACATTAAGCAGTTTTCCAAAGCCCTGTTCCTCACCATTACCTTCTTCACTATCCTCAACAGTCAACAAATGAAGGCAATGGAGCACGTGCAGAAAACATTTATGGAATGGTTCCAAATGAGGAACTTCAGCCACGTGGATAGATTGGAAAGGTTGGGGCTGTTGTCCTTAGTGAAGAGAAAGTTGAAAGGAGAATTGATAAAGGCTCCAAAATCATGAGGGGTCTGGACTGAACAGAAAGTGAGAAGCTGTTCCTCTTGACTGAAGGATCAAGAACCAAATGGCACCATTTAAGATGCTTGGCAAAAGAACACAAAGGCGGCATGAGGAAAAACCAATCTTAAGCAGCAAAACATTAGGGTCTTGATTGCACAACCTGAAAGTGTGATCGGGGTTGATTCAATCATGACCTTCGGAGGGAGTTGAATATTTGCCTGAAGAGAAAAGCTTTGCAATGAAAAGGGGGGATACTGGGATTAGCTGAAGTAGTCTTGCAGTGAGGCAACATGGACACAATAGTTCGGGGCAACACAGTGGCACTGTAGTTAGCATTGCAGCCTTGTAGTGCCAAAGACCTGAGTTCATTTGCAGCCTCGGGTAACTGTCTGTGCAGAGTCTGCACATTCTTCCTGTGTCTGTGTGGGTTTCCTCTGGGTGCACTGGTTTCCTCCCACTGTCCAAAGATGTGCAGGTTAGGTTGATTGGCCATACTAAATTAAACCTGGTGCCAGGTGGATTAGCAGGGTAAATTTATGGGATTACTGGAATTGGGCCTGGGAGGGATTGTGGTCAGTGCAGACTTGATGCGCTGAATGGCCTTCTGCACTGTAACCATCCTTTAATTCAACAAAGTCAGTATTTGAGGAAACGCAGTGGGCCGGTAAGTGGAGCTGAACCATGATCTTATTGAATGGCGGAGCAGGCTCGAGGGGCCAGGTGGCCTACTCCTGCTCCTAGTTCTTATGTTCTTAAATTGTTGGAAGTGTAATTTGATCAGCTTATGGCAGTACCAACAGAGTCTGAACAGCAGGTTTAATATTCTCATCCATCCCATTAATCAATGAAATTTTAGTAATTAAAAAGAAACAAGAGAGAACGATAAAGAAGGAAGTTAGGTGAATCATAATTAAATTAAGTATAGATGGAGAAAGGAGAAGAGAAATTGGGTTGAGAAAGAGAAAAAAAGAATAAAAAGGTTAAGTAAGAAAATAACGTAACTAAACTGCCCAAGACTACCAGCAGAAGTGAGACCGCATAGTTTTAACTATGGAGAGGTAGTGGTGCAGTGGTATTGTCACTGACCTAATAATTCAGAGACTCTGGGGATCTGGGTTTAAATCCCACCATAGGCAGATGTTGAAATTTGCATTCAATAAAAATCAGGAACTAAAAGTCTAGTGATTAAACCGTTATTGGTTAAAACCCATCTGGTTCCATAATGCCCTTTAGGGAAGGAAATCTGTCATCCTCACCCAATCTGGCCTACATGTGTCTTTCACAGCAGTTGACTTGGAAATGCCACTCAGTTTAAGGGCAATTAGGAATGAGGAATAAATGCTGGCAATAAGGTGATGCCCACATCCCATAATTAATTTTATAAAAAATTAATGCTCCCTTTCTGGACATTCAAGGTTGAGTTTCATGACAGAGCCATTAATCACATCATTAACAATTACCCCTGAGCATGACATAGCAGCCTTAACTCTATGGTGAAGTTCTTTCAAATAATGACAAAAATTCAGTAATTTCTTGATGCTCAGATGCTTAAGAAGCTGTCGCAAATGAGCTCCTAGGAATCAGATATTCCTTGAAATCTAGGCTTTGTAAGGTTTGCCTCTAAATTTTATAATTAATTTAATTTTGTGGTGCAGTGTTACATCATAGGAAATTGCTGCTGGTATGAATTGAACTGGCCTATGTATTGCAGAGATCCTGTCCTCTCCCAGTGATATACCAATTGTGGAGAAAGGTGGTCTTATTGTCCATTAAAACAATGACCAATTTTGAGACCTCGAAAGAGGCTGTCCACTGGAGAATGACCAAACTTTACACTCATGTAGCTGTCCCCTTACCATTTTGAGAGAGCCTGTGCTGGATGTGAGATATTCAATACATCATCCTGACTTGACTGTCTTTGCATTTAAATGAAAGTAAAAATCGTGAGGATCGACTTTCATGCTTTCCATCCCCATGCTCACTCTCCCCCCAACCCTCCCCTCAGCCCCAGAACCCCACCCCCAACCGCCGCATGTTGGGACTATATAGGTCAATGGAAATTTATCAAATAATCCCGGTTAATCCCATCACCACTGCCAGCCAATAATCAGCACTCTGATACTATTGACCGATGTATGAAATCACATTGTTTTATTATCTCACAAGAGGAAGACTGGCTTTTGCATAGTACCTGTCACAATTGCTGGACCACACAAATGAATTTGCAGGCCATGAAATACGTTTCTGAACTACTGTCACTGTTGCAATGAAGGAATCATAGCAGTCAATTTGATCACAGCAAGCTCCCCAGAACAGCAATTTGATATGGATCAGATAATCTGTTTGAGTAAAATTGGTTGAAGGATAAATATTGCCCAAAGTACCAAGATGACCTCTTTTCTTCTTCAAAATGCTGCCATGTAACCTTTCACATCCACCTGCAAAGCAGACCCTTTGCTTAATGTTTCATCCAAAATATATTTACATATTTCGGACAAAATGGCTTTTGTATGCTTTTTATGAGGGTCACATCTCTTACGCCAACTTTAATGATTAATATACTCACAATCTGTACTGTATTTTGGAAACGGCTGACATTATCTTAGTCAGATTAGCATGGCGCATTCAATATCTGAAATATGGGAAGAAATCACTTAGGAACGGATACAAAGAGCCATCTGTCTAAAATAAACACAGTTGAATGCAGCGTAATTGCTTAAGTTTATTTTCCTCATAAAATTGATGCAGGAAACTGACTATCTGCAGTAGCTTGCTGTAAAGTGAACATAAATCAGTTTTGACTGTTTTTTGCCAGCTTCAGGGTAAGGTTATTTTGCAGAGGTTCTGCCACGCAGGGCCTGGAAGTTATTAATCTCTTCCCTTCCCCCAAAAGAGCCCAAATTCGACTGTTTGTTCGCGACCCTGAACTCTCTGTTTATGACACAAGCAAAGCTATTACTGCTGTAAAGATCGTGTCACATGGGTCAGCTATCACACTGAAGTGAGATGGCGATAATCCAGATCCTGCAGTCATGCTGTAAACTCCAGCTTGCAACAGATAAAGTGACAATAAACTGTGGCAGTAAAAACAAAAATGTTTAAACATACAAACAATTCTGCTTATTCATATCATAGGTTCTTGATGGAATATAGTAATAATCAAACTTAGGGAGTGTTAAAAAAAATGTTTATTGGACCTTTGACTGTTGAACATGGGGTGGCACGGTGGCACAGTGGTTAGCACTGCTGTCTCACAGCGCCAGGGTTCAAATCTGGCCTTGGGTCACTGGAGTTTGCAAATTCTCCATGTGTCTGCGTGGGATTTCTCCGGGTGCTCCAGTTTCCTCCCACAGTCTAAAGATGTGCGGTTTAAAATTGCCCCTTAGTGTACTAGGATGCTTAGGTTAGAGGGATTAGAGGGTAAAGTATGTAGGGATATGGGGCTAGGGCCTGGGTGGGATTGTGGTCGGTGCAGACTCGATGGGCCGTGTGTTCTGCCATGCCCCTCCAGATCTGTCAAAGCTCCTAAACTTTATTTTTAATTAGCCCAATTATCTGTTTAGCAATGACCCTGATGCCCCTGTGGCTGTCATTGTTGCTGCATAATGTGTCTATTCTGGTACCGTCACTGGAATCACGAGCCATATCTTCTTTGGGTAACTTATGCCATCCAGGCATCAGGGCTTCAGAGTTTAATGCAGAAAAGTGTGAGGTGATTCACTTTGGAAGGAGTAACAGGATTACAGAATATAGGGCTAATGGAAAGACTCTTGGTAGTGTTGACGAGCAGAGAGATCTCGGTGTACATGTGCATAGATCCCTGAAAGTCGGCACCCAGGTCGATAAGGTTGTTAAGAAGGCGTACGGTGTGTTAGCTTTTATTGGTAGAAGGATTGAATTTTGGAGCCATGAGGTCATGTTGCAACTGTACAAAACTCTGGTGTGGCCGCACTTGGAGTATTGCATACAGTTCGGGTCGCCGCATTATAAGAAAGATGTGGAAGCATTGGAAAGGGTGCAGCGGAGATTTACCAGGATGTTGCCTGGTATGGTGGGAAGGTCTTATGAGGAAAGGCTGAGGGACTTGAGGTTGTTTTCGTTAGAGAGAAGAAGGTTAAGAGGTGACTTAATTGAGGCATACAAGATGATCAGAGGATTAGATGGGATGGACAGTGGCAGCCTTTTTCCTCGGATGGTGATGGCTAACACGAGGGGACATAGCTTTAAATTGAGGGGTGGTAATTATAGGACAGATGTCAGAGATAGGTTCTGAGGGTAGTAAGGGCGTGGAATGCTCTGCCTGCAGCAGTAGTGGACTCGTCAACTTTAAGGGCGTTCAAATGGTCATTGGATAAACATATGGATAACATTGGAATAGTATAGGTTAGAGGGTCATTAGATTGGTTCCGCTGGTCGGTGCAACACCGAGGGCCGAAGGGCCTGTACTGCGCTGTAATGTTCTATGTTCTATGAAGTGTCCTGGCAAAATTCTAGTTTTTTAATGACCTTACCCTTACAAATCATAGAATCTTAGATCATAGAATCATAGAAACCCTACAGTATAGAAGGAGGCCATTCAGCCCGTCAAATCTGCACTGACAACAATCCCACCCCAGGCCCTATCCCCACAACCCCCACACATTTACCCTGCTAATCCCTCTAACCTACGTATCCCGGGACACTATGGGCAATTTAGCATGGCCAGTCAACCTAACCTGCACACCTTTGGACTGTGGGAGGAAACCAGAGCACCCGGAGGGAGCCCGCACTGACACAGAGAAATGAGCAAACTCCACACAGACAGTGACTCAAGTCAGTAATCACACCCAGGTCCCTGGAGCTGTGAGGCAGCTGTGCTAACCACTGTGCTACAGTGCCGCCCCAATTGTGGCCATTTCAGAGACATGGATAGAGCAGGGACAGGAATGTTTGTTGCAGGTTCCGGAGTTCAGACGTTTCAGTCAGAGCAGAGAAGGTGGTAGGAGAGGGGGAGGCGTGGCATTGTTAGTCAAGGACTGTATTACGGTGGCAGAAAGGACGTTTGATGTGGACCTGTCTATTGAGGTCGTATGGGTTGAGATTAGAAACAGGAAAGGGGAGGTCACCCTGTTGGGAGTTTTTTATGTGCTTCCAAAAAGTTCCAGAGATGTAGAGGAAAGGATTGCAAAGATGATCCTGGATTGGTGCGAAAGTAACAGGGCAGTTGATATGGGGACTTTAACTTTACAAATATCAATTGGAAAAGCTATAGTTCAAGCACGTTAGAGGGGTCAGTTTTTGTCCAATGTGTGCAGGAAGGTTTCCTGACACAGTGTGTTGATAGGCCAACAAGAGGTGAGGCTACATTGGATTTGGTACTGGGTAATGGGCCAGACCAGGCGTTAGACTTGGAGGTAGGTGAGCACTTTGTTAATAGTGACCACAATTCAGTTACGTTTACCTTAGTGATGGAAAGGGATAGGTATATACTGAAGGGCAGAATTTATAGCTGGGGGAAAGGTAATTATGAGGCTATTAGGCGAGATTTATGATACATAGGGTGGAGTAGGAAATTGCAGAGGCTGGGAATCTGAAATGTGGAGCTTATTCAAGGAGCAGCTACTGCGAGTCCTTGATAAATATGTACCTGTCAGGCAGGGAGGAAGTGGTCGAGCGAGGGAACCGTGGTGTACTAAGAAAGATGAATCTCTGGTGAAGAGGAAGGAGGAGGCTTATGTAAAGATGAGACATGAAGGCTCAGTTAGGGCACTGGAGAGTTGTAAATTAGCCAGGAAGGAGCTAAAGAGAGAGTTAAGAAGAGCTAGAAGAGGACACAAGAAGACTTTGGCGGATAGGATCAAGGTGAATCCTAAAGATTTCTACAGGTCTGTCAAGAATAAAAGATTGGTTAGGGCAAGATTAGGCCCTGTCAGAGACAGGGAAGTTGTGCGTGGAGCCTGAAGAGATAGGAGAGGCACTGAATAAGTGTTTTTTGCCAGTATTCATGCAGGAAAAAGTCAGTGTGGTCGAGGAGAATACTGAGATACCAGGTTGTAGACTCGATGGGATTGAGGTACATAAGGAGGACGTGTTAGCAATTCTTGAGTGTGTGAAAATAGATAAGTCCCCTGGGCCGGATGGGATTTACCCTAGGATTCTCTGGGAGGCTAGGGAGGAGATTGCAGAGCCTTTGGCTTTGATCTTCATGTCGTCATTGGCTACAGGTATAGTGCCAGAAATCTGGAGGATAGCAAATGTTGTCCCCTTGTTCAAGAAGGGGAGTAGAGACCATCCTGGGAATTATAGACCGGTGAGCCTTATTTCTGTTATGGGTAAAGTTTTGGAAAGAATTATAAGGGATAGGATTTATAATCATCTAGAGAGAAATAAATTGATTAGAGATAGTCAACACTGTTTGTGAAGGGTCGTGCCTCACAAACCTTATCGAGTTTTTTGAAAAGGTGACCAAAGAGGTGGATGAGGGTAAGGCAGTTGACGTGGTGTATATGGATTTTAGCAAAGCGTTTGATAAGGTTCCCCATGGTAGGTTACTGCAGAAAATGCAGATGCATGGGATTGAGGGTGATTTAGCAGTTTGGATCAGGCATTGGCTAGCCGATAGAAGACAGAGGGTGGTGGTTGATGGGAAATATTCAACATGGAGTTCAGTTACAAGTGGTGTACCTCAGGGATCCGTTTTGGGGCCACTGCTGTTTGTCATTTTTATAAATGACCTAGATGAGGGTGTAGAAGGATGGATTAGTAGATTTGCTGATGACACCAAAGTCGGAGGATGGATGTTACAGTTTGCAGAGGGACATAGATAAGCTGCAGAGCTGGGCCGAGAGGCGGCAAATGGAGTTTAATAAGGAAAATTGTGAGGTGATTCACTTTGGTAAGAGTAACAGGAGTACAGAATATAGGGCTAATGGAAGGACTCTTGATAGTGTTGACGAGCAGAGAGATCTCAGGGTACATGTGCATAGCTCCCTGGAAGTTGGCACCCAGGTTGATAAGGTTGTTAAGAAGGCGTACGGTGTGTTAGCTGTTATTGGTAGAGGGATTGAATTTCAGAGCCGTGAGATCATGTTACAGCTGTACAAAACCCTGGTGCGGCCACACTTGGAGTATTGCATACAGTTCTGGTCGCCACATTATAAAAAAGATGTGGAGACATAGGAAAGGGTGCAGAGGAGGTTTACCAGGATATTGCCTGGTATGGTGGGAAGGTCTTATGAGGAAAGGCTGAGGGACTTGAGGTTATTTTCATTAGAGAGAAGAAGGTTACGAGGTGACCTAATTGAGGCATACAAGATGATCAAAGGATTGGATAGGGTGGACAGTGAGAGCCTTTTTCCTCGGATGGTGATGGCTAACACGAGGGGACATAGCTTCAAATTAAGGGGTGGTAGTTATAGGACGGATGTCAGAGGTAGGTTCTTTATTCAGAGGGTAGTAAGGGCGTAGAATGCCCTGCCTGCAGCAGTTGTGGACTCGCCAACTTTAAGGGCGTTCAGACGGTCAGTGGATAGGCATATGGATAACATTGGAATAGTTTAGGTTAGAGGGTCATTAGATTGCTTGCACTGGTCGGCGCAACATCGAGGGCCAAAGGGCCTGTACTGCGCTGTAATGTTCCATGTTCTATCTATGTTCAATCTTCCCAAACCTAAAATAAAACCCCCAAGATATTAATATGAACCATGAGCCAGATGATTATCTCAGTACATATCTTTCAGGCACTAAGTGTAGGCATATTGAGCGGGATTTTCCGGCTCGTCCCAAAACTGGAAAATCCACCCAAGGTAAACTGACCTTTCCATGGTTCATCCCTCGCCCACTCTGATTTCTGTGGCAGGAGGGTCGGTAAAATTCACCCCATTGTGTCAAATGGCCTCTTTTTATGATAAAATATCAATAAGCAATAATTGAATAATATGACTGTGCCTGCATCGTAGCATACCTAAAGTAAAAGCATCTTATTAAAAATGTCAGGGCCAAATAATTAGAAGAGCTTATAACTAAGCATATAGAACATAGAAATGCAGACACTAAAAGCAGGAATAGGCCATTTGGTCCTTCAAGCCTGCTCTGCCATTCATTTTGACAAGGCTGATCATCAAATTCAATATCCTGATCCCCCTCTTCCTCCCAAATCCCTTGATCCCTTTAGCCCCAAGAGCTATATCTAATTTCTTCTTGAAATCAGACGCTTTAACCTTAACTACTTCCTGTGTTAGTGAATTCCATACATTCACCACTCTCTGGATGATGGAATTTCTCTTCACCTCAGTTCTAAAAGGTTTACCCCTTATCCTCGAACTATGACCCTAGTTCTGGACTCCCCGACCATTAGGAACATTCTGAATCTACCCTGTGTAACCCTGTTACTGATCCTGTCTCACTAGGTAACAGAAAAAACATTTATTTTTACAAATAGAAACTAGCAAACAAAATGTATGCTGATTTTTTAAAAAATCATCAGACACGTTCCTACATGAAAATGTATATCTGAATGAAAATATTTTTATTGCACATTATTCAGTATCATGTCTTGTGATTATAGACATCATTCAAATTATTTTTATCAACTGCTGTTAAAAAAACGTTTACAAAGTGGATAAAATATTATTTGGATATTTCCATTGAGCAACTTACATTTCAAACAATATCAACAACTTCCTTTTGTCTCTCCTGCATTGAAGGGCTTATTGCACATGTATTCATAACAGGAGTTCGCAGGTTTTAACGTGCCATGCCAAATAATATTGCATGAAGTGGTTAACCCAGAGGACAGCAGGTATTCTAAATAACATGGGTTGAAAGCAGTAAGTTTGGTAAAGTTCACCACGTTGATAGTCCAGGACCGATGGACTCTGTGGAGGTACAAATGCAAATACTCACTGGAATTCAGAAGAATGAGGGGAGATCTTATAGAAACATATAAGATTATGAAGGGAATTGATAAGATAGAAGCAGGGAACTTTTTCCACTGGCAGGTGAAACTAGAACTAGAGGGCATAGCCTCAAAATAAAGGGGAGCAGATTTGGGCCTGAGTTGAAAAGGATTGTGAATCTGTGAAATTCTCTGCCCAGTAAGGCTACCTCATTGAATGTTTGTAAAGCATGGCTACTTAAATTTTTGAACAGTAAAGGAATTAAGGGTTCTGGTGAGTGGGCGGATAAGTGGAGCTGAGTCCACAAAAAGATCAGCCATGATCTTATTGAATGGCGGAGCAGGCTCGAGGGACCAGATGGCCTACTCCTGCTCTTAGTTCTTATGTTCTTTTATAATATTTTATAAAGGTGAGAAAAGGAATATGCTGAGCCTCTAACACTGTAAGGAATTCACACTTACAATGCCAAAGTAACTTGATTGTAAGTGTTTGAATTGTAGTCTGTAGGTACAGGAGGCATGCTATAAAACACACAGGTGCATTGTGCCACACAGTTCTCCTTATCATTTTAATAGGAATGATAATTGCATCAAGGACGCAGGGCTGGATATAAAATTGATAAAAGGAAAATTTTAGCTAACTGAGCACATCCTTGAACTTTATGGAAAAGATTGGCTGGATATGAATGTTGAATATATATTCAACTATTTGCATTTCAGGCCACCAATATATGCAGACACAAAGATGTCAAAATTCTCTTTTCTCCATAACAAATAACCTAATAATGATATTTCAAAGCCATGTGTTCTCATGATTTAGTTAGTGGGCAGTAATTACAACAGAAAACAGTCTGATTTTTCATTTAACAAAGAAATTTCTTAGCTTCATTGTATCTAAATCTTTGTTCACACCAATGGTTAGGACTGCTGCCTCACAGTGCCAGGGACCTGGGTTCGATTCCCCGACTTGGTCACTGTCTGTGTGGAGTCTGAACATTCTCCCCACGTCTACATGGGTTTCCTCCGGGCGCTCCAGTTTTTAACCACAGTCTGAAAGACATGCTGGTTAGGTGCATTGGCCATGCTAAATTCTCCCTCAGTGTATCCAAACAGGTGCTGGAGTGTGGTGACTAGGTGATTTGACAGTAACTTCATTGCAGTGCTAATGTAAGCCTACTTATGACACTAATAAATAAACTTTAATTACATTTTATGTGGTGGATTGAATCCTGAGAAGTGTTTCTTTATCCCAGAAAGTAGCACATTTATCCCATTAGTCAGACCATAAGACCATAAGGCATAGGGGGCAATGATACCTCCTCATCCCACTGGTCTGTGGGTGGGGCAAGCCAACAAAATCATGAAAGAGGCGAAAAATTGGGTCAATTTCTCACCTATTTCAATCTTAGTGGCCCTGAATGTCGGGCAAGATAATATTTAAATCCATTTAAATATGGATTTAAATATTATTATTCAGCCCGGGATGTAATCGTCGGGGCTCACTTGTCTTGGGATCCTTGCTGAGGATCATGCATGGTCCACATCAACAGGGACCTGTTGTGATGGCATTGCCGGTAGGACCGGAGGCCATTAAGAATCCCAGGAAATTGGGGGCAGGGAAGCAGTGCCCCTTGGGCAGTGTCAGCCTGGCACCCTGGCAGTGCAAACCTAGCACTTTGGCACTGCCCAACGGCCACCCTGGCACTGCCAGTCTGGCACACTAACATTGCTAGCCTGGTACACTGGCAGTTCCCACTGTCTACCAGGCAGTGCCAAGGGGGCAGGGCCTATGAAAAGGAGGCAAGGCCTGGATTGGGCAAGGCCTAAGGGGGTGCAGGTGGGCGGGGTGCAAAATGATGTGCACTCTGCACCTGTGATTAGACAGGTAGGGGCATAATGCTGTGCACTCTGCAACCAGCAATTGATTGGGGGAGTGGCAATGGACCGGGCCAAGATGTTGGGTTTGGGGGGGGTGGTGCAGGGGGTAGAGGGCCAATTGGCCATGGAGGCCAATGATTGTGGGGTGGGGAGGCAGGTGCTTTTCAGGTGGAAAGGTGACTGACAGATCTGACAGATTTCTCTGTTCTAGGCAACAAAAGAGAGAGATCTGCACATACGCGATTGCACCCTCCACTGTGAGTTGCCGTTTTCCAGTAAGCTTATGTCCCTCCCCTCCCCCTGCTGGTGGGAAACAGATTTAGCATGTTTTTTCACAGAGTGGCATAAGATTGGACTTGTGGCCTTGCAAAAAAAATGGATCTGAAACTTTCCCGTTTTCATGTTCATTGGGGACTTAGAATATTTTTGATAAGATTGCCCTGCAGGAGCAGAAGCAGGCCATTCGTCCCATCAAGTCTGCTCCACTATTCAGTGAGATCATGACAGATCTGATATGATAATCTTCAACTCCATTTACTGTCTTATCCCCATAACCCTTGATTCCCTTACTGATTAAAAATCTGTCGATCTCAGCCTTGAACATAATTAATGACGCAGTCTTGACAGCCCTCTGCAGTAAAGATTCCACAGATTCACTACCTTTTGAGAGAAGAAATTCATCCTTATCTCGACCTTAGATGGATGATTCCTTACTCTGAGATTGTGCCCTCTGGTCTGACACTCTTCCACAAGAGGAAATAACCTCTCAGCAGCTACCCTGTCATGCCCCCTGAGAAAGCTATATGTCTCAATAATGCCACTCATTCTTCTAAACTTGGATGAGTACAGACCAGCCTGCTCAACCTGCTTACTGGCTATCTTCCAGTTGTGGAGTGACCCAGTATCCTTGTGTAGTATCTCATGTAATGATAGCTCCTCTTTCGACTGCGTGTCTCTTTATTCTTCTTGACTTCTGTTGTACAGCGTGGACATTTCTCCTTTCATTTTGTTTAAATGTTGTGATGGTTTGTTCCAGCTTTTTTTAATTTGTAGTTTGCTTTTTGTTTTTGCAAGCACGCTCTGTCTATCCTTTCTTCCACAGCTTTGACACTCCCTGTCTTTACACCAGTATTCAGCAGCAGAATGTCGTGGCTTTGCACACCAGCCACATGTATGGTCCACTATGGCCTTGAGTGTTGATTCAACAGACATTTTGTGCACCCGAGTGGATGAACTCAACTGTTGAGGTTCCTTTGTAGCCAGTTCCACAGAATCAGTGATTTCAAAGGTTTTCTGCAGACTGAGATTACTCTCAGTTAACACATTTTTATGTTGCTTCGATGTGTAGACCACAAACAAGTCTGTCACAAATTGTGTCATTAAGCACATCTCCAAATTCACAATATTCTGCAAGTCTTTTAAACACTCGCACGAATTGTATGATTGACTCCCCCTCTTTGTTTCTTTTATGGAGTCTAAAGCACTCTGCAATCACCAGGGGTTTAGTGAAAAATGTGCTTGCAAAATTTGCTTGTACTTTTTAGCGCTTAGCTTTTCAGATTGCATTAGAATGCAGAGACAGTTAAAGGTACCGCCCCCCATGATGCTCAGGAAAGTGGGCACCATAATGTCTTCATCTATTTTGCTGGACAATGCAAATTAATCAAACCCTCAGTATAAGAGTTCTACTGCTTCACATTCTCATTCAATACTCCAACCATGCCAAAAGCTTCCACCATTTGTACTCATGCAGGTTTGCCACATGTGTATTTTGCAACATTTCCAGCAGCTATCTTGGATTTCTTTTTTACATCAGGCACAAATTTGAGTTTCAATCTGTCATTTACTATAGCTAGCTCTAGAACCTGTATTCAGAATTGTTACTCACATCCACACCAGCCTACTGATTTTCTCCATAGATAGCAATGCACATGTGAAAAGTTTCCCCTTTTCTGACTTTTCTTTATTTGGATGTCTTCTTCCAGGATGTTTAGCAAGCTCACTTCTGTATTCTTTGTTGCCCGTTTTGTTATGTATTTGAAGAAATACACTCAGGAGCACTCAATAACTGAACGTAACTTTATTGTGGTTTGTCCTCTCCCATACCTACTACCTCTCTGTTCCCTGCATGGTGGCACAGTGGTTAGCAGTGTTGTCTCACAGTGACAGGAACCCGGGTTTAATTCTGGTCATGGGTGACTGTGTGAGGTTTGCACATTCTTGTCAGCATGGATATCCTCCGGGTGTTCCGGTTTTCTCCCACAGTCCAAACATGTGCGGATTAGGTTGATTGGCCATGCTAAATTATTCCTTAGTGTCAGGGGGATCAGTAGAGTAAATACGTGGGATTATGAGGATAGGGCCTGGGTGGGATTGTGGTTGGTGCAGACTTGATGGGCCGAATGGCCTCCTTCTGCACTGTTGGGATTCTGTGATTCTGTGACTGCACTGCATCAGTTCCTTACATACATTACTACAGCAGGGCTTTGTGGTGAGCTAAAAGGGACAAATTATATAACATTTTCATCCTCACGATCTCAAAACTCTCCTTCCTCCCAATCCAAGGCCCCTCCCCACTCCCAATCACATAGCCTCTCCTTCCTCCTGTTGGCAGACCTCTCCCTCCTCCTGATCTTGAGTCTCGACCTCCTCCAGGATGTTGATAAGAGGGGAATTTAGTGATGCTGAATCTCAAACATTTAGATTGCTGTTGGAGAATGGTAATTACCTGGCAATTTGAGTAATCCAAATACTACTTACCATTTAGAAGATCTTTGCTTCTGGTCAGAGTGTAACAGTTATCAAGGAAGCAAATTAGTGGCTACAGTTCATTTCAAGAGTATTAGATCATAAGTCAGGACACATGACACATCAACAACAATTTGCATTTATACAAGCTAAAATATGAAGCCAATTTTAGATTATAACACATTTTGATTTGTCTCAAAAAAGATACAGTACATGAGGGAAGAATGTGCAGTGACCAGGCTTTAAGGTACTATAGATGAAGAAACTATTTAAACAAAGCTTTCATTGTCCACGATACAGGTTATTAAGTTAATAGGGTATTCAGATTAGCTTGAAATAAACTCACTGTTGAACTCAGGCAATGAGCACAAGAGTAAAGGACAAAATTCAAAAGTCTCTTGTCAGCTAAAGATTAGAAACTGCTTTTCTTCTGACAAATAATAAGGTTGTCTACACTGTCTACACTTCCCACTGCCTCGGCAAAGCAGCCAACATAATTAAGGACCCCAAGCACCCTGGACATTTTCTCTTCCACCTTCTTCCATCGGAAAAAAGATACAAAAATCTGAGGTCATGTACCAACTGTTTCAGGAACAGCTTCTTCCCTGCTACTGTCAGACTTTTCAATGGACTTAAGTTGCATTGAGTTGATCTTTTTCTAGCCCCCAGATATGACTGTAACACTACATTTTGCACTCTCTCATTTCCTTCTCTATGAATGGTACGCTTTGTCTTTATAGTACGCAAGAAATAATACTTTTCATTGTATGTTAATACATGTGACAATAATAAGAGCATAAGAACTAGGAGCAGGAGTAGGCCATCTGGCCCCTCGAGCCTGCTCTGCCATTCAATAAGATTATGGCTGATCTTTTTGTGGACTCAGCTCCACTTACCCACCTGTTCACCATAACCCTTAATTCCTTTACTATTCAAAAATTTATCCATCCTTGACTTAAAAACATTCAGTAGGGAAGTCTCAACTGCTTCACTGGGCAGTGAATTCCACAGATTCACAACCCTTTGTGTGAAGAGGTTTCCCCTCAACTCAGTCCTAAATCTGCTTCCCCTTATTTTAATAAATCAAACCAAATCAGGTTGTTAACTCGGTTACAGATAACTGTTTCAATCCAGTTTATTTTTAAAGTAAGGTGAGTTGTAGAGATAATATAAGCATCGCTTGACTTTTCTCAACAGCTTTTGTGGAACTTTAGGAATTAAATTGTTCAAACAAAATGGGATGGCCAGTCTATTTTACTGCATGTATAATTTCCTGTCCTATCCTTTGAGTCCATTTGTGTGCAGGTTGGACAATGGTCAGTAAAATTTGTGTCGATGGGAATCACATTCTTGGGTACGCTGTGGCTGAGTTGGGTGACAAGGCGTCAACGTGGTTAGCACTGCTGTCTTAAGCGCCAGAGACCCGGGTTTGATTCTGGCCTGGGGTGACTGTCTGTGTGGAGTTTGCACGTACTCCCCGTGTCTGCCCCAGGTGTTCCAGTTTCCTCCCACAGTCCAAAGATGTGCAAATTAGGTTGATTAGCCATGATAAATTGTGCCAATGTGTCACGGGATTCGCAAGGTAAATATGTGGGGTTAGGAGGGTAGGACCTGGATGGGATTGCAGGCTTGATGGGCCAGGTGAGAGTTCAGAACTCTCCTCTCACCTGACAAAGGAACGGTGTGTTCTGAAAGCTTGCGGCATTTACTATCAAGTAAACCTGTTGGACTTTAACCTGGTGTTGTGAGACTTCTTACAGTCTATATTTCCCTCATGGCAGTGTTTGCATCCTTACATGGTGTGAGAAATGCCCAGTCTCAACTCAAATCATTGTTCTTCCTTGCTAGACTTTAAGTTGACAGAGTGAGCACTTTACCAGGATACCGATGACCACAGCTAAGATCTGAAACCTTGTGAATCGTGAGCTCTTAAGGCCCCAGATGCAGTACTGATCCGAGATGGAAACACAGGAGGGTCAGTGTGTCCAACAGCATGGTGCTGACGGTTTAGACAAGTTTGACGTGGAGATGGAGGGCAGGAACAGGTCTGCCGCAGCAGAGTGGTGGAGATCACATCGGGATCAGGGCTGTACGAAGGCAGTATTGCACTCACTTTGAAGTGAATGCAAATTGTGGTTTGCGCCACCTGCCAGCTGGAAAAGACCTTCATTAACCCCGCCATTGGGACAATTGCAATGTGATCTTATGCTGGCGGATTTACCACTTGTTAGATTTTCCTCACCCACAGGCCACCAAACCACCTCGGGTGAAGTTGGGTGAATTCTACCCCAAGGCCAACACTCCAGTGCAATACTGAGGGAATGCTGTGGGTAGAATTTTCCCGTCCTGCCCACCATGGGAGTTATAGCAGTTGGGATAGGACCATTGACACCAGGCAGGAATTTCCAGTCTTAGGGCGAGTGTGGCCAGAAAATCCCACCCTGAATGTCAGAGGTGCAGTCTTTTGGAACTTTATTACTGGAACGACAGAGGTTGAAGGGCGACCTGATGGAAGTCTACAAGATTATGAGGGGTGTGGATAGAGTGGATAGTCAGAAGCTTTTTCTCAGGGTGGAGAATCAATTACTAGGGGGTATAGGTTTAAGATGCGAGGGGCAAGGTTTAAAGAAGATGTATGAGGCAAGTTTTTTACACAGAGGGTTGAGGGTGCCTGGAACTCATTGCCAGGGAAGTAGTGAAAGCAGATACGATAATGATTTTTAAGGAGAGCCTTGACAAAGAAGAAGTGTGAGGTAATTCACTTTGGTAGGAATAACAGATGTGTCGAGTATAGGGCTAACGGGAGGACTTTGAATAGTGTGGTTCTATGAGGATGTGTCTAGGGCAGTGGATAGGGGAGAGCCGGTGGATGTGGTCTTTCTGGATTTTCAGAAGGCGTTTGACAAAGTACCTCACAAGAGGTTATTGCAGAAGGTCAGGGGGCATGGAGTTGGGGGTAGGGTGTTAGCGTGGATAGAGGATTGGTTGTCAAATAGGAGGCAGAGAGTGGGGGTCAATGGGTGCTATTCGGATTGGCGGATGGTGACTAGTGGAGTGCCCCAGGGGTCGGTGCTGGGGCTTCAGCTATTTACCATTTATATAGATGATCTGGAGGAGGGAACCGAGTGCAGGGTGTCGAAATTTGCTGATGACACCAAGATTGGGGGAAAGGCAAATTGTGCGGAGGGTGTGGAGAGTCTGCAGAAGGATCTAGATAGGCTGGGCGAATGGGCCAGGAAATGGCAAATGGAATTTAATGTTGGCAAGTGTGAGGTGGTCCACTTTGGTAGGAAGAATGGTAGGAAGGACTATTACTTACGTGGCGAAAAACTGCAGCAGGCGACGGTGCAGAGGGACCTCGGGGTCCTTGTGCATGAGTCGCAAAAACCCAGCTTGCAGGTGCAGCAGGTGGTCAGGAAGGCGAATGGGATGCTGGCCTTCATAGCAAGGGGGATTGAATATAAAAGTAGGGAGGTCTTGCTGCAGCTGTATAGGGCATTGGTGAGGCCGCAGCTGGAGTACTGTGTGCAGTTTTGGGCGCCGCACCTGCGCAAGGATATTTTGGCCCTGGAGGGAGTGCAGAGGAGGTTTACTAGGCTGATACCGGAGTTGAGGGGATTGAGCTATGAGGAGAGGCTGAATAAACTAGGCTTGTACTCGTTAGAGTTTAGAAGAATGAGGGGAGATCTCATTGAGACGTATAAGATGATGAATGGGATGGATAGGATAGAGGTGGAGAGACTCTTCCCGCTCAAAAAAGACAGTAGGACTAGGGGGCACAGCCTCAAGATAAAGGGGAGGCGGTTTAGAACGGAGTTGAGGAGGAACTTCTTCACTCAAAGGGTGGTGAATCTCTGGAATTCTCTGCCCGTTGAAGTGGTGGAGGCTGCCTCGCTAAATATTTTTAAGAAGTGGGTTGATGGGTTCTTGATAAGCGAGGGGATTAAGGGTTATGGGGAGAGGGCGGGAAAGTGGAACTGAGCCACAACAGATCAGCCATGATCTTATTGAATGGCGGGGCAGGCTCGAAGGGCTAGATGGCCTACTCCTGCTCCTATTTCTTATGTTCTTATGTTCTTATGTTCTTATGGATGAGCAGAGGGATCTAGGTGTATGTGTACATAGATCCCTGAAAGTTGGGAATCAAGTAGATAAGGTTGTTAAGAAGGCATACGGTGTCTTGGCGTTTATTGGTAGGGGGATTGAATTTAGGAGTCGCAGCGTCATGTTGCAACTGTACACAACTCTGGTGCGGCCGCACTTGGAGTACTGTGTGCAGTTCTGGTCCCCACATTACAGGAAGGATGTGGAGGCTTTGGAGAGGGTGCAGAGGAGGTTTACCAGGATGTTGCCTGGTATGGAGGGGAGGTCCTATGAGGAGAGGCTGAGGAATTTGGGGTTGTTTTCGCTGGAAAGAAGGCGGCTAAGAGGGGACCTTATTGAAACACATAAGATGATTAGAGGTTTAGATAGGGTGGATAGTGATAGCCTTTTTCCTCGGATGGAGAAATCTAGCACGAGGGGGCATGGCTTTAAATTAAGGGGGGGTAGTTATAGGACGGATGTCAGGGGTAGGTTCTTTACCCAGAGGGTGGTGAGGGATTGGAATGCCCTGCCTGCTGCAGTTGTAAATGCGCCTAGTTTGGGGGCGTTTAAGAGATCCGTGGATAGGTTTATGGACGAAAAGGGATTGGTTTAGGTTAGTGGGTCATTGTTTTGTAACTGGTCGGCGCAACATCGTGGGCCGAAGGGCCTGTTCTGCACGGTAATGTTCTATGTTCTATGTTCTAAATACATGAATAGGATGGTAATAGAGGGATTATAGTTCTGGAAGGGTAGGGGGTTTTAGTTCAGATGGGCAGCATGGTCAGTGCAAGCTTGGAAGACTGCAGGACTTGTTCCTGTGCTGTAATTCTCTTTGTTCAAAGCCTTGTCTGGAACAAGCTGCCAGAGATAGGTACAATTTTATCTTTTAAAAAGCATTTAGACAGTTACATGAGTAAGATGGTTATCAAGAGATGTGAGCCAAGTGCAGGCAATTGGAACTAGCTTAGTTGTTAAAAAAAAAGGCATGGACAAGTTAAGAACATAAGAACATAAGAAATAGGAGCAGGAGTAGGCCATCCAGCCCTTCGAGCCTGCCCCGCCATTCAATAAGATCATGGCTGATCTGTCGCTGCTCAGTTCCACTTTCCCGCTTTCTCCCCATAACCCTTAATCCCCTCTCTTATCAAAAACCCATCAACCCGCGTCTTAAAAATATTTAGCTGGGCCAAAGGACCTGTTTCCGTGATGTAAACCTCTATGATTCTATGACTCTGCCATTTCAGGTGGACGTAAAAGATCCCCCGACACTATTCTGTAGGGAGTTTGCCTCTTGACCTGGCCGATACTTAACCCTCAATCAACATTACCAAAACAGATTATGTGCCCATTATCACATTGCCGTTGGAGAAGCTTGCAGTTGTCCTTTAAGAACTGTTGTTTTGGCCATTCCTATTGAGCAAGATTTGTGTAAATTGTGCAAGGTGCATGTAAATTGTATAAAGACTGATCCTGGTTTGGACACTTAAATTGTTGTCCAACTGTTTCGCACAAGGGCGCAGGACAACTATTCCTTGGCCCATTCCAAAATTGAGGCAGTCGCCATTGCACTGTTGTTTTGTTGTCTCTATTGGCCTGTTCTTGCTGAAAAACAGGTCATGCCAAAACCAAACTTGGCCTCTGTATTTTCACAGATATGCTGAGGATAGACTTGTACACCCATACTTGTTTTACTTGGCATGCTGAAACTCGATGAAGAATAATTTATCAACTAGAGTTTAATACCTTAAATACTCAGTGGTTCTTTAATAGCTGTAAATTTAATTTTGCCAGTAAATTGAATTCTAACAAAGCAAAGTACATATGATATTCTCTTGTGTAATCTTTATGGCAACTATATTAAAACAGGTAAATGAATCAAGGATGACATTCTGGTTTCCATTTGTATTGTACTCATTCTATGTCAGATAAAGCATATATTTAATGACGTATAAAACCTGAACTTTGAGGTTCAGATTTGTACTTAAATTTCAATATACAGTGCAGCCCCGTTATAACGTGATGGTTGGGATCCATAAAACGTTACCGCGAAAAAAGCGGGGTCGCGCTAAATCGGGGTGCACCTAACCGGCATAGCTTTATTAATCTCACCATTTTTGCGGAACATCATAACAGGAGGCAAAAAGTGCAACATGATCTGTTAATAGGAAACAAACTCAATCCATATTACGGAAATGTCCCTCCTCCATCTTATTCCGAAACAGTCCCTGCTTCTTCTGAATGAATTTGCCACAAGCATTGAGGCTCAGGTTGCAGGCAACGTAATCCACCCTTTCTGCTCCTGTTCTCAGTGACCTTTTACTGTCTTTGTGATTAATTCTAGATAGTGATGCGTCTTTACACCAGGACTCTATGCTTTTCACATTGTTTACCACACAATCGTTCGTTTTGAACTCCTGGTGGGCCCACACGTAGCGTGAGTTCAAGCTTCCGCGATGAGTCTCGTTCACAGAGAATGGATACTGCATCAGTCATTTAGGTAGACATTGCCTTTAGTTCAGGGAGGTTATTAGAGGTGAACAGAGATGGGGAAAGGTGGAGGGATTTAGATCAGAGTCTTTTTCAAGGGTCTAAGAACAGTGTTTGAAGGTTTTATAACCCTTGATGGGGTGGACAGAGGGAGGTATTGAAATAAATGGCAGCGAGTCAATATCAGTATTTCCTCAGTTTTTGTCTCCTTTTAGAAAGATTACCATACAAAGTGAAATATTTTCATTTTGTGACAGTTACCAGATATGCAAAGTCTCTTCTCCCACATATTTTAAAACAATGACAGGAATGAGAAGTAGCTTTGCGGGTCCGATGATTCATCATGTTATATCCGAATTCGCGCTCAATAGGGGCATGTAAAATCGGCGTTTCACTGTATTTTGTTAATAGGAGGATTTGTTCTAATACATATTTTGTTTGATTCTACTGTGCAGCAAGAAATTCCCTTCAGCTGTCATGTTGTGACTCATGAGCGATGCAAAAGAGATTATATGTCCCAAATAACAAATGGGAATTCTCATTTCCATCTTGTTTAATTTTAATAAGTTTTAATATCTTCTTGTCTTGTTTTCCTCTTCGCCGATCTGTCCCAAAGATACCTTTTATGTTTGCTACAAGATACGTTAAACCAGTCCTTGGGTTGTTTTGTTTTATCTTCCTTTCTCCTTTTTTGGAGGAATTTCACTTTGATCAATAGCATATATACAATGATTTAAATTAAATTTAAAATATTTATTTATTAGTGTCACAAGTAGGCTTACATTAATATTAGCAATGAAGTTACCGTGAAAATCCCCGAATCACCACACTGCAGCACTTGTTCAGGTATACTGAGGGAGAATTTAGTGTGGTCAATGCACCGACCCAACACACGTCTTTCAGACTGTGGGAGGAAACCGGAGCACCCAGAGGAAACCCACGCAGACACGGGGAGAACATGCAAATTCCGCATTGATAGTGACCCAAGCTGGAAATCGAACCTGTGCCCCTTACTGTGAGGAAGCAATGCTAACCACTGTGCACCCTGATAATATCCTAAGTAATGTCCAATATTTCTATTGCATACTCCTTTGGTGCTAATGCACTTAGAACATAAGAAATAGGAGCAGGAGTAGGCCATCCAGCCCTTCGAGCCTGCCCCGCCATTCAATAAGATCATGGCTGATCTGTCGTTGCTCAGTTCCACTTTCCCGCCCTTTCCCCATAACCCTTAATCCCTTCTCCTATCAAAAACCCATCAACCCGCGTCTTAAAAATATTTAGCGAGGCAGCCTCCACCACTTCAACGGGCAGAGAATTCCAGAGATTCACCACCCTTTGAGTGAAGAAGTTCCTCCTCAACTCCGTTCTAAACCGCCCCCCCTTTATCTTGAGGCTGTGCCCCCTAGTCCTACTGTCTTTTTTGAGCGGGAAGAGTCTTTCCACCTCTATCCTATCCATCCCATTCATCATCTTATACGTCTCAATGAGATCTCCTCTCATTCTTCTAAACTCTAATGAGTACAAGCCCAGTTTATTCAGCCTCTCCTCATAGCTCAACCCCCTCAACTCCAGTATCAGCCTAGTAAACCTCCTCTGCACTCCCTCCAACGCCAAAATATCTTTGCGTAGGTGCGGCGCCCAAAAATGCACACAGTACTCCAGTTGTGGCCTCACCAATGCCCTATACAGCTGCAGCAAGACCTCCCTACTTTTATATTCAATCCCCTTCGCTATGAAAGCCAGCATCCCATTCGCCTTCCTGACCACCTGTTGCACCTGCAAGCTGGGTTTTTGCGACTCATGCACAAGGACCCCGAGGTCCCTCTGCACCGTCGCCTGCTGCAGTTTTTCGCCTCGTAAGTAATAGTCCTTCCTACCATTCTTCCTACCAAAGTGGACCACCTCACACTTGCCAACATTAAATTCCATTTGCCAGTTCCTGGCCCATTCGCCCAGCCTATCTAGATCCTTCTGCAGACTCTCCACACCCTCTGCACAATTTGCCTTTCCCCCAATCTTGGTGTCATCAGCAAATTTCGACACTCTACACTCGGTTCCCTCCTCCAGATCATCTATATAAATGGTAAAAAGCTGAGGCCCCAGCACCGACCCCTGGGGCACTCCACTAGTCACCATCCGCCAATCCGAATAGCACCCGTTGACCCCCACTCTCTGCCTCCTATTTGACAACCAATCCTCTATCCACGCTAACACCCTACCCCCAACTCCATGTCCCTCGACCTTCTGCAATAACCTTTTGTGAGGTACTTTGTCAAGTACTTTGAGGTACTTTATTACTTGAGGAATATTTGACTGTAATTTTCTAGATAAAAGATTCCGTAGAATCAATTGAGCAATTTCAAGATTTTTTCCAAATTTTTCAACTCTTAAAATACTTTGCTCAAAAGAAGACAGTTATGACTGCCAGAAGGAAATTATCATTGTTGGGGTTCCTCAGCACAGCACCCTCAGTCCAACAACCTTCAGCTGCTTCATCCATATTTTCCATTGGAACATCAGGAATGTGGTTGTTTGCAAAATATTCCAAAGTTCTGACTTGAACTGGCAACTTTCAGTAACATTCACATTGTATATGCCAGGTGATGACCATCTCCATCAGCAGAAAGCCCTACCCTCTTCCCTTGACATTTACCAGCACTACCATCACTGTATGTCACACATTGCATATTAAGAGATTAATACTGACCTGAAATAAGAACATAAGAACATAAGAAATAGGAGCAGGAGTAGGCCATCTAGCCCCTCGAGCCTGCCCCGCCATTCAATAAGGTCATGGCTGATCTGAAATGGCTCAGTTCCACTTTCCCGCTTTCTCCCCATAACCCTTAATCCCCTTGCCTACCAAAAACCTATCTACCCACGTCTTAAATATATTTAGCGAGGTAGCCTCCACCACTTCAACGGGCAGAGAATTCCAGAGATTCACCACCCTTTGAGTGAAGAAGTTCCTCCTCAACTCCGTTCTAAACCGCGCTCCCTTTATCTTGAGGCTGTGCCCTCTAGTCCTACTGTCCTTTCTGAGCAGGAAGAACCTCTCCACCTCTACCCTATCCATCCCTTTCATCATCTTATACGTCTCAATGAGATCTCCCCTCATCCTTCTAAACTCTAGCGAGTACAAGCCTAGTTTATTCAGCCTCTCCTCATAGCTCAACCCCCTCAACTCCGGTATCAGCCTAGTAAACCTCCTCTGCACTCCCTCCAGGGCCAAAATATCCTTGCGCAAGTGCGGCGACCAAAACTGCACACAGTACTCCAGCTGTGGCCTCACCAGTGCCCTGTACAGTTGCAGCAAGACCTCCCTACTTTTATATTCAATCCCCCTCGCTATGAAGGCCAGCATCCCATTCGCCTTCCTGACCACCTGCTGCACCTGTAGGCTGGGTTTTTGCGACTCATGCACAGGGACCCCCAGGTCCCTCTGCACCGTTGCATGCTGCAGCTTTTTGCCCTGTAAGTAGTAGTCCTTCCTACCATTATTCCTATCAAAGTGGATAACCTCACACTTGCCAACATTGTATTCCATCTGCCAGGTCCTCGCCCACTTGCTCAGCCTATCTAGATCCCTCTGCAGACTTTCCACACCCTCCGCACAATTTGCTGTTCCACTTATCTTTGCGATAAGTGGAACAGCAAATTGATATGACTGATCCACTTAAATTTAACTGGATCAGTCATATCAACATTGCAGGAGTGCCTCGGGGACAGTATACTAGCTCTAAACATCTTCAGCTCCTTCATCAATGACCTTGCCTCCATCATAAGGTCAGAAGAGAAGATGTTTGCTGGAGATTGCACAATGCTCATAGCATTCGCCACTCCTCAGACACTGAATCAGTCCATTCCTACATGCAACAAGACTTGGACAACTGTCAAGTTCAGGTTGATAAATAGGCAAGTAACATTTGTGCCACATAAGTGCAAGGTATTAACAATCTCCAACACAGAGTCTAACTACAACCCCATGACATTCAATGGTATTACCATTGCTGAATTCCACACCATGTTTACCATTGGTTAACAATGTATTTGGACCAGCCACATAAACACTGTGGCAACAAGAGTAGGTCAGAGGTTGGGTATTCTGGATTGAGTAACTCCTGACTATCCACCATCTGCAAGTTATAAATCAGGTGTGTCATGGAATACTTACCTGGCAACTCTAATAACACATAAAACTCTTGACACTATTCAGGGAAATGCAGCCCACTTAAATGACACCCTATCCACCACCTTAAGCATTCACCCTTGAATCACTGGTGCACAGTGGCTGCAGTGTGAACCACCTATAAGATGTACTGCAGTAACTCACCAGGGCTCCTTTAATAGCATCTCCCAAACCATGACCTATCCTGTCTGGAAGGACATGGGCAGCAGGCACATGAGAACACCACCCAGCTGCCAGTTCCTCTCCAAATCCACACACCACCCTGCTTGGAAATCTGTCGGTATTCCTTCATCTTCAACACTGCAACTCTATCTTCACCACGTGGGCTGCAGCAGCTCAAGAACAATTAGGGATGGGGAATAAATGCTGGCTTTGCTAGTGATGCTCACATCCCATTAAAATTTAAACAAAACACTGGGGTGAATTTTTCCAAAAGATAGGAATTCTGCCATAGGGATCAAAACCAGAATCCTGAGCCAGAATGTTACCAGAAGCAGCTAATGAAGGGTGGTACTGTTTCTCAGAGTTGTTAGCCTTTTCAGAGGCCTGTCACTTTGACAGCCTTATCAGTGCCACCAGTAAACGTGACCACTGTTGAGACTATGGAGGGAAGGAAATGCCACCATGTTGAGGCAACCCCAAAGACAAAATAAGATCTTTTATTTCACATGTTGGGGCCATGCAGGCAGGTCCCAACGATTGGAGGAGTGAACTCTCCAGTGGATGCATTGGAGCCATGGGGACGGACATTGCCATCACGGACTCTTCTGTGGGCCATGGAGGGCCATAAAGGAATACTGCTCCCCAAATGCTCATTAGGAACCCGCCAGAAGGCCTGACTTACCCGGTGGTCTCCACACTAAGTGAGGGCCTATTCTGATCCCAGTAAAATGCCAGCAGAATGTTGGCGGTGGCCATTGATTGGCCAATTAATTGAAATGATTGGATGCCCACCTCTGGTTGGTGGGCAGCTGTTCTTCTGGGGCAGCATGGTGGCACAGTGGTTAGTGCTGCTGCCGAACAGCACTAGGTACCCGGGTTCGATTCCTGGCTTGGGTCACTGTGTGGAGTCCACAAGTTCTCCCCGTGTCTCCGTGGGTTTCCTCTGGATGCTCTGATTTCCTCTCAAAAGACATGCTGCTTAGATGCATTGGCCATGCTTTATTCTTTCTTAGTGTAAGCGAACAAGAGCCCGAGTGTGGCGACTAGGGGATTTTCATAGTTACTTCATTGCAGTGTTAATGTAAGACAAATAAAGAAATGTTACTTTTACTTTACTCCTGTCACTTCCACCATTGACAATATACTGTTGCGGTGGGAAGATGTCCTCTCAATAGCTTCATTTGTTCTGTTCATTTATTATAATGAAGTTTCCAATGACACGGCCAATCACTGGCAGGGAGAGAGGACAATCAGTTCCTGCTTTGTTGTCATGACAAACACTTTTGGCTTTCTCACGATATTTTTTATTCCCATTGCTGAACCCACCCAATCTGAACGTGAGCAGAAAATCTCGGTTTTTTTTCTGATTCAATGTATGTTTGTGTACACAACATGCACCTGTTTTTTTCTTTTGGAACTTGTTGTGAGCTGAGCTGCTAGAGAGAGACTGGTACATGATATTGAATGTAAATGCCAACCTATCATTTTCCTCATACCACATTCCCACAATTATTCGGGCTGTCTGAGCAGTAGCATAATGGAGATAAAATGCTTTTCAAATAGGAGAAAGGAGAAATGCTGAGTGTAAGTCAGTTATCCTTTCCTAAATATAAGAAACAGCTCATAGTATCATAGAATTCCTATAGTGTAGAAGAAGCTATTTGACCCATCGAGTCTGCACGGACTCTGAAAGAGCATCCTATGCTAGCCCAATCCCCTGTCCTAACCCCATAAATCCATGCACTGATCCTGGCCAATCCACCTAACGTACACATCTTTGATCATCTTTAACTTGACCTCTCATTGTTCCCTGGATTGCTGTGAAGATAATAGGAGTACTACATAAAGCAAGAACAATGTACAGTGAAAGCAAGTCTTTAGTCATGTGTTGAGAATTATTTCAAATAAATAATGAGGGGAGTTTTATGGAGCCTGCAAGAGTGGGAAACATGGCGTGCAGGATGAATTAATTAGTCAGGATGTGAAATCTTGATTCCTGATGCTGGGTTGAGATGCAAAGATTATCTCAGTGGCTTGTTGAGCCTCACACTAACCTGTGGTTGTTTCATTTTTATAAAACATTTGCATGCCAGGAATACTCATTAGTGGAAAATCTTTTTTAATTACATCCTACCTTAAAGATAAATTCAAGTAGCAACACATAAGAATCTTGTGGAGTTCAGATGCAGTTCAGATTTGTTTAAAGGTGACATGCACCTGTTGGATTTGTACAGTTGTGGGTAAGTACAGCAATTGTTCTTGTTTAAATCATGGGGGAGGGCAGCAGCAAAATGCCAGCTTGCCTGGGGCGCAGGACCATTGAGTATAAGTTTGTGGGGTTGGGCAGTTTTAGGGTGCGATGGTAGTGGTGTCTGCAGTGGATTAGGGGCCATGGAAAAGTGGAAGTTGGATCTGAGAGAGGACAAAGGGTGGGGCATGGAAGAGATATGTAGAAAGGGCCTGATACCTTGGGTGTGGGAGGGGATGCAGGTTGGGGAGGTTGTTGCGGGAACAGTCAGTCAAGGTAAGAAAATGAGAGGTCTAAAAAGCATTGTCAGCACTGTCCAGATGTTTGTCCATCTGAGGATGTTGGCTGACAGAATCATTATTGACCTTTGAATTCACCCGCAACATTACACTACAATTAACCCTACTGACAGTGACCTCAGACGATGTCATGGAATCATGGAATCCTACTGTACAAAGGGAGGCCATTCAGCCCATTGAGTCTGCACCAACCACAATCCCACCCAAGCCCTATCCCCATAATCCATGCATTTACCCTAGCTAGTCCCCCTGACACTAGGGGCAATTTAGCATGGCTAATCCACTTGATTCTTTGGACTGTGTGAGGAAACTGGAGAATCCCGTGGGAAACCCATGCAGACATGGGGAGAATGTGCAAACTCCACACAGACAGTGACCCAAGCCAAGAATCGGACCCAGGTCCCGATACAACGCCTAGAAGGGAGGGCTATCTGAGCCTGCAAGTTCAACCATGTCCCACGAAGTGGCAAATACAACACTGAATATTAACATGAACATTCAATAAAAGGTGAACAGAAAAAAACAATGTTGTTTCTTCCGCAATGAAATAAATTTCCCTAACTCCCCTGTAACCGTCTGTGTATGCCAACTATGAGGCATGGCAGTGCTTTGAGCTGTCTGACTAAGTTAGTCTCAACAACTAACAATGATGAGTTAAACCAATGTAATGTGAAGTATTTACAGGTGAAGTTTAATTTTGAAAAGCACCCACACCACCTTTGTGTTAATTGCTTATGTTAATTGCAGTGGAGTTGGGCTGGAGAGCTGGGACTGTGATGCAGAGTCTCACTGAATGACAGGAGGGGAGGTTTATTCATACACAGCTCATACCTGCTGCATTGCCAACTAATGCTGATGGGTTTCATCCCTGAAAAGCCTGCATCATAGCCTGATCGTACATGTCTGTAGTGCATGCACTATGAATTATAATTGCAATCACATAATAAATGGGGAACAGCAAGAGCACACCATTGACAAAATTCCATCCAACATGATTCTCTGGGAGGCAAGGGAGACGATTGCAGAGCCTCTGGCTCTGATCTTCAGGTCGTCGTTGGTCAGCGGTATAGTGCCAGAAGATTGGAGGTTAGCGAATGTTGTCCCATTGTTTAAGAAGGGGAACAGAGACTTCCCCGGGAATTATAGACCGGTGAGTCTTACTTCTGTTGTGGGCAAGGTTTTAGAAAAAATTATTAGGGATAGGATTTATAATTATTTGGAGAGTAATGAATTGATTGGAGATAGTCAGCATGGTTTTGTAGCGGGTAGGTCGTGCCTTACTAACCTTATTGAGTTTTTTGAGAAAGTGACCAAAGAGGTGGATGGGGGTAAGGCAGTTGACGTGGTATATATGGATTTTAGTAAGGCGTTTGATAAGGTTCACCATGGAAGGCCTCTGCAGAAATTGCAGATGTATGGGATTGAGGGTGATTTAGGAAATTGGATTAGGGATTGGCTGGCGGATAGGAGACAGAGGGTGGTGGTTGATGGTAAGTATTCGACATGGAGTTCAGTGACGAGTGGTGTGCCTCAGGGATCTGTTTTGGGGCCACTGCTGTTTGTAATTTTTATAAATGATGTGGATGAGGGTATAGTTGGGTGGATTAGTAAATTTGCTGATGACACCAAAGTTGGAGGTGTGGTAGATAGTGAGGAAGGGTGTCTTAGTCTACAGGGAGACTTGGACAAGTTGCAGAGCTGGGCCGAGAGGTGGAGGATGGAGTTTAATGCGGAAAAGTGTGAGGTAATTCACTTTGGCAGGAATAACGGATGTGTAGAGTATAGGGCTAACGGTAGGACTCTGAATAGTGTGGATGAACAGAGGGATCTAGGTGTATGTGTACATAGATCCCTGAAAGTTGGGAATCAAGTAGATAGGGTTGTTAGGAAGGCATACGGTGTCTTGGCGTTTATTGGTAGGGGGATTGAATTTAGGAGCCGCAGCGTCATGTTGCAACTGTACAAAACTCTGGTGCGGCCGCACTTGGAGTATTGTGTGCAGTTCTGGTCCCCACATTATAGGAAGGATGTGGAGGCTTTGGAGAGGGTGCAGAGGAGGTTTACCAGGATGTTGCCTGTTATGGAGGGGAGGTCCTATGAGGAGAGACTGAGGAATTTGAGGTTGTTTTCGTTAGAAAGAAGACGGCTACGAGGGGACCTTATTGAAACATATAAGATGATTAGAGGTTTAGATAGGGTGGATAGTGATAGCCTTTTTCCTCGGATGGAGAAAGCTAGCACGAGGGGGCATAGCTTTAAATTAAGGGGTGGTAGTTATAGGACGGATGTCAGGGGTAGGTTCTTTACCCAGAGGGTGGTGAGGGATTGGAATGCCCTGCCTGCTGCAGTTGTAAATGCGCCTAGTTTGGGGGCGTTTAAGAGATCCGTGGATAGGTTTATGGATGGAAAGGGTTTGGTTTAGGTTAGAGGGTCATTGTTTTTTAACTGGTCGGCGCAACATCGTGGGCCGAAGGGCCTGTTCTGCGCTGTAATGTTCTATGTTCTATGTCTGTGTTACTCAGTACTGTATGAAATGCCTATCAATTTATTTGCTTAATAAGTCTGTTATTGATATGTTAAAGGGTCTGGGTAATTGACAATTTTATTAGCCTGTAGTAAAAAGGAATTTTTTTTCAGAACGTGGAAAGTTATCAATGAGTGAATTTTTTTTAAAAGATTATTTACACACCCTATTGTCATTACAGGGTTTATTGGTTTGATACAGTGTATAGTCAGTAATGGCCATGGAAGTGCCATTGCTTGGCATGGGGAGTGTTAAGGTCCATATGGCTGGGTGAGGGCATACCTTGGCATGAGGGGCGATAGGGGAGAAGACATGATGAATGAGACATGCATCTTTTTAAGATCCTGCCTCTGCACCTGGCAGCCCCTGTTTCTACCTTCCACCTTTTTCATTTCTCCTGGGTCAGATGGAGTGACTGCAACCTGTGAGCCCTGTTGCACATAGTGAAAATCCTGTCCTTGAGGACACTCTCTCCCAAAGTGGGTGAGCTGACTTATGAATTTTTCCATCTCCTGCTGCCTGATTTGAGGGTGAAAATCCAGCCCATACTAAATTTATAGGATTTTGCAATCAATGCATTTGCAGTAATTTTCAGTGTAATAAACAGGAAGTGAATAAAGCTAGCGTGTGAACTTTGCAGTGCATACAAATGAAGAAACATATGCCCTGAAGAAAGTTCAAGTGAACAGTCTCTTCTCAGAATTCAGATGAGGGGTGTAAACCAATTAAACACTTTCTTGTGTTGTACAGTACCACCAAAACTCCTCTTGAGATTACTGCCTTGTAATTGCTTCATAGAAATATCCTGTGGCCCGGAAATTGTTGCAAAGGTGCACTGTATCGCCAGAGCTGCTGTCCCTTTGACCCCTCTATCCCACTTACCCTGATTTATACTGCTTCTTTGGCGATGGGGATGGCGATTGCTGTGGGTCAACCATTACAAAACCCTCTTTTTCTGCTTGTTTATTTCATATTTCTTACTTTTCCTTTGACTTTCTCTGTCTCTTTCTCTCTCACACTCTCTCTGAATTCATTCTCTTTCCTTGTGCCTTGACATTGCTACACGATTATTGCTTCGAAGTGTTGGGAATTGCTGTATTGGTCCTTGATAGGTAACAATAGATAGGTGTGAAAAATGTACAGATTGCCTTGACTCATATGTTGGAATTTTGTTGGGATGGCAGTGGCCCTGATGATGGGATGGAAAACTGAGGCAGTCCCACCTCGGCAGTTTCTGGGGGCCACAGGTTGATTTTACATCCATCAGGCAGCTAATGAATTGCAGTTTGGAGGACTCATCCCTTTGAGGTACAACATTCCACCACCAAGTGGTGCCAGCCAATTGGAGGAGGACCAGCTGCCCTTCAATCTCACCAGCTGGGAATGCACACAGCTCAGGGAAGCAGTATGGATGGTTCTCTTGGATCAAGATTTCTAGAGCAGCGCAGTGGTTAGCACTGCTTCCTCACAGTGCCAGGGACCCAGGTTCGTTTCTGACTTGGGTCTTTGTCTGTGTGGAGTTTGCATGTTCTCCCTGTGGCTGCCTGGGTTTCCTCCGGATGCTCCAGTTTCCTCCCACAGTCCAAAGATGAGTGGGTTTGGCCATGCTAAATTGCTTCAGGGGAATTAGGTGATAGGGCCTTGGCGGGATTGTTGTCGGTGCAGGCTTGATGGACCAAATGGCCTCCTTCTGCGCTAGGGATTCAATGAAAACGGGATCGGGATCATGGGGTTAGTAGCCCAGTCCTGGCAGAAGGGGGGGTGGTTGGTGAGAGGCAGAATGGGGATTGCTGTGGGGCAGCCTCTACCATTGGGTGAGGGGAGGGAGCTGGAGTAGGGAGTGGGGGGATTGCCCTCTGTGGAGTCTCAGAAGGTTCTGTTGAGATTGGAGAAATGGTAGGTAGAAACTGCTCATTGCTATCCTTGTTTGACAAATAGGATACAGGGGCAAAAAATGACCAGTTTTGCAAGATGTCCTGGGCCCCTGGATCAGCTGAGAAATCTAATGCTATGTTTTCCTCAAATGTCCCACAGCCATCAGGTGTGGTTGCCTGAAACAGGCATCAGGCTTTGTGTTATGTTGAAGAGGCATTCACATCTTATTTTACATGCTTTAAGGAATTTGAACTTCCCTGAGCAGAATAAGTGTCAGCATTCCAGCAAGCTGTTGCCATCCCCACTGTCCTTCACTAGTCCTCTCCTTCCCAAGAATCTGCACATTTGGAACTAAGCATCTTCTTTGTATTAATGCCAATGAGATAAATTTTTTGTGTCCTTGGTGCGATTATTTCCATTGGGTTGAAAATGTCACCAATTTGAATATTTGAAAGTTAATTTTCCGAACACAATTTGCAAAGCAATTTGAGGATTTCATTTATTTAGATGCATTATTCATGTTTCTTGCTGGATCTGGCATGTGAATGGAAATTTATAATGTCATATTTCTGCTTTATCAGGAAATAGCAGCCTTCAGAAAGAAGATCATATTTCCATTTATGCGATCGTTATAAATGTTAGCTGATGGACATCAGTGATAAAGAGCTACTTGCAGTGAGCCAGGATGCACGTACTAAAGTTCATTGTAGGTCAGACACAGTAGCTTATCTTTAGCCAGAACCTGTGCTACATTTTAGGAAATAAATATGCACATTGCTTCCAATAGGAAGCCAAAGCAAACATATATTGGTCTTGGACTTTGTCCATGATGAAATGACAAACAAAGGAGAGAGCTGTGCACTGCACACACAGTCAGATACCGTAGAGCACAGAACTTTTTGTGACTTACAATAACCAAATAACGTTTTTTTTTTAAAAAAATAACACTTTCCCCAATACACTTACATTCCCCTTTCCTCTTCAGATCCCCTTCAACAGCACAGATAATCCTCTTTTTATAGGCAGAGTAAAATGACACAGGTTTCTCTCTGATTCCTGTAACTTCAGTTAAGTGAATAAAGGTAAAAAAAACATAGTAAATTTTGTCTTCCCCTGACCTACCTCTCCTGAAGGAAAACCTCAAATTTTGAGATCCAAATGAAAACCAATGAGCTTTATTTGGCCAAGGTCGCAGGATTCTATTAGCAAGTTTTCCCGGGCCTTAAGGAAACTAATGGGAAACCATAAGAACATAAGAACATAAGAAATAGGAGCAGGAGTAGGCCATCTAGCCCTTCGAGCCTGCCCCGCCATTCAATAAGATCATGGCTGATCTGTCGCTGCTCAGTTCCACTTTCCCGCCCTCTCCCCATAACCCTTAATCCCCTCTCTTATCAAAAACCCATCAACCCGCGTCTTAAAAATATTTAGCGAGGCAGCCTCCACCACTTCAACGGGCAGAGAATTCCAGAGATTCACCACCCTTTGAGTGAAGAAGTTCCTCCTCAACTCCGTTCTAAACCGCCCCCCTTTTATCTTGAGGCTGTGCCCCCTAGTCCTACTGTCTTTTTTGAGCGGGAAGAGTCTTTCCACCTCTATCCTATCCATCCCATTCATCATCTTATACGTCTCAATGAGATCTCCCCTCATTCTTCTAAACTCTAACGAGTACAAGCCTAGTTTATTCAGCCTCTCCTCATAGCTCAACCCCCTCAACTCCGGTATCAGCCTAGTAAACCTCCTCTGCACTCCCTCCAAGGCCAAAATATCTTTGTGCAGGTGCGGCGCCCAAAACTGCACACTGTACTCCAGCTGCGGCCTCACCAATGCCCTATACAGCTGCAGCAAGACCTCCCTACTTTTATATTCAATCCCCCTCGCTATGAAGGCCAGCATCCCATTCGCCTTCCTGACCACCTGCTGCACCTGCAAGCTGGGTTTTTGCGACTCATGCACAAGGACCCCGAGGTCCCTCTGCACCGTCGCCTGCTGCAGTTTTTCGCCCCGTAAGTAATAGTCCTTCCTACCATTCTTCCTACCAAAGTGGACCACCTCGCACTTGCCAACATTAAATTCCATTTGCCATTTCCTGGCCCATTCGCCCAGCCTATCTAGATCCTTCTGCAGACTCTCCACACCCTCCGCACAATTTGCCGTTCCCCCAATCTTGGTGTCATCAGCAAATTTCGACACCCTACACTCGGTTCCCTCCTCCAGATCATCTATATAAATGGTAAAAAGCTGAGGCCCCAGCACCGACCCCTGGGGCACTCCACTAGTCACCATCCGCCAATCCGAATAGCACCCGTTGACCCCCACTCTCTGCCTCCTATTTGACAACCAATCCTCTATCCACGCTAACACCCTACCCCCAACTCCATGTCCCTCGACCTTCTGCAATAACCTCTTGTGAGGTACTTTGTCAAACGCCTTCTGAAAATCTAGAAAGACCACATCCACCGGCTCTCCTCTATCCACCGCCCTAGACACATCCTCATAGAACTCCAGTAAATTTGTCAGACACGACTTCCCTTTAATGAAACCGTGCTGCGTCTGCTCTATCAAGCAATTGCCTTCAAGATGCCTCGCAATTTCCTCCTTAATGACAGATTCTAACATTTTACCTACCACAGACGTTAAACTAACCGGCCTATAATTCCCCGCCTTTTGCCTGGCACCCTTCTTAAACAACGGCGTAACATTAGCCGTCTTCCAATCATCCGGCACTTCCCCGGAATCCAGCGACGTCTGGAAAATAACCACCAAGGCATCCACTATCACCTCCGCCATTTCTTTCAGAACCCTCGGATGCATTCCATCCGGTCCTGGGGACTTGTCCACAATCAGCCCCCTCCAGTCTGTCGAGCACCGCCTCTCTAGTAACAGTAATGTCATTAAGACCCTCCAGTCCTACCACCTTTCCATCGCTAACACCCGGCAAATTATTCACGTCCTCCTCCGTGAAGACAGAAACAAAAAAGTTATTCAATACCTTAGCCATATCCCCATCCCCTACCACTAGGTCCCCTTTCTCATCGTCTAAAGGACCAACGTTCACCCTAGCCAGCCTCTTCCTTTTTATATATTTATAAAAACTCTTGCTATCCTTTTTTATATTAAGCGCTAGCCCAGCTTCATAGTTTCTCCTACCCTTCTTTATCAACTTCTTTGTCAATCTTTGTTGACATTTAAACTTCTCCCAATCCTCTTCTCGCCCACTACTCTTAGCTACTCTAAATTCCTCCGCTTTTAGTTTAACACTTTCCTTCACCTCCTTCGTTATCCACGGCTTATTACCTCTCCTCCTACTATCCTTTTTGACCATCGGAATAAATTTCTGCTGAGCACCAAGAAAGATCTCCTTAAAGATCCTCCACTGCTCCTCAACAGACCCTCCCTCCAATGCGCTCCCCCAGTCCACATTCGCCAATTCTTCTCTCATCCTACCGTACTCCCCTCTATTCAAACAAAGTATGCGTGTCCGGGAACCCACTTTCTCCTCCTCCATCTGCACCAGAAACTCCACCATACAATGATCACTCTCCCCAAGAGGATCCTTCACCACAAGGTCCCTAATTCTACCCGCCTCGTTACATAGCACCAGATCCAAGATAGCTCGCTCCCTCGTCGGCTCCAACACACACTGTTCGAGGAAACTATCCCGGCAGCATTGTTTTACTTATGTTCCTATGCTTAGCTAGTTATTTTGCTTATCACCTGCATTTTTCAGTTGTAGATAAAGGATTTGAGGGGCACTGAGGGGTCTTGTAAATCTCCAGTGGCCATGCTGCTCTCTGTCTGATTGGGTAAAGTGCAATTCTCCTCAGAGGCTGAACCTTCATCTTTTTCATTATAAGTGCAAGTGTTTTTAAGGATTTTTGAATGGATGGAGTTGTTTATACCTGTGGAATGGTGATATTTCAACATGGCTCAGAGTACAAATCAAGTAACATGAATGTATAACTGCAGCAGATTGTTATGATACTTTGGCCTGGACTTTGCGGTGAATAGTGGAATTGAGGTAGAAGATTTTTTTAAAGTTAAAGTTTATTTATTAGTCATAAGTAAGGCAACACTGGTTACAGTGTTAAAGTTAACACTGCAATGAAGTTACTGTGAAATTCCCCTGGTCGTCACACTACGGCGCCTCTTCGGAACAATTCACCTAGCCAACACATCTTTCAGAGTGTGGGAGAAAGCCGGTGGACTCAGAAGAAACCCACACAGACGCAGGGAGAACAGACAGTGACCCAAGCTGGGAATCGAACCAGGTCGCTGGCGCTGTGAGGCAGCAGTGCTATCCACTGTGCCATTGTTTTTTACATCTACACATCTACAACTGAAGATTTGCCATGTTCCTCGTGAACGATGGAGCAGATTGAAGGGCTGAGTGGTCTACTCTTCTTCTACTTTCTTTATAGGATATATTGTAGTTTTCCTGCAATTATACACAGCCCTGGTTAGATCACACATGGTAGACGACAATTAACTGGGAATGGAACATAATAAAGTCTGGCATTGTGTGACTCAGTTTGCTTTATAAACTGATGCATAGTAGTATGTACTGAACTTTTAAATCCTGATAATCTCATCTCAATAGATAGCTGACGTTTTTCAAAGTCACTTATAAACATTTTTGCAAGGTAAATGAAAGAAACCTTGAATGTAGACTCTGCTCCTGGGTGAGATGATGTTGTAAATATGATCTAATTTTGGGTGGCCAATTAAGCGTAGAACACTTCCTCCAATTAGCCTGATGATGTAGGTTGGGCTGAAACCGAATCTGATGTCGGAACAGGGTGGCACGGTGGTACAGTGGTTAGTACTGCTGCCTCACAGTGCCAGGGATCCGGGTTCAATTTCAGCCTTGGATGACTGTCAGTGTGGAATTCTCCACGTGTCTGTGTGGGTTTCCCCTAAGTGCTCTGGCTTCCTCCCACAGTCCAAAGGTGAGCAGTTTAGGAGGATTGGCCATTCTAAATTGGCCCACAGTGTCAGGAGAATTAGCAGGCTAAATATGTAGGGTTATAAGGCCTTGGTGGGATTATAGAACATAGAACATTACAATGCAGAACAGGCCCTTCAGCCCACGATGTTGCGCCGACCAGTTAAAAAAAAACAATGACCCACTAACCTAAACTAATCCCTTTTCGTCCATAAACCTATCCACGGATCTCTTAAACGCCCCCAAACTAGGCACATTTACAACTGCAGCAGGCAGGGCATTCCAATCCCTCACCACCCGCTGGGTAAAGAACCTACCCCTGACATCCGTCCTATAACTACCCCCCCTTAATTTAAAGCCATGCCCCCTCGTGCTAGCTTTCTCTATCCGAGGAAAAAGGCTATCACTGTCCACCCTATCTAAACCTCTAATCATCTTATATGTTTCAATAAGATCCCCTCTTAGCCGCCTTCTTTCTCGCGAAAACAACACCAAATCCCTCAGTCTCTCCTCATAGGACCTCCCCTCCAAACCAGGCAACATCCTGGTAAACCTCCTCTGCACCCTCTCCAAAGCCTTCACATCCTTCCTGTAATGTGGGGACCAGAACTGCACACAGTACTCCAAGTGCGGCCGCACCAGAGTTTTGTACAGTTGCAACATGATGCTGCGACTCCTAAATTCAATCCCCCTACCAATAAACGCCAAGACACCGTATGCCTTCTTAACAACCTTATCTACTTGATTCCCAACTTTCAGGGATCTATGTACACATACACCTAGATCCCTCTGCTCATCCACACTATTCAAAGTCCTCCCGTTAGCCCTATGCTCAACACATCTGTTATTCCTGCCAAAGTGAATCACCTCACACTTGTCCGCATTAAACTCCATCCGCCACCTCTCGGCCCAGCTCTGCAACCTGTCTAAGTCTCCCTGCAAACTATGACACCCTTCCTCACAATCTACCACACCTCCGACTTTGGTGTCATCAGCAAATTTACTAATCCACCCAGCTATACCCTCATCCAGATCATTAATAAAAATTACAAACAGCAGTGGCCCCAAAACAGATCCCTGAGGCACACCACTCGTAACCGAACTCCATGACGAATATTTACCATCAACCACCACCCTCTGTCTCCTATCTGCTAACCAATTCCTGATCCAATTTCCTAGATTACCCTCAATCCCATACATCTGCATTTTCTGCAGAAGCCTACCATGGTGAACCTTATCAAACGCCTTACTAAAATCCATATATACCACGTCAACTGCCTTACCCCCATCCACCTCTTTGGTCACTTTCTCAAAAAACTCAATAAGGTTAGTAAGGCACGACCTACCCGCTACAAAACCATGCTGACTATCTCCAATCAATTCATTACTCTCCAAATAACTATAAATCCTATCCCTAATAATTTTTTCTAAAACCTTGCCCACAACAGAAGTAAGACTCACCGGTCTATAATTCCCGGGGAAGTCTCTGTTCCCCTTCTTAAACAATGGGACAACATTCGCTAACTTCCAACCTTCCGGTACTATACCAGAGACCAACGACGACCTGAAGATCAGAGCCAGAGGCTCTGCAATCACCTCTCTTGCCTCCCAGAGAATCCTAGGATAAATCCCATCCGGACCAGGGGACTTATCTATTTTCAAACCCTCTAGAATATCCAGCACATCCCCCTTATCAACTGCAATACTGTCTATTTTACACCCCTGCAACCCAGTGTCCTCCTCAGCTATATTCATGTCCCCCTGCGTGAACACCGAAGAGAAATATTGGTTCAATGCCTCACCAATCTCTTCCGGTTCCACACACAATTTCCCTCTACTGTCTGTAACTGGCCCTAATCTTGCCCTAACCAACCTTCTGTTCTTGACATACCTATAGAACGCCTTAGGATTCTCCTTAATCCTATCAGCCAAAGTCTTCTCATGTCCTCTTTTAGCCCTTCTTAACTCACTCTTCAACTTCCTCCTAGCCAATCTAAAGCTTTCTAATGCACTACCTGAGCCCTCAAGCCTCATCCGAACATAAGCCTCCTTTTTCTTTTTAACCAACGAATCAACTTTTTTAGTGCACCACGGTTCCCTAGCCCTACCAAATCCTCCTTGCCTGACAGGGACATACCTATCACGGACTCGCAGTAGCTGCTCCTTGAAAAAACTCCACATTTCGGACGTTCCCAGTCCCTGTAGTCTCCTAGTCCAACCTATGCTTCCTAATTCTCTCCTAATAGCCTCATAATTACCCTTCCCCCAGCTAAAACTACTGACCCGAGGTTCATGCCTATCCCTTTCCATCACTAAGGTGAACGTAACCGAATTGTGGTCACTATCACCAAAATGCACACCAACTTCCAAGTCTAGCACCTGGTCTGGCTCATTTCCCAGCACCAAATCCAATATAGCCTCACCTCTAGTTGGCCTATCTACATACTGAGTCAAAAAACGTTCCTGCACGCTTTGTACAAAAACTGACCCCTCTAACGAGCTAGAGCTATAGCAATTCCAATCAATATTAGTAATATTAGATTGTTGTTGCACAGGTTCGATGGGCTGAATGACCTCCTTCTGCACTGTAGGGATTCAACAATTCAATGGCGACCCAGCAGGGGCTTTACAAAGTGTACAGGCAGTTCCTTGAAAGCTGCTGGAATTATGGGGGAAGCTGAGGGAGCTGGCTGCAACAATAAATACAAGATTCTGTTCAACAGCAATTCCATGGCACCTGGTCATTTTGGAAGACAGGAAGGTAAGTCCAGTGAGGACTTTGTCCCCAGTTTCTCTGAATGTTCCAGCAAACTCATAGAGCAAGCCAGTGCTAATCATGAGACCTGGAAGGCATCATTCAGCATGGCAGTAAACATCACACTGAACAGTGTGGTTGTGAGCACGCAGCCTTGTTTGACGCCATTGGTGACTGGGAATGCCTCAGAGGATTCTCTGCCATCCAGTACTCTGGCCATCATGCCATCATGGAACTGGTGTACCATCTGAATGAATTTGCGGGGGGCAGCCAAACTTTGACATAATCCTCCACAGACCTTGTTGGCTGACAGTGTCAAAGGCTTTCGCGAGGTCAACAAAGGTTGTGTAGAGCTCGCGATTCTGCTCCTGACACTTCTCCTGAAGTTGGCGCACAGCAAAAATCATGTCAATAGTCCCGCGACCTTGCGGAAGCCACACTGTGACTCTGGAAGCAGGCCCAGCTCCAGATGAGCAACCAGACGATTTAGCAGGACTCTTGCAAGAGTTTTTCCTGTGATGGACAGCAGCGAGATTCCTCGGTGGTTGTCGCACACTTGCTGATTGCCCTTTCACTTGCAGAGGTGTACGATGAAAGCATCTTTAAGTTCCTGAGGAATGGATCCTTGCTTCCAAAAGGTCTGGAACAACTTGGTGAGCTTCTCGATAAGCACAGGACCGGCAGCTTTGTAGATCTCTGCAGGTATGGCATCTGCCCCTGGGGCTTTGTCACTGGATAGCTGGCTGACAGCTTTTGACCGGAAGATGGGATCCCTGCCAGCCACAGTAAACTGGCCAGGGTGTAGTTAAGCAGGCAATGTTTAGGGCACCTTTTCTAGCCCCTTCCTCATTCTATGGAGGTGAGTGGTGCGTTCCTGAAGAGGACTGCTCAGTCGCCCAGGGGGATGTGAGTTTCATTGCTGTTTCGGTCAGCGGAAAACGACCATTAAATCTGAGCCGCCTGTGTGCAGATCTGTGACTACAGCTCCCAGTGTATCTGCACCTGCTGCTTTGTCGCTTGCCCATCACCACAGGACTTCAAAGATTGAACAGGACAATGATGATGATCTGTCAAGATTAGCGCTTGATTTGGATTAAAGTGAGGGAGAGTTGCATCAGCCTCACTCTCTCTTCCCAATTCCCATCTAGATCCAGTGGCAAGACAAGAGTCAAGATGGCTGGAGATGGGACTAGGCGCAGTGGATAACCAGGATGTCTTCCCTTGTCCTGCTCTTCGCGTTCCACGAGGCTTGCAGAGACCACCTTCTTGACCGCAGGACCTTCCATTAGCCTTGTCTGCTCAATCCGCCAGAGTTGGTCTTCACATGCTGGGATAGACATCTCCCTATCTCACCGAGGGTTGAGACCCATTGGCTACCCTCACCTGGTTTAGCCAGCTTGTCGAAGACGTTGCCTGGTGTGTGGCCGCTGTCACATGCAAACAGCTACGGGAAGCCACAGGTGAGAGCTGAGTGCTAGTTGGGGACAAAGGGTGGACAAACTGCCCTGAAAAGGACGCAACATGTTTCCCCCCATCAGAGGTACTACCCCTCCTTGACACCCCATACACCCTTTGTAATATATATCAAAACAATTGTAATACATATAAATGATTTGGAGGAAAATATAACTGGTTTAATTAGTAAGTTTATGGACGACATAAAGATTGGTGGATTTGCGGACAGCGATGAGGACCATCAGAGGATACAGCAGGATATAGATCAGTTGGAGATTTGGGCAGAGAGATGGCAGATGGAGATTAATCTGGACAAATGTGAGGTAATGCATTTTGGAAGGTCTAATACAGATAGGAAATATACAGTAAATGGCAGAACCCTTAAAAATATTGAAAGGCAGAGAGATCTGGGCGTACACAGTCTTGTGTACATAGCACACAGGTCACTGAAAGTGGCAATGCAGGAAGAGAAGGTAGTCAAGAAGGCATACGTCATGCTTGCCTTCTTTGGTCTGGGCATTGAGTTTAAAAATTGGCAAGTCATATTGTAGCTTTATAGAACCTTAGTTCAGCCGCATTTGGAATATAGTGTTCAATTCTCGTCGCCACACTATCAGGAGGGTGTAGAAGCTTTGGAGAGGGTACAGAAAAGATTTACCAGGATGTTGCCTGGTATGGAGGGCATTAGCTATGAGGAGAGATTGGAGAAACTTGGTTTGTTCTCATTGGAACAATGGAGGTGCTCTGGACAAAGGCAGGAGTTCCTCCGTTTTCCCCCCACCCCCGCCCCGCTGATCATTGCATCTGATGTGGCCTTGATGACTGAGGAGTGCCCAGCCATGGCACTGGATGCGCCCTCTGCTGGCCACAGGATGATACCAAGCTCATTAAGGCCAACATGACAGCAAGATGCCTCCAATGGTACTGCCAGCGAGGGGGGCACCAAGACGCTGCACTTGCAAATGTACATTTACAGCACCTTAAGCACAACAGCTTTTCATGGGTGACGTTATTTCTGTTCATTATTGTAAACATTCTTTATTGTGTAAGAATTAACACCAAAATAAATTCTGCTCATTTTTGTTACGTTACAGATGAGATAAAGGTTGATGTTGTTTTAATGGCCTGAATATTCTTGATGGTTGTCGTAGGTGCAAGACATGGCAGATGCTTGCAAATTTATTGCACAGGCTGTGAATTAACTTTGGGGCCTTTGGTCATCACAAATGTCTGGTAAGGAGGCAGTGCCATTGGCAAGTTTTGGCAACAGAGCTGAAGGTGAGTAATATCAAAGGCTCTCTTGTGGTCCTGCCTCTCCCTGAAGGTTCCAATATCTGCCTCCATGTCCTCACTTTGTTCCTCTGCCAACCCCTTATCAGATTCATTAATACAATTTCTTTCAAAGCATGTGGAGCTACCTTGCTATCTCATCGTCCAGTGAGCCCCCTTACCAGAACCACATTATGCAGAATGCAGCATAAACATAAGCGACACCCGCTCTGGAGGATATTTCCCTGCTCCTCCTGATCGGTCAAGGCATCTGAATCTCATTAGCAGCCCAACGCTCCTCTCTACCACTGCCCTTGTGGAGGTATGGCTCCTATTGTACTTCTTCCCTTTTCTGTTCCTGGCTGTCAGCGTGGTGTCATGAGCCACCTATTCAAGGGATAGCTCTTGTCACTCAAAGGCCATCTATCCGAATGTGCAGGAGCAACAAACAGCTTGGCATATGTGAGTGTCTCCGGATGTAGGCATCTTGTGACCTGCTAGGGTACTGTGCACAGACTTGTTGAATTTGTGCCTTGTGGTCACATATGACCTGAATATTCGTTGAGTGGAACCTCTTTCTGTTCAGGAAGATACCCAGTTCACCCGTTGGTGCCCGATTGCCGCATGAGTGCAGTTGATGGTATCCTGGATGCTGGGGAAACCTGCAATTGCTGCAAAGCCTCTGGCTCTCTCAGCCTGACTGACCCTTGTCTGTCGGGTAACAAATGAATGTCAAGACCCGTCAGGAAAGAGCATCAGCAATGAGCTTGTTGCAGCTATAGGCTGTGGATTAGGACATGTGAACGGATCCTCCACAGACTGCCGGAAACAACCAGAGGGAGGGAAGTTGTGGGCCCCCGTGATCTTCAGAGCCATTGGCAAAGGGGAGGCCACCCACACAGTTGGAGACAATCTCTGGCCAATCATCTGGCATATGGTGGTGACAGTGTCCCTGGAGAGGCAGCGCCACCTTCAGCATTGGAGATCAGACATATTCAGGTAGTTGGAGCACTGGTTGTACATTCTGGTTGCAGGATAGCATCATCTCGTCAGCTATTACCCAGCTGAACTTCGTCTTTTAACATATTCCCGGCTGATGGGTATTGTGCAATATACATGTATATACTTAATGACTATTGGCACTATTTTACAATGACTACTTGCATTTGCTTTTTTCTTTGTATCTTGGGAGCCTGCAAGCTGACTTTTAGCTGTATTTGTATTTATGCACCATACAATGACAATAACGTTGAATTGAATTGAACTGAATTGAATTGAATCTCCTGCAGACCATTAACTTGCACTCCTTGGTGGCCCTGCATCTCCTGTGTCTGTTCCTCTGCTCCCACAGGTCTCTCCTGCCTGCAGTCACCCGATCTCCTGTCCTGCCTGCTCTTCTCATCCTCTTCAGCTGAGTATACCATCCCTATTATCAGAAATGCACAAAGCACTGTGTCTTACTCCTCTGCTGAAATTCTCTGAGAAAGTTGGGAGGATAATTTACTCCTAGAAAAAGGCTAGCCTGACATATAATGCAACAAAATCAAAGAAAACTCCCAAATCTCATAAATTTAACAGCACCAAATTCTCACCTAAATTAGGGATGGCTATGCTCCAGAGTCTTTTATTCTAAATGGATGAGAAATTGATGAAAACATCTTGCCACCTGCTTGTGTTGCCTGTGTGATGACTGCAAAATACCATGGACAACATAAAATTGCTGTCAGTGGAGTCTTTAATGCCCATAATTGACCTTTTAATTGTCAGTGGATGTGATTCCACTCAAGTGTGTGCTTGCTGACTGTAATATTACAAGCTTGTGCAATGGCATCTTCTCATGCTATTTCATCCGAGTTCGGGTTGGGTGCATGCCCACTTTAACCACGTAAAATTCGGGTCTTGCTCTCTAACTCTATGTTTTCACACTCTCTGTAGAAATTCTTGGTTGGGATTTTCCAGCCGTGTTCACCCCTAAACCGGAAAATCCCATCCAAGATCAGTGGACATTTCCATGGTTCACCTCTCATCCACGACGATTCCTGTGGCAAGCGGAACAGAAAAATTAGCTCCCTTGGCTTTTTCTCTGTACCTTCCTCCAGCTGGGTGACTGTCTGTGTGGAGTTTGCATGTTCTCCCCGTATCTGCGTGGGTTTCCTCCAGGTGCTTCAGTTTCCTCCCATTCCAAAGAAGTGCCATTAGGTTAATTGGCCATGCTGAATTGCCCCTTAGTGTCAAAGGGATTAGTAGGGTAAGTACATGGGTTACAGGAATAGAGACTGGATGAGAATGTTGTCGGTGCAGGCTTGATGGGCAAATATCCTCCATTTGCATTGTAGAAATTCTAGATTCTTTGATTTTAGGTAGAAATAAAACTAACGAGTTCCCTTTTGAGGTGTTGTGGAGGTGAACCGACAACATTGCACAAGTTTAAAGTTTAAAGTTTATTTATTAGTCACAGGTAAGATTTCATTAATAATGCAATGAAGTTATTGTGAAATTCCCCTCGTTGCCACACTCTGGCATCTGTTCAGGTCAATGCACCTAACCAGCATGTCTTTCAGACAGTGAGAGGAAACCACAGCACCCGGAAGAAACCCATGCAGACATGGGGAGAACATGCAATCTATGCGCAGGTAGTGATCCAAGCTGGGAATTGAACATAGGTCCATGGCACTGTGAGGCAGCAGTGGTAACCATTGTGCCACTGTGCCTACTGACTGCCACATTTTCAGCCACACATTGTAGTTTAAATCTTAACTTTCAAATATTGGCACCGAGATAATTAGGTGCTTTGAAAGGAAATGGAACTGATAGTAATAAACATGTTGCATTCTTGGCTTGGCTGTTTTCAAGGACAGTGTGAATTTGATAAAACTCCCCTGACTATAAAAAGAATTACATCACCTTAGTTGGCAGACTGAGGCGGTCATTGGTACCAAGGTACGGATGTCTCCTTCACAGCAGTATACGTGGTGACCAACAATATATCCTCTATTAACCTTGCAGAGATAAAGCTCTCACTATTCCTGCCATTCAGAGAAATCAGGTAACCAATTAACATAGGGAATAAAAATGAAATAATCAGCCACGCCCCAGTTGCCTTTAAATGGTTGTCGAGGGCAGCTGAAGTTCAAGGTACTTTTACAGCAGGGGTAACGCTGAGCCTATAAAAGCAGAGTTCAGTGACTGTGAAGGCAAATAAGAGTCAGAAGGACTGCTTGCAGTTAAAAATGGCTTGTGTATCGCAGTCAGTAAGTTTTAGTAAATGCCATTGTGGGCAGGGAGCACACAGCAGTATACTCTACAGCATTCTTAACAAAGATCATCCCAGCGAATCAAGCTGGTGCCGCTATCGACATCACCATCACCCCTCAGCTCTTGGGTGCTCCTGTGAGTTTAGAAGGAAAGTTGTCCTCAAAACGCCAGAACTCACTTGCAGACTGGCCTCGGAGGTGCTGCTAAAGACTTTGAATTTCGTTAAAAACTTGCCCTCCTTTTGCCAGCTACCAGAAGGGGATCAGGTCCTGCTGCTACAGAACTGCTGGGCTCCACTTTTTGTCCTGGGCTTAGCTCAGGAAAGAGTAGATTTTGAGGTGGTTGAGGCTGTGGCACCCAGCTTGCTGAGAAAGATTCTCTTGAATCAGAAAGTGATGGATGGACAGGACCAGGAGACAGTCTTGAATGTCCCTACTTCAGCGGAAGTTCAAACAGTCAAGATATTTCTTATGAAACTCTGGAACATGGATATCAGCACCAAAGAATATGCATATCTCAAAGGCATCACCCTTTTCAATCCAGGTAAAAAAGGAAACAGAATTTCAATAACAATGCGGACTTATTCTGTTTATTTTTACTCACAATGACTTTAAATTTTAAAAAATGAAACCGTGCAATCCGCCCTTTTGATTTGATTTATTATTGTCACGTCTTGGTATTCAGTAAAAAGTACTGTTTCTTGTGCACTATACGGACAAAAGCAAGCCATACATAGAGAAGGAAAGGGGAGGGTGAGAATGTAGTGTTACAGTCACAGCTAGGGTGTAGAGAAAGATCAACTTAATATGTGGTAGGTCCATTCAAAAGTCTAACAGCAGCAGGGAAGAAGCTATTCTACCCGAAAGATCAGGGAAGAAGCTATTCTTGAGTCGATTGGTACGTGACCTCAGACTTTTGTATTGTTTTCCCAATGAAAGGAAGTGGAAGAGAGTATGTCCGGATTGTGTGGGGTCCTTAATTATGCTGACTCCGTTTCCGAGGCAGTGGGAAGTATAGACAGAGTCAATAAATGGGAGGCTGAATTGGGCTTCGTTCACGATCATTTTGTAGTTTCTTGCGGTCTTGGACAGAACAGGAGCCATACCAAGCTGTGATACAAACAGAAAGAATGCTTTCTATGGCGTAGCTGTAAAAGTTTGGTATGTCCGTAGCGGACATACCTAATTTCTTTAACCTCCTGAGAAAGTTCATTCTAGTCTGATTAAACCATCTGACTCCGAGCACTCTGTTCAATTGGAGAGAGTTGTATTGGAGTTCAGGGTTGAGAATATTCCTGGTTTAGCCACTTGGAATGCTATAGCAGTTCAGACCCATCTGTTCACAATTATTTGCCACCTTTCAGCATACTGATAAACGTGATTGCAAGATTGGCAAATTGCTGTGTGGCCAAAGCATGAAAAATAAAGAAAAGTCACTGCAAACCTTTCAGAGTTACACTGGTGGAAGCTGGAGGAGGAAAACAGAGGTTTTAGCATTGACAGTGACTGAGGTTTAAATTCAGGCAACTTATAAAAGGATAAAGAGGAAAAGCGGGAAAACGGAAGTATAGCAGATAGCTTAAGGTGATGAGGCAGCATCCACAAATGGGCCAAATGGCATTTTCCTATGCTGCAATTTTAATGATTATCTGAAACAATACAAATTAACTTCTCACATATAACTATAACAATCAAAGTCAGAGGGAATCATGCTCAGATTTTATACCCACAGAATCCCAGTGCAGGAGGCTATTTGGCCCATCAGGTCTGTACCAACTCTCCAAAAGGCCACTTTTCTGCCCACCTGACCAGTCCATTGATATTTTCCTGCAGTCTACAGCGATCCTCCTTGTTAACTACTGCACAGCCAATTTTTCTGTCACCTGCAAATATCTTTCTCATTCCTGCTACATTTATGTCCAAATCTCTTATACCACAAATAGCAGAGGACCTGATTCTGAGCCCTGTGGAACCCCGATGGAAACAGCCACCTTGTCACAAAAGATCCATTAGCAATTACTGTTTGTGTCCTGCTACTGAACCAATCCAGTTTGTACATTCCTCTGGATCCCATGGGCTTTTTTCTAAACATTCTGCCATATTGGACCTTGTTAAAAACCTTGCCAAAATCCATACAGACCAGATCAACAACACTACCCTCATCATCCTCAATCAACTGTCACACTTAACCTTCCCTTAGCAAATCCATGCTGACTGTCCTTGATTATTCTGTGCCTTTCTAAGTGAGTTTGTTCTGTCCCTCAGAATTTATTCCAATAATTTGCTCACCACTGAGGTCTGGCTGGCCAGTAATTATTTGGTCTATCCCTCTCTCTCTTTTTAAACATTAGCAGACATCCACAACTTTGATACCTCATCTGTATCTAGTTAGGATCGGAAAATGATGGTCAGACCCTCTGCAATTTCCTCCATGGCTTCTTTTAACAACCTGGGATATATTTCATCCAGCCCTGGTGATTTATCCACTTTCAAGGATGTTAACAAAGAACAAACAACAAAAACAGCCCGGGAAACAGGCCCTTTGGCCCAACGAGCCCACGCTGCCATTTTAACATTACCAGTCCCCCCCTCCACCCATGACCCTTATCTATGCTTATGGCATTCCACATTGAGGGAAACTAATTTAGGGACAATTTATTACCTCCAATCAGCCTAATAGCACACCTCTGGGGTGTGGGAGGAAACCGGAGCACCCGGAGAAAACCCACACAAGCACGGGGAGAATGCGCAAACTCCCACAGACACTGGCCCAAATCCATGTGTCTGCACAGCAAACAGTGATAGTCACTGAGCTGTCGTGTTGCCCAGCATCTGGTCCAGTTTAAGCACACACTAACGACATGAAGCACTAGGCTATTCTCGAACATCCAAGAGCAGCCCTCGTACGACCCATCGCGTGTATGCCCCTCATTGGACAACAAGGCGGACCGACTTAAAACCTGTGAATTAAAAGAGAATCACCTCAATACTTCCTCACTCTCAATGTTTATCACATCCAATGCTTCACATTCCTCCTCCTTTACTGCTGGGACTTGGTGGTTTGAGTTATAAGGAGGTTGAATAGACTGGGACTTTTTTCCCTGGAGCATAGGAGGCTTAGGGGTGATCTTATAGAGGTCTATAAAATAATGAGGTGCATAGATCAACTAGATAGTCAACATATTTTCCCAAAGATAGGGGAATCTAAAACCAGAGGGCATAGGTTTAAGGTGAAAGGGGAAAGATAGAAAAGATTCCAGGGGGGCAATTCTTTCACACAGAGGATGGTGAGTGTCTGGAATAAGCTGCCATAGGTAGTAGTAGAGGTGGGTACAATTTTGTCTTTTAAAAAGCATTTAGACAGTTACATGGGTAAGATGGTTATTGAGGAATGTGGGCCAAATGTGGGTAATTGGAACTAGCTTAGTGGTTAAAAAAAGGTCAACGTGGACAAGTTGGGCCAAAGGGCCTGTTTCCATGCTGTAAATCTCTATGACTCCATAAAAGCAAATATGCAGGCAAATCTTTGAGAAGTGCAAGTACAGTAGGGCAGTTATAGCAGGTGATTTTAACCACCTCAATTTTAACTGAGACAGTTTTAGTGCAAAAGGGGTGGAGGGAGCAGAATGGTTAAGATGCATTCAGGAGAATATTTTTGGCCAGTGTGTAGCAAGTCCAACAAAAGAGGGCATGATTCTGAACTTAGCTTTAGGAAATGAAGCTGGGCAGGTGGAAATAGTGACAGTCATAGAGCATCTTGGTGGTAGTGATCATAAATCAGTTAGTTTTAACACAATTATTGAAAAGGACTAATATGAAACAGGAGTTAAAGTTCTAAGTTGGAGCAAGGACAATTTTACTAAACCGTTTAATTTAATTAAACTCTTTCTATAATAGCGTGACCAGAACTGTACACTCTTCTGTCTCCCTCTGAATGTTTGGGGGTCTACAGGACACACCCAGTAGAATACTTCCCCTTTTTTGTTCCTAAGCTCAGTCCTATATGGCCTCAATGATACTTCTCACCTATCATCCCCCACTTCTCTGACCAAAATTGCTACCATTTTATCTCCTCTCTATCTTGTCTGAAAACCCGTAACCAGAAATGTTGAGTTGCTATTCCTGTCCCTCTGTAAATCATGTTTCTGTAATCACTATAATATCACAGTGTCACATTTCTATCTGTGCCTTCAGCTCATCTGCTTCATTTGCTACAGTCCTTGCACTGAAGCATATACTCAAGTATCGCCAAATTCTCTTTCCCATTTTTTGTTTCCACTGTCTTCCAGACTCACTCATCCATTTACTGCCTTCAATTACTATTCCTGATTTTGTCCCATTTGTATCTAACTTCAAATTCCTACCCCCCCGCTAAACAAGTTTAAACCCCCACTAACAGCACTAGCAAACCTCCCAGCAAAGTTATTGATCCTGTTCCATTGAAGTGCAAACCATTCGGCTCTCCCAGAATGAGTCCCAGTACCCCAAGGATCTAAATAGCGGAACCCCCCTCCCCGCCACCTCCATCATCTCTCCAGCCACACATTCATCAACTCTAACCTCCCATTTCTAAGCTGACCAGCATATGGCACTGGTAGCAAACTGTAGATTACTACCTGTGAGGTCCTGCTTTTTAACGTCTTCCGGATTTCCTTAAATCTACTTTCACGATCTCATCTCCCTTTCTACATAGGTTGTTGGTACCAATGTGAACAACATCTCTGACTGTTCACCCTCCACTTGGAGAATGCTAGCGGTGGCAAAAACATTTACATTGAATGCTGTGTGAAAACTTAGATAAGACTTGAAATGAGGAAATAATGCAATTGTGATTTGCATGATTTGCATGATTTGTGATTTATCTGCTATGGCTTGTAGATTATATACATCATCTTGCACCTATTCCTCATTTCAATATTTGATGGTCAAGTGTACTTTCTATGGGGTGTTAACTAAAATTTTAAAGGAAAATTTGGTAAAAATGTTTGCGACCTTCTTCCTGCTTTACTGAAATATAATCAACATGTTGAGTTTATTTTTTGAAAGTCAGAACAGAATAGAATTTGGTAAACATTATATACAGATGGAAAAAAAATCAATACAAAATTTTGCATCATAAGTAATTCCAATTATTACTTCTGTAAGAATTTTCTTAATTTAAGACACAGATAGCTATTTCACAGTAATAATTTTCCAACCTTATTATGATTATCATGCAGCTTGATATTCATGGGACACGCATGGGTAGTCCCATCACAGTGAGGGACGAAGATTTGGCTCATTGAGCTTCTGATTTCAACTGTTTTATTAGTAAGAGGAATCAGGAGGGTCTCATATGCCTTTCTATAATATTAAAGCAAAATTCTGCAGATGCTGGAAAACTGAAATGAAAGGGAAAATACTGGATAAACTCAGGAGGGCTGGCTGCATCCGTGGAGAGAGAGAGAGAAACAGAGTTAATGCAGGTGATTCTCCCAGCCCATTGCACTATTCTAGCAGTACAATGCGCCAGGAGACATCAGCTTCGTGGGCTTCACACAGGGCGCCGTGCGTCTCCAGGGCAAAGATTTTTAGCATCATCAGCTCTGCGCCAAAAGGGGTGCGGTGCTGAAGTCAACATTTAAATTTGAATTTGCATCCCATTAGCAGGCCTCAGGCTGAATTCTCCAGACCGGCTAACATTTCCAACAGCACCACATATCCCACACTGCAAACCCCCCCCCCCCCCCCCCCGACCCCCACTCCCCTCTCCGCACCACCCAGGCGTGGTTCACTCCAGCGGGGTTTACTACTGTCTCCCCACAAACACGGAATGGCCAACCCTGCTGGAGAGAAGAGAGGCCACTGAGGCCCCCCCCTAGGAAGTTGAGGATAAGGGGGCTGCCCCTGGGCAGTGCCAGTCTGGCATTGCCTGTTTGGCTCCCTGGTGCTGCCCAATGGGCAAATGGCAATGCCACAAGGAGCACTTTGGCACTAACCACTGAGCAGCGGGCAGTAGTGCTAAGGGGGTGGGGCCACATGGGGTAGGGCCTATTGAGTGACGTGGCCTATATGGGTGATCAGTTGAGGGGGCTGACCCGCTGCCACTCTGCACCAGGATTGGTGGAAGAAGGAGGGATGAGGGCTGGCCAACCAGGTTAGGGAGGGAGGGGGTTGGAATTACATGGGGGGGGTGTCAGGACTGCCAAGGGTGGGGAAGAGATTGGGCCTGGCTTGGGGGACAGGAGGAGACATTCCGGGCACCCCCGAGAGATTGAGAAGGACAATGACTGGGTAGTGAGGGGTGTTGGACGGGCAGCAATGGGGGTCACAGGGCTGACCAACAATTGAGCTGGCCAGCGATCTGGAGATTGGCAATGCGGGGCCAGTGTGCAGTGATTTCACTCAGACTGGTGCGTGCACAGTGGCCTGCTCAGTACTCTGGTGCCGACCTCTCGGGTAGGAATAGGCCCTGCCCCCTGACTTTTGGAGTGAGTCATGCTGAGGCACTCCGCAGTACTCAGAATGTGGGAGATCCAATCTGAAAATCATGCTAAATAAACCAACGGGAGTTACTCACCGTTTTCACGTGATTTTGGGACTTAGAATTTTTTGGGGAGAATCTGGGCCAATATTTTGAGCCTGCATGACTCTTCCAGAGCTAAAGAGAGGGAGAAATGAGTTGGATTTTATACCATATAAGGCGACAGGACAGGTGGAGCCAAATCGAAGGTCCATGAAAAATGTGAGCTTGGCGAGGCTGCTCAGTACAGATGTTTAGGGCACAGGACAAAGAAAATGTTAATGGCAGTGTTGAGGACTATAGAAGGTGCTGATAGTGGCATTAAGATAAGATAGCAGAATGTGTGTGTTTTTCTTTATTCATTCGTGTGACATAGGCATCACTGGCTGGCCAGCATTTATATCACTAGTTGCTCTTGAACTGAGTGGCTTGCTGGGCCATTTCAGAGGCAGTTGAGAGTCAACCATATTGCTGTAGCTCTGGAGTCACGTGTAGGCCAGACAAGGTAAGGATGGCAGATTTCCTTCCCTAGGAACATTAGTGAACCAGATTGGTTTTTCTGACTCTGGTTTCATGGTCATCAGTGGATTCCTAATTCTAGATATTTTTTATTGAATTCAAATTCATCTGCTGTGGTGGGATCCTCCCCTAAGTAGAAAAACAAAGGTCAGTGCTCTGTGAACGCAAAACTAAAGAACATGTGGCAGATGGCTCTGTAGTGAGAGGGGAGGGTTGTATTGGGACAAAAAATACTTCTTTTTGGATAAAAAAAACTTCAAGATAGAGGAAAAGATCCACCATCTAAAGCTGTAGATCTCAATTTTGAATCCAGGAGGCAGTACCATACGTAAACAGGAGTTGAGGTGGGGTTTCACTAGCTTACATTGAACTTCATTTTGATTTTGATTTGATTTGATTCATTATTGTCACATTTAGTAACATACAGTGAAAAGTATTGTTTCTTGCATGCTATTCAGACAAAGCATACCATTCATAGAGAAGGAAAGGAGACAATGCAGAATATAGTGTTACAGTCATAGCTAGAGTGTAGAGAAAGATCAACTTAAAGCGAGGTCAGTCCATTCAAAAGTCTGACAGCAGCAGGGAAGAAGCTGTTCTTGAGTCAGTTGGTACGTGACCTCAGATTTTTGTATCTTTTTCCTGACAGCAGAAGGTGGAAGAGAGAATGTCTGGGGTGAGTGGGGTCTTTAATTATGCTGGCTGTTTTGCTGAGGCAGTGGGAAGTGTAGACAGCCAATGGATGGGAGGCTGGTTTGCGTGATGGATTGGACTATATTCACAACCTTGTGTAGTTTCTTGCGGTCTTGGACAGAGCAGGAGCCATACCAAGCTGTGATACAACCAGAAAGAATGCTTTCTATGGTACATCTATAAAAGTTGGTGAGAGTCATTGCTGACATGCCAAATTTCCTTAGTCTTCTGAGAAAGTAGAGGCATTGATGGACTTTCTTAACTTTAGTGTCGGCGCGTGGGGACCAGGACCTAAAAACCTGAAGCTCTCGACCCTTTCTACTTCATTCCCATTGATGTAGATAGGGACATGTTCTCCTCTGTGCTTCCAAACATCGCAACAGGCCATTGCCATTCCATGAAGTTGGTTTAAGGAAAGAGGTAACTCCATTATGAATACAATATTGCCTGTCTTCCAGCAAATAATTCAGACATCATTGATGGAGATGTGTATTGTCAGGTTGTTATGTGTCTCACTAAGATATTTGATTTAAGTTATTTTTGTCACAAGCATTTGTATTCAGTAAAAAGTATTGTTTCTTGCTGTTATACAGACAAAAGCATAGCATATATAGAAGGAAAGGAAAGGGTGCACAAAGTACCGTTACAGTCATAGCCAGGGTGTAGAGAAAGACTAACGCAATACGAGGTACGTCCATTCAAAAGTCTGATAGCAGCAGGGAAAAAGCTATTCTTGAATCGGTTGGTACGTGTCCTGGCTTTTGTATCTTGTCCCAATGGAAGAAGGTACTGGGTGCATGGGGTCCTTGATTACACTGGCTGCTTTTCCAAGGCAGTGGGAAGTGTAGACAGAATCAATGGATAGGAGGTCGGTTTGCGTGATGGATTGGGCATCATTCGAGACCCTTTGTAATTTTTTGCGGTCTTGGACAGAGTAGGAGCCATACCAAGCTGTGATACAACCAAAAGGAATAATTTCTATGGTGCATCAGTAATAGTTGGTGAAAGTCGTTGCAGACATGCCAAATTTCTTTAGCCTTCTGAGAAAGTAGAGGAACTGATGAGCTTTCTTAACTATAGCGCAGCATGGAGAGACCAGGACAAGTTGTTGGTGATTTGGACATTTAGAAACATGAAGGTCCCAACAATTTCCAATTCAGTACCAGGCATTGCTAATGATCCAGCTGGGAGGAATTCATGAGAGTAGCTTGAGGTGTCTGAATCCTCAATGTTCTCGTTCACTGCTTGAGGCGATGCCTCTAGTCTCTGCTTGGGATATGCTCCTGATGGGGTGGCCCCCTGCAACACTTGCTCAGTTCTGTTTATAAACCATTACTTTAACATGAAATATTTGAACAAACATGTTCTCCACATTAGTTTTAAATTGGACTTGAACTAAATAAATGTTAAACTAGCACTGTCCACTTGAAGGTAAAGAATAATGGATTGCTTAATGAAAAAGTACAGATTCATGATAATGATTGCTGATATGTTGAGATCTCAAAATTGACCAGGTCATCAGCAATTAAATAGAACAGTGATAGACGAAGTGAAACAAGACTTTGGGTTTACTGTACATGGGATAAAGATTCATCTTACATTGTGGCATTATCACACAATGCATCAACAGCCTACTGTAGGTCACACTTGAATTTCACTTCCATTGACTGTATTTCAATTGAATGTTGAGCAGGGAGTATGACAGGCAGCCCATTCAATACTGCTCATTAGTGCCACTACAGAGGACAAATTTAAACCCCACAGATGTTCAGAACACAATACAGAGTATCTGTGAATGTATGTCATTCTTTCCATTTTAAATAAACCTAACTGTTTACTGTCTTGTATTACAGATGTTCCTAGTTTAAGAATGCCTCAGTATATCCTGGCTCTGCAGCAAGAAGCCCAGCATACCCTGAATGAATTCATCAGCATGGTGAACAACGGAGATCAGGGGAGGTTTGCTCAAATTCTACTGATTCTCTCCACTCTCAGAATGGTCAGTGCGACCTCTGTCACAGAACTTTTTTTCAGGCCAGTCCTGGGCAAAGTGAATATGAATGAGTTACTCTTAGAGATGCTCTGTGCAAAACTGAATTGAATTGCAGGAAGATCATCCCCTACACTTGAATCTTTTCAATACTTTTGTGACTTCTGAATGTACTTTCTGTTGTGTATGTAGCAAACCTGTAGCAGCTATATGTGCAATATGTATAGGAACTATCATTTATTATACGTACATAGAGTCATGTTATTAACAAATGCTTATTTATATGCTTGTTTTGTTTAATAAAATTGGAGTTGTGAAGTACTCTACGTTCCGTACCATTTATTTTTCCAAATTGTTATTCTTAAAGTATTTGTGATAAAAACATTAAAAATAGGAGCAGGAGCAGGCTATTTAGCCCCTTGAACTTGCTCCGTTATCCAATAAGATCACAACCAATCTGAATGAACCCTTAACTGTACTTTCCTGCCAGCACCCCTGTCCTATCCATTGAAAATATTCAATGATTCAGCTTCTAATGCTCTCTGGGAAAGAGGAATCCAAACAACATCTGAGAGAAGAAATTCTTCTTCATTTCCATCTTAATTGGGAGACCCTTGTTTTTAAACTGCGTCCCCAGTTTTAGTACATTACCTAACCTGCCCAGTCCTGTCAGAATCTTATATGCTTCAATAAGACCACTTCTCATTCTTTCAAATTCTAATGAGTATTGGCCCAAGCTGCTCAACCCATCCTTATAAAGCAAGCACTTCATCTCAGGAACTAGCTGAGTTAACCTTCTCTGAACCACTTTCGATGCAAGTATGTCTCTCTTTGTGTAAGGTGACCAAAACTGTGCATTGTACTTTAAGTCTTCCCTACTTTTCTACCCCATTCCCATTGCAATGAAGGCTAACATTCTGTTTGCCATCCTAATTACTTGCTGTACCTGCATGCTGACGTTTTGTGATTAATATACAAGGACATCCAGATCCCTCTAAATTGCGGTATTGTTCTGCAGTCCTTCTCCAGTTAAATAATATTCTGCTTTTCTATTTTTCCTGCCAGAGTGAAAATGTCATATTTTCCAACATTATAATCCATCTGCTATTTTTTGCCCAATCATTTAACTCACCTATATCCTTTTGCAGAGTCTTTAAATCTTCCTTACAACTTGCTTTCCTGCCTATCTTAGTGGCATTAGCAAATTTAGCTACAATGTAACTGGTCCCTTCATTCAGGTTGTTATAATGGATCCTAAACAGGTGAGGAACCAACACTGATCTCTCTGGCACTCCACTAGTTAAAGTTTTACATTCTAAAAATTAACTATTTATCCTGACTTTCTATTTCCTGTTAGTTGGCCGGTCCTCTGTCCATGCTAATGTGTCACACCCGGCATGGTAAGCTCTTACCTTGTGTGGTAACCTTTTATATGGCATATTATCAAATACCTTTGACAATCCAAATACACTATACGCACTGATTCTCCTTTATCTACCTTGTTTGTAACATCTTCAAAGAACTCGAATAAATTTATCAAACATGATAAATAAGCATACTAATAAATAAATCTGGAAAAGGAGATACAGAAACAATCCAAATAAATTAGATTAGCTCGGAGCCATGAATTGAAATTTTCCTCCACTGAGGATGCTGATGACTCACAGGCAGGAATTTAATACCCCCTTCCACAATCCTGAGGTCAGTTTGGTGGCAGGGAGCAAGTAATTGGATGAGAGAGTGGCATGTGGGAATCCCACCACCTTTCTGCATTCGTCCCTACTAGACCCTTGGAAGGAAGGCTGAAAGCTATCTTCCTGCCGCATCTTGATAATCTGAAATGGGCATAATGGATGGGGAACCTGCGGAAAGCTGGAATAGCAAACCTTGCTAGGCTTCCAGAGTGGGTCCCTCATTCTAAGGCACAGCGCGTCACCTATTAAGAGACACATCCAGCCCCTGCTGCTGAACCTCTGACACCCATTGAGTGATCTCCATCCCACCATAACTCACCTGTGGCCTGGGTGCTTTGTGATCCTGGGCCTTGGGTGGATGAATGAAAAGCATCAGTCACTCCCTTCTAGGTGGCGCTGCAAAGCAAAGCACAACTGTCAACCTCTGATCGGCCAGCAGCTCTTGGTAAACAGCACCTTCCTCTCAGGTCCTTAATCCTGGGTAAGAACCACTGCTGGCCAATCAAGTGCCTGAGTAGCACATTGCAGCGGCCCTCCCTTAAAAGAAGGGCTTTTGTGAGGCTTTTGTCGCTCTCCAGCTGGCAGGTAAGATCCATGTTGTTTACATTAAATTCTGCACGCAGTTATGATCCAATTCACTAAAATCAATCAGTACATCTCGTCTTTATATGACACACTAAAGTACATATCACATGTTGTGAGGTAGCTTGAGATGGCCAATTATGTTTTAACTTAAACAATGCAAACCTCATGAGGCAGATATTTCTGCAGCATTTATTTTGTGACCAAGAAACAAACACAACAAGCAGCTGTTCAGAGATCACCAAGAGGTTTAGGAGCTCTTGAGTGGAATGACAAAATATCTCCAAGGAATCTAATGTATACAATCAAAAACAGATCAATTATAGATTTTCTTACCGAACATTCCTGCCTCATATAATTTAAAATTAATTACATTTCATGTACATACATCAATAATAATCTCTGACATATTCCTCAGCCAATTACATTTTACCATTTAGCAGATTGATATTTCATTCATCCATCCGATCCGGACACTAACTCACATCTTGACTGAGCTCACTTCCTTGCTATTAAATAACTACAGACACTCATCATAGAGGTCAAAGTGAACATTCCCACTGGCCCACTGCCAAGTTGAATTAACATGTGGTCCTGCATCCAGGTACTTATCTATTCTATGTCTGGGCAATGAATGTCCCTATTCATAAAGTTGTAAAATATGTTCCTGCACCAGAAACATTCTGAAAAGAATTCTGCTAACAGCTCTGGTTCCTAGGCCTTTGGTTCTGAACGCTTCACATTTACCATCATCCCATATAGCAACCTGCTCTTGGCTGAAGTGAACAATGATTCGTATAATGCTTAAAATACATTTTAAAATATCAGTAATAGTTTAAAATCATATTTATTTGTTTGGTTCCCTCATTGCATTTATACATGTGTAAATTATTTACCCCTTTAGCTGATTAACTTTGTTTCAAGAAAGAGACAAATGCAACTAAAGCAGCTTGAAGCACTTAAGAGGTTGGTTGGCTTAAGGGGCCATTAGTCAAAAAGGATGAATGGGATGGATAGGATAGAGGTGGAGAGACTCTTCCCGCTCAGAAAGGATAGTAGGACTAGGGGGCACAGCCTCAAGATAAAGGGGGTCGGTTTAGAACAGAGTTGAGGAGGAACTTCTTCACTCAAAGGGTGGTGAATCTCTGGAATTCTCTGCCCGTTGAAGTGGTGGAGGCTGCCTCGCTAAATATTTTTAAGACGTGGGTTGATGGGTTTTTGATAAGAGAGGGGATTAAGGGTTATGGGGAGAGGGCGGGAATGTGGAACTGAGCCACGACAGATCAGCCATGATCTTACTGAATGGCGGGGCAGGCTCGAAGGGCTAGTTGGCCTACTCCTGCTCCTATTTCTTATGTTCTTATTATGTTCTTATGTATGATCACAAAACAGATGATAGGCTTATTTAGCTGGAGAATTGGAGATGAGGGGGCAGGATTTTATGGCCTTGCTCATCTCAAAACAATAAAATCCCACTGTTAGTCAATGGACCTTCCCATGTTCTGCCCCTCACCCACTCCAATTCCTGTGGCGTGTGGGCCGGTAAAATTCTGACCACAGTGTCTCATCTGCTTGAAAAGAAGCGCAGCCCAGAGAATTGTTTTATTTTAGGAGTTAGAGCTATAATTAATTTAAAAGCATTCAGTGTGTCCTGGAAGGCTACATCGGCATAGAGATGGGTGGAGCTTAAGAAAGTTCCCAGGGTTTCAATTTACCAAAGATAAAGGGTTCTGTGTGTTCTTCAGTGGAGAAAAAGGCCATACTGAAAAGACACTGCTGTTCACAGGGTCCAGATAGTAAAATGTGCCCCAGTTAGCTGGCTCCTTCTAGCTGGGGCTCAGGGAAAGTCTGAGAAGCGATTTGATAGCTCTGTGTAGTTAGAGCTCAGGAGAAGTCCTGAGGAATTGATAAGGTGAAAGCAATTTCCTGGTTGTGCGCTGGAAATGGTTAGTGGAGCCTTGGAAGCTATTTATAGTTTTTGAAGTTCACTTATTAGTGTCACAAGTAGGCTTACATCAAGACTGCAACAAAATTACTGTAAAAAAATCCCCTAGTTGCCAAACTCCGGCACTGTTTGGGTACACTGAGGGAGAATTTAGCATGGCCAATTACTGCTTGGAATAGATGGGAGATTGGAATTTAGTGAAATTTAGGAGCAGTGGCCGCCCAGTGAAGCTGAGTTGAAATTACCCCAGGAAGTAAAAGCTGGAGTGCAGATTTGTAAATCCAGGGGAATGGAGTCTCATGAGATGAAATTGAAAACCTGTGAGGTGTGCAGTCACTAAGGCAATCCATGTTCGGACAGCATGGGAAGAATTCATAGGCTTGATGTTTGAATATGAAAAGTTTGGAATCCATCGTAATATAGAGCTTCAATGAGATTTGTTGACTCACAGATTTTACTGGTTGGTCGCTGTGAAATCCATGGGACCTGTCTTGGTTGCATTTGCTACTTATTCTACAGTGTAATGTGTTCAGTCACAATTCATTTTTAAATCACAAGCTCCTCATTTTAACCCTCTGAGTATGAGATTAATATTGTAAATTTTTTTTTAACCTCTTACTGTAAAGTTTACTTTTGTTTGTTCAAAATCCATGGAATCTTGTCGCTTTATTCACTTGATAAGTGTCCTGAATCTTAAATTTTGTATACTATAAACAGATCTTAGCAAAATCTTGGTGGTCTTGGTCCAGGATCTACAAACAAGTTAGTAACTGCCTGATTTCTAAGTTCTAGAACACCCTCCCTAAACCTTTTTATCCCCTTTCTTTCCTTCATCAAGACAGTCCTTAAAATTTACACCGCTGTTCAAATTTTAAGTCATCTATTCAAATTTTAAGTCATCTGTCCTACTATTTCCTATGTGGTTTGTGGCATGTTTGTTTTATAATGCTTCTGGGACATTCTATTAATTAAAGACACTACATAAACACAAGTTGTTGTTGTCTGGTTATAATTTCGGCAATGGCAGTTCCACTAATGATCAGCACCTCTTCTCCTTGGGTGTTAGTTAGGACATGCAGGCATGCCTATTTCCTTTCAGTTTACTCCTGCACCACGTTGTCCTTCATGAGTGAATTGCATCAGCGAGTGTTTTACAATGTTTGGCTAAGTTGGTTGTCATAGTTGAATTGTGTGTGCAGTCTACAAGATGTTGGTCTGAGATTTGCAGCAATGCTATGAGTGTGAGATTGAGGTGAAGCATATGAATGTCATATATGAGGCTTGACACAGATAATTTTGTTATGTCAGTAATAGGAGTGTGGTAATTTGAGCAATAGTTAAGGCTAATGATGCAGTTTGCAAGATTTGGCATTTGAAGATGCTTTCCTAATCTTAACCACTTCTGTGAAGTCATTGAACTTCTTGTGTCACTGCATCTAAGTCCTCAGAGCTTGACACCTGCCTTTTGAGTGTCTGCCTGGAAAGCCTCCTGGTCACTTGTGGATACAGGACATCTCTTCTACTTTCCACTGTTTCCACCAGTGCAACATTCTAAACCTTTGGAACCAGTTGTCTCTCTTATTGTACCATTTACCAGGTCAGATGCACTTCCCACATGATTGAGCCTTCCCCTTTGAGAGGTATACAGAGTAAATTTAAGGAATGTAGGCTAACTTTAATTTGTGCCTGTCACTCAAGATCTGTTGATGCATCTATTCAATGAATAACACAGCTAATGCTGGCAGGATAAATAGATCATTTAAATAAGTAGGCAGTATCAGGGATGAGGATGGCCAAAAACAAAAATGTTTGAAAATTAGTGGCAGAAGACAAAAAGGTCTGAAATATTTTTGTGATAAAGAGTCGTGTAATTTTAACACTTTTTATCATCCGTCGTGAAATACAAATGCTTCTAGGCCATTTCAAATAAGTGGAATTATTGGACTTCACGTGGGCAGAAACATTGGGTCTGTGGACCAATGCATTATCAAATCACCAAAGTGACCTCAGCATTCCAGTATTCAATGAAGTTAGTGCATGTAATACAGGATGAAGTCCATATTAACAGAACATGACCTTGCTGGATAAGTTACGTGCAAAGTGAAGCAAGAGATTATGGCAGTGTTCTGCAAACTACTTCAATATGACTCCACTCCATTTTAACTCATTGCCACCTTCTCAAGAGCAATTAAGGTGAGCAGCCCAGAAGGAAAAAAAACTGTAACATGTGGAAATAAGAGTACTGTTCTGAAATGTTTTTCTCCTTTTGGGATTGAAGGCTTGCCTTGCCAGACATGTCTACATCCCATGAATATTGATATATACATAAACAACTTCTAAAAATTAATGTAGCCTCAGACAATTTTTTTTATTAATGGGATGTGGAAATTGCTGGCTGGACCAGCATTTATTGTCTATCCCTGAGGACATTTAAGAATCAACCACTTTGCTATGGATCTGAAGAAACAAGTAGGCCAGACCTTGTCAGGATATTAGTGTAACAAAAATAGGAAGTGCTGGAACAACTCAGCAGGTCTGACAACATTCCAGCATCCACAGTATTTTGCCTTTATCTTAAGGACATTAGTGAACCAGATGGGTTTTACAACAATCAACAATTATTTCATGATTGTCATTAGACTTTTAATTCCAGATTTTTATTGAATTCAAATTTCACCATCTGTCAGGGTGGGATTCAAACCTGGTTCCCAGAGCATTACGTTGGGTCTCTGGAATACTAGTCTAGTGACAATACCACTGCCTCTCCCATTTGCTTCTTAAAGTGTATTTGTTAGTGTCACAAGTAGGCTTACATTAACACTGCAATAAAATTACTGTGAAAATCCCCTAGTCACCAACTCTGGCACCTGATTGGGTACACTGAGGGAGAATTAGCATGGCCAATGTCCAGCAACCAACATGTCTTTTGGTTTGTGGGAGGAAACTGAAGCACCTGGAGAAAGTCTATGCAAACACGGGAGAATGTGCAGACTCTGCACTTTGGTTGCTGCTTTTCCTATATTACAAAAGTAGCTACACTTCAAAAGTACTTTATTGGCTATAAAGTGCTTTGAAATGTCCAGTTGCGAAAAGCGCCAAGTTTTTGTAAAAACTTGGTCTATTGCTAAAGTGGTCTAAAGGCAGAATACCCTCGACCTTTGTAACTGTGTGCCAATCTGTGAAATAATGGCGCACAGTAAAATTTGAGGCATGTATATAGTTTTAAGCTTTGAAATGTTATGACTGTAATTTGCATAGAACTGTAAAAAGTTTTAATTCTGCACTGTTTGCAATTCATAGACATGTAGATTTGCAATAGTTTATTTGAGATTTTTATGAATAAAATATATTTTTGGAAAAAAACGTGATCTAAAGGCCTTTTGGCTAAGGTCAAGTGTAGTATCGACATGCTGCACTTGGTTACAGTCATTAGGTTACACTTCAGCTTCATTTGAAGCAATTTTTTAAAGCTGCATCTCGGCCTTTTGGCTCAGATGCAAATAAGATCAAGCCTTGGAGGAGGAGCTACACCTACTCCAATCAGCTTGGACCATGTAGATCAAGCCCAAGACAGGTGGTGAGAGCTTAGTCTTGTCAGCTTGGATTGAGAATGTCCCAACTTGTTGGGACTCTGAATTGGCTTTAATTTGACTTGATTGGATTGGAATAAAATTTTAAAAAAATTTAAAAATGTGGTCTAAATTATGGCTCTGTGGTTAACACTGCTGTCTCACAGCGCTAAGGATCTGGTTCAATTCCAGCCACGGGTCACTACCTGTCTGGAGTTCGCACATTCTGCCTGTGTCTGTGTGGGCTTGTTCTGAGTTCTCTGGTTTCGTCCCATAGTCCAAAGATGTATGGGTTAGGTTGATTGGCCATGTTAAATTGACCCTACTGTCAGGAAATTAGGTAGGGTTAATACGTGTGGGGTGATGGGGATAGGGTCTGGGTGGGATTGTGCAGACTTGATGGGCTGAATGGTCTCCTTCTGCACTATGAAAAGTCTAAGCATATGAAATGCGACGATCATTGTTCAGATGCATTGCGAGCTCACACTCTGACCACAATTGCCCCCTGATCATGTTTGGACTCGAAAAACCCTCCCCCAGCCCCCACTACCCCGCCCCCCCCCCCCCCCCCCCCCGATCATGTCTGCTACCAAATAAACCTGTCGGACTTTAACCTGGTGTTGTCAGACTTCTCACTGTCTCGCCCCCAACGCCCCCCCCCCACGCCAGGCAAGGGACTACAACGACCAGAATGCACCGCGGCAAAGGTCACTCTGCTGCACCTGATAGGTGATGCGCGCCGATGACGGTAGACGAGCAGTTGGCCAATGGGCGTGCGCCCGTGCGGTGACGGTTGAAGGAGGCGGAAGATGGCGGCGATAGCGCGTATGTTGGCGGCGCGAGCGGCTTGTCGGAGCGGCGCGGGGCCGGCGCGAGCGGCAGTGACGCCAATTGCCCGGCGCTCGGTGGCTCATTTCACTTTCGTGCCGGAGCCGGAGCCCGACCCAGCTCAGTATGGTGAGGGGCTGGGAGAGGAGAGGGGGGGGGAACAAGCTCCGCGACAGGGGTTTAGAGGACATTATTCCATATGGAATCAATGACACTGACTCAGAGAGGGTGGTGGGGGTTCAGGTCTCAGCCCAGGGAGATCTTCTTGCAGTAGAACTGGAGCATTACCAGTGGAGGACATGCAGTGCCCACTTGCACTCTGGTGAAACCCTCCATTGACAACATGGTTCCAGAATATCACTGTAAATAGAGACATGCTGCTGAAATTTTTCATCTTGCATTCATCAGGATGCAAAGTGTGAGAGAAAAAGTTTTGGCAACATGCCTCTGTTTCCAATAATAATCAAATTATGTGCTACTAAGCAACAGTTAATATGGTCCCTGTTACAGGTTGTTGTCTGCTGCTTTCCCCAGCCTTCCTTATGTTCTTTCCCTCAATGTGCAACCTTGTGACTGTCACTTACTGTATGTATAGTGATTATACCATGATAGCTCACAAACTCCAAGTGCTGTATTGCCTATGCTCTCCCATGTCTGTAACTTGTTCTCCCTGACTGTAAGCATTAAGATGGGACAAAGTGTTGCATCTCCACCCCGACATTAAATAATATCCCACTACCTTGGATCCTTAGTGACAAAAGAACCTGTCCCTTGATGCAGAACATGATACACACACACACACACACACACACACATATAGGGAAAACAGTTGCCACCTTTGGTTGACTCATGAAACGTGCCTGGAATAAATTAAACTAATCCTGTAGCTACTGATCATTGTGGTGGTACATGACAGTCCAAAGGAGTTTCAATTTCTCTGTCTCATTGACCAGTGATCTCCAGGTGAGATAATCAGTGTCTAGGGCCTTCATGTCATCTTTGCAAGCATCATTGAAGCTTGGGTCTCCCAAGGATCATCTGGCTCTCATTACCTCGCTATACAGAATGTCTTTGTGTATGCAACGATTTTCCATCCTGTGGATGTGCCTAAACTGCAATAGCTCCCTCTGTTTGAGTACTAATCAAGTTGGGAGTTCTTCCTTTGAGAAGACTGTTACATTTGTGATTTTATCTTGCCAGGATATACCCATAAGTAAGTTAAATCACTATAGTCCCAGCTGACCATTGGCTGTGACTAGTGGTAATATAACCTGAGGATAACCACACCTCAGGCGAGAGGCAAGGCTGATAAAGCGTGCCTTCATGAATACCCTCTGCTGGTACACGAATTGAATTTGCACTGTTGGCTTTGCTCTGCATCTCAAACCAGCATTCAGCAAAGCAACTGGCAGGTATCTTTATTATATATCTGTAATGTACTGCACACAGAAAAGATGAAAATTGTTGAGCTTATTGTCCTGATAGCTACAGTTGTTCACGTTTTACAGCATTGCAAGATGCTGAAAACAAAAGAGCAAGTTGACAGTTTATAACAATGGTAAACAAAACCATTAGATTAATTTGAAAACATAAACATTCAATGAGACATTGAAACTCCTCATGTAAATATGCCTCTGAGTTTGAGTTTTCAAAGTTTGAGTTAGGTTGATTGGCCATGCTAAAATTGCCCCTTAGTGCCCTGAGGGATTGGTGGGTAAAATATGTAGAGATATGGGGGTAGGGCCTGAGTGGGATTGTGGTCGGTGCCGACTGGATGGGCCAAATGGCCTCTTTCCATACTGTCGGGTTTCTGTGATTCTATGAAGTACTTCAGTATTGGACTCAACCATTCCAGTGCTCTCCTTAACGTACTTAAATCCTTATTCCGTAAGCTTCAGCTCATTCAAAACTTTGCTGATATTGTATCAACACCACTTATCTCTGTCATGCTGACCTGTATTAGCTGTTAGTTTTCCAAAGTGCCAAACTTAAGTTTCTTATCCTTGAGTTTAAATTTCTTCATGATCGTGCTCCTCCTTATTTTCACAATCAGCTCCAGCATCATCGCCCCCGATTCTCTCTTTGTCTGACTGTAGCCTCTTGTATATTTCCCTTAACTTCATTCTGTCAGCAAATTTCATGCTCTGGAGTTCCATCCCCTTTCCATACACTTATGCTTGACAGTTTTTGTAGTGCAATCTATTAACAGCAGTTCAGCATTAGGTGAGATATTCCTGACATACCAGTTGCTGTGAATGAAAGTTGTAATTATTATTACCATGTATTATATACATCCTCAACTTTGTATTTTTGTGTTCTAATGTGTTTGATACCAGCTTAGATTTGAAAGCTTTTTGGCATTTTTCCTCTTCCCAACCAAGTATCTGGATAAGAATGAGCAAAATTGCCACAGTAATTCAATTCTGGACTTATATCTCAGATGTGAAGGAGATGTGACATAATGGGAGCCTTGTGGAGAAGTATAAAGGTTTGGCATTTGTGTTTAAAGTTTGACTTTGTCTGAAAATTAGGTAAAAATTATGGTGACTTTGAAGAAGCTCCAAATGTTTTTGCTTTATTTTCTTTTTTTAAAATTTCTTCTCTTCTCCTTCCAGGAGATTTTAATTCAGCTGTGTTGGACACTGACATGGGATTTAGAGTAGCGTAGCATTTTAAAAATTCATTGGCATCACTGGATGGTCAGCATTTATTGTCCATCCGTAGGTGCCCAAGGGCAGTTGAGAGTCAACTGCATTGCTGTGGGTCTGCAATCACATGTAGGCCAGACTGGATAAGGATGGCAGATTTCCATACCTAAAGGACATTAGTGAATCAGATTGATCATTGCTGTGTGTTGTGTTTTTAACAATGGTTAATGGAAAGCAAAGCAGCAGGTTAGTATGTGGGGAGAAGGTTTCAACTACATTGAAAATTAGGAAAAAAGTTAAAAGGAAGGAGAACTCAGGAGATGTTATCAATGGAGGTGTTAAGATTCAAAAAGTACAAAAACTAGCACAAGGGCACTTTATCCGAATGCTTGTAGCATTCGAAACAAGGTAAATGAGTTGACAGCACAAATTATCGCGAACGAATATGATTTGGTGGCCATTACAGAGACATGGTTGCAGGATGGTCACGACTGGGAGTTAAATGTCCAGAGGTATCAGACTGTTTGGAAGGGCAGACAGGAGGCTAAGGGTGGTGGTGTAGCTCTGATATTTAAAGGTGACATCGGGTGTTAGTGAGAGATGATTAAGTTTCTGTGGAAAAATCGTTGAATCCACTTGGGTGGAAATTAGAAATAGTAAGGAGAAAAACTGATAGGCATAGTCTATAGGCCCCCAAATAATAACATCACGGTGGGGTGAGAAATAAAGAAATAACTGATGATTGTAAAAATGATACAGCAGTGATCATGGGGGATTTTAATCTCCATGTCAATTGGTCAGACCAGGTCAGTCAAGTGTGATGTGGGAACTGGTGGACCCCAGGGTCCATCCCAGTGACCATGTCTGTAGTAAGTGCAGGTTGCTGGAGGAGCTCCAGCTCAGGGTAAATGAGCTGGCCTCTGAGCTACAGACACTGAGGCTCAGCAGGGGGAGAGAGGGTGCCATTGTCAATGGGGTGCAAGTGACTAACTCTAAGGGTCAGGGACAAGAGGGGGCTGCTGGGAGGAGGAAGGGGGGTGAGGAGCGGAGGCCTCAGCCTCTTAATCTGCATAACAGGTTTGAGGTTCTTGCTTCCACGCTGGATGAGAACAAGGCAGGTGAGGTTGGTGAGCAAACTGCACACGGTACAGTGATGCAGCAAGACATAGGCAAAGAGAAGGGGAAAAGGAACGTAGTAGTGATTGGGGATAGTGGGGTGAAGGGTATTGACACTGTCCTTTGTCACAATGACAAAGTGCACAGAAGGGTGTGTTGTCTGCCTGGTGCTCGGGTACGGGATGTTGCAGCTGGGCTGCAGAGGAACCTGGAGTGGGAGGGTGAGAATCTGGTCGTTGTGGTACATGTGGGTGCTGGCAACGTAAGCAAAATGCGAACTGAGGATCTGGGGAGGGAGTATGAAAAGCTGGGAATGGAATTAAAAAGTAGAACTGACAAGGTGGTTATCTCTGGGCTACTGCCTGAACTGAGTGCAGATGGGCGTAGGGTTGACAGGATTAAGGAAGTGAATGGGTGGCTCAGGGATTGGTGTGGGAGGAATGGGTTTGAATTTATGGGGCATTGGCACCAGTATTGGGGTAGGTGGGACCTGTTCAGGTGGGATGGGGTTGGTCTGAACCGTGCTGGGACCAGAGTGCTGGCGAATCGAGTAAAGAGGACTGTAGACAGGGCTTTAAACTAATTGGTGGGGGGAGGGTGCGAGGGTAGGTGATGTTACGAGGTCTAAAGTTAAGGAGAGGGTACAGGTAAGGGAAGAGGCCGAGGATGTCTCAATAATAGAGGGAGTAGGGGGCGTGAGTATGGTTGGTGGCGTTACGGCAAATAGGGTCCAGGTGAAGGCTGGGATGAAAGCGCTTTATCTGAATGCACGAAGCATTCGGAATAAAGTGGATGAGCTGGTGGCGCAGATTGACACAAATGGATACGATCTGGTGGCCATTACAGAGACGTGGCTGCAGGGTGACAGGGACTGGGAGCTGAATGTACAGGGCTATCAAGTGTTTAGGAAGGATAGGCAGGAGGGAAAAGGGGGGGGTGTAGCTCTGCTGATTAAGGATAGCATCATGGTGGTAGCAAGGGATGATATTGGAGCCAAGGAGCAGAACGTGGAATTGTTGTGGGTGGAGATTAGGAACAGCAAAGGGAGGAAGACGCTGGTGGGTGTCGTCTATAGGCCCCCGAATAATGATCTGGAGGTGGGGCGGGCTGTTAATGCGCAAATAAGTGTGGCGTGCAGGAATGGGACGGCCGTAGTTATGGGGGATTTCAATCTGCATATTGATTGGTCGACCCATGTTGGACGCGGGGGGCTGGAGGAAGAGTTCTTGGAATGCTGCCGGGATAGTTTCCTCGAACAGTGTGTGTTGGAGCCGACGAGGGAGCGAGCTATCTTGGATCTGGTGCTATGTAATGAGGCGGGTAGAATTAGGGACCTTGTGGTGAAGGATCCTCTTGGGGAGAGTGATCATTGTATGGTGGAGTTTCTGGTGCAGATGGAGGAGGAGAAAGTGGGTTCCTGGACACACGTCCTCTGTTTGAATAGAGGGGAGTACGGTAGGATGAGAGAAGAATTGGCGAATGTGGACTGGGGGAGCGTGTTGGAGGGAGGGTCTGTTGAGGAGCAGTGGAGGATCTTTAAGGAGATCTTTCTTGGTGCTCAGCGGAAATTTATTCCGATGGTCAAAAAGGATAGTAGGAAGAGAGGTAATAAGCCGTGGATAACGAAGGAGGTGAAGGAAAGTGTTAAATTGAAAGCGGAGGAATTTAGAGTAGCTAAGAGTAGTGGGCGAGAAGAGGATTGGGAGAGGTTTAAATGTCAACAAAGATTGACAAAGAAGTTGATAAAGAAGGGTAGGAGAAACTATGAAGCTGGGCTAGCGCTTAATATAAAAAAGGATAGCAAGAGTTTTTATGAATATATAAAAAGGAAGAGGCTGGCTAGGGTGAATGTTGGTCCTTTAGAGGATGAGAAAGGGGACCTAGTGGTAGGGGATGAGGATATGGCTAAGGTATTGAATAACTTTTTTGTTTCTGTCTTCACGGAGGAGGACGTGAATAATTTGCCGGGTGTTAGCGATGGAAAGGTGGTAGGACTGGAGGGTCTTAATGACATTACTGTTACTAGCGGTGCTCGACAGACTGGAGGGGCTGATTGTGGACAAGTCCCCAGGACTGGATGGAATGCATCCGAGGGTTCTGAAAGAAATGGCGGAGGTGATAGTGGATGCCTTGGTGGTTATTTTCCAGACGTCGCTGGATTCCGGGGAAGTGCCGGAAGATTGGAAAATGGCTAATGTTACGCCGTTGTTTAAGAAGGGTGCCAGGCAAAAGGCGGGGAATTATAGGCTGGTTAGTTTAACATCTGTGGTAGGTAAAATGTTAGAATCTGTCATTAAGGAGGAAATTGCAAGGCATCTTGAAGGCAATTGCTTGATAGAGCAGACGCAGCACGGTTTCATGAAAGGGAAGTCGTGTCTGACAAATTTACTGGAGTTCTATGAGGATGTGTCTAGGGCGGTGGATAGAGGAGATCCGGTGGATGTGGTCTTTCTAGATTTTCAGAAGGCGTTTGACGAAGTACCTCACAAGAGGTTATTGCAGAAGGTCGAGGGACATGGAGTTGGGGGTAGGGTGTTAGCGTGGATAGAGGATTGGTTGTCAAATAGGAGGCAGAGAGTGGGGGTCAACGGGTGCTATTCGGATTGGCGGATGGTGACTAGTGGAGTGCCCCAGGGGTCGGTGCTGGGGCCTCAGCTTTTTACCATTTATATAGATGATCTGGAGGAGGGAACCGAGTGTAGGGTGTCGAAATTTGCTGATGACACCAAGATTGGGGGAACGGCAAATTGTGCGGAGGGTGTGCAGAAGGATCTAGATAGGCTGGGCGAATGGGCCAGGAAATGGCAAATGGAATTTAATGTTGGCAAGTGTGAGGTGGTCCACTTTGGTAGGAAGAATGGTAGGAAGGATTATTACTTACGTGGCGAAAAACTGCAGCAGGCGACGGTGCAGAGGGACCTCGGGGTCCTTGTGCATGAGTCGCAAAAACCCAGCTTGCAGGTGCAGCAGGTGGTCAGGAAGGCGAATGGGATGCTGGCCTTCATAGCGAGGGGGATTGAATGTAAAAGTAGGGAGGTCTTGCTGCGGCTGTATAGGGCATTGGTGAGGCCGCAGCTGGAGTACTGTGTGCAGTTTTGGGCGCCGCACCTGCGCAAAGATATTTTGGCCTTGGAGGGAGTGCAGAGGAGGTTTACTAGGCTGATACCGGAGTTGAGGGGGTTGAGCTATGAGGAGAGGCTGAATAAACTAGACTTGTACTCGTTAGAGTTTAGAAGAATGAGGGGAGATCTCATTGAGACGTTTAAGATGATGAATGGGATGGATAGGATAGAGGTGGAGAGACTCTTCCCGCTCAAAAAAGACATTAGGACTAGGGGGCACAGCCTCAAGATAAAAGGGGGGAGGTTTAGAACGGAGTTGAGGAAGAACTTCTTCACTCAAAGGGTGGTGAATCTCTGGAATTCTCTGCCCGTTGAAGTGGTGGAGGCTGCCTCGCTAAATATTTTTAAGATGCGGGTTGATGGGTTTTTGATAAGAGAGGGATTAAGGGTTATGGGGAGAAAGCGGGAAAGTGGAACTGAGCAGCGACAGATCAGCCATGATCTTATTGAATGGCGGGGCAGGCTCGAAGGGCTAGATGGCCAACTCCTGCTCCTATTTCTTATGTTCTTAAGGCAGCCTTGAGGAGGAGTTCATAGAATATATCTGTGATTGTTTCCTTGAACGGTATGTAATGGAACCTACAAGGGAGCAAGCTATCCTAGGTCTGGTCCTATGTAATGACACAGGAATAATTAATGATCTTACAAAGTTAGGGATCCTCTCTGAAGAAGCGATCATAGTATGATTGAATTTAAAATACAGACAACAAAGGAGATTACAATAGGATGAGGGAAGAGTTGGCTAAGGTAGACTGGGAGCAAAAACTTAGTGGTAGGACAATTGAAGAACAGTGGAGGATTTTCAAAATGATTTTTCACAGCGCTCTGTAGAAGTACATACTAGTGGTAAGGAAGAACTGCAGAAAAAGGTAATCAACCATGGATATCTAAGGAAATGAAGGAGAGTATCACATTGAAAGAAAATGCATACAAAGTGGCAAAGATTAGTGGGAAACTAAAGGATTGGGATAGCTTTAAAGGTCACCAGAAAGCCATGAGAAAAGCTACAAAGAAAAGTAAGATGGAATATGAGAGTAAACAAGCTCAGAACATAAAAATAGATAGCACGTCATCAAGGAGGAAATAGCGAGGCATCTTGAGAGGAATTGATTGATAGAGCAGACGCAGCACGGTTTCGTTAAAGGGAAGTCGTGTCTGACAAATTTACTGGAGTTCTATGAGGATGTGTCTAGGGCGGTGGATAGAGGAGATCCGGTGGATGTGGTCTTTCTAGATTTTCAGAAGGCGTTTGACAAGGTGCCTCACAAGAGGTTATTGCAGAAGGTCAGGGGACATGGAGTTGGGGGTAGGGTGTTAGCGTGGATAGAGGAGTGGTTGTCAAATAGGAGGCAGAGAGTGGGGGTCAATGGGTGCTATTCGGATTGGCGGATGGTGACTAGTGGAGTGCCCCAGGGGTCGGTGCTGGGGCCTCAGCTATTTACCATTTATATAGATGATCTGGAGGAGGGAACCGAGTGTAGGGTGTTGAAATTTGCTGATGACACCAAGATTCGTGGAACAGCAAATTGTGCGGAGGGTGTGGAGAGTCTACAGAAGGATCTAGATAGGCTGGGCGAATGGGCCAGGAACTGGCAAATGGAATTTAATGTTGGCAAGTGTGAGGTGGTCCACTTTGGTAGGAATAATGGTAGGAAGGATTATTACTTACGTGGCGAAAAACTGCAGCAGGCGACGGTGCAGAGGGACCTCGGGGTCCTTGTGCATGAGTCGCAAAAACCCAGCTTGCAGGTGCAGCAGGTGGTCAGGAAGGCGAATGGGATGCTGGCCTTCATAGCGAGGGGGATTGAATATAAAAGTAGGGAGGTCTTGCTGCGGCTGTATAGGGCACTGGTGAGGCCGCAGCTGGAGTACTGTGTGCAGTTTTGGGCGCCGTACTTACGCAAGGATATTTTGGCCTTGGAGGGAGTGCAGAGGAGGCTTACTAGGCTGATATCGGAGTTGAGGGGGTTGAGCTATGAGGAGAGGCTGAATAAACTAGGCTTGTACTAGTTAGAGTTTAGAAGATTGAGGGGAGATCTCATTGAGACATATAAGATGATGAATGGGATGGATAGGATAGAGGTGGAGAGACTCTTCCCGCTCAGAAAGAACAGTAGGACTAGGGGGCACAGCCTCAAGATAAAGGGGGGGCGGTTTAGAACGGAGTTGAGGAGGAACTTCTTCACTCAAAGGGTGGTGAATCTCTGGAATTCTCTGCCTGTTGAAGTGGTGGAGGCTGCCTCGCTAAATATTTTTAAGACGCGGGTTGATGGGTTTTTGATAAGAGAGGGGATTAAGGGTTATGGGGAGAGGGCGGGAATGTGGAACTGAGCCACGACAGATCAGCCATGATCTTATTGAATGGCAGGGCAGGCTTGAAGGGCTAGATGGCCTACTCCTGCTCCTATTTCTTATGTTCTTAAAAGTTTCTACAAATATATACAACAAAAAAGAGTGGCTAAAGTAAATATTGGTCCTTTACAGAATGAGAAGGGGGGTATAATAACAGGAAATGACTGAGGAATTGAACAGGTATTTTGTCGGTTATCACAGTTGAAAACACAAATAACATACCAAAAATTGATGATAGGAAGGCTATGGTAGGTGAGGACCAAGAAATTGTCATTATCACTAAAGAGGTAGTATTGGGCAAGCTAATGGGGCTAAAGGTAGACAAGTCTCCTGGTCCTGATGGAATGCATCCCAGGCTACTAAAAAGAGGTGGACGGAAATAGCAAATGCATGAGTGATAATTTACCAAAATTTACTGGATTCTAGGATGGTTCATGCAGATTGGCGTCCATTTGCTGTTTTCCATTGTTTAAAAAAGGAGGTAGACAAAAGGAGGTCTATAGGCCAATTAGCTTAACTTCTATGGTAGGGAAATGCTTGAATCTATCATCAAGGAAGAAATAACAAGACATCTGGATGTAAATTGTCCCATTGAGAAGATGCAGCATGGATTCATGAAGGGCAGATCATGTTTGACTAATTTGATGGAATTCTTTGAGGACATTACGTGTATGGTGAACAAAGGGGAACCTGTGGTTGTGCTGTATCTAGATTTCCAGAAGTCATTTGACGAGGTGTGTACCAAAGGCTGCTGCATAAGATAAAGGTGCATGGTGTTATGGATAATGTATTAGCATGGACAGAAGATTGGTTAATGAATAGAAAGCAAGGAGTCGGGGTAAATGGGTGTTTTACTGGTTGGCAATCGGTGACTAGTGGTGTGCCTCAGAGATCAGTGTTGGGATCACAATTGTTTACAGTTTAGAGATGATTGGGAGTTGGGAACCAAGTGTCGTGTGTCAAAAGTCACAGATGACACTAAGGTGAGGAGTAGAGCAAAGTGTGCAGAGGATACTCACGCCCCCTACTCCCTTTATTATTGGGACATCCTCGGCCTTTAAACTAATTGCGGGGGGAGGGTGCGAGGGTAGGTGACATTACGGGGTCTAAAGTTAAGGAGAGGGTACAGGTAAGGGAAGAGGCCGAGGATGTCCCAATAATAAAGGGAGTAGGGGGCGTGAGTATGGTTGGTGGCGTTCTGGCAAATAGGGTCCAGATGAAGGCTGGGATGAAGGCACTTTATTCCGAATGCTTCGTGCATTCAGATAAAGTGGATGAGCTGGTGGTGCAGATCAGCACAAATGGATATGATCTGGTGGCCATTACAGAGATGTGGCTGCAAGGTGACAGGGACTGGGAGCTGAATGTCCAGGGGTGTCAAGTGTTTAGGAAGGATAGGCGGGAGGAAAAGGGGCGGGGGGGGGGGCGTAGCTCTGCTGATTAAGGATAGCATCAGGGTGGTAGCAAGGGATGATATAGGAACCAAAGAGCAGAAAGTGGAATCGTTGTGGGTGGCGATTAGGAACAGCAAAGGGAGGAAGATGCTGGTGGGTGTTGTCTATAGGCCCCCAAATAATGATCTGGAGGTGGGGCGGGCTGTTAACGCGCAAATAAGTGCAGCGTGCAGGAATGGAACGGTGATAATTATGGGGGATTTCAAGCTACATATTGATTGGTTGACCCACGTTGGACGCGGTGGGCTCGGGGAGGAGTTCTTGGAATGCTGCCGGGATGGTTTCCCTGAACAGTGTGTGTTGGAGCTGACAAGGGAGCGAGCTATCTTGGATCTGGTGTTATGTAATGAGGCGGGTAGAATTAGGGACCTTGTGGTGAAGGATCCTCTTGGGGAGAGTGATCATTGTATGGTGGAGTTTCTGGTGCAGATGGAGGAGGAGAAAGTAGGTTCCCGGACATGCGTCCTTTGTTTGAACAGAGGGGAGTATGGTAGGATGAGAGAAGAATTGGCGAATGTTGACTGGGGGAACGTGTTGGAAGGTAGGTCTGCTGAGGAGCAGTAGAGGATCTTTAAGGAGATCTTTCTTGGTGCTCAGCAGAAATTTATTCCGATGGTTAAAAAGGACCGTAGGAGGAGAGGTAATAAGCCGTGGATAATGAAGGAGGTGAAGGAAAGTGTTAAATTAAAAGCGGAGGCGTTTAGAGTAGCTAAGAGTAGTGGGAGAGAAGAGGATTGGGAGAGGTTTAAATGTCAACAAAGATTGATAAAGAAGGGTAGGAGAAACTATGAAGCTGGGCTAGCGCTTAATATAAAAAAGGATAGCAAGAGTTTTTATAAATATGTAAAAAGGAAGAGGCTGGCTAGGGTGAACCTTGGACCCTTAGAGGATGAGGGGGGACTTAGTGGTAGGGGATGGGGAAATGGCTGAGGTCTTGAATAACTTTTTTGTTTCGGTCTTCATGGAGGAGGACGTGAATAATTTGCCAGGTGTTAGCGATGGAAAGGTGGTAGGACTGGAGGGTCTCAATGACATTATTGTTACTAGAGAGGCGGTGCTCGACAGACTGGAGGGACTGATTGTGGACAAGTCCCCAGGACCGGATGGAATGCATCCGAGGGTTCTGAAAGAAATGGCGGAGGTGATAGTGGATGCCTTGGTGGTTATTTTCCAGACGTCGCTGGATTCCGGGGAAGTGCCGGAAGATTGGAAAATGGCTAATGTTACGCCGTTGTTTAAGAAGGGTGGCAGGCAAAAGGCAGGGAATTATAGGCCGGTTAGTTTAATGTCTGTTGCAGGTAACATGTTAGAATCCGTCATCAAGGAGGAAATAGCGAGGCATCTTGAGGGGAATTGCTTGATAGAGCAGATGCAGCACGGTTTCGTTAAGGGGAAGTCGTGTCTGACAAATTTATTGGAGTTCTATGAGGATGTGTCTAGGGCGGTGGATAGAGGAGAGCCGGTGGATGTGGTCTTTCTTGATTTTCAGAAGGCGTTTGACAAGGTACCTCACAGGTTATTGCAGAAGGTAAGGGGGCATGGAGTTGGGGGTAGGGTGTTAGCGTGGATAGAGGATTGGCTGTCAAATAGGAGGCAGAGAGTGGGGGTCAATGGGTGCTATTCGGATTGGCGGTTGGTGACTAGTGGAGTGCCCCAGGGGTCGGTGCTGGGGCCTCAGCTATTTACCGTTTATATAGATGATCTGGAGGAGGGAACCAAGTGTATGGTGTTGAAATTTGCTGATGACACCAAGATTGGTGGAACGGCAAATTGTGTGGAGGGTATGGAGAGTCTGCAGAATGATCTAGATAGGCTGGGCGAATGGGCCAGGAACTGGCAAATGGAATTTAATGTTGGCAAGTGCGGGGTGGTCCACTTTGGTAGGAATAATGGTAGGAAGGATTATTACTTACGTGGAGAAAAACTGCAGCAGGCGATGGTGCAGAGGGACCTCGGGGTCCTTGTGCAAGAGTCGCAAAAACCCAGCCTGCAGGTGCAGCAGGTGTTCAGGAAGGCTAATGGGATGCTGGCCTTCACAGCGAGGGGGATTGAATATAAAAGTAGGGAGGTCTTGCTGCAGCTGTATAGGGCATTGGTGAGGCCGCAGCTGGAGTACTGTGTGCAGTTTTGGTCACTGCACTTGCGCAAGGATATTTTGGCCTTGGAGGGAGTGCAGAGGAGGTTTACTAGGCTGCTACCGGAGTTGAGGGGGTTGAGCTATGAGGAGAGGCTGAATAAACTAGGCTTGTACTCGTTAGAGTTTAGAAGAATGAGGGGAGATCTCATTGAGACATATAAGATGGTGAATGGGATGGATAGGATAGAGGTGGAGAGACTCTTTCCGCTCAGAAAGGACAGTAGGACTAGGGGGCACAGCCTCAAGATAAAAGGGGGGCGGTTTAGAACGGAGTTGAGGAGGAACTTCTTCACTCGAAGGGTGGTGAATCTCTGGAATTCTCTGCCCGTTGAAGTGGTGGAGGCTGCCTCGCTAAATATTTTTAAGATGCGGGTTGATGGGTTTTTGATAAGCGAGGGGATTAAGGGTTATGGGGAGAGGACGGAAATGTGGAACTGAGCCATGACAGATCAGCCATGATCTTATTGGATGGCGGGGCAAGCTCGAAGGGCTAGATGGCCTACTCCTGCTCCTGTTTCTTATGTTCTTATGATACCGAAAGTCTGCAAAGAATATAGCTAAGCCTAAGTGAGTGGGAAGGGTGTTCTGGCGGATGGAGCACAATGTTGGTAAATGTGAGGTCATCCCTTCTGGCAGGAGTAACAGAAAAATGGACTGTTATTTAAATGGTTAAAAAATTGCAACATGCTGCTGTGCAGAGGGACCTGGTGTCCTTGTGCATGAATCACAAAAGGTTGGTTTGCAGGTGCAGCAGGAAATTAAGAATGCAAATGGAATTTTATCCATTGCTAGAGGGATAGAGTTCAAAAACAGCGAGGTTATGTTGCAGCTGTATAAGGTGCTAGTAAGATCACACTTGGATTTCTGTGTGTGGTTTTAGTCTCCTTACTTGAAAAAGGATACACTGGCAATGGAGGAGAGGAGGTTCACTAGGTTGATCCTGGAGTTGAGAAGGTTGGCTTATGAGGAGAGACAGAGTAGACTGGAGCTATACTCATTGGAATTTAGAAGAATGAGGGGAGATCTTATAGAAACATATAAAATTATGAAGAGAGGTTGTCTTCACTGGCAGGTGAAATGAGAATGAGGGGGCACGGCCTCAAAATAAGGATTGAGTTGAGAAGGATCTTCTTCATCCAAAGGGTTGTGAATCTGTGGAATTCCCTGCCCAGTGAAGCAGTTGAGGCTACTTCATTGAATGTTTTTAAGGGAAGGACAAATTAATTTTTGAGCAGTAAAGGAATCAAGGGTTATTGTGAGTAGGCGGATAAGTGGAGCTGGGTCCACTAAAAGATCAGCCATGATCTTATTGAATGGCAGAGCAGGCTTGTAGGGCCAGATGGCCTATTCCTGCTCCTGGGTCTTATGTTCTTAAAAGCACTAATTGCTCACAAGAGATTGCGCAAACAAATTGTGGATTTGTTTATTTCAACTAGGCATATGAGAATATATATACATGTACAGGAGTCTCAGACATCAGCATCAGAGCTATGTTTGCCGTGTACTGTTCACAGGTCAGAGTGAAACAGATTGAGTCACATGATATGCTTCACTTCTCATGATGCATGTGCTATACCCTAGAGGCATGTTACAACACGAATGTATCATCCTACTATAATGTGGAAATCCAGCAAGTCCTTAAAAATACTGGGGGAGGGCAGGGTTGCTGTCATGTTTGAGGCAAATAAGGAGTAACGTAAATTGACCAGCAAATTTTATCTTTCCACACACTAAATTTGCTGGCTGATTCCTTTCCCAGCAAAATTTGGGCCATAATGTATTGTGTGAGCCAGGTACCATATCATGTTACAGATGCAAAGCTATCTTAAAATTCTGAGTTTGAAACTGATGAGCATTTTCCAGTCTGTAAATTTCCTCATCAAACACTAGTTGTATTCTTATTTACTTGCAGCAATTAAACATTGTGGCTTTAAAGGGATTAGCTCCTGGAAAGTATTTCTTGTGCTAATCTTAATTTACCAAATTTTGTCCTGTTGTTCAAAAATTACATCTTGTCAACAAAGGATTTTATAGCTTGGCTATTGACAAGAAAATGATTAATGTCCTCATCATTGGCTATCCCTTGATTTGAGAATGAGACTAGTCAGGGTTGCGAGTTTCTGTCATAGGTCTTTGTGTGACTGAACAGACTGATTCTCAAACCACAGATTTTTGGGCACATGGGGCAGGATGTGCTACAAAGAGTGGTACCTGATGTGCTGGATCTTCTTTCTTTTTTTGCCTTCTCTGTTTCATTAATTAAGGTGCTTGGACTCAGTGTGCTGCAGCCTGATGGGAAAGTTGTCACCATTTTGTACAATTATTTGCAGGCACCTCATGAATCCAAAGATACACTTTACGGCATGGTGGCACAGTGGTTAGCACTACTGCCTCGCAGCGCCAGGGATCCGGGTTCGATTCCTGGCTTGGGTCACTGTGCGGAATCTGCACGTTCTCCTCTTGTCTGTGTGGATTTCCTCTGGGTGCTCCAGTTTCCTCCCACAGTCCTAAAGACATGCTGGTTAGGTGCATTGGCTATACTAAATTCTCCCTCGGTGTTAATGTAAGCCTACTTGTGACACTAATGAATAAACTGAAAAACATTACAAAGACCCATGCAAAAACCTGCAACCCTGACGAGCCTCGTTTTCGAATTGAGGGACAACCAATGACGAGGACATGAATCATTTTCTTGTTAATAGCCAAACTATAAAATTTATTGTTCATGAAATGTAACTTTTTAACAGTAGGATAAAATTTGGTAAATAAAGATTAGCAAAGAAATGCCAGTACTGACAAGGTGTTTTTACTCAAGGGTGTTCATAGATAAATCAAAAGCTTTCACATCAACCCAATGATCTATTTATTAATCCACGAAAAGAAAGCAGCTTTGAAAGTATGAATTGAATTCTGAAACCATTTATCAGAAGTGTAAATAAATGAAATATTTTGTTTAATATTTTGTTAACTAGCCTTTATGCCAGGATAATGAAAGATTATTTTTTAAATTGGATTCATGAACAAAGTAATTGAATACTGGAAAACCAAAGGATTTGAATTTTTCTGAAATTACTTTGTGATGAAAAAGTATTTTCTGTATTTTTTTTAAAGGCCCAACGCAGAAGATGAACCTTTTTCAATCTATTACAAGTGGCTTGGACAATGTTTTGGCGAAAGATCCAACTGCAGGTATGCAACTTTATTTTGTTACCTTATGTTGGGGAGTGGTGGTAGCATGGGGAGATGCAAATGAATGGAGGACATGTTCTTATTAGAAGCATTTAAGCCTACCCCATACTTTATAATTGTTTTTCAGTGGCTTGTGCATTAATGCAATTTTGGCATTGTTTCTGACATGATTGCAGGGATGAGGGATTTAGCGACAAGGGTAGTTCAGAGGACCTGTATTTCTCCTTTGAGCAAGGGATATTTAGGTTTAGATAAGGTTGACAGGGAGAAGCTGTTCCCGTTACCTGATGACACAAGGACTATGGGGCACAGATGGAAGATTTTGGGTAAGTGATTCAGGGAAACAGTCTCTAGCAGACACGATAGAGACTTTTAAGGGGCGTCTTGACAAATACATGAATGAGATGGGAATGGAGGGATATGGTCCCTGGAAGGCTAAGCAGTTTTAGTTCAGTCAGGCAGAATGGTTGGTGCAGGCTTGGAGGGCCAAAGGGCCTGCTACTGTGCTGTAACTTTCTCTGTTCTTTGTTTGGAATGTGAGGAAGGGTTTTTTTTTTGCAGCATGTGGTAATGACCTGGAACTTGCAGTTTTTAAGGTGGCGGATGTGGGGACAATGAAGGGTTTGAAAAGGGAATTGGGCGAGTGCTGAGAAGAAAATAAATGAACAGTTATGAATATTGAGTGGGAGCATGAGATGGATTGAACTGTTCCATGGCATGGACTTGATGGGTGCATGATTTCCTTCTGTGCTGTATTAGCTCTGTGACTTGATGTTCTATGTGCCTTCTATTGTGCAGAAAGAAGAAAAATGTTTTCTGCCTCTGTTGTCTCCATATTTCCCATTATAATTTCTCCTGTCTTTGCCTCCTAGAGCCACATGTTCACTTCCAGTAGTCAGTCCTTTTTCAAAGCTCTTACAATGTGTTTTTATACTTCTCATTTGCTTTCATATTTTACTTTCTACAGCAATTTTTTGGGCATTGTTTGATATTTTTCAAACCCTCCCAATCCTCAGGCTTGTTTATTATCTTGCCAATATTGTATGCTCTGAACCTACTAAATACAGTATTATGTATGGCAGTGCCATTTTTCCAATGGAGTTTTAATTTTACAATATAATGTATTTGGGTGGCACAATAGCACAGGGTTAGCACTGCTGCTTCAACGCCAGAGACCCACTTTCAATTCCAGCTTTGGGTGATTGTCTGTGTGGAGTTTGTATATTCTCCCCGTTTCTTTGTGGGTTTCCTCTGGGTGCTCCAGTTTCCTCCCACAGTCCAAAGATGTGCAGGTTATGTGGATTGGCATGCTGAATTGCCCTTAGTATCCAAAGATAAGAACATAAGAACATAAGAAATAGGAGCAGGAGTAGGCCATCTAGCCCTTCGAGCCTGCCCCGCCATTCAATAAGATCATGGCTGATCTGTTGTGGCTCAGTTCCACTTTCCCGCTCTCTCCCCATAACCCTTAATCCCCTCTCTTATCAAGAACCCATCAACCCGCTTCTTAAAAATATTTAGCGAGGCAGCCTCCACCACTTCAACGGGCAGAGAATTCCAGAGATTCACCACCCTTTGAGTGAAGAAGTTCCTCCTCAACTCCGTTCTAAACCGCCTCCCCTTTATCTTGAGGCTGTGCCCCCTAGTCCTACTGTCTTTTTTGAGCGGGAAGAGTCTCTCCACCTCTATCCTATCCATCCCATTCATCATCTTATACGTCTCAATGAGATCTCCCCTCATTCTTCTAAACTCTAACGAGTACAAGCCTAGTTTATTCAGCCTCTCCTCATAGCTCAATCCCCTCAACTCCGGTATCAGCCTAGTAAACCTCCTCTGCACTCCCTCTATGGCCAAAAGATGTGGAAGTTGGGTAGATTGGACACTAAGGGGCAAGTGAGCATAGCCAAAGATGTGTAGGTTAGGTAGATTAGCTATGGTAATTGTGTAGGATTTATAGGGGTAGGGCAGTAAGGTCGGCTTGGGTAAGGTATTCTTTCAGAGAGTTGGTGCAGACTCGCTGGGCCAGATGGCCTCCTTCTGTACTGTAGGGATGCCATGAGATTTTATAATTCTATACACTTGAGAGCAATGAGTTGATAATTTAAATAAATGTTTGCCATTGCTTAAATTTCAACTACACCACTCTCAAAATTAACCTGAAATTCCAAATTTGTTACTGTTTCCCTGTAAGATTACTAATTTGCCATATCTCATTTACATCTAAAATAACCTATATCTTGGTTGGTTTCTCAATGTACTATTCTTGGGAAATTGTTTTGAAAGCACACCATGAACTTGTCCACCAAACTAATTACCAGGTTGATTTGTCCAAACTGTGACAATATACAACCTTCCAGGCTTATTCAATTGCTCTTGTTATATGCTGCTCAAATTTTTCAAGTTCTCCACTGCCCAACATTGCTGTTAGGGGTTCTGCAACATATCCCACCCATATTTTTCAGCTTTGTTTTTTTTAGCTCTGCCCATACCGGTTCTACATCCTGATTTTCTGGGCTCAGATCTTTATTATTACTATGATTTTTTTTCATCCTTTATTATTAAAGTAACACCACTTGTTTTTCTATTTTGCCTATCTTTCTTAAAAGTCGAGCACTGTAGAATATTTAAGACCCAATCTTGGTATCCCGGCAATCATATCCCGTTATTGGCTATTATATGAAACCCATTCATTTCTTTTTGTGCCATTAATTCATGTTGTGTTTCATGTTATGAGTGCTTTGTGCTTTCAGATAGTGTTTTTTTTTCCTTGATGTGGATTTAGTTGCTAATGCCGTACTTTCATTATCAAGTAGCTCTTCTTGGCACAATGCTTGATTTTAGACATGTCATTACTCATGACATTAGAGACTTAACCTTTTCAGACTTGTAAATTTATCCTTTCCTGAATCATCCCTGACCCTTATTGGTTTATAGCCTAACCAACAACAACTTTTAGCTGCACTGGTGCCAGTGCCTTATGAATTGAAACCATAGTTTGTCACACTATAGTCATGTATTTAAAACTCTAACCTGTTTGTCTGTGTTAATTTGTGCATGGCTCAGGTAGTGATGCAAAGATTATTACCTTTTAGATTCTGCTTTTGATTTTTACCCATGCGTCTCAAAGCAGGACCACATTCCTAATTCTACATATATGTTTGGCTTGTACGTGGCTTATGCTTCTTTTCCAAGTTGCTCTCTAGTTCTAACTCTTAACATGTCCTCGATATTGGCACCACGCAGGCAACATAGCTTTCAAATTTCAGGTCATGGTGTGGACTAAAGTATCGGTGCCCTCATTATAAATCCTCTACTTTTATAGGGTGTTGGAGTCCATGGAATCGCATCAGAGTGGTCCATAAGCATGCTTGGCAAAATTTGTCATTGCCTTCTGCAGTATGACTGACAAGAAACCTCTCCCGCTCTTTGCCATCAGATGTATTTATAGGCTGATAATCAGCCAGTTGGCGATATAATGAACGCACATTCCATGATGCATAGATGCTGAAGTAGATCTTGAACTCTGAACTCCTGGCCCAGAGATACAGGTGCTACCATTGTGTCACAAGACTTTTGGCCCCCTACCACTACCACACTCCTGTTTTGTTACATTCTGGCTTCAGAGTGGCTTCCTATATCACAGTGACAGTCAGTTTACCCCTCCTCCTTGTAATCCTTGTTTTCATCCATGCAAGCAGCATCTATATCTACCATTCACCAACTTTTTTGTAAGGCTTGAAAATAATTCACTGATGTGCTCTATATATGCATAATATTGACAAAATTCTATTTCAAGCATATTGTTGTTCTGGAAATTGCAGAAGGATTGGAATTGTTTAATACCAGATACATTTATTTATTAATTAAAATATCTTGTCAAATTTAGTCCCTAGTCCATTTAAAACAGATAAAAATCTCAAAATACGAAGTAATTTGAAAAATGACTTTTGTTCATTGGGAGTCAGTGGCCCCAACAACACTTGGCATAACACTGCTATTATAAAATGGCACATTCTCCAACTTGCCACGAGCAGCACCATAATAAATCTGCTAACTTATAGTATTATAAAGGAAGCATTTGAGTTATTACAACAGAGGAAATCTTGAGTTAAGAAGGGCTAAAAGAGGACATGAGATGACTTTGGCTGATAGGATTAAGGAGAACCCTAAGGCGTTTTACAGGTATGTCAAGAACAGAAGGTTGGTTAGGGCAAGATTAGGGCCAGTTACAGACAGTAGAGGGAAGTTGTGTGTGGAACCGGAGGAGATTGGAGAGGCGTTGAACCAATATTTCTCTTCGGTGTTCACGCAAGGGGACATGAATGTAGCTGAGGAGGACACTGGGGTGCAGGGGTGTAAAATAGATAGTATTGCAGTTGATACGGGGGATGTGCTGGATATTTTTAGAGGGTTTGAAAATAGATAAGTCCCCTGGTCCGGATGGGATTTACCCTAGGATTCTCTGGGAGGCAAGAGAGGTGATTGCGGAGCCTCTGGCTCTGATCTTCAGGTCGTCGTTGGTCTCCGGTATAGTACCGGAAGATTGGAGGACAGCAAATGTTGTCCCATTGTTTAAGAAAGGGAGAAGAGACTTCCCTGGGAATTATAGACCGGTGAGTCTTACTTCTGTGGTGGGTAAGGTTTTGGAAAGGATTATTAGAGACAGGATTTATAGTTATTTGGAGAGTAATGAATTAATTAGAGACAGTCAGCATGGTTTTGTAGCGGGTAGGTCGTGCCTCACTAACCTTATCGAGTTCTTTGAGAAAGTGACCAAAGAGGTGGATAGGGGTAAGGCAGTTGACGTGGTGTATTTGGATTTTAGTAAGGCGTTTGATAAGGTTCACCATGGTAGGCTTCTGCAGAAAATGCAGATGTATGGGATTGGGGGTGATCTAGGTAATTGGATCAGGAATTGGCTAGCAGATAGGAGACAGAGGGTGGTGGTTGATGGTAAATATTCGTCATGGAGTTCGGTTACGAGCGGTGTGCCTCGGGGATCTGTTTTGGGGCCACTGCTGTTTGTAATTTTTATTAATGATCTGGATGAGGGTATAGTTGGGTGGATTAGTAAGTTTGCTGATGACACCAAAGTCGGAGGTGTGGTAGATTGTGAGGAAGGGTGTCATAGTTTGCAGGGTGACTTAGAAAGGTTGCAGAGCTGGGCCGCGAGGTGGCGGATGGAGTTTAATGTGGAGAAGTGTGAGGTAATTCATTTCGGTAGGAATAACAGATGTGTTGAGTATAGGGCTAACGGGAGGACTTTGAATAGTGTGGAGGAGCAGAGGGATCTAGGTGTATGTGTACATAGATCCCTGAAAGTTGGGAATCAAGTAGATAAGGTTGTTAAGAAGGCATACGGTGTCTTGGCGTTTATTGGTAGGGGGATTGAATTTAGGAGTCGCAGCGTCATGATGCAACTGTACACAACTCTGGTGCGGCCGCACTTGGAGTATTGTGTGCAGTTCTGGTCCCCACACTACAGGAAGGACGTGGAGGCTTTGGAGAGGGTGCAGAGGAGGTTTACCAGGATGTTGCCTGGTATGGTGGGGAGATCCTATGAGGAGAGACTGAGAGATTTGGGGTTGTTTTCGCTGGAAAGAAGGCGGCTAAGAGGGGACCTTATTGAAACATATAAGATGATTAGAGGTTTAGACAGGGTAGATAGTGATAGCCTTTTTCCTAGGATGGAGAAAGCTAGCACGAGGGGGCACGACTTTAAATTAAGGGGGGGTAGTTATAGGACTGATGTCCGGGGTAGGTTCTTTACCCAGAGGGTGGTGAGGGACTGGAATGCCCTGCCAGCTGCAGTTGTAAATGCGCCTAGTTTGGGGGCGTTTAAGAGATCCGTGGATAGGTTTATGGACGAAATGGGATTGGTTTAGATTAGTGGGTTAGTGTTTTTTTTTAAAAAGCTGGTCGGCGCAACATCGTGGGCCGAAGGGCCTGTTCTGCACTGTAATGTTCTATGTTCTATGTTGATCCAGCACCTTGAAATATCAGTTAAACAAACAAGTTTTGAAGAATGAAGTTAAATTGTTCAACTTCCTTTTGCCACGTTCTATTGATATTTAAGGTTCTGTACTAACAGGTTTGTCACTGATGAGGCAAAATATCTGTTTAATTTTGATTATACTGGAAACACAAAACAGACCGATCAGGCAAAGGTGAGTTATGGCAAACAAAATATCAGTAGATTTAATTTATTCTGTTCTGACAAAATGTCAAATTCTAATTTTAAAATGTAGCAGACTTCACAGCAGTATTCCAGAAGATGCAAAAAAAATCAGTAGTTGAACACAACAGTCTCAGTAACTTAACAGATTTTATTTAAATCACTCTTGTTCTGTCCAATAAAAATATTGTGGGCAGGAGGAAAATGCAGATCAAAACTACACAAGGCAGCACAATGAGTACCAAGTGTTGGCACGTATATAGATTTTTTTTGACACTTTACCTCATATACCAAAACGTGAGCAGAGAAAACTAAGGGGATATGAGAAGTAGATAAGCTGGCAGCAGCTTTGTCTTTTACCCTCCTATTTGCAATGCCCTTCATAAACAATGAAATTGGAAGGAAATGGTTACTACACATTGTTTTCAAAAATAAACGAAAACTTCAGAAAATAATTTATTTCCTTTTCCTTTTTTTTATAGTTGTAAAATAGATAGGAAAATTGCATCAAATATATCTTAAGGCAGATATTCTTTTATTCTTTTGGCCGATTAATAGGAAGACCTGTCAAGTAGTAACATTTCAGACTGAGAGCCTGGGAATTAATAATGAAAAGTAAAGAGTTGGTAGATGAATTTAATAGGTATTTTGTTTTGGTCTGTTCTGGAAGAATCTAGAACTAGGGACCACTGTTTAAAAATAAGAGGTCACCCATTTTACTACAGAGCCATAGAATCCCTGCAGTGCAGAAAGAGGCCATTATACTGACTTTTCAAAAGAGCATCCCACCCAGGCCCTCCCCTCTGCCCTGTCCCCGTAACCCTATGCATTTAGCATGACTAATCTACCTTACCTACACATCTTTGGACACTAAGAGGAAATTTAGTATGGCCAGTACACCTAACCTGCACATCTTGGACTGTGGGAGGGAACTGGAGGAAATCCATGCAGACACTGGGCGAACTTGCAAATTTTACGCAGACAGTTATCCAAGGCTGGAATTGAACCTGAGTTGCTGGCATGAGAGGCAGCAGTGCTAACCATTGTGGTAAAAGAAATTAGAAGGACTTTGTTGTCTCAGAAGATAGTGAGGTTTTGGAATTCCCTTTCACAAAAATGGAAGTAGTCTTTGCATGTTTTCAAGGTAGTGGGAGGTAGATTCTTGACAAACAAGGGAGTGAAAGATTATTGGAGGCAGGCAGGAAATTACAGTCAGATCAGCCATGATCTTATTGAATGGTGGAGTAGGCTCGAAGAGCTGACTGGCCTGCTCCTACTCCTCACTTGTATGTTTGTATGTAAGTCATTGTCTTAGACTGAACTGGACCAATTGCATTCTCAGAACCTGTGTCCTGTTAATTATTGCTGACAAAATTTCAGTCACGTGAAGTAAGTGATGGTGCAAGTTATTGCTTTTACTGTTGAAGATCAATGAAAAATTAACAAGCTTTTACAATCAATAAAATACTTTGTCTCCATTGTTGTGATGTTGGAAATGTGGCTGCCAACTTGTGCAGAATATGGTCTCTCGAACAACAATGTGATGTTGATTGAGAGAAAATATTGGGACTCTCCTTTAAAATAATTTTCAAATCTTTTACATCCACTAGGTTGAGGGTCTCGTCTGAAAAGCAGCAGCTTCCTTTCTAAAGAACTAGAATGTCAGTCTCAATTTTGTATTGATGTCTGACATGGGACTTCAGTCTATTCCCTCTCGATGCAAAGACAGGAGTGTGAGCACTGAGCCAGAACTTGGGCATTATAAAGCATTAGAATTCTGTGTTTCATTTTCTTAAATGAACTTGAAAATGACAGAAGATGTAATCAGTCAGTTAACTCCCAAAGACAAAAGATACATTAGCTAGGTTCTAAGTGCAATGATTCGAGCTTGGTTGAGATCATTAACATTTGTGATTTTACTTCATCTTTGCCCAAGCGTTTTTTTCGCCATTTTGGTTACCTTGTTGATTAGTGCAACTTTAACAAATTTTTATTGTTTTTAAAGTGATATTTGGAGAAGACGTTGCATTTGGAGGAGTTTTCAGGTGTACCGTTGGACTCCGAGACAAATATGGTAAGCTAAGCTATGTATTTTCTATATAGTTAACATATAAGCATGTTACCCAGCCAATAACCTATCAAGGGGTTTAGATGACATCCACAGCTGCAAGATGTACAAGTGCTCTATATGAATGGTTATCCTTCATTTTTCTTATTTACTAATTTACTTATTTCCCTTATAGTGTGACATGTACTGATATTTGATTTTAGAATAAAAAAACAACTCGGTAGGAGAGCTTAATGTGACATAGGGACAGAAACTGTTGGAGAGGCGTTAAGGTCCCATTCCTAACAATGGTTTTCCTGACCATATCTTCCCCAGGGCCTAGTGTTGTGAGCAAACCTTAAATGGCAGCGCACCCGTTCAATATGTTGATCAGGATCCTGTGGATTGTGATTGCCAATTTAAGACTATGCTAATAGTCTGAACGTGAATAAAACCTGGGCTATTGTTGCATTGGATCCTGCTATTGTGAACTCCCTCTACCTCACCTCCTGCTAAACCCTTTTTCCAGTCTGGCTGGGCCATGTGATAATTTTAGTGACCTGGAATTGACAAGCTTGCTCCAGGGGGCTTGTTTTCTTCCCTCAGCCAGTTGGCTCTCTGTTGATTGGACTCTGCCATCCCTGTTAGGACAGGCAGGCAGCTAGTGGGCATTCTCCACTAGCCAATGCACTCAATTGAAATGTTCGCCCATACCTTCATTATATAGCTGTATTTAAATTGATAGATGTTTTAAATTAGGTGTTCAGTAGATGATAGTAATGCAAGAATTTGCATTAGTTTCAGATAAATTTAATTCACTAGATAAAGTGGCAAATTAAATTTAAATGTGAAGGACCTGAAGTGAACAGTTAATTTCTTATTTATGGAACTGTATATTGTGGAGATGCAATTAACATGTTGGGGCGCATAGAGTGGTGAAATATTTAATATCTAGAGGTAATTCAATAGTTAGATTCCCTACAGTATGACAATAAATGCACTTAAAAAGTAGCTAATTATCTATTAAGTATTTTTGGATGTTCTGAGATGGTGATAGGTGCTATATGAATCCATGTTTGATCTGGATGTGCTAGCTTTTATAGTAAATGAGAAGAAAATTTAGCTTACCCTCGTGCAATTCTGGCCCCACATTTAATTTGGGAAGAATTCAGAGAAGAGAAAAAATGTGTAAGAGGATGAATTATGAGGGTAGATTAGAGAAGCTTAACTGCTAAAGAGAAGGTATTCAGTTTAAAATGTTTTCTATATACTGTGTACTTGAACGCTAAAAATTGTATTGAGAAAAAGTTAGTGGTGTGAATTATTTAAGCATTTCAGTACTGTTTTCCATTATAGTCTGCAGAAATTTTGGTTGGGTTTGATGCTAAAATGGAATCATAGAATTATAGAAATTTACAGCGCTGAAAGGAAACTATTTGGCCCATCAGCAGATGAAGAGCTATTCTTTGAGCCTAATTCCACTTTCTGGCTCTTGGCCCATAACCTTGTAGGTTATGCTCTTCAGGTGCACGTCCAAGTACTTTTTAAATATCGTGAGGGTTTCTGCTTCTACCATCCTTTCAGACAGAGTTCCAGATTCCCACCACCTCCGGGTGAAAAATCTTTCTCAACACCCCACTTCTTATCCTAATACTAGGATTATGGACCCTCAACTAAGGGGAATAGACCCTTTTAATTTATATTAAATATTTAATTTATCTAGACCTCTCATTTATGCATTTCACTCAGAGCTCCCCTCAGCCTCCTCTGTTCTAAAGAAAACAACTGAGTCTTTCCTTATAAGTTGAGGCAAGTTCCTGGAGAAAGGGAAATCATGCTTGACACATCTGTTGGAATTCTTTGAAGATGTAACTAGTAGAGTTGGCAAGGGGGAGTCAGTTGATGTTGTTAATTTGGACTTTTCGAAAGCGGTTGATAAAGTCCTGTACAAGGAATTATCATGCAAGATTAAAGTGCATGGGATTGAGAGAATTGTATTGAGATGGATAGAAAACTGATTGCCAGATAGAAAACAAAGAGTAGGAATTAATGGGTCCTTTTCAAGTTGGCAGGTAGTAACTAGTGGGGTGCCTCAGAGATCGGTGCTGGAACCCCAGCTATTCACAGTATTTTTGGATGAGGGAACAAAATGTAACATCTCAAAATTTGCAGATGATAGCAAGTTGGGTGGGAGTGGAACTGTGATGAGAATATTGAGATCCTTCAGCACAGTCTGGACAGGTTGGGTGAGTGGGCAAATCAATGGCAGATGCAATGTAATTGGGATAAATGTGAGGTTATTCACTTTGGAAGCAAAAACAAGAAGGCAGATTACTACCTGAATGGCTATAAATTGGGAGTGGGGAATGTGTCCTTGTGCACCAGTCGCTGAAGGCAAGCATGCAGGTGCAGCAGGTGATAAAGAAGGCACATGACGTGTTGGCCTTCATTGCAAGAGGTTTCGAGTATAGGCGCAGAGATGTGTTGTTCAATTATGCAGGGCCTTATAATTGTATGCAGTTTTGGTCTCCTTTTCTGAGGAAATATGTTCTTGCTCTCAAGGGAGTGCAGTGAAGGTTTACCAGGCTAAGAGCCTTACAAAATTCTAACAGGACTAGACAGCGTAGATGTAGGAAGGATGTTTCCAATAGTGGAGGAGTCCAGAACCAGGGGGCACAGTCAGAAGATACAGGGTAGACCATTTAGGACAGAGATGAGGAGACATTTCTTCACCCAAGAAATGGTGAGCCTGTGGAATTCATTACCACAGGAAATAGTTGATGTCAAAACATTGAATGCATTCAAGAGGCGACTAAATATAGCACTTGGGGCAAACAGGATCAAAGATTATGGGGAGAAAGCAGGATTAGGCTATTGAGCTGGACGATCAACCATGATTGTCATGAGTGGTGGAGCAGGTTCGAAGACTTGAATAGCCTCCTCCTGCTTCTGCTCCTATCTTCTGTGTTTCTATTCTCATAAATCTGCTCTGTATCCTTTCTAGCGCAATCACATCTTACCCATAGTATGGTGACCAGATCTGCATGTAGTGCTCCAACAGTGTGTAGTTAATGTTTTATAGAGTCACAGCATGGGCTCCCTGCTCTCATGTTCTTTGCCTTGCCTAATAAAGGTAGGTATGCCACATGTTTCCTTGACCACCTTGTGAACCAGCCCAATCACCTCAAAAATCTGTAGACCTGCACTTCAAGATCCTTCTGCTCCTTTGCACTTCTCAGTACCCTACCATTTGTTCTTTATTTACATGACTTTTACTCATTTGCCCAGACCTATTACTTTACACTTCTCTGGATTGAACTCCACTAGTCACTATTCTGCCCATCTGACTAAGGGGAAATGATCACATAGTGGTATCTTCACTGGACGAGTAATCCAGGGACCCAGACGATGCTCTGGGGACCTAGGTTCAAATACCGCCACGTGGTAAAATTTGAATTTGATAAAATTCTGGAATTAAAAGTCTAATGATGACCATGAAACCGTTATCAATTGTTGTAAAAATCAATCTGGTTCATTAATGTCCTTTAGGGAAGGAAATCTGCTGCCCTTATCATGTGACTCCAGATCTGCAGCAATGTGATTGACTTTTAACTGCCCCTCTTGAGGGCAGAAAGAGATGGGTAGTAAATACTGGTCCAACCAGTGATTCCCATATTCCATGAATGAATAAAATTTAAAAATCGGTCCATGATACTTGCTGCAGTTTAAGCTTTATTGTCAACTATGCAAATAATGTTTGTATTACCTTAATGAAAGTGAATCATTCATCCTCCTTGTTATTTCCTCAAATAATTCAATCACACTCGTTGAATCATAGAATCCCTACAGTGCAGAAGGAGGCCATTCAGCCCAGCAAGCCTGCATCAACAATAATCCTATCCACACTCTATCCTCATGTATTTACCCTGCTAATCCCCCTCATATTAAGGGACAATTTAGCATGGCCAAGCAACCTAACCTGCACATCTTTGGGTTGTGGAAAGAAATCGGAGTACTTGGAGGAAACCCACACTGACGGGGAGAATGTGCAGACTCCACACAGACAGTGATCCAAGGCCGGAATTGAACTTGGGGCCTGGCGCTGAAAGGCAGCAATGCTAGCCACTGTGCCACCCAAATGCAATGGTCCCTTAAAAAAAAATCCATAATGCGACTATCTTTGATTAATCTGTGTTTTTCTAAAATAAGATTTATTCTGTCCCTCAGAATTTTTTCCAATGATTTCCCCATCAAAGTTACACCTCTAATTGCTTAGTAAATCCGTTTCTGCCTTTTTAAACAGTGGCACAATGTTAACTGTCCTTTAGTCTTTTGGCACAGCACCTGCAAGGGAGATTGGAAAATTATGGTCTGAGCCTCCACTATTTTCTTAACTTAAAATCTTAATTTGTTTGGGAGTTGGAATCTCCTCTAGACATTCTCTTGCACTGGGCTAGTCCAATTCTGAATCATTTTGTCTGGAGGGAAGCTCAGCCTGACTGAATATCCCTTCATTCAGTCCCAGACTATTAAAACCTTGCTTCTTGGGGAAATACAATTTGTGACTCTTCATCTCCTACTTTAAAGGCTGGCAATGCAGAAATTTTTGTTGGCTGAGTTCTGTACTGAAGAACAGAAAAAAAATTGGCTTTTCACTTTTTGTCGTCTGTTTCCTTTGAAAAATGTACTGTTAGTTGTGGTTATTGCATTGGGACATGTCTATTAAATATTTTGTGTGAACACTCTGTACTGAGCATAGTTTTTTTAAAATTAAGAAACCTGTTTAATGTTGTTAGGCCATAAACTACTCATGGCCAAATTTGTTGGTGCACAAGTTTCTCTAAGATAATGGTGTTCTTGCATGGGTCAGTGTTGTCGTTCAGTCAGAATTGAAAAGTTAAAGTTTTCAGATCAGCAGCTTGCTGTAGCAAGCAAACCATTAGAAATTGCATCATTTTCTAGTAATTTATTGTGTTTAGGAGGTGCCATTTTATTGTACTTCTAGTGATCGTGGAAATGTTATGTTATTGGCATAATAAAGTGATAAATTTGTATTTGTGATGCAAAATTCCCTTTCTCAATTGTGCATCTTTAAGGTGATATCTTCATTGCACCGAATCATTTTATAAACTGGAATATTTTACTATGATATAGACCTTCATAGCCTAATGAGAATGGGAACTAAGGCTGCAAACCATTAAAGGAATTTGCAAATTTCAGTCAGATATTAGTTGGAAATACCAAATAGTCTTTTCAAAGAGTAAAAGGAAAAATGGAAACTTGTGATGGAAAGTTAGCTTCTCTGTGGTAGACTTGCAATCTGATTTGGCTCGTTAATGGGATATGGAAGATCGTGTGAGTAACTGATGCTGTGATTTCTTTGTGTGCTGATTTGTATAAGCCAATTCCTGAAGGATGTTGGTGGTTATAGCCCTACAAACACTGGAAAGTTTGTGTTCTGTACATGTTAAGCTAAATGTTGTTCATAAGATTGAACTGCAGCTCTATCTTGTGCATAGTCGAGGGTCTTTCAGTGTTGACACTTAGTGCCTTAGATGCCCAGATTCGTTGGGCTGTGCAGCACAGACAGATTCCTTGTATTTTTTCTTCAGTATTTTGTCTTCAACTCTTGTAAACATGAGAATTTTCTGATCGATTATAGTTAGTTACCTGCTTGATCCAATGGAAAATCTATATTTGCAGTATGTTAATAACAGTGATGGAATACTCATGATGCACGCAAATGGGCACATCTACAAAAACAGAAGAAGCATATCATCATCCAGGAGAGGCCTTTCTACTTACTTGGTGTCACTGCCAATAGACTCTATTTATTCTGCCCATCTGCATTGTTCGAAAGGATGCAGCAATTTAGCACTTCCGAGTTCCTTAACCCCTACCCCTCCAAGAAGAGAAAGAACAGCAATATTATGTTCATCACCTCCAACTGCTCCAATTCACACAACATTCTGCCTTGGATACTTACCACCTTTTTATTGGGACAAAATATCATAATTCCTATCTGAAATCATTGTGGACCACCATGAGCTTAAGGACAGCTCAAGGCAAATGTTCATGATCAGCCTTCCAGAATAAGATAAGTTAGATAATAAAAATGTAGCTATATCAAAATTGCTCACATTTCACCAACTAATAAATGGTAATCGATTTTCATAATCTCTTCAGCCACCTTTGAAGTAAAAAATAGTCCTGGAACTCCATTTTGTAATTAGAATTGTATTTCAAAATCTCCTTAACTTGCTGTCCTCTAAGGAGGATAATGCTAGCTTTTGCAGTCTCTCCACATAGCTAAAGTCCCTGATCCCTGGCAGAAAAGCAAAAAATGCTGAAAATACTAAACAACCTGGCAGCGTTGCAGAGAGAGAATTGGATTTTATGTCTGAGGTCTGTGACCTTTTATCAGTTCTAACAATTGACTTTTGCACTCAAGCCCTGGAGAGTGGCAAGAACCCAGAGCTTTGCTGCCAACAGAGCCATGACTAACTCTCAAATTCCAAAAATCTCTCAGCGCCTTTAAAATTGTATCATTAATTTGGATTGTCTCTCATTCTTCCTATGAAAATGTGTCGCGTCAAACCACTGTGATACATTTTCATCTGCTATGCGCTTGTCCATCTTACCCATTTACGTTCTGAAGTTTGTCAATATCTTTCTCATTGCTGATGACACTAAACTTGGAAGCAATCTGTAAAATTATTCACTGCACATCCAGGTCCTGATTAGTCATTTGTATCAAAAAGCTGTGGTGCTAATACCGACTTTTGAGGTGGACCCTCAATGCCTTCCTGAAGCCCGAGAAGCAGTTGTTAGTATTCCCTCTGCTTTCTTTCCTTTAAACAATTTTGCACCATGATATCAGTGTTCCTGACTCTCATGAACTTTAATTTTTCTAACAAATCTATTATGTGGTACTTTGTTCTAGATCCTTTGCAAATTCACATACACAGTATCAACCAAACTAGCCTCAGCAGCCCTCTCCGTTACTTCAACAAGAAACTGATCAAGTTAGTCAACTTTACGAAATCTGTGCTCACTTTCATTTATCAGCTGTATTTTTCCAAATATCAAATAATTTTGTTCTGGATTATTGAATAGTGAGCAGGTTTGAACTACCCGATGTTTTTACAAGTGGAAATCATTCTGGGGTCAGTAGCTTGCTGGTGTCACAGGAGTAGCATATGCCTTGTTATGATGGGAGGTGTTCACTGTGTAGCACTTGAAAATTAAAGCTTTGTGCATTAAATATATCATCATTGTTAACCAGGGCTATGGTCAGTGAAATCCTCTAATGGCCGTAGAATATGAGGGATAATTTTGCATTTGAGCTGAATCATGATTTTGATCTCTGAGTGAATGCATTTGGGAGAATCTGGAATCTGAGCAAAATCACGAATGAAACTTTTCTGTGGTTAAAATACAAAGAAAAAAATCACTTGAAAAGAATATGCTATTTCTATTCAGAAAGGCAACACAAATTGTAGATCCACAGTGAAGGCAATTATTGTGATGGACAAGTTTACAATGTGAATTGAAAAGTTGGATAACCTCTTGGAGAATTGAACTTACCACATTAACTTACTGGAATTTTGCCTCAGCCATGAAGCAAGGTGGTCTTGTTTTTCTTTCCAACTGTAAAAGAAGAACCATAATTGATTCGCTAGCCAAGAATAAAGTAAGGTTCCTGTTTGCAATAATTGACTAAGCTCCACAACTGTCACCTTCACAGAGACTCAAGAGCTTTCAACACAGTATTCAGGGAACTCACTTACGTGTGATATTTCTTACTCGAACAGAATCTGGCAATAGAGCTCTGCAAAACCAAGACACATATTCAGTCACTTACTATTTCATTGTTCACATCATTCTATTTACGAAAGATGATGGACACACAAACAATTTATTTTTGATGGGGTTTCCTCATTTGGAGCACCTTTACTGATGGCTGGAGAGGACAATTCCAATTTGCAGGTTCTGCCACAGTTGTCACATATGATGCTACTAGATGCCTTTGGATATGTGACTGTCATCCACTGTATGGACGTGCCTAATCCTGTATTCTCAGCACTTTGTTGTATGGCTATAAAACATGATCAACTTTCAGCTATCAAGAGAAGAAACTCAATGATTTCCATCATTGCTATATGTGGTGCATTATGAATATATCCAAGTAGTCCCCTCAAACGCAAAACTCCTGCTTACAGCGTAGAGGAATACATAATGAAATTTATGTTTGGGCGCAATGCCTGCATTAATAATAACTGGGGTGTCACTGTGATTTTCACTGGTACAGGGTGAAATTCTCTTCATGTAGATAATTGAAAATTAATGATCAATCAGTTTTTTCCTGTGATGAAGCTGATACGCACCTTGTTTCTCACTGGATGATATTTTGTAGACTTGTGGGACTCAAAGGATAAATTGGTAATTCACAAAATGTTGATATATTAATGGGTTTTCATGAGCCCATAGTTCTGTGTAACTTGTCTGCAATTGCACCTATAAAGCTGAGACAAGAAGAATTGATGCAGCCCTATATTCTCGCCCAGTGTCAAAGGTGAGAACTTCTAGATGGCCACCGCGATCTGTCTTCACATGGGGGAAATCTTAGATCAACAGAGTCGAGACCCTGAATTGTTAATTTTTTTGGCATTGCCTATTCCACCCTCCCACATGCTGACTCCGGCTATACTTCCCACTGTATAATTAAAGACCTCATACACCCCAGGCATACTCATTTTTCCACTTTCTTCCGTCGGGAAAAAGATACAATAATCTGAGGTCACGTATCAACTGACTCAAGAACGGCTTTTTCCCTGCTGCCATCAGACTTTTGAATGGACCTACCTCTCTCAAAGTTGATCTTTGTCGACACCCTAGCTATGACTGTAACACTGTCTCCTTTCATTCTCTATGAACAGGATGCTTTGCCTGTTTAGCATGCAAGAAACACTGTATACTAATGTATGTGACAATAATAAATCAAATCAAAATTAAAAAAATTCTTTAAGACCATTTCTGCAAAGATATCTTATGTGTTTACCTTTAGCTTGTATTTGGGTGTGTGTGAATATTCCGGGGGGATTTTTAGGAAGAAATAGTTATACTTCCAGAGTACAATTGCGTTAGCCAGTTCTTGCAACTTGTTAAAGATAAGTTTAATTTTATAATAAACCATCATTGAGTTTATTGAAAGAAGCCTGATACAAGTCTCTTTTACTCAGGGTATCAATAGCTAAGGCAAACAATTGGCCATTTTGATGAGTAAATTGAACTTTAAATTAATGGTGTGGCATGCGGGGTAGTGGGGCTGGATAACATATTTACTCCTCCCATTCTGGTCATATTAAAGTAATTTATCATAAAGGGCACAGAGTCCATTGCCTGGGGAGGTAATTCTGGGGCAAAATTTATTGTAGTCCTCGAGTTTATAATTGTGGGATATTGTAGTTTGTAAACATTTGGACTTAATGTCAGTGTGACTGAAATGAAACATCTTAGTTTAATGTTATCTTTTATGTTGCTTGTTTATGCAAGGTATAGGAATACACATTTCAAATGTACTGGCTATCATATTGAACATTGTTTTATGTTAAAGGAAAGGAAGTTTAATATGCCAATGATAATTGAATGCAGGCTCAATCTGTCAAACATCATCTTTAATAGCACATTGTATGTGTTAATTGTCAGCCATTGCTGATTTTCAAAAGCCCCAACCAGAAATAGTGAATCAAACTGCACCATTCAGTTTCTAACATCATATGTATTCTGATTCTGCAATTGGGCAGAATTTGCTAAATTGCCCTGAGTGTTCTGAGAATTATACAACCAATTTAAGATTATCAATCGGGTGTACAATATATCTCCTTTAGGTATTCACATGCAGGTACCTATCCTCAGCAGGCAGACATTGGCTATACGTTGCACCTTTTTTGAATAAATTAAAACATGGGAGACCGTGCTATATTTACTAATGCATCAACCAATCAGTGCCCCTTTTCTCATGCAGAATATATCATTGTTCCCTTTGAAATTTGACATTCTTGCATTTGTCTGATGAGTGCAAAACGACAGTTTTGTCGCTTTTTTCATAATGCTGAAGTGCAAGTTATTGAGAAAGCTTTAAAAATCAAGTTTAGCGAAAGGTATGAGATGCTACATATTTCAGATTGTGCATAAAGTTGTATTTTGAACAAATCACAACTTCTTTTGAAAGGAAACTTGTACCAGCAAATTTCCTATCAACTAATAATAGATTGGAATTGATGGGAAAATGTGCCCCTTGAACGACTGATACAAAATTGTGTTGCAATCAAATTCATAGGATAGGAAATGTATAGTTAAAGGCATGGAAAATTATGGTGTAAGCTGACATCAGCGATTACTCCAAGTTGTTTTTGGGTTTCTGGTAAGGTTATGGAATTTGAGTTGATTAAAGGTTGTGGGCAGGCTCGTTTTAAAAACTTGTTACTGCTTTATTATAAAGAATTCTCTCACCAGTAGGTGGCAATAAATATCCATTGTTTTTATGCTTTGTGTTTATCGTATGAAATTGCAGGCAGGACCCTTGAACAAGGCTCAGAGTTCCCAGAGGAGGGGAATATGATGTTACTAGAGATGAAACAGCAATCTCTGTGTTGAGCATCAGGCAGGTCTATTCAGATAGTCCAAACAAAATAAATTACAAAAATAAAAATGAGATGAATTTCCAGGCAGACTGCAAATAAAAACAAAGCCTATTTATCAGTCAGTACGTAACTTAAGAGAAAAGATATTAGATTTATGAGACATTGAAGATTATGTTATTCGTCGTTTGGAGATACCAGTAGACTAAAATGTTAACGTGATGCCTATTTCCAAAATGAGTGCCAAAGTAGACATAAGCAATGACAATTTATTTACAAAATAATAGAAGCAAATTATATTAGAAGTGCCTTCTAGAATTAACTGTAGAATTAGTCTCTCTACTTCACTTTTTTCCTTTTAATACCAGTTTTAAAACTTATTTGATGAAGCTTTTGGTCATCTGATTTAACATTTCTGTGACTCAGTGTCATACTTTGCTTTATAATACTTCTGTGGAATGCTTTGGGGTGTTTCATTACCTTAAAGGTGCTATGTAAATATAAGTTGTTGTACAAAGAAAGTCATAGAGGTTTACAGCATAGCAACAGGACCTTCGGCCCAACTTGTCCGTGTTGCCCAATATTTTTAAAACACCCAAGCTAATCCCAATTGCCCACATTTGGCCCATATCCCTCTATACCCACCATACTCATGTAACTATCTAAGCGCTTTTTAAAAGACAAAATTGTACCCGGCTGTACTACTGCCTCTGGCAGCTTGTTCCAGACACTCACCACCTGTGTGAAAAAATTGCCCCTCTGGTCACTTTTGTATCTCTCCCCTCTCACCTTAAACCTATGCCCTCTAGTTCTAGACTCCCCTACATTTGGGAAAAGATAATGACTATCTATCTGATCTATGCCCCTCATTGTTTTATAGGCCTCTATAAGATCACCTCTCAGCCTCCTGTGCTCCAGAGAAAAAAGTCCCAGTCTATCCAACCTCTCTATAACGCAATCCATCAAGTCCTGGTAGCATCCTATAAATCTTTTCTGCACTCTTTCTAGTTTTATAATATCCTTTCTACAATAGGATGACCAGAATTGCGCACAGTATTCCAAGTGTGTCCTTACCAATGTCTTGTACAACTTCAACAAGACATTCCAACTCCTGTATTCAATGTTCTGACCGATGAAACCAAGCATGCTGAATGCCTTCTTCTTCACTCTGTCCACTTGAATTAGTGTTGCTAGATATCCTGAAAGCGTTTGAAGAATTTCCAGGTAAGAGACTACTAGTTAAGCTGGAAACAGTTGGGATTTTTGGAAATGGATTAAAACTTGGATGAACATTAGAAAATTGCCTCTTCTATTAGAGGAATAATATTATGGTGGTACGTAAATGGTGACTGTAATCTTCTAGGCAGCTTCATTGGGATGGCTGTTATTTCTAATTTATGTCAATGAGTTGAATGCAGAAAGTTAATGCAAGTTATTTAAATTTGGAATGTTACCAAATAAGGAGTTAGTTGATTCCAGAGAGACAACGTGGAATCGGCAAAGTGTCAATTACTAAGCACAGGAGAAAATGGGTAACGCCATCGTTATTGTTGAAATAGCTAAAAGATGAAGGTACCAAGAATGTGCTATGTACAGAATCAGATTTAAAGTAGAAGAACATTGAAATACTTTCAAAGGCAAGTCAAATTCAAATCGCAACGTGTTTTCATTAAATTATGTCTTAAATATCTAGTTCTAGTCAGAGAAATGCAAGGATGATATTTAGATCAGATTTAGTTTCATTTTCTAAGTAATTTTGATTAACGTTTGGTATGAGGGTAAGATTTACATGATTATGTGCTTGTGATTCATGAGACTATCATGATTTGTGACCTTTTAACAACCTGGGAGCAATGGCAGCTGTTTCTAAGTCTCCCAAAACCCAAGAAGGTGTTTTCTCAGGTGTGCTAGAAAGTACCCCTTTGCTTCTAAGAAGGAAAGCTGTGGTTTAAAGGAAATTGATAGCTGAATGTCAATGCAACCAGACTAGCAATCCCGAGAGCGAGACTATTGGAAACATGGATTCAAATTCCATCACGGCAGGAGGTGGAATTTAAATTCAATTAACAAACCTGGAATTGAAAAGCTAGCTTCAGTAAAAGTGACAATAAACATGTCATTACTTGTCATAAAAATCTATCTGGTTCACTTTTGGGAAGGAAATCTGCCACCTTTATCTAGTCTGGTCTATGTGTGACTCCAGACCTACAGTGTGGTTGACTCTTAATTACCCTCTGAAATGGAAAGCCACTAGGTTGTATCAAACCACCTCTAAGTCCACAAAAATGAACAAAGCCAGAGGGGTGACCCAACATCAACCTAGGCACCGGCATTGGCAAAACTAGCCCATTTGACCCTACAAAATCCTCCTTACAAACATCTGGGAGCTTAGGCCAAAATTGGGTGTGCTGCCCCACAGACTAGTCAAGGAACAACCTGTCACACTCACCAAATCATTCCTTAAAATGTCTCTGACACCGCCATCACCATCCATGGGTATGTCCTGATTGGACTGATCTACCAGAGGTGGTGGCACAGTGGCATACAGTTGGTTGGATTTATCCTAGTTGTTCTGACCCTATGTAGTTTGACTGCAATAGGTCAAACATGGGCAAGGAAAGCTCCTGGTGATTCATACCTACCACCTGTTCTCAGTTGATGAAGCAATACTACTTCATGTTGAAACCCACTGAGAGGGAGGGCACAGAATGTACTTTGGATGGAGGACTTCGGTGTCCATCAGGATGACATGGTACCATCATTCCTGACTGAGCTGGCCAGAATCTTAAAAACTAGACTGGATTTGCGGCAGGAGGTGAGGGAATGAACGAGAGGGAAAAATCTACTTGATCTCGTCTTCATCAATCTACCTACTACTGATTCATCTATCTAGGACAGTATTGGTAAAAATGACCACTGAACAATTCTTGTGGAGATGAGGTCCCATCTTCCTATTGTGGGTGCTCTCCACCTTGTGTGACGCTACCATTGTGTTGAATGGGATAGATTTCCAACTGGCAGCTCAAAATTGGACTTCCACGAGGTGCTGTGAGCCACTCTTGAGAGGGCAGTGGGGGTCTTGATTTCATGTCTCATCCAAAATTCTCCACTGGTTTAAATCTCACCCAGCACAAGGGAAGATAGTTTGTGGTTTTTGGTGGTCAATCAATTTTGGGGACTGGGTTACGAGGAGAGGTTGAAGAAACTGGGACTATTCTCCTTGGAAAGACGGAGATTGAGAGGGGACATGATAGAAGTATATAAGATACTGAAGGGAATAGATAGAGTTAATAGTGAGAGACTGCTCCCTAGACTGGGTACGAACACGAGAGGTCATCATTTAAGGGTGAGGGGGGAGAGGTATAATTTGGAGGTGAGAAGAAGGTTCTTTACACAGAGAGTTGTGGGGGTCTGGAATGCGCTACCGAGTAGGGTGGTGGAGGCAGGAACGTTGGACTCGTTTAAGATGCAGTTAGATAGGCACATGAGTGAAACGAGAATGGAGGGATATGGTAGGGGCTATTAAATAAGGTTAAACCTCGGGAGACACCAGAAAGGCAGGCTGTAAGATTAATATTTTTGTCTTTATTCCACAGGTGGAGGTCCACCTTGTGTCAAACGAGGGGCATGCACACGGCGGGTCGTGCGTGGGCTGTTCTTGGAAGTTCCAGGAGTGGCCTAGTACTTCATGTCGGTGTGTGTGCTTGATCCTGGACCGGTAGACGGGCGCCGCAACAGCTCAGTGACTAGCACTGCTGGCTGTGCAGACACATGGATTTGGGCCTGTGTCTGTGGGAGTTTGCGCATTCTCCCTGTGGTTGCGTGGGTTTCCTCCAGGCGCTCCGGTTTCCTCCCACACCCCAAAGATGTGCTCTTAGGCTAATCGGTTTTTACCAAATTGACACTATTTCTTCCCTGAATCTGACTGAGTAGGGTTCCATTCGTAGACATGCAGGGTAGAATAGGTGTAGGGTGATGCGGCGGCGCGGGCTCGTTGGGCCGAAGGGCCTGTTTCCCGTGCTGGGTTGTTCTTTGTTCTTTATCATCTCAGTCCCAGGACATCACTGTACAAGTTCTTAAGGGTGATGTCTTAGGCCCAACCATCTTCAGCTGCTTTATCAATGATCTTTCCTCCATCATAAGGTCTGAAGTGGGTATGTTTGCTGATAATTGCATAATGTTCAGCATCATTCATGACTCCTCAGACACTGAAGCAGTCCTTGTCCACGTGCAGCAAGACCTGGATAACATTCAGACTTGAGCTGATAAGAGGCAAGTAAAATTCCTGCAACACAAGTGTCACGCAATGACCATCTCCAACCATGTCCCCTTGATATTTAATGACACTGTCATTGCTGAATCCCCCATCTAGATGACGAAAGGCAGCAGATGCATGGGTACATTACCACCTGTGAGTTCCCCTCAAAACCGCATACCATTCTGATTTGGAACTATCTTGCTGCCCCTGACTGGTGTTGGGTCAAAATGCTAGAATCTGCTCCAAAACAGCACTGTGGGTGTACCTAAACCACATGGACTGTGGCAGTTTACTATCACATTTTCAAGGATATTCAGAATGGGCAGTAAGACTACTGATCTAGCCACAAGTCCCATGAAATAATAAAAACAAGACTGTATAACAAATAAAATTGGTTATTTTCGTTAACAGTAAAGGTAGAAAGGGGCAAACTTTGTTTAGTAGTTATGTTGCCTATGGAAAGAAAGTGGTGTCATCTGAAGAAGAGTTGTGTGGACTTGAAATGTTAACTCTATACCTCTCTCCATAGGTGCTGCCAAACCTGCTGAGTTTTCCAACCTTTCCTGCCTATATTTCAGGTTTTGAGCCCTTGCAGTATTTTGCTTTTATTTTAGTGGTTTTTTTAAATTCATTTGTGGGACATGGGTGTCTCTGGCTGGCCAGCATTTATTGCCCATTCCTAGTTGCTTGAAGGTTGGCTCTGGAGTCAGTGTAGGCCAGACCTGGTCAGGGTGGCACATCTCCTTCCCTAAAGGACATTAGTGAGCCAAATGAGCTTTTCTGACAATTGACAGTCATTTCATCGTTATTAGTAGATTCTTAATTCCAGATTTTTAAAAAAATTTAAATTCCACCATCTGCCGGGGTGGATTTGAACCTGGATTCCCAGAACATTAGCTGACTTTCTGGATTAATTAGCTAGTGACTATGCCACTGGGCCATGGCCTAATGTTTTGACTTTGGTCCTTGAAACTGTAAAAGCTGTTGTAAAATATGAAATCTGAATGAGCTATCGTTCCAGCTAGTAACTAGAAATTCAAATTTATTTTAAAACCATTAATAGTCTCTGTGAGATCGTATCACATTTGTGTGTTTAAAATCTTTTGGCAGTGAAGTTTTCATGATGTCTTTTAAACTTTATTAAAGTAAGGAAAAATTGGCTTCATTTGACATTCATCACTTTTTCCAACAAATTACCTTCTCAGTAGAACTTGTCAGCATAGTCTGCAAAAGATTTTTAAAATTGTGTGCTATTTTTGAGAATTTTTAAAAATATCTTTTGCCTATTCACACACCACATGCAAATATTTAAAATGTTATTTCTTGTGTAGCGGTTAATAACAGCAACACTGAGATGAAAGTAAGTGGATAGCACCAAATAAGCTTCTAGGTAACCAGCGCAGATGTATTTTAAGTGTATCATTATCTCCTGTGCTCTGAAGTGCATTTTGAATCATTGACAATGTCATTGAGTTTGATGTGGAGAACACTAAAGAGACATGAGTAATACATCTTCTGATTACCAAATAAATGCTTTGGGCTATAAAAAGGCTAGTACATTCTGAGTATTTGGCACATGATTCCAAAATCAGGTTTTGAAAATTTAGAAGGGCTTTGATTTTCCAGAACTGTAAATTATATTTTAGAAAATATGAAAAATATTCTGACTTCACTGAGAAAAACACGAGATTCATTGGTTTAGAGGCAGATTAAAATTGTGCAGTATGTTTTTAAAAAATTAACTAACTTTTTTCCTCAACTGCTCTGCTGCCTACCAAGGAAGTCATCATAAAATGTGGTTTCTAGTTTTAAAACACTTTAGAATGGCAGAGTTTACTTAGCTTATATTTGCATTTTGGGTGGTGTTTTCTAAGTCTGTTCATATTGGGAAAAAAAATTTATCTGCTTTTGGGAAACTATGCTTTAAACATTGATAAATATTTGTTGGAACGATTATTTTCCCTATTATTTGAGCTTCAGTGAAGCACAAACCACTTTACAAACAGGAAAATAATCTGAAATATTACATGTTTAGATAATTTGTGTGCTGAATGATTGTGATTTTGCCTTGCATCAGTGTTATGATAGTGTCCAAGCTTGCTAAGCCAGTTGAAGTATCTTAGATGTATGAATTGGAAGTGAACAAGTGGACTCATCTGTTATTTTCTTGAAAAATTTCACCAACAACTAGAGGCCAATGAGCAGAGTTTACGTCTTTAAGCACAGTCCTTTATTTAGATTGATTAAAGTGAGCATTGCAGTTTCTGGCTTCGCCGTTTTGCCATTAAAAATTATACAGGTGTCCAGGACAAAGCAGCAAGCAAACATTCATCATTCTACTGCCAGCGAGCAGTGGCAGCAGCTTGAACCATCTACAAGACGCATGCACTGCAGGAACTCACCAAGGCTCCTTAAGCAGCAACTTCCAAATACACGACCACTACCATCTAGGACAAGAGCAGCAGATAACTAGGAACACTGCCACCTGGAAGTCCCTCTCTATCACTCACCATCCTGACTTGTAAATACATTGCCATTTCTTTACTGTCACTGGATTAAAATCCTGGAATGCCCTCCCTAACAGCACTGTGGGTGTACCTACATCTTAGCGCTTCAAGAAGGCAGCTCAACACCTCACCTTCTCAAGGGCAGCTATGGGTGGGCAATAAATGCTGGCTTAGCCAGTGATGCCTACATCCAGTAAATGAAATAAAAAACTGTTACAGTTAATATTAAGGCTGCATTCATATTGCAGGTTTAGTGCACATATATTTAAATTTATACCTGTGCTAAATTTTAAAAGAAACTTTAGTCCCTATGTGCGGTAGCACAGTGGTTAGCGCAAGGGATCTGCGTTCAGTTCTCAGCTTGGGTCACTGTCTGTGTGGAGTTTGCACGCTTTCCCCGTGTCTGTGTAGGGGAATTTCACAGTAACTTTATTGCAGTGTTAATGTAATACTTACTTGTGTCTAATAAATAAATTTTAAATTGTACTATACAAATTTTTAGATATTTAAACGCAAGGTGACATAAAGCAGAGTAAGACTCCTTCCTCGGGAATTTCATTCTACTTTATTCTGGTATCACTTCTGGCCGTGACTCTAGATTCAACCTATATTTACAAAAGGACTGTCGTGCCAGTGTGCTACCATGTAATGTGGATTAAGACTACTGAAAGTACGCATGCTGAAATACCATTTATAAATTCTGGTACTAATCGTTTGCAGCAATACAGAAGAATAATTTTCGAACATCAAGTATAGGCGCACATTGATCTGATTTAAAATATAAATAGCAAATCTAATCAGTGCTGTGTACTATGTATGGAATTCTGTTGCATGCTGATTTGAAAGTTGAATGTATTCAATAGTTATGGTCATTTAAAAGTAACATGCTGAATAACTTAAAGGGTTTCTATTTTTTCTTTGTTTCACTTTAATCCCTATTAATATTGCATTCATGTTAGTTATTTGTTGCTCCCTTTTGGCAAATTGTTAATCTTATTGAGTGTTAAAGAATGATCAGCTGGAACAAAGGAGCCAATTCTGTCCTTTTGTGTTCTTGAAGCTAAAATAGGTTTCTGAATGAGTTTGCATGCAATTTTATGATTTAAAAAAAAGTTTTGAACAATTGTGTTTGATTAAACATTATTTAATTACACTTCTGACATTTTAATGCTTCCAAGTAGTTATTCAGTTGCAGTCATAAAATATTGCTTTATCTTAGGAAAAGAACGAGTGTTCAATACTCCTCTCTGTGAGCAAGGTATTGTGGGATTTGGAATTGGTGTAGCAGTTGCAGGAGCCACAGCCATTGCAGAAATACAGTTTGCAGATTACATCTTTCCAGCCTTTGATCAGGTATGTAATTGCTATCATAGTGTCAATTACTGAATTTCTGTAGATTTAGTAACTTTCTCCCTCTTTCAACACTCTGCTTTTCACAATCTGTTAACCATATTACTTTTTTAAAGTATGCTGAATAGACATTATAATAACTGTCAAGCCCAGTAAAGACATGTCATATACATAACTTTAGAACTGGATTATAGTTTGAATTTTCTGAATTGCCATTTATTTTAGGAATTGATGCTAAAGGGCTACTAAAGCGGCTGCAGAGTGCCAGGTGACTTTTAGAATTTCTGCACAGACTCAGAATGAGTTCAAATACCTGGAAAATTCCTAATTGAATGACCATGGATGAGGCGCCTTCCTTGAATGGACATACAAAAACAAAACCACTTCTTGAATTCACACCTCCTATTGTTTGGGGACTTACAAAAACCTAACATCTATGGACTCCCAGACCCTGTGTCCGAGCTTGAAACATAACAAAGAAAACAGTAGTTTTATTTACCATTAGTAATTGTAAATGGCCATCATTCAACCCCCATTGTATAGCAATGACTTGTAACTTTAAATCATTCTGGGTGGACAATAGAAGTAGTTATCATGTGGTCACATGATTGAAATTGGTTGCAGATAATGAATATTGTTAACCCAAAAACTAGCGAGAAGCTAGTCAGTCTACAAACAACACAGCAGCAGCAAAGGCAGCAACATTTATCTCTTAAATCGCTTCTTGGCCTTTTGGCTAATAAGATCAAGTGTAGTTTTGTTGTCCTGCACTCGGTAGAAGTCATGAGGTCATACAGGCTTCATTTGAAGCAATTTTTTAAAGTTGCACGTAGGCCTTTTGGCTAAGATGCAAATGAGATTAAGCTCGGAAGAGGTGCGATCAGCTTGGATCATATAGATCAAGCCAAGACTGGAAGTGGTGGGCCTGTTTTGTCAGTTTGGATCTGGAATATCTCACTTGCTGAGATTTTGAATGAGACTTTGATTGGATTGAATTGGATATAAACAAAAAGAAATCTATTCCTTAAATAGAGATGAAAGTTGTAAGGTCTTAAGCGTAGTCTTTTTTAAGCCCACCAGAACAGAAAACTAACCGACTTAGTAGTAAGACTATAAGCAACTAACTTCATGACCTGGTTTGAAGGAGTCCTACAACAACTTTGGTATATGACTTTGGTCATTGAGTTCACCTAGTTACACTCCATGAGTGGAACAGAGCCTATTCTTTACCAGACCTGCGTTGAGACGAGCCAGTTACGTGACTTACAAACTATTCCTTTTGTTTATACCTTGCAAAAGTGCGCTATCTTCTTTAGCTGAATTTTCAAGTGTCTGTGGATGGTTAGTGAATGACGTAGTGTTAGATTTTCACAGTGAATGTGTGAATAAGTAATCTTTATTTAAAGCCATAAAAGCATGCTGCTAATTACTCAAACACTCACTTCTTTCTTTTCAAAAACGTGGGAACAGGATCTTAGTTCTACATAAGAACATAAGAAATAGGAGCAGGAGTAGGCCATCCAGCCCTTCGAGCCTGCCCCGCCATTCAATAAGATCATGGCTGATCTGTCGCTGCTCAGTTCCACTTTCCCGCCCTCTCCCCATAACCCTTAATCCCCTCTCCTATCAAAAACCCATCAACCCGCTTCTTAAAAATATTTAGCGAGGCAGCCTCCACCACTTCAACGGGCAGAGAATTCCAGGGATTCACCACCCTTTGAGTGAAGAAGTTCCTCCTCAACTCCGTTCTAAACCGCCCCCCTTTTATCTTGAGGCTGTGCCCCCTAGTCCTACTGTCTTTTTTGAGCGGGAAGAGTCTTTCCACCTCTATCCTATCCATCCCATTCATCATCTTATACGTCTCAATGAGATCTCCCCTCATTCTTCTAAACTCTGAGTACAAGCCCAGTTTATTCAGCCTCTCCTCATAGCTCAACCCCCTCAACTCCGGTATCAGCCTAGTAAACCTCCTCTGCACTCCCTCCAAGGCCAAAATATCTTTGCGCAGGTGCGGCGCCCAAAACTGCACACAGTACTCCAGCTGCGGCCTCACCAATGCCCTATACAGCTGCAGCAAGACCTCCCTACTTTTATATTCAATCCCCCTCGCTATGAAGGCCAGTATCCCATTCGCCTTCCTGACCACCTGCTGCACCTGCAAGCTGGGTTTTTGCGACTCATGCACAAGGATCCCGAGGTCCCTCTGCACCGTCGCCTGCTGCAGTTTTTCGCCCCGTAAGTAATAGTCCTTCCTACCATTCTTCCTACCAAAGTGGACCACCTCACACTTGCCAACATTAAATTCCATTTGCCATTTCCTGGCCCATTCGCCCAGCCTATCTAGATCCTTCTGTAGACTCTCCACACCCTCCGCACAATTTGCCGTTCCCCCAATCTTGGTGTCATCAGCAAATTTCGACACTCTACACTGGGTTCCCTCCTCCAGATCATCTATATAAATGGTAAATAGCTGAGGCCCCAGCACCGACCCCTGGGGCACTCCACTAGTCACCATCCGCCAATCCGAATAGCACCCATTGACCCCAACTCTCTGCCACCTCATCTGTGTCTATAATAGTAACATTTAATGAAATTTCTGTCTGTTCTGGTGACTTTCCAGCTGCATAATGAAACTGTTCTTTCACAAAGCTGTGAATATGCTGAGAAGGGGCACTGGAAACCAGATTCTGGGATAAACTCATAAACATGCTTATGCTCAGCCATATTTGGGTAAAAATATATTTTGTGAAAAGTTTCTTCCTTTCTTCAGTCATGTATTTCCATTATACCTCTTGCGCTTTGGACCTACCTCTGTTCTTGACAATTTCCAATTGCTTGTGTTTGGTTTAGAAATAAGTATTCAAGATTTGGTCACTTCTGTTTGTTTCAGTTCTTCACTTTGTGCAGCAATTGAGGTTTATTAAAAAAGTAAAACCGCTGCAACTGCTTTATGGTTTCCTGCATGACTTTTAATGGTGCATTACATTGTTTAAAAACAAATGTAATTTTCAGAATATTACAAAATTCTCATAGAATAGGCAGACAAAGTATCTGTCCGTGGACACATCCTTTTCTGTCTGTAGCAAAACACTTGTTAGCTATCTATCCCTAATTGCCGATGAGAAGGTGGTGGTGAGCCATCACCGTGATCCAGTGTCGCGTATGTGATTCAGGTACACTCTTAGTCCTTTCGGGGGATGGGGGTGGGTGGGGGGAGCAGTTCCAACATTTTGACTTCCTGACTTAGAAACAATGGCAATACAGTACCAAGTCAGGATGGTGTGAGTCATGGAGTGGAACTTGTAGGTGGGTTTTTTTGTGCATTCCAATCAAGCAAACTGCTTTGTCGTGGATGGTTTTGAGTTAAGTGTGCTTGGCGCTGCACTCATCCAAGCAACTGGAGAATTTTCCATCATACTTCTGACTTGTGCCTTGTAGATGGTGGACAGGCTTTTGGGAGTCAGGAGGTGAGTTATTCTCTGCAGAATTCCAGCCTCCGACCTGCTCTTGTAGCCTCAGCGTTTATATGGCTGGTTCATTTCAGTGTCTTGTCAATGGGAAGTCCAAGATGTTAAAAATGAGGGATTAAATGATAGTGCCGTTGTATGGCTGAGGAAAATAGATTCTTGCTTGTTCTAGATGGTTATTGCCTGATGTTGCTTGTGTTGCACAAATGATACCTTCCACTTAGCCCAAGCGTGACTGTTGATACTGGCCTTCCTGTATCAGCATCTGCGTGATCAAGAATAGCACTGAACATTAGAATCTAGATCCATAGAATGCCTAAAGTGCAGAAGGAGGCCATTCAGCCTATCGAGTCTGCACTGACACTCTGACAGAGTATCTTACCCAAAGTATCTTTACCTCCCGCTCTATCCCTATAACTCCACGCATTTACCATGGCTAATCCACCTAACCTACACATCTTTGGACTGTGGGAGGAAACCCATGCAGACTCAGGGAGAACGCACAAACTTCAAACTGACAGTCACCAAAGACCAGAATTGAATCCAGGCCCATGACGCTGTAAGGCAGGAGTGCTAACCACTGTGCTGCCCTCTTGTGCAGTCATCAAGTGAATAGGCCCACTTCTGATATTATGATGGAAGGATGGTCATTGATAAACCAGTTGAAGAGGGTTGGGCCGAGGACATAGCCCGAGGAACTCCTGAGATTGATGTTAACCTCCACCAATTGCAGTTATCCTCCTTAGCATTAGATTTTACTCTCAGCAGTGATGAATTTTCATTCTGATTCCCAATGATTCCAGTTTCAGGGTTTTTTGATCTCACACTCGGTCAAGACCTGTCACTCACAACTCTGGACCACATTTGGACCAAGGCTGCAATGAGGTCAGGAGTTGAGTGGCCCTGGTGCAACTGAAAATAAGCACCTTTCAGTAGGTTATTGTCCAATTGCATTGTTGATGACACTTCCATCACTTTGCTGATAATCGGCAATAATTGACCGGCTTGGATTTTTCCTGCTTTTTAATGAATAGGACAAATCTGGACAATTTTCCACATTGCTGGGTAGATGCCAGTATTGTTGGAATAACTAGAGGGTTTCTCACCAGTTTTGAGTAAGTGAATGTGAATATGGGATTTATTTCTAAAATAGCAGACACTGCTGCAGCCTTATCAGGGATGAAAGTACGTTGCGAATCTCTGATTTTTCATGCAATTGTGGATGCTGGACATCTTCTGTCCTTTAATTTTGGTCTTCCATGTGCTTCCATGTTCCATGTCTTGATCACCCTGCGTGGTAACTTCTGTTTCCTATCTTATTCGCACATATGACTAATTTCAGGCTCTTGAACTAGCTTTAGATCTACACCTGGACCTGGTGCATATCTATGATTGGAGCCTCACTGAGACCTGGATCCTTATTATTTCCTCTATTCCTGTTGGTTAATACTGATTTTCCCAAAGAACTTTAAATGGACTTATAGGCATTTAGATGGTTTGTGGCTGCCAAGGCAACAGTAACATTTATATTTATGACTCTGGGACTGTGAACTTGGTTGCGTGGCCTGCTGAAATCTGGTGAACTTCCGAGCTGACTCAGGAACATAACTCCCTTGTAATCTACAACTATTACTTTCTGTCATTTCCATTGCTGTGGCCTAATTACAAACTTCCTTCTACGTCAGCTCATGCTTTTACTCAAAAGCTAATCCTGAATTTTCGTGTCCTTCGGGTCACTTATGAAAGTATCTCTAAGGATGATTGCTGAGTCCTTGCCATACCCACAGTGATGAAAGAGTTAAGAACATAGAACACTACAGCACAAACAGGCCCTTCGGCCCACAAGTTGCGCCGATCACATCATCACCTACCAACCTACAGACCTATCTATAACCCTCAATCTCATTAAACCCCATATACTCATCCAGAAGTCTTTTAAAAGACCCCAGCGAGTTCGCCTCCACCACCACTGACGGCAGCCGATTCCATTCACTCACCACCCTCTGAGTGAAAAACTTACCCCTAACATCACTTCTGAACCTCCCTCCCCGCACCTTAAATCTGTGTCCTCTCGTAGCGACCATTTCAAACCGGGGAAATAGCCTCTGAGAGTCCACCCTATCTATTCCTCTCAACATTTTGTAAACTTCTATCAGGTTCTTTAACTCAAGAATGTAATATGTAATAATCTTACTTGACACCTACCTCCTTTGTTGGAATGCAACTTTCAGTGCAGCTGCATTCTTAGTCATGCTATTATAAGTCCAGAATCTGATTAATTTCACATTCCGTTTTACTGGGATCTCGTGGGCAACACTAGCTCAATACTATATCAAAAGTCTGGCCCCATCATGGTGAGGAAAATATTTACTTTATCCTCATCTTTTGTTTTATTCACTTCCATCTCATTGTAAAAGTTTTGATCGTGATTATATTAGTCCTCTTTTGTTGAGTTGAATTCCCCCCTTTTCCCCAAATATACCTTCAGTGTATTTTTTCCTATTTGTTTATGTACCATATTGATTCATTGAACTCTGTTTGGACATGGCATGTACAAGGGGCAACATATCGAACTGTTCAAACGTCTTCACAGTCAACTTTGAGTTCCAAAAATATGTCACAATGCTGATTAGTCCTCACTTTCATAAAATGTAAAAAAAAATTCCATTCTAGCATTTTCAATATTTTTCAGTTGTGAACTGCACTGAGAAAAACATACATTTAGAATCACTGCAAACAGTGATTGCTGAACTAATTGTATTTACACATCCCCAGCAGAGAGAGCAGCTGTAATATGCAATAAAAGAGATGTAGAACCACAAGGTGAATACGCTGTGAAGTTTAAAATTTGGCATTGTTTAAGATTCCCGTACTAGAGGCAACAGCTTCTTTGGATCAATCCCATTTGAAATCCCTTAGTGTTTAAGACCCTATGATCAGATCATCTCTCAGTTTTCTGAACTCAAGGAAATACAATCAAGTTAATGTGGCCTGTCCTCTGAACTTAACCCTTTTAACCCTTTGTGCCATTGTGGTAAATCCACATTGTATCACCTTTATTTCCAGTATATCTTTCCAAAGTTTTGATACCTAGCTTTATTGTACCCTGATTCCAAATCTAATTTGAGAACATAGTTGAACATCGTCATCTTAAGAATTGCTTTTCTGCAATGACTTGACATCCTAAGAACCAATCGTTTTGAGAAAAACAAAGGCAGGGGTAAAATAAAACGTAACCTAATGTAAATTTTAATTTTTCTAAGCGCATAAAAAATTCTGAATTATTGTAACCGTACAATGCTCAATTTCTGCACAATTGTACTCTTTCTTAAAATAAGAACATAAGAACATAAGAAATAGGAACAGGAGTAGGCCATCCAGCCCTTCGAGCCTGCCCCGCCATTCAATAAGATCATGGCTGATCTGTCGTGTCTCAGTTCCACATTCCCGCCCTCTCCCCATTAATCCCCTCGCTTATCAAAAACCCATCAACCCGCGTCTCAAAAATATTTAGCGAGTCAGCCTCCACCACCTCAACGGACAGAGAATTCCAGAGATTCACCACCCTTTGAGTGAAGAAGTTCCTCCTCAACTCCGTTCTAAACCGCCCCCCTTTTATCTTGAGGCTGTGCCCCCTAGTCCTACTGTCCTTTCTGAGCAGGAAGAGCCTCTCCACTTCTATCCTGTCCATCCCATTCATCATCTTATATGTCTCAATGAGATCTCCCCTCATTCTTCTAAACTCTAACGAGTACAAGCCTAGTTTATTCAGCCTCTCCTCATAGCTCAACCCCCTCAACTCCGGCATCAGCCTAGTAAACCTCCTCTGCACTCCCTCCAAGGCCAAAATATCCTTGCGTAAGTGTGGCGACCAAAACTGCACATAGTACTCCAGCTGCGGCCTCACCAATGCCCTATACAGCTGCAGCAAGACCTCCCTACTTTTATATTCAATCCCCTTCGCTATGAAGGCCAGCATCCCATTGGCCTTCCTGACCACCTGCTGCACCTGCAAGCTGGGTTTTTGCGACTCATGCACAAAGACCCCGAGGTCCCTCTGCACCGTCGCCTGCTGCAGTTTTTCGCCCCGTAAGTAATAGTCCTTCCTACCATTATTCCTACCAAAGTGGACCACCTCACACTTGCCAACATTAAATTCCATTTGCCATTTCCTGGCCCATTCGCCCAGCCTATCTAGATCCTTCTGCAGACTCTCCACACCCTCCGCGCAATTTGCCGTTCCACCAATCTTGGTGTCATCAGCAAATTTCGACACCATACACTCGGTTCCCACCTCCAGATCATCTATATAAATGGTAAATAGCCGAGGCCCCAGCACCGACCCCTGGGGCACTCCACTAATCACCATCCGCCAATCCGAATAGCACCCATTGACCCCAACTCTCTGTCTCCTATTTGACAACCAATCCTCTATCCACGCTAACTCCATGCCCCCTTACCTTCTGCAATAACCTCTTGTGAGGTACCTTGCCAAAGGCCTTTTGAAAATCAAGAAAGACCACATCCACCGGGTCTCCTCTATCCACCGCCCTAGACACATCCTCATAGAACTCCAATAAATTTGTCAGACACGACTTCCCCTTAATGAAATAGTAAATGTAGAACCAATTCACTGACATCTCTGATCTAGTCTCAATCTTTTCTCTTACAATTTATTTTTTTAAACATGCTGTACTACATGACATTTGTTTTGCCCCTGTTTTGTAGATTTAGATTCTGTTTAACTTAATTTGGAGCAGGAATTGTTTGATGAAACAAGGCCAAGTCCATCTAGTTTTCATTTTACAATTCTGGTACTTGCATGATACAATGATAATTGCGTTTTTGACTAATTGTAGCAATCAGTCTCTATCAATTAATCTGTTACAGGCTTGTATATAACATGAGGAAAATCCTAATGGTGGAAAGCTTTGGGAACTTAGCTCCACAGTTACCGTCAAACATGTTACTCGTCACACGTCATGTGCCAAACCATTCATATACTGTATTTCAAAATGTTATTTTCTGAACAAAACCTTGTTTCTCCCATCTTCCTCCCTAATCTATTTCTTCTATATTTTCTATTTTATGAAACAGTAGGACAAATGTGCAGAAATTCGGCATTGTTACAGTTCCAGTAACTCGGAAGTCTTTTTGTGATGCGCTTATAAAAATTAAAATTTACATTAGGTTACCTTTTATTTTACCCCCGCCTTTGTTTTTCTCAGAATTGAGGGCTTTCACTTACCATTGAGTCCTGTAATTTAACATTAGTTGTAGAATTGATAAATTGCTGATTATTCTGTATTGAATTTTTTAAGCCATTTTAATGTGAGAAGGCTTCCATTTCTTTATTGCACATGTATAAACACCAATACATTCTAGAAAAGATTTACTAAAACATCGAAATTAAACTGTAGTTTTCACTTTGTTCTAATTTATTTTCAGATTGTTAATGAAGCTGCTAAATATCGCTATCGATCTGGTAATTTATTTGACTGTGGAAGTTTAACAATTCGAGCACCTTGGGGGTGTGTTGGTCATGGATCGCTCTATCATTCTCAGAGCCCTGAGGCTTTCTTTTCTCATATTCCTGGAGTTAAGGTGAGCATCCCGGGGCAGCATAATTTTCATTTTTGTAAATCAACTAGTTCAAATGAGTTTACATTTTCAAGCTGGTTAGCAGATAGGAAGCAAAGTGTTGGAATAACTGGGTCTTTTTCTAATTGGCAGTCAATGACTAGTGGGGTTCTGCAGGGATCTGTGCTAGGATCCCAACTGTTCACATTATATATTCATTATATGATTTGCAAGAGGGAACTTAATGTATTATCTCCAAATTTGCAGAGGATACGAAGTTGGGTCGGTGGGAGGTAAACTGTGAGGAGGATGCAGAGATGCTTCAGCGTGTTTTGGACAGGCTGAATGTGTGGGCATCTGCATAGCAGATGCAGTATAGTGTGGATAAATGTGAGGTTATCCACTTTGGTAGCAATAATATAAAGACAGATTATTACTTGCATGGGTGTAAATTGAGAAAGGTGGATACTCAATGAGACCTTGGAGTCCTCAGGCATACGTCGCTGAAAGTATGTGCACAAAGAAGACAAGTGATATGTTGGCCTTCATAGTGAAAGGATTTGAATATAGGGATAGGAATATTTTGCTGCAATTGCATAGGGCGTTGCTGAGGTCCCATCTGGAGTATTGTGTGCAGTTTTGGTGTCCTTATCTGAGAAAGGATGTCCTTGCTATAGAGGGAGTACAGCGAAGGTTTACCAGGCTGATTCCTGGGATGTCATATGCGGAGAGACTAAGTCGGTTAGGACTATATTCACTGGAGTTTAGCAGAGTGAGAGCAGTTATCACGGAAACTTATAAAATTCTAACGGGTTTTACAGTGTAGATTCAGAAAGAATATTCCCAGTGGCGGGGGGAAATGCAGAACTAGGGGTCATGATTTGAGGATAAATGGTAAACCTTTTAGAACTGAGGTGAGGAGGAATTTCTTCACCCAGAGGGTGAATGTGTGGAATTCACTACCACGGAATGCAGTTAAGGCCAAAACATTTTCTGATTTCAAGAAGAAATTAGATTATGGGGCTATAAAGGGATCAAGAGATATGGGGGGGAAGGTGGTCAGGATCAAAATGAATGGCGGAGCAGACTTGAAGAACCAAATGGCCTACTCTGCTTCTAGTTTCTATGTAACTCATAAATCCAGATCCAAAGCAAAATCATTGTACAATTTTGATTTGATTTATTATTGTCACATATGTTAACATACAATGAAAAGAATTGTTCTTGCATGCTATACAGACAAAACATACCGTTCATAGAGAAGAAAACGAGAGAGTGCAGAATGTAATGTTACAGTCATAGCTAAGGTGTAAAGAATTAGCAACTTAATGCAAGGTAGGTCCATTCAAAAATCTGACAGCAGCAGGGAAGAAGCTGTTCTTGAATTGGTTGGTACGTGACCTGAGACTTTTATATCTTTTTTCCCGAAGGAAAAAGTGGAAGAGAGAATGTCCGGGGTGCGTGGGGTCCTTAATTATGCTGCTTTGCCACAGCAGCAGGAAATATAGACAGAGTCAATGGATGGGAGGCTGGTTTGCATGATGGATTGGGCTACATTCACGACCTTTTGTAGTTCCTTGCAGTCTTGGGCAGAGCAGGAGACGTACCAAGCTGTGATACAACCGGCAAGAATGCTTTCTATGGCGCATCTGTAAAAGTTGATGAGAGCTGTAGCTGACATATCAAATTTCCTTAGTCTTTTGAGAAAGCAGAAGAGTTTTAGGAGAGTGTAGAGAAATGGAAGGTGGCAGTACGGTCCATCTAGTTTTAATATTACAACTCTGGCATGATACAATGATGATTAAGCTTTTGACTGATTGTAGCAATCATTCTATCAATTAATCTACCCCAGATTTGTATATAACATGAAGAAAAACGTAATGGTAGAAATCTTTGGGAACTTAGGTCCAGGCATGCTACTCTCATCGCATGTCATGTGTCAAGCCATTCATAGACCGTATTTCAAAATGTCATTTTCTGAGCGAAACGTATTAATGCTTCTGTTTCTCCCATTGTCTTCCCTGATCTATTTCTTCTATTTGCACATTCAGTTGAGGATTTAGTTCAAGGTTTGACCCTGAAATAAGTACAGAATGATTTTCGTGGATTCTGGACAGGCTGCCCAGGACCTTTTAGAGAGTGTGATACCTGCACTGTACAGTCACAATGTAATTTCAGGATTTTGACCTGGTGATGTTAAAGAAGCAGCCACATATTTCCAAGTCAGGATGGTGTGTCACTTGGAGAGGAACATGCAGATGGTTGCATTCCCAGACATCTGTTGGCCTTGTCTTTTGGGAGGTGGCTTGGGAGTTGCTGCTGAAGAAGCCTCAGCGAGTTGATGGAGTGCATCTTGTAGTCAGGGTGCACTGGTGTTGGAGGGATGGAATGTTGAAGGTAGTGAAAAGGGTGCCATTCAAGTGGGCTGTTTAATCAGGATAGTGTTGAGCTTCTTGAATGTTTTTGGAGATTCAGGGCCTGATTTTACCATCAAGTTGCGCCGATATTTGGGCACGAAAACTTGGTAAAGTTGTACATGAGACGAGTAGCGTGATCCGCACCCAACTCCGCTCCAGTTCCCCCTTTACCAAGGCCCGAAAATGGCCGCGATCGGGACTGTGCCCAAAATGGGCATGGTGGCCATTTAAATGTATTTGCATGCATTTATACTGACTTAATGGGCTGCATGCCCAACCTTACCAGCATTTCCTCCTTTCCTATCTTGTTCGCTCATCCAGATTTGGCGCGAAATAGACATGCTCTACAAAAATCCAATTCGGGCGCTTCAGCTTGTGAGGAGGTAAGTACCGAGCATCCGATGGCTCTCCGCTTGAGATTGGTGTGAGAGGGGTGGAAGGTGAGAGGGGTGGAAGGTGAGTCGGACAGCTGTCTGCTTGTGATCGTTTGGTGGATTGGGTGTGGAGGATCAGTGGAAGGGTAGTGGGGGAGGGGCTTGCCATCAGTTTGGGTAGTGGAGGAATAGAGGCTTAAAGGGGTCAGTATTGTTCTGGGGCAATGGCTAGGGGTCAGGGGGAGGCATTATCCAGCCTGGGAGTTGTGTGTCAGGGGGCCAAATTCTATCCTATTTTTCCCTGTGCATGTGCAGATGGAGGCTCCGATTGGAGCTGCAGGATTTTGGGCGTGTTATGCCCTGCCCACGTGCAATGTGATTCGGAATCACTAATGTTTTCTCAGGCAATGTGTGCATAAGGGGCCTGAGAACAGGTCTATAAGTTGGATCTGAAACACTCCCAGTTTCAAGTCCGCCCAGCGCTTAGAATGAAAATAATAAAGTAGGGCCCTCGTTGGAGAGCAACTGGAGAGTGTTCTATTCCACACTTGCCTTTTGTCTTCATAAATGGTGGAAACGCTTCTGGGAGTCAGGAGGTGAGTTATTTGTTGTAGGGTACCAAGCCTCTGATCTACCTCTGTAGCCAAACTATTAATATGGTTTTTGGTTAATAAAGGTCCCCACAGTGATGATGGAGAAAGATTTAGCAATGGCAATCCTCATGAATGTCAAGGGGAGATGGTTCTCCCTTGTTGGAGATGGTCATTACCTAATATTTCAGTGGTGCAAATGTCTCTTGCCATTTACCAGTCACCAGTCTAAGCTTGAATGTTGTCCAGATCTTGCTGCATGTGGGAATGGACTATCTGTTATCTAAGGAATTATGAATGGAACTGAATAATGTGTAATCATGAGTGAGCATTACTATTTCGGAAGGAATGATGGAGGGAAACTGGTTAGGTCTAGGACATTTCCCTGAGAAACATCAACCATGATTTCCTGTGGGTGCAACAATAGATTTCCAGCAACCAGAACTGTCTTTTGTGCTAGATGTAACACCAGCAAATGGAGCTTTCCCCCTAATCTAACTTTAATAGGGCTCCTGAATGCCATTCTTGATTAAGTGCTCATTTCATTTCAAGGGCAGTGAGTGACTCACTACCTGGAATTTCGCTCTTCAGTCTATCTTTGGACAAGTCTGGAGCCTACTGGCCCTGAAAGAACTCCATGGATGACTGGGTTTTCGGTTAACTCCTGACTCCTCAAAACCTGGCGATTATCTACAAGGCACAATTGAGGAGTGTGATTGTATACTCTCCACTCGTCTCCAATAACACTCAAGAAGCTGGACACCATTCAGCACAAAGCAGCCTCATGACTGGCTCCATTTCCACAAACATTCACTCCCTCCACTGTAAATGCACAGTGAAAACAGTATGTACCATCTACAAGGTGAACTGCAGGAATTCATCAAAGCTCCTTACGCAGCATCTTCGAAACCCACAACCGCTACTATCTACAAGGGCAGTGGACACATGGGAACACTGCTACCTGGAAGCTCTCCTCCAAGTCACTTACCATCCTGACTTGAAAATATGTTAACATTCTTTCACTGTCACTGGATCAAATACAGGAACTCCTTCCCAAACAGCATCATGGGTGTACCTACACCATATGGAGTTAAGCAGTTTGAGAAGGCAGCTCTTTTGACACCTTCTCAAGGGCAATTAGGGATGGGCAGTAAATGCTCTTTTTCAGTTGGTGACACATTGTATCATACTTATGATTGGGACTAGGCTGATAGGGTGGTAACTGACAGGATTGGATTTGTCCTTTATGCAGACAAAATCTACCTGGATAATTTTTCACTTTACCAGGTAGACGCTAGTGTTGTACTGGAACAGCTTGGTGAGAAATATGGTAAATTCTGAAGTGAGAGTCTTTAGCACTAGTGTCTTTTTCCCAGAGTGGAAGAGTCAATTACTAGGGGGTACAGGTTTAAGATGTGAGGGGCAAAGTTTAAAGGAGATGTACAAGGCAAGTTTTTTTACATGTTGGGTATCTGGAACTTATTGCCGGGGAAGTAGTGGAAGCAAATACATCTGGACAAATACATGAATAGGATAAGAATCGAGGGATATGGCACTCGGAAGAATAGGAGGTTTTAGTTCAGTTGGGCAGCATAATTGGTGCAGGCTTGGAGAGTCGAAGGGCCTGTTCTTATGCTGTAATTTTCTTTGTTCTGTTTGAGACCTTTTGCTGTATCTAGTACACCCAGCTGGTTTTGATTTTATATGGAATGAATCAGACTGGCTGAAGATTGGCATTTTTGATGGTGGGGAACCTTAGGAGGAGGCAGAGATGGACCATCAATTTGGCACTCCTAACTGAAGCTAGTTGTAAATGCTTCAGTCTTATCTTCTACCTTTTGGGGATGGGGATGATAATGGAGCTGTCTCCTCTGCCCCGTTAGTTTTTGATTGCCCATATTTTGTACCATCTATCATATAATGCTGATATTGGACGATTGTTTCAGAACAAGATAGACTTGGGACCAAGTACCATTAGTAGGGTGAAAAATATGTTTTCTGGTGAACTAATGACAGTGATTGACAAGAATTATCTGCGTAAGGTTGGTGTGATGTTGGGTAAGGTGCCTGGAATGTGGTGAAGACATCTGGGTGCAGTGACCCTTTTTTAAAATGATGGAGATGTAGTTCCAGTATAGCAGTTTGTAATTTGTGTTAAGATATAAAACTTGAATGCATTGCCAGCTAGATTGGACATGCAAACTTGCACTTAGAGATGGAGTGCCATCTCGCATTGAGAGGACTGAAAAACAAGCTGTGACAAATGTACAACTTTACAATATTCAAATTTAAAAACAATTTCAGGTATATTGCCTGGTAAGAGTCAGGTGTGACATGATGGTGATTGAAGCAGTAAATGTTACAAACAAAAACTACATATTTTTAATATGATCCCCCATGATGCATATGGTGAAACAGCAATCATAGGCTTTTACTTCTCTTGGTGTTGATGTTTATCTCTGTTCGCTTTTGTGTTTTTTCCTTTCGTGTGGGAGATAGTGAGGTGTAGTAAGGAAAGGGTGCATTTAGACTGGGTTTGTGGATTAATTGTGGGTCAAACTCCATCAGATCCTTTTCACTCCCTGCTTTAATCATTTGTGCTTTCTTATTGGTCTCATCTGTTCCATTCCTCCCCCAAAATTCCAATTAAAACTCCTGACCAAAAAAAAGCCATGTATAAAAAGCATGACTGCAGTACTTCAATTTTGAAAACTTAGAGAAGAATAGCGAGAATCTATTGGTTGAATTAAAATAGATTAATGTTTGATTTTAGCTTTGTGCTATCTCCCACGCACAACAATAAAGTGCATTTTTGTGCCCAGCCATCATATTAAGCACATTTGGAACAGATCAAATGTAACCCTGAGGAATTGCATATTGGGTTTCAAAATCTTGGATGAAAACAGAAAATGCTGAAAATATGCAGCAGCTCTGGCAGCATCTGTGAAGAGAGAAACCAAAGGGAGGATTCTCCACCACACACACTGGCAGGATTCTCTGGTTCTGCTGGTAGCACACTCCTTCCTACGGGTTTTGCAGCAGTGTGGGTGACATAAGTGAGAAATCTCATTGACAGCGGACCAGATAGAGAATAAACGTACGTTGTACAATGTGAATGTTGACCTATTAATTTCTATGTAATCAGATTTTGCCTATGATACTCAGTTGATATACTCATCTGATTTTTGTGCAATCAACATCGCTAATTACTATCAAATTCAATGTAAATGTCAATTTGTTATTGCTGCCGTTTTGCAGTTTGAGGTTATACCTTGCCTTTTGCAATTAAAATCCTGCGCCTTCATTTGGCTTAAACACTAGGCATTTAGTGACAATCAGTTATGGGAATAGTTGGAATGCTTCATTCTGACTGTGATAATGTGGATATTGTTATTTTCTAATTTTTTCCTTGTTTCCTTAATTCTCCTTCCATTTGTAATTTTGGTTTATTGGATGACACAATGGTTAGCACTGCTGCCTTACAGGGACAAGGACCGAGGTTCGATTCCAACCTTGGATGAATGTGTGGAGTTTGCATATTTCCTGAGTCTACAATTGGATGAAAATTGTTCAGCATATTATTGTTGCGGCCTTTTGGCTAAAATCAAGTGTCACATCAAATCCAAGATCAGGTGCAAAGCCTTCTCTTGTCAGCTTGGATCTTGTAGGTCTCTCTTGTGGGAACCACAAAATTGATTAAACTTGAATTGTTTTTTGTAGCACTCCAGGGGCCAGATTAAGGGCTTGCCCGGTCATTCTGTACATTGGCTTTGTAACTTCAAGAATGGAGTAAAAATTAAAATACTTGCACAATCCTCTATCCTTGTCCTGCTTCACCAGCAAATGTATCTTCTCAAGAGACCTTTTTATTCACTGCTCACAGTTGGTATTGAAAGATAGCAGGCCATTCGGCCCACCAGGCATGTTCTGCCTTTCAGTAAGATCATGGCTGATCTGATTGTGATCTTCACTTCACTTCCCTATCTGTCTCCCTTGACGCTTGACTCCTTTGTAGATGTTACAAGAAGAGAGAGGTGTTAATAACCTAGTTGCTGCTCTTGAACACTCTCAAGATATATATTTAGAGGGAATGTTTTAAAATCCTTTTTGGTGTTGTGACTTTTAATAATAGATAGAAAACTGGCTTTCTGATCCGTTTAAATCAAAAGAAAAGATAAACATTTATTCACGCAACACTTCAACATGCAAACACAATGAAAACACCGCACTCCTGCAAACCTGCAGGCAAACACTTACACAAGTAAAGGTGAATTCTAGAATCGAAACATGTACTTAGGTTAACAGAAAAGCAAAATGCAAATCTGATGTTTAAATTAATCCTTTAGAATGCAACAAACTTTAATAAGAACACAAGAAATAGGAGCAGGAGTAGGCCATCTAGCCCTTCAAGCCTGCCCCGCCATTCAATAAGATCATGGCTGATCTGTCGTGGCTCAGTTCCACTTTCCCGCCCTCTCCCCATAACTCTTAATCCCCTCGCTTATCAAAAACCCATCAACCCGCGTCTTAAAAATATTTAGCGAGGCAGCCTCCACCACTTCAACGGGCAGAGAATTCCAGAGGTTCACCACCCTTTGAGTGAAGAAGTTCCTCCTCAACTCCATTCTAAACCGCGCCCCCCCCTTTATCTTGAGGCTGTGCCCCCTAGTCCTACTGTCCTTTCTGAGCGGGAAGAGTCTCTCCACCTCTATCCTATCCATCCCATTCATCATCTTATACGTCTCAGTGAGATCTCCCCTCATTCTTCTAAACTCTAACGAGTACAAGCCTAGTTTATTCAGCCTCTCCTCATAGCTCAACCCCCTCAACTCCGGCATCAGCCTAGTAAACCTCCTCTGCACTCCCTCCAAGGCCAAAATATCCTTGCGTAAGTGCAGCGACCAAAACTGCACACAGTATTCCAGGTGCGGCCTCACCAGTGCCCTATACAGCTGCAGCAAGACCTCCCTACTTTTATATTCAATCCCCCTCGCTATGAAGGCCAGCATCCCATTCGCCTTCCTGACCACCTGCTGCACCTGCAGGCTGGGTTTTTGCGACTCATGCACAAGGATCCCGAGGTCCCTCTGCACCGTCGTCTGCTGCAGTTTTTTGCCACGTAAGTAATAGTCCTTCCTACCATTATTCCTACCAAAGTGGACCACCTCGCACTTGCCAACATTAAATTCCATTTGCCGGTTCCTGGCCCATTCGCCCAGCCTATCTAGATCCTTCTGCAGACTCTCCACACCCTCCGCGCAATTTGCCGTTCCACCAATCTTGGTGTCATCAGCAAATTTTGACACCATACACTCGGTTCCCTCCTCCAGATCATAAATAAATTTGTCAAATTCCATTTGTACAATAATAAACCTTACGAAGTCACTCACAGATATTGCAGAATAAGGAGGAAGGCCTTCAGTTAAGTATATACCTCTACCATGCTATGTTTGTGTTACCGCTGTCATGACAATTATGCAGCTCTTTCTTGATGGTTTTCCTTGCCTAGTTGATGCTCTGTAACTACAAAGCTGAATTTCTTTTATTAAGAACTTCCAATGCACCATAGCAGTTGAGACAGTTCAGAACATTCTAAATGAAAAAATACCTGCAATTTTTTTTTAAAAGTTGATTTGCTCTATCTTGCAATGTTAACAGATTTTTCAAAAATAAAAAGTTCCAAATCCCGATCTGCACCTTTGCCAAGAACTAGGCAGCCCTTCCATAGGCTATATACCCTATTTGTATGGCAAGTTTCGTTGAAGTCTGTCCATTATTTTTTGATATGTTGTTCATAGACAAATGGGTGAAAATGTATCTCCACCCATCTTCAGTGGCAGACAACTATGCGATTAATGTTGGCTAGAAATTATTAAGTATTAGGTTTTTCTAAATTTGCAATTCATTAATGCTTGACAATCATGTGAAATGAGCATTAATTAAACTGAAATAATGTGCAGCTCCTAATTATTAATGGGCAATATGTATTCTGGAAAAAACACTTTGAGAAGTCAGTGGAAATACTGTGGAAACATGTCTGGAAAGTGACCAGTAGACAGGATGATCATAAGTGCTAATGTGGTAAAAATTCTTAAAAATAATTTTTTGTGTTACAGGTGGTTATTCCAAGAAGCCCTATCCAGGCCAAGGGATTATTATTATCATGCATAGAGGACAGAAATCCTTGTATCTTCTTTGAGCCTAAAATTCTTTACAGAGCTGCTGGTAGGTTTCCAGGTGTAATGTTTTCTGTACTTCTGATACAAGATTACCACAGACTACATTCAGTCATTTTGTTGGAATTAATGTAGCTATACAAATTAAATTCAATATTCTATTTCCTTGGAAAATACAGATGTATTTTGTCCAGACATTTATGAAAGCTGGAGATCAAATAAGATATTCAATTTTTGTCATCTTCTTGATGTTTATGTTGGCTTTCGGTTTTTAGTTCAACTAAGCACAATATTATTACGCTGCACTTTTCAAAGCTTGACATATTAAGAAGTCATTTTTGGCACTTGATTTTTTACACGTTGAGTGACATTTGAAAACATTCAATGACACTGGAGGGGAAAAAGCATTTTCTGTTTTATAGATGTTCAGTATCTACAATATTTTACTTTTATTTCAATGTTTTCTGATTTCGGGAACAATTAAAGTAGAAGTATGCAGTTGGATTGTTTGGAAGATAAATTTGCTGCAGCATGGTACATTGTTCTGGATATGATTCCAACTGGTGAAGAATTTTAGGTAACTGTGTGACATGCATTTGCTAATTTGAGAGATAAGAAGCAGCATGGGGAAAAATGGTACATGGGATGTGCCCATGCACTGATGTTCTGTAGTGAATCTGTATTATGTCTCAGCTGTTTGCTGAGCTGGTGCTTGGAAGAAGGAATAGAGAATTCTCTGTTCAAATTTATAGCGATACACATTTAGGGGACACAGTCATGTAGGTTGGAGCAGGGAGTTACAAAGGGGCATAGACAGATTGAGTAAAACTATGGCAAATAGAGTTCAGTGTGGGGTTCTGAGGTCATCACTTTGCATCTAAGAAAGAACAATTGAAGTGTTTTATAGGAGCTGTGATGGAGCAATGGATTTTGAATATCTTTGTACAATCATTATAATGTAACTATAAGAAACGGTCCGAAAGTTGAATAGAATGTTAACATTTATCTCAAGTGGGATGATGCGCAGAAATGAGGAAATTATAGTTTTGAGAAGCTTTGGTCAGATTTTATCTGAAGCACTGAATTGAGTTTTGAAGCTCGATCCTCACAATCTATAGCAAAGGGTGCAGCGTAGAATTACCAGAATGATATCACACCTTTAAATGTTAAATCATAAGTAGAGCTTGCATAAAAATGGTTTGTTATTCTGATTGGTTTAATTGTTAAATTATAGAGAACTTCCATAAAGCTGGCATTTAAAAAGTTGGATGGAAACCTAATTGCTACGGAGGGAGTACAGCGAAGGTTTACCAGGCTGATTCCTGGGGTGGCAAGACCCTCATGTGAGGAGAGACTAAGTCGGTTATATTCACTGAAGTTTAGAAAAGTGAGAGGGGATCTCATAGAAACTCATAAAATTCTAGCGGGTTTAGACAGGGTAAATTCAGAAAGAGTGCTCCCAGTGATGGAGGACTCCAGAACTAGGGGTCATGGTTTGAGGATAAGGGGTAAACCTTTTAGAACTGGGGTGAGAAGAAATATCTTCACCCAGAGGGTGGTGAATGTGTGGAATTCACTACCACCAAATGAATTTGAGGTCAAAACATTGTCTAATTTCAAGAAGAAATTAGATATAGATTTAGGGGCTAAAGGGATATGGGAGGGAGGAAGGAGGGATCAGGGTATTGAATTCGACGATCAGCAATGATCAAAATGAATGGTGAGCAGGCTCAAAGGACAGAAGGACCTACTCCTGCCTCTAGTTTTTGTGTTAATCAAGATAGTTTAAAAGATTGTGAATCATTTGGGTAGATGGAAATTATTTGTTTCAGTGAGAGAATCAAGCAGGCATAATCTTAAAATTAAAACTGGATCTTTTGGAGAAAAAATTGGGAAGCAGTTTTTTCACTAAAAGCTTATGATGGAGATTTGGAGAACTTCCATCAAAAGATGTATGAATGCTGGACTAATAAAAATTTTCAAGACTGGGAAAAGAAAGACTCCTGTATATTTCATGACTACAGGAGGTTCCAAAGTGCTTTACAATCAGTGAAGTACTTTTGAAGTGTTCTGTGGGAGGTGATGGCCTTGTGGTATTATTACTAGACTATTAATCCAGAAACTCGGCTAAAGTTCTGGGTTCAAATCCCACCAAGTGGTGGAATTTGAATTCAATTAAAAAAAATCTAGAATTAAGAATCTATTGATCACCATGAAACCATTGTTGATTGTTGGAAAAATCCATCCAGTTCACCAATGTCCTTTAGGGAAGGAAATCTGCTGTCCTGGCCTCCAGATCCACAGCAATGTGATTGACTCTCAACCACCCTCTGAAATGGCCTAGTAAGTTCAAGGATAAGCAGGGATGAGCAATAAATGCTGATCAGGCAGCGACGCCTATGTCCCACAGGAAAAAAACAAAAATGGCCAATTTGCACGCAGCAAGATCCCCCAAACAACAATATGATAATGATATAATCTCTTTTTTAGATGTTGATGAGGGATAAATGTTGGCCAGAACATTGGGGATAACTCCCTTGCTCTTTTTTTTGAAACAGTTTAATGAGATCTTTACAACAATCTGAGAGGGAAGACTAGCCCTCAGTTTTAAAGCTTCGTCTGAAAAAAATCACTTCTGACAGTGTAGCACTTAGTAAAACTAGAGTGACAGCCTCAATTTCTGTACCCTATTCCAGGAGTGAGATCGATAAATGTTTGGGTCAGGGTATCAAAGGGTATGAAGCAAATGACGAGTAAATCAAATTGTGGTACAGATCAGCCATGGTTTTAAAAGCCTGATGGGCTGAATAGTATAACTGAGTTAAATTGTATGTATATTTGCATATGCATATCTATAATAAATACCTGTGTATGTGTACATATGAGAGTATATGTAAATACATGTGTGTGTGTGTGTAAATGCATGTGTGCAAGTGTATGTATTTTCACATGCATGTACATATGTGAATGTTTACAGCAATAGCAGAATGTATAAGGATACATGTAGGTTGTTGCGTTTACATATAAATGAGGATGTGCTTAAGTATATATGTATGTGTGTATAAATATGTTAACATAAATATCTGTTCTCACAATGTGAATGATGCTGTTAAGGCTTCATTTATTCATGAGCTGTACTGTAAAGGTGGTGGTAAGATGACTTCTTGCACCATTGCAGTCCTTGTGAAGTTTCTTCCACAATGATATTTCGACAGTGATATTCAAAATTCCAGTAATAGTGAAGGAGCAGAATGTCTGTCCTGGTCAGGTCTGTGTGAGATTTGGGGAGGTCCTAGAGTGCGCTGTGGAGGTGGCAATCTTTTTGTGACTTGACCGATTATATACTGGTTCCAATGTTGAGACAGGTTCTTAATTCAGTCCTGGAGAATTTTTAAGTAAGAGCAGCAGCACCATGTTGTGGTACAGTTTCCACTGGAAACAATTCTGCACTCTAAATGGGCTGTTACAGGTAATGACAAAGCTGATGAGCTGCTAGAGATTGAGGGCAGAATTTTATTTTTTGGCAAAATGTCAAATCAGGCAGGAAGAGCCCTGTATAGCCTGCTGGCTCCTTTGCTGGCTTATCGTGCTGTCAGGCCTGCTCCTCCAGCAACCTGAGTTTTAAGGAGATGGGGATGCTGTTTTTAAAAGATGCCCTGATCTAAAGAAATGAAAAATTTAAAAAAAATCCTTCCACACACACCCCCAGGGAGCCGATGGAAGCCCCCTTCTTGGCCATGCCCCTGGCACTTCCCAGCATGACGCTCTATCCTTCAGGCCTGTACTTATCTATGCACTCTGGTGGGTTCTTTTCGCCAGGTCCTCGTATGTCAGGACCTGTCATTTCAGGGGTGGGGGAAGGGAGAATTCTAATGTGGGGCGAGAATAGAGCAGGGATGGCCATTAATTTGACTTAAATTTATGGTAACTGGATTCCTGACCTTTCACTGTGGGAGTCCCATTCCATTACATCATGGGGGTGGAGGCTGCAATCTGAATGGAAATTCCTGTCGACTAGAAGCTACTTGGGATTCTTGTTAAACTCTCCGCTCCCATCATTTTTCCTATCCCTTGATAATTGGGGCAGAGAATCCCAGCCTGATTTAAAATATTTTTTCTAAGAGTTGGTGTTTATTGCTAAAAGATGATTTTAACACAACTGTCAATTTCCTGGCATTTTTCAATATTCAGTGTCCAGACTATTGTAGAAGTCTGTCCCAACTTTGTGAAATAAAAGCTGCTACTGGTGGATTGGGTACAGTTGTGATCTACTGGATATTTTCCTTAACTGCAGTAGTTACAATCCTAAAGTGGTACATTCTGTTCCTCTGACTCAAATATAAGTTTTATAGATCTGCAGGAATCTTGCCAGTTCTAACCACATGGTGTTAAAATACATAAAGAACTTCCATTTTTTGGTAGCTGAACTATTTTGATTGGTCTAAGTCCACTGATTGACCTGACACAAATTGATCTCAGATATTAATTTACAAAGTTTGTTCATATAAATTTAATATTCAGTCTGACTCATGTAGATTTATGATATCACTTGGTGCAAAATACCGACATTACTGTTTATGGTTGATATACTATATATAAAAATTATAAGTAATTTAAATATATCCAACTGAAATGTTAGAGGAAAGATATCACTCGTTGAATTATACAAAAATGCTCAAATTTTTTTTTACTTTTCCACATGGATAGGATATTGCTTTGAATATGTACTTTCTTTCCTCATTAGGTGCATGTTAGGAAGGAAGGAAAAAGGAGGAAACAATGTTAAAATATAACAATTACGTAAACTGCACAATTGACTTCAAAAGATGTGTGCTACAAAATTAAGATCAGAAGCTGTGATTGGTAGTGGAACTTCATTAAAGCTCACCAGCTTCAGGTTTTCACAAGACAAAATAAATTATTATGGTAGAATAGGTGCCCATCGGTACCAAGGCTATAGGGAGAGCAGTTATTGAGATTTTAAGGTCAGATTTTCAGGAACTAGGTAGAACCTTGAGGGGAGGAATTGTGCCATGTGCTAGTCTAAAAATAGTTAGTGAGGATCAATGCATGTCACGAAGCATGGTGCAGGAGGGAGGATTTGGGGCATAGGGACAAGTTCTGGAAAGGTATCAATTTCAAAATAGACAGGTTGCACTTCAATAGGATTGGACCGATGTCCCTGTGGGGAGGTTCAATAATGTGGTTGGGCAGGATTTAAACTAAATTGGCAGGTGATGGGTGCCAGCATTTACAAGTGAAAAAGGAGAATAAGGGGCTTAAAGTGAGTGTTTTGAACAGTACTAGAGAAGGTAGTACTACCATATTGGATAAAGGTGGACTAAGAAGTATTAAGAGGAATGTAAATACAGGATTACAGTGCATGTACATAAATGCAGAAAGTTGGTGAGTAAGGTTGGTAAGCTGCAAACACAAATAGTAGTGTTTGCTTTCAGTCACTGTCGGAATATGATGTGGTAATAACTAAAATATAGTTTTAAACTGGTGAGAATTGGATATTTAATATACAAAGATATAACCTGTTCAGAAAAGATAGAAGGAAAAAAGGGATTTGGGATGGCAGTAATGATTAGGGAAGACATTGCAGTCTTGTAAAGAGACGATTTCCTTGAGGGGAGAAGGACATTTTGGTTAGAGTTGACAAGTAAATAAGGGTAAGATCATACTATTTGGATATACTATCACTTTGAGATAGTCTGAAATAAAGGAACAAATCTGTAGGAAAACCACAGATGTGCATGAACTATAGAATGGTGACCCTGGGGACTTTAATTCCCTAAATATAAATTGGTATAATGTTAGGGTAAATTGTAAGGAGGGGGAGGAATTACTGAACTGTGTTCAAGGGAACTTTCTTGATCAGTATGTTCTTGGCCCGATTAGAAAGGAAACATTGCTGGAACTAGTGCAGGGAAATTAGGTGCGCCAAGTGGATAAAATGACTGCAGGGGGAACATTTGGGTAAGATTGATCATGCATCATAAGATTCACATTAGTAATGGAGAAGAACAAGAAACAGTTTAAGATAGAATTTCTAAATTCGAAGAGGGCTAATCTCAATTCAACAAAAAGGTCAGGGCAAATTGGAATCAGATACTGACAGGAAAACCTGTAAAAGAACAATTGGTAGTCTTTTGAAAAGAGATGCATCATGGCCAAGTTAACATTCCAAGGAAGGCCAAAGATAAGAAAACGGAAAACGGATTTTCTTGGGTGATGACAGAGATAGAGAATATGATGAAATACAAAAGAAGGGTGTATGATGCATATCAGGTGAGTTTTTCCAGTGAGGAAAAAGGGTGAAGTACAATAGTTGAGAGGGGAGGTAAAGAGGAAAGCAAGACTGGCAAAAAAAAAAGAGTATCAGAATAGAATGACAGTCAGCATAAAAGGGACCCAAAAATCATCATCTAAATGGGGAAATGGGTAGAAAAAGGTAAAGTGGGCCCTATTTGGGACAGAAGATGATATACACTTAGAGATGCCATGCAAGTCTAGAATGCTTAATAGATTTTTTTGGTGTTTACTAAGGATTAGGCATCCGACAAAAAAAATCAGTAGAACTGGTGATGGTGAAGGCAATGGATGGTGAGAACATTGAAAGGGAGATGGTACCGGAAAGGCTGGCTGATCTTAGGGTAGATAAATCACCTGTTCCAGATAGTTTGCTTCCCAGATTAGGTTTGGATGAGTAATTTGGAGAAGAGCAAGGAGCAGTTTAATATAGAGGGCTAATTGGTAGAGGGCTAATTTCAGTGCAATGAGAAGAAATCTGGCCAGGATAAATTGGGATCAGAGACAGATAGGAAATGCCGTAACAGAAGAATTGATGATCTTTAGGGAAGAAGTGCTTCAGGTACATTCTGATAAGGGAACCAAAAACAGAGCCCTTCAGGTGATGAAGAAGATAGTTTTTTGAGGGCCTGCATGAACTTTTCAAGCTTTGCTAGGTATGGGAAAGTGCCAGAGAATTGGAGAGCGGCAAATGCGATACCCTTGTTCATGAAAAGATGCAAGAACTACAGATAGTTCTACTACCTGTAGAAAGTACAGGTCAGTTAGTTTATCATCAGTAGCTGGTAAGGTTTTGGAATCCCTAATCACTGAAAAAAAGCAAACAGACACTTGGGGAAGTTTTTATTAACTAAGCGGAGCCAGCACTGATTTGTAAAAGGCAGGTCATGCTTGCCTAATCTGCTTGCGTTTTTTGATGCAGTAATAGAGAAGATTGATGAAGGAAATACGATGGGCATTGTATGAATTTTAAGAAAGCATTTATCATGGTGCCATATAATACGCTAATTAACAAAACGAAGGCTAATGGAATAGGAGGGCCTTATGTCATTGATGAAAAAATGCTTTAAGTAAAAAAACAGTGATTTGTAGATAGTTATTTTCAGATTGGAGGATGCTAGGACCGCTGTTTTTTGCCATATATAATGACTTGAAAGTTGGAATATGAAGTAAAATTTGTTGATGCTACCAAACTTGGAGGAGTGGCAAACAATAAGGATGATACAAATAACTTGCAACGGGACATGAGCTGGCAGAATGATCAGACAAGTGGCAGATTGAACTTAATACAGAGAAGTGTGAGGTGATGAGAGTTTTGGCAGAAGGAATGAGAGGCATTAGAGCATTAATGGCAAAATGTTAAAGATTGTGCAGGAAAATAGGGCCCTGGAGTGCATGTGCATTTATTTAGAAGTTGACAATATGTTGAGAGAGCAGTTAACAGATCACAGGACCTCGTGTTGTGTGTTTTTATTTGTTACCATTGGCTCATTGAGGAGCATGCAAATGTAAGTTGTGTAATAAAATGTAGAGTGGGAGACAGAGAGAAGCAACAGCCATGGAAGGGATCACAGACCACAAATAAAGACACTCACTAGTTCCTATGTCAAAGTCAGCTTCCACCGATGACGGCCGTGTGAAGAGCTTGAATCCCACCAGTGTGAAAAAGAAGACACCAGAAGTTTGCTGTCGACTGTTCCGAGACCGACGACCACCGAACCGTTTGGCTTATTAATAGTGACTGACTCTTTGATTATTGTTCATGCTGAACTTGTTTTAGGACATTCAACTTGAGGGGTGGAAATGTGACGCATTTGTATTGTTACCATTGACTCATTGTGGAGCCATGTTCTAGAAATGTATGCAAACAGAAGTGATGCCCTAAGATGTAGAGCGGGAAATAGAAAGCAAAGTAGCAGCCATGGAAGAGATCACAGACCACAAATGAAGATTCAGTTTGTTTTTAATCCAGCGCTTCCACGTGTCATGTCTCCAAATACACAACGTCTTGGATTTCATAATTGAGGCATTGAGTGAAAAAGCAGAGAAGTTGGGTGTGATTCTCCCATCCTGCTGTGCTAATTTATTAGCACAGCAGGCCGAGAGATTTCAGCAGGGCCGGATTAGCATAGTTTGCACTGGATGTCTGGTCCCGAGTGCCTCTCAGTGCCAGATTTTTAGACTGTTAGTTTTGCGCCAGAAACCGACACGGAACTGCATTGGGGAGGAGGGGGGGATTTTAATGTTGTTTAAATGTGATTAGTGGGTTTGGAATTGAAGTCTCCTGGTTCGCTGGTGTTTCCCTCCTCTGTCAGCAGAGTGCTTCATCCAGTGAAGTTTAGAATAGCTCCCATTTTTGGGGAGCTCACAGCCAGACCCCACTGGAGTGAAGCAGGGGGCAATCTGGTCCCCCCAGAGGGTGGATGTGGGGTGAGAGTGCTGCTGGGAATTGGCAGCCAGGCCGTGCGAGCCTGTGCTCCCTGGCACTACCTGGGGGGGCAAGGAGACAATACCCAGGGAACACCACAAGGGGGTGGGACCCCTTATGGGTGTGGACCCTTGGGAGCGATCACTTTGGGTGGGGGGGACATCCCGATGCCACTCTGCATAGGAGTTGTTGGGGGAAGCAGGGAGGCCAGCGATTGGGATGGGCTGGGGTGGGGGCAATCAGTCTGTTGCGGGGTTGGCACTGTTGGGGGGGAGGATACTGTTGGGGGTTTGGGGGCTAGAGATTGTGGCAAGCTGGGTGGGGGGGTTCGGGGGCTGGGTCCAGGAAAGATTGGGGTGGGAGGGGCAGTAATTGGGCCCTGGGGAGGGTGGGGGGGGGGGCAGCAATGCAGGAATTGTGGAGCTGGCTAGTGATCATGCTAGCCAGCAATTGGGAGGCCGTTGTTGTGGGGCCACTGCACATGCGCCTATTTTGGGGCTGACGGATTGGTGTATGTGCAATGGCCTACTCAGCGCACTGATTTCAGCCCCTCCAGCAAGGATAGGCCATGCCCCCTGAAATTTAATGATATTCATGCTGGTGGCCACTACAGTGCACACAGTGTGGGAGATTCTTCTCTGAACTCACACTGAAAAAAAAGCATGAATTACTCCAGGTCCTCACGCGAATTCGACACTTAGAATTTTTTTGAGAGAATTCTGGCCGTTATGTTGAACCTTAATAAAGCTCAGTTAGGCCTTAAGTAGAGTATTGCATCCAGTTCTGGTCACCACACTTAAGGGCTTTCACATCTTTCCTGAAGAAGATGCAGAGGAGATTTACCAGAACAGTTCCAGAGAGGGACACCTGGGAAGGCAAGAGTTGATCTCCTTGGAGCAAAGGATTTTATGCGAACATTTGATAGAGGTGTACAAGATTATGACAGGCAAAGAAAATCTCTTCCCATTAGCTGCTTGGCCAAGGAATGGAGGACACAGATTTGAGATTTTGGTCAAGTGATACAGGGGGAATTAAAGGAAGAGCTTTTTAACACAGCGAATGGTAATGACCAGTAACTTGACATCCATGAGGGTATGCACATGGAGATAGTCACCAAAATCAAATGAAAATTGGATGGGCACCTGAGGAAATAAGTTTGTGAGGTTTCAGGAACTGAGTGGGGCAATGGGACTGACTGGGTTGATCTGCAGGGAGCTGGCATAAGACTAGATGAGCTGAATGGCTTCCTTCTATGCCGTAAATGCCTCTGACTCTAATAGAAAAACACTCAAATTTCTTATCATTTTAATTGTGCTTTGCGCACCATATTGTACAGAAAAGCCACTTCTAAAGGGGAATTAGAAGCATAAGGAACTCCACTTGTTGACAGTCTTCAAATATGTTAGATATGTAAAATGTCAGACAACACTAACCAAAATACTCAAAGCTGAGCTAGTTAGATGAACATACCAACATTGCATAATATTCAAGAAGTATTAAGTATTAGGAGTATTTATCAACAGATAGAACTTTTATTGAAATTTGTTTGATACTTCATGTCATGTACAAAGCAAGACTATCATTACTCCAACTTACAAGGACTATTCATACTGTTACCAGGGGATGGGAGTGTTGCATGCGTTAATAATGCCAAATAGTTACAATGAGTTATCTATTTATAAAGTAAAGCTTTGTGAAGTTCAATTTTTTTATCATTAACCCCTGAGGTTAATGTGTCCAGATTACAGAAGTGATATAGAAACTCTTGTTTAATAAATGTTTTAAAATCAAACTTGTATCAGTGCTGATGAAGACATTAAGAGAATCATGATATTTTTCTTGAGTTAGAACCAGGGTAGAAAATCAGGCAGGAACTTGTATAATTTAGTCATTCAGAGACACTTCTGTTAGACACCACAAATGCTTACCGAGATATGAGTGTGAAGAATCTTGCGTCAGCAATCATTGCAGGAGTCGGCACAGTGGCATAATGGTTAGCACAGCTCCAGGTTGGGTCACTGTCTCTGCGGAGTTTGCACATTCTCCCTGTGTCGCATGGGTTTTCTCTGGGTGCTTTAGTTTCCCGACAATCACATTTTGATTTGATGTGTCTTAAGTTTCCTTTGTACTTTGTTTCTGTTCGGGCCGTTCCCCCTCCTTTTGGGGAGCTGCCCCCTTTTTCTTTGTCCTAATGTAATTTGAGTTTGTTTACTTGGTTTGACCTGAAAGAACCCCCTCCCACAGGCCAAAGATTTACAAGTTAAGTGAATATACCATGATAAATGGTCCATTAGTGTCGGGGGGATTAGCAGGGTAAATATTTGGGATTGGAAGATAGGGCCTGAGTGTGATTGTTATTGGTGCATACTTGATGGACTGAATAGCTTCCTTCTGCACTGTAGCGATTCTGTGATTCTATTTTTCTTCCTCTCCCTTTTCCTATCTCATAGCAGTCAATCAGATCCTGAAAAATATCACTACCATGAACCTGCCAGAATTCATATCATGAGAGTGCTGCTGGGAGAGTCATTGGGATGAGTTTCAGGCTGAGACATTGTCTTTCCATATTTTCATTCAATCACTTGTGTCCTACCCCTTCTTCCCACCCTGGCACCCAAAAATGTATTCAAAGTTTTGAGCACTTTATGAGCAACCTCCAAATGCAATTTTGTTTAATGTTTCAGAATTTTATACAATTTGCAACTATAGGCAGCTGGATATCAATCTTGATTTCTTATGTTCCTTCAGACTCCAATGAAAACACTGACTAATGCAATTAGTTCCAGTTTCTTTCTAGTTCTAAAGAAACTACCACACTACAATTGCTCATTGTAGTGAAGCAGCAACACATGCTGAAAAGTGGATGCAGCATTTGATAGAGTTAAATGATTTCATGACCAGTGGCTCAGGTCAAAGCTCTGCAGTTCTGTCACATCTGGTCATAGATCAGAGAGTCATAGAAGTTTACAGCATGGAAACGGGTCCTTAGGCCCAACTTGTCCATGCAGCCCTTTTTTTTAGAAACCCCTAAACGAATACCAGTTGCCCGCATTTGGCCTATATCCCTCAATACCCATCTTTTTAAAAGATAAAATTGTACCTTCCTCTACTACTACCTCTGGCAGCTTGTTCCAGACACTCACCAGCCTTTGTGTGAAGAAATTGCCCCTCTGGACACTGTTGTATCTCTTCCCTCTCATCTTAAACCTATGCCCTCTGGTTTATAAATCACTAGTTTATAAGGTCACCCCTCAGCCTCCTATGCTCAGCAGAAAAAAGTCCCAGTCTATTCAGCCTTTCCTTATAACTCAATTCATCAAGTCCTGGTAGCATCCTAGTAAATATTTTCTGCACTCTTTCTAGTTTAATAATATCCTTTCTATAGTAGGCTGACCAGAGTTGCACACAGTGTTCCAAGTATGGCCATACCAACGTTTTGTACAACTTCAACAAGACGTCCCAACTCCTGTATTCAATGTTCTGACCGATGAAACCAAACATGCTGAATGCTGCCTTCACCACCCAGTCCGCCTGTGACTCCACTTTCAAAGAGCTATGAATATGCACCCCGTATCTCTTTGTTCTCTAACTCTCCCCAGTGCCCTACCATTAACTGAGTAAGGCCTGTGCGGGTTCAGCCTACCAAAATGCATTACCTTGTGTTTGTCTAAATTAAATTCCATCTGCCATTCGTCAGCCCACTGGCCCAATTGATCAAGATCCTGCTGCAATTGGAGATAACCTTTCTCACTGTCTGCCATGCCACCAATCTTGGTTTCATCTGCAAATTTACGAACAATCCCCTCTATATTCCAAATCATTAATATAAATGACAAATAACAGTGGGCCCAGCACTGATCCCTGAGGCACACCGCTGGTCACAAGTCTTCAGTTTGAAAAACAACTCTGCAACCACCCTCTGGCTTCTGTCAAGAACTTCTTACTGTGTTTACCCTAGTCCAACACCAGCATCTCCACATCATGACTACATGACTACATGACCACATTAACACAGCAGTTCTGCCAAGAAGCCAATTTTGTATCCATTTAGACACCTCACCCTGGATCCTGTGAGATTTAACTTTATGCAGCAACCTACCATGCAGTACCTTGTCAAAGTCCATGTAGACAACATCAAATGCACTGTCCTTATCTACCTTCTTGGTTACCCCTTCAAAAAACTCAACCAAATTTGTGAGACATGATTTTCCACTCTCAAAGCCATGCTGACTGTCTCTAAATGATCTGTGCATCTCTAAATGCCTGTAGGTCCTGTCTCTCAAAACACCTTCCAACAATTTACCCACAACAGATGTGAGGCTAACTAGCTTGTAGTTCCCAGGCCCTTCCCTGCAGCCCTTCCTAAACAAAGGTACAACATTTGCCACTCTCCAATCTTCAGGCATCTCATCCGCGACTATTGATGATTCAGATATCTTGGCTAGGGGACCTGCAATTTCCTCCCTAGCCTCCCACAATGTCCTGGGATATACCTCATCAGGTCCTGCAGATTTATCTGCCTTTAAGACTTCTAGCACCTCCTTCTCTGTAATATGTACACTCCTCAAGCCACCAATATTTAATTCCCCAAGTTCCCTAACATTCATGCTTTTCTCAACAGTAAATACTAATGAGAAATACTCATTTAGGACCTCACTCTTCCGTGGTCATGAATGATAGTGCACAATTGAACAACTAATAGTAGGAGACTGTTTCAAGAACATGCCCCTCCCCAATAAGGTGGAGCCGATCATGAATTCAAAAGACAAGTCAGAAGTGCCAAGTGAAAGAGCCTTCTTTGCCTCCTCCTGAGGTCCCTAATGTCACAGATGCCAATCTTCAGCTAATTTGATTTCCCTGCATATGACATCTCCAGGGTTGCAGATCCCTTCAACATCTTGGCTGAAAATTTGTGCTCCAGAACTAGCCAAACTATTCCAGTACTGTTAAGTTAGTAAGAACATAAGAACCAGGAACAGGAGTAGGCCATCTGGCCCCTTGAGCTTGCTCCACCGTTTAATAAGATCATGGCTGATCTTTTCGTGGACTCAACTCCACTTACCCACCTGCTCACAAATAACCCTTATATCCTTTACTGTTCAAAAATCTACCTTTGCCTTAAAAACATTCAACGAGGAAGCCTCAACTGCTTCACTGGGCAGGAATTCCACAGATGCATAACCCTTTGGGTGAATAAGTACCTCCTCAACTCAGTCCTAAATTTGCTTCCTCTTATTTTGAGGCTATGTCCCTTAGTTAGTTTCACCCGCCAATGAAAACTACCTCCCTGTTTCTACCTCATCTATTTCCTTCATAATTTTCTAGATTTCTATTAGATTCCCCCTCATTCTTCTAAATTCCAATGAGTATTGCCCCAGTCTACACAATGTCGCCTCAAAAGACAATCTTCTCAGCTTCGGAATCATTGTATCCGTCAGTATGAAAAATTCAGTTGCATTGTCCTGTTCACCAAAATAGCAAGGCAAATTGCATACTATCCCGTCAGTCTATTTGTAATCATAAGTGAAATGATGAAAAAATGTTATTGACAATGCTATCAAATGGCATTTACTCTCACCAATAATCTGATCATTAATGCTCCGTCTGGGTTCCAACCGGACCACCCAGTCTAAATTTAATTGCAGCTTTCGTCTGAATAGGGATGTGAGTTGAATTCCAGGGGTGAGACTGACTGCCCTTGGTACCACGGCAGTATTCAATTAAATGACTATTAGTTGGAATCATATCTAGGAAGACGTTGATGATTGTTGGAGGTCAGTTACCTCAGCAATATAGCATTTCTGCATAAGTTCCGTGGAACAGCATTGTTTTTGGCTCAACTCTCTACAGCTGTTCATTATGATCTGCCCTCCATCATGAGCTCAGAATAGGACTGTTTGCTAACTATTTCATACCTGCATATTCTCTTCCTCAGATAAGGAGGCAGTCTCTGCCTGAATGCAGCAAGACATGGATAACATACAGCTTTTTACTGATAAATGGCAAGTAATGTTTGCATCACACAAGTGCCAAGAAATGATTATTTTCCTACAGGAGAGATACTAATTGCTTGCCCTAGACATTCAAAATCATTACCATCGCTAATCTACTTCACAGACTCTTGCGTAACTGATTGTATACAAAATCCTACAAAATATTTTGACTACAGCTAAAATTATGTCGATTTTTGCGAATCAAAAAAACTAGTATCAGGAGTGGGCAATTCAGCACTTCAAGCCTGCCCAGCCTTTTAATGTGATCATGATTGATCTCTCAACCTCAACTCCACTTACCTATCCGTTCACCATAGCCCTTCAAACCCTTACAAATAAAATCTGTCCACCTCTTCCTTAAATTTACATTCAAAGTCCCAGTGCTGTAATGTTCTACGTTCTATGTTCTCTTCGGATAGTGAATACCACAAATTAACGACCCTTTGAGAGAAGTAATTTCTTATTTTTGTTTTAAATCTTCTACCACTTATCCTAAAACTATTGCTTCTTTTTTTAAGGTTACCCTACAAGAGGAAACATCCTCTCCACATCTACTTTGTCAATTCCCCTTGTCATCTTGTACACCTCAATCAGATCTCCCCTCATTCTTCTAAACTCTCGGCATTGTAGGCCTAAATTACCCAATCTCTCTCTGTAGGTCAAACCCCACATCTCTGGAATCAATCTAGGGAATCTCCAATGCAACTACATCTCTCCTCAAGTAAGGGGACCAAAACTGTACACAATATTCTGAGTGTGGTCTCACTAATTCTTTGTACAATAGCAGTAATGTTTCACTACTTTTATATTCTATTCCTTCAGCAATAAATGCCAAGATTCCATTTGCCTTCTTTACTACTTGTTGTACCTGTATATTAATCTTCTGTGATCCATACGCGAGGATACCCAGATCTCTGTGCATTAAAGCAGGACAACATTACTCTCCATTCAGATAATTTGTCTTTGTAATTTTCTACCAAAATGGATAACATCTCACTTTTTAAAAATTTATTATTGAGACAAGTGGGCTTATATTAACAGTGAAATTACTGTGAAAATCCCCTAATCTCCACACTCTGTCACCTGTTTGGGTGTATTGAAGGAGAATTTAGCATGGCCAATGCACTTAACCTGCACAACTTTCGTTCTGTGGGAGAAACCAGAGCACCCAGAGGGAGCCCACACAGACAAAGGATGAGCATGCAGACTCCACGCAGACAATGAGCCAAGTCAGGAATTGAACCTTGGGTCCCTGGTGCTGTGAGGCAGCAGTGCTAACCATTGTGCCACCGTGCCACTTATCCATATTAAAATCCATCTATCACATTTTCCACATTCACTTAACCTATCCATACCTATTTGTTTCTTATTTTCTTCCCACAGCTTACCATCCCACCTATTTGTGTCATCTACAAATTTGACTATGGCACCTACTATCTGAGTCATTAATATAGATTGTAAATAGTTGGACCCCGAGGACCGAACCCTGTGGAAGTGCATTAATTGCCAACCTAAGACCAATTTATCCCTAATCTTTACTTTCTGTCGGTTAGCCAATCCTACATCCAAGCTGACTTGAATGGTGATAGCTAACTTATTCCCCTGAAAACTGCACATTCGTTCTTGTCCCTGTGCACTTTTATTTTTTTCTCACAAAATAGTAGAGAACAAGAGATTAGATATTTAGTAGATACAGGGTGGCATAGTGGTTAGCACTGCTGCCTCTAAGCACCAGGGACCTAGGTTCGATTCCTGGCTTGGGTCACTGCCTGTGTGGAGTTTGCATGTTCTCCTCGTGTCTGCACGGGTTTCCTCTACATGCTCCAGTTTCCTCCCACAATCCGCAAAATGTGCTGGTTTGGTGGATTGGCTATGCTAAATTCTCCCTCGCTGTACCTGAACAGATGCTGGAGTGTGGTGACTAGGGAATTTTCAAAGTAAATTCAAACTTCATTGCAGTCTTAATGTAAGCCTACTTGTGACACATGAATAAACTTTAGTTTTAACTTGATAAGAATATATTTTAGGTTACATTTAACCAAGGTTGTGTTCCTGATCTCTTATGCTGCATCTTTCCCTGCCTAATTTTTCAAAAATACTTTTCACTGAGGGGCTCTTACCAGTGCAGAATCTTTCACTGAAAGTATAATATTTCTGTCTGATAGAAGAAGTTGCGACATTTGGACAAGCTTACTTTTGTCCCTTATAAGCTGATCTGCTGCAGTTTGTATTGCAGTGATTTAATTGTGATTTCTATAATTTACTAATTGTTTAATGTCAGCATCTGACATATTCATGAAGGTTCAGTATTAGGTTATTTTGACAACAGGGAGAAATGCTCTCAAGTTACATTCATAGGCAGTTATATGTTGTCCTAATTGCAACAAAGGGAACTGGGAGCATGTAATTCTGTTTGATTGAATATTGAACCCTTCATGGGGCTGCATTTATTCTTACTGTGCAACCCTGCCAATTCAGTCTGGGGTGAGTTTTTGTCTGAAGCATCTTGATGGAGGAATGTGCTGTTCTAGAGACCATCTCCAGGAATAAGAAGGCACTACCTGCTGTTTTAAAGGTCTAAAGGTTTTCAGGTCACAGCAGGAAAGGGTATCTGCGCATGCTTTGTTCACAAGTGTGCCACCATGTTTGTCAGACTAGCATCTTTGAATGTTTCCAACAGGAAGGGATCTCGGTTGCAAATTTTTTTCTAGTGTTGAGTTTTGCAGATGGAACCCATTTAGCAATTCTTCTGCTTCAGAAATTTCCCCTCTAAACCTGTTCACTTTTCTCCTCATTTAAGTTATGTTCAAACCTACCTCTCTTACCTTGGTCTCATCACTGCCTTTCTAGTTCAATGTTACATTTTGTCTTGTAATGCTCCTATGAAGTGTGGTGCACTCTTTATTATGTTAGAGACATAATATAAATGCACGTTGTTGTTCTTGCTTTTTGGACTACTTCTTAGGGCAGCTCTGTATGCTTGGACCAAAGTGATCACCGTGTGTTGTCTGCTGTACACGTTTTGTAATCGAAAGTGATACCAGTGTTCAGCTGGTGCAGAATGCTCAAATCTAATAGCTCCCAGGAATCTTTGCGGCATCCATGCCATGCATTGGATTTTATGGCCGTGTTCTGGGGGTGGGTGGGTGAGGGGATTGCTGTAGGCATATAAAATATGAGGGGTGGCAGCCCATTACCTTGTCCAACCCTGAGCTGTACCTCATTGTGCAGTAGGTGAAAGGCTGCTGAAATCAGCAAGCTAACCTGCATTTCCAAATAAATAACTGTGGGTCAATTGAGCTAATTGACCTGAATAATATTTTGCCCCTGCCATAATACGATTGACATGGGCAGGTGGGTGGAGTGGGCAAGCAGTTTTTTTAAACAAACTGTTTAAAAGGTGTTGGGGGTGGGAAGAGGAGGGAGAGGGCGGAACCTATGAACTTTGAGGGTGCTCTCTGTGCATTGGGGCAATCCCTCCAAGATGATACCTCCCTTTTTTTCTCTCTGCCTATCCCCCAACCCTTCTCACATCCCTTCCTATGTTCCCCGCTCCTACCCTGTGCAAAATCTCAGATTCACTTTTCCAGTGGACATCCTTTTTCACCAGAGTGTCTGCTTGCAGTCCTGCCATGTGCACTACTGGGTTCTAGTACTGCCGGAATTGGTAGAGCAGCCAGTGAATTACCAAGAGATAGAAGTCCCACTCACATCTGCAGCGTTGTTACTGCTGCAGGGCTGCTTTGTTTAATGTTCGTACACAATACATTTGTTCTGATCCTGCTGTCTTATCAAAGCTTCAATCTCAGACTGATAAAATCTTGTAAGAGTTGAAGGAGCAATTGTGGTAGCTGCCCTGTTTGAGTTTTATGTAGCCTGGCTTCTCTAAAGGAGGGTAACACAGAATTAAACATCTGGAGCCAGTTGCATTGTGGCTGTCAGCCCATCTCCACTTTCTGCCAATTTTTCAATCCATTGTGGGAGCTTCGCTGGAAATGAACTTGAGCTATCTCTGAGAGGAGGCTGACCACAGGGCCTGTGACCTATTGTACTTTCAGAGCTGAGTCTTGCAGTTGGCAAGCCCACAGATGGGTGAAATCTGATGTTGACATTATTGCTCATTTTCGGTAGCTGACCAGTCAAACAAGGCAGAATTCTCTGGCTGTGCTGGTGTGAAAGGCGGAAATTTCCACTCAGCTGTCAACAGGGTTTCACACTGTCCGCAACACACCCTCTAAGATTCCAGTGGTGGGCAGGATGGGAGAATTTCGGTCTCAGTTTATAATGTGAATTTTTGTTTGTGCTGTACAGTGTACTCTTTTTTGCTTTTGCAAATTATTTTGTTTGTACCTATTTTTCAAAACACAATTTGAATATTAATGTAAAGTGGTAAAGGGGTGTTATATTTGTTATCTGAATTGACAGAAAACACAATCAGTGTCCAGTGCATTTTCTGGGAAAGGCATGGCCAACCTTTTTGCATGGGGCAGGTAAGGGCACATTTCAATGCTTTCTCACTTGAAGGGCCAATGAGGAATTTTCACAAAGATGCATGAATTCCAAAAAAAAAGTTGAGTAAGCAGTAAAAAAAAACAACTTGCTGTGTGAGGGTCAGAATGTGTGTCCTGTTCACTGCCAGTCTGTGTGCTCACTCACTCACTCCATTTGTGTAAATGGGTGAGAAAGAATGTGTTGGGATGAGGATGAGTGAGAACCCTGAGTTTAGATGTGAACCAGGCACACGTGCCTGCTCTCCCTCACACTCACATGTTCACCCCCTCACGCGTACTTTCACTCACTCGTTCACTCTCTTACGTTCACACTGTCTTACTATAACACTCTCATTCATTCTCTCACTTATTTTCTCTCTCGCTCGCTCTTGCACTTATTTTCTTTCTCTCTCTGTGTGTGTGTGTCTCTGTGTGTGTGTGTGTGTGTGTGTCTCTCTCTCTCTCTGTGTCTCTCTGTGTGTGTCTCTCTCTCTCTCTCTCTCTCTCTCTCTCTCTCTCCGTGTGTGTGTGTCTCTCTCTCCGTGTGTGTGTGTGTCTCTCTCTCCGTGTGTGTGTGTCTCTCTCTCCGTGTGTGTGTGTCTCTCTCTCTCTGTGTGTGTGTCTCTCGCTCTCTGTGTGTGTGTGTGTGTGTGTGTGTGTGTGTGTGTCTCTCGCGCTCTCACTCACACATTCACTTACAGTAATTCATCCTCTCTCACTCTCTTTTTGTAATGGCCCCGGGCAGGCTCACCTTGCCCTGAATCCCAGTAGGCTCTTTCACCCTTGCCACCTCTACCTGGGAAAACCAGCATGTTCACGGCTGCTGACAGGGTCACTAGAGTGGAAAGGCCTGTCATTGCAGAATCTTCAACTTACCTGTTTGGCATTTTGATCAGCAGCTCTGGGGGCCATAATGTAGCCGGAGGGCCGCCTACCGATTGGCCAAGCCTGCTGTAGAGTAAAGATAAAAACTTCAGTTCACAGGCAAATCTATTTGCAGAAAATGTAATTTTATTTGCACAAAGGAAGCAGTAGTCGAGAACACACAAGATCCAGTGCCTACATAAAGTCAAAACTGTTCATAGAATCATAAAAAGCTTACAGTGCAGAAGGAGGCCATTTGACCCATTGAGTCTGCGTTGACAGCAATTCTACCTAGGCCCTAACTCCACCTATTTATGCCACTAATTCCTTTAGCCTATCCATCCCAGGACACGTGGAGCAATTTGGCTTGGCCAGTGCACCTAATCTACACATCTTTGAACTGTGGGAGGAAACCGGAGCACCCGGGAGAAACCCATGCAGACATAGGATGAACTCCACACAGATGGTGACCCAAGCTAGGAATTTAACACAGGTCCTTGGTGTTGTGAGGCAGCAGAACCAAACACTGCCGCCCCTTTTTTTAAAAGGAACCTTTTTAAAGAAAAGTTGTGAATACCTCTGGTTCATCCTGAGCTAGCATTAACAGGATCGCGATCTGATTTGCCACAATGAAATCCTTAGTAACTTTGCTTCAAGTCTCCATTTACTAAAGAAATGACTTGCCAGTAACCCCTTCAAAGAACTAATCTTTTAACCCCTGTTTACCCAGCCAGTGGAATCTGCATTCATGTATTATAGTAAATGTGGACATTTTGAGAGTAAGAAGACTCACAACACCAGGTTAAAGTCCAGCAGGTTTATTTGATAGCACAAGCCACAAGCTTTCAGAGCAGTGCTCCTTCATCAGGTGAGTGGGAATTCTAACATAAAACATAGAACATTACAGCGTAGTACAGGCCCTTCAGCTCTCGATGTTGCGCCGACCAATGAAAACAATCCAAAGCCCATCTAACCTACACTATTCCAATATCATCCATATGCTTATCCAGTGACCATTTGAGTGCCCTTAAATTTGGCGAGTCAATTTCTGTTCACAAACAGGGCATATAAAGACACAAACTCAATGTACAAAATAATGGTTGGAATACAAGTCTTTATAGGTAATCAAGTCTTAAAGTTACAGACAATGTGAGTGGAGAGAGGGTTAAGCACAGGTTAAAGAGATATGAATTGTCTCCAGCCAGGACAGTTAGAGAGATTTTGCAACCCAGGCATGAACCCAAAATCCCCGTTGAGGCCGTCCTCATGTGTGTGGAACTTGGCTATCAGTTTCTGCTCAGAGATTCTGCATTGTCGTGAAGGCTGCCTTGGACTACGTTCACCCGAAGATCAGAGGTTGAATGCCCATGACTGCTGAAGTGTTCCCCAATGGAAGAGAACTCCAGGCAAGAGTGTTCTCTTCCCGTTGGGGAACACTCCAGCGGTCACGGACATTCAGCCTCTGATTTTCGGATAAGTGTTCTCCACGGCAGCCTTCACGACACACAATAACGCAGAAATTGATTGCCAACTTCTGCACACATAAGGAAAGCCTCAGCTGGGATCTTGGGTTCATGTCACATTATCTGTAACCCTCACGACTTGCTTCGGCTTGCAAAATCTCATTAACTGTCCTGGCTGGAGACAATACACGTCTCTTTAACCTGTGCTTAACCGTCTCTCCATTCGCATTGTCTGTACCTTTAAGACTTGATTACCCGTAAAGACGTGCATTCTAACTATTATTTTGTAAATTGAGTTTGTGTCTTTACACCTGATGAAGGAGCAGCTCTCTAAAAGCTGGTGGCTTGTGCTACAAATAAACCTGTTGGACTTTAACCTGGTGTTGTGAGACTTCTTACTGTGCTTACCCCAGTCCAACGCCGGCATGTCTACATCTTACTATACTTGTCAGTCCCATTTAAAAAGTGTTATGAATGGGATTGTTTAATTCAGAAATAATAATGTACGCAGAAATTTAGCAATTTTAAAATCTGCTTTATAAACTTGATTGTTTCTGTTCAGGTTGTGCTGCTGAACTGAGAATTTAAATTGACTGAGTCCACTGTAATGTCTCCAGTGTGGAAATCTATTGTTTGGAAACACCAGTTATCTGGAAATTTTTTGACACAAGGAACTCATGGACTTGCCACTTAAGCTTTCGGGCGCTGCAACAAATCATGGAGGCATGGATAAAGCAAAGATTATAAATATTTAACTTCTTACTGTGGGCACAGTATTTTTATTAGTTGTGGAGCAAGCAGGGCATGTATCAAGTGCAGTATTAAAATGTTAAACATAACTCACAAGTTGTATTTGCATAATGCACAGCTTGTAATCTGTAGTAGTTAATAGCTCCAAACTACTTAAGGCCTTTTACAGGTATACATTTTAAATAGCAGAGGTCCTGATCTCTACACTGAGTGAAATTGATGCAATCAGTTTTTGACTTGCTTGCATGTTTGCTTTTTAAATGAACCCCTCGGCAGCTCCGTGAGCCCTGGAGAGCAACAATTGGTCTTCTTTAAACCTATGGTTCTTGCCAATATTGGAAACACATGGATGAAATAATATGCATTGTTTCTGTATGGGATGCCATTCTATAAACCTGAAAATTGTGAAATCTAAAAATGACTTGGCCTCTGTTTGGAGAGGTTATAATGTCGTTTGATTTAATAATTAATTTTTACAGAACATAGTTTATAAAAATATTTCTGTTAATGGAAACATGATACTTAATTTGCTATGTGGTAAAATAAATGTATTATCTTTGACCATGAATGATTATGTAAACCTGAACCTCCAGTATAAAGTGCTAATCACAGTGAGGAATAATATGCAAATTAATACTAAATCTCAATACAGCTAATGCTGGAAATCAAATAAAAACAGGAAATGGTGGAAATACTCAGCAGGTCTGGCAGCATCAATGGAGATAAACAACATTAATGTTTCAGGTGGAGGACCTTTGAAGTGCTTAGTATTCCAAAATAATCTTATTATACAAACTAATATGTTGTGTTCTTTTATTCCCTTGCATTTATTCAGTGGAACAAGTTCCTGTAGAGGCTTATCAAATCCCTCTTTCTCAAGCAGAGGTCCTGGAGGAAGGAAATGATGTTACACTTGTTGCCTGGGGAACTCAGGTTAGCATTTGTATATTTTATTTATTGAAGTAAGACACTTCATTGTTTCTGTTTAATATATCGTTTAAGCTTCAGTGGTTTTGAAATGCCGAAATGGAGATCAGTATATGTTAAGTAACGTGACATTTGTATTTCCAGGGGAAGCATGGTGGTACAGTGGTTAGTTCTCCTGCCTCACAGCGCCAGGGACCTGGGTTCGATTCCCAGTTTGGGTCAATGTCTGAGTGGAATTTGCAGATTTTCCCTGTATCTGCATGGGTTTCCTCTGGGTGCTGCAGTTTCCTCCCATACTCCAAAGATGTGCAGGTTAGGTGCATGGCCATGCTAAATTGCCGCTTAGTGTCCCGGGATGCGTAGGTTAGAGGGATTAGTGGAGTAAATAGGTGGGGTTATGGGAATAGGGCTTGTGCGGGATTGCTATTAGTGCAGACTTGATGGGCCGAATGGCCTCCAACTGCACTGTAGGGATTCTAAGTCTTTAAAGATGGCAGCACAAGGAACAGAATTAAAAAACACTGAACTGTGCTAACTTGTCTTTCCAGCAATATATATTCTAGTATGTCCCACGGTATGGGTTGTTTGCTGTACATTTAGAAAAGTTATGTTTCTAATTGAATAAATCTGATAATGCTTACTATTTCCCCATCCAAGACTGACATTCAGAATCTCTGACCAACTTGTTTGAGGAAATGATATCTGTAGTACATTCAGTATGTCTGTATTTTCATGAAGTGAAAAGTCTCATGAAAAGCTTCTAAGCAAATATTAAGCAGCGGGTATCTGATACAAAGCCTGTAGATGGATAAGGATTTACCTGAAAGAAAATAGGTATTCTGGTTAGGTGAAGATCTACTGAGTGGAGTGCCCATTGGGGTAAGTGCAGTGACCCCTAATGTTTAGAGGAAAGTTGAGCCTGATGAAGCAGCCAATAAATTAAAGAAAATCCAGACGCAAGTTTCAAGTCTGACGAACTATCTGATGCTTTATGTAAAAACTTGTATCTGTTCAGTTATGTTGATTGTGTACACAAGCCTGTCGTCTTGTCACTTACCTTGGTTGCATTTTTTCTGTTGGCATTTATCTTTAAATTGCTGTGTCAACGTTTCCATTCAGTTTTGCTTTTGATTTGATTTATTATTGTCACATGTATTAGTATAGTGTGAAAAGCATTGGTTCTTGCGCGCTATACAAAGCGTACAGTTTGTAGAGAAGGCAGTGAGAGAGTACAGAATGTAATGTTACAGTCCTAGCTAGGGTGTAGAGAAAGGTCAAGTTCGTGCAAGGTACGTTCATTCAAAAGTCTGACAGCAGCAGAGAAGAAGCTGCTCTTGAGTCAGTTGGTACATGACCTCATACTTTTGTATCTTTTTCATGATGGAAGAGAAAATGTCGGGGGTGCATGGGGTCCTCAATTATGCTGGCTGCTTTGCCAATGTAGCGGGAAATGTAGACAGTAATGGGTGGGAGGCTGACTTGTGTAATGGACTGGGCTACGTTCATGAACCTTTGTAGTTTCTTGCCATCTTGGGCAGAGCAGGAGCCATACTAAGCTGTGATGCAACCAGAAAGAATGCTTTCTATGGTGCGTCTGTAAAAGTTGGTGAGACTCATAGCTGACATGCCAAATTTACTTGGTCTTCTGAGAAAGTAGAAGTGTTGGTGGACTTTCTTAACTGTAGTGTCGGCATGGTGGGACCAGGACATGTTATTGATGATCTGGATACCTAAAAACTTGAAGCCCTCGACCATTTCTACTTCGTCCTTGTTGATGTCGACAGGAGCATGTTCTCAGCTACGCTTTCTAAAGTCGATGACTATCTCCTTCGTTTTGTTAACATTGCCAGAGAGATTATTGTCATCATACAAGTTCACCAGATCCTCTATCTTGTTTGTGTACTCAGTCTCATCATTGTTTGAGATTCAACATGCTATGATGGTGTCATCAGCAAACTTGAAAATTGAGTTGGAGAGGAATTTGGCCGCGCTGTCATAGGTGTAAAAGGAGTATAGTAGGGGGCTGAGAATGCAACCTTGTGTGGCACTGGTGTTGGGGATGATTGTTTTGTGAGCAGTTAAGATATAGCATGCAGATTTTGTACTGTAGGTGTATCGCAACATAGAAGCACAGTTAGCGCTGCTGCTTCACAGCACCAGGGACCCAGATTAGATTCCTGGCTTGGGTCACTGTTTGTGCAGAGTCTGCACGTTCTCTCCTGGTCTGCGTGGTTTCCTCCGGGTGCTCTGGTTCCTTTCCAGTCCAAAAGAGGTGCTGGTTATGTGCTAAATTCTCCCTCAGTGTACTCGAACAGATGTTGAAATGTGGCGACTAGGATTTTCACAGTAACTTCTGCAATGTTAATGTGAGCCTACTTGTGACTAATAAATAAACTTTAAAAATTTTAAGATGGCTTTTTGGAGTGAACTTTTCAGGGCTTCCAATGCCATTGCCATCTAGTATCTAAAATAAAGCTTGCATTCATCAACTGACGGGACAGCACCAAGGAAAATTTACAAAAGTCAGTAGAGGTAATTGTGAAGTTGCATTCTCAAAGGAAAATGGGACACAATGCGATAGTTATCTTTGGAATTCTGTATCCCAGAGTGAAGCATCCTTCATCATTGAATAGATGTAAAGCTAGGAACATTCCCAACACCAGTGCCACACAAGGCTGTGTTCTCAGCCCCCTGCTATACTCCTTTTACACCTATGACTGCGAATCTTGGCCTCTTAGAGAATCAAGGGATGTGGCAAACTATCTAGGGGAGAAACTTTGAGATCTGGAGTAATAAAACATTTAACCCTGTCAATTTAATTTAGAACAGTATTCTTCAAAGAAAGCATTACACTGAGCTGTATTCCCAAATTCACAGAGTACAGGACTTTAGGCATTCTCCGATTAGGCAGTACTTTGAATATTGTGATCCTTTCTGGTCATTGAAGCATGCTGGACACGCAAAACATTCAGGTAATACAGAAAAAGGATAAAGAACTTGATGTCATTTGCACTGGAGGACTAAGTTCTCAGGAAAGATCCAAAACAAGCCAGTTAGCCTGACATCAGCTGATGAGAAAATGCTAGAATCTATTATTAAGGAAGTTTTAACTTTGCACATAGAAAAGCATAATATGATTAGAACAAATCAGCATAGTTTTATTAAAGGAAAATCCTGTTCAACAAATTTATTGGAGTTTGAGGATATATCTAGTAAGATGAATAAAGAAGAACCAGTCGATGTAGTATATTTGAATTTCCAAAAAACATTAAATAACACAGAAAGGTTAATAGGTTAGTTAAGGGCTCATGGAGTTGAGGGGGGTGGGTAATATATTAACATGGATGAAGGATTGGTTGATGGAAGCAAAGAGTGTATGCAAAGGTGGAATTTTAATGTTAGTAGGCAGTGAATAGAGGAATGCTGCAATGTTGCGGCCTTAGCTATTTACACTTTTTGATAATGACTTAGATGAAGTGATACTGTAATATATCTAATTCTGCTGTCATAATTTTTCAAAATTTTCACTGGATTAGTAATCCAGAAACCCATAGTAATGCTCTGGGTTCAAATCCAATTTTCACTTAGGGTCTTTCCCCTGCCCTTGATGCTGCTCTGATTAAGAAGAGTGGTATTTGAACCTGCATTCACTCGACTAAAAAATAAGCATCAATGGTAATAGTTGGAAAAATAGACAGTTTGGCATCGTCAAATATGTGAAGATGTCTTTTAGTTACTTACCTACTCACTAAGCCATATTACAAATTTCAAAATTTAGCAATTTCCATTGACCACTGAAGGTTTCTAGCTGAAATGGCAATAACAATAATCATACTGTAAGTCAATTGATGTTATTCTAATGCTCTCTTAAACACTGATTGACTTGACCACAACATCTTTCCATAATAACTCTCCTGCATTATTCAGCTCAGTGGTCCACCTTTGGGAATGGGATATTGTGGTTAGTCCTAGTGAGTAGGGCATTGGTAAATAGCTTGATGCAGCTATATAATGCAGACAGAGATGCCCTCGTAGAAGACTAGAAGGAGCCAGTAACTAGGATGTTAAGGACTGTGATGACTTTGAAAAACATTACCAAAGTTTTCAGCAGACTCTCACTCGAATATTGATATTTCCTGGGGTGGAATGCTTTCTGTTGACATTATGGCTGTTGATCAGAGACAGGTGGTAAGATGGGGACATCTTTTGACAGTATTTTCTTACTACTGCCATCTGGACACTAAGCGCCTCAGCAGGTAGTTAAAGCCCATTTCATTGCTACTTCCTGTACTGTTATTTACTGAAAGCATCACTGCGGTAACTATGTAGAATGTTCTTGACAGAGGAGTTTCTATTGACCTTTCCATTGTTCAGTGATATTAGAATATGAATCATCCCTGCTGCTCTTTTGAGCTGTACTCTTTCATGTCTCTTTTTTAATATATTATTTGTCTTCTGTTGAATATTTTATAGACTGATAATATGCTTCGCAAAGACTTGGATTTGTGCAAGAGCTCAGACACTAAAACTCTATTTGCTATGCCATATGGTATCATAATATTACAGATTACTCAACCATTGCATCTAAATTGAGCACATTTAAGAAGCTATCCCTTTCTCATCATCATTCAATTACATTGTTTATATTCTCACATTGGTATGCAGAACACTACAAATCTCAGTTTGAATCTCTTCCGCCTTTTGTTTACCTAGTGACTAAGTCTCTGTCGATGTCTTTGAACTGTATCCAAGTTAGAAAATCCAGCTTTTCCACACATTGTCGTAATTTGCAAATTTATGTTATCTATTTGTGGAAAAAAATAATTATTTAATATGAACTGCAGTGATTTTAGAAGAAATGATCTGTTCCTAATTACTGCTACCTAATTAATAAATTACTATTGAAGATTAATTTTTGTTTGTCTTGCTATTGGCTCCTATGAGCTGTGCTTTATTGAGAAAACTCCTGTGAATTACCTCATCAACCACTTTCTGAAAAACAAAACATTTATTTATACATCTACTGTCACACATTAATTGCCACAGCGTTAAAAAACTAAAACAGTTTCGTTTTGAAATAATTTGGACAAAATTAAAGTCACCCATAATTGCAGGTTAATGGAAGAAAGCCAGCATGGATTTCTTAGAGAAAATTGTATTTAACTCACCTGCTGGAATTTTTTGCAGAGGCCTGGATGTTGTACTTTAGGAAAGATGTGAAGTTGTTGGAGAAAATGAGACTAGTGCACATTGTGGTATTGTCAATGCAGACTCGATGGACAGAAGGGCCTTTTCTGCATTGTATGATTCTGACTCTATGAGAATGCAGAAAATCTTCATGAGCATGATTCCAAGATGAAAATTTAGATTTTGGAGAATTTAGAACTGTTTTCCTTGGAGAAGAATAGATTGAGAGGAGATTTGATAGAGATATTCAAAATCATTTGGCATCTGGACAGCACAGATGAGGAGAACCTGTTCCCACTTACAAAAGGATTGAGAATGAGAGGGCAAAGATTCAAAGTAGAATGCAAAAGAAGCAAAAGTGACATAGTTAGGGTCTGGAATGCACTGCCTGAGAATATGATGGAGGCAGGTTCAACTGAAGTTTTCCAAATGGAAGTTGAATGTTATCTGAATAGGAAGAATGTGTAAGATTATGGGACGAAGGCAGGAGAATTTCACTGCGGGCATTCTTCATTTGGAGAGCCGGTGCAGATGTGATGGGCTGAGTGACCTTCTTCTACACTATAACAATCCTGTGATTGAGTTGGATACAACCTGACTTCCTAAATTCACATTAGCTTCAAATTATTGTACTGTCCTTAGGTTAGATCATTGTTAATTTTATTTTATTATAGACCGTAATATAAAGAATTCCAGGATTCAGAATTCATCTCACTTTAAAAGTTTGGAGTTGAAGAAAAGAAAATGCCATGGGGAGGCCTATTTTTCTTCCTTGTTTTCTGTTGTGATACTGGTGTTTTATGGTTAGCCAAGTTTTGTTTTTCTGTTGAAATTTTAAGTTTTGACCTCTGATTTCTTTTTCAAGCTACGTTTTTCGACTCTTGTCAGTTCAATTCCAGGAATGTGTTCCGCGGTTAAAAAAAAACTGTTGACAAAATTTTTAATAGCCCAGCCATCCTGTTGCACTCCGATTCGTATCTTCCAACCTTAATTGTGCCTCACGAGATTAATAGGCTTCCTGCTACAAACTGAGCAAATGATATTTTCATTTCTTCCCCTAGAAAGATGCCATTTTGCCATCTTTTTACATCTTTTCCATTCTTCATTCAAATCCGGATGCTGAAACAATAAAAAATGTATTCTTGCACTGACAAACCTCTTTAGATCTTAATTTTAGATTTTATTTCTTTACTGTAACTGCAATGGTTGCAGAATTTGCTTAAATATTTAATACATGATAAATGTTTGCCCTATATTGTGGTATTTCCAGTTTATGTTTGCGAGAATACCTTATTTCCTCAGAACCTCTGTGACGTTTTAATGTTAGAAGTTTTAAGTTATTTCAGTGTCATAGGTAGGCTTACATTAACACTGCAATGAAGTTACTGTGAAAATCCGCTCGTCGCCACATTCTGATGCCTGTTCGGGTACGCAGAGAATTTAGTGCGGCCAATGCAGCTAACCAGTGTGCCCATTGAGTCTGTACTCATCACCACCCAGGCCCTGTTCCTGCAACCCTCATTTACACTGCCAATCCCCCTGACACTAGAGTTAATTTAGCATGGCCAGTCAACCTAATCTGCACACTTTTCGACTATGGGAGGAAACAGAGCAGCCGGAACCCCACCCCCACCCCATGTTGGGCAGGAGGGGAGCAGGGAAACTTTTGAAATACATCCATATCCTGTTCTGACTTTCTTTTATAACATATGTTTTGAAAATTTCAGTTTCTGTTGTGTAACTGTACAGTTCATCATGTTCATGCTTATGGGTCAAACTATATTATATCAGGAGATATTTAGTCACGACATAATCACTGTTCCAAATGTTTAATTACATTCCCAGACCCTGTTTGCTTCTGAACCCATAGAATTGGACTTCCCATTTTCTACTGAACCTTTTTTACAATTTAATAAACAAGTTATTATTTATATAGTGCTTTTATGATTTGGAAAAAAATACCAAGTACTAATTTCTCACAAGTCAGTATGTAGAGGAAGAACAGAATTAGGAAAACTGAGCAAATGCACAATTGAAAAAATAGATTTTGAGGTGATTTTTAAGGCTGGTCAGAGAGTTGGAAGGTGAAATTGTGTAACATCAGCATTTTGACAAAAACTGACTGTGTGTGGAAATGTTTCCCAGTACAGGCTTTTGGGTGCAGCCATGTGTGAAACCAGGTTGATGTGACCCCCTCGAGAGGAGTAATGCAGAGAGAGTAGAGGAGATTTGTGGTAGCTGTCCACATTGGATGCTGTCTGGAAACCAGGGATCGTTAATGTGCCATGATTTTAGGTCTAAAGCACGCCATTAATGACCATTGTGTCTGGATTTGTTGGCTCTTTTTCACAGTTACTTTGCATAGTGTGTTTTATACAAGCAATATGCATCCTTACTAGTTTCAAAACCAAACATGATTAAAGTTGGTTAACATGAGATGTTGGCTCTCATAGATCCTAAATCAGTGGTGGGCAACCTAGACTAGTGAGTGGGTTGCAAGAGTGGCTCTTCTCCATCTCGGTGGGCTGCAAGATTGAAAACGGACATGTTCACTAACTATGAAGCGCTGAATAAGGTTGAATACATTTAATAGATACAGAAAATGCTTAATCATTCCTGTATTTATACAACTGTTATCAACTTTAAATGGTAAGAACGAAAGAAATATTTTCACTTACCTTCAAATACAAAAGTAACATAAAAGAAGCACAACCTCCCCCTTCAACTGGTGTCATAATCAAGATAGTCACCTAGGGCACTTGTGTAGCTCGAATTTGCAGGGCATGCTGATTAACTGTAGTGACACAGTGGAAACACATAACTTGCACAGTCATTGTGAGAAATTAGCAAGCACCTCCCTTCACGTGCCCTTACATTACATTTGTCCTACTTTAGCGATATTGGTAGGAAAACATCTACGTAGACAGAAACCTGCGGAGTCTGGCAACACTGCCCATGGACAAATGGGTCAACAGAATGTCTCGCAGGCCTCACTCAGAATTCTGATGTGGCCCACGGGCTGCAGGTTGCCCACTACTGTCCTAATTAGTGAGAAATTTAACTGGATAAGTTGCCTTTATTTTGGAAAGCCATTTCATTCTTGTTGGATTATGGGAAAAGAAGGTTTTTTGACACAATGAACAGCTTTTAAAAATGATATACATAAGACGATGGGTCAGACCACCATTAATCACATCTGGAAAATGCACACACGTAATTTTGTAATATGTAACAATCTTTTGATTTAATTTATTTTTGTCATGTATTGAGATACAGTGAAAAGCATTGTTTCTTGAACCTTATTCAGACAAAACATACCCTTCACAGGGTACACAGGGGGAAAGAAAGGAGAATATAGTATTGCAGTTATGTAGAAACATAGAAGATAGGAGCAGGAGGAGGCCACTTGGCCCTTTAAGCCTTGTTGGCCTTTTATTACAATCATGGCTGATCATCAAACTCAGTAGCCCAGTCCTGCCATTTTCCCCATAACCCTTGATCCTATTTGCCCCAACTGCTATATCCAACCGCCCCTTGAATACATACACTCACTGCATTTTGCTGGGGAAATAATGTGGAGACTTTGCTGTAATTCTGGCCATGTGTAAAGGCCAGGAGATACTGTTTTTAAATAGACTCTGTTTGATGTAGACTTTGTTTGCTGCATTCAGTCGTGTTGTATATTTCACTCTGCCTCTGACCTGTTGGCTGTCACAGTTGCATCAATGGTACTTTGTTTAAGAATAGAATAGAGACATTCAAGCAGCAAAACTTAGTGAGAAGATTGAAGAGACAAGAGAAGGCTCTGCCCTAGGTTAAAGGACAGACTTCGAGGATTAATCCATTTAAATAAAGCCAGGTAGCCCAACGAAGTTGGATAGCACAATGTGTTAATTGTTTTATCTTATCAGAGATGGGGTTTGCCATTTGACAGTGTGATTCTGATCACCTCCATTGCTGTGGAATAAAGCCACTTACTGATTGAAATCAAACCATTTACTTTGGACTAGTATATCAAAGGACAGACTTCTTAGAGCAACTCTGACAACTACTAATGGTGAATTTATGTTAGCTGGAGCACTGATATGAAGTCATGCCTATTGGAAGCTCGTCTTACATAAACAGATAATAGTTCGATATGTCAGAACAACTTTGGAAAAATCTGAAAGTTCTGTCCATATACTTTATGTCCAAATGAATACTGTGACGTTGGAATTTCGTCGCAGTTGTTCACACCACTATCTTACAAAAGTTTGAGAGCAGAACTTGATCCTAGAATCAGATATGTTTCTTCAAAAAACATTTGAAGTTGTTCATGATAATTTGAAGTTGTCCTTCTCTGCTTTCCTCATTTCCCTTTGAAATGCTGGAAGTCTGATAGATTGGGCACTACTTTGTTTGCTATTGACGAGAGTAGGAAGTCATCTTAGTTGCTTCTTCCAGATGATATTCCTTGGAATGTTTGATTCAGAAACTGTTCTCAGTTGGGAGGCAGAGGGAATGAAAGGCTGCTTCAACTAATACACCCAGAAAGGAAATGAAAATACATTGGACCTTGTAATATGGATGAGTAACAATAAAAAGCCACATCATTATAATGACTAATATTTGTCTATTTTCTTTAACTTTAAAGGATAAACTTAGTTAGTAAGTGTGCTTAGTTACTCAACTACATTGCCATTATGATGAATCCTTTTGCATTTCTTTGGTTATTTTCCTTATATTTGCTTTTAATTATTTGTAAATTCCTTGACCTCAGGAGTGTGATATGCAAATTTGAAGGCTGATCTTGGGTTGCTGATAATCCATTAACCTCATGTTTACACTGAAAGTGTGGTCAATTGAAACAATGTTTCAGTAACAAATGTTACATGTTATATTTTTAAGTACTTGATGTAACCTGCACTTCATAGTACAAAAATATTTTCATGTATTATCAAAAGTCTTGAAACTGAAACAAACAAATAAGCACTTAGTTCTTAGTATTTTCTGAATAGACTAAAGAAGACCCTTTTTTTCAGTAACACTGCAAAAGGCCCCATTACTGGGAGACGATCATTGATATTTCTGTGGTACTTATTATGTACAACAAAACATTATAGTGTTTTATTGGACAGTGGATAACGTATAGACAGGCAGAAAACGGGAGTGAAGAAGGAAGAAAATCACCACCTAAGTGGAGGCGTTAAAGATGGCTATTGAATGCCACAAAGGAGTTGGCAAGACAATGATGCAAAGAGAAAGAGTTTAAGAGGATGGGGTAAGGTGATTAAAGTAGCTGTTAGCAACAGTGGGATGAAGTGATGTGAGGAATGACAAGTACAGCAGTATTGGGTGGCCGATGCACATGCAGGACGTAACTGGGTAAGTTTATCAGTCTATCCTAGACTGCTCAGGGAGACAATAGATGAAATTTCTGGGCCTCTGACAGAAATCTTTGTCTCTTCATTGGACACAGGTGAGGTCCCAGACAATTGGAGGATAGTGAATGTGGTATCGTTATTTAAGAAGGGTAGCAAGGATAACCTGGGTAATTATAGGCCAGTGAGCTTGACGTCCGTGGTAGGGAAATTGTTGGAGAGGATTCTTAGAGACAGGATGTATGCACATTTAGAACGGAATAATCTCATTAGTGATAGACAGCATGGTTTTGTAAGAGGGAGGTCATGCCTCATAAATTTGGTGGAGTTTTTTGAGGAGGTGACAAAAACGGTTGACGAGGCAAGGGCTGTGGATGTCGTCTGTATGGATTTTAGTAAAGCGTTTGACAAAGCCGCTTACGGCAGGTTGGTGCAAAAGGTTAAATCTCATGGGATAAAAGGCGAGGTGGCAGAATGGGTGGAGAACTGGCTTGGCCACAGAAAAAGTCTGACAACACCAGGTTTTAGTCCAACCTATTTATTTGATAATATACTCGCAAGCTTTCGAGGGGTTACCCTCTTCGTCAGGTGAATGGAGAGTTCTGGCCTCAGACAGAGCATATAAAGCACAGACAGTTTAGAGATTACTGATTAAAATGCGAATCCTTACACCTAACCTGCTGTTCAAGACCTGAAGTGGCTGATAATGTGAGTGGTAGGAGCACTGATCACAGTTTAAAGAGATGTGTATTGTCTCCAGACAGTACAGTAAGTGAGGTTTTGCAAACCCAGGCAAGTCACGGGGGTTACAGATAGTGCGACAAAAGACATGAGGCCAGAACTCTCCATTCACCTGACGAAGAGGGTAACCCCTCGAAAGCTTGCGAGTATATTATCAAATAAATAGGTTGGACTAAAACCTGGTGTTGTCAGACTTTTTACTGTGTTTACGCCAGTCCAACGCCGGCATACCCACATCTTGGCCACAGAAGACAGAGGGTATCAGTCGAAGGGTCTTTTTCCGGCTGGAGGTCTGTGACTCGTGGTGTTCCGCAGGGCTCTGTACTGGGACCTCTGCTATTTGTGATATATATATAAATGATTTGGAAGAAGGTGTAACTGGTGTCATCAGTAAGTTTGCGGACGACACAAAGATGGCTGGACTTGGGGATAGCAATGAACATTGTCAGAGAATACAGCAGGATATAGATAGGCTGGAAAATTGGGCGGAGAGATGGCAGATGGAATTTAATCCAGATAAATGCGAAGTGATGCATTTTGGTAGAACTAATGTAGGGGGGAGCTATACAATAAATGGCAGAACCATCAAGAGTATAGATGCACAGAGGGACCTGGGTGTGCAAGTCCACAGATCCTTGAAGGTGGCATCACAGGTGGAGAAGGTGGCGAAGAAGGCATATGGCATGCTTGCATTTATAGGACGGGGCGTAGAGTATTAAAAATTGGCATCTGATGTTATAGCTGTATAGAACATTGGTTAGGTCACATTTGGAGTACTGTGTCCAGTTCTGGTCACCACACTACCAGAAGGAGGCTTTGGAGAGATTACAGAAAAAGTTGATCAGGATGTTGCCTGGTATGGAGGGTTTTAGCTATGAGGAGAGATTGAGTAAACTGGGGTTGTTCTCCCTGGAAAGACAGAGAATGAGGGGAGACCTAATAGAGATGTATAAAATTATGAAGGGCATAGATAGGGTGAACAGTGGGAAACTTTTTCCCAGGTCGGAGGTGATGATCACAAGGGGTCACAGCTTCAAGATGAAAGGGGTGAGGTTTAATTCAGATATCAGAGGGACATATTTTACACAGAGGGTGGTGGGGGCCTGGAATGCACTGCCAAGCAGGGTGGTGGAGGCAGACACGCTGGGATCGTTTAAGACTTATCTGGATAGCCACATGAACAGACTGGGAATGGAGGGCTACAAACGAATAGTTTAGTTGGACCAATGAGCGGCACAGGCTTGGAGGGCTGAAGGGTCTGTTTCCTGTGCTGTATTCTTTGTCCTTTTATGGAAGGAAGTGGAGCATACAAGGTTATGGAAGGATTTGAAGCTGGGCTAGGTGTCTTAAATTGAGTCTGTGGGGCATGTGCAGGAAACAAGGAAAAAAATTTTTTTCCCCATAAAAAATTACAGTGAATAATGGAGGGGCATGTGATGTGTGGTTTCTGTATGATGTGGGAACTGGTGGACCCCAGGGTCCTTCCCAGTGACCATGTCTGTAGTAAGTGCAGGTTGCTGGAGGAGCTCCAGCTCAAGGTGGATGAGCTGGCCTCTGAGCTACAGACACTGAGGCTCATCAGGGGGAGAGAGGGTGCCATTGTCAATGGGGTGCAAGTGACATCCACCCCTGCTAGACTGGCTAAATCTAAGGGTCAGGGACAAAAGGGGGCTGCTGGGAGGAGGAAGGGGGGTGAGGAGCGGAGGCCTCAGCCTCTTAATCTGCATAACAGGTTTGAGGTTCTTGCTTCCAGTCTGGAAGAGGACGAGGCAGGTGAGGTTGGTGAGCAAACTGCACACGGTACAGTGATGCAGCAGGACATAGGCAAAGAGAAGGGGAAAAGGAACGTAGTAGTAATTGGGGATAGTGGGGTGAAGGGTATTGACACTGTCCTTTGTCACAATGACAAAGTGCACAGAAGGGTGTGTTGTCTGCCTGGTGCTCGGGTACAGGATGTCGCAGCTGGGCTGCAGAGGAATCTGGAGTGGGAGGGTGAGAACCCGGTCGTTGTAGTACATGTGGGTGCCGGCGACGTAGGCAAAGTGCGGACTGAGGATCTGGGGAGGGAGTATGAAAAGCTGGGAATGGAATTAAAAAGTAGAACCGACAAGGTGGTCGTCTCTGGGCTACTGCCTGAACTGAGTGCAGACGGGCGTAGGGTTGACAGGATAAAGGAAGTGAATGGGTGGCTCAGGGATTGGTGTCGGAGGAATGGGTTCGAATTTATGGGGCATTGGCACCAGTATTGGGGTAGGTGGGACTTGTTCAGGCGGGATGGGGTGGGTCTGAACCGTGCTGGGACCAGAGTGTTGGCGAATCGAGTAAAGAGGACTGTAGACAGGGCTTTAAACTAATTAGGGGGGGGGAGGGTGCGAGGGTAGGTGACGCTACGAGGTCTAAAGTTAAGGATAGGGTACAGGTAAGGGAAGAGGCCGAGGATGTCCCAATTGGTGGCGTTACGGCAAATAGGGTCCAGGTGAAGGCTGGGATGAAAGCGCTTTATCTGAATGCACGAAGCATTCGGAATAAAGTGGATGAGCTGGTGGCGCAGATCGACACAAATGGATACGATCTGGTGGCCATTACAGAGACGTGGCTGCAAGGTGACAGGGACTGGGAGCTGAATGTCCAGGGGTATCAAGTGTTTAGGAAGGATAGGCAGGAGGAAAGAGGGGGTGGCGTAGCTCTGCTGATTAAGGATAGTATCAAGGTGGTAGCAAGGGATGATATCGGAGCCAAAGAGCAGAAAGTGGAATCGTTGTGGGTGGAGATTAGGAACAGCAAAGGGAGGAAGACGCTGGTGGGTGTCGTCTATAGGCCCCCAAATAATGATCTGGAGGTGGGGCGGGCTGTTAACGCGCAAATAAGTGCGACGTGCAGGAATGGGACGGCAGTAGTTATGGGAGATTTCAATCTGCATATTGATTGGTCGACCCATGTTGGACGAGGTGGGCTCGAGGAGGAGTTCTTGGAATGCTGCCGGGATAATTTCCTTGAACAGTGTGTGTTGGAGCCGACGAGGGAGCGAGCTATCTTGGATCTGGTGCTATGTAATGAGGCGGGTAGAATTAGGGACCTTGCGGTGAAGGATCCTCTTGGAGAGAGTGATCATTGCATGGTGGAGTTTCTGTTGCAGATGGAGGAGGAGAAAGTGGGTTCCCGGACACGCGTCCTTTGTTTGAACAGAGGGGAGTATGGTAGGATGAGAGAAGAATTGGCGAATGTGGACTGGGGGAGCGCGTTGGAAGGTAGGTCTGCTGAGGAGCAGTGGAGGATCTTTAAGGAGATCTTTCTTGGTGCTCAGCAGAAATTTATTCCAATGGTCAAAAAGGACAGTAGGAGGAGAGGTAATAAGCCGTGGATAACGAAGGAGGTGAAGGAAAGTGTTAAATTAAAAGCGGAGGAATTTAGAGTAGCTAAGAGCAGTGGGCGAGAAGAGGATTGGGAAAGGTTTAAATGTCAACAAAGATTGACAAAGAAGTTGATAAAGGAGGGTAGGAGAAGCTATGAAGCTGGGCTAGCGCTTAATATAAAAAAGGATAGCAAGAGTTTTTATAAATATATAAAAAGGAAGAGGCTGGCTAGGGTGAACGTTGGTCCTTTAGAGGATGAGAAAGGGGAGCTAGTGGTAGGGGATGGGGATATGGCGAAGGTCTTGAATAACTTTTTTGTTTCTGTCTTCACGGAGGAGGACGTGAATAATTTGCCGGGTGTTAGCGATGGAAAGGTGGTAGGACTGGAGGGTCTTAATGACATTACTGTTACTAGAGAGGTGGTGCTCGACAGACTGGAGGGGCTGATTGTGGACAAGTCCCCAGGACCGGATGGAATGCATCCGAGGGTTCTGAAAGAAATGGCGGAGGTTATAGTGGATGCCTTGGTGGTTATTTTCCAGACGTCGCTGGATTCCGGGGAAGTGCCGGAAGATTGGAAAACAGCTAATGTTACGCCGTTGTTTAAGAAGGGTGCCAGGCAAAAGGCAGGGAATTATAGGCCGGTTAGTTTAACGTCTGTGGTAGGTAAAATGTTGGAATCCGTCATTAAGGAGGAAATTGCGAGGCATCTTGAAGGGAATTGCTTGATAGGGCAGACGCAACACGGTTTCATTAAAGGGAAGTCGTGTCTGACAAATTTACTGGAGTTCTATGAGGATGTGTCTAGGGCAGTGGATAGAGGAGAGCCGGTGGATGTGGTCTTTCTGGATTTTCAGAAGGCGTTTGACAAGGTACCTCACAAGAGGTTATTGCAGAAGGTCAGGGGACATGGAGTTGGGGGTAGGGTGTTAGCGTGGATAGAGGATTGGTTGTCAAATAGGAGGCAGAGAGTGGGGGTCAATGGGTGCTATTCGGATTGGCGGTTGGTGACTAGTGGGGTGCCCCAGGGGTCGGTGCTGGGGCCTCAGCTATTTACCATTTATATAGATGATCTGGAGGAGGGAACCGAGTGCAGGGTGTCGAAATTTGCTGATGACACCAAGATTGGGGGAAAGGCAAATTGTGCGGAGGGTGTGGAGAGTCTGCAGAAGGATCTAGATAGGCTGGGCGAATGGGCCAGGAAATGGCAAATGGAATTTAATGTTGGCAAGTGTGAGGTGGTCCACTTTGGTAGGAAGAATGGTAGGAAGGACTATTACTTACGTGGCGAAAAACTGCAGCAGGCGACGGTGCAGAGGGACCTCGGGGTCCTTGTGCATGAGTCGCAAAAACCCAGCTTGCAGGTGCAGCAGGTGGTCAGGAAGGCGAATGGGATGCTGGCCTTCATAGCGAGGGGGATTGAATATAAAAGTAGGGAGGTCTTGCTGCAGCTGTATAGGGCATTGGTGAGGCCGCAGCTGGAGTACTGTGTGCAGTTTTGGGCGCCGCACCTGCGCAAGGATATTTTGGCCCTGGAGGGAGTGCAGAGGAGGTTTACTAGGCTGATACCGGAGTTGAGGGGGTTGAGCTATGAGGAGAGGCTGAATAAACTAGGCTTGTACTCGTTAGAGTTTAGAAGAATGAGGGGAGATCTCATTGAGACGTATAAGATGATGAATGGGATGGATAGGATAGAGGTGGAGAGACTCTTCCCGCTCAAAAAAGACAGTAGGACTAGGGGGCACAGCCTCAAGATAAAGGGGAGGCGGTTTAGAACGGAGTTGAGGAGGAACTTCTTCACTCAAAGGATGGTGAATCTCTGGAATTCTCTGCCCGTTGAAGTGGTGGAGGCTGCCTCGCTAAATATTTTTAAAAAGCGGGTTGATGGGTTCTTGATAAGAGAGGGGATTAAGGGTTATGGGGAGAGGGCGGGAAAGTGGAACTGAGCCATGACAGATCAGCCATGATCTTATTGAATGGCGGGGCAGGCTCGAAGGGCTAGATGGCCTACTCCTGCTCCTATTTCTTATGTTCTTATGTTCTTATGTTCTTATGGAGGTTATAAGGTGATAAGGTGTGTGAGATTGCAAGCTGTGGTATACTGCATGATATAGTTTGACCATAGTGCAAGTTGGCGACAAAGGCATTAGTGAATTCTGACTGTACAGCAATGAAATGTGGGTTAGTATTTTGGCTGCAGAGGAGAGATGGACAAGAGATGAAGAAAATCAACTTTATTTGGGAGAGTTGAGGTTGGAAACTATGGCAAAGGATACTGAAATGCTGCAACCTGAATGTGCCATCATCTGTAACTAATGCATGTGGCTGACTTTAATGAACAAAAATAGTTAGGGCCTTGGTGACTCAGTGGACTGGAACATTGTTTTCAATTAAGGAATTTAAGGATTGTCAGACTGATGGGAATTAAATCTTCATCCTTGCTGTGCTAAATGCAAAGGTCAAAAGTGTTATTTGGGGGACAGCAGTCCATTTTTTGGTCAGCAGGAGCTTACGGCATAAAATTGCCTCTATTCTAACAGAAACTGTATTACATTGTGAGTCAATCAAAACAGTTGCATATTTAAAACAAGCAAGATGTTTCTGATGTATGAGAAGTAAAAATTTCACATTTGTACAGTTGAAGCTGTCTTCTAAGGTTTACATTGCTGTGACAGCCAACGTTAGATTAGATAGTCAGGTACTTTGCTTCATTTTAGGTTTTAAACTGTCACATCACTTAAGTAAGATTGCACACCTTAATTGCAGAATTATCTGTATTAAATGTAATTAACATAGAACATAGAACCCTACAGCACAAACAGGCCCTTCGGCCCACGAGTTGCGCCGATCACATCAACACCTATCTATAACCCCCAATCCCATAAAACCCCATATACTCATCCAGAAGTCTTTTAAAAGACCCCAGCGAGTTCCCCTCCACCACCACTGACGGCAGCCGATTCCATTAATGTAAAATGTAATTCACAAAATGGCTCGACTATATTTGATATATTCAGTCAACTGGAAACCTGATGGATTTGATTGAATCGTGTATAGACAAGTGAAATTTTCTGCTCCAGTAGAATCCCTACAGCGCAGAAGTAGGCCATTCAGCTCATTTGAGTTTGTTCCGACAACAATCCCAGCCAAGCTCTATCCCTGTAACCCCACATATTTACCCTGCTAGTCCCTCTGACACTAAGGGTCTATTTGGCATGGCCAATCCACCTAACCTGCACATCTTTGGACAATGCCTACAATCTCAGGATTTCAATCTCACAAGGATAACAAGATTCTGAACAAGAACAGTGATTTTTATAGGGTTCACAATTCCAGCATTCAAAGCAGTATTAGAAATTTAAACTGTATAGTTTTGCAGTCATTTTTCTACTGTTACAAATGGCGATAAATTTCTTGTTTCATAGGCTTTGGCTCCAGCTGAAGATAGTATGAGAAAATGTATGTAATTCCCAAAATTGACTTTTAAAGAGAGAACTGAAACATAGAGAAAGCAATAAGGAGAATCAAAGAAGAGGAAGATGGAGAAGAAAAATAAGCTTGTTCTATTTAATTCTCCCTTGTGGTTTATGTGACTTACATAAATACTCAAAACGACGACTGAAAATAAACATATTTGTTAATGTTTTAAACTGACTCTTGTTCCTTTGTAGGTTCATGTTATGAGAGAGGTGGCCAGCATGGCTCAGGAGAAGTTGGGAATCTCTTGTGAAGTTATTGATTTGAAAACCATTCTGCCTTGGGATACTGAGACTGTCTGCAAGGTTTGTAAACTATCTTTATAAAGCCAATGATTGCATAATGCGTTTTTAAAAAGAAAAAGTTTGCATAGTTTTTCAGAGGATTAACAGATGAGATTGTACTGCTTGGCAGTTTCACTGTCACTTTAATTGTGATCTAGGCTAATGCGCTCCTCTGTGTATTTTATCTGCTCACAATCTTAACGAAGAGTATAACCGATCATTGTTTCTTCAGTGGCAGATGCAGCTATGATTAACATGTGAAATGTTTTTATTTCATCCTATATGGAATTACTGCAAAAATTTGTAAGTAATGGAATATGTAAAGGTGTTTTTTAAGCAAACAAAATGTACAAAATATGTGCAGTTTACAATCAGTCCATGTATTTCACCCTGCCAGTCTTGCATTGGTTTGTTTTTATCTACTGAGCCAGGCAGGTGCTCAGATGCATTTCTGGAGATTGTATTGAAATTGCATGATAGCACCTTGTTCCAATTCTCTCCTATGAGTGTCTTGTCTTTAATTATTGTTGCTGTGGATTATTTCAATTGTAATTAAACAGCCAAGTAGGTCAGTATGCACACTGGTTTTAACTAGCATTCTCACAGTCTGACATTGCCCAAACAGTGCAGATGTCCTCACATAGGTAGCTTCTTGTTGTTGGGGATAGTTGTGAGGTCTTAGAATCCCTGTAGTGCAGAAGGAGGTCATTTGGCTCATCGAGTCTGGACCAACTCTCTGACAGAATATCTCACCCCTCCTATCCCTGTGACCCCACACCTTTATCCCACTAATCCCTCTAACCTACATATCTTGGGACACTAAGGAGCAATGTAGCGTGGCCAGTCCAACTAAACTACACATCTTTGGGTTGTGGCCAGAAAGTGGAACACCTGGAGGAAATCCACACGGACGTGGAGAGGATATGCAAACATTCACCCAAGCTGCAATCAAACCCAGATCCGTGGCACTATGAGGCAGCAGTGCTAACCACTGTGCTGCCCATGATAAAGGGCTGTTCCAATATTCGTAGCAGAATGTATTCAGAACCTATTGCAGATGTCAGATTTTTTTTAATCCAAAGAATCTTGTAATATGCTCTGAAGAATAGTTGAAACATTAACTCTGTTTCTCTTTCCACAGATGCTGCCTGACCTGCTGAATTTTTCCAGCATTTTCTGTTTTTTAAATTTCTAGCTTCAGCAGCATTTTGCTTTTACCTTGCTTTTTTGTACTGTGACTGCCCAGCCCCTTCTGTTACGTGGGATCCCCATTTACTTTGTGTGTCCAGTACCGTGTTAGCCTTTTACATGCTGGCAACGGTGCCCACATTAAAATTGGCAGATGTACTTAGATGAAGCAGTTATGATATGCTGTCATACAGCCCATTTTTTTTGCTGATTGTTGCTCAGCTCATGTCTGCATAAAACAAATTATTTTGTAAAGGCAAACATGAATTTTAAGGGTCTAGATATAATTTGGGTGTCTCAGATGATAAAAGATATTAATAAAGTAGATGTAGAATGAATGCTTCCTCTTGTGGGGCAATCTAGAACAAGAGGTCGTAGTTTTGATTTGATTTATTATGGTCACGTATTAATATAAGTGAAAATTATTGTTTTTTGCGTGCTATACAGACAAAGCATACCGTTCATCGCGAAGGAAACGAGAGTGCAGAATGTAGTGTTACAGTCGTTGCTAGAGTATAGTGAAAGATCAACATAATGCAAGGGAAATCCGTTCAAAAGTCTGACAGCAGCAGGAAAGAAGCTGTTTTTGAGTCGGTTGGTATGTTACCTCAAACTTTTGTAACTTTTTTCCGAAGGAAGAAGGTGGAATAGGGAATGTCCAGTGTACCTGAGGTCCTTAATTATACTAGCTGCTTTGCCAAGGCAGCGGGAAGTGCAGGTAGAATCAGTGGATGGGAGGCTCATTTTATGTGAAGGGGTAGCGCATTTAAAACAGAGGTGAGGAGAAACTACTTCTCCCAAAGGGTCTATGGAACTCTCTACTTCAGAGTGCGGTGGATGCATCGACATTGAGTGAGATTAAGGAGGAGATGGACAGATTTTTAAGTTAGTAAAGGGAGATGGGTCATGGAAAACAGGCAAGTGGAGTTGAGACTGAAATTAGATCAGCCAGGATCGAGGGGCCAACTCATGCTCCTAGTTCTTGTATTTTTATGTTTGAATATGTAATGTGTAAGGCTACGGACTGGGTTTTGGAAAGTGGGATTATAATGAACAGCTAGTTTTTAAAATTTTTTTGGTTGGCACAGATGCAATGGGCTGAATGGCCTCTTTCTGTGCCATAACATTACTACGGTTCAATCACCATAGTAATTCTGTTCCTTAAGTTTCATTTTGCAAGTTTAACTGAAACAGTATCATGTCTTACAGAAACGTAGCTCTATTACTGAAATGTTAGTCTTGTGTTACAAAGATACGGAAATCAAAACACTGATCAACATGAATTATCTTCAACCCTCCTTCCCTTGCCTTATAATTGTTGTTAAGGTTCTACATTTCTGTTTAGAGGTGGGATCACACTGACAATGTTGGTTGAAATTACCTTTCTGTTGCCATTTTTCAGTTAATCGTGTATGTGGGGGTAGACATAGAACTCACAGGTTCAACAATATTAATTTCAATGCACTTTTAAATTTCAAACTGTTACTGTAAGATAAATTGTATGAAATGTTGGTAGCCCAGCAGTATCTAGATGAGATGATTTGTAGGCAACGTTGCAAGAGTTAACAGCTTGGCATAGTCACAGAGATATCACCTAATCTTAACATTCAAAAGACTCCTAAACCATAAGAGCTTTACTTATGTGGTTTAGGCCTAAGTTTGATCAAATTACTGCCGTGTAATTGGTGTTAATTATTAATTATTCATTATTCTCTTTCTAAATTTGCAGTTTGTTTTGTTTGATGCCTCTTGTTATGAGCAGCATTCTTCATCTACATGCTATCTACACTCCTCAAAGTAGAAGTTGTTCACAATTTTAACACCATTTGGCTTGCTGGAATACAGGCATGCATTCCATTTAATTTTTTTCAATTAGCTCATTTTTCTGCTGAATTAATTTAAAAATTTGTTCCTCCATAAACAGCAATGTTTGTTTCTGGTGTTGCCAAAAATACATTCTTATCTAGCCTGCTGTTTTGCTTGGAGCTTTCTTTCCCTCATTCTTCTGGGTTAATTCTTACCTTTTGCCCATATTAGGTATATTCCAAAAATCTCCTTTCAAATGTTGTTTTTGCTTCTCGTATGGTGTTTGATTTCTTGGAACCAGTTACAAGTGCTGATATTTGTCACACTATATAGTTGAAAGAGTTAATAATCACACGAGTTCAAAAATCACATCAGAATGAATATCATTTTCTAGGACAGTAATTCCACTGCTTTGTAACCTTCACTGGTGCCATAGATGAGAGAAAGAAAATAAATGTTCTTTTTTTAAGACATACTCTCAGAGTGAACAAAATTTTAGTGTGGGAAAACTGTTAGATTTGTCTGGCAAGCAAGTCTGAATTCATGAAGGTGACTGCCATGCTGAGTGGTAGTGGCTGGACACTAATTATCTTATTTCTACTCTGCCAACTATTCTGTGAAACTATTTGAGAACTTATAACATTTTGGATCTGAATGCTTCATTCAGAAGGCAGTCTGCAACTATTCTGCAAAGTTCAACTAAGTTCAGCAATTCTAAATTTGAAGCCATGCTTGAACTAACAGTTTTTCAATTACAGCTTGGTTATTTTGTTTCTAATTTTTAATATTCCTTGACACATTTTGCTGTGCCTGTTCAGGTGAATTTAAAAGATCCATGGAACAAAAGAGAAAAGGCAGGAGAGCTTTGATAGTCCAATCTCCCAGATGAATGTGAAAGATCTCATGGCATTACTTTTTCAGTCAAAGACCAAGGGAATTCTTCAGTGCCCTGGCCTAACATTCTCAGCCAACAGCGTTAAAACAATCTTAACTGTTTATTGATCTTATTGCAGTTATGGGACCGTGCTGTGAGCAAATTGGCTGCCATATTCCACACAATAACGATATCTGTTTAAAGTGTTCTGATTGATAAGGGAATTAAGGGTTATGGAGAGCAAGCGGGTAAGTGGAACAGATCCACTTCAGATCAGCCACGATCTTATTGAATGGCAGGGCAGGCTCGAGAGGCTAGATGGCCTAAAGAACAAAAAAAAGCCTGGAAACAGGCCCTTCGGCCCAACGAGCCCGCGCCGCCATCTCAACACCACCAGGCCCCTCTCCACCCACGACCCTTGTCTAATAAGAACATAAGAACGTAAGAAATAGGAGCAGGAGTAGGCCATCTAGCCCTTTGAGCCTGCCCCGCCATTCAGTAAGATCATGACTGATCTGTCGTGGCTCAGTTCCACATTCCCGCCCTCTGCCCATAACCCTTAATCCCCTCTCTTATCAAAAACCCATTAACCCGCGTCTTAAAAATATTTAGCGAGGCAGCCTCCACCACTTCAACGGGCAGAGAATTCCAGAGATTCACCACCCTTTGAGTGAAGAAGTTCCTCCTCAACTCCGTTCTAAACCGCCCCCCCTTTATCTTGAGGTTGTGCCCCCTAGTCCTACTGCCCTTTCTGAGCAGGAAGAGTCTCTCCACTTCTATCCTATCCATCCCATTCATAATCTTATATGTCTCAATGAGATCTCCCCTTATTCTTCTAAACTCTAATGAGTACAAGCCTAGTTTATTCAGCCTCTCCTCATAGCTCAACCCCCTCAACTCCGGTATCAGCCTAGTAAACCACCTTTGCACTCCCTCCAAGGCCAAAATATCCTTACGTAAGTGCGGCGACCAAAACTGCACACAGTACTCCAGCTGCGGCCTCACCAATGCCCTATACAGCTGCAGCAAGACCTCCCTACTTTTATATTCAATCCCCCTTGCTATGAAGGCCAGCATCCCATTAGCCTTCCTGACCACCTGCTGCACCTGCAAGCTGGGTTTTTGCGACTCATGCACAAGGACCCTGAGGTCCCTCTGCACTGTCGCCTGCTGCAGATTTTCGCCACGTAAGTAATAGTCCTTCCTACCATTATTCCTACCAAAGTGGACCACCTCACACTTGCCAACATTAAATTCCATTTGCCATTTCCTGGCCCATTCGCCCAGCCTATCTAGATCCTTCTGCAGACTCTCCACACCCTCCGCACAATTTGCCGTTCCACCAGTCTTGGTGTCATCAGCAAATTTCGACACCATACACTCGGTTCCCTCCTCCAGATCATCTATATAAATGGTAAATAGCTGAGGCCCCAACACCGACCCCTGGGGCACTCTACTAGTCACCGACCGCCAATCTGAATAGCACCCATTAACCCCCACTCTCTGCCTCCTATTTGACAACCAATCCTGTATCCACGCTAACACCCTACCCCCAACTCCATGCCCCCTTACCTTCTGCAATAACCTCTTGTGAGGTACCTTGTCAAACGCCTTCTGAAAATCCAGAAAGACCACATCCACCGGCTCTCCTCTATCCACTGCCCTAGACACATCCTCATAGAACACCAATAAATTTGTCAGACACGACTTCCCCTTAACAAAACCGTGCTGCGTCTGCTCTATCAAGCAGTTCCCCTCAAGATGCCTCGCTATTTCCTCCTTGATGACGGGTTCTAACATTTTACCTACAACAGACATTAAACTAACCGGCCTATAATTCCCTGCCTTTTGCCTGCCACCCTTCTTAAACAACGGCATAACATTAGCCGTTTTCCAATCTTCCGGCACTTCCCCAGAATCCAGCGACGTTTGGAAAATAACCACCAAGGCATCCACTATCACCTCCGCCATTTCCTTCAGAACCCTCGGATGCATTCCATCCGGTCCTGGGGACTTGTCCACAATCAGTCCCTCCAGTCTGTCGAGCACCGCCTCTCTAGTAACAATAGTGTCATGTTTTGTGGCCATCCAGATTGAGGGAAACTGATTTAGGGACAATTTATTACTGCCAATCAGCCTAACAGCACATCTTTGCTCCTACGGTGAAGCCTTCCATTGTTTGCTGGAGCAGAGAGAGAGCTAAGATTTTACCTGTTAAAAACCTGTTTAAAATAAGTTTAAAGCACTTTACTCTTTGTAGAACTGTTTAAAGCATTTATTTATTGTATTTACTGCTTTAAGAATTCTGAGGGTGTGGTGAAAAGGCATTTGTGGACCAGCCTGCTTTAAATCAGCGCCAGGTTTAAAAGGAGGCCTGGTGTAGACAGCGGGCAGCGTCTGAGTGGGCAGCGGAGTGAGTGGGAAGCAGAGTGAGTTAATAGGGCTTAATATCAAAAAGGGCTTGGAGGAAAAAAGGCCAGGTGAGTTTGTTTGAAAAAAAACAAGGACAAAAAATTTTTTCAAAACTACTACAGCAAGAAACAAGGAAAAAAATTTTTTCCCCATAAAAAATTACAGTGAATAATGGAGGGGCATGTGATGTGTGGTTTCTGTATGATGTGGGAGCTGGCGGACCCCAGGGTCCTTCCCAGTGACCATGTCTGCAGTAAGTGCAGGTTGCTGGAGGAGCTCCAGCTCAAGGTGGATGAGCTGGCCTCTGAGCTACAGACACTGAGGCTCATCAGGGGGAGAGAGGGTGCCCCTAGACTGGCTAAATCTAAGGGTCAGGGACAAAAGGGGGCTGCTGGGAGGAGGAAGGGGGGTGAGGAGCGGAGGCCTCAGCCTCTTAATCTGCATAACAGGTTTGAGGTTCTTGCTTCCAGTCTGGAAGAGGACAAGGCAGGTGAGGTTGGTGAGCAAACTGCACACGGTACAGTGATGCAGCAGGACATAGGCAAAGAGAGGGGGAAAAGGAATGTAGTAGTGATTGGAGATAGTGGGGTGAAGAGTATTGACACTGTCCTTTGTCACAATGACAAAGTGCACAGAAGGGTGTGTTGTCTGCCTGGTGCTCGGGTACAGGATGTCACAGCTGGGCTGCAGAGGAACCTGGAGTGGGAGGGTGAGAACCCGGTTGTTGTAGTACATGTGGGTGCCGGCGACGTAGGCAAAGTGCGGACTGAGGATCTGGGGAGGGAGTATGAGAAGCTGGGAATGGAATTAAAAAGTAGAACCGACAAGGTGGTCGTCTCTGGGCTACTGCCTGAACTGAGTGCAGACGGGCGTAGGGTTGACAGGATAAAGGAAGTGAATGGGTGGCTCAGGGATTGGTGTGGGAGGAATGGGTTTGAATTTATGGGGCATTGGCACCAGTATTGGGGTAGGTGGGACCTGTTCGGGCGGGATGGGGTTGGTCTGAATCGTGCTGGGACCAGAGTGTTGGCGAATCGAGTAAAGAGGACTGTAGACAGGGCTTTAAACTAATTAGGGGGGGGGAGGGTGCGAGGGTAGGTGACGCTACGAGGTCTAAAGTTAAGGATAGGGTACAGGTAAGGGAAGAGGCCAAGGATGTCCAAATTGGTGGCGTTACGGCAAATAGGGTCCAGGTGAAGGCTGGGGTGAAAGCGCTTTATCTGAATGCACGAAGCATTCGGAATAAAGTGGATGAGCTGGTGGCGCAGATCGACACAAATGGATACGATCTGGTGGCCATTACAGAGACGTGGCTGCAAGGTGACAGGGACTGGGAGATGAATGTACAGGGCTATCAAGTGTTTAGGAAGGATAGGCAGGAGGAAAGAGGGGGTGGCGTAGCTCTGCTGATTAAGGATAGTATCAAGGTGGTAGCAAGGGATGATATCGGAGCCAAAGAGCAGAACGTGGAATCGTTGTGGGTGGAGATTAGGAACAGCAAAGGGAGGAAGACGCTGGTGGGTGTCGTCTACAGGCCCCCGAATAATGATCTGGAGGTGGGGCGGGCTGTTAACACGCAAATAAGTGTGGCGTGCAGGAATGGGACGGCAGTAGTTATGGGAGATTTCAATCTGCATATTGATTGGTCGACCCATGTTGGACGAGGTGGGCTCGAGGAGGAGTTCTTGGAATGCTGCCGGGATAATTTCCTTGAACAGTGTGTGTTGGAGCCGACGAGGGAGCAAGCTATCTTGGATCTGGTGCTATGTAATGAGGCGGGTAGAATTAGGGACCTTGCGGTGAAGGATCCTCTTGGAGAGAGTGATCATTGTATGGTGGAGTTTCTGGTGCAGGTGGAGGAGGAGAAAGTGGGTTCCCGGACACGCGTCCTTTGTTTGAATAGAGGGGAGTATGGTAGGATGAGAGAAGAATTGGCGAATGTGGACTGGGGGAGTGCGTTGGAAGGTAGGTCTGCTGAGGAGCAGTGGAGGATCTTTAAGGAGATCTTTCTTGGTGCTCAGCAGAAATTTATTCCGATGGTTAAAAAGGACAGTAGGAAGAGAGGTAATAAGCCGTGGATAACGAAGGAGGTGAAGGAAAGTGTTAAATTAAAAGCGGAGGAATTTAGAGTAGCTAAGAGCAGTGGGCGAGAAGAGGATTGGGAAAGGTTTAAATGTCAACAAAGATTGACAAAGAAGTTGATAAAGGAGGGTAGGAGAAGCTATGAGGCTGGGCTAGCACTTAATATAAAAAAGGATAGCAAGAGTTTTTATAAATATATAAAAAGGAAGAGGCTGGCTAGGGTGAACGTTGGTCCTTTAGAGAATGAGAAAGGGGAGCTAGTGGTAGGGGATGGGGATATGGCTAAGGTATTGAATAACTTTTTTGTTTCTGTCTTCACGGAAGAGGACGTGAATAATTTGCCGGGTGTTAGCGATGGAAAGGTGGTAGGAATGGAGGGTCTTAATGACATTACTGTTACTAGAGAGGTGGTGCTCGACAGACTGGAGGGGCTGATTGTGGACAAGTCCCCAGGACCGGATGGAATGCATCCGAGGGTTCTGAAAGAAATGGCGGAGGTGATAGTGGATGCCTTGGTGGTTATTTTCCAAACGTCGCTGGATTCTGGGGAAGTGCCGGAAGATTGGAAAACGGCTAATGTTACGCCGTTGTTTAAGAAGGGTGCCAGGCAAAAGGCGGGGAATTATAGACCGGTTAGTTTAACGTCTGTGGTAGGTAAAATGTTAGAATCCGTCATTAAGCAGGAAATTGCGAGGCATCTTGAAGGGAATTGCTTGATAGGGCGGACGCAACACGGTTTCATTAAAGGGAAGTCGTGTCTGACAAATTTACTGGAGTTCTATGAGGATGTGTCTAGGGCAGTGGATAGAGGAGAGCCGGTGGATGTGGTCTTTCTGGATTTTCAGAAGGCGTTTGACAAGGTACCTCACGAGAGGTTATTGCAGAAGGTCAGGGGACATGGAGTTGGGGGTAGGGTGTTAGCGTGGATAGAGGATTGGTTGTCAAATAGGAGGCAGAGAGTGGGGGTCAATGGGTGCTATTCGGATTGGCGGTTGGTGACTAGTGGGGTGCCCCAGGGGTCGGTGCTGGGGCCTCAGCTATTTACCATTTATATAGATGATCTGGAGGAGGGAACCGAGTGCAGGGTGTCGAAATTTGCTGATGACACCAAGATTGGGGGAAAGGCAAATTGTGCGGAGGGTGTGGAGAGTCTGCAGAAGGATCTAGATAGGCTGGGCGAATGGGCCAGGAAATGGCAAATGGAATTTAATGTTGGCAAGTGTGAGGTGGTCCACTTTGGTAGGAAGAATGGTAGGAAGGACTATTACTTACGTGGCGAAAAACTGCAGCAGGCGACGGTGCAGAGGGACCTCAGGGTCCTTGTGCATGAGTCGCAAAAACCCAGCTTGCAGGTGGTCAGGAAGGCGAATGGGATGCTGGCCTTCATAGCGAGGGGGATTGAATATAAAAGTAGGGAGGTCTTGCTGCAGCTGTATAGGGCATTGGTGAGGCCGCAGCTGGAGTACTGTGTGCAGTTTTGGGCGCTGCACCTGTGCAAGGATATTTTGGCCCTGGAGGGAGTGCAGAGGAGGTTTACTAGGCTGATACCGGAGTTGAGGGGGTTGAGCTATGAGGAGAGGCTGAATAAACTAGGCTTGTACTCGCTAGAGTTTAGAAGAATGAGGGGAGATCTCATTGAGACGTATAAGATGATGAATGGGATGGATAGGATAGAGGTGGAGAGACTCTTCCCGCTCAAAAAAGACAGTAGGACTAGGGGGCACAGCCTCAAGATAAAGGGGAGGCGGTTTAGAACGGAGTTGAGGAGGAACTTCTTCACTCAAAGGGTGGTGAATCTCTGGAATTCTCTGCCCGTTGAAGTGGTGGAGGCTGCCTCGCTAAATATTTTTAAGAAGCGGGTTGATGGGTTTTTGATAAGAGAGGGGATTAAGGTTTATGGGGAGAGGGCGGGAAAGTGGAACTGAGCCACAACAGATCAGCCATGATCTTATTGAATGGCGGGGCAGGCTCGAAGGGCTAGATGGCCTACTCCTGCTCCTATTTCTTATGTTCTTATGTTCTTATGTTCTTATTTCTTATTTCTTATGTTCTTAAAATGAACTTCATTGACTGTAATTTTTTTTGGGGGAGGAGTATTGAGGACATCAACCTCTTGAATGAAATACAACTTCCTTTCCTTCTATATAATTCTATAAATATCTGCCGAAAAGTGAAAAGATATACAATTTTGATTCTATTTTGTGAAAAATATTAATAAAACTGATTTTATATATAATTTAATGACTGTGTGTAAATTGGAATGAAACACAATCTATATTAGTACAGCAAAAAACTTGCGCTTACATCACGCTTCACGGAAGTATTATCAAATATAATTTGAAACAGAATCACTGACTGTGATCAGAACATTTTTTTTTCTCTTGAGAGTTGTTGGTCTGAGGAATTCTCTTACTCAAAGATCAGAGGAGGTTGGGTCATTGAATTTATTCAAGGCATGATTAGACAAATATCTGATATACAGGAGACTCAAAGGGTTATGGGAGCAGACAGAAAAGTTCATGATCAGTCATGATCTTTTTGAGTGGCAGAGCAGGTTCGATGGGCTGGATGGCATACCCCTGCTATTGAGTCCTTTGTTCCTATAACCATAAGCTTTGGTCAAAATGGTAGGTTTTAAGGAACACCAAGGAGAAAAAAAGAGAGATGGAGGCGTAGGGGTGGAATTCTATAATTAGGCCATGGGCAGCTGAAGGCACATTCATGAATGGTAAAGCAATGAATATCAAGTTTGCTCAAAAGGCCATTATTGGAGGAGCGCTGATATCTCGGAGAGTTGACAGGATGTAGGGGATTATAAAGATAGAGAAGGATGATACAGAGGAGAGATTTGGAAACAAGGATAAGAATTTTAAATCAATGTGTCTCTTGACTTGTAGTCAACATAGGTCAGCAGGCACAGGAGTTGATGTGTAAATGGGACTTGGTAAGACTTAGGATACTGACGTAAGAACTTGGGATGATTTCAAGTTTACATAGGATGAAAATTGTGAAGCCAGCCTGGAATAGTTGAATCAAGAAGTAGCAAAGGGATACATAAGCAATTCTGAAGATGAGCTGGAGCAGCAGTGTACATGGATGATGTTACAGAGATAGAAATTGGGAGAGTTGGCGATGGCGACAGTTTGGAAGTTTAACTCTGATTTAATATAATACAGTGCTGAGGATGGTCTGGTTCAACCTTGTATAATGCCAGAGAGTCGGTAGTGGAAGAATTTATGGTGGGGATTGAGTATTTTAACTTGAGTCTTTTAGTTAGAGGAAATTTTTACTTACCAAAACCTGATGTATTTTCAGAGAAAGTCGTTGAGGGGCTGTATATAGATGAGAAATAGATGGGAGCCAAGGTTAGATCTTATGAAGACTCAATAGGTACTGATGGAAGGTAGAGAAGAGAACCAATGCAGGTGATGTGCTGCAATAGAATATAACTTTCAATGCCTGAAATATCACTTTGATGGATATCTGGATCTGTGTTTGCCATGAGACATGGAACATTGTGAGATATGGACGACAGGAACTTAACTCCAAACTCTGTAGCCTGGGGTTCGGCTCCTTCTTCAGAGACTGGATTCTGAATTTTCTAACCACAGACCAGTCAGTAAGGATAGACAACAACACTTCCATAATCATCCTCAGCCCCTTAACTATACTCCTTTAATATCTATTACTGTTTGGCCAAATTCTCCTCCAACTCGATTTTTGAGTTTGCTGATGTCACCAGCGATGTAAATCAGATCTGAAGCAATGATGAGATGGGGTACAGGAAAGAGATAGAGAATCTGGTGAACTGGCGAGATGACAATAATCTCTCCCTTAATGTCAGCAAAACGAAGGAGATAGTCATCAATTTCAGAAAGTGTAGTGGAGAACATGCCCCTGTCTACATCAATGGGTCATGATGTGGGTATGCCGGCGTTGGACTGGCGTAAACACAGTAAAAAGTCTGACAACACCAGGTTTTAGTCCAACCGATTTATTTGATAATAGACTCACAAGCTTTCGGGTTAGTCCCTTCGTCAGGTGAATGGAGAGTTCTGGCCTCAAACAAAGCATATAAAGCACAGACAGTTTAGAGATTACTGATTAGAATGCGAATCCTTACACCTAACCTGCTGTTCAAGACCTGAAGTGGCTGACAATGTGAGTGGAAGGAGCATCTCTGTAACCTGTGATCAGTGCTCCTTCCACTCACATTGTCAGCCACTTCAGGTCTTGAACAGCAGGTTAGGTGTAAGGATTCGCATTCTAATCAGTGATCACTAAACTGTCTGTGCTTTATATGCTCTGTCTGAGGCCAGAACTCTCCATTCACTTGACGAAGGGACTAACCCTGAAAGCTTGTGAGTCTATTATCAAATAAATCGGTTGGACTAAAACCTGGTGTTGTCAGACTTTTTACTACATCAATGGGGACAAAGTAGAAATGATTGAGAGCCTCAAATTTTTAGGTATCCAGATTACCAACAACCTATGCTGGTCCCTCCATGTGAACACTATAGTTAAGAAAGCCCACCAACACTTCTACTTTCTCAGATGACCAAGGAAATTTGGCATGTCTGCTACAACTTTTACAGATGCACCATAGAAAGCGTTCTTCCTGGTTGTATCACAGCTTGGTATTATTCCTGTTCTGTATGAGACCACAATAAACTACAAGGGGTCATGAATGATGCCAGTCCATCACTCAAACCGGCATCCCATCCATTGACACTGTCTGCACTTCCCACTGCCTCTGAAAAGCAGCCACCAGAATCATGGACGCCATTCTTCCCAGATATACTCTCTTCCACCTTCTTCCATTGGGAAAAGGATACAAAAGTCTGAGGTCACGTACTACCGATTCAAGAACAAGTTCTTCCCTGCTGCCATCAGACCTTACTCGCATTAAGTTGATCTTTCTCTATGCCCTACCTATGATTGTAACACTACAGTCTGCACTCTCTTCTTTCCTTCTCTATGTATGATATACTTTGTCTGTATCATGCATAAGAAACAATACTTTTCACTGTATATCAATACATATGACAATAAATCAAATTAAAAGGAATGAATTGTTCAAAATGGGGAGAGTATAATTTTTAGTTTGGTGTTACTTTACAAAATTGCATGTTTTGAAGAATACAATCAGTGCCATTTGCTTTCAATATAGCCAACTGTCTTTTGTACATATGAATATATATGGTGGCACAGTGGCTAGCACTGCTGCCTCACAGCGTCAGGGACCTGGTTCATTTCTGGCCTCAGGTGACTGTGTGGAGTTTGCACATTCACCTTTTGCCTGCATGGGTTTCCTCCCACAGTCCAAAGGTATGTGGGTTAGGTTGATTGGCCCTGCTAAATTGACCTTAGTGTTGGGGGATTAGCAGGATAAATATGTGAGGTTACAGGAATAGAGCTTGGGTGGGATTGTGGTCGATGCAGACTTAATGAGCTGAGTAGCCTCCTTCTGCATCGTAGGGATTCTATGATCCTATATCTGTCAAAAACGAAGTTAAGGTTTTCCTAATAAGTTTACAATGAACTAATGGCCAGACGAACTTAGGTTCGTTTACATAAACACTACTAATTAAATTTGCACTAGTAATTTCAGAATGAAATAATGCCATAGCTGTTGCGATTATTTCATTGATTCATCCAATTATTAGTTATTCAAAAATGTTACATAGGCTTGTTTACTATTTGATTTACTTCCTTCAGTCAGGAATGAAAACTGTTGGAAAGACCATGAATTCAGCTGGTAGTTTAACTTCTGAGAGAGAATTCTGAGATTAAATGCAACATGTAATTAAAATGCCTATACTAGGATACAATGTATTATGCGGCAGGCGTGTGTAATTTTGGCCACTTCCTGATAGGTGTTTATGGAGTTATATCTACTGTAAAAACATTGAAGTACTTTCATATCTGAAAACAAAGGAATTAGTAGAAGGTTCAAGAACTGAGTGATACTGATTTAAGTGATTGGCAAAGCAAATGGCAACATGGGGATGAACTTTTCTTATGCAGCACGTGGTTAGGGTTTGGAATGCAGTGCCTGAGTGTGGTGGAGATTTAATCCATGCTTTTGGAAGGGAAATGGATAAGCACCTGAATCATTGAATCCCTGCAGTGCGGAAAGAAGCCATTTGGCTCTTAGAGTCTGCACTGATTCTTTGTAAGACCATCTCACCCAGGCCCACCTCCCACCCCATCCCAGTAACCCAGTATGTTTAGCATGGCTAATACATCTAACCCACATAAATTTGGACTCTAAGGGGCAGTATAGCATGGCCAATCCACCTAGTCTTCAAATCTTTGTACTGAAGAAGGAAACCTTCCAACCCTACAGGGGATTGGAACTACTGGCATTGGCGCAGTAGACCTAATGGGCTCCTCAGTGCTGTAACCATTCTGATTATGGTAGGTGGGGAAAAACCATTTCCTCTGGGAAGTAGTCGGTCAGGAGATGTTCTAGAAATGCAAGTAAAAGAAAGAAAATTTTGAATTTATACTGTACCTCTCAGAAAGGGTACAGTGGCTATCCAAATAAATTCACAAGCCTCAGACCCTTTCCCATTGCTCTAATCTTCACACTTTGGGTTTTAGATACTTTGCCCACCAAAATTACTCATGGATGGAGGCAGCTACTGATTTATATGGATAGCTGCCTGTGAACCACTGATAGACAATTTAGAAAACCCCAACCCCCACTACCATCATCACCACCTCCAACATCATGCACAAATGGCAGACCCTGGGTTCAGGAGCGTTGACTGCAGGATTCAAGCCTGTGCCAAAATGTTTTACACAGCTGGAGAGCCTCCCCATCAGGCTGTCTCTCTGCATTTCAAAAGAAGCAACCTCTGATATTGATCATCAATCAACGTCAGTTTGTGTAACTCTCTTAGTTTTTAAAAGCAGTGAAGTTAGCTCACCAGGTCCTCTGGCTGCATGCTATTTGTGTACATGAAGTTTAATCAAAATTATCATTTCAAATCAAAAGCTAGCTTTGAAGTATGTCTGTTTATTTGTTCCAACCTGATTTTATGACTTGTGCCCCTTTAGCTAAACATTCCATAGTTTTGAAGTGTTCCAGACCAATGCCTGTCTTTCCTCACTTTATTTTCAATGAAAAAAATCATGCTGTTGTTAACTGGTTAATTTTAATTTGAAAAGCCTTTTGGTCTTTGCAGTGCATGCTGGTCAGATTTAGCCAACAGAATTCTGTATTTCATTTAAATGATCAATGCAACCTCTTACCACCATCCCCTCCCCCGAGCTTGTGAAATTTCAAACATCCAGTTAAAGGTACGATTGTCAGTTAAATGCACTGCAGCTTCTTACAATGGATTACATTTTTTAATCATTTGGACATTTGACTAAGTTTGAGTTGCAACTTCAAAGGCTTACTGTGAGGTTTATATGCTGACGGAAATCCGGCACATGTGCACCTCCACTTTATTGCACACTTCATTCTTACACACCTAAATTCACCCATTTCAGTGCTCTGAAATTTGGAAGCAGTTTTATGTTCTCCGTTCATCATCTTTCAACAACTACCAGGAAAAAGAAGTTCCTGTGATCATCGCATGATTGCAAAGGTCAAGGCAATTGCAGCATCTTCAGCGAAAGGTGCCAAGTGGATTGATCGTAGGTCAAAAACCATCCTTGACCAATGACTGAAGAATACCCTTTTTAACTAATATTCCTGTGAAACTTTGACTAATCGGCAATTAGGATTCTTGAATAGTAATCCAAAGAAGTTTATTAGCCAGTAAAATAAGAAGTAAGTTTCTACATAATAGAGAATTCAGGATCAAAAACAGAAAAAGCTAGAAAATCTCAGCAGTCTGAAATGATCCTTCGATGGGTCTGGATGGCCCTTTGAAAGGTCATCCAGACTTTAAACATTGGCTCTATTCTCACTCCACAGATGGTGTCAGGCCTGCTGAGATTTTCCAGCATTTTCTGTTTTTGTTTCAGATTCCAGCATCTGCAGTATTTTGCTTTTATCTTATAGAATTCAGGTTAGTGACTTAACAGCTGTAATTAGCTGAGTGTTTTGCTGGGTCTGCTAGGAATAGAAAATTGCAGCTAACAGGCTGGAGGGAGATTTGATTAAGATGTATAAAATTGTGAGGGGTCTAGATAGAATGATTGGAAACGGTGTGCTTACTTTAGCAGAGATGTTGGAGATGAGGGCACATAGATTTAAATTAAAGGGAAGATGAGGAAAAGATTTTTTTCACCCAGAGGATTGTAGGGGGCCTGGAGCTCGTTTGAAAAGGTAGTAGAGGCCAAAACCCTCAACCGATTTAAAAGGTTTCTGGATATACATCTCAGGTGCCATTACCTCTAGGGCCACAGACTAGATGTTAGAAAGTGGCTTTAGGCTGAATGGCTTATTTTCTGAGCACTGCAGAGCTCTTGGACCAAGTGGCCTCTTCCTATAAAATTTCTGTGATTCAATGGAACTTAAATTCAAGGAGAGCTTATAGATATGAGCAGTTCTGTTCATTATGATCACTATCTGAAATATATTGCTCTTAATTGCTTATTATGTCACCAGTAAAAGCTATAGTATGGAAAAATGTAATTGAATTTGTGAATTCTCCGTGGGTTGCAGTAAGTAGTATTTTGACCTTTAATAAGTATAATAATTAAAATCACTAATTAAGGCACGTTGCATGCTGCTTCATCTAATAGTTCTGCAAATAAATTGCATTCAACTTGAGTGTGGATTCCGTGTTATGTTGGTGTTGTTTCAAATGGCAACAGTTTTTCAACGGGATTAAGTAGAAACATATGGAAACTTATTCCAGTGAAACAACTGGAACAATTAATTATTACTCATTTTTACATCAAGCAAAGGGCTCAGAGTATGAGATCACTCCCAAAATCAGAATAAGTCTCTGCTTTTGATCAGCAAGTTGTGGAATACTAATTCCAGATTTGTCATGCACTCACAATTTTGCAGAATTTTTTTTTTCAATTTTAGATTTGAAACAAGTTTTAATTTGCCCCTGTTATAAAGATATGAATGAATTGAAAGAGTTTTCAAATGTAGAATTAGACTTTAGACTTAGCTGATGTTAGATTTTACTTTTGTTATAATCCTATAATCTTAGTGTTATCAAGATTAGCACCAACCTGATGATTTCACTCTATGAATGAAAACAAGGAGGAACAAGCTTGTATTTACATAGAGCCCTTCAGAATCATATTATGTCCCAGAATACTTCACTACCAATAATAGTACTCTTAAGTGTAGCCATTGTTGTACTTAAGGAAAAGGTGACAGCCAGTTTGTGCATCACCTTAGAGCTGCCTGAAAAATACACATTCTACAGATAAATTAGAGGAAGGATCAGGTAATCTGTATTTGCTTAAAGGAGGAAGAATTGTTAGCCTTGTGAGACAGCAACTGCTTTTCAAATATCACCATAAGCCTAAAGCTTTGGTTTGGTAGTTAACTTGGTGAACAGCACTTCCAGCAGTCTAACTGGATTGGGATGTCAAGCTAGGCTCTGTATGCAAACCCTGAGTGGTGCTTGACCTTGTACCATTTGAATCATAGAGAAGAGTGCTGCTTACTGAGCTAGGTTGATGTGTATGTTTATGCTTACGATATCTTTTGAAGCACTGCTTGCCTGTTTAAATATTGCCAGAGGGCCAGCTTCATGTTGGTTTGGAGTGGGATGCCAGACTGTCAGTGTATCAAGTTCTAGCTTTTTCTGCATTCTAGTGTCTGACAATTCTAAATTGGAAAAAAATGGAAGAAATATGTAGCTTTTGCTAGCGTCTGACTTTGGTTTGATTGACGAATAGAGGCCTTATCAGCAAGGCAATTGACTTATAATAAATTAATGTATTAAATTAATATATTAATATTAATATTAAATTAATGTATTGGTTTGCATATGATTCTACCTGATTTGTTGTAATGACCAACAAACTAGAGAACCCAGATCAATCCTAACACATCTACAAGTTTTTGGTTAACTCCATTCTCTAAGCTTTTTTTAAGAAACGCTAAGTAGCAAAAGCCCCACCACGGTGTGGACATGGGGTGTAGATTTGCTTTTTCACGGATTGAGCTTATTTAATCATTTTCAGGTTTTCTATATTTGTGTTTTATTTTGTGCCTCCTTTGTGCAACTTTGATTTACTTCCTTCTGTGCTTGCATGTATTATGATCACAGCAGAGACCAGTAACTGTAAAAATGAAATTCGAATTCCCACTTGTTAACTGAAAAAAACCATGCAATGAGATTTCACATTTTAAAGGGAAAAAAGTTATTTGCAGGAAAAAAACAAGCAAATACTATTAACTTAATATTCTGTATCTTAAAATCAAAATTCCAAACAGAACTCCTCACGGAAGTAAAATGCATTCTACTTTTAATTTCAACTGAGAATTCCTTTTCACTGTACAGTTTCCAGAGTGTCCATTCAAATCTCCTTGACCAACCAATTTGAGACTCAGCTCCCAAGAATTCCCTCCAATTTTCCTTAGTTTCTCAGTTACCATTTGAATTTTTCTTGGCTTCATCTAGCTAGGTGAATCCTCTTGCCCTACATTAATACTTCACAAATTTGGATTTCCCCAGCCTGAGCATGGGCCTTACTCAGATCCTTGAATAAATGATTCCAGATTAGAAACACCCCTGGTCCCTGATGGTCCCTTGCTCTTTGTTCTGGCTGTTGGCAGATCAATTCTCACCTCCTTTAAGCTGCTCCCGATATAGGTTGACCAATGCAGCCAAGACATACCAAATTGACAAACTTCCTAACCCTCATTGCTAATCTCATGGCAATGTGATGCATATGACCTGTTCCCAGATACAAATGCAAATTAATTATCCTTAAATTAAACCTGTCTAAAAAGTATATAGAACATAGAAATAGAACATTACAGCGCAGTGCAGGCCCTTTGGCCCTTGATGTTGCGCTGACCGGTGGAACCAATCTAATGACCCTCTAACCTAAAATATTCCAATATTATCCATATATCTATCCAATGACCATTTGAACGCCCTTAAAGTTGGTGGGTCCACTACTGCTGCAGGCAGGGCATTCCAAACCCTTCCAACCCTCTGAGTAAAGAATCTACCTCTGACATGCGTCCTATATTTATCACCCCACAATTTAAAGCTATGTCCCCTCATGTTAGCCATAAAGTATATGGATACTTTAAAACATGCCTCTGTTTAACCGATGCCTTCAGACATTTTTCTGGGGAAAATAAATCCGTCCTTGGACTGCAAGGCTGTCCGGAAGAATTCTTACTGTCTGAAGAGATGGTGCTGTCACTTTGACACAAGGAAGCCAACACAGCAAGAATGACATCTGCAGTGGAGACATGCAGGACATGCACTTCATGACGGAGAATGCCTGTTCCATGGTTCAGCTCATGACCCCCATGGTTGATACATGAACTCCATGGTGCAGAGCTTCAACAGTATGTTGCAGTCACTGATGGAATTACACAAGTGTCATTGCTAGAGATGGGCGTGGCTTTTGGATCTCACTCCAGCTACCCCTCTATTCCATGAAGGAACCCAGGAGCCCATGGGCACCTGAAGGGATGAGGATTGGCAGGTACACAGCCCGGGGCCTTCCACCCAAGAGACACTACCCCCCTCCCCCCCAAAAAAAACACCCAACCCCTCATACTGCACTGGGCAGCACTGCAACACCTGTGGAGCATGAAATAAGGCCAGGGCCCACAAAGTCCTGGCCATTCAGGGGACACCTGTCAAGATGTAACTGTTATGGATGCTCCCCAGGAAACAGGCACACACCTGCGTGATGCACATTGCATGTTCACAGATAATCTGGACATTGAGAGAATGGTATTCTTTGCGGTTTACAAATTGCCACCATGGTCACATGGGTGCAGTTGATGACATCCTGCACCTGGAGCTGTTCTCATTGATGCTTAATGTGGGCTGAAAATCACCCCCAGCGTCTCTTAAATTTAGAATGAACATTTCAGTTCGCAGAACGAACTTTATGCTCCTCACTATATTAAATATGGAGAATTCTATTACCTAGTTAATGTTAGAAAATTCAGAAGTAATTTAAATGTTAATACTTGGGAAAATAACTTGGAAATGATAATGGATTTTAATGCTGAAGATCATCTCAGTAGTTTCCGCTATGTTCCCCATCTGTGTGTAATCCATGGTCCTTGAGGGAATTCCTGACAATTTTTGCTTTTGAAGTTATGTGGATTGCAGATGTGCCCTGTATGGAAAGTTTAAAAAATCAAACAATATATAAACAGACCCAAAACCAGTTGGTGGTACAGATCATTCAGTCTGCGGGAAAATGCTTTGAGGCTTTTTAATGTCACTTAAGAATATTTTGGTTCAGTTCTTCAGAATGATTGTAACTTTCAGAGTTTGAAGGCAATTTTGTATTAAGCTTAAATTTCGTCCTAAATTTTAAAAGCTTTGTGAATGTCTGAGGGGTATATAAAAATGATTTGTAAATATCTGAAGGGCAAATTACTTTTGACTAAAACATACCATTTTCTTACTTTTTTTTATTCAAATCAATTTGTATTTCAAAGATTGTATAAAACATACGTTTATGCAAACAAATATTTAGTTGTTATTTTTATGGAATATAATTGAGCTGGGTTATAAAGTAGTTTGTATAGCACTGATGTACTAAAGCAAGCTAGTCTTGAGCGCCAGACTAAATTGGTTCAGTGCTTTGTAATAAATCCATTGGCTTATGTTGTCCAAGAAGTCTATTTGAGAGAAGTGAAGTAATATTAAAATACAGAGGGAAACCACCACAAAAAGAAAGAAGTTGAGAATAGCAGTAGATATAAGCAAGATAGGCTGTGTTTGTACAATCCCCAATTTTGCTCCTTAGGGTTGCTCCTGATATACCTCTTGAATAAGCATTTTTCATGAAAGCTACAGAAAATTATAACTTTTTTCAAAGGTTCAAATATTTGCTTAAAATGAAATAACCGTCCTTTGAGGGGATTCTCTTTTCACAATCCTCTTGCCTATATTCAAAAATATATGCTCAAAAATTGATCATCAACCTGAAAGGTCAACTTTCCATCTGAAGAGAATTACCAGAATCAATGGCTATCTTGCTCATCTACTGCTTGGTATTATGAATGGGAAGGCACACAATCTGTTTCCTTTTTGACAAAAAATGGGATGGACAATGAATGGATGTTCTGCAAATATAGCTCATGCTTTTGTGCTGACTTGTTGCCCTATATCAATTTTTTATTGCATGTTTTTTTACTGCGCAGAAGCATGCCATTGGACTCAAAAGGCCCAGGCTAATATAAGAAACAGGAGTAAATCATGTGTTCCTTCAAGCTTGCTGTGCTGGTCAATACAGTCACGGTTGATCTCTTTCAACTCCACTTTCCTGCCCATTCCCTAAATCCCTTGATTCATGAAAGACCAATTATTTGTGTCTCTGCCTTAAATGTAATCAGCGTTGGGGAATCCACAACCCTCTGTGGTGAAGAATTCCAGAGATTCACTAACCTATGAGTGAGGAAATTTCTCCTTGCGTCAGTCCTAAATGATTGGTGCCTTATCCTGAAACTGTTTTAGATTCTGTAGCCTGGAGAAAGAACCTTTCAGTGTCTGCTTTACGCCATAGTTATGCACTGTATTCAAGTGCTTACAAAGAGTAAGTTTGATTATTAAACCTCCATTTGTGTATTTCTCAGCAAAATTCAAGAAGGTAACAAATTGAGAAAAGTTGACTCAGCCTAATGAACATGTTTTCTGGTCTCATAACTCAATGAAGCATCCAATTACATCTTCTATTTTCTTATTTTCCTTGTTTCTTCCCTGGGAGTTCATTCCAAATGTTTATCATATCTTGAGTTTTTTTTTCCACGGTCTGTTTTGAATGTACTTTTTTTCAATAATTTACATCTTCTATTGGTCTTATCAACTTTCTAGAAGTAACAGCTTGGATTTTATTTATCTAAGCCATGCAATACTTCAAACATCTCAAGGATGTTTCTCCTTAGCCACCATACTTCTGGACCTTAAATCTCTCTAGTGTTTCTGCATAGCTTATTCTTTAAATGTGGAATCGCTTTTGCTTCTATACTCTGCCTGCCTTAAAATATAGGATTTGAACTTTTTGAAGTATGGCCACCAGAATTTCACACTGCATTGTAAAACCTCAGCATATCCTCAGTAAACCTATCCTCCAGTACTGGAGCCATATGTCACAACATACTGGCATGCTGGTTGCTTTTTAAATTACTTTTTCATGTCAAATCACAATGGAACATAATATCTCTGCCAGTATGTGGTCATTCCAGGGGTATCCTATGCTAATTTTGTTAATTATACATTCACCATGTTCTTTCTTCCAATATACAATATTTTACATTTGGCATGTTATAGGCGTGAGGGTATTGGATATTTCAGACTGTAAGATCAGACTTTATGAAAGTGGTAACTCTGTGACTCTAAAAATCTGTTAAGGTGGCTGCAACTTAACATGTGACAATGGGTGTTTAAAGTTGAAATCAGATTCAATTCTGTGGCCAACATTTAGTTATACGTGGACCTATTAAGTTGTTGATTTTTGAGCTCTCATGAGTCTGGGGGAAGGGGTGGGGAACCATTGAATTTGAGTTTTGGCAAAAACCTAGATAATCGTTTCTGGGCCTTTTAGCTAAGATCAAGTCTTAAGGGTAAGAAGCTGTCAGTGCAGCGATCCTCTCTGGCTATTTCGCTATAAAACAAGTGTAACGTTTTGTATACTGTTGGGGGTGGAAGACTTACCACGGATAAGCCATGGGGCATAGGTCTCTGGCACAGAGTCTGCCCCTATTGCTCAGAAGGGAAGGGGGGAGAGGAGTAGAGCATTAATCATTGGGGACTTCATAGTTAGGGGAGCAGAAAGGAGATTCTGTGAAAACAAGAGAGACTCGCGGTTGGTGTGTTATCTCCCAGGTGCCGTGATCCGTGATGTCTCGGATCGTGTTTTCGGGATCCTTAAAGGGGAGGGGGACCAGCCCCAAGTCGTGGTCCACGTAGGCATCAAAGACATAGGTAGGAAAAGGGATGGGGATGTAAGGCAGAAATTCAGGGAGTTAGGGTGGAAGCTTAGAGCTAGAACAAACAGAGTTGTTATCTGTGGTTTGTTACCCATGCCATGTGCTAGTGAGGAGAGGAATAGGGAGAGAGAGCAGTTGAACACATGGCCACAGCGATGGTGCAGGAGGGAGGGATTCAGATACTTGGAAGTCATTCTGGGGTAGGTGGGATCTCTACAAACGGGATGGTCTAGACCTGAACCAAGGGGTACCAGTATCCTGGGGGGGACATTTGCTAATGCTCTTCGGGAAGGTTTAAACTAATGGGATGAAAACCTGAATTATAGCTCCAGTGTACAAGAGGTTGAGAGTAGTCAGGTCATGAATAAGGTTTCAAGGTCGCAGGAGTGTACCGGCAGGCAGTAATGTGATTTGAAATGTGTCTACTTCAAGGCCAGGAGCATCTGGAATAAGGTGGATGAACTTGCAGCATGGGTTGGTACCTGGGACTTCGATGTTGTGGCCATTTCGGAGACATGGATAGAGTAGGGACAGGAATGGTTGTTGCAGGTTCCGGTGTTTAGATGTTTCAGTAAGATCAGGGAAGGTGGTAAAAGAGGGGGAGGTGTGGCATTGTAAGTCAGGGACGGTATTACGGTGACAGAAGGACATTTGATGAGGACTTGGCTATTGAGGTAGTATGGGCTAAGGTTAGAAACAGGAAAATAGAGATCACCCTGTTGGGAGTTTTCTATAGGCCTCTGAAAAGTTCCAGATATGTAGAGGAAAGGATTGCAAAGATGATTCTGGATAGGAGTGAAAGTATCAGGGTAGTTGTTATGGAGGACTTTAACTTTACAAATATTGACTGGAAAAGCTATAGTTTGAGTAGTTTAGATGGGTCAGTTTTTGTCCAATGTGTGCAGGAGGGTTTCCTGACACAGTATGTAGATAGGCTAACAAGAGGCGCGGCCACATTGGATTTGGTACTGGGTAATGAACCAGGCCAGGTGTTAGATTTGGAGGTAGGTGAACACTTTGGTGATAGTGACCACAATTAGGTTACATTTACATTAGCAATGGAAAGGGATAGGTAAATACCGCAGGGCAAGGGTTATAGCTGGGGAAGAGGAAATTATGATGCGATTAGGCGAGATTTAGGATGTGGAAGGAAACTGCAGGGGATGGGCACAATTGAAATATGGAGCTTGTTCAAGGAACAGCTACTGTGTGTCCTCGATAAATATATACCTGTCAGGCAGGGAAGAAGTGATTGAGTGAAGGAACTATGGTTTACTAAAGAAACTGAATCTCTTGTGAAGAGGAAGAAGGAGACGTGTCAAGATGAGATGTGAAGGCTCAGATAAGGTGCTTAAGAGTTACAAATTAGTCAGGAAGAACCTAAAGAGAGAGCCAAGAAGGGACGTAGAAGCCTTTGGCAGGTATGATCAAGGAAAACCCTAAAGCTTTCTATAGTTATGTCAGGAATAAAAGAATGATTAGGGTAAGATTAGGGCCAGTCAAGGACAGTAGTTGGAAGTTGTGCGTGGAGTCTGAAGAGATAGGAGAGGCACTAAATGAATATTTTTCGTCAGTATTCACATGGGAAAAAGACAATGTTGTCGAGAAGAATACTGAGATATACAGGCTATTAGACTAAATGGAATTGAGATTCATAAGGAGGAGATATTAGCAATTCTGGAAAGTATTTCCCCTGGGCCAGATGGGATTTATCCTAGGATTTTCTGGGAGGCTAGGGAGGAGATTACAGAGCCTTTGGCTTTGCTCTTTAGGTCGTCATTATCTACAGGAATAGTGCCAAAAGACTGGAAGATGGCAAATGTTGTCCCCTTGTTCAAGAAGGGGAATAGAGACAACCCTGGTAAATATAGACCAGTGACCCTTACTTCTCTTGTACGCAAAGTTTTGGAAAGGATTATAAGAGAGACAATTATAATCATCTAGAAAGGAATAATTTGATTAGGGATAGTCAACACGGTTTTGTGAAGGGCAGGTCGTACCTCACAAACCTTATTGAGCTTTTTGAGAAGGTGCCCAAAAAGGTGGATGAGGGTAAAGCAGTTGATGTGGTGTGTATGGATTTCAGTAAAGCCGCACTTGAAGTATTGTGTACAGTTCTGGTCGCTGCATAATAGGAAGCATTGGAAAGGGTGCAGAGGAGATTTACCAGGATGTTGCCTGGTATGGTGGGAAGGTCTTATGAGGAAAGGCTGAGGGACTTGAAACTGTTTTCGTTAGACAAGAAGGTTAAGAGGTGACTTAATAGAGGTATATAAGATGATCAGAGGATTAGATAGGGTGGACAGTGAGATCCTTTTCCTTGGATGGAGATGGCTAGTACGAGGGGATATAGCTTTAAATTGAGGGGTGAAAGATATGGGACAGATGTCAGAGGTAGGTTCTTTACTCAGAGTAGTAAGGGCGTGGAATACCCTGCCTGCCACAGTATTGGACTCGCCAACATTAAGGGCGCTTAAATGATCATTAGATAAACATATGGATGATATTGGAATAGTGCAGGTTAGATGGGCTTTAGATTGTTGCGGCGACCTGTGAAACCATCCATTAGGTTACATTTTGGCTTCATTTGAAGCAATTTTTAAAAGCGGCATCTCGGCCTTTTGGCTAAGATGCAAATGAGATCAAGCCTTGGAGGAGGTGCAATGCCTACTCCAATCAGCTTGGATCATATAGATCAAGACAGGAGGTGAGAGCCCTATCTTGTCAGCTTGGATTGGGAATGTCTCACTTATTGAGACTGAATTAGACTTGATTCGATTGAATTGGAATAAATAAATATAACCTAGATAATAGGTGTAAATTCACAAGTAGTTTTGTATCCGGCACTCCTGTTCAAGGGGACAACCTTACCCTTGGTCATTTGCATTATAAGAATTTCCCAGAAACCGGAGTTAATTTTTCAGAAGGTCACCTGACTTGCGGCGGCCACTTTTGCAAAACATTTTCCACCTTTTAAAGGGGAAGTCAAGTTCAGAAAGTCCACGTTAAAGTCCAGCATGACTTCACTGTTCACTTAGCCTGAGTTAAGCTGTGTTAAATGAGGCTGTCATGTTTGACCCAAAGTTGAGTTTCAAATATATGTTCTGTTCATTGCCAAGACCTACTTTCTAGGGTTACCAATTCTGATTGGTCATATTCCAAGAGGTTTGATCAACTTGTTGTGTAACAGCCATTAAATACACAAATGTTGGAAATTGCACATGCAGGAATGTTTCAATCTGTTTGCATCATTTTTGAACAAAGCCTGGTTATCTAATGCATACATAAACTTGGATCAAATAGGATGGCCTCAGATTTTACATAGAGTATGGTACTCTAAGCTTAAAGCTCAGCCTTAGGAGATATAACTTCTAGTCTGCAATAGTTTTAAATAACTGCTTATTTTCAGTCACTTAAATTATTGTGTGAATTCATGGCTGTAATATTTAGAGAAAATTAATAAGCAAAATAAGTAAAACTATGGTTTACTACCCCTTAGGAAATGTTATAGTCACCAATACACTGTTCCCTTAGTTCTGAAATTAGCATGGCCATTAAATGTCAAATCTCTTTAAGGAACACTGTAGATGCTGTGGATGATGATTGTTTGTAACCTCTTCATTGGGATTTTAAAAGTCAATTCCATCTTCAAATCAACTAAATTTCTGATCAATACTTGAATGTAAGAGGGTGTTCACTGTGTACAGTTCAGTAACCTGAGGTCTTAAAGCAATTGCCAAACAGATGGTGAGATGAGGCAAGTGAGCATGTGATTGTAACATTTTCCCAAATCTGCATGAAGTTAAAAATTGGCAGTGTGAGGAAAGAATTAGTTGGCTGTTTTGATAGAATAGATTAATGTTGTAGATTATAGAAAGTTAGAATCCTGTAATTCTGTTTTAATCCCCTCCGGAGTGAAAGGTTGGTTGAGGAGTTCCAAGACTTTTGACTTTGTGAGCAGTCTCAGTGTATTGTGTGAACACTCCATATACAAAACCTAATTCAACTAATTTATTTATATTTCAAGAATGGATGCTAACAGTTTTGGGGTTCTACTTTGGGATTTATCAACTATCAATGATAGTGTAGCTGCAGCACTCCTATTCAAGCCTTCAAGCTAATGGAATACAAGAGGAGACAAATCAGAAAATGATACGTGTGACTGAATTTGAGTTGCCTCGGCTAGAAGTGGCACAGGAGATGTAGGTTTGACACCCTTTTCTAGCTCATCTTCCCTGGTCTTCATCGACTGATTACAGCACAGAAGAGAGCCATTTGGCCTCTACATCTCTATGCTGGCTCGTTGCATGAGTAAGTCATCTTGTTCCAATTGCTTGCCTTTTTCCCATAGATCGGCAAAATTTTTATCCTCAGATAATTGTACAATTCTTTTTTTGAAGGCCTCCTTTGAATCTGCTTCCACTACACACTCAGGCAGAGCATTCCAGATCCTAACCACACACTGTGTTGAAGCATTTTCCTCATGTTGCTGTTGTTTCTCTTGCCAATTGCCGTAAATTGCTGCCCTCCTAGGTTCTCGACCCATCTTCCAGTGGGAATAGTTGTTCCCTATCTACTCTGTTCAGACTCCTCATGATTTTGAACATTGCTATCAAACCTCAGCTTCTCCAGTCTATCCACATAACCAATATTCCTCATCGCTGGGGCCATTCTTACAAATCTTTACTGCGCCCTTTTTTTAATGCCTTCTCATCCTTCCTAAAGTGTGGTTCCCAGAATTGGACTCAATACTCTGGCTGGTAGTAAACCAGCATTTTAGATAAATTTATCATAACTTCCTTGCTTTCATTCTCTTAGCCCCCGTTTATAAAGCCCAGGCTCCATTAACTACTTTCTCAACTTGCCTCACACCATCAGTGATTTGTGTATATGAAGCCCCAGGCCCTTTTGGTCCTGCAATCTCTTCAGAAACGTGCTTTTATATTGCCCCTTCTTATTATTCTGTCAATTCTATCAAAAATAAGTAGTCATTATATTAATTATCATTGTCTAGACTACAGTTGGAATGTTTGTGACCAGATTTAGTCCATTGCTGTCCGGAGGATGTCAAGGTTCATGATAGGATACAGAAAAGATGGCTGACAGTGATGCCAGGGATGAGAAGCTTTAGTTTGGAGCAGAGTTGGAAGTCAGCATTATTTTCATGACAACAGAGAATAGTGAGGAAATCTGATAGATACTTGAAAAATTAGGAGGGAGCTTGTTAAGATGAATGTGGAATGACCGTTTCTACCAACCCATGAGTTGGTAACTTGAGGACAAAATTTATGATTACCAAAGAACAATGGGAAATGTTAGATTTTGATTTTAGAGTAGTTTAGGCCATTAATACCCTACCAGAGACAGTGAAAGCAAAATTCAGAATTACTTTTAAAGAGAAAATGAATAAAAACTTGAAGAAGCAATCCTTAACAATGTAAGGTGGAATATAGAACTGGGATTAAGTGGATAGCTTTGTCAGAGAGCTGCCACAGCTACAGTGGATTAAATGGCTTCTTGTGCTGTAATATTCTATGACTAGTTGATTTTTAGCAGAGTAACGGAAACTGAACAGAGTTATTTTATTCACACCACAGGATCTTTTACAAATGTTTTGACAAACCTTTTGTTTAAAGCTGTGAAACAGATATTACAGTTTTGTTGCTGGACTGAAGCATTACCCCTTTGTAACCCTAAAAGATATTCAACTCCTTGGTATTGATGGAATTTTTCAAGATGTTAACACGACAACAGATTCATTCATACTGAGCCTCTGGGGATTCTGGAGCTCCAAAATATGTGATTTCGAATTAAGATTGAAATGTTGCATTGAAAGGATTTGATGTCCAAATGAAGGAAATGAATTGCAGGTTGTCTCAGTTGCAGTCATTCCAAGTGCATGTTCACAATACAATTGTGGAAAATTCCCCTCCTGCCTGTGGTGGACAGAACTGGAAAATTTGGAGAGAGGCCAAAAATCAGAAACCTGCCTGTGGGAAATCAATTTGGAATTTTCCCCTCACCATTTAAATGGTGATTTGGATATCCCACTGATGTGTGGTGGGGACCCCTATATGCATGCATTGCCATGTTATAAATACTTGTTTAAAAAAAAGTCACTTGCTGGAATCATGCAGCCCTCCGAATCTTGCACCATGGAAACAGGCAATTAGAGTGGTCTGAAACACGTTTGGATATAAGTGGCATGCAGCATTCAGCCCTCACTTTGCTCATAACTTTGAGGTGAGCGCAACAGTCAAAAGATGACCTGCAACAGTGCCGGACAAGGCTTCTCAGCAATGTCAGTGTGACGCTACGTTGGAGGGAATGTAGGGTTGCTCTTCTCACTGGCTTCTTCCTTTCTCCAGGAGGATGTCTTCTGCATTGAAACAATTCAATGTCCCCCAGTGCTGATGTGATGTGTGAGATCCATAATTGCTTGATGCTGTTATGAGAATGTCAGGTTGGTGTGAGGATAAGGTTGACTTACCCGAGTGAAGCAGATGACATCATTCGTGCTCTTCCTGTAGTGGAGTGTGTTTCTAGGGTGGTTTCCCAATGCACTGACCGTCCTTGCAATGGTCTCCCAGGCCAACAAGTTGAGTTTGCTGGGCTTGTGTGGGGTAGAGGATGTCTGTTTGTTGCTACACACCATTTATGGACTCCTCCAGGGAGTCATTGTTGAACTTCAAAGCAGCTCACTTCTTTGTTGCAACCATTTCTAGACATCATATTCTCCAAGCTGGGCTAGAGAGAGAGAGAGGGGCCTGTATTTAAATATGATGCCCAGATCGTTCAACCTCATTGGCGATAGGGCAAATGATGAGTTTGCGACCTGCCACATAATTAGGAGAGAAATTCATCTATGAATAATTAATGAACTTCTGATCCTGAAATCAGGCTTGAATTCCCACAGTTCCACCCAGTGGGAAATGGCACCTACCACTGCACTTAGTCTTTAGAAAGAAAAATGATGTCCTACTTGTCTGCATTGGTGACCTTTCTGTAAATTGCTTTATCTTTACACAGAGAATGGCACCCAAAATATGCTTTACCGTTATTAACACCTAGTTTAGTGCTTTAACAATATTTGGCACAAACAGCCATCAAATTGAGTAAATGAGTTAAGTAAAACCAGTGCAGGATTCTCCCTTCAAAGGGATTCAATTACAGACAATTCCAAAAATTGGCTCATTTCTACTGGATTTCAAGACCGGAAATCCCACCCGAGGTCAACAATTCTTTACATGGTCTGTGAACCGCTCGCTATGATTCTCATGTTGGGTAGGACAGAAAAATTTCACCCTTTATCATTTCCCGATTCTGAGCAGTGACCTCGCTGGACACTTTGGGGGATGATGGAATTTTTTTTAAGCCAGCACAGCATCTTTGAGTAAATTTTTCCTCTCCCTCTCTCCATTTCTTTGTTTCTAATTATTTATTTACATTTGACATAATAGATTAGCCAGTCCCTGGCAATTATCCAAAGACTTGAAATGGAAAGATATCAGGTCCAAGGCAGCTGTTTTCTAAAAGACACGAAGTTGACATTCCTTTGTAACATATTTGCAAAATCCGGGGTAGCTCCTTCGACTCTGGTGGCTACCCACAACATCACTAAGTCTTAGACTTGGTCTTCCATTGCAGAGGAAAAGGTTTTTGTTACATAATTAGGTTGCCAGCCCTCAAATTGTCTGGGAAACATGAGTCACCCAAAACTCATAACCTCTTCTATAAAGTTCCATGGTAACTGAGGAATTATTTTTAGCAAAGTCTGTTTGTGACTCTAGAGGAATTTCACATGTAAATGTTATGGCTCAGGTCAGAAACTCCAAAGTCTTTGATGGAGCCCGCCTCATCATCAGTTTTGCACCATGAAATTGGCTAGGATAAGCTTAACGTATTTCACTTCAGGTGCGATTCTAATGACCCACTAGTCATAGAGGTTTGCAGCGTGGAACAGGCCCTTCGGCCCAACTTGTCCATGTTGCTGCTTTTTTTAAAAATCCACTAAACTAGTCCCAATTGTTTGCGTTTGGCCCATATTCCTCAATATCCATCTTATCCATGCAACTACCTCAACGCTTTTAAAAAGACAAAATTGTACCCCCCTCTACTGCCTCTGGCAGCTTGTTACAGTCACCGCTCTCAGTGTGAAAAAAATTGCCCCTCTGGACCCTTTTGTATCTCTCCTCTCTCACCTGAAACTTATGCTCTCTAGTTTTGACTTGCTGATCTATGCCCCTTATTATTTTATAAATGTCTATAAGATCACCCTGAGCCTCCTACACTCGAGAAAAAAATCCCAGTCTGTCCAACCTCTCCTTACAACTCAAATCGTCAAGTCCTGGTAGCATCCTAGTAAATCTTTTTGCACTCTTTCTAGTTTAATAATATCCTTTCTATAATAGGATGACCAAAACTGTACACAGTATTCCAAGTGTGGCCTTACCAATGTCTTGCAAAACTTCAAAAAGACGTCCCAACTCCTGTATTCAATATTCTGACCAATGAAACCAAGCATGCCAAATGCTTTCTTCACCACTCTGTCCACCTATAACTCCACTTTCGAGGAGCTGTGTATCTGTACGCATAGATCTCTCTATTCTATAACTCTTCCCAACACCCTACCATTAACTGAGTAAGTCCTGCCTCTATCTGCCATTCGTCAATCCATTGGCCCAATTGATCAAGATCCCGTTGCAATCCGAGATAATCTTCTTCACTATCCACCATACCGCCAATCTTGTTGTCATCTGCAGACTTACTAATCATGCCCCCTAAATTCTCATCCAAATCATTAATATAAATGGCAATAACAGTGGATCCAGCATTGATCCCTGAGGCACACCACTGGCCACAGGCCTCCAGTTTGAAAAACAACCCTACAAACACTCTGTCTTCTGTCATCAAGCCAATTTTGTATCCATTTTGCTATCTCACCCTGGATCCCATGGGATTTAACCTTATGCAACAACCTACTATGTGTTACCTTGTCAAAGGCCTTGCTAAAATCCACATGAACACCATCAGCTGGACTGCCCTCATGTACCTTCTTGGATACTCTTTCAAAAAACTCCTATCAAATTTGTGAGACATGATTTTCCACTCACAAAATCATGCTCACAGTCGCTAATCAATTCTTGCCTCTCTAAATGCCTGTAGATCCTGACTCTCAAAATACATTCCAACAACTTACCCACTACAGATGTAAGGCTCACCAGTCTGAAGTTTCCAGGCTTTTCCCTGCTGCCCTTTTTAAACAAAGACATAACATTTGCCACCCTCCAATCTTTAGGAATCTCGTCGGTGACTATTGATGATTCAATTATCTCGGTAAGAAGTCTGACAACACCAGGTTTAAGTCTAACCAATTTATTTGATAGTAAACTCGCAAGCTTTTGGGCTTTGCCCCTTCGTCAGGTGAATGGAGAGTTCTGGCCTCAGACAGAGCATATAACAGCACAGACAGTTTACAGATTACTGACTAGAATGTGAATCTTTACACCTAACCTACTATTCAAGTCTTAAAGTGGCCAACAATGTGAGTGGAAGGAGCGTTAAGCCCAGTTTAAAGAGATGTGTATTGTCTCCAGACAGTACAGTAAGTGAGGTTTAGCAAACCCAGGCAAGTCACGGGGGTTACAGATAGTGCAACATGAACCCAAGATCCCTGTTGAGACCATCCTCATGTGAGCAGAACTTGGCTGTCAGTTTCTGCTCAGCGACTCTGCGCTGTAGTGTGTTGTGACGGCCGCCTTGGAGAATGCTTACCCGAAGGTCAGCGGCTGAATGCCCGTGACCACTGAAGTGTTCGCCAACAGGAAGGGAACAGTCTTGCCTGGTGATTGTCAAGCGATGTTCATTCATCCGTTGTCGTAGCATCTGCATGGTCTCCCCAGTGTACCATGCTTTGGGACATCCTTTCTTGCAACGTATTAGGTAGACAACGTTGGCCGAGTTGCAAGAGTATTTACCGTGTACCTGGTGGATGGTATTCTCATGTGTGATGTCATCCATGTCGATGATCCGGCATGTCTTGCAGGGGTTGCTGCGGCAGGGTTGTGTGATGTTGTGGTCACTGATCTCCTGAAGGCTGGATAGTTTGCTGCGAACAATAATCTGTTTGAGGTTGTGTGGTTGTCTGAAGGCAAGAACTGGAGGTGGGGGATGGCCCTGGCGAGATGTTTGTCTTCATCAATGATCCGGAGTCTTCAACATATCATTGAAAACATACTGTTCATAGAGAAGGAAACTTGAGAGTTCAGAATGCAGTGTTACAATTATAGCTAGGGTGTAGAGAAAGATCAATTTAATGCAGAGTAGGTCCGTTCAAAAGTCTGGCAGCAGGGAAGAAGCTAATCTTGTGACGGTTGGTACGTGACCTCACATGGTTTATTATTTTGTTATCACAGTTGAGCTTCAAATATTGGCAACTAAATGTGATTAGCAATTAATATTAGCAATTAATATTAATAAAAGCAGCAAATACTGTTGGTTGTACAATGAAATTTTGGTCTGAAATTAGATAGGCAAAGAAAACCTCTGCCCATTAGCTGTACAAGGACTAAGGGATACTTTTAAGATTTTGGATAAGAGATGCATGTGCACATATGAATCAGGAGCAGGAGTAGGCCATTTGACCCCTCAAACCTGCTTCACCATTAAACAAGATCATGGCCGATCTGATTATCGCCTCAATTCCACATTCCTCTGACTCTCCGATTTCCTTTGGCACCCTTGTTAGTCAGGAATCTATCTTCCTCTATCCTAAAAAAAATTTTGTTGTCCCTGCCTCCATTGCTCTCAGGGGAAGAGAATTCCAAAGAGTGAACCTCTGACTGAAGAATTTTCTCCTCATTTGAGTCTTAAATGTTTTTAAACAGTTTCCCCTTGTTCTAGTCTCTCCCAAAAGGGCAAACATCATGTCAAGGACTTGTCAAGTTCCTTCATGATCTTGTATGTTTCAATAAGACCACTTCTCATTCTTCTAAGCTTCAGTGGATACAGGCCTAGCCTATTCAACATTTCGTCCTAAGATAACAGCACCCCATACCCCCGCCCACCTCTGTCCAGCTATTAGTTGAATGAACCTCTTCTGAACTGCTTCTAATGCATTTATATCCTTCCTTAAATAAGGAGGCAAAAACTATACACACTACTCCAGATGTAGTAGTGCATACTTAGGTCCTGTGCAACTGTGGCAAAATATGTTTGCTTTTACAAAGGCACAATAATGTGGATGCTGAATCTGAAACAGAAAATGCTGGAAAATCTCAGTATCTTTGGAGAGAGAATAGAGCCAATAATTCAAGTGAAGTTTTGTTGGCTCTATTCTGCCTCTCCACAGATGCTGTCAGACCTGCTGAGATTTTCCAGCATTTTCTATTTTTGATACTATTGTATTCCATTCACCTTGCAGTAAATAACATTCAATTTCCTTTGCTACTCACTTGCAGACTAACTTTTTGTGATTCGTGCAACTGAACACCCAAACTCCTCTGTACTTTAGAGTTCTGCAATCCGTCTCCATTTTGAGAAGATACTGCAAGTGGACAAGTTCACATTTTCCCACATTATACTCCATCTGTCAAATTTTTGCCCTCTCCGTTGACCTATCTATATATATTTGCAGACTCCTTTGTCCTCTTCATAATTTACTTTCTTATCAATCTCTGTTTCAACAGGAAATTGTTCCTTCATCCAAGTCATTGATATAAATTGTAAATAGTTGTGGCCCCAGCACTACTCCCTGTGGCACATCTTATTTGCCAACCTGAAAATCGCCCATTTACCCCCACTCTGTTGCCTGTTAGCTAATCTATCTGTCAATGCTAATGATGTCCTCTACGTCATGAGCTCTTTTAAAAAAAATTGTTCATTGGATGTTGGCATAGCTGACCAGTATTTCTTGCCCATACCTAGTTGCTCCTGAGCTACCTTTTTGAACTTTTGCAGTCCATGAATTGTAGGAATACCCACAGTGTTAATAGGAAGGGAGTTGCAGGATTTTGACCCAGCGCCACTGAAGGAACAGTAATATAGTTCAAAGGATGGCGCGTGACTTGGAGAGGAACTTGCAGGTGGTGATGACCCATGCATCTGCTGTTGTCTTCCCAGGTGGTAGAGGTCGCGGGTTTGGAAGGTGCTGTCAGTGGAGTAATCTTTGTGGATTATGTAATAACCTTTGATGTGGTAGCTTGTCAAATGCCTTCTGGAAATTGAAGTACAGCACATCCACAGGTTGCCCTAGAGGGAGTGAAAGGAAGAACCTTTTTACATAGTGAGTGGCAGTGACCTGGAACTCGCTGCCCATGAGGATGATGGATGCAGAAGCAATCAACAATTTCAAAGGTAATTGGATGGCAGTTGAAGGGAATAAACCTGCAGGGTTATGGAGACCGAGCTGAGGAGTGGCATTGACTGGATTGCTATGCATGGGACAGCGCAGGGCTCAATGGGCTGAATTGCCTTATGGCATGAATGACTCTATAGGCGAATTCGCTGATTTTATTTGCTCTGTGGCGCAGTGGACAGGAAAGTTGGAGAGTGGGGAGGTGGCGGAAGAGAACTAGTTGGCCCAAGGATGGCTTCCTCGGCCTTATTTTTTTTTAGCCATTCAGTGCAAAAAAAAAGTTAATCAGAGCTTGTCTGCCTGTAGCTAGCATGCCCCGGTTTTAAAAAAAATGATAATTGGGATCTTGACTTACAAAGCTGGGATTTCTGTTACATCATTGTGGGAGTGGATAAGCGAGGACAATCGATTGGGGAAAATCCTGCCAGCATAATAGCTGTTTTGGGTGGGATTTTCCAATCCTGCTGTCCTGGGACCAGAAAATCCCTCCTCATGAGTCTAAAATTACGGTATGTACAGTTGTAATACTTTTAGCTGCTCTATTTGAAGGAAGATCGCTTATGAATGAATTAGTGAATGGAATGAAAAACAACCAGTAATACATTTTAGCTAAATGGACGTTAAAAAGTTAATTACGTTTAAAACGTGTACTAAAATGGGAGTGTATATGAATAGAGCATAGGTGGGTCTAGAACCACTCAAATAACTGACTACACTTGCCATCAGTCTCTTGTAATGACAGTGTTGGATTCACAAAATAGCATTCATGATTGCACTCAACCAACTCTGATGGCAGCCATTTGCAGCGAGCTAGTCAATTTTGGTCAGATGTATACACTATAATTAAAATGTGGTTTTTGTGCTGAATATTACTAGATATTAACCAACTATGTTTTTTTAAACCCACTGTTGAGGATAGTCATTTTAAGTCTGTCAAGGTACTGAAAGCTGCGTGAACTATGCCTGACCTGCGTTGATCAAAAAGATGCAGATTTCTTTGTGTAAATCCAATTAAACATTTACAGGAGATGTGAACTCCCCTGAGTATTCAGAGATATTTTCTACCACAAATCAGATATCTCTATCAGCAATATAAGGTCACCGTGACTTTTCTTCAATTTAAAAAGAAAGGCTTGCCTTTGTGGTATTTCTAGAAGGTATTTTTATGCTGACGACTTGATCAATTTATGGCAGTGGGAAGCACGTTGCCCATCTATTTGAATTGCTCTTCTATATTGCTCTCTGTGTTGGAGACAAAAAGCAGTGTAGCACAAGAACAAGCCCTTCAGCCTTCCAAGCCTGTGCCGATCACATTGTCCCATCTAGACCAACCGTCTGTAACCCTCTAATCCCCATCAGTTCATACGTCTATCCAGGTAAGTCTTAAATTTCACTAATGTGTCTGCCTCAACCACCTTATTTGGCAGTGCATTTCAGACCCCCACCACTGTGTAAAAAAAAAACTTCCCTTGCACATCACCACTGAACGTTTCCCCCCTTACCTTGAACTTATGTCCCTTTGTAAGTGTCATTTCTGCCCTGGGATAAAGTTCCAACTGTTCACCCTATTTATACCCCTCGTAATTTTATAAATTTCTATCACGTTGCCCCTCGGTCTCCGTCTTTCCAGGGAAAAATGTATATAATTTACAAAAGCTAATCTATTGAGTTTTGTGTTCTTTGATGTAGAATTCTTCTTAGAAGTGCCATGCAAATTTCTATTGTGAGAAAGACACACTTTCCTGACCATTGTTATTATTTGTATGTTATTGATTCCTGGTAATAAAATCAGAAATATACTTGCCATTCCTTCACAATGATTTTTTTTTTTAAGTTGATTGTTTTGATTTTTAGGCTATTCTTTTTTTCTAATCACACTTAAACTTTTTAAACTCCAACTTTGAAGGATACTCCTATTAATATTTTCCTTTGACCATTCTTCCATGCAACGCCGGCATCTCCCCATCTTCCATACTTTTCACAATATAATACATTTTTTATGATTTGAATTGAAAATCATTGTTGCTTGTTCCTTTAGCAAGTAAACATACCATAAATTTAAACTTGCACAGAATTAAATAATTAAGTGCGTAATATTCTGCAGCACGTAAACGATGCAAACCTTTTTCCTTTTCATCTGCAGTGACACTGGGCCAGTTCTTCTGATGCCAATAGCATTGAATGTTGAGACATTTGCTGTTGTTGCTTTCTGGGACCCTTCTGAAGTCCTGACATGAACCATAATTTCCCCAGAAATTAAAACTTCTGATGGGCAAATTTGAGGGTTCTGGGGCCTTCCTAGCATGTCTCTGACATTGACTTCAGTGTTGGAGACTTGGGTCTGTTGTGTGATGCTCACTCTGAGACTTGCTCATGTATTGTCCTGACTTAAATCAATGATACCACTCACCATGCACTCCTCATCCACATGCCTCCAACCCACCCTCTCATCTGTCCCCCAGCTGCCTCCCATCTGCCCTGTGTCTCAACACCTCCACTCACTCACCCCCACATTTTCAGTGCAGGAAATACACAGACAGCATTTGTGGAGGGAAACAATAAGCAGTATTTTTTCCCTTTGAGTGAGGAAGGGCAAGTTAGGTCAATTCCTGATGTTGTATTCCTGATTCTAAATGTCAGCCGATTCACTTAGAATTTTCATGTTCTGAACTCCGGGTTGAGCTTGAGTCTTGTCTGTTGCCTCCCCAATACAGGCCTGAGGCAGGAATGGAGGTGAAACATCAAAGATGGGAGCAGGAGCCTGCTGCACCATTCATCATGATCATGGCTGATTGTCCAACTCGATAGCCTAATCCTGCTTTCTCCCCATAACCTTTGATCCCGTTCGCCCAAAGTGCTGTATTGGCCGCCTCTTGAATGCGTTCAGTGTTTTGGCATCAACTACTTCTTGTGGTAATGAATTTCACAGGCTCACCACTTTTTGAGGAAGAAATGTCTCCTCATTGAATATTGAGATCAGCAAGGTAGAAGGCCTCCCTCCATTGGCTGGGACAATGACCCAGTTCTCCATATATCCCCCTGCATCCTCCATGCCCACTTTCCAGTAACCACTTTGTAGAGATGTAATAGGCCATATAATAATACTGAGAAGTCTGAAATGCCCAGGAAATAAGAAATTTGTAATTCAAATTCCAGTTGAAAAAAATATTGTCCTTCTTAGAACCCTATTATCTATTGAAATAAACGAGTGCCGATTCAAAAACCCCTTCCAAACATTTAATTCTACCAGCTTCATATAAAACTATCAGTCAAAGCAGGCAGTTCCCTCCACAGCTGTTTAGCCAACTCAATGCTGAGCTGGATGCTCTAGTGGGATTTGGAACTCAGCAATGCATTCATAACTGGAATTACTGCTGAATAAACAAACCTAACAATAGATTTTTTGAAATTAACCGACTACACATCCAGCCACCTGCTCCATTATTTCCAAAGGGTAAATAAGGAGCTGGTGGAGTCTTGGTAATATCTCTGGATTAATAATGCAGAGGCCCAGGCTAATTCTCTGCAGACATGGGTTCAAATTTGATCATGGTAGTGGGAAGAATTTAAGTTCAATTAATGAATTAAATCTGAAAGGAAATCTGGAATTGAAAGCTAGTCTTAGTAGAGGTGCCGTGAAACTGTCGTTAAAAAAACCATCTGGCTCACTGATGTCGTTTAGGGAAGGAAGTCTGTTGTCCTTATCTAGTCTCTTAATAGCCACTAAACTATTTTTACAGAATGAATACGGTTGAAGAAAAAAAAGCTAGTGTTAATAAGTGAAGGTGAAATGGAAGGTGGAGAGAAAATTGTCAAAATACCAAGTGAATGTGTAGAGACGTTCATGGAAGAAAGAAAACTAAGTCTCAATTATCATAGATATTTCTGAAGCTATATGGTGGTGGTATTGGGCAGATTAAAGAATTATTGCTTTGCTGGATGAGGGAAATGTATCTGATATGGGCAATAAGTAACCAATTAGTTGTCCTTTGAGTTGGAAAAATAAAGCTAAAGGAATACTTGCACAGAAGTAATCAATATGGTTTTCGGAAGTTTTTTAAAATTCATTCATGGGATGTGACCATTGTTGGAGCCTTAGTGAGTTGCTGCAGTGCATTTTGTAGTTTGTACTCAATTTGTTTCAGTGGTGGCAGAGGTGAATGATTAATGTGATGGATGGATTCCAACCAAGTGAGCTGCTTTATCCCAGATAGTATGGAACTTCTTGAGTGTTGTTGGAGCTGCAGTCATCTGGACAAGTGCAGTGTTCCATCAGACTTGTGATTTGTGTTTTATTGGTGGTATACAATCGTTGTGGAGGTCAGTTACTCACTGCAGAATTCCTAACTCTCTGACCTGCTTTTGTAGACATAATACTTGTATGACTAGTTCTATCTAAGATGCCAAAAGCAATTCCGGACCAAGCTAGAGTCTCAGACCACCCTCAAGGCCACCTACTGACTATGGCAAGGCCTATAAGACATAACAGGCTACAAGATGAAGGCATGTAGAATCACCAGCACCAATACATCCCTCCCCGATGAGCTCAATTCATTCTATGCCTGTTTTGAACAAGAGGTCAGTGAGAGCATGCCCTCCACTTCAGAAGCCTCGGTGAAACCCATATCTGAGGTAATCAACGTAGACGTCAGAGCAGCCTTCTCAAACGTCAACCCACAGAAAGTGACTAGCCCGGATGAGCACTCAGATCCTGTGTAGACCAGCTGGCGGGGGTATTTGCAGACATCTTTAATCTCTCTCTACACTAATCTGAGGTCCCTATCTGCTTCAAGAAGATGACCATCATCTTTGTACCAATGAAAAACCAGGCAACATACCTTAATGACTATCGTCCGGTGGCTCTGACAGCCACCATTATGAAGTGCTTCGAAAGATTAATCATGGCATGAATCAATTCCGGCCTCCCAGATTGCATGGATCCACTACAATTTGCCTATCGCCGCAACAGGTCCATAGCAGATGCCATCTCCTCGGCCCTACATTCAACTCTGGGACACCTATTTATTGACTATAACAGCCTTCAACATCATCATTCCCACAAAACTCATCTCCAAACTCCGTGGCCTGGGGTTCAGCTCCTCCCTCTGCGACTGGATCCTAGACTTATTAACCCAGAGATTGCAATTAGTAAGGATAGGCAACAACACCTCTTCCACGCTTTTCCTAAACATCGGCGCCCCACAAAGTCATGTCCTCAGCTCCTCACTACACTCCTCGTACACCTATGACGGTGTGGCCAAATTCCCCTCTAACTCGAATTTCAATTTTGCTGATGACCCAACTGTAACGGGTCGGATCTCAAACAATGATGAGACGGAGTACAGGAATGATATAGAGAATCAGGTGAACTGGTGTGACGACAGTAATCTCTCAATGTAAACAAAATGAAAAAGATAGTCATTGATTTCAGGAAACATAATGGAGGACATGACCATGTCTACATCAACGGGATCAAAGTGGAAATGAACGAGAGCTTCAAGTTTTTAGGTGTCCAGATCACCAACAGCCTGTCCTGGTCCCTCCATGCCAATGCTATAGTTAAGAAAGCGTACCAACACCTCTATTTTCTCAGGAGGCTAAGGAAATTTAGTGTGTCTGCTACAGCTCCCACCAACTTTTATAGATGCACCATAGAAAGCATTCTTTCTGGTTGTATCACAGCTTGGTATGGCTCCTGCCATGTCCAAGACAGCAAGAAACTACAAAGGGTCATGAATGAAGCCTAGTCCAACATGCAAACAAGTCTCCCAACCATTGATTCTGTCTACGTTTCCCGCTGCCTTGGAAAAGCAGCCAGCATAATCAAGGATTCCACACGTCCCGGACATACTCTCTTCCACCTTCCTCTGTTGGGAAAACGATACAAAATCTGGGGTGATGTACCAACCGATTCAAGAACAGCTTCTTCCCTGCTGCCATCAGACTTCTGAATGGACCTACCGCATATTAAATCGACCTTTCTCTACACCCTAGCTCTGATATAACACTATTTTTTTTAATTCTCTCCTTTCCTTCTCTATGAATGGTATACTTTGTCTGTATAACGCGCAAGAAACAACACATTTCACCATATATTGATACATGTAACAATACTAAATCAAATGAAAATTAAGTTTCTGGTCAATGTTAACTCCCAGGAGGATTCTGCAATTGTAAGCCCTTGAATGTTAAGGGCAGATGGTTAGATTCTCTCTCATTGGAAATGGTCATTACCTGGCATTTATGTGGTGTGAGTGTTAATTGCTGCTTATCAGCCCAAGCCTAAATGTTGTCCAGATTTTGCTACATTTTGGATACATCTTCAGTATCAAATCCTGCAATCATCAGCGAACTTCCCCACTTCTGATGTTATGCTGGAAGGAAGCTCATTGATGAAGCAGTTGAAGATGTTCAGGTTGGAACGCTACGTCTTCTTGACTGCTTTAAAAAAGTTATATACAAAGTAAAAAGTGGAATTCTTTATTAAGCAGTTGTATTCAGACTTTCAGAATGCTACTGATTAGGTTACAAATGAAAATGGTTTCAATTGCATAGCAGGCCATGGGAATCCAGTTTATATAATGTGAGACTTGATAGTTATTTGAAGGGTGGAAAAACGATACAAACCAGTGTTATTTTGTCAGAGAGCTGAGGAAGGTAATGTTGAGTTGAATGGAGCTAGGTGCTTGAAAATCTGTGTAGTTTATTGCTTGGACTCTGAGGCAAAATGCAAGATGGTCAAATTTGAAGATAACAGAAAAGCAGAAAAACAGTAAAAATAGAGGTAATTGGAAGAATAAACCCCATGACTCATGTTGTATATTCATTGGGTACTTTTTGCTAATTGGTGAATGGTTGTGGGTGGCTTTTAGATGACCTAAACAGCTTGTATTCATGATTGCTGTTTACCCAGAGGAGTTGTTTGTCAAAGATCTCATGTGTAGGTTGCATCCTCCCACCTAGTGCTATGAGCTTTCTTTAATTGTCTTTGACACTCAATGCTTATGAAGGGCATCTGTTTTATTTAGTAAGCTAGGGATGGTGACCAGTTGAGCTGCTTCTCTGCCTGAATCTCAGAGTGCATATTTTTTCCCCAAAACTGGGTGGTCATTACTGTGGGAAGCCTTGGGGTCAAGTTGATGGGTCCAGTTCAGCGATGAGATCGGTAATGTATTTTAACTCATTATGTTCACAAGTTCACTTTTAGGGAAATGCTTAAAGAGCTTCTTCTCTTTTGAAAACTGTTTCAGATGATCTGTATTCTCTATACAATTGTACTCTAACTTCATTAACGACACATTTAACTGCAGCATTGAAAAAATTGTCGTGAAGTATTCACATAATTTAATAATGTATGAAAGACTGTTAGCATTTTTGATAAATATATATTTTAAATGTGGTTTGTGGTACATTTACTCATTTGCATGATTCTGATATACGTAAGTTAATGAAAAAAAAATTTAAAACATGTTATCTTTATATTTGAAGTACATTCCAAGCTTTGATTTGTTGCCAAGAAACAATATGTAGCAGAATAATGTATGAATATATACAAACTCCCGAAATGTCTGCATCCCTTCAGTTATGGGGTCCAGAGCATTCCTGATTTTAATTGTTCCAGCATTCATGGCTATGCCTTCAGCTATCATGTCGTAATTTCAGGGATTCCCTCCCTAAACCTCTCCTGCAGCCCAGCCCGACCTGGAATCTTGGCCCTTTTGTCTCGGTATTTTGGCCCAGCAAGCTGTCTTTCCGCCATTCCCACTGGCTGGATTGGCGGGCAGTGAGGAGCAGTGTCTGGCAATACAGCAGGATATTGATAGGCTGGTTGATTGGGCAGATACGTGGCAAATGGAGTTTAATCCAGATAAATGTGAGGTGATGCATTTTGGCCGGAATAATGTAGGGGGAAGTTATATGGTAAAGGGTAAGCCTGTAAGGAGTATAGAGTCGCAGCGAGACCTGGGGGTGCAAGTGCACAAGTCTTTGAAGGTGGCAGTGCAAGTGGAGAGTGTGGTGAAGAAAGCCTTATGGTATGTTAGCCTTTATAGGAAGGGGTATAGAATATAAGAGCTGGAGTCTAATGTTGCAGTTGTACAGAACGTTGGTTCGGCCGCATTTGGAGTACTGCGTACAGTTCTGGTCGCCTTACTACCGGAAGGACATGGAGACTCTGGAGAGAGTGCAGAGGAGGTTTACCAGGATGTTGCTTGGTATGGAAGGACTGGGGTATGAGGAAAGATTGAAGAAATTGGGGCTCTTTTCCCTTGAAAGACGCCGACTGAGGGGGGATCTAATAGAGGTATATAAGATTATGAAGGGTATAGATAGATTAAACAGAGGTAAGCTATTTCCTATGATAGAGACACGTAGGACAAGGGGCCATGGACTTAAGGTGAGGGGGGAGCGGTACAACACAGATATTAGAGGGAGGTTTTTCACACAGAGGGTATTGGGGGTATGGAATGCTCTGCCAAGTAAGGTGGTGGAGGCAAACACGCTGGAGTCATTTAAGAGTAACTTAGACAGGCACATGACTGGGTTGGAGATGGGTGGATATAGGAGAACCTTTTAAATGATTGTTATTAACATTGGGGCGTCCCTGGTAATGTAAATGGGTATAGTATGATTTTTTTTCCTTTCATTTACAGGTTTTAAGTCGGTCCACCTCGTGTCCAACGAGGGGCATACACGCGATGGGTCGTACTGGGGCTGCTCTTGGTTGTTCGAGATTGGCCTAGTGTTTCATGTCGTTAGTGTGTGCCTAAACTGGACAAGAGACTGGGCAAGACGACAGCTCAGTGACTATCGCTGATTGCTGTGCAGACACATGGATTTGGGCCGGTGTCTGTAGGAGTTTGCGCTTTCTCCGGGTGCTCCGGTTTCCTCCCACACCCCAAAGATGTGCTGTTAGGCTGATTGGCAGGAATAAATTGTCCCTAAATCAGTTTCCCTCAATCTGGATGGCCATAAAACATTAGATAGGGGTCATGAGTAGAGAGGTGGACTGGTGGTGTTGAGATGGCGGCGCGGGCTCGTTGGGCTGAAGGGCCTGTTTCCCGGGCTGATTTTGTTCTTTGTTCTTTGTCCTTGCTGTTTTATAGAATCATAGAATCCCTACAGTGCAGAAGGAAGGCATTTGGCCCATTGAGTCTGCACGAACCACAATTCCACCCTGACCCAATTCCCATAACCCCTCATTGTTGCCCTGTTAATCCCCCTGATGCTTAATTTAGCATGGCCAATCCACCTAACCCACACACTTTTGGAATGTGGGAGGAAAGTGGAGTACATGGGAGAAACCCACACAGACAAGGAGAGAATGTGCAAACTCCACACAGTGACTTGCAGCCGGAATTGAACCCGGGTCCCTGGAGCGGTGAGGCAGCAATGCTAACCACTGTGTCACCCAGTTTTGGTTGGGAAGTTGAGCAATAGCATGTAAATGAGGTTTGGCTGTTATTATTGACTGGGTCTCCCATTACCTTCATGGACTGCTTACTTGCTGGGTCATTTTCCTGCCCTAGACTCAAAATTACCACCAATGTCTTTCCTTTTAGACAATTCTCCAATTTTTTTTATTCCTGAAATATTTACTTCCTGTAAATTTATCTTTATGGGATTTTCTACAGCTGTTAAAATGAAAATGTTTACTATTTAAATCCCAGAGAGTGTATCAGGGAGTGATTCATTATTTTATGGCAGAATTTATTTGAGCAGCTGAATTTCAATGGGACTTCATATAAAGGTCAGTTTATTATTTTGTAACTGGGTTTGCTGCTTATGTTTTAAAGTACTGCCTCAGGAAGATATTTTTGTAGGAAAATAAAATCTAGCTGGTATAGAAAAGTGTGCAGTCAATGAGTAATAACTACAGGTGAAAGTGAGATGGAGACCAGTGTCCTGCTTTGTCATCACTAAGCCTACCATGCCAGTTTAATTTGATACAGTCTGGGCACATCACATTTATTAATGTGTTGATTTAATAGCGTTGTTTCTTTTGGACTTCTTAAATGCTGGTAATCTGAAATTAAAAAGTGCTGGGAACACACAGCAGGTCAGGTAGCATCTTTGGAGAGGGGAATAGAGTTAATGGGTGGGATTTTATGGCTTTGTTAGAGCGAGACTTGAAAATTCCCGCATGAGGATAATGGACGTTTACATTATCTACCCCTTGTCCAGTCTGATTCTGTGGCAGGGGGAGCAGTGGAATGTTTTAGATTGATGACCTTTCATCAGAGTTCGTGGAATTTTAATTTGAATATTATTTTTATTCTGTTTTAATGTTTAGAACCTTACTGAGGCATTCCCTGGAATAGTATATAACCTGGCCTACTGGTGCTCGGTGAAGGGAATGCTGAGCTTGTTTATTGGCAGCCTTTACCAAGCTTTTCTGAGTAATATGTGCGGTGGTCATGGATTGTTGGGTTGAGTACATGGTTAAAACATGTAGATGCGTTGAATGGTTGTGACACAGAAGGAGGCAGTGCGATGAGAGGTAATGGATTTTGGAAGGTCGAATACAAATAGTAAATATACAGTAAATGGCAGAACCCTTAAGAATACTGATAGGCAAAGGGATCTGGATGTATAGGTACACAGGCCATTGAAAGTGGCAGTGCAGGTGGAGAAGGTAGTCAAGAAAGCATATAGCATGCTTGCCTTCATCAGCTGGGCATTGAGTTTAAAAATTGGCAAGTCATGTTCAGCTTTATAGAACCTTAGGTCGCACTTGCATCATAGTGTTTAATTTTGGTCGCCGCACTACCAGAAGGATGTGGAGGCTTTGGAGAGGATACAGAATAGATTTACCAGAATGTTCCTGGTATGGAGGGCATCAGCTATGAGGAGAAGTTGGAGAAACTTAGTTTGTTCTCACTGGAACAATCGAGGTTGAGGGGCGACCTGATGGAAGTCTACAAGATTATGAGAGGCATGGACAGAGTGGTAGTCAGATGCTTTTTCCCAGGATGGAAGAGTCAAGTACTAGGGGCCATAGGTTTAAAGTGCAAGGGGCAAGGTTTAAAGGAGATGTATGAGGCAGATTTTTTACACAGAAGGTGGTGGGTCCCTGGAACTAGTTGCCAGGGGAGGTAGTGGAAGCAGATACAATAGTAAGTCTTAAGGGATGTCTTGACAAATGCATGAATAGGATGGGAATAGAGGAATATGGTCCCCAGAAGGGTAGGGGGTTTTAGTTAAGTCGGGCAGCGTAGTCGATGCAGGCTTGGAGGACTGAAGGTCCTGTTTTTGTGCTGTAATTTTCTTTGTTTTTTGAGGCCACTCAGCTCTTCAAGTTCATGATGGCTTGCTACAAGAGCAACACAGGTTGTGCCACTTTCCTGCTGCAGTTATCCAACAGCATGCAGTCAGTTGCCTAATTTCCCTTCTACAGTGCATGTGTCTCAAAAAAAGGCAAGTTGCTTGGAGACTTGGTTTATTCACAACACTACTTGGTAGTGCGCAGAGCAAACCAACAGCAAAATGGAGCCCTTCTCATTCTTCAACCTCAATCTTAGTCACGTAATCATGGAAATGATGTGGGTGGACGAATTTTGCGTCTTATCCACCTTGTTTCCAACGAATGTGGGAACATTACAAATTGTAAGCCTCCCTCACAAAGGTTGGGGTGAAGTAATTTTAGGTCACTATCTATAGTCATGCAGTAAGCTCTAGCTTTGGATGCCCTGCCTTCCCCCCCATTGAAATCTGATCCTGAACTTTCTCTTTGGCCTTCCAATTGTTTATTTGCTGTTTTACCTGGTATTTTTTATCTGCAATCCACCTGAGCCAGACTTCTTGTCAACTCAGTGAAGTTTGTCCTCATTGTTTCATTGTTGATTTAATTGTTTGTTAAGCTTTTCCATGACTACTGTAAAACTGGAGATATTGCTGATAACTCTTTCAAAAGTACTATCCACTAAAATATATTCCAACTGCCCTACTTCAGTCCTCCAAACTAGATCTCTCACAGGTTTCTTCCCTATTGGATTGGAAACAGACTGATCAAGAAAGTTGTACATGTGTCAGGGGTTCCTGTCCCTTCCTTCCTTTTAACCTATTTCCCCCCAATTTACATTAGGGCCTAGAGATCTGAGGCCTGGGGACCCGAGAGGAGCTGAGGCCGGGGGAATCGACACCAGGGGACCTGAGAGGAGCTGAGGCCGGGGGGGAGTTGAGAGGGGCTGAGCCAAGGCTGGGGAACCCGAGAGGAGCTGAGAAGAGCTGAGGCCGGGGGACCCGAGTGGAGCCAAGGCCTGGGGACCTGGGGAAGCCAAGGCCCTGGCGACCGAGTGGAGCTGAGGCCTGGAGCCTGAGAGGTGTCAAGACCGGGGGACCCAAGAGGAGCTAGTTCATCCCAAACTGTGCCTGTGCAGTTCCCTATTGAGTGCAGCCGGTAATGAGCCAGATCTTCAGGATTTGTTAACCTGGGTCCAACATAGCAGGGCTCGATATTTGGACCTTTTTATTTTAAGTTGCAATTATAGAGCACTGGCCTGTGCCAAAGTATCACTGCTTTAGTCAAACAGTGTGGAGATAATGATTTGTGTTGAGTTTTTTTCCAGTGTGAATTTTTTGCTGAAGTTTAGCTAACTACTAGATTAGACGCTTAGCTGATTTATTGCAGATGTGTGCTTGCCTGCACAACACATGCAATGTACAATGTGTGTACATTTGAATCTTGGTAATGCACGTATAGTTTGCCAAGATATTTTATGCTTGGTTAAGGAAGTCTATAAGATATATTAAAAGAGCACATCCATCAATTGTCTACCACATCTTGTTCTAATCATTCAGAAATCTGATTTTGATTTGATTTAAGTTGATTTATTATTGTCACATGTATTAATTTACAGTGAAAAGTATTTTTTCTTGTGCGCTAAACAGACAAAGCATACTATTCACAAGAAAATGAGAGTGCAGAATGTAGTGTTACAGTCATAACTAGAGGATAGAGAAAGATCAACTTAATGTGAGGTAGGTCTGTTCAAAAGTCTGACAACAGTGGGGAAGAATCTGCTTTTAAGTTGATTGACACGTATCCTTAGACTTCTGTATCTTTTTCCCGATGGGAGAAGGTGGAATAGAATATGTCCGGGGTGCGTGGAGTCCTTGATTATGCTGGCTGCTTTTAAGAACTCGGAACAGGAGTAGGCCATCTGGCCCCTAGAGCCTGTTCTGCCATTCAATAAGATCATGGCTGATCTTTTTGTGGACTCAGTTCCACTTAACTGCCCACTCACCATAGCCCTTAATTTCTTTACTGTTCAAAAATTCATCAATCCTTGCCTTAAAAACATTCAATGATGTAGTCTCAACTGCTTCGCTGGGCAGGGAATTCCACAGATTCACAACCCTTTGTGTGCAGAAGTTCCTCCTCAAGTCAGTCCTAAATCTATTCCCTCTTATTTTGAGGCCATGCCCCCAGTTCTGGTTTCACCTGCCAGTGGAAACAACTTCCCTGCTTCTATCTTATCTATTCCCTTCATAATCTTATATGCTTCTATAAGATCGCCCCTCATTCTTCTGAATTCCAATGACTATAGCCCCAGTCTACGCAGTCTGTCCTCATAAACCAAGCCTCTCAACTCCGGAATCAACCAAGTAAATCTCCTCTGCACCCCCTCCAATGCCAGTACATCCTTTCTCAAGTAAGAAGACCAAAACTGTACACACTACTCCAGGTGTGGCCTCACCAACACCTTATACAGCTGCAACATAATCTGGCTGTTTTTAAACTTCATCCCTCTAGTAGTGAAGGACAAAATTCTGTTTGGCTTCTTAATTACTTGCTGCACCTGCAAACCAAGTGATTCTTGCACAAGGACACCCAGGCCCCTCTGCACAGCAACATGCTGCAATTTTTTACTATTTAAATAATAGTCCATTTGCTGCTTTTCTCACCAAAATGGATGACCTCACATTTATCAACATTGTACTCCATCTGCCAGACCCTTGCCCACTCACTTGGACTATTCATATCCCTTTGCAGACTTTCAGTGTCCTCTGCACTCTTTGCCACTCATCTTAGTGTCACCTACGAATTTTGGCACACTATACTTGGTCCCCAACTCCAAACCATCGATATAAATTGTAAACAATTGCGGTGCCAGCACTGATCCCTGAGGCACACCATTAGTCACTGATCACCAATCAGAAAAACACCCATTTACCCCCACTCTTTGCTTTCTGTTAGTTAACCAATCCTCTATCCATGCTAATACATTATCTGTAACACTGTGCACCTTTATCTCATGCAGCAGCCTTTGGTGCGGCACCTTGTCGTATACCTTCTGGAAATCCAGATACACCACGTCTACAGGTTCCTCATTGTCCACTGTACATGTAACATTCACAAAGAATTCCACCAAATTAGTCAAACATGACCTGCCCTTCATGGACCCATGGTGTATCTTACCAATGAGACAATTTATATCCAGATGTCTCGCTATTTCTTCCTTGATGATAGATTCAAGCATTTTCCCTACTACAGAAATTAAACAAACCGGCCTATAGTTACCTGCCTTTTATCTACCTCCTTTTTTAAACAGAGGCATCACATTTGCTGTTTTCCAATCTACGGGAACCATGCCAGAGTCCAGTGAATTTTGGTAAATTACCACTAGTGCATTTGCTATTTCCCCAGCCATCTCTTTTAGTACCCTGGGATGCATTCCATCAGGGCTAGGAGACTTGTCTACTTTTAGCCCCATTAACTTGCCCAACACTAGCTCTTTCATGATAATGGTAGTTTCCAGGTCCTCACCTGCCATAGCCTTCCTGTTATCAATTTTTGGCATGTTATTTGTGTCTTCCACTGTGAAGACTGACACAAAATACCCGTTCAATGCCTCAGCCATTTTCTCACTTCCAGTTATTACATCCCCCTTCTCATCTTCTAAAGGACCAATGTTTACTTTAGCCACTCCTTTTCATTTTATATATTTGTAGAAACTTTTGCCGTCTGTTTTTATATTCTGAGCCAATTTATTCTCATAATCCAACTTACTTTTCTTTATAGTTTATTTTGTGGCTTTCTGTTGGTCTTTAATGATTTCCCAATCCTCTAGTTTCCCAATAATCTTTGCCACTTTGTATACATTTTCTTTAAATTTGATACCTGCTTTTATTTCCTTTGATATCCATGGCTGATTATTTCTTTTTCTGCAGTCCTTCCTTATCACTAGTAGATACTTTTGCTGAGCACTGTTAAACATTGCTTTGAAAGTCCTCCACTGTACTTCAATTGTCCCATTATAAAGTTTTTGTTCCCAGTCTACCTTAGCCAACTCCTCCCTCATCCCATTGTAATCTCCTTTGTTTAAGCATTGGATTTTACCTTCTCCCACTCCATCTGTATTTTAAATTCAACCATACTGTGATCGCTTCTTCCAAGAGCACCCCTAACTGCAAGATCATTAATTATTCCTGTCTCATTACACAGGACCAGATCTAGGATAGCTTGCTCCCTCGTAGGTTCCAACACATACTGTTCAAGGAAGCTATTGCGGATACGTTCTATGAACTCATCCTCCTCAAGGCTGCCTTGACCGATCTGGTTTGACCAATTGACATGGAGATTAAAATCCCCCATGATAATTGTTGTACCATTTTTACATGCATCAGTTATTTGTTTATTTCTCACCCCACCATGATGTCATTATTTGATGGCCTATAGACTATGCCTGTCAGTGACATTTTCTCTTTACTATTTCTAATTTCTACTCAAATGGATTCAACCTTTTTTCCCATAGAACCTATATCATCTCTCAGTATTGCCCTGATGTCATCCTTACATATCAGAGCTACAACACCTCTGTTACCTTCCTCTTGGTCCCTCCAAACAGTCTAACACCCCTGGATATTTAATTCCCAGTCATGACCATCCTGCAACCATGTCTCTGTAATGGCTATCAAATCATACTCGTTCACAATAATTTGTGCCATCAACTCATTTACCTTGTTTTGAATGCTACGAGCATTCTGATAAAGGGCCTTATGCTAGTTTTTGTACTTTTTGAATTCTAACAGTTCCATTAATAGCATCTCCTGAGTTCTCCTTTCTTTTAACTTTTTTCCTCCCCACATTTTGTCCTTGCTCCCTCCTTCTCGGATTCCTTACATAGATTCTTTCCTCCTCTGCCCCCCACCCCCCCCCACTCTCCCTGCCATATCAATTTAAACTCTCCCCAACCATTCTAGCAAACACTTACTCTAGGACACCAGTCCCAGTCCTGCCCAGGTGTAATCCGTCCAATTTGTACAGGTCCCACATCCCCCAGAACCAGTGCTCCAGGAGTCTGAAACCCTCTCCTGACACCATTTCTTCAGCTGTGTATTTATCTGATATATTTGGGAAGTATAAACAGAGTCGATGGATGGGAGGATGGATTGAATGATGGATTGGGCTTCAGTCATGATCTTTTGTAGATTCTTACGGTCTGGACAGAGCAGCAGCCGTACAGCTGGAAAGAATGCTTTCTATGGTGCATCTGTACAAGTTGGTGAGAGTCGTAGCGGACATTCCAAATTTCCTTAGTCTCCAACATATTTTCCAAAACTATCTTGAATAAAATGTGAGATACTCAGATATGTATTTGTATAAGTAAACTAATGGGTCTATTATTCTACGTAGTGGGTCAGATCTCAAACAATGACGAGACAGAGTACAGGAATGAAATAATCTGGTGAGCGGGTGCCGTGACAATGACCTCTCATTCAATGTCAACAAAATGAAGGAGATTGTCATCGACTTCAGAAAACGTAATGGAATGCATGCCCATGTTTACTTCAATGGGGACGAAGTTTCAAGCTTTTAGGTGTCCAGATCATCAACAAGAGGTCCTGGTCCCCCCATGCCAACATTATAGTTAAGAAAGCCCACCAATGCTTCAACTTTCTCAGAAGACTAAGGAAATTTGGCATGTCAGCTATAATTCTCAGCAACTTCTACGGATGCACCATAGAAAGCATTCTTTCTGGTTGTATCACAGCTTGATATGGCTCCTGCTCTGCCCAAGACCACAAGAAACTATAAAAGGTCGTGAATGTAGCCCAATCCATCACGCAAACCAGCCTCCCATCCATTCACCCTTTCTACACTTGCTGCTGTCATGGCAAAGTAGCTAGCATAATTAAGGACCCCATGCACCCCTGACATTCTCTCTTCAAACTTCTTCCGTTGGGAAAAAGATACAGACGCCTGAGGTCACACACCAACCAACTCAAGAACAACTTCTTCCCTGCTACAGTCAGGGAATGGACTTGCCTTGCATTAAGTTGATCTTTCTTTACACCCTAGCTATGACTGTAACACTATGTTCTGCACTCTCTTCTTTCCTTCTCTATGAATGGTATGCTTTGTCTGTATAGCGCGCAAGAAACCACACTTTTCACTGTATGTTAATACATGTGACAATAAATCAAATCAAATAAATAACAGATTGTTAAATATTTTATGCTTGGACCAGCATTTTGTAAGGTAATGCATAAATTAGGATCACAATATTTGTAAAGTAACGGTAGGTTGTGGAATTTTAAAATGGCATATGAACATTAGTCTTTTAAATAAAGTTTCATAATATTTCTTACTCTGCGCCACATATCCGCTATTTCATCAGATTTTACATTGAATATAACTTAAGTGTTACGGTGATAAGCACAATTCTAAAGTCAGCTTTCAGTATGGTAAATGATCTGTTTGGGATTTTGAGGCTGTAATCCTATCTCTGGTGTCAGATAAGGACAAGCTACTTTAGTTTTACACCTGTGACATATAAAGTCATGTAAATTGCTCAGTTGGGTTCACGTAATGCACAGCATTTACTGATCCACTTGGTTCCTGTCATTTTGGTAGGTTGATATTTGATTTCTATCTCCTTAGACTATGTGGATGTGAGTTATCAGGATCAATGTTCTAGCCTTCATCTGTCAGGAGCAAAATATGCTTGGAAACATTTGTCAGGGCTAGTAGAAAGAAAGAAGACTTAACCTTTCACAGAGTTGAAACATCAACTCTGCCGCTCTCACCAACCCAAAATAGTAAACTGATGTTCTTGTCAACGTCAAGGTATTACCACTTCTGGGAATACTTTTATTTTCAAGACATTATCTTGTTCAGGGGAGACAGTTGTTGATGCAGGAATGAGGCAGAAAATTCATTTAAATAATATAATGATTGAAGGGTATCAGGGAAGAACAAGAGATGTCCTTCACTGATTTAATATTTCATTTTTGATATGCAGGCAAAAAGAATAATTACACCTGATGTTCATGACAAATGACAACATCTATGTCTATGGACATGGTGCATTATGTAAGCTCCAAAGATGTGCAGGTTAGATTGATTGGCCATGCTCAGTTGTACCTTAGTGTCAGGGGGACCAATAGACTAAATATGTGGGGTTGCAGGCCTGGGTGAGATTGTTGTCAGTGCAGACTTGATGGGACGAATAGCCTCCTTCTGCTCTGTAGGGATTCTATGATTTCATGATTATCCCTTCACACGTTTTTCAATTTCCCTGCAGCTCTTTGAATTGTTTGATAGTACTATCTTATTGTAACATCCTACTCGGTGAGGCAGTGGCATAATGGTGTTGTTGCTTGGGCTAGTAATCCAGAGACCCAGGGTAATTCTATGGGGACCTGGGTTTGAATCCCATCATGGCAGATAGTGAAATTTCAATTCAATAAAACTCTGGAATTAAAAGTTTAACGATACCATGAAACCATTGTCGATTGTTGTAAAAAAACCTATCTGGTTTATTAACATCTTTTAGGGAAGGAAATCTGTCATCGTTACCTAATCTGGCCTACATGTGAGTCAGTGGTATACAGTTGGAAAAGACTTGTCCTGGGAGTCCTCAACATTGACAGTCCTTCTGAAGTTTCATGGCATCAGTTCAACATGAGCAAGGAGACCTCAAGTTGATTACCACCTCCCTCGACTGATGAATCAGTGCTCCTCCATGAGGCACGTTACTTGGGTGAATTACTGAGGATAGCAAGAGTGTAGAACATAGTCTGAGTTGGCTTAATCCTGAAGGACATGTCCGTCAGACTGGTAATGCAGCAAGTGGTGGGAGAACTAACAAGAGAGAAAAATCTACTTGACCTCATTCTCCACAGTCTATGAGTCACAAATGGATTGATAGAAGTGATCATCTCAACCCTTGGAGAGACAAAGTCCCATCTACATAGTGTGAACTTGTTGTGTTGTGTGACACTTCCACTATTGTTGAATTGGAGAGATTCAAAACAGTTCTGGCAATTCAACATTCTCCAACATTAACAGCAGAATATTATTCCACCTCAATCTGTAACTTTATGACCCAGCACCTTCCTCAGAAATGCCAGTCTTCAGTCAACCAATTTGATTCACTCCACGTGATGTTATGAAATGGTTGACAGCACTGGATGGAGCAGAGGCTTGGACCCTCACAACATCATGGCTGTAGTACTGAAGACTAGTGCCCCAGAAGTTGACTTAGCTGAGCTGTTCCAGCACAACTGCAACACTGGTATCAATCCTAATGTGCAAACATATCCAGGCATGGCCTGTCAACAAAAATTAGGACAGATCCAAGCCAATTACCACATCAGTCCAGTCTTAATCATTAGCGAAGTAATGGGAAGTATTGTCAATATTGCTACCAAATGGCACTTTATTAGCAATAACCTGCTTACTGATGCTACGTTTGAGATTGGACGGGGCACTCAGTTCCAGACTTCTTTACAGCCTTCCTACTTCAAGTGAAGGCGAGTGTCCAGATGGGGGCAGCAGAGTGGCAAAGGTGATTAGCAGTTGCAGGTCACATTTGCATATGTGCAGTCACTGCGACCAGAAGATGGTTTGTGGAGGAGCTGCTATGCAGGGACAGTTAAACGTGAAACACTACTTTAGTGTTTTCCTACCTACCTACTTCCTCTAACCAGAAAAAAGTAATTGAAGATGGCAGGGCAGATTGGTGGAAACCATCAAAGACAACATTGCTTCTTGGCCTTTTAGCTAAGATCAAGTGTAGTACTTGGTTGAAGCCATTAGGTTACATTTTAGCTTCATTCGAAGCAATTTTTTAATGTGGCACCTCAGCCTTTTGGCTAAGATGCAAATGAGATCAAACCTTGGAGGAGGAGCTATGCCTTCTCCAATCAGCTTTGATCATGTAGATCAAGCCAAGACAGGAGGTGAGCGCCCTGTCTTGTCAACTTGGATCGGAAATGTCTCAACTTGTTGGGACTCTGAAATGGATTTGATTGGATTGAATTTGAATAAAAACAAAAAAAAGTCAGCAAGAGGGCCTCAAGCAAGCGTGAGTTGGGTTGAGATTCTTTTATTCTTTTACCTGTATAGGGGCAATACGATAGCTAGGGCAGTGGCATGCTCCTCCTGCCAGATGTGGGCAATTAGGAAGCAGTCAAGTCTCTCTGACAACTTTGTCTGCAGGAAGTGTGTCCAGTTGCAGCTCCTCACAGACTGCATTGTTTGGTTGGAGCGGCAGGTGGATGCACTGCGGAGCATACAGGAGGCAGAGAGTGTGATAGACACTAGTTACAGGGAGGTTGTCACACCACAGGTTCAGACAGGCAATGGGTGACTGCCAGGAGAGGCGGGCAGGTAGTGCAGGAGTCTCCTGTGCCTATTCCCCTTTCAGAGAGGTGTATTATTTTGGATACTGTTGAGGGGGATAGCCTGTCAGGGAGAAATACCAGCAGCTGCCAGGCCTGTGACACCACAACTGGTTCTGCTGTGGGACAGGGTCGAACAAAGAGCAAGCGAGCAGAAGTAATAGGGGACTCCCTAGTTAGAGGCACAGACAGGCATTTCTGTGGCCGCAATCGAGACTCCTGGGTGGTGTATTGCCTCCCTTGTGCCGGGGTCAAAGCTGTCTCTGAGCAATTGCAGGACATTCTTAAGGGGGAGGGTGAGCAGCCAGAGGTTGTTGTACATATTGGTATCAACAACATAGGTAGGAAAAGGGATGAGTTCCTGAAATATGAATATAGAGAGTTAGGCAGAAGACTAAAGTGCAGGACTTCAAAGGTAACAATTTCAGGACTACTGCTGATGCCACGTGCTAGTGAGAGTATGAATAGGAGGATTAGTCAGATGAATGCCTGGCTTGAGAGCTGGTGCTGGTGGGGGGGGAATTTGGTAGAGCTACTTGAGAGTGTTTAAACTAGTTTGGCAGGGGAGTGGGATCCAAAGCAGTAGGGAGACAGAAGAGAAGTTTGAGAACAACACAGAAGTTTAGAATGGAGTTGAGGAGGAACTTCTTCACTCAAAGGGTGGTGAATCTCTGGAATTTCCTGCCCCTTGAAGTGGTGGAGGCTACCTCGCTAAATATTTTTAAGACGCGAGTTGATGGGTTTTTGATAAGAGAGGGGATTAAGGGTTATGGGGAGAGGGCGGGAATGTGGAACTGAGCCACGACAGATCAGCCATGATCTTATTGAATGGCGGGGCAGGCTCGAAGGGCTAGATGGCCTACTCCTGCTCCTATTTCTTATGTTCTTATGTAAGTTAAAAAGAGCACATTAAGTAGTAAAGGGAGTGTCAGTAATCCTAGTGCCACAGATCAGGCAAGACAGAGAGCAAGGGAAGTCCAGATTAAACTGCATTTATTTCAGTGTAAGAGGCCTGATGGCAAGGCAGATGAACGCAGGGCATGGATGGGTACATGGGATTAGGATATTATAGCAATTCTTGAAACATGGCTTAGGGAGGACCAGGACTGACAGTTCAATGTTCCAGGGTACAGATGCTATATGAAAGATAGAACAGGAGATAAGAGAGGAGGGGGAGTTACGCTTTTGATTAGGGAAAGCATCATGGCCGTACTGAGGGGGGATATATCCAAGCGTTCGGCCACTGAGTCTATACGGGTAGAACTGAGAAATAAGAAGGCGGGAATCAACTTTGATTGAGTTGTACTATAGGCCCCCAGATAGTCGGAGGGAAATTGAGGAGTAAGTATGTAATGAGATTACAGATAGCTCCAAGAAAAATAGGGTGGTAATAGTTGGAGATTTTTAACTTTCCCAACATTGATTGGGAGAGCCATAGTATTAGAGGGTTGGATGGAGAGAAATTTGTTGAGTGCATTCAGGAAGAATTTTTCATACAGTATGTGGATGGCCCGACTAGAGACAGGGCAAAACTTGACCTCCTTTTGGGAAATAAGTAAGGGCAGGTGACAGAAGTGTTAGTGAGGGATCACTTTAGGACCAATGATCATAATTCTATTGGCTTTAAGATAGCTATGGAGAATAATAGGTCTGGCCCAAAGGTTAAAATTCTAAACTGGGGCAAGGCCAATTTTGATGGTATTAGGCAAGAACTTTCAGAAGTTGGAGGAGTCTGTGAGAAGGCTAAGGGACGTCTGGTAAGTGGCACGCTTTCAAAAGTGTGTTAACCAGGGTTCAGGGTAAAGACATTTCTCTTCGAGTGAACATAAGAACATAAGAACATAAGAAATAGGAGCAGGAGTAGGCCATCTGGCCCTTCGAGCCTGCCCCGCCATTCAATAAGATCATGGCTGATCTGTCGTGGCTCAGTTCCACTTTCCCGCCCTCTCCCCATAACCCTTAATCCCCTCTCTTATCAAAAACCCATCAACCCGCTTCTTAAAAATATTTAGCGAGGCAGCCTCCACCACTTCAACGGGCAGAGAATTCCAGAGATTCACCACCCTTTGAGTGAAGAAGTTCCTCCTCAACTCCGTTCTGAACCGCCCCCCCTTTATCTTGAGGCTGTGCCCCCTAGTCCTACTGTCTTTTTTGAGCGGGAAGAGTCTTTCCACCTCTATCCTATCCATCCCATTCATCATCTTATACGTCTCAATGAGATCTCCCCTCATTCTTCTAAACTCTAACGAGTACAAGCCTAGTTTATTCAGCCTCTCCTCATAGCTCAACCCCCTCAACTCCGGTATCAGCCTAGTAAACCTCCTCTGCACTCCCTCCAGGGCCAAAATATCCTTGCGCAGGTGCGGCGCCCAAAACTGCACACAGTACTCCAGCTGCGGCCTCACCAATGCCCTATACAGCTGCAGCAAGACCTCCCTACTTTTATATTCAATCCCCCTCGCTATGAAGGCCAGCATCCCATTCGCCTTCCTGACCACCTGCTGCACTTGCAGGCTGGGTTTTTGCGACTCATGCACAAGGACCCCGAGGTCCCTCTGCACCGTCGCCTGCTGCAGTTTTTCGCCACGTAAGTAATAGTCCTTCCTACCATTCTTCCTACCAAAGTGGACCACCTCACACTTGCCAACATTAAATTCCATTTGCCATTTCCTGGCCCATTCGCCCAGCCTATCTAGATCCTTCTGCAGACTCTCCACACCCTCCGCACAATTTGCCTTTCCCCCAATCTTGGTGTCATCAGCAAATTTCGACACCCAACACTCGGTTCCCTCCTCCAGATCATCTATATAAATGGTAAATAGCTGAGGCCCCAGCACCGACCCCTGGGGCACCCCACTAGTCACCAACCGCCAATCCGAATAGCACCCATTGACCCCCACTCTCTGCCTCCTATTTGACAACCAATCCTCTATCCACGAAGGACAAGGCTGGCAGAAGTAGGAAACCCTGGATGACTTGGGACATTGAGGCTCTGGTCAAGAAGAAGAAAGAGGCATATGACATGCATAGGCAGCTGGGATCAAGCGAATACCTTGAAGAGTATAGGGGGTGTAGGGGTCGAATTAAGAGAGAAATCAGGAGAGCAAAAAGTGGTTACGAGATTATTTTGGCAGATAAGGCAAAGGAGAATCCAAAGACCTTCTACAAATACATAAAGGGCAAAAGAGTAACAAGGGAGAGAGTAGGGCCTCTTAAGGATCAACAAGATCATCTATGTGCAGATCCACAAGAGATGGGTGAGATCCTAAATGAATATTTCTCATCGGTATTTACTGTTGAGAAAAGCATGGATGTTAGGGAACTTGGGGAAATAAATAGTGATGTCTTGAGGAGTGTACATATTAGAGAGAAGAAGGTGCTGGAAGTCTTAAAGAGGATCAAGATAGATAAATCCTTGGGACCTGATGAAGTGTATCCCAGGACATTGTGGGAGGCTAGGGAGGAAATTATGGGTCCCCTAGCCGAGATATTTGAATCATCGATAGTCACGGGTGAGGTGCCTGAAGATTGGAGAGTGGCAAATGTTGTGCTTTTATTTAAAAAGGGCTGCAGGGAAAAGCCTGAGAACTACAGGCCATGAGCCTCACATCTGTCGTAGGTAAATTGTTGGAAGGTATTTTGAAAGACAGGATCTACAGGCATTTAGAGATGCAAGAGCTTGTTAGGGACAGTCAGCATGGCTTTGTGAGTGGAAAATCATGTCTCACAAATTTGATTGAGTTTTCTGAAGGGGTAACCAAGAAGGTAGGTGAAGGCAATGCAGTTGATGTTGTCTACATGGACTTTAGCAAGGCTCTTGACAAGGTACCGCATGGTAGGTTGTTGCATAAGGTTAAATCTCACGGGATTCAGGGTGAGGTATCTAAATGGATACAAAATTGGCTTCTTGACAGAAGTCAGAGGGTGGCTGCAGAGAGTGTTTTTCAAACTGGAGGCCTGTGACCAGTAGTGTTCCTCAGGGATCAGTGCAGGGTCCACTGTTATTTGTCATTTATGTTAATGATTTGGATGAGAATATAGGAGGCGTGATTAGTAAGTTTGCAGATGACACTAAGATTGGTGGCACAGTGGACAGCGAAGAAGGTTATCTCCAATTGCAAAGGGACCTTGATCGATTGGGCCAGTGGGCTGATGAATGGCAGATGGAGTTTAATTTGGATAAATGCGAGGTGATATGTTTTGGTAGATTAAACCAGGGCAGGCCTTAGTTAATGGTAGGGTGTTGAGGAGAATTACAGAACAAAGAGGTCTAGGGGTACATGTTCATAGCTCCTTGAAAGTGGAGTCACATGTGGACAGAGTGGTGAAGAAGGCATTTGGCATTCTTGGTTTCATCGGTCAGAGCATTGAATATAGGACTTAGGGAGTCTTGTTGAAGTTGTACAAGTGTTCCTGCTGATTATACCTGCAGGAAGTGTGCACACTTGCAGCTCCTAGAGGATCGTGTTAAGGAGCTGGAGCTGGAATTGGAGGAACTCCGGATAATTCGGGAGGTTGAGGCGGACATTGACAGGAGTTACAAAGAGATAGTCACTCCTAAAAATGATTCTTGGGTAACTGCTAGGAAGTGGGGTAAGAAACAATCGAGGAGACAATCCCCCAGGGCTGTTCCCCTCCAAAATAAGTTTTCTGTCCTGGAGGCTACAGTTGAGGAAGAATCAACTGGAGATAGCCAAAGGGAGCAGGTCTCTGGAGGTGAGCCTGCTGTGAAGGCTCAGGTGGGTAGGGGAAGTAAAAGATTGGGCCTGGTGATTGAGGACTCCACAGTTAGGGGGACAGATAGGAGAGTCAACAGTAATGAATGGGACTCAGGGCTGGTGTGTTGCCTCCCAGGGGCTGGGGTCCAGGATGTCTCAGAGCGGGTGTTCAAGACTCTTAAGGGAGAGGGGAGTCAGCCCCAAGTCATAGTTCATGTGGGGACACATGACATAGGTAGGATAAGGGAAGGGGATATTAAACAGAAATTTATGGAGTTGGGGTGGAAACTTAGGGCCAAATCAAACAGAGTGGTTATCTCAGGACTCTTGCCTGTGCCACGGGATAGTTTAGAGAAGAACAGAGAGAGGGAATGTTTGAACTCGTGGCTGAGGTGATGGTGCAGGAGGGAGGGGTTCAGGTTCTTGAACAATTGGGGCTCATTCTGGGGTAGGTGGGACCTCTACAAGAGAGATGGTCTATACCTGAATCAGAGGGGAACCAATATCTTGGGGGGAAAATTTGCAAAGGCTGTGCAGGGGGGTTTAAACTGATTCAGAGGGGGGGTGGGATCCTGAGTAGCAGGGATGAGATTAAGGGGGTCATAGCTGAGGACTGTAAAGCACAGCATCGTGGGGGTGGAGTAGAGCATGGTTTGAAATGCGTATACTTTAATGCGAGGAGTATTCTCAATAAGGTGGATGAACTTGCAGCGTGGATCGGTACCTGGAACTTTGATGTTGTGGCCATTTCAGAGACATGGATAGAGCAGGGACAGGAATGGTTGTTGCAGGTTCCGGGGTTCAAATGCTTCAGTCGGAGTGGGGGAGGAGTGGCATTATTAGTCAAAGACTGTATCACAGTGACAGAAAAGAAGTTTGATGAGGACTTGTCTGTTGAGGTAGTATGGGCTGAGATTAGAAATAGGAGAGGAGAGGTCACCCTGTTGGGAGTCTTTTATGGACCTCCTAAAAGTTCTAGAGGGGTAGAGGAAAGGATTGCAGAGACGATCCTGGACAGGAGTGGAAGTAATAGGGTAATTGTTATGGGAGACTTTAACTTTACTAATGTTGATTGGAATAGCTATAGCTCTAGCTCGTTAGAGGGGTCAGTTTTTACACAAAGTGTGCAGGTGTTTTTTGACTCAGTATGTAGATAGGCCAACTAGAGGTGAGGCTATATTGGATTTGGTGCTGGGAAATGAGCCAGACCAGGTGTTAGACTTGGATGTTGGTGAGCATTTTGGTGATAGTGACCACAATTCGGTTACGTTCACCTTAGTGATGGAAAGGGATAGGCATGAATCTAGGGGCAGTAGTTATAGCTGGGGGAAGGGTAATTATGAGGCTATTGGGAGAGAATTAGGGAGCATAGGTTGGACTAGGAAACTACAGGGGCTGGGAACATCCGAAATGTGGAGTTTATTCAAGGAACAGCTACTGCGAGTCCTTGATAAGTATGTCCCTGTCAGGCAAGGAGGAAATGGTCGAGTCAGGGAACCGTGGTGCACTAAAAAAGTTGATTCGCTGGTTAAAAGGAAAAAGGAGGCTTATGTCAGGATGAGGCTTGAAGGTTCAGGTAGTGCACTGGAAAGCTATAGATTAGCCAGGAGGGAGCTTAAGAGTGAGTTAAGAAGAGCTAAAAGAGGACACGAGAAGACTTTGGCTGATAGGATTAAGGAGAATCCTAAAGCTTTCTTTAGATACGTTAAGAATAGAAGATTGGTTAGGGCAAGATTAGGGCCAGTCAGACACAGCAGTGGGAAGTTATGTGTGGTGCCAGAAGAGATTGGAGAGGCACTGAACAAATATTTCTCTTCGGTATTCACGCAGGGAGACGTAAATGTAGTTGTGGAGAACACTGGGTTACAGGGTTGTAAACTGGATAGTATTGAAGTAGATAAGGAGGATGTGCTAGATATTCTTGAGGGTTTGAAAATAGATAAGTCCTCTGGGCTGGACGGGATTTACTCTAGGATTCTCTGGGAGGCAAGAGAGGCGATTGCAGAGCCTCTGGCTCTGATCTTCAGGTCGTCGTTGGTCACAGGTATAGTGCCAGAAGACTGGAGGATAGCGAATTTTGTCCCATTGTTTAAGAAGGGGAATAGAGACTTTCCCGGGAATTATAGACCGGTGAGTCTTACTTCTGTTGTGTGCAAAGTATTAGAAAAAATTATTAGGGATAGGATTTATAGTTATTTAGAGAGTAATGAATTGATTGGAGATAGTCAGCATGGTTTTGTGAAGGGTAGGTCGTGCCTTACTAACCTTATTGAGTTTTTTGAAAAAGTGACCAAAGAGGTGGAGGGGGGTAAGGCAGTTGACGTGGTACATATGGACTTTAGTAAGGCGTTTGATAAGGTTCCCCATGGAAGGCTTCTGCAGAAAATGCAGATGTATGGGATTGAGGGTGATTTAGTTAATTGGATCAGGAATTGGCTAGCTGATAGAAGACAGAGGGTGGTGGTTGATGGAAAGTATTCGTCATGGAGTTCGGTTACAAGTGATGTGCCTCAGGGATCTGTTTTGGGGCCACTGCTGTTTGTAATTTTTATAAATGATCTGGATGAGGGTATAGAAGGATGGATTAGTAAATTTGCTGATGACACCAAAGTCGGAGGAGTGGTAGATAGTGAAGAGAGGTGTCATAGTTTACAGAGAGACTTGGACAAGTTGCAGAGCTGGGCCGAGAGGTGGCAAATGGAGTTTAATGCGGAAAAGTGTGAGGTAATTCACTTTGGCAGGAATAACAAATATGTAGAGTATAGGGCTAACGGTAGGACTCTGAATAGTGTTGACGAACAGAGGGATCTAGGTGTAAATGTGCATAGATCCCTGAAAGTTGGAAATCAAGTCGATAAGGTTGTTAGGAAGGCATACGGTGTCTTGGCGTTTATTGGAAGGGGGATTGAATTTAGGAGCCACAGCGTCATGTTGCAACTGTACAAAACTCTGGTGCGGCCACACTTGGAGTATTGTGTACAGTTCTGGTCCCCACATTATAAGAAAGATGTGGAGGCATTGGAGAAGGTGCAGAGGAGGTTTACCAGGATGTTGCCTGGTATGGAGGGAAGGTCCTATGAGGAGAGGCTGAGGAATTTGAGGTTGTTTTTGTTAGAAAGAAGGCGGCTAAAAGGAGACCTTTTTGAAACGTACAAGATGATTAGAGGTTTAGATAGGGTGGACAGTGATAGCCTTTTTCCTCGGATGGAGAAAGCTAACACGAGGGGACATGGCTTTAAATTAAGGGGTGGTAGTTATAGGACGGATGTCAGAGGTAGGTTCTTTACCCGGAGGGTGGTAAGGGTATGGAATGCCCTGCCTGCTGCAGTTGTAGATGCGCCAAGTTTGGGGGCGTTTAAGAGGTCCGTGGATAGGTTTATGGATGGAAAGGGAATGGTTTAGGTTAGACGGTCATTGCTTTTTTCTTAATTGGTCGGTGCAACATCGAGGGCCGAAGGGCCTGTTCTGCGCTGTAACGTTCTATGTTCTATGTACAAGACATTGGTAAGGCCACACTTGGAGCACTGTGTTCAATTCTGGTCAGCCTACTATAGGAAGGATATTATTAAACTAGAAAGAGTGCAGAAAAGATTTACTAGGATTCTCCCAGGACTTGATGGATAGCCTGGGACTTTTTTCTCTGGAGCGTAGGAGACTGAGGAGTGATTTTATAGAGGTCTATAAAATAATGGGGGGCATAGATCAGCTAGATAGTCACTATCTTTTCCCAAAGGTAGGGGAGTCTAAAACTAGAAGGCATAGGTTTAAGGTGTGAGGGGAGAGATACAAAAGTGTCTAGAGGAGCAATTTTTTCACACAGAGGGTGGTGAGTGTCTGGAACAAGTTGCCAGAGGTAGTAGTAGAAGTGAGTGCAATTTTGTCTTTTAAAAAGCATTTAGATAGTTACATGGGTACAAAGGGTATAGAGGGATATGGGTCAAATGCGGGCAATTGGGATTAGCTTACGGGTTTTTTTAAAGTAGGGCAGCATGGACCTGTTTCCATGCTATAAACCTCTATGACTCTATTACAGCTTTGGTCAAAATATGGACAAAAGAACTGAATTTCAGAGATGATGTGAGAGTGACTGTCCTTGATCTCAAGACAACATTTGACTGAGTGTAGCATCATGGAGATTTAGCAAAATTGAATTAATTGGGAAGTGAGATATTGTGGAGTCTATAAGACATTCAGTACAGAGTCAGCTGTAGACAGAGGCAAGAAGCAGTTTCATTCAGTTCAAGTGTGCACATAGGAAAGTACTCTTTCAGAATAGTATAAAAGGCAATTCGAAATTACGCATTTCCAATTGATTAAATGTACTATCATTGTGATACCCTGTTAACTCACTGGCCATAACTTTACAGGCTCGCCTGACATGGGAAGTGGAGAAGGCGAAGGGTAGGGTTTTATGGTTTTGGGATGCCTGTGTCTGTAAAATTCTGTCTATTATGTTCTTACCTTATACATCTAATTTGTTGTTTTCATTACAAATAAGTTTACAACTCATGCATGAAATGGCCTATTCAGTACATCTGTAATTAAGAAAAATTTGTAAAACAATCAAGCAATGACCTGACTGTTTGCAGAAACGTTGTCCATAGTTTATCCCAAAGCATGAACGTTGTTTACCTCAACTGTCATTTTACTGAAGTGCGTATTCATCTGTATATCCTAGCTTGATCAGTTTATTACAGCATACTCATAGCTCATTCATCAATTTATTTTGTTTGATTTGGAACAGTACACATAGCTGTTAAGGTTTATACAATATCATGGGGGTTTTTTTGTAATTGGTAAAAGTTATGCTAATTTTCTGATTATATATTAACTGTATTCTTAAATAAACTTTGTTTGATAAAAGTTCCCAAGTGAGTCACTTGAATTATACCTGAAGGGAAATATCTTATGCCAGATTCAAAGTGTAAAACCTATGGTCTAGGTTGGCTTTGTAAAACACCTTGCTGTTTCTGGCCTGGGTCCTAACAGTGTTTTGATAGAATACTGTCCATTTGCCTGGTTAGGTACAGCTCCAATAGCACTCAAGAAGCTTGATACTATTCAAGACAAAGCAGCCTGCTTGATTGGCACCTATCAATCTCTAATATATTATTTACCTTGACTTGGGTGCGGGGGTTAGGTTCTTTTTTTAGAAATTGAGTATAGTTAACAAAGAAAGTCTTCAACTTGTATAACAATTTTCATAAACTCGAGGTGCCAAAATACTTTACAGCCCTGTTGAGCTGACTGCCAGATTTGATGTGGCGTTCAGCATTCATTTTTTTTTACATTCCCCTCATTTCCTCCTGAGCAGTAAAAGCAAATAACCTGAGAAATGCTAAATGAATAAAAAAAGTATGACTAAATTAGTTCAAACTGAGCCTGAGTCTAAAGCTTCCTTTGCAAAGTTAGTACTACTGAAGTAATGTAAGGTCAGAATCCTGTTGGCATTTGATGTCTGCCAGCTGCAGAAGAATGAATGGAAGGGGACAAGTCCGTAAATGTTTGCCTCTTTGTAGTATCCTTGCTGATCCATGCTTATTTTTAATAACTTATGGAATGAATAACTTTAAATTTTTCTCACGTTTATATTCATTGTTGTAGCAATTGAATGAAGCAGCAAAAAGAATCTCATGGTTTGTTTTTAACCATAGCCTGCAATGAAAATATTCCTTTTAAACATAGGCTTCTACAGCTCTGTTTGTTCAGTGGATCAATGTTCTGTTTGTTGCAGAATTTAAGTCTTGTAGATCAGGAAAATCTTAGGTTCAGCCATTGGTCAATATTAAGTTAGCTAAGCTGGACAACAAAGAGGCTACATAATTGCTTGACTATTCCCATGTGTTTTGAGGGTGGAGCGAGAAAGAGATTGCTGAAAATTATTGTATTGTGGTTTCCATAATATAAAATCTTCTTTTGTCCCTGTTGTAAATGCAGTATGTGGACATTGAATTTGCCTCAAATATGATGGTCTCCGTGTTTGTTTAGCCAACCAACTGTTATTGCCTGGATTATCAAATGAACAATGAGGGAGATATCAAATAAAGGATACATTAATGGAATGGACCAGAAATAATTGGATAGAAATTTCAGGCAAATGAAATGAAACACATACCTGTTATCCCAAGTGCATTATTTTAAGGTTATAGAATTTTACTTTGGGCTTCAGTCATTACTATTTGTGATGTTTGATCCAATTAACCAGAATTCAAATGGGATGTTACATTTTTGATTTGATTTTGATTTGATTTATTTTGATTTATTATTGTCATATGTTAACATAGTGAAAATTATTATTTCTTGCACGCTTTACAGACAAAACATACCATTCATAGAGAAGGAAACGAGAGAGTGCAGAATATAGTGTTACAGTCATAGCTAGGTGTAGAGAAAGATCAACTTAATGCAATGTAAATGTGGCAGCTACCAGCTGAAATAGTTAGCTTAAAACAAGATTGACAAAGATGAAACATGTTTTTAAATAAGTAGTTAATTGTTTCCTTTTAATTTCCCACTCAAGTTAGATGATGCTGACTTCATTTTTTCTATTTAAAAACCATTGCAGACACAGAGGTCCACATCTGTTTGTATTTAGGATTTTTATAATCCTCGAGGAAAGATGATGACCAACCAGCACACATACTTAATTTGTTTAGTAGTACAGAACTTAATATTGCTGAGAGGAGCAACATACTATCAAAACTTTTTGTCTCGCAACTATCAGGACAACTTGCAAGAATTTTCCAGCAGTCACAGGGGAACAACAATTTATACTGCATGAGAAGAGAGTACTGAATTATTGACCCATGAATTCTGCTTGGTAGAGGTGTTGGCATGGAAAATACTGCATGGAACAGTTAATTGCCCAGATTCTCATGTAATATCAATTATTCTTTCCCCCATAACTGTTAGAAATTTCTTTCCTGATGAGTACAAGATGAAAAGTTTTGACAGCGTATCTCTTTTTTTGCATCAATGCTCAAATACTTATTAATTGTCAGTGAGACCACTGAGTTCAGAATATATCTTCTTTAGGATCAATAACTTTAAAAAAGATCCTTTACATGAATATCAAACAAACTTTTCTATGCACTTTTTCTCGCAGGTGAACTTATAAGAGGAGACAGTATTCAGTGGAAATTAGATCCCTAGGCTGAGTGCAGCATGTGGTTTTTTTTTTTATTCATTCATGGGACTTGGGCATCGCTGGCTGGCCAGCATTTATTGCCCATCCTAAGTTTTTCTTGTTCAGGGGGCAACTAAGAATCAACCACATTGCTGAGGATCTGAGGTTACCCATAAATCAGACCAGGTAAGATGGCAGATGTCTTTCTGTAAAGGACATTAGTGAATCCAGATGGGTTTATCTGACAATTGACAATGCTTTCATAGTCATCAATAGATTCTTAATTCCATATATCTTTTATTGAATTCAAATTTGACCATCTGCTATGGCAAGACTTGAACCCAGGTCCCTGGGACATTAGCTGAGTTTCTGGGTTAATTGTCTAGTGATAATACCACTAGGCCATCGCCTGATAAAGATAAACATAAGATTGTGTGTGTTTGAACAAGAAACGTGAAATAAGCACCTGATAAAGAGATGCTGTTTGTGTAAGTAAGTATAAATACTATAGGAGCAAGACTGGTCTACGGGAATGCATTGTGTCTCCCTTCGATCTCTTAATAGGCTTAGTGAAATTGATAATTCTTTGGTTAAAAAGCCATAAATCAAACCACAATAAAGTTAAGGGGAAAATATAATAGTGTTCCCTCTGGTAGCTGCTTTCAATAAAGGCACTGAATGAACTGGTACATGGGAAAAGTAGAAAAAAGATTTTGAATGTGGTACTTCACTGAAATTATCTGACACTCAACATAAATCGTATATTCATACAAAATGTTCTATGCAGTTTTTAGCATCCTGCCAAAGAGGAATAAAGATTAGTAGACTAATTTCCTGAAGAGTGACCCATTGGAGATGGACGCTGTTCTAGAACCCCTTATGTTAACTACAATCACTCTGCTACCAGATCAGTAATGACTCCCATGCACATACCTCTTCTGTTGGCTAAAATTCTGTATAAAATAGATATTACTGAGAACTCTCGCTTACATACATTCATTGATATTGAAAAGGGAAAATATTGATCTCTAATTACAATACTGGAAATGTATTGATGGTTGTGGTCCTGTGTGGATAATGGATTCTTGCATGATTGTGTTAGCATTGTTGCTCTTTACTGTGTATATGAGCAGTATGGATGGAAGTTCTGTATGAATTGACTGTAAGTTCACAGATGACACAAACATTTGTGCTGATGTTAGAACATTGGATGAGATAACAATCAGATAATCAGAATAAGACCTAGATGTGATGATGGAATGGGCCCGTGTCTCTATGAAAAAGTGGAAATCTATGGCCATTGTGGTGCTCAACATGGACTTGACTTGGGTTCAGCTTTCCTAATTAGTAGTTTACATTAAAACTGTTGAAGCAGGGCTGGCTGCATAGGTTAACAAAGTCTGTTTTTCATGAATTTTCTGGGATGGGATCACAGAAACAGACCAGTACGCCATGTAACAATACACTCCACTTTAACAAAGGAGTTAATGTGCACCAGTGAAGTTAATGTGTGTTAAGTATTACTGATGCATCAACTGCACTACTGGAATAAATGATGAAATAAGTTGTTCACTCCAAGTACTGAGACTGGAAATACTTACTTTATCCTGGATTTAAAAGTTTGTACATTTGGAATTTGTCTGATCTCTGTGCTGAAGGTTCCACAGGGTAATAAAGGATTACTTATTTAGTCTCACTTGCATATACTGAGGAAAAATTGCCTCTACTGAAGTATCTGGTGCATATATGAGTATTTGATGTCCTACGTTTTATTTATATACTTTGGACAAAGTGGTTTGTCATATTTCACTCCCAGATGGCTTAATGAGAATTTAGTCCCTGTGGTTTAGGATAGGCCAGATTCAGTTTCGAATTTGTAGTTTGTTTTGCAGGAACTGAATGTATTACATACAGACATTAATGGAGATGTTGAATATACATCAATAATACACAATGGATAATATTGACTCACCATGTCATTCAGCGGTTAGCTGAACCAGACATGCCAGGAAAATATATGGCTCGCAACCACGTTCTTGAGGGCCATTTGGGATGGGTAACAACCTTGCCAGCAATATTCACATCCCATGAAAGAATTAAAAAGAAATACTAGTTCAATCCCTGGTCTTTGATGTTAGCTGTTCTCCAGCAGGAACAGTGCATCATTGTACCAATTAAGTCTTTTTAATTAGAGTGAGAAAACTATGCACGATTAGTAATCATGATACCAATTTACAGTGACAATTGAATTTCAAGTAAAATCCCAATTGGGCTCAGCTGTGATGCCTATCACATTTGAATTGCCTCCCAACGGTTGCTGCATATAAAAAATGGCCACTTGGCAAGGCGTTGGAGAATGCCTAGTTCCTATGGAAACATAACTGAATAATGACACAACACTTTCGGGAGAGAAAGGGGGAAATTGGTGGGGAAGAAGTGTTTCTGGCATTTCAGGTTTCAAGTATGAAAGTTAACATTAAAATGGCAAAAATATTAAATGGTAACTGAAATAAAAGTATTTCATTTACCTTTCTCACTGAATCTCTCAGCCTTGTACTTTTCTTTCACCTTCTCTGATTTTCTGTTTGCCCACCATCTCCCCAAAGAGAGCAACTCGCAAAACAAAAATCTTGATATGTACGCACTAGCAAGGTCAACATTTATTGCCCGTCACTAGTTATTTTGAGAAGTAGTGATAGCGACTACCTTGAACTGTTGAAATCCGTGTGATGAAGGTAATAAATACCACAGTGCTGTTAAGTAGAGAGTTCCAGAATTTTGACTCAGTAACAATGAAGGAAAGTGTTATATGTGCAAGTCTGGGTGTGGTGTGCTTTACGGGGGGAGCCTTGAATTGATTGTCTTCAACATTCAATCCCTCCACCACTGACACTGAATGGCATCAGGGTGTACCACGTATAAGATGCACTGCAGCAACCCAACAAGGCTCTTTCGATACCACCTTCTAAACCCTCCATGATCTTTACCGCCTTGAAGGATAACGGCAGCAGACACATGGGAACATCACCATCTGCGAGTTCCCCTCCAAGCCACTCACCATCCTGACTTGGAATCACCATTCTTTCACTGTTGTTGGGTCAAGATCCTGGAACTCCCACAGCAATTTGGGTGTACTTGCACCACGTAGACTACAGTAGTTGTGGAAGGCAGCTTGCCACTAGCTTCTCGAGGACAATTAGGGGTGGGCAACATGTGCTGGCCTTGCCCGTGATGCCCACAGAAGAAAAAGTAACAGTCTGGACAACTATTCTGCAGTCTTAATTCTTGCACGTGTTATAGCATTACTTAGGAATTCTGTGTGTTTTATGTCTACTCCTGTCTACATGGAAGTTAAGGATATATAATTTTAAATTTTATTTTTAACAGGGCATATGGCATTTGATATTCTGAAATATACAATAACCTGTGTGCATGTTTCATCCTTAACTTATATGTCTACATATAAAAGTGAATATTTTAAATATACTGATTAAAACTTAGAGTTGGTTGTTAAGGGTAGTGCCAAATATAAAAAGTAAACATCAGCCTTTAAAATTACATATTGGCACTGCATTATCTGTAGAGTTGTCAAAACGTAGTGGAAGTAAAATAATAATTAAGCCACTATTATTGTGTGTAAGAGTCATGGCAAGTTATGAGAATTTAGTTGCTGAACATTAACTTCCCAATGCAATACCATTAAACATTCTTTACATGGGAAAAGTTGTTTACAATTGTCCCTAGAGCTGCACCTCCATAAACATCATTTTTGGGAAATGGATCTGTAACATGTTCCATCATTACATTCAACGCTTTGCATTTATATAATAAATGAAATATTTTTCTGTTTCTATTTTAGTCTGTTGTGAAAACTGGGCGGTTGCTGATTAGCCATGAAGCTCCAATAACAGGAGGATTTGCTGCAGAGATCAGTTCCACAGTTCAGGTATGTGAATGAGTACCTGTAGTTGCACAACAAATGATTGAAAATGTTTCATTTCATTGATTTGGAGCATGCCACTGCACAACACAATTTGGAAACAATTAGGTTTTATTCTGTGTATAAAAATGTTGTGATATAATGATTTAATATCCATTTTTTGTTTTTGAAAAAGTTGGAAATATGTTATTTTCCCATATAACACCTCAGTAAGAGATGCCTTGAAGGGAAACAGAAGTGGTCAAACCAGCAAGGTTTGGTGCATCTCACGTTTTGTGACCTATTGTAAGTGGAAACATCACTTTTCCAGAGTTTTGAGATAGCACAGCGGGGTATATTCATCACTCAAGTTATGTTTTCAACTTGCCTAAATGATTGGCACAACATGTTCCTCCCGTTTCCTAATTCCCCAGAGCACGCATCAATGTTAGCGACAATCTTCAGCCAGAAGCCCATAGTGAATGATCCGCCTCGGCCTCCTCTAGAGTCCCCAACATTACACATAGCAGTCTCCAGTCAATTCGTTTCACTCCACATGATATCAAGAAACAGCAGAAAGCACTGGATACTGCTAAGTGTAGAGGTTAGGAGCAGGATTAGACCGTTCAGCCCTTCAAACTTGCTGCACCATTCAGTATGATCGTGGCTGATCAGCCAAATCAGTAGCCTGATCTGCCTTCCTTCTACTATGAGATTCCCCCCCATTCTTCTGAACTCCAGTGAATTCAAACCTAACTGATTAAACCTCTCCTCATATGTCAGTCCCACCATTCTAGGAATTGGTCTGGCAATGATGTTTGTGCTTGCCGTGCCCAACACTGTTTTAATACAGCTGCAACACTGGAATCTACTGGCCTTGTGGAAAACTGCCGAAGAATGTCCTGTACACAAAATACAAGGCAAATCCAACCCAGCCAATAACTGTCCGTCAGTCTACTCTTAATCATCTTGTTAAATGATGGAAGGGGTCATCAACAACACGATCCAAAGTGGGACTTGCTTAGTAATCATCTGCTCACTGGTGCTCAGTTTGAGTTCCACTAGGATCAGTCAGCTCCTGATCTCGTTACAGTCTTGTTTCAACATGGACTAAAGAGCTGAACTTCAGAGGTGAGGTGAAAGTGACTGCCTTTGACATCAAAGCAAAGTTTGACCAAGTGTGGCATCAAGGAGCCATGGCAAGACTGGAGCCAATGGGAATCGAGGGGGGAAAGTTTTCCATGGATTGGAGCGGTACCTGGCACAAAGAAGGATAGTTCTAGTTGTGGCAATCAGTCATCTCAGCTCCAGGACATCTCTGCAGGAATTCGTCAAGGTACTGCCCATGAAAACCATCTTCAGTACTTCATCAATGACCTTCCTTCCATCATAAGGTCATTATGGAGCTGTCCTCTGTAGATTGCACATTGTTCAGCAACATTGACAATCATTCATATACTGTTGCAGTCCATGTCCAAATGCAGCAAGAGCTGGACATCATCCGGTCTTAGGTTGAGAAGTGGCAAGTAACATTCATGCCACACAAGTGCCAGGCAATGACCATCTCTAATAAATGAGGAACTATCCATTGTTCCTTTACGCTCAATGGCATTATCATTACTGAATTCCTGACTATCAACATCCTGGGGGTTACCATGGACCAGAAACCAAACTGGACTAACCACATAAATACTATGGCTACAAAAGTAGGTCAGAGGCCAGGAATCCTGTGGTGAGTAACTTAACTGCCTAGCTCCCGAAAGCCTGTTTTTAAAGTTTGTTTATTAGTGTCACAAATAGGCTTACATTAACACAACAATGAAGCTACTGTGAAAATCCCCTAGTCACCACACTCCGGTGCCTGTTCGGGTACACTGAGGGAGAATGTAGCATGGCCAGTGCACCTAACCAGCATGTCTTTCAGATTGTGGGAGGAAACTGGAGCACCAAAGGAAATCCATGCACACATGGGGAGAACATGCAAACTCATTACGAATAGTGACCCAAGCCGGGAATTGAACCTGGGTCCTTGGCACTGTGAGGCAGCAGTGTCCACCATCTACAAGGCATGAGTCACGAATGTGATGGAATACTTGTCTGGATGAGTGCAGCTTGAACAACACTCAAGAAGCTTGACACCATCCAGAACAAATCAGCTCACTTGAATGGCACCCCATCCACAAACATTCACTCGCCCCATCACTGATGCACAGCGGCAGCAGTATATACCATCTACAAGGTTCACTGCTGGAGCTCGCCAAGACTCTTGAGACAGCATCTTCCAAACTCAACTGCTGCCATCTAGAAGGATAAAGGCAGTAGACACATTGGAGAATAATCAAGAAATCTGCATGGAACAGGAGGTGTGCAACTCTTTCTAAAGCTTCCATGGATGCTGTTCTGACCAAGCTACTTATAATTGGAAAAAGACAAGAAATAAGACTCTCTCCTTGAAGGAATGGTATCTGAAAGAGACAACTTGATCCTATGGTGACATTGGAGATTTATTGTTTTGGTAATGGAATTTGCCCCTGTGAAACCATTTTTATGTTCCTCTGGTCATGGCAGATTTGAATTTTTAACATTTCAACAAGTCCCAAATTGACATTTAATTTTCTTGAACTTATTTTCCAGCTTATCATTCTTACTTTTCTTCCATGTCTTATTGTTCTAGTGGTGTTGATTCAGTCAGCAAATCACTTTCTGGCAAGTGGTCAAGTGGTAGGTTCCCTGTTTGTTCCACAATGTGGACAACCTATTGGAACATAGTACAGGCTCTGGTTCAGTTGTGAAGTTCCCCTACAAAGGCGATCCGTACGATTGCAGTTCTGGTAAGGACAGGACCACTGTAGCAAGCAGATATTGGGAGTAGGATTCTTCGGTCAATATTTTTGTACTGTGGCAAGCTGTATCAGCCAATGGTTTCTATTGTGTTCCATCTGAAATCTGCTAACTCACAGCAGAAATCAAAACCGGCAGTTCCATATTCTATAAGGCTTAAAAATTGAGATATCCCAGTTATTTATATCCAATTTGCCTGGTGGGAAACCAGTGTATCCAAGTAAGGCATTGTATTTTGCACTTAACCAATTTTAATCTTCATAAAATCGGCACCCAACCAGACCCTAATGGTGGACTGGGTGAAAACCGCCTTGTTAATCTCAGGACTGTAGGTATTGTTGTTCAATGGTACATGACTTTTGTTGGTGCTCTTTCATTTGAGTATATGAAGAAAACACTCCTGGAAAACAACCGGAAACTTAAAAAGTCGTGTGCATGAACATCCTGCATCAGACCTCACAGCCAGGCCCTCAGCCATTGACAGTCAAATTCTTCTGCTGTGTTTTTGCCAGCAACATTCTTCGTTACAAAAGGCTATGATTATGGTGTACATCTAATCCATACCTATAGTGATCTTACTGACAATTATGTATTTTCATTTTTCTAACTGCTCTTCTGGAAACCATCATATTGATTCTGTGTAATGTTATTTAGCAATTAACCATCTGGACCTTTGTGGGAGATTTCAGCACCAGAAAATACTGCAGCAAATTGTTTAGCGCATTTTCAAAGTACCATGAATTGAGTCAGGGGCTTTTGGTTCCCTGTGCTCTTGTGATTTGGAACATCAGAATTTTTCAGGGAGTTCGTCAGATGTGACCCAGAGCAGTTGTGGAATATTGAGCACTGACCCCATGCATAATCTGACATTGATATTTATATTTCTCATAGTGGTTGGGTTCATCAGGCTCACTGGGTGAAGCGGTTGCAGGTTAAGGAGGATTGCTTTCCATTACCACTTAAGTATGTTTTAATGGATGATGTTTCCAACAATGGTTAGCTTCATTTGTGGAAACAACCTTGTGCTGAATTGTACCATCCTTCAGGCCAAAGAAGATAGCATTCGTCAATGCACTTATATGTTAGAACATAGAACATAGAACATAGAACATTACAGCGCAGAACAGGCCCTTCGGCCCACGATGTTGCGCCGACCAGTTACAAAAACAATGACCCACTAGCCTATACCAATCCCTTTTCGTCCATAAACCTATCCAGAGATCTCTTAAACGCCCCCAAACTAGACGCATTTACAACTGCAGCAGGCAGGGCATTCCAATCCCTCACCACCCGCTGGGTAAAGAACCTACCCCTGACATCCGTCCTGTAGCTACCCCCCCTTAATTTAAAGCCATGCCCCCTCGTGCTAGCTTTCTCCATCCGAGGAAAAAGGCTATCACTATCCACCCTATCTAAACCTCTAATCATCTTATATGTTTCAATAAGATCCCCTCTTAGCCGCCTTCTTTCCAACGAAAACAACCCTAGATCCCTCAGTCTCTCCTCATAGGACCTCCCCACCATACCAGGCAACATCCTAGTAAACCTCCTCTGCACCCTCTCCAACGCCTCCACATCCTTCTTGTAATGCGGGGACCAGAACTGCACACAGTACTCCAAGTGCGGCCGCACTAGAGTAGTGTACAGTTGCAACATTACACTGCGACTCCTAAATTCAATCCCCCTACCAATAAACGCCAAGACACCGTACGCCTTCTTGACAACCTTATCTACTTGATTCCCAACTTTCAGGGATCTATGTACACACACACCTAGATCCCTCTGTTCATCCACACTATTCAAAGTCCTCCCGTTAGCCCTATACTCGACACATCTGTTGCTCCTACCAAAGTGAATTACCTCACACTTCTCCGCATTAAATTCCATCCGCCACCTCTCGGCCCAGCTCTGCAACCTATCTAAGTCTCCCTGCAGACTATGACACCCTTCCTCACAATCTACCACACCTCCAACTTTGGTGTCATCAGCAAATTTACTAATCCACCCAACTATACCCTCATCCAGATCATTAATAAAAATTACAAACAACAGTGGCCCCAAAACAGATCCCTGAGGCACACCACTCGTAACTGCACTCCATGATGAATATTTACCATCCACCACCACCCTCTGTCTCCTATCTGATAGCCAATTCCTGATCCAACTTCCTAGATTACCCACAATCCCATACATCTGCATTTTCTGCAGAAGCCTACCATGGTGAACCTTATCGAACGCCTTACTAAAATCCATGTATACCACGTCAACTGCCTTACCCCTATCCACCTCTTTGGTCACCTTCTCAAAAAACTCAATAAGGTTAGTAAGGCACGACCTACCTGCTACAAAACCATGCTGACTATTTCTAATCAATTCATTACACTCCAAATAACTATAAATCCTATCCCTAATAATTTTTTCTAAAACCTTGCCCACAACAGAAGTAAGACTCACCGGTCTATAATTCCCGGCAAAGTCTCTGTTCCCCTTCTTAAACAATGGGACAACATTCGCTATCCTCCAATCCTCCGGGACTACACCAGAGACCAATGACGACCTGAAGATCTGAGCCAGAGGCTCTGCAATCACCTCTCTAGCCTCCCAGAGAATCCTAGGGTAGATCCCATCCGGACCAGGGGACTTATCTATTTTCAGCCCCTCAAGAATTTCCAGCACATCCTCTTTATCAACCGTAATACTGTCTATTTTACACCCCTGCAACCCAATGTCCTCCTCAGCTATATTCATGTCCCCCTGCGTGAACACCGAAGAGAAATATTGGTTCAATACTTCTCCAATCTCCTCCGGTTCCACACACAACTTCCCCCTGCTGTCTGTAACTGGCCCTAATCTTGCCCTGACCAACCTTCTGTTCTTGACATACTTATAGAACGCCTTAGGATTCTCCTTAATCCTATCAGCCAAAGTCTTCTCATGTCCTCTTTTAGCCCTTCTCAACTCACTCTTCAACTCCCTCCTAGCCAATCTAAAGCTTTCTAGTGCACTATCTGAGCCCTCCAATCTCATCCGAACATAAGCCTCCTTTTTCTTTTTAACCATCGACTCAACTCTTTTAGTGCACCACGGTTCCCTAGATCTACCAAATCCACCATGCCTGACAGGGACATACCTATCAAGGACTCGCAGTAGCTGCTCCTTGAAAAAACTCCACATTTCAGACGTTCCCAGTCCCTGTAATCCCCTAATCCAATCCATGCGTCCTAATTCACTCCTGATAGCCTCATAATCGCCCTTACCCCAGCTAAAATTGCTGACCCGAGGTTCATGCCTATCTCTTCCCATCACTAAGGTGAACGTAACCGAATTGTGGTCACTATCACCAAAATGCACACCAACTTCCAAGTCTAGCACCTGGTCTGGCTCATTTCCCAGCACCAAATCCAATATAGCCTCACCTCTAGTTGGCCTGTCTACATACTGAGACAAAAAACCTTCCTGCACGCTTTGTACAAACACTGACCCCTCTAGCGAGCTAGAACTATAGCAACTCCAATCAATATTCGTAAAGTTAAAGTCCCCCATAACAATTACCCTATTACTTTCACTCCTATCCAGGATTGTCTCCGCAATCCTTTCCTCAACCTCTCTAGAACTTTTAGGAGGTCTATAAAAGACTCCCAACAGGGTGACCTCTCCTCTCCTATTTCTAATCTCCGCCCATACTACCTCAACTGACAAGTCCTCATCAAACTTTCTCTCCGACACTGTGATACAGTCCTTGACTAGCAATGCTACCCCACCCCCCCTTCTACCTTCTTCTCTACTCCGACTAAAGCATTTGTACCCCGGAACCTGCAACATCCATTCCTGACCCTGCTCTATCCATGTCTCAGAAATGGCCACAACATCAAAGTCCCAGGTACTGATCCACGCTGCAAGTTCATCCACTTTATTGCGAATACTCCTCGCATTAAAGTACACGCATTTCAAACCCTGCTCCGCCCCACCCCCACTATGCCGTGCCCTGCATTCCCCAACTATGCCCCCCTCACTTTCACCCCCTTTCCTCACTATCCCTCCCCCCCTCCGAATCAGTTTAAACCTTCCTGCATCGCTTTTGCAAATTTACCCCCCAGGATATTGATTCCCCTCTGGTTCAGGTGTAGACCATCCCTCTTATAGAGGTCCCACCTTCCCCAGAATGAGCCCCAATTGCTCAAGTACCTGAACCCCTCCCTCCTGCACCATCCCCTCAGCCACGAGTTCAAACTTTCCCTCTCCCTATTCCTCTCTAAACTATCCCGTGGCACAGGCAAGAGTCCAGATATAACTACTCTTTCTGACTTCGCCTTGAGTTTCCACCCCAACTCCATAAATCTTTGCTTAATATCCCCTTCCCTTAATCTCCCTATGTCATGTGTCCCCACATGAACTATAACTTGGGGTTGATCTCCCTCTCCCCTAAGAGTCCTGAATACTCTGTCCGAAACATCCTGGACCCCAGCCCCTGGTAGGCAACACACCAGCCCAGAGTCCCTACCCTTACCTCCAACTCTCCTATCCGTCCCCATAACTGTGGAGTCCCCAATCACGAGGCCCAATCTCTTACCCCTAACCACCTGAGGCTTGCCAATAGGCTCACCCCCAGAGACCTGCTCCCTTTGGCTATCCCCAGTTGATTTCTCCTCAACTGTAGCCTCCAGGACCGAGAACCTATTTTGGAGGGGAACAGCCCCAGGGGATTGTCCCCCCAACTGCTTTTTGCCCCTCTTCCTGGCAGTGACCCAAGACTTATTCCTAGGAGTGACTATCTCCTTATAACTCCTTTCTATGTCCGCCTCCACTTCCCGAATTATACGGAGCTCCTCTAATTCCCCTTCCAGCTCCTTTACACAGGAGATGTTCATTTATAACATTTCCAATTGTTTACAAATTTAGTTTAATATTCAGCGTTAAAAGGTATTTTAAAATTATTTTGTTTTACATATTTAAAAAATTGCCAGTTTTTAGTAAATACAAAGTCATGGTTGATGTATTGTAGTTAAATTGTCTTAGAGGGGAGTTGTTATGGGGAAGTAGGATTTGTTAATGACCAGTTGTAATGGAAATACTTCTTATCAGAATCACTTTAATTGGCTTTCTGAAACTATAACTTATATTTTTACTTTTCTGTTTACCTGTTAAGGTTGAAAATGAACAAATAAAATTGAAGTCCTTGGATAGCTTGATGCTGTAAACATCATTTGAAAATTTTTAACTTCTGATTTGTGCCTCAGGAAGATCTGTGATGTAGTTCTAATAGATGACAATATAGCTGTTCCACTTGAGGAAAAATGTGCTGCATCTAGAGTTTATATTTCTTGTTTATATTTCTTGTGCTCACTTCTGACATTGAGGTTTTTTTGGCCTGTGGTGGCCCTGCAATGTTGGAAAGCATTCCTCAAGTTGGTTGCTTGTCATTGCAATTTTATTCTTTCCATGTGTAATACAATTAAATCTAGAGGTCTCATTGAAATAAATGCCAAGCTACCCTTCTGCTGCTTACCACAAACTCTTGTGAATATGGAAAAAACATGCCAGTCTGTTGAGGAAAATAATTACTCTACAAAATGAAAGTGTAAAAGGAACCCACATTTTAAAACTTTTTCATTTGTTGAAAATTCTGTAGAAAACCTAGGGTTACTTGCTTCCTGGATTTGTAATGAAACCCAATTATTGTATCCTAACATATAAAGTTAGTAGGTTTTACTGAGTGCCTGGATTTGGAATACAGTTCACCCTATGCATGTGATCACTTTTAATTCCCAAAAGTATAAATTGTATTATTTGCAAAGTTATGTTTTGTTTCCATGCACTCGCATTTTCATTTTAAGAAAAAATTGCTTTGCAAACTCTAAAGATAGTTTAGTTTCCAAAATCATCACATATTTTCCATCTGACAAAGATGCACATTTAGGGCCTAAGGCTTTGATAACTTAATATTGGACTCTGCATGCTAAAGCTTGGGGTATGAAGTTAACTGCAAGTGAAAGAGTTGAATTTGATGTTTATTTAGTGAGTGTGCTGGCTTGCCACCTTTCTGCTAAGTCCAAAACAAGACAGAGGAGGATTGTGACAGAGAAGGAGGTGGAACTGTGGCTTGAATTTTGTTTGCTTTGGTGCAGATAAAAATTCATTCAGATCATTAATAATTTAATGTTTCCTCTTGTAAAGCAGAGAAATAAGTTGAAAAAATGTACTTTACAAATTTACCTTTTCAATATTTTTACCTTTTGATGTATGTGCCCTGAGGAAGTAAGAGATTTGCCAGGGAACTAGGTCAATAATAGAACTTGGGTCTGAAAATTTGCCCTTTATGCTACTCCCCTCCCCATGTTAAGGGTTCAGTTTTAGCCTAAACTGATTGGATAAGTGTATTCTTATTTTGATGATTGTAAAGGCTTTTATGTAAATTAATTTTGGTAGTCTAAATCCAGTCACTAAAAATGGAGAGTCGCCAACACAGAGCTATTTATTAAACACTACACTGATGGTCATATCGGTGGATAATGTGCAAAATGGAAACTTTGAATCAGAACATATTCTGATATTTCTGCCGTCCAGTTTTCCCCTTCCCTGAAAATTGATTCCAGCTTTACAGTACTCTATCTAAGTAGCTATTCTTCATGCATAAAGCCATGTAATTCTGGAGCCACAAGAGCCCTGCCCATCACCCTCAATTAGATAAAGAACTTGTTTCATGCCAATGACGAGGGCACCCCTGTGAAAATCCTAGTGAGTTACTGTTTCTCCCCAGACTGCATTTTGGATCCAGAAACAGTCCTGATTTCTATTTTTCCTTCCCAAAAAGAAAAATCGATTTCAAGGTGTCTCTGATTCATTTGTCAAGCAAGAAAAAAAGGCAATATTTCAAATGTGATTTTTTTAAATCAAAATTTTGAGTACTAAAATTCTAACAAATGTTTTGCTGCTGTTATAGTGGCCAGCCAGTTATGAATCTGTAACATTTTTAGTCATCATTTGGGGGAAAAATTGTGAGGATCAGCTGGTCTTCCTCAGGACAAGAGAAAGTTCCTTAGACACAGTTTTCTACTCCAATATAAGAAATTAAAAGTCAGATGGAACACAATTTTAAGGCTAAGTTTTTTGTGTTCCTGCGCTTTTAGTATGATTGATATTGTAACTGCAGCAGGATATTAGGATTGCAGTTGTTTAAATAGTATTAAGTGTTCTTAGGGAGGGGCAATTATTCCAAAAGGTTGTCGTTTGTGAATAGTAGAAGCATGGGGGATGTAGTGGTTGAGGAAGTGTTTTGCCTTCAATTTTATCTTCAAGTATGCTGAAGGATTGAAAGAACTTTCATCCAAACATTTGAAAACAAAATTGCAGGGAGTCATGGTGGACAACATACTGGAGCTCTAGTCTGGAGCAGAACCCACAGTTCAAATTGTAAAGTGTTATAAAGTAGTTCCAGCACTGTCTTGACTCAATGACTGAGCATCCACAGCCCACTGGGGTAAAGAATTCCAAAGATTCACAACCCTCTGACTGAAAAAACTTCTTTTTGTTTAATGGTCCACTTCTAATGCTTGAGAGAACCCCTGGTTCTAGACTCTGCAGTAAGAAGTCTCTCAAAAAAACCTCTCAAGCTTTTGGAACACTGTTCCTTTGTCAGGCGAGTGGAGAGTTCTGATCAGAAACAGGGCATATAAAGACACACACACACTCCACTCACCTGACTAAGGAACAGCGTTCCGAAAGCTTGTGGCGTTTACTATCAAATAAACCTGTTGACTTTAACCTGGTGTTGTGAGACTGCTTACTGTGTTTACCCCAGTCCAATGCTGGCATCTCCACATCTAGACTCTGCAGCCAGGGCAAACAACCTCTCAGCATTTATCCTGTCAAACCCCCTCAGAATTTTATGTTTCAAACATTTCACCTCTCATTCTTTTAAATTCCCAAGACTATAGGCCCATTTTATTCAATTTCTCCTCACAGGACAGTTGCCTCATGTCGTGTATCTTCGTTAGGATAAATATATCCATATGTTTGTTAGAAGAACTAAATTGTACACAATATGGAAGGCAAATCCGGTGAGAATTGCAGCAAAACTTCCTTACCCTTATAATCCAACCCCATTGCAATGAAGGCTAACATACTAGATGCCTTTGACTGTTTGCTGTACCTATATATTAGCCTTCTGTGATTTATGTACAAGGACCCCCTGGGGTTACGGGAATAGGGCTTGGGTGGGATTGTGGTCCATGCAGGCTCGATGGGCTGGATGGCCTCCTTCTGTACTGAAGGGATTCTATGAAAACAATGCATGATCCATGAGTCATGCATCCAGATTTACCCTGTTAATTCCAATCATTATAAGTTGAGGAGGAAAGGGTCTAAAGCCAGCCTATACCTTGAAACAGATTTATTTCCTAGACAACAAAGTTAAAGTCACGGACTCACCCAGTTCCTCCCAGATACCCAGAGTGAACTGGTTTACAATGAATGTTCCCCAATTGAGGATAGCAGCACAGATTCAACATGAACGCCAGGGGGTGAGGAATAATACTGACATGGACATACGGAAAAGGCTAGGATTGTCCTCCTTAGAGCAGACGATGCTAAGAGAACATTTGAGAGAGGCATTTGTGATTGCGAAATGGTTAAAGACACCAGTGAGAAACTGTTTACAGTTGCAGAAGGGGAAATAACCAATAACTTTAAGATGATTGGCAAAACCGTTTTCATCCCATGGATGTTTAAGATTTGAAATGATCGGCGTGGTGGCACAGTGGTTAGCACTGCTACCTCACAGCGCTAGGGACCTGGCTTCAATTCCAACCTTGGATTACTGTGCGGAGTCTGCATATTCTCCATGTGTCCAAGTGTGTTTCCTCCCACAGTCCAAAGATGTGTGGGTTAAGTTGGTTGGTGTCGGGGGATTAGCAGTGTAAATACCCGGGGTTACAGGGATAGGGGCTGGGTGGAACTGTTGTCGGTTTATGCTCAATGAGCCAAATGGCAGAACTTCTGCACTGTCAGGAGATGTCAGTAGTGAGCATGAGGTAAGTGGAAAGAGTTACTAAGTTAATGAGAGTTAGCAAGTTTTTGTGCCAGTTAGGTTCAAAGCAGCCAATACATTCTTAATGTAAAAATTACATTATCAGGGAAGTAACCCACCCTGATTATATGCTTATAATATGCTATATTACGGGAAACTTTTTTGTTTGTCATGTCTTCTCTTAGCTGTCATTTTTAGGAATACATTAGGAAAGCTAAACAGGGAATGGAATTTTGTGTTTTACTTTCAATTAAATTTTGTTTGTGTCTTAGCCTTTCCAAATCAGTTTCTCTTTCAAGGACAAGACGTTATTTTGTATTCTGTCTCTTGAGACTACATTTGTTTTGATTTCCCTATGAATGTTTTGCAGGGAGTTTAAATGCATGGATTAGAACACCTCTGTAGCCAACATTGACATTAAGTGCTCTCAAATTAAAACATCCATCATACATTGACAGATGCCACCTCTATTGCACCACAATAATCTACTTTAACCTCAGGTTGGACACAATTTTAATTGTTCATCACTATGAGCAATTCATATAAATCAAATTTATCATTTCCCTTATTAATTTTGAAAACATTGCAACCACCACAAAGTTTCCTTTATCTAATATTAAACAAGCTCACTTTGCTTTTAAAATCTAAGGCTATTTCACCCACTGTGGGCCATGACTCTTAACATCTGGATCACATCAATAAGTTCACCTAAATAAAATCCTATGAATTACATAAGAATTGCTTATGATTTTTTTTACAATTGGTAAGGTCTGTAAAATCATAGTTACTTATGATTTACGGAAATGTGCTTTTGAGAAAGGAGATGGTAATACATGTCCCAATTTATATGATTCCTTATATTAAGGGTTGCTGGTTAACTAGGGCAAATTCTTCTTTCAATACCTGGAATTGCTGGAGATTTGTCAGTGTTAAGGGGTTGTGTTCCAAGATTCCTTTCGTATTTTTTTTCTCTGCAGAAAACACAAATCAGTGTCTCTGTTTATACTGTAATATTTGATTAGCTTTATGTTACATGTGACTGTTGCACTGTGGAAAAGTAAAAGGCATTCCTCTGCAATTGCTGCTATACACAGAACAACAGATGACAAAATTTGACTCTGAGATTCAAATTAATCAAAAGTACTGTTCGACATTGTCCTTAATAGTAGCTCTCCATTCCCTTATGCAGGAGGAATTCCAGGGAGTTTAAGCACTTAAAAGACACTTAAAAAGCACTTAAAACTCCAACCTGATTATGTATCTGCCTGCTGTCACCTTTATGATGGTAGACACCATGCCATGCATGTGTCATGCGATGAAAAGGGAGAGTACTTCATTAAACGTGCCTGATATAAGTTCAGCCAATTTTCCAATGGTCAGGCAACCTGGTCGTGAGAGGAAAGTAGGAGCTGTAGGCACCAGTATGTCAATGCATTTCCCATATGCCTTGTGTACCAGAAAAAGTGCTCATCCTCACCCTGTCAAACCCCCAGCAAAGCCTTCCAACTCCCTGCTGCTGATTGCTGCCTATTGATGCCAATCTCTAGCTCCAGCTGCCACGAGAAGTGACCTCCCTCTCCCCACACTTTGCCACCTAATAAACCCTGATCTATAATAAAAACAATAAATGCTGGATAAACTTAGCAGATTTGGCAGCATCAGTGCAGAGAGAAACAGAGTTAATGTTTTGAGTCTGTATCATTTCTTCAGACAGTAGATGACAAACTCTGATCTGTAGTTTGCCCCATAAACATCCACCCCTCCTCCTAATGCCTGCATTCCTTTCCTAACTGCCAGAGATCTCTCACAAGGACACCTTGTGGGATGGCACAGTGGTTAGCATTGCTGCTTTGCAGCGCCTGGATTCGATTCCCAGCTTGGGTCACAGTCGTTTTTGCACATTCTCCCAGTGTCCGTGTGGGTTTCCTCCAAGCAGCAAGCCAAGGACGGACATGTGGGCATGGGAGCAGGGTCGTGTATTAAAATGGTAAGCAACCGGAAGATCAGGCTCCTGATTGTGCACAAACTGAAGGTGATCAGCAAAGCGATCACAGTGATAGAAACCCAACAGAGAAGTAATAACCTCTGATCTTTTGTTTATATCCAGCAAGAAATCTATGTTTGGTCTCTCCGATATAGAGGAGACCACACTGGGAGCAGGAAATCAATACACCAAATTGAAAGAGGTGCAAGTGAAACGCTGCTTAACCTGAAATGAATGTTTTGGACCTTGAATGGTAAGCATAGAAGAGGTAAAAGGACATGTGTTGCACCTTCTACGATTGCATGGGAAGATGCCATGAGTGACAGGAGAGGTGTTGGGTATAATGGAGGAATGAACTAGGTTATCCCGGAGAGAACAGTCTCTGCAGAATTCTGTCAGAGGGAGTGAAGGGAAGATGCTGCCAGACTTGTTGAGATTTTCCAGCATCTTTTTTGGTTTCAGATTCCGACATCCGCAGTAATTTGCTTTTATTTATGATTCTATGATACCTGGCTATGGATTCTGACTGGCTTTTCCTGTCTTGCAGCTGGACAGCCTGACAGTTTGGCCAGTTACCAGGCAGCAAACGTGAGGAAAAGATATATAATAGGGTCCTGCTGTTAAATTTAGCAGAACTTGTGTTCTTGGCCATGTTAGTGTTCATTGCATTTCTCATGTCTCTGCATCACATCCCACCTCTCTGCAATTATGCTTGGCATACCTATGTGCTTTAATCTTTGGTAAGTCTTAACTTATATGATAATATCTCATGCATTTTCTTACATGTGTCTATCATATTGTTGTCATTCAAGTAATAAACGTAATTCTATATCGTATGTGCTTTATTACCACTATAGCTTCATTTAGTTTTAATATTTTGTCTACAAGATTTTATAGTAATTTCAACAGGGAATATATTAATTCCAATTCCTGCTTTACCTCAAAAGGGACTGAAATTATTCAACTTGGAGCATAAAATGAAGGAAAACATTGTAAAAATAATTACCAGCTTACCCTTGGGCCATCCTAGAAATCAGCAATATCCCAGCTTTTGTTTTTTCCATTACCATGAGATCCATCTCTTATTGCCTTGACCTGAGTCTCATTAAACTGATGATTATCCAACTTGGTCCCCAGGATAGTTGACATTATAAATGGATTTCTTTCCTCAGGTAATGTCTTGCCCTCATTCAAAGTTATCATTGTCTCCTCTTCCAAAAACCAATGCTTGACACTTCGCTTAGAAATCACCACCCCATCTCCAGCCATCCTTTCCTTTCCAAGTTCTTTCACAATGTTGCTTCCCATATCTATTACGTATTGTAAACCAGTGCATCTCTGTGTAGGGTTACATGATGACACCATCAGAGGCACTTGGGAAGTTTCCCTTCTCTTCTGTCCTGGATGGTAGGCAAGCAGCATCTCTCTAATAAAGCTCCATGGACTCGTTAAGTAACCCACCAAGTGGCAACCTTATCATTTTTTGTCTTTGTTAAAGTGAATTGACCACTTTAGTAAACAACAGTAAAAGACAAAATAGAAGCATAGAAACTAGAAGCAGGGAGTAGGCCATTTGTCCCTTCGAGCATGTTCCACCATTCATTTTGATCATGGCTGATCATCGAATTCAATATCCTGATCCCTGCTCCCCCCCAATCTCCCTTGATCCTTTTAACCCCAAGAGCTATATCTAATTTCTTCTTGAAATCAGACAACATTTTGACCTCAATTATGTTCTGTGTTAATGAATTCCATATATTCCCCAACCTTTGGGTGAAGAAATTTCTTCTCACCTCAGTTCTAAAGGTTTTACCCCTTATTTTCAAACTATGACCCCTAGTTCTGGACTCCCTACAATTGGGAACATTCTTTCTGAATCTATCCTGTATAACCTTGTTAGAATTTTATAAGTCTCTATGAAGTTCCCTTTCACTCTTTTAAACTCCAGTGACTATAATCCTAACTGAGTCAGTCTCTCCTCATATGACAGACTTGCCATCCCAGGAATCAACCTGGTAAACCTTTGCTGTACTCCCTCTATAGCAAGGACATCCTTCCTCAGATAAGGACACCAAAACTGTGCACAATATTCCAGGTGTGGCCTCACCGATGCCCTATACAGTTGCAGCAAAGCATCCCTACCTCTATACTCAAATCCTCTCGCTATGAAGGCCAACATACAATTTGTGTTCTTTACTGCCTCCTGTAACTGTGTGCTTACTTTCAGCATCTGATGCATGAGGACTCCAAGGTCTCATTGAGTATGCACCTCTCTCAATTTACACCCATTCAGATAATAATCTATCTTTATTATTGCTACCAAAGTGGATAGCGTCACATTTATCCACATTATACTGCCAGACCAATCCACCATCGATTTAAGTGCGGTAATTCTGGCCATTGAAATATGGTAAACCTGGCTGTTGGGAATGGGTTTTAGTCTGATGTCAGGGTATACGTTAATTTAAAAATTGATGAAAATGGACTCTGGACCATTCCTTAATTTATTTTACTCAACCGAGATCTTGAGAGTGCTTGGAGAGCTGGCACCAGGAAAAGAAAAAAAGTTTTTTCAGACAGCATATTGATGGCCATACTAGCAATTAGGTGGGCTCAAAATCTCCTAGCAAATGAGACAATTAAGAAAGTAAGTGTGTAGACTGTGTAAAAACAGGTTTACTGACCAAAGCTGGAGTGTCTTTTTCAATTGCTTGCCTTCACTTGTGGCAGGCTGTAGGGTCAGGTCCTCGAACTGTAATATTTAGTGTATTGTATATTGTCACTAGTGTCATATAGTACCTGAAGAGGCGCCAGAATGTGGCGACTAGGGGATTTGCACAGTGGCTTCATTGCAGTGTTAATTTAAGTCTATTTATGACACTAACAAATACACACATCCTAATATGGAGAAATGACCTTCGTTCATAGGATCATCTCCAATTCCCATTCAACAAATTAAACCTTTTTTGCTCCGTGACTCACAAGTGGATTCAGTACTCCTTCAAAGGCCACAAATTATTTTGTAAAATGTAGAAATTGTGAAGGCAGTTCTTTTAGAGTATGACTGATGTTTGCAGCAGCTACATTGGTTTGTGCAGGTATTTGAGATGGCATCGGGTTATTTTGCTATAAGCAGCTTAACCTGTTGGCCTGTAGAACTCCTGTGATGTAAGAAAAAGCTGCTCATGGAAGAGGGAAAAAAATTTCAGTGACGATTTTCCAATGTTGTCAAATGGGAAGGCAAGAGAGTGAGAGCCGGGAAGAGAAAAAACAAACTGAATAATGAGACATAACAGACAAGCTAGCAAGATGGTGGAACTGAACCTTACTGATTCTTTCAAATGCAAGTTAAATTGGTTTTCAGAAAACTATATTTTAGATTACAGTGTTGGAAACCTCGCAACATGACAGGTATTCTAAATGCAGCGTGTTGAAAAGAACAGGTTACTTTGGACCCAAGGTTCCCCAAACTTTCCATCACTAGGGATTTCCTTGCCTCATGTTTGGATCTGTTGTAGACCGGTAGAAATTGATTGCTGCAATTGTTGTGGGACCACAAATGGTAAAAGGCAAATTGGAAAGATACTGGTTTCTTCTGAGTGGATGATCCACCTTGGCTTCCTCCTGAGGTCTCCAGCATCACAGATATTAGTCGTCAGCCAATTTGATTCACTCCACATAGTGCCGAGAAATGACTGAATCAGAACTAGGCAAGTGCAGTCCAGCTTTCCAGTAAAGCAATAATACTTGCATCTACCTGACAATGTGGAAAACTCTCCAGGATGTCCTGTCCACAAAAAAAGCAGGATAAATTCAATCTGGCCAATTGCTACCACATCAATTTTGGTTCAATCGTTAGCAAATTGATGGGTGGTGTAATTAATAGTGCTATGAAGTAGCACTCACTAAGCAATAACCTGCTCACGGGTGCTCAGTTTTGATTCCGCCAAGGGAACTCAGCTTCAGACTTCATTGCAGCCTTTGTCCACATAGGCTGAGAGCTGAATTTCAAAGGCATTCATTAGAAATAAGTGGAAAAATTCTCCACTGGCTAGAGTCATACCCAGCAGAAAAGGGCGGTGGTTGTTGGAAGCCAATCAACTCAGCGCCAGGATATTGATGCTGGAGTCTGGAGACTGCCATCTTCAGCTGCTTCATCATTAACCTTTCCTGCAACATCAGGTCAGAAATCGGGCTGTTCACTGATGATTGCACAATATTGCATTTATAACTCCTCATAATGAAGCAGTCCGTGCCTTACAGAATTGACCAGCTGGGCTGATATGTGGTTAGTAACATTAGCAACACACAGTGCCAGGCAATGAACATGCCCAGGCTAGAAGGGAAGCTATATTGGTGAATGCGAGGAAGGTGCCTTGGAAAGTGAAGAATTTGCATTGTGCATAACTGAGATTGTTGCTGACCTCGGACTTTACAAAAATCCTGATTTAGATTGAACTTTGACTTGTATGAGAACCCGCTCTGGCAATTTGATCATCTTCATCTGTGGTTTGACCATGCCTCTGTAAAGTTAAAGTTTGTTTATTAGTCAAAAGTAGGTTTACATTCACACTGCAATGAAGTTACTGTGAAAATCCCCTAGTCGCCACACTCTGGCATCTGTTCGGGTACACTGAGGGAGAATTTAGTATTGCCAGTGCACCTAACTTGTGCATCTTTGTGGGAGAAACTGGAGCACCTGGAGGAAACCCATGCGGACATCAAGAGAATGTGCTAACTCCACACAGTGACTTAAGCCGGGAATCGAACCCAGGTTCCTGGTGCTGTGAGGCAGCAATGCTAAGCACTGTGCAGCAGTGCTAAGCACCATGCTGCCTTGTCCTCCTGAAGGACTGTTGTTGTCATACACTGTGTTGAGTTTCCCCTGGGAAATGGATTAGCTGTCCAGGTTTGAATAGGGATATATCATGTATAAAATTAGACTCAAAGAAAATATAGGTGTTTATTTTCTTTCTTTCCTGTATGTGCTGAAGACCTTTAAATAAATATTCATTTTTTTTGTATTTGATCAACTGTGTGAGCTATTGAACTGAGTGAACTTGATCCTGCTTTCATGGTCCCAAGCCCCTTGCAACATCACAATATACATCACTACACATTTTTTATATTAATTTTAAATTGCCTTTTGTTTGCCTATTTCACCTGTGTGTCTAAATTCTCCTGAAGTTTGCTGTTAACTAAATTTCACGTTTTGTGCCATTTAAAATTATTTCCCTATACCCAGATGCAGCTGATTAACATATATCAAAGGAACTGTGGTCCTCATACCAAATAATCACCACTGCATACTTGCCTCCAGTCTGAAAAACAACTGTTCACCGCTACTGCATGGTTCCTTTCTCTTTGCCAAGCTCTAACCATATAGTGGATTAAAAATATTCTTGACCACGAGGCACTACTTCCATAGCAAGAGTACTTGACATTTTACATATAATGCAGCAATTGTACGATGTAGCATATTTACAAATACTTTACCAACTAATAAATTTAACACATGGAAGCCTAAATAAATAAATATCTGAATAAAATATATACTGAATGCATAGTATACAAATTCCTGTAACATTGCAAACACAGTCGCCATTCTGTGCCAGCAGCATCAAAGTAGCTTTTGATAGCATTGGTTGACGAAGGCATATTGGCCAAAGCATCTAGTTAATATGCTGATTGATCTTTAATGTTTTCCTGAAGTGGTAAAGTGGAACCATTCCTTATAAAAAAAAGTTCTATTATTGGGACAGAGCAGATATTAATTATGCCACTTGCAAAATTATTCTTTAAATTTCATAGCAGAGGCAGTGGTTCATTGCCTTGGGTCCCTTACAAATGGGAAAAGTCTTGTGTAATACAAAATCTATTTTTTTATCAATGTCGCTGGTAGATCCATGTATCATGTGTGTTTATTTTCGAGGTGGCACACTGGCACAGTGGTTGGCACAGTGGTTAGCACTGCTACCTCATTGCACCAGGAACCTGGGTTTGATTCCCGGCTTGGGTCACTGTCTGTATGAAATCTGCAAGTTCTCCATGTGTCTGCATGGGTTTCCTCCGGGTGCTCTGGTACCTCCCACAGTCCGAAAGACATGCTGGTTAGGTGCATTGGCCATGCTAAATTCCCCCTCAGTGTATCCGAACAGATGCGGGAGTTTGGTGACTGGGGGATTTTCACAGTAACTTAACTGCAGTGTTAATGTAAGCCTACTTGTGACACTAATAAATAAACTTTACTTCTAAGTATTGTGGTTTCAGTATTTCTTGGCGATTTTATTCTTTCTTCTGTGCACTTGCACCAACCCATGCAGATCTAAGATTTAGTACAGTAAAATGTGCATGCAAGATTGATTAAGTACGTGGGGATTATAATATACACAAGAAAACAAGCCAAGTTAAATAAACTCAAAATCATCTATAAAGCCATGTTTACTCTATGAGACTTTGGTTTATGTTCCATAACCGTGACGATGCTGATGTTGCATACAGAGGCGTATCCTACATTGGTCAAGCGTTACATTATGGAACTGCATGATCTTGTGGTAAGCGTTGGAATAAATTAAACCCACTAAAATATGGCTTTTGTTTATTTCAAATTTTTAAAATGCAAGATGTTTCTAATCATGAATTCTTTTCTTTTCTTCTGCCAACAAAGTGCCTATTAAACACTGTGAATGTTCTTTATCTACATTTCTTTCTTTTCATCCTTTTCCTCATCTTGGCTTTCACTCAATTTTAATTTATCAGTTGTTCATAAATTGTAGTTTACTGTGTCTACATACTGCCAGCTCGTTAACTAATGTTTTTTATAGAAATTGAAATTTCCCCTTAGTTACAAGTGACTAATCCGCATTACAGCGTTCAATCAAAGCCGTTTATTTATAACATACATTTCTGTTTTGTTTAACCATAGTTTCATTCCATCTCCAGTTAATCTGGACTCCAAATTGTAAATAATTTCTGTCTGATTTTTGGTGTTATAGTATCTACATGCAGCTCAACTACTTTTTGTGCCAGGTATGGCTCCATGCAGGATAGAGACTTGCCCTGATTTCCCGTTGACTCAGTTTCCTTGATGCCACACTCCATCAAACGTTGCCTTGATGCCAAGGGCTATCACTCTCACCTCACCACTAGAGTTCAGCTCTTATGTCCATGTTTGAACAAAGGCTATAATGAGGTCAGGAGCTGAGTCACCTTGGTGGAACCCAAACTGAGTGTCAGTAAGCAGCGTATTGCTAAGCCGTAGTTAGCCAAATTGGATTTGCCCAGCTTTTTGCATAAGGACATACCTGGGCAATTTTCCACATCGCTGGATAGCTGCCACTGTTGTAGCTACACTGGAACATCTTGGGTAGGGGTGTGGTGAGTTCTGGAGCACAAGTCTTCAGTACAATGGCCGGAATATTGTCGGGTCGCATAACCTTTGCAGTATCTGGTGCCTAATAATCCATGTTATGAATGAATAAAATATGGTTTGTTATTGGTATGATGTATCAATTATGTAAGTTTCATTATTTGGAATTTTTAATTGATTTTCTTTATTTGACTGACGGTCGTATTGAAAAGATGTGCTGCTGCTATGGCCTTATTGCAGCAATTTAGATTGAAAACCTGGAGATCTTTTGCTGGCAGACTACAACCTAGTAGTTAGTGACAAAATGCAGCTATTTCATATAATCAAGTGAACTGTGGTAACATCTGGAATTCTGTTACAGTAGGTAACATTAACTGTTCATGTTGATGACACAAGGTAACATGTAAGCTCACCAGCATGTAGGAGATGGCAGAGAAAACTTAGTCATGAAGATAGGCTTACACAACATCATGGATCCTTGTCCTGTCTCATGGAATATATCAGAGGCTTAGTTGCATCTGCTGAACCCTGCTTAGAAAAGTCACTTTTTCTTAATATGTTTTGTTAGAACAGGGATGTTGCTGAGTTAATTGAATTTTATCTCATTGGCATGTCATTGGTGCCTAGAATTTAAATGTCGGCCTCTGTAGGCAGGAAGCTAATGCTGCTTTAGTGAATGGTTCAATTAGAAATGTCATTTTTACAAATAATCTGCTTTGCTACATTTCTTTAAATCATTTAAGGATGAATATATAGAAAAAGGTGAAGCTGTTCAGCAAAGAACATTTCTTATTTTAATGTATTTTTACTTGCTGAAAAGTCCAATTCCAGCTTTATAACTATTCAGAACATTATTCATAATAATCATCATCTTGCACTTCATATTAAGAATGTATAAAGACAGGCAGACATTACAATAAAACCCTAGAATGGGATTAATAGACATATTGAGGAACTATTTCATGTTCAGCAAGGGTCAAAACTATTTTTAGTTGCTGCAAGAAAATTTCTAGGGAATAGTTTATCACATCTCCAGTTACCCCTTTTTTTTTAAATTCATTCTCGGAACATAGGCATTGCTGGCTGACCCACATTTATTGCCCGCTCCTAAGTTGCCCTTAAACTGAGAGGCTTAAGCTATTTCAGAGGGCAGTTGACAGTCAACCACATTGCTGTGGCTCTGGAGTAGCATGTAGACTGGACTGGGTAAGGACAACAGATTTCCTTCCCTAAAAGACATCAGTGAACCAGATGCATTTTTTCGATAATTGACAATGGTTTATGGTCAATGGTAGATTCTTAATTCCAGATACATTTTATTGAATTCAAATTCCATCACCTGCCTTGATGGGATTCGAACCTGGCCCCCCCAGAACATTAGCTGAGTTTCTGGATTAATAGTCTAGCAATAATACCACTAGACCATCACCTCCCTATCCATATGTTTTTTTAAATGTGTGTTAGTGGGATTGAAATACCTTGGGTGGATCAGGCCGTGATGTTGTTTTCTGTGGCGCAATGGAATAATGAATCATTGCAAAATGGTTATAGCCCAATTTACGTAGAAACTAGAAGCAGGAGCAGGCCATTCAGCCCTTCGAGCCTGCTCCGCTATTGATCATGGCTAATCATCAAATTCAATATCCTGATCCCCCTTCCACCCATATCCCTTGATCTCTTTAGCCCGAAAAGCTATATCTAATTTCTTCTTGAAGTCAGGCAACGTTTTGGCTCAATTACATTCTGTGGTAGTGAATTTCACACATTCACCACCCTTTAGATGAAGAAATTTTTCCTCACCTCAGTTCTAAACTTTTTGCTGCCATGGACGATTCCCCTTTCCTGTTTCAATCTACTTCAGTTAGTTACTTTACTACTATCCTGCTTCTGTCACACTTTGTCCTAGGTTAAGTTCCATGCTTTACTTCTCTTTCTCCTCTGCCACGCATGGTCTGTAGACTTAGTTTTCTTTCCACTCTCCTTCTGGCAGTTCCCTCCTTCCCCTAAATATTCCCGACTACATAATCCAACCTCCATGTCTATGCTGTGCTCCTTGCCTAATGATGCTGTCCTGGCCTCCATTTTTAATGGTGTGAACTCTCACACAAATGTCCATTGGAAGTCCAGCGCCTTCCAGTTTGGACCTTCGTATCCTGTTGACCCTGGTTTTACACTGACAAGTCCAGTCCTGTTCCCTCTCCAACCACTTTAGCTTATAGCTCTGCTTCCTTCCCAGATTTAGAACAGATCCCCAGTGTGTTTGTGATTCAGTGTGTTTCCTTGCCACATGCTCAGTTAAATAGGGTAAAATTATGGAAGGTCAGTTTCCAGTCATTCTGCAGTCCCCACTTTCATCCAAAGAGCTGAAAAATATCTCAAACATCTTATTTATCCATTTGCTGGAAGTTTGACATAGCTGAATGGCTAACTGGATCATTTCAGAGGGCAGTTGAGAATCAACTGCAGTGCACGTGTGGGTCTGGAGTCAAGTATAAGTCAGAATAAGCAAGGATAGCAGATTTCCTTCCCTGTAGGATATCAGTGAAGCAGATGGGTTTTTATGGTAATATGGTAGCTTAATGGTCATCATTACTGAAACTAATCTTTTGTTCCACATTTTTATTAATTAATTGAATTCAAATTACCCCAACTTTCACAGTGGGATATTTTCAACATGTGTTACTGGAGCATTACTCACGGCCTCCATGTTACCAGTCCAGTACAATTACTACAATGCAACCATTTACACATGAGCTACGACTTTACATATAAGTATGAAAGGATATATTGCCAAGACATTTTCTCTTGTTGGTTTTAAGGTATTTGTATCTCTTGATAGTTTGTGTGATTTTAAGATTAACTGTTCCTTAAAAGATAAATGTTTTTGATGTAATTGGAAATCTCTGCACTGAGCTTCTTTGTCTGTAACGCATCCCAGAACATCTGCGACCTAGCATTTCCATTGTCTGCTCAACTCTGCTTATTCTCAGCTTTGTGGTACTTTGCCACCGTGAAACAATTATTTGAGTAATGTGGCTGATTGAGCTTACATCTCAGACTGTTAAAATGCTTCTGTTTGACTCAAAGTATGTAGAACAATTTCTGTTGCTTTTCTCTGGAATGAAAGTCATTTGGGAAATAAGTCATACAGCTTCTCTGAAAGTTGAATATAAAGACAACATCTGTAATCTAAATTATTTAAACACTTTTAAGGAAATATCAAACATTTGTGAAGATTTTTACCAGTTAAATTTTGTTTTATCATTAATTTTCAATAATTTAAAGGGTATATAAATTAATCCATGTGCCAAAAGTTGTTAAATATTTGTAGTGTGTGCAGTTTTGTGCAATTAACTGTTTTGTGTGAGAATTTACATCAGAAAATACATATGCAACTGTACAGTCTTTAAGCCCCTTTAATCCTTAAAATTATATAGCTGTTGTCACATTTACTTATATGACAGGTTTGAATCTGAAAGCCTGGTCAGTTTGAGCACATTGCATATGATCCACTCTGCTTCTTTGACTCAGATTTCATGTTATCTATAGACCTAATTTAATTAAATCTTGGCTGAGCTGTTTGGGTGCCTGGTGCAAGACGGTGCACAATTGAATGTTTATGTTTAAGGAGAACAGCATTATCGCTGTAAGTAGTACACGCAAGCTTATTTTCAAAAGTGGATTTTAAGTTAAATAAATGAATTCTCAATTTAAAATACATTTTTGTCCTGAAGAGACAAGAAAAAAATTTTAATGTTGAACTCCAGGCCCCACTTAAAAAAAAAGTTTGCATTCCTTCAAGTATCTAGATCCGAATGGTAAATCATTATCACTTTTTCTAAATAGGAGCGGCATGTTTCAAATTGGCTGGTCTCCAAATAATGGACTTGGCCATTTAATGAGGAGTAATTGCTGCTGGTTTTTTCAGTGAGAGTCCAGAGAAGAATCTCTCACACTCTGTGCTCTGCTGAGGTCATCAGCGTGAATATCATTAAAAACTAGGGGGCAGGGCCTATTCCCACTGGACAGTTTGAAATCAGCATGCTGAGTGTGCCATCGTGCATGTGCTGATCTGTCAGTGCTGAGATCGGTGCATTGCGCAGGAACCCCGCACTGATAACATAAGAAATAGGAGCAGGAGTAGACCATCTAGCCCCGTGAGCTTGTCCTGCCATTCAGTAAGATCATGGCTGATCTGATTCTGGTTCAGTTCCACTTACCCGCCTGCTTTCCATAACCCTTAATTCCCTTATTAATCAGAAATCCATCTACCTGTGACTTAAACACACTTAACGAGGTAGCCTCCACTGCTTCAATGGGCAGAGAATTCCAAAGATTCACTACCCTCTGGGAGAAGGAGTTCCTCCTCAACTCTGTTCTAAATTGACTCCCCCTTATTTTGAGGCTGTGCCCTCTAGTTCTTGTTTCCTTTCTAAGTGGAAATAATCTCTCTGCTTCTACCCTGTCAAGCCCCTTCATTATCTGTCTTGTATGTCTCTAAGATCTCCCCTCAGCCTTCTAAACTCCAATGATTTCAGGCCCAATCTACTCAATCTCTCCTCAGAAGCTAACCTCCTCATCTCCAGAATCAACCTGGTGAACCTTCTTTGCACTCCCTCCAAAGCCAATATATCCTTTTGCAAATAAGGGGACCAAAATTGCACAAAGTACTCTAGCTGCGGCCTCACCAGTACCTTGTACAATTGCAGCAAGGCCTCCCTGCTTTTATACTCCAGCCCCCTTGTGATAAAGGCCAACATTCCATTTGCCTTCTTGATCACTTGCAAACTGAGTTTTTGCGATTGATGCACAAGGGCCCCCAGGTTCCTCTGCACAGTAGCATGTTGTAATTTTTCACCATTTAAATAATAGTCCATTTTACTATTATTCCTTCCAAAGTGGATAACCTCACAGTTGTCAACGTTATACTCCATTTGCCAGATCCTCGCCCACTCACTTAGCCTATCCAAATCTCTCTGCAGACTTTCTGCGTCCTCCACTCAATTTGCTTCCCACTCATCTTTGTGTTATCAGCAAACTTTGTTACCCTACACTCGGTCCCCTCCTCCAGATTGTCTATGTATATGGTAAACAGTTGAGGCCCCAACACCGATCCCTGCGGATCGCCACTAGTCACCAACTACCAACCAGAAAAGCACCCATTTATTCCGACTCTGTGCTTCCTGTTAGATAGCCAATCCTCAATCCACGCTAACATTTCACCCCCAACTCCGTGTACCTTAATCTTATGCAGCAGCCTTTTGTGAGGCACGTTATCGAACATCTTCTGGAAATCTAAAAATACCACATCCACCAGTTCCCCTCTGTCAACCGCACTCGTTACATCTTCATAAAAATCCAGTAAGTTCATCAAACATGACTTTCCCTTCATGAATCCATGCTGCATCTGCTTGACTGAACCATTCTTTTCCAGATGTCCTGCTATTTTTTCCTTAATGATGGATTCCAGCATTACGGACGTTAAGCTAACCGGCCTGCAGTTATCCGCCTTTTGTCTACCTCCTTTTTTAAACAGTGGCTTCACATTAGCTGTTTTCCAATCAGCTGGCACCTCCCCAGAGTCCAGCGAATTTTGATAAATTACAACTCATGCATCTGCTATTCTGACGTTTCTTTTAGTACCCTGGGATGCATTCAATCCGGATCCAGGGACTTGTCTACCTTTAGTCCCATTAGCCTACTAAGCACTACCTGTTTAGTAGTAGTAATAATTTTAAAGTCCTCACCCCCTACAGTCCCATGACCATCAATTATCGTTAGCTATTTGTGTCGCCTACTGTGAAGATCAACACAAAAAACTTGTTTAAGGCCTCAGCCTTTTCCTCGTTTCCCACGATTAAATCCCCCTTGTCTTCTAAGGGTCCAACATTTACTTTAGCCATTCTTTTCCTTTATATATGTTTGTAAAAACTTTTACTATCAGTTTTTATATTTTGTGCTAGTTTAGTTTCATAATCTATCTTTCCTCTCTTTATCGCTTTCTTAGTAGTTCTTTGTTGTTTTTTAAAGCTTTCCCAATCTTCTAGTTCCCCACTAATTTTGGCCGCCACTCTGTACGCATTAGTTTTTAATTTGATAGTCTCCTTTATTTCCTTAGTTATCCACGCTGGTAATCCTTTTTCTTACATTCCTCCTTTTTCACCAAATATATTTTTGTTGAGTATTGAGAAAAATCTCCTTAAAAATCCTTCACTGTTCCTCATCTGTCCTACCAACCAGTCTGCGCCCCCAGTCTACATTAGCCAACTCTGCCCTCGTCCCATCGTACTCCCCTTTGTTCAAGCAGAGGTTTGGGACCCTACTTTCTCACCCTCCATCTGTATTAGAAATTCAACCATATTGTGGTCACTCACTCTGAGAGGATCCCTCACAAGAAGATCATTAATTTTACCTGTCTCGTTACACAGGACCAGATCCAAGATAGCTCGCTCCCTCATAGGTTCAGTAACATACTGTTCGAGGAAACTATCCTGACAGCATTTTAAGAACTCTTCCTTAAGTCCACCACGTCTGACTTGAGTCGACCAATCAATATGTAGGTTAAAATCCCCCATGATTGTTGTTCCGTTTTTACACGCATCTGTTATTTGCTTGCTTATAGCCCGCTCCACCTCAAAGTTATTATTTGGGGGCCTATAGACCATGCCCACCAGTGACTTTCTCCCCTTGCTATTCCTTATCTCCACCCACAATGATTCCATGTTTTGCTCCTTGGAGGCTATATCGTCTCTCACTACCGCCCTGATGTTATCCTTAATTAACAGAGCTACCCTGCCTCCTTTTCCTTCCTTTCTATCCTTCTGAAAAGTCTGATACCCCTGGATATTCAGTTCCCAGTCCCGGTCACCCTGCAACCATGTTTCTGTAATGGCCACTAGATCGATGGCCTCCCAATTGCTGGCCAGCTCGATCAATGGTCAGCCCCACAACCACTCTGCCGGGAGGGGGCTGGGAGATGCTACTAGGCTTGGATACTTCAGTTTTGGGCCTGCATTTAAATTATGTGCAAATGACAATTAAAATGGCCTTTGCGCTTCTCCGCCTGCGGATCTGATGCGTCCAGAAATCTGGTGCTGGGAGACACTGAGAGGCGTGAACATGCATGCGAACCCCGTGAATCGGCTGACACAAAAATCTCCTGGCTCACTGTGCTAAAAGTGGGATGGGAGAATTGCGACCTTTGGCATTTTACACACAGATCACAATTCAATAATTATGTATATACAGTAGTTATTTAACAATAGCACTTGACCAAATGAGTTTAGTTTGCACCAGTCGAGAAGACCCGTCACTATGGCTGCAGTTGTTCTTATGTTGGCTGCAGATAGTAGTGCGACCCAATACCATAATCCTAGCTGGTCAATAAGCAGCCAGTTCTCCTGTGCTGAACTGCTGATGACGGGAGTGCTGAATGGCAGCACATGTTTTCAAGTTTATTTATTAGTGTCACAAGTAGGCTTACATTAACACTGCAATGAAGTTACTGTGAAACTCCCCTTTTTGCCACATTCCAGTGCCTGTTCGGGTACACTGAGGGATAATTAAGGCCAATGCACCTAACCTGCACACTTGGGACTGTGGGAGGAAACCAGAGCACCCAGAGGAAACCCACGCAGACATGGGGAGAACGTGCAAACTCCACACAGATAGTGACCCAAGCTGAAATGGAGCCAGGGCCCCTGGCATGTGACGCAACTGTGCCGCCCCACACCAGCTGCAAATTTTTCTTGAATTAATTGGAAGTTCACTTATTTCGTACAATGAAGGGGTAATCCATAATTGGAAAAAGAAAATTGCAATTCTGACTTTAAAACACATGTGCAGTTATATATCTGTTGCTGCCAGTGGCTTTAAACTTGTGCTGAGCTGTAAACAGAGGAGGTTCCAGAGAAGGTGTCATGATAAACAGAACCACAAAAAAGACCAAATCACTGGAGTCTGTTTAGAAAGTGAATGTTAGTTCAATCTTTCTGTTCAAAGCTACAAACAGAGTTGAACAGTGAATTGGATGGATTACTATGGAGCAAAAGAAGATGCAAGGTTCTGGAAAGACAAAGAACAAGGCACAGTTGCTTTGAGTTGAGTTGGCCAACAGATGGCACAAGCACTATAGGCCAAATGACTTCCTCCTGTGCATCATGCTTCTATAGTTCTGTGGTTCCATAGGAAAGTCAAATGTAGAGGGAAAAAAAATCAGAAGTGGTACAGTGATTGCAGCGTACAAGGATGGAATGTAGATTCATGTGCAAACTTCCATTGTTGTAGAAAGTGCCAAGCAAAAGACTGTATCTTCCCACAATGAACAAAACTAACTGATGATTGAATTGCATGCATTTTGCAACAATAAAAACTGGCATTACAGTAGCAGAAATGACATTTATGCAGGTGAAGCAGTAGTTTTCTGTCCCTTTACATCCTCCTAGTCATCTTCATACCTCTTTCAACACTGGCAACTTCACCATCTCTCCTCTTCTCCAGATGGTCAGGAAGAGCTTGCTGACAATCCCAATGGCTGTCCCAAGCAATTTAATGCTGGGAGCTGTGTTAATTCCATTAAGATGAGACTTCTGCTGTTTTCTCCTGAGGATGTCCCACCTGAGAAAGCTCCTAGTCAATCTTTTGCCTCCGATAAGTTCAAGGAGAACAAAGGAGATCGGTGTCTTGCCTGACACTGGTTCTCATAGCTAAGGCTGCTGGGTTTCCTGCATGATGTAGGTCTATCTCTACTATGGCTAAAATACCAGTATTGGTGGGACGAGGCCCCTAAATAGCCAGTAATTGACCATTTCTCCGTGCATTGTCTCTGAAGACAATTCTGATTTTGATTAAGATATTTGATTATAGCTCTAAACAACTGAGGCACAATTCAAATCCACAATTCTCTATTCACTTTCAGACCATCACAGATGTTAAACTCTGCACATATTCGGATTGGCGGTTGGTGACTAGTGGGGTGCCCCAGGGGTCGGTGCTGGGGCCTCAGCTATTTACCATTTATATAGATGATCTGGAGGAGGGAACCGAGTGCAGGGTGTCGAAATTTGCTGATGACACCAAGATTGGGGGAAAGGCAAATTGTGCGGAGGGTGCGGAGAGTCTGCAGAAGGATCTAGTTAGGCTGGGCGAATGGGCCAGGAAATGGCAAATGGAATTTAATGTTGGCAAGTGTGAGGTGGTCCACTTTGGTAGGAAGAATGGTAGGAAGGACTATTACTTACGTGGCGAAAAACTGCAGCAGGTGACGGTGCAGAGGGACCTCGGGGTCCTTGTGCATGAGTCGCAAAAACCCAGCTTGCAGGTGCAGCAGGTGGTCAGGAAGGCGAATGGGATGCTGGCCTTCATAGCGAGGGGGATTGAATATAAAAGTAGGGAGGTCTTGCTGCAGCTGTATAGGGCATTGGTGAGGCCGCAGCTGGAGTACTGTGTGCAGTTTTGGGCGCCGCACCTGCGCAAAGATATTTTGGCCCTGGAGGGAGTGCAGAGGAGGTTTACTAGGCTGATACCGGAGTTGAGGGGGTTGAGCTATGAGGAGAGGCTGAATAAACTAGGCTTGTACTCGCTAGAGTTTAGAAGAATGAGGGGAGATCTCATTGAGACGTATAAGATGATGAATGGGATGGATAGGATAGAGGTGGAGAGACTCTTCCCGCTCAAAAAAGACAGTAGGACTAGGGGGCACAGCCTCAAGATAAAGGGGAGGCGGTTTAGAACGGAGTTGAGGAGGAACTTCTTCACTCAAAGGGTGGTGAATCTCTGGAATTCTCTGCCCGTTGAAGTGGTGGAGGCTGCCTCGCTAAATATTTTTAAGAAGCGGGTTGATGGGTTTTTGATAAGAGAGGGGATTAAGGGTTATGGGGAGAGGGCGGGAAAGTGGAACTGAGCCACAACAGATCAGCCATGATCTTATTGAATGGCGGGGCAGGCTCGAAGGGCTAGATGGCCTACTCCTGCTCCTATTTCTTATGTTCTTATGTTCTTATATTGGACTACTGGGGGTTATCTCCTGATTAATGAATTTGAACCAGTGTCTGGAAACTGAAACATTTCCATAATATGTAAAAATACAGGATATTAATGTCCATGGCTATTATTTTATCAGCCTGCTATCCCCACATCCAGTCCTAGATGAGTAGAAACTGAGTACTGAAGCCATTATGTAGTAATAACAGAGTTGTCGTGATGGGAGACTTCAATTTCCCAAACATCAACTGGAATATCCCTAGGGTAAGGGGTTTGGATGGGGAGGAGTTTGTTAGGTGTGTTCAGGAAGGTTTCCTGACACAGTACGTGGATAAGCCTACGAGGGGAGAGGCTGTACTTGGCCTGGTACTGGCGAATGAACCAGGACATAGAACATAGAACATTACAGCGCAGAACAGGCCCTTCGGCCCACGATGTTGCGCCGACCAGTTAAAAAACAATGACCCACTAATCTAAACCAATCCCTTTTCGTCCATAAACCTATCCACGGATCTCTTAAATGCCCCCAAACTAGGCGCATTTACAACTGCAGCAGGCAGGGCATTCCAATCCCTCACCACCCTCTGGGTAAAGAACCTACCCCTGACATCCGTCCTATAACTACCCCCCCCTTAATTTAAAGCCATGCCCCCTCGTGCTAGCTTTCTCCATCCGAGGAAAAAGGCTATCACTGTCCACCCTATCTAAACGTCTAATCATCTTATATGTTTCAATAAGATCCCCTTGTAGCCACCTTCTTTCTAGCGAAAACAACCCCAAATCCCTCAGTCTCTCCTCATGGGACCTCCCCTCCATACCAGGCAACATCCTGGTAAGTCTCCTCTGCACCCTCTCCAAAGCCTCCCCATCCTTCCTGTAATGTGGGGACCAGAACTGCACACAGTACTCCAAGTGCGGCCGCACCAGAGTTTTGTACAGTTGCAACATGACGCTGCGACTCCTAAATTCAATCCCCCTACCAGTAAACGCCAAGACACTGTATGCCTTCTTAACAACCTTATCTACTTGATTCCCAACTTTCAGGGATCTATGTACACATACACCTAGATCCCTCTGTTCATCCACACCATTCAAAGTCCTCCCGTTAGCCCTATACTCAACACATCTGTTATTCCTACCAAAGTGAATCACCTCACACTTGTCCGCATTAAACTCCATCCGCCACCTCTCGGCCCAGCTCTGCAACCTGTCTAAGTCTCCCTGCAAACTATGACACCCTTCCTCACAATCTACCACACCTCCGACTTTGGTGTCATCAGCAAATTTACTAATCCACCCAGCTATACCCTCATCCAGATCATTAATAAAAATTACAAACAACAGTGGCCCCAAAATAGATCCCTGAGGCACACCACTCGTAACCGAACTCCTTGACGAATATTTACCATCAACCACCACCCTCTGTCTCCTATCTGCTAGCCAATTCCTGATCCAATTTCCTAGACTACCTTCAATCCCATACATCTGCATTTTCTGCAGAAGCCTACCATGGTGAACCTTATCAAACGCCTTACTAAAATCCATATATACCACGTCAACTGCCTTACCCCCATCCACCTCCTTGGTCACTTTCTCAAAACAGGTGATGGATCTCTCGGTAGGAGAGCATCTTGGGAATGGTGATCATAATTCTATCTCCTTCACAATTGCATTGGAACGAGATAGGATCAGGCAGGCTAGGAAGGTGTTTGTCTGGAGTAGGGGGAAATACGAAGAAGTCAGGAAGTTACTTGGACAAATAAACTGGAAGGAGGCGTTCTTAGGGAAAAGTACCGAAGGAAGGTGGCAGATGTTCAAGGAATGTTTGTCTGGAGCTCTGCATGACGACGTTCCAATGAGACAAGGGGGTTTTGGTAGGTCATGGGAACCATGGTGCACGAAAGCTGTGGTGAACCTAGTAAGGAGGAAAAGAAAGGTGTACAAAAGATTCAGGGAACTAGGAGATGTTAAGGATCTTGAGGAGTATAAGGATTGTAGAAGGGAGCTTAAAAGGGAAATTAGGAGAGCCAGAAGGGGTCATGAGAAGGCCTTGGCGGGTAAGATTAAGGAGAATCCCAAGGCCTTCTATAAATACGTGAAAAGTAAAAGGATGAGAAGAGAAGGGATAGGACCTATAAAAGGTGAAGGGGGAAAGGTCTGTGTGGAACCAGAGGAAATGGCAGAGGTGCTTAATGAGTACTTTGCCTCAGTATTCACAGTGGAAACTGATCTGGGAGATTTTGCTACGGTTTTGCAGCAGATGGAAAAGATTGAGTATGTGGATATTAAGGAGGAGGATGTGTTAGAACTTTTGAATTCTATCAAGATAGATAAATCACCGGGACCAGGTGGGATGTACCCCAGGATACTGTGGGAGGCGAGGGAAGTGATTGCAGAGCCCCTGGCGATGATCTTTGCATCATCAATGGAGACGGGAGAGGTTCCGGAAGATTGGAGGATTGCGGGATGTAGTTCCTATTTTCAAGAAAGGGAACAGAGATAGCCCAGGAAATTATCGACCAGTGAGTCTGACCTCAGTGGTTGGTAAGCTGATGGAGAGGCTTCTGAGGGACAAGATTTACGAGCATTTAGAGAGGTTTGACATGATCAGAAATAGTCAGCATGGTTTTGTCAAGGGCAGGTCGTGCCTTACGAGCCTGGTTGAGTTCTTCGAAAATGTGACTGAACACATTGACGAAGGAAGTGCAGTGGACATGATGTACATGGACTTCAGCAAGGCGTTTGATAAGGTCCCCCATGCAAGACTTCTTGCGAAGGTGAGAGGGCATGGGATCCAAGGGCCTTTGGCCTTGTGGATCCAGAACTGGCTTGCCTGCAGAAGGCAGAGAGTGGTTGTGGATGGGTCTTTTTTGGCATGGAGGTCAGTCACCAGTGGAGTGCCCCAGGGATCTGTTCTAGGACCCTTGCTGTTTGTCATTTTCATAAATGACCTAGATGAGGAAGTGGAGGGATGGGTAAGTAAGTTCGCTGATGACACGAAGGTCGGTGATGTTGTGGATGGTCTGGAAGGATGTCAAAAGTTGCAGCAGGACATAAATAGGATGCAGGACTGGGCGGAGGAGTGGCAGATGGACTTCAACACAGATAAATGTGTAGTCGTCCATTTTGGCAGAACCAATGGGATGAATGAGTACACTATCAAGGGCAGGAGTCTTAGTAGTGTTGAAGAGCAGAAGTATCTTGGGGTCCGGGTCCACAGGACTCTTAAATCGGCCTCGCAGGTGGAGGATGTGGTCAAGAAGGCGTATGGTGTACTGGCCTTCATTAATCGAGGGATTGAGTTTAGGAATCGGGAGGTAATGCTGCAACTTTATAACACCCTTGTCAGGCCTCATTTGGAGTACTGTGCGCAGTTCTGGTCGCCTCACTATAGGAAGGACGTAGAAGCTATTGAAAGGGTACAGAGGAGATTTACAAGGATGTTGCCTGGACTGGGAGGCATGCCTCATGAAGTTAGGTTGAGGGAGCTGGGACTCTTTTCCCTGGAGAGACGAAGGTTGAGAGGCGACCTGATAGAAGTTTATAAAATGTTGAGTGGAATAGATAGGGTGGATTCTCAGAGGCTATTTCCCCGGGTTGAAATGGTTGCTACGAGAGGACACAGATTGAAGGTGCGGGGAGGCAAGTACAGAAGTGATGTTAGGGGTAAGTTTTTCACTCAGAGGGTGGTGAGTGAATGGAATCGGCTGCCGTCAGTGGTGGTGGAGGCGAACTCGCTGGGGTCTTTTAAAAGACTTCTGGATAAGTATATGGAATTTAATGGGATTGGGGGTTATAGATAGGTCTATAGATTGGTAGGTGTTGATGTGATCGGCGCAACTCGTGGGCCGAAGGGCCTGTTTGTGCTGTAGTGTTCTATGTTCTATTATATTTGGCCTGCAAATTTTAACCTCCCCAATGCACCCCCCCCTTCACTCGTTAAATAGTCAATTCTTCACTCCGCTCCCAAACTGTTGTTAAGTGATGAGACTGCTGATTCGACATCCATTGAATGAGCAGAAATATCATAAAATTAACTGTTGCAAAGGCAGAATCTATTCACTTTGTCCCCATTCCAAATCCATTTCCTTTGTTTCTCTCCTATAGCCCTGCCTAAGACTGAATCAGGCTTCAATAATCTTATTTAGCCTGGAGATGAACTTACCTTGTTGCTAAGATGACATATTTCAAAGTGTATCAACTCGCATAACTTCACCCTTCATAACAGCACATTTACTGCTATGAACCTCGTTTAAATCACTGTTATCTCTCGTCTCTTTTAAGCCAATGCATTGCTAGCTGGCCTCTAACATTCTACTCTCCAAAATTTTTATGGTATCCAAATTTCACAGCCCCTCTCACACCAAGAGCAGGAAAACACAGTACCCCCTAGAGCTGATTATATGATTTCCCATTCAAGCATTCCCACTTAACTTTCACATCTTCGTTTGGAATTCCTTTTTGAATGCGATTACTGTCACTAGAGAGGTAGTGCTTGATAGGCTAACAGGACTGATGGTGGACAAGTCCCCAGGACCGAATGGCATGCATCCCAGAGTTCTGAAGGAAATGGCAGAGGTGATAGTAGATGTCTTAGTGATTATTTACCAAACTTCGCTGGATTCTGGGTAAGTGCCGGAAGATTAGAAAATGGCTAATGTTATGCTGCTGTTTAAAAAAGGTGGCAGGCAAAAGGCAGGGAATTATAGGCCGGTTAGTTTAACGTCTGTAGTTGGAAAAATGCTGGAATCCATCATCAAAGAAGAAATAGCGAGGCACCTAGAAAAGAATGGTTTGATAGAGCAGACGCAGCACGGATTCGTTAAGGGGAAGTCGTGTTTGACAAATTTATTGGATTTCTATGAGGATGTGACTAGTGCGGTAGACAGAGGGGAACCGGTAGATGTGGTGTTTCTCGATTTTCAGAAGGCGTTTGATAAGATGCCGCACAGAAGGTTGCTTCAGAAGGTTAGGGGGCATGGAGTTGGGGGTAAGGTGTTAGCGTGGATAGAGGATTGGTTGTCTAATATGAGGCAGAGAGTTGGTATCAATGGGTGCTATTCTGATTGGCGGTTGGTGACTAGTGGAGTGCCGCAGGGATTGGAGCTGGGGCCTCAGCTATTTACCATTTATATAGATGATCTGGAGGAGGGGGCTGAGTGTAGGGTGACGAAATTTGCTGATGACACGAAGACGAGTGGAAAAGCAGGTTGCGGAGGGTGTGGAAAGTCTGCAGAGGGATCTGAATAGGCTGAGTGAGTGGGCGAGGACCTGGCAGACGGAGTACAATGTTAGCAAATGTGAGGTTATCCACTTTGGCAGGAATAATAGTAGGAGGGATTACTATTTAAAGGGCGAAAAGCTGCAACATGCTACGGTGCAGAGGGACCTGGGGGTCCTTGTGCATGAGTCGCAAAAACCTAGTCTGCAGGTGCAGCAGGTGATCAAGAAGGCGAATAGAATGCTGGCCTTTATAGCAAGGGGGATAGAATATAAAAGCAGGGAGGTCTTGCTGCAACTGTACAGGACACTGGTGAGGCCGCAGCTGGAGTACTGTGTGTAGTTTTGGTCGCCGCACTTGCGCAAGGATATTTTGGCCTTGGAGGGAGTGCAGAGGAGGTTCACTCGGCTGATACCGGAGATGAGGGGGTTGGACTATAAAGAGAGACTAAATAGACTGGGTCTGTACTCGTTGGAGTTTAGAAGGATGAGGGGGGATCTTATAGAGACGTATAAGATGATGAAGGGGATGGATAGGGTAGAGGTAGAGAGATTCTTCCCGCTCAGAAAGGACAGCAGGACTAGAGGGCACAGCCTCAAGATAAGGGGGGAGCAGTTTAGAACGGAGTTGAGGAGGAACTTCTTCACTCAAAGGGTGGTGAATCTCTGGAATTCTCTGCCCATTGAAGTGGTGGAGGTTACCTCGCTAAATATATTTAAGTCACGGGTAGATAGGTTTTTGACAGACATGGGAATTAAGGGTTATGGGGAGAAAGCAGGGAAGTGGAACTGATCCACTTCAGATCAGCCATGATCTTATTGAATGGCAGGGCAGGCTCGAAGGGCTAGATGGCCTACTCCTGCTCCTATTTCTTATGTTCCTTTGATGGCTTTGTTCTGTCCTATTTCCTCCGGTCTTATTCCAGGCCACAGTACACTGGTACAAATCTTGTGGCACACCAGTTGAAAACCACTGGTCTATAGTAGGTGTAAATTGGAAAACTACAATTATTACTAACAGCTGCTGTCTGAGAAAACCTGGGGCAGAAGTCATGATCTAAAATTGATGATTTCAGTGTTGAGTCTGGAAGACTGTAAGATGTCTAATTGAAAGAACATTGACTTGCATTTTATTGTACTCTTAATAGAGAAAAATATCCCAAAGTACTGTTCAGGGGCATTAGCAGGCTAATTTGATACCAAGCACATAAGGGGATATCAGGATGATGAGGCGACAGGTATTAATGTGCATCCTAAAGGAACAGAAGGAGAGAGAAACATTTGCAGAGGAAAATCCAGAGTCTTATCATGAGGAACACAGACTTTTTTGAGGATGTTGGTTTGGAGGAGGTTTCAGTGATTGGGAGGAGTGAGGAAGTTAAAAACAAAGCAGCCATTTTAAATTTGAGGGGTTGCTGAACCTTAGGTAGGTTAAATTGTACGTGAATGGTGCCTGGTGTGAATTAGAACACAGACAACAGAGTTTTCCGACAAACTCAAGTTCATGGCAGGTGGAAGATGGAAAGTGGACTACAAGAGCGCAAGTCGATTCTGGAGACAACAAATGCCAAATGTTCTCCATTTTGTTCTGATGAAAGGTCATTGATCTGAAACAGATTCTACTTGACCTGTTGGACTTTTGCAGTCATTTTTGTTCTTGTTTCAGATTTCCAGCATCCACAGTATTTTGGTTTTGTATTCTACCCGAAAGATCTCCCCCTCCATTCTGCACTCTGCAAACTTCATGTTATTTTGGTAATTGTTTCTTTTACACTAAACTTCCCCCAAGAGCCCTGTCCCTTTATCAAACGCAACTAGTTCTTTCTACCTCACTATACAACTTTAAGATCCTTGTCCTAAAATCTCTTTGCAGCCTCACTTCGCGACATCTAAGCAATCATTTCCAGCCAACTGTTCCATCATCTGCTCCTGACTACTTTATTGGTTTTTCTCCATCCCCAAACTTTATAGGAGCTCAGAAGCTGATCTTTCAGCCACTATGTTGCTGTTCTCCAGAATCCTTGCCAGGAACACTTGGCCTTACAACCACCTCCTTTTGGTCTGAACCTTCTCTTTCCCTTTCCCCAGTCCCAAACATTTTTTTCTTATTGGTGGTTTTATCCTTCACACCAGCAAAATCCTCTTCTAAGGGAAAATTAGCTATTGTTGCTGCAGTCTCAGTTTCTCTTTTAAGTCTCTCTCTGTAGAAAGTTTTCATGTGTTGACTCTTTGCTTGCTGTATTGAATAGGGAGGACTACGGTGTGACATTATATGTTGAGAAAGAACTGCAGTCTCCCCAGATCACCAACTTTAAGTGGAGAATAGTCACATTGAAGGCATCAACATGAATAGTTACATTAGAGCTATCTACATCAAAGATAATTATGTTTCTCTTGCAGTTGACAAAAGCAACAATTAACACATTCTGAATGAAGTGACCAATCTTGAGTTAGTGCCCAATTTTCCAACACTCAGCAGATGAAGCACAGATTTACTAGCTGCTAATTAAGTGGAAAGCAAAACATAAAAATCACTATTTAAAGCCAGAATGACATCTGTTTTTCTTTACTTGATTACACTGTGAGGAAACAGCCGCAAACATTTTCAATGAACCTCGTGTTATGATAATGCTCGAGACTCGATATGTGTCTTTTATATCTGTGTGAGTGTAGATATGTTAGTATCTTCTAGCCTGTGCTGTTTATTGCTGTATCTAATGCACCATTCTCCTTTAATCCTTTTTGTAGTATGCAGCTAATTTGTTTTACTTGTTTTTCTCATCTTCTTGATGGTGTTTTAAATGTACTTCATTCCTGGGATCTATCATTTGCTTTAAGAACTAAGATGTTTAAATGTGCCCTGCCTCTGTTCCACTCCATCCAGCAGTTTGGTCTGGGACCCCTCCGAAAAACACAGTGCTGCCCTCTTGCCTGCCATCTCCTGCAGTTGTTTTGGAAAGAAGTGCTGGGGAGCCGTTTATATGGGTTTTCCCAGTGATTGCAGCGATTAAGGTGTTGTGGGGCGGGTGAATCAGAGGGAACACACTATTGGTGTGATGTGACTCTCATGGGCATAAAAACTAACGAGACATAGGATTCAGCCTGAAATCAGGCCAACGCTGTCGGTGGGAATCACTGTGTTCTTCCCACCAGAACCAACACTGCCATTCTTTGGTAAGATTTCTTCAATATCCACCAAGCCATCTGTTGTGGATTTAATGTATTATGAGGCAAGTTCGATTCACGTAAAAGTTAGCTCATTTATTTTCTGGGAGATCTGCATTTTGTGTACTAAAAGCATAGCACTATTGACAGGGCAAGGAAATAAAAATAGACTTGTGCTATTTGTTATTTTTTCAGTAGCCCATAATTGTATACTACCCAGAATATACGTATAGAAACAAGTCATTTGGTCCAACAAGTTCAAGCTTCAGCTCCTTCCCATCCTTCCCTATCAAATTCAATTCGCACTATCCTCCATGTCATTCTCTCTTATGCTTATCTAACTTCCCCCAGTATTCTTCACCTCAACTTCTTTACACTTTCCCCCTCTCCCCTGTGCAAACACAGAGGGTTTTGAGGTGGGGAAGGGGCATGAAATTGCATTGACGGGATCTTGCCCAGCCTAAACTGGAAGCAATTTTACGGTGGAGCAGGCAGGTCTTGGGGCAGGATGCGCAGAAGCTTGCCCTTCTCTCAGTTAAAGCCCTTAAGAGGCTGCTTAATTACCATTTAATGGCCTTTTCCTACCCAGCCTTAATTTGTAGGCTGGCGGGTGAATGACAGAGTGGGGGTGGGAGAGGATAGAAAAATGACGAAACCTACATCTCGGACTGGAAGGGGGACAGGGGGTTGTGTGGGGACGTCCCCTTCTCACTGGGGGCGTTTTCCCTTTAAAGCCTGGAGACCTCTGAACCTCCCCTGGCTTATCTCCAGGAACCCCTTGGTGACCACTCAGGCATTCCTCCCTTGCCGGGACATCTGCCCAAGCGAAATCGTAAGTCCCACGGTCTGCCAATCAATGTTCATTACTGTGTGAAATGACAGCAGGTTTTTCAGAGTTAGCAGGATGTGTTCTGCACCGACACTGTAAAAATTCAGGCCCATGTGTCCACTCCATCAAAATATATAATTATGGAATTAAGTATGCTGCAGCACAGGAAGAGGCTATTTGGTCCATCATGTTTGCTACATGTAAAAGCTACTCAGCTGGTTTCACTCCCTGTCTTTTACCTGTACCCTGCAAATTTATTGTCCAGTTCCGTTTGAAAACCACAACTGACCATGCTAATGCAGTAGATTCCAAATCCAAACAACTCCCTGCAGAAAAAGTGTTTCCCCATGTTGCATTTTATTAGATTTTTTTCATAAAATTTTCTATAGTTTTGAAGATTTCTATTAGGTCACCCCTCACAAAAGCCTTTGCTTTTCAAGAGAGGAGAGTAGGCCAATTCCCCCATTTTTTAATAGATATAAGCAGAAGTTCATCTGAATCTCTTTCCCTCATTGTCTCTTTTGCCTCTAAGTCCTTTTTATAATATGGCGATTAAAACTATACAAAGTAGTCAAGTATGATTTAACCAACATTCTATACAAATTTATCCAATCTTTTCTGATTTTTAATTGTATTCATCTCAAAATAAATGCTGGTGCTTGGCTTGCTTTAGTTATTGCTTTATTGATCCCCCTCCCCCCCCCCCCCCCACTTCAACTCCACCACTTTCAATATGTTCCCAAATCTCTCTGCATCTCCACCCCATTTACCTTCTTATTTTCTAAGTGATATGTGCACATCTTGTTTCTCTTAATGTCTCTCACTTCTAGTAATTTGAAATTTATTAACACTGCCCTGTACTTTGTAGCAGGCCTCCTCAGTGATTACTACTCTTCCAAATTTGGAATTGTCAACTTCACAATTTATGATTCAGAACTCCAAATTGTTCATGTTAATTGTGAATAACAGTAGTTCCAGCACTTATCCCTATGATGGACTCACCTTCCCCCACTATCAACTAGCTATCTTTTACCCTTGCTCTCTCCTTTCTGTCTTTCAGTCAGTTTGCTACCCATTCTGCTTATTGTCCCCGCCTCTCCTTTCTTGGATCATATTTATTAGCCTATTGTGTGGTTTTTCAAAGGCCTTTTGGAATTCTAGGTATGTTACATCCACTGCATTATTCTTGTCTACTCTCTCAAAGAATCCAATGAGGTTGGTTAAGCAGCTCTTCCCTTTTTGAAATCCCCTTTAGGCAATTTATATTTTTTGGTTTTCTGGGGTTTTTTTTATTTTTTCTTTTAGTAGGGATTCCATTCTTTTTGTGCTAGTGATGTTAAAAAAACAGTGGTTCTCTGGACATGTTTTATCTTCCCTTCTTAGTTAAACTATGCTAGATTGTCAGTCATTTGACATTGCCTCCTTTCTAATGAATTATTAAGAGAGTGTAAATAGTGCCCTTGAAATAATTTTGTAATCATAGAACCCTACAGCGCAGAAAGAGGCCCTTCGGCCCATCGAGTCTGTACCAAACACAAACCCACCCAGGCCCTACCCCTTTATCCCTACATATTTTACCCACTGATCCCTCTAACCTATGCATCCCAGGGCACTAAGGGGCAATTTCTTAGCATGGCCAATCAACCTAATCTGCACATCTTTGGACTGTGGGAGGAAACCAGTGTACCTGGAGGAAACCCATGTAGACACAAGGAGAATGTGCAAACTCCACACAGACACTGACCCGAGCCAGGAATCGAACCCAGGTCCCTGGAGCTGTGAAGCAGCAGTGCTAACCACTGTGCTACCGTGCCGCCCAATGATTTCAGGAAAAATGGGCCTAGAATTTTACTGAGTTAGGATGACTTGGGAGCCCTTTAAATAGGACAGGGTAAGTCACTGGTTCTAGAATGGGTATAGAAGTGCCATAATTTGGCACAGAGAGCATGAGGGGTTATGGGGGTGGGTGCAAAGCCAGAGTTTGGCTTAGGGGCCATGGGTGGAAAGGCTGAGCTTGGCATGTGGAGCATGAGAGGACATGGGGAGTGTTTGAGGGATGTTAGGGCTTGAGGGCCTTTCTGCTTTTATGTTAATTGGGGCAAAGTCCCATGGCACTGAGGTGGACTTTCAAACTGCCTGCCTCCATATCCTATGGTTGCTTCCATACTTCCTGGGTTGGATGGCCCAACTCCGGCCTGCAAATGCCTCCCGACAAAGACAATCCTGCCTTCGCGCACATTTTCACCTTAGGTAGGTGGGCTGAAACAAGAATTCTCCTACCTGCCCTCAACCTGCTTCAAGGATGCAAATCCAAGTCACAGGTTAAAAAGAAAAGGAAGAACGTGAATTTATGTTGCGTCTTTTATAACCTTAGCATATTCCAAAGCTGTTTATGCTAAAGAAGACCAATTTTGAAGTACAGTCATTCATTTTGTAATGTTGGGTAAGGCAGCGGTCAATTTATATGCACATTAACCTACCCAAATGTCACTCAGGTAAATGAGAAAGAAATCCCACAACACCAGCTTAAAATCCAACAAGTTTATTTGTAGCAAAAGCCACAAGCTTTCGGAACAGGCTGTCCCTTCGTCAGGTGGCTGGGAGTTCACAGAACTCCGGCATCTCCACCTCAGGTAAATGATCGGACTACCTGCTTTATTAACGTTGGTTAGGGGATGAATATTATCTCGGGACTTCTCTGCTCATCTCGAAAAAGAGACACGTGACATTGTACATCCATTTCAGAGGCCAGAAGGGACCTTGGTGTAATATCTGATCAAAATCATGGCTTTTTCAACACAACATTTCCTCCATAAAAGAATATGTGCTTACACCAAGTAAAGTTTGGGAGATTTTGCAGATGAACAGATCCCAGCTCCAGCATTTACCCTCCTCTCAGATCTCTTGCTCCGTTGATAATGCAACTCAGCAGTTTCAGATCAATATCTCCATCCAGGGTCTACAAAGCTTTGTACTTCATTAAGTCATTGTCCACCTCTCAATATGTCATTACTTGGTTTACCTGAATGCTGAGGGAATTTGCCATTTGCATGGCAATATCCTCCTTTCTTGAGGTCTGGGATAATGGGAATATCTGTGTCATTATCTGACTCCTCAGGACTGAGCTGGCTTTCCTTGATCTCTTCCGTCACTTTGCGCCCCAACTTGGATGAGTGAGAGATGTCGTCTGCCCATCCTCCCTGCCTGAGTGCAGGCTTGCCTGAGGGATCCTCTGTTCCAATGGTGCTTGTGTCCAAGAATGCAACTGATTCCAGACAGTAGTCCATGGTGAGTCTGATGATGGGATGGAACTTGTTGATATCATCATATAGTTGTTTCAGTGATTGTTCACTAAGAAGCCAAAGGAAAAAAATTGTCTTGGATGTATCCAGTGTATCACATCGTTTGAAGGTCCTGTGCGGTGAAGAGGTCTTGTTTGAACCTGTGCATGAAGATGTTGGCATATTGAAATGCGAATTTGGTCCCCATGGATGTTCCGGATGAAGAACTAGTCATTGAAGGTGAAGACATCATGGTCCAAGATGAAATAGATGAGTTATAGAATTGCATCTGAGATTGAGCTTTGTGGCTCAGCTGGGTCTTGAGGTATCCAGGGATTGGGAGGCTTATTGTTCAGTCTTCACAATCCACTGATTTATTTCCAGAATATGTTTGGTTTCTTGATGTCTGCCTGACAGGACACTGGGCCTGCCCCCAGGTGTCCATCTCCATGGTGTTACTTATATGTAATATTGCCAGATAAGGTAACTGCAGGAACTCTAGGTGACAGAGAGTCTGGCCCGATCTGGGTTTCTGACAATAGGCTGGTGCATTTCAGTGGGGTGTGATAATCTCCTGCTGGGTCTCAGTGGAGTGCAATGATCTTTGATGGGTGATTGATGGGCCAGACCCAGACATGTTTCTGTGTATTTGCATATTTGACCTTACTCAAGTCTGGCCTGCCCGAAGTTTGACTGTTTGATTTTGATATGCCCAATTCTCTAATTTAGGATATCCAATTTAATCGGCCTTAAGACTAGACCCTGATTATATTATTACAGAGTGAACCCATAAACGATGATCTTAAGCTTGAGATCACAACTCACCATCATCTCTTGTCATCCAGTCTGATGCTTTGGCAATGTCTCTACAGACTACGGATGTCCTACAGAAACTCAGCACACATGGAGCAGTTGAACCAGGAGCACTCCTTGTCACAATGGATGTCTCAGCAGTCTACACCAGCATCCCCCACGACGATGGCATTGCTGCAGCTGCCTCAGTACTCAATGCCGATAACTGCCAATCTCCAGATGCAATTCTATAACTCATCTATTTCATCTTGGACCATGATGTCTTCACCTTCAATGACTAGTTCTTCATCTGGAACATCCATGGGGACCAAATTCGCATTTCAATATGCCAACATCTTCATGCACAGGCTCAAACAAGACCTCTTCACCGCACAGGACCTTCAAACGATGTGATACACTAGATACATCCATGACATTTTTTCCCTTTGGCTTCTTAGTGAACAATCACTGAAACAACTATATGATGATATCAACAAGTTCCATCCCATCATCAGACTCACCATGGACTACTGTCTGGAATCAGTTGCATTCTTGGACACAAGCATCTCTATCAAGGACAGTCACCTCAGTATTTCGCTCTACCGCAGGCTCACGGATAATCTCACAATGCTCCACTTCTCCAGCTTCCATCCTAAACACATTAAATAAGCCATCCCCTATGGACAAGTCCTCACTACACATAGGATCTTCTCAGATGAGAAGGATCGCAACAGACACCTCCAGATGCTGAAAGATGCCCTGTTAAGAACAGGACATGGCGCTTGACTCATTGATCGACAGTTCTGACGCGCTACAGCAAAAAACTGCGCCGACCTCCTGAGAAGACAAACATGAGACACGGCGGATAGAGTACCCTTCATCATCCAGCACTTCCCTGGAGCAGGAAAGCTACAACATCCTCTCTGGAGCCTTCTGCATGTCATCGATGAAGACAAACCTCACCAAGGCCATCCCCACACCCCCCACTTCTTGCCTTCAAACAACCGCACAACCTTGAACAGACCATTGACGGCAGCAAACTACCCAGCCTTCAGAACAGTGACCACGACACCACACCACACAACCCTGCCACAGCAACCCTTGCAAGATGTGCCGGATCATCAACATGGATGCCATCATCTCACGTGAGAACACTATCCACCAAGTACAGGGTACATCCTCTTGCAACTCGGCCAATGTTGTCTATCTGATATGGTGCAGGAAAGGATGTCCCGAGGCATGGTACATTGGGGAGATCATGCGGACGCTACGACAACGGATGAATGAACACCGCTCAACAATCACCAGGCAGGAGTGTTCTCTTCCTGTTGGGGAACACTTCACAGTCATGGGCCTTCAGCCTCTGATCTTTGGGTGAGCGTTCTCCAAGGTGGCCATCACAACACATGACAATGCAGAATCGCTGAGCAAAAACTGATAGCCAGGTTCCGCACACATGAGGACGGCCTCAACCAGGATCTTGGATTCGTGTCACACTATCTGTAACCCCCATGACTTGCCTGGGCTTGCAAAATCTCACTAACTGTCCTGGCTGGAAACAATACATATCTCTTCAATCTCAACTCTCCACTCACATTGCCTGTACCTTTAAGACTTGATTACCTGTAAAGACTCGTATTCCAACCATTATTTTGTAAATTGACTTTGCATCTTATATGTCTTGTTTGTGAACAGAACCACTCACCTGATGAAGGAACAGCGCTCTGAAAGCTTGTGGCTTGTGTTGCCAAATAAACCTGTAGGACTTGAACCTAGTGTTGTGAGACTTCTTACTGTGCTTGCCCCAGTCCAATGCCAGCATCTCCACGTAATGTCTCTCGAACCTGGCCTTCCTCTACATTGCCACTGCCTTTACTCCTAGATGAGTAAGGTTCTAGCAAGGCCAGAACTTACCTCTCATAAGAAGCCAGGACTTCCAGGTCGGTTAGACCTCTGCCTGTACAGGCTCTCCAGCAGGCACTGAAGGCTGTTTTGTCCTGAAAAGGTTTGAAAATGAATGTTAACTTTCCTTTCTGTTTTCATGTCATCTGTTTCTTTTTCTGTCCCCGACATGCATTGCTTTAATTCACTCCAGCTTACACTTAATGCATAGATTTTGTGCTGTTACTTCCACAACCCTTCATTCAATTGGCTAGATGAAGAGATGCATGGGAGATGATTGTTCTATTCACTCAGGTCCCCAGTGCCTGTTTCCCTTGCTGCATCATTACCAGCTTGCAATTACAGGAGTTTGGCACACATTTTTTAACAAACTTAAATATGCAAGTGAAAGCCTAAAAACAGAAACTTTTTAATACCCAGGCAGAGCAAATGATGACCATTATTAGAGTCACCACCATGCAGACTTCTAATCATATTTTTAAAAAAATCCAAACGTTTGTCAATGTCTTACATTCACAATATTTATATGCACACATGGAAGCTGAACTCACCCTTTATTACATCAGTGGGTGGGGATGAGGTGGAGAGAGACATAAAATGTTCCTGACGATTCAGTTGTGGTTTGCCACAATAAGCAAGAGACTAGTCTGAGTTAAATAAACTCATTCAAATTCAAATCTGACAACTCTTTCCAGTGTTAGAGCTGTTCAGGGATAGTTCAGAAGTTAATTTTAACATGAAATAATGCTTCAGAAACTGCATTTTTGCCACAAGGAAGAACTGAAATGCATAACTGGATTTTCTTTTAATCATCTTTTCATTGGACGAATGCACGGAGCAGTTGGTCGTGGATTTTTATCTTGGGGACTTTGTAGAGTATTAACTTTTAAAGCTGCTGTTAATGTGAGCCCTGAAAGTAGTTGCTATAACAACCTGATACCCTACTACGTGAATGCAATCACAAACTCAAAACCTGAAATCTGAACAGAATGTGACAGCAGCCGAGTAAAAGCAACAACAAAGACCAAATTCAACTGAAGATCCATACTTAAGAAGTTTAATTCTGCAGATGAAAATTTATGTATCATCTATACTAGACTTGCACTTTACTCCTAACCTCTCAGAATTTCAAAGGAAAAGGCAAAATTTTGTGAAGGTAGGGAGAATTTAACTCTCCAATATATCACCTTGTCTTCACTGTAATGGTGTCAAAATCCTGAAGCGCCCTGCAAGTGTATTTATGCCAGATGGACGGCAGTAGTTTAAGAAGACTGCTCATCACCACTTTCTCAAGGCAATTAGGATGACCTTGCTTTGCCAGTCTTGTTCACTTTCCATGAGAAAGTTTATTAAAAAGATTGACTATTCCTCCATTGCTGGCAAACAAGGGAAGTTTCTACCCCACTCATCCCCTCTTTGACCAACTATTGAGCCCACGCCAAATCATCTATCCTGCAACTTAGCAAAATGCTGATGAACTTTTCAATCTTCATCAGCTAACAATTGGCCAGCTGCCTATTTACACCCATTTTGGACAGGCAGTTGATTGGTGGGGTATAAATGAGGCTGGACCTTCCCTGGAGACACAGGCAAATGACACATGTTTCTTTCTAGCATCCCACCTAGGAATTAAAATTCCTGCTTGCATTTTTGAAATGAGCTGGAGAATATCCTTGGGGGATGAGGAAGAAACTTCTTGATGAAACTTCTTAGTAAAGAGAGTTTTACTAAGAAAATTCCATGGATAGCAGGCACGTAGCTCTCCCACTGTCTTTAAAGCAACAGATGTAACTCCTAACTTCTGGAAGCTTTGTAGTCGTAGACCATTTTCGTTTTGGAATTGGCCTCCAGTTTGGCCTGCTAAAAATTACATTGGCTTCTATCAAGCTTACAACAAGAGAAACACAAAATTTCGCCCAGTTGGTTTATACCAATGATTATGGTGCATGTAAGCTTCCTCCCACCCCTTTTTTATTTAACCCCACTAGCATATCCTTCTATTACTTTCTCCCTCATGTGGTCTCACTTCCCCTTTAATACATTTATGCTGTTAGCCTCAGATACTGCTTGTGGTAATCACTTGCATATTCTTACTACTCTTTGCATAAAGACATTTCTCATGAATTCCTTGTTGAATTTATTAGGGACGATCATATAATTAAAGTCCATGGTTTTGCCCCCATCCTCCAGTTCCCACAAGTGGAAACATCTTCACTGTGTCTTTTGTATCAAACCCTTTCTGACTCTTATAAAAACTTCTGTCAGGTGTCTCTTTTATGAGAAAAGAACCACAGCTTGTTCAGCTGTCCTGATGGGTATCCTTTCAGTTCTGTCATCATCCATGTAAATTATCCTTGCACTTTCTCCATGCACCCATACCCTTTTTATAATATTGGAGACGAGGACTGTGCCACACTCTCCTAGTGTACTGTAAGCAAGACTGGAGTTTCTCGCCAAGGAACATGCCTTGCCCACCGGCTGAACTGGTTTTCCAGAAGTCAGGCTTCTGCCCCAATGTGAGAGGATGTCCTCCTTCCAAGAGCTGCCAGCCATTCAGCAGCTTTGCAGCCTCAGGAGTACCGTCAGGAGCAATGGCCACTAATGGGGCTGCAAACAGCCCCCAGTCATGAATAACGATGGAGTCCAGAACTAGTCAGGCAGAACCCTGCGAGTTGGCAGGGGTGGGGAGTAAACAAGAGTGATCATTTCATTGAACAAGCATCCAGTGAACAAAAGGTACCCCAGGGATCTTGGCTCCCAAACCCACAGCTAATTTACCTGGTGGCCATGTGGGATGGGTACCTCCGGTTGCTTGTAAAATACTGGCGCATGTAGGGAAGAGGGCCTTAAATAGCCATTTTTTAGCCACTTAAGGGCCTCAGTTGGGCTACTTGACACCCACTTTGCCATAGATAAAGTAACAGTGACAGTGGGTAGGCAATGGCATAGAGAACCTTACTATTTCGCTTGATTATTTACCCATCCAGCCTGCCAACCATATACCGGGAAGCCATAAAATTCCAGCCCAAGTTTAAATTTTTAAAAATGTCTTTGTATGTTTGTCATGGGAATTGAGCATCCCTGCCAAGAACTCTCTAACCCTCACCCCCATCTCTTATTACCGTTGAAAAGATAATGGTCAGCTGCATTCTTCAATTACTGCAGTAAGTGTGGTGAAATTACGCATGCAGTGTTGTATGGTAGGGAGTTCCAAGACTTTGACCTAGTGACAATGAAGTAGCACCAATATATCTCTAAGTCAGAACGGTGTGTGATTTGAAGGGAAGCTTGGTTCCACGCCCAAGTGTTCTTGTTTTTCTGGACAATCAAGGTAGCACATTTGAAAGATGTCAAAGAGTGTTGACATGTTGCTGCATTTCCTGTGGTACAGAGAGGGTATGTTTCAGGGTGATGGATGAGTTATCAGTCAAGTACTGTAATGTGTTAAGCTTCTTGGAGTGTTGATGGAGCTGCATTCATCCAGGCAAATGGATTGTACTCCATTACAGACCAGACATATGCCTTGAAGATACTGGAAAGGCTTTGGGATATCAGGATTGTGTTACTCATTGCAGAATACCCAGTCACTCAGATGACCTTATAGCCACAATATTTATATGGTTAGTCTATTGAAGTTACTATTCAATTGTAGCCCAACGTTATTGCTGATGTGGTATTCAGTGATGATAATGCTGTTGAATGATCTGGGGAGATGCATCTTGCCCAGGCCGTATCCCCGTAACCCCACATATTTGCCATTAACCGACACATCTTGGAACACAAAGGGGCAATTTAACATGGCCAATCCACTGAACCTGCACATCTTTGGACTGTGGGAGGAAATCAGAGCACCCAGAGGAAACCCATGCAGACACTGGGAGAATAAGCAAATTCTATACAGACAGTCACCCAAGGCTGGAATCGAACCATGGTACCTGTCCCAGTGAGGCTGCATTACTAATCACTGTGCTACCGTGCTGCCCCAACCCTTATCCACCCTACCTGAATGTTGTCTTGGTCTTTGTGCACATGGACATGGACTCCTTCATTATTGGGGGATTTGCAAATGGAGCTGAGATCTATGCGGTCATCAGCAAACATCCTCCTTCTGAACTATGATGGTGGGGAGGATATTGATGATGAAGCTGTTGAAGATGTTTACACTCAGGAACTCATGAAGTGATATCTAGGGCCTGAAATATTTGTAGCCAACAACTGCAACCATCTTCTTTTATGCGAGGTATGACTTCAGCTAATGGAGAGTTTCTTGCCTTTTCCCCATTGATTTCAATTTTCCTATGATTCCTTGATTCCTCACTGGGTCAAATGTTATCTTGCTGTCAAGGGTCACTCTCATTTTCACCTCTAGAATTTAGCTCTGCTGAGTGGCCCTGTTGGAACCCAGGCATGTTAGGGAGTATGATACCATTGTCAACAACCCGTGCCATTACTGTCAGTTACATATCTGCTTATTGATGTCACCTTGTATTTTATTGCAGTTTTCCTCAACACTCATTAAACTCCAAAACTGGTATCTCTATAAATTTTATAGTTATACTTTTGCTGAGAACAGATTGTTTATATAAGTCCTGAAAAATATGGATTCACGCACTGATCCTTGTGGAACACTGTTTGCCACCTTTTGCAAATCGGACTGGCTAACATTAACCCCTATTCTCTTCCTAGCCTAACTTTTGTATATTCTGCTACTTGCCTCCTGACTCTGTACACTTAGTCCTTTGCTGATCTTATTTGTAGATCTTTTGAAAAACCAAATATATTACGATATCCTTGATAAATATTTTGCAATATGCAACCATATAAATACTGCCGGTGTTCCTTGTGTCATATGTATCACTTCAAATAGAAAATTGACATTAGGGATGGGTAAATGGTCCTTAGCATGTTTATTTGTTTTAAAGTTAACTTATTAATCACAAGTAAGGCTTACATTAACACTGCAGTGAAGTTTCTGTGAAATTCCCCTAGTTGCCACACTCAGGCACCTGTTTGGGTCAATGCACCTAACTAGACATCTTTCAGATTATGGGAGGAAACTGGAACACCCAGAGGAAACCCAAGCGGACACGGGAGAACGTGCAAACTCCACACAGTGAACACCACCTCCCCGCCCCGGAATCGAACCGGAGTCCTTAGCGCTGTGAGGCAGCAGTGCTAACCACTGTGCCACGTGCCCCCTATCTTATTTGATTCAAGACTGGATCTCTCTCTGTCTTTTCTGTCCCCAGTTTGTTCCCACAGCTGCAAGGATTATAAGTATGTGCAAAGTGTAATGATTGTGGGGTCTACCTCTTTAAGACAGCACAGCAGAGGTTCACTTGGCTTGGAGGACAAATGGGAACCGAGAGTGGGTGATCACACCAGAGGGTCGAGTCCTCTCTCGGGCAGAATACATCTGGAAGCCATTTAGTAATCATGTAAGGCCTGGAGCAACCAGGGAGCTGGAACTGCCTCCAAGGCAGCCTCAGGCCCTGTATATTTTACCTTTATCAAGGTAAGAAGTCTTACAATACTAGGTTAAAGTCCAACAGGTTTATTTGGAATTATGAGCTTTCGGAGCGCTGCTCCTTTGATTAGGTGAGTGGAGAGGTAGGATCAGAAACACAGCATATACAGACAAGGACACAATTGCAAGTTAATGCAAAACCTTACTAACTGTCCTGGCTTGAGACAATTTACACCTCTTTAACTTGTGATTATCCCTCTCTCCACTCACACTGTCTGTATCTGTAAAGACTTGATTACTTGGAAAACTTGCATTACGGCCATTATCTTGCATTTGAGTCTTTTGTCTATATTCGCCGTGTTTGTGAAATCTACCTCTCCACTCACCTGATGAAGGAACAGAGCTCTGAATGCTTGTGATTCCAAATAAACCTGCTGGACTTTAGCCTGGTGTCGTGAGATTAGTTACTGTGCCCACTCCAGTCTATCTCCGACATCTCCACATCATATCTTTATCAAGAAATGCCTTTTTTTTCCTAATTAAGCCTGAAATTTCAAGAACACTATATAACACAAAGCATGAGCTTTCTTTTAAAGGAACTTGGCTTTGAAGTGATGGCACTAATTTGAGGCAAACTGGAAATAGTGGTAAGCAAATAATTTGGGAATTGCCCTTCCGGTATCCCTGTCAGTCAGATAACAATGTCATAGCTATTGGGCTACTGAAACTTTCAATTGCATTTTGCTTTGAAGCCACAATATTCCCAAAAAATGAATCCCTTGCAATGCAACAAAGCAGCATAAAGAGAAAGCTTATAGCATAAAATTAAGTGTGGGGACAATAGATGCATTGTTGTTTGGATTCGAGCTCTAATTCCATGTATTTGATGTGTTTTCCTTCGGCAAAGGACTAAAATGAACTGCTCAGAGTTACCCATCAACCTTTCTCATTTCAGTGTCCGTGTTCCATCATTTCAAATTAGTTGTAGTTTAACTTGGCAGCCCCTGGTAATATACAGACAATAAGTTACTCTGTTTTTTATAATTTATTCTTTCATGGGATGTGCGTGTTGCTGTCAAGGCCCATCCTTGTTGCCCAATCCCAGCTACCCTTGAATTAATTACGGAGCCATAATAATGGTTGTTGATCTGGGGTCACATGTAGGCCAGACAAGGTAAGGATGGTAAATTTTCTTCTGTAAAGAACATTAATGAACTGCATGGGTTTTTATAACAATCAGCAATGATTTTGTGCCTACTGAGAATAGCTTTTCAATTCTAGATTATTAACTGAATTTAAATTCCACTAACTACCATGGTGGGATTCGAACTTGGGGCCCCCAGAGCATCAGCCTGAGCTTCTGGATCACTAGTCCAGTGACAATATCACTACCCCCCTGTCTCCTGCATATAACTCAAAATTCTACAGGAAGCAAAAAGAATCAACAAACCAAACTTGCTCCATATGAGGTAGCTCTGTTCTCATTCATTTCTTTAAATCCATGCCCCCGTTTGTCAACACATTGCTTTAGATTTTATGTTGTAGCCACAACAGAATTTTCTCCGATTCCCTTTTGATAGAATTTACTGTTTATGCGTTTTCTGCACTAGGTGGCAGCTTATCCCACAGGTTTTCAGCTGGACGAAAATTCCTTTCCTTACTGGTGTCCTAATTTTGAATTATATCATGTTAACCGGTTTCTCCTTTGCTTATTTCCTTTCTTATTTTAAAATGGTATCTACTTTCCCTCTCAGTTTAACTAAGGAGCCAAATGTCACAGCTCCCCATTAAGTCAGAATTTTTCTCATTACCTCTGCATTATCTCTTGTATGCTATTCCCTTTGGGGTACTGAGATTCAAAATGAATGAACGCTTTGAGTGTTACCTTGCTCAGAACCAAATACGTTTTGAAAAAAGGTTTGTCCTGTTTTTAGTTTACTCGGATTTTGTCAATAACTGCATATATTAGTCTGTTTTCCCAATAAAATGTAACTGCTTTCATTTAAATGAAATTGAATCTATTGAATCTGGTATCGAATTTATTCATATGGAAAAACGCACTGGTGGAATAATCTTTTGTTAATTAACTGTCAATTATCATTCTTTAAATCTGCAGCTGATTAAATCACTGTAATCATTTCTAGTTAATCTACAGTTCCCTGTAACAACTGCCACAAACAAAAACAATATAATGTAATATATGCTGCTATGCAATTTCCAATAATTAACACCAATTTAGTTTTTAAAGTCATAGTAACACTGTTCATTTTCACGTACTAAAGTCATAACGAATCATGACAATGGAACACACTGTTGGTGAAGCAAACACTGACTGAAAGTCAAGTAAATTCCTTACACTGTAGCTTCCACACAGTGGCAGTCAGCATCAGATTGCCACTTTATGCCTGCCTACCTATGTGGATTTCCTTCCATGCCTGTCTCCTGTCCAACCATCCAACTTGGGCCAGGTGATATTTAGGCAGTACAACACACCCCATTTATTTGCCACAAACCAAATAGGTTAAAGGTCCCATTGAAATCGCCAGGGATGACTCTAAGGTATGTGGCTAGGATTTGGTGGTGGGGAGGGCCATCCTGACTTAGTGGGGAGCTGTGACATTTGGCTCCTTAGTTAAAACTGAGGGAAAGTGGGTACTGTTTTAAAATAAGAAAGAAAATAAGCAAAGGAAAAGCCGATTAATGTGGTATAATTCAAAATTAGGAGACCAGTGAGTAAGGACAGGAATTTGTTCGTCCAGGCGATCAGAGGTTGGAATTGCAGGTTGGGAAGAAAAGTGGACCTTGTGGGTTCTCACATCTCATGGGGTGGGGTTGTGGGGGAGAGTCTGACCTTGATGGGAGGAGTGCTGTTTCTTCGGGGCAGTGGAGTTGGGGGGCGGGGGGGCAGTGTTTGGACTGCATGCTGGGGGATTGGGGAGAGGAGAGTGGTAGTGGGGTTTGAACCTCAGGGTGATGGAGGTCAGGTGTGGGGATGAGGGATAGACCTTGAGATGAGGAGGAAGCTCCAGTTTGATTGGGGAATCCCATTGGGGGGGGGGGGTCATTTGTAGGATATTGGAGGGAATTGCGTTGGCTGTGGGAGGTGGTCAATCTGGGTATTTATAGTAATGACAGAAGTTAGAAGAGATTTTAATTCTTCCAATCTTTTTTTCTGAATAACTATTTGTGTAACACAGCAAGAAACACTCAAAGTTTGCAATTTAAATCATATTTTTGGATGGTTCCCAGTGGAAAGCGATTGCCCAGAGGTGGTTTATGTTTCTGGGCTATTATCATGCAAACTCTTACCTTGAAAGTTCTGGTAAGGTTTCCCCAGCACAACTTTGGGGTACATCCCAAATCCGATGCTGGGCAGCTCAGAAGTTACGGTCCCTACTTTTTTTAGAAACTGTCTAATCATCATGCACTTAAGAACTGATATTAAACAATCTGAAGACTTTTAGTGGATTGGAAACAGTACTGAATGGCACTGATTTTTATATTCAGCAGTAGTTTTGATCCTAATATTAGAAGAGCTCAATTTGAAGTGACCATGTTTTTTGTTCTGTAACTCATTCTTCCTTCATCAGCTACTAAGCTCACCAAAAACCTGCCTGAGCTCCATTGCAAGGGTCAATGCACAATGCTCACCATGCACAATTCAAACAGTTTTTCAGTTGGTTTCACAAATAGTGATGCATCTGGCGCTAATAGTGAAATTTAAAGTTCATTCAGTAAAATTTAATGTTCCTACATGGAATTCAAATTTAGTGATATAAGATTAAATGCCAGGTCTAGGCCAGAGGAAAATGGAAACATTTTTGCACATAATTAATCGCTGCACATGTAGGCACAGCCTTGACCTGAAGCATGTGAAATCAGGGGAAGGCATTAGGCATAAATCCTGACATCCTGGTGCACTCATCTGATATTTTGGTCAGTGGGTGTGTGCGAGAGTTATTGTTCCTTGCCGACAAAGCATACCATTCATAGAGAAGGAAACGAGAGAGTGTTACAGTCATAGCTAGGGCGTAGAGAAAGAGCAACTTAACGCAAGATAAGTCCATTCAAAAGTCTGACAGCAGCAGGGAAGAAGCTATTCTTGAGTCGGTTGGTACGTGACCTCAGACTTTTGTACCTTTTTCCCGACGGGACAAGGTGGAAGGGAGAATGTCCGGGGTGTGTGGTGTCCTTAATTATGCTGGCTGCTTTGCCGAGGCAGCGGGAAGTGTAGACAGAGTCAATGGATGGGAGGCTGATTTGCGTGATGGATTGGGCTACGTTCATGATCTTTTGTCGTTCCTTGCGGTCTTGGGCAGGGCAGGAGCCATACCAAGCTGTGATACAAGATCCAATTGAATTCAATTTTAAGTGGCTCATCTGCTATTGCAGTTGTCAAGTGGATTAATTGGTCAGGCGGCCTTTATATTTAACTGCAACCTCGATCCAGGATGAAATGTCTGGGCTGAAATAAAATTCAAAAGGTGCTGGGGTACTGTGTTTGTTCTTGAATGTCTGGATGCTCTTTTCAGTGTTTCTCCATTTTAATTCATGTTTTACAACTCCATGAGACAGCTCTGCAGTGACTGTATCCCTGAGGGAGCATATCAGAAGCACCAGCTAGCACCCTCCACTTTCTCCGCACCTGCCTTCTTTCCAAGGAGGGCCCTCAGCAGTGCTGAGCCTTTCCCAGTCCACGTTTCACTTTGGCAGCCCTTTAATTGGTCAGCCAGCGTGAAATAGCATTCAGCGGCCCCTTGCTGTATGGAAGTGTGTTTTGTGCCTGCTGTCAGGCTCATCGAGTACTTGTGCCCGATGGGCACAAAATGCAGGCCATGAGAATTTGGAATGTGATTGGAGTCAGAAACCAATTCAGCATTGAAAGTGGTTGAAAGAACGGTAATGAAGGAATATGGGAACAGGATGTATGGCAACGTTTTGGGATTAGATCTCACATGCAGAACAAATAAAAACATGAATATCTTGTAATCTATGTAATCCTCTTGAAGTATTACATAAATTGCTAATTCACTCAGTCAGAAGAATATTCATTGCACATTGCAAAATATTGCAAATATTAAGCAGTTCTAGAAGGAAAGAGTTTGCAATCTTAGAAGAATAAGAACATAAGAAATAGGAGCAGGAGTAGGCCATCTAGCCCTTCGAGCCTGCCCCGCCATTCAATAAGATCATGGCTGATCTGTCGTGGCTCAGTTCCACATTCCCGCCCTCTCCCCATAACCTTTAATCCCCTCTCTCATCAAAAACCCATCAACCCGCGTCTTAAAAATATTTAGCGAGGTAGCCTCCACCACTTCAACAGGCAGAAAATTCCAGAGATTCACCACCCTTTGAGTGAAGAAGTTCCTCCTCAACTCCGTTCTAAATCACCCTCCCTTTATCTTGAGGCTGTGCCCCCTAGTCCTACTATCCTTTCTGAGCAGGAAGAGTCTCTCCACCTCTATCCTATCCATCCCATTCATCATCTTATACGTCTCAATGAGATCTCCTCTCATTCTTCTAAACTCTAACGAGTACAAGCCTAATTTATTCAGCCTCTCCTCATAGCTCAACCCCCTCAACTCCGGTATCAGCCTAGTAAACCTCTGCACTCCCTCCAAGGCCAAAATATCCTTGCGTAAGTACGGCGCCCAAAACTGCACACAGTACTCCAGCTGCGGCCTCACCAATGCCCTATACAGCCGCAGCAAGACCTCCCTACTTTTATATTCAATCCCCCTTGCTATGAAGGCCAGCATCCCATTCGCCTTCCTGACCACCTGCTGCACCTGCAAGCTGGGTTTTTGCGACTCATGCACAAGGACCCCGAGGTCCCTCTGCACCGTCGCCTGCTGCAGTTTTTCTCCACGTAAGTAATAATCCATCCTACCATTATTCCTACCAAAGTGGACCACCTCGCACTTGCCAACATTAAATTCCATCTGCCATTTCCTGGCCCATTCGCCCAGCCTATCTAGATCCTTCTGTAGACTCTCCACACCCTCCGCACAATTTGCCGTTCCACCAATCTTGGTGTCATCAGCAAATTTCGACACCCTACACTCGGTTCCCTCCTCCAGATCATCTATATAAATGGTAAATAGCTGAGGCCCCAGCACCGACCCCTGGGGCACTCCACTAGTCACCAACCGCCAATCCGAATAGCACCCATTGACCCCCACTCTCTGCCTCCTATTTGACAACCAATCCTCTATCCATGCTAACACCCTACCCCCAACTCCATGTCCCCTGACCTTCTGCAATAACCTCTTGTGAGGTACCTTGTCAAACACCTTCTGAAAATCAAGAAAGACCACATCCACCGGCTCTCCTCTATCCACCGCCCTAGACACATCCTCATAGAACTCCAGTAAATTTGTCAGACACGACTTCCCTTTAACGAAACCATGCTGCGTCTGCTCTATCAAGCAATTCCTCTCAAGATGCCTCGCTATTTCCTCCTTGGTGACGGATTCTCTCCCCACAGGTGCTGTCAAACCTGCTGAGTTTTTCCAACAATTTCTGTTTTTATTACAATATTCTCTGGTTAATTCAGACTTTTTTTGCACTGAGATGCTTGAATTAGAGGGCACAACCTCAAGATAAGGGGGGAGCAGTTTAGAATGGAGTTGAGGAGGAACTTCTTCACTCAAAGGGTGGTGAATCTCTGGAATTCTCTGCCTGTTGAAGTGGCGGAGGCTACCTCGCTAAATATATTTAAGACACGGGTAGATAGGTTTTTGGTAGACAAGGGAATTAAGGGTTATGGGGAGAAAGTGGGAAAATGGAACTGAGCCACTTCAGATCAGCCATGATCTTATTGAATGGCAGGGCAGGCTCGAAGGGCTAGATGGCCTACTCCTGCTCCTATTTCTTATGTTCTTATTATCCAGCAATTAAATAAAGCAATTTAAATAAAACAACCCATTAAGTAAGGGTTTTGTTCTTGGGGGGGAAAAAAAGCCAATTCACTAATAATTCAAATTTAAATGAGTAGTCTGTATGGTCCTGCTGTGTGCTGCTTGGGATTAGAGTACATAACGTAACATAATAAGGATAAATTAGATTCAAGTATATGTTCACAGATCACCAATATCTACTCTTTTACAATTTTGTTTCATGAATGTAGGAATATTGGTACAATAATTGAAGGAAATGTTGTCAATAAGAATGTCAGTTGAGTTTATTCTTATTCAGAACAAATCTTTCTTTGTTGTCTATTCCATTTTGTTTCCCAGAACTTACTTAGATTGAACTCATATGTTTCCTTTAAGCAAAGATCAAAAAGCAGTAATCATTTTCTGTCATATGCATTTGCCTTCCTCGGATAATGGCATTTTGCCTGATCTGTTCGTCAGCTATGTCTGTTTTTCTTCATCTGTACAATTCCTGTTGCTGCCATTCAGAAATCACTTTGACAATACCTTCTTTTATTGATGGTTTACTAGTTCATGACTTTGGAATAATTGGCCATAATTTTTAACTTTGAATCTGCACATGATGATACACTAATGTTGCTTATTTCACCAGTAAGCAGTACTTGATACTTTCCTGTAGTGTAAAGGAAAAGTTACCGGAGAATGCTCTTGTGCTTTTGCTGTACAAATTCAGGTAGCTATCTCTTGTGAAGCATGCTTATAAAGACCCCAATTGTCTGTCCTTTTAGCCAAGGATAGTTCATTATGCACAAATAAATTAGCAACAAGTATTAACTGAGACTTGTCCTAAGAAATGGTTTGGTAAATCATATACAATATGGGACTTAGACTTCATATTGCACAGTATTGGTGGGGTTACCGATATGGTTGCTGCTGCCCTAAGCTTCAGACAACACAAGAACTCACAAAGCCAATTCTCAGTTTAAAGACGCAAACTTTATTCGACCAGTGGCCATTAAGAGACCATCAAGGAGTCAGAGCAGCTCTGAGATAGAGCAGCCTCTCCGATGAAATCTAACATATATAATTCAAAACAGATCAATTACAGGTTGTTTCATCAATTACTCCCACCTTTCATTAACTTTAAATCAATCATCTTCAATACATATGAATCAACAATAATATCTGTCATATGCCTTAGCCAGTCGCATCTTACCCTCTGGCATAATGATATTTTATTAGTCCTTATAATCAGAAGCTAACTCCTGTCTTGGGTTACCATACTTTCCATGTTGTTGAATAACCTCAGATGCTATCCCAAGTTCAAATTAATGTTCCCATGAGTTCCATTAAAGGTCATTGCCAGATTAACCATCAAACCAGATATGACTCCATGTCTGGGCATGCACCCATCTTATATGGACAGTGAATAAACTCTATTCATGAAATATGATTGTGTTTAAATGTTCTCTACATCCAAAACTTTACTGAAAAATCTTGCATGTTCTCAAGACCTAAGCATTCTCTTGGAATATGGCTTTGCCCTAATGCTTTTTGCCATGATGCTTCGCAGTAAATTGCTGTTAGCCAAAATGAACAATATACTTTAAAAAATACAGTAATACATTCAAAATATCAGAAATGTGTTTTAAAATCATAAACACTTGTCTAACACTCCTACTGCACCTCATGTATAAACTGCTGTCTTGTTGGCTCACAGCTTGTTTTAAAAGTCATTTAATTTAATGCTGGTAGATCTATCAATGCCATAGTGTCGAATGGGTTAAAAAGCTTACTAACCTATTAGAGTTCTCCCTCTTATACACAGTTAATGTTCCTCAAATAGTAATTCCACAGAATAAATTTCTGTGATCTTAAATGCACAGAATTTGCAAGATGGTTCATGATTTGAATACTTAATCTGCCAATATTAGTGTTTTTGAAGTGTTGGCTCACATTGTCAAATAGGTTGTATGATATGGAGAATATTTAAGAACTTCCTGAGCTTGTAGTAAACTTCATTAATACAAAGTGAATGATAATGCTAAAATATTAATCATTGTACAGTAAAGTAAGTTTCTGCATACTGTATATTTAAATAACAAATGGACTTGACTAAAGGATGTGAGTAGGGAAGTTGCGAACGTTATTGTGCGTTTTGTCAATTTTTTCACTGTTTAAATTGGGTGTGATTTTATTGTTTTTGCATTGAACTATTCCTACAGTGGGATTTTAGTTATTTTATTCATTTTCTAAGCATTTTCTTAGAGAACGAAATTAAAAATATAGGTGGCCTTTCTAAAATTAATGTACTTTACCCAAAAATAAAACAGTTGTATATTTTGATTGGGGCAATTTGAGCCGTACCATCATGGTGGGTGGAATTTTAATTGTTCCCACTGGCAACACGAGCGGTCATCACTTCTGCGTGTTTGCCTTTTGCTGGTTCTCACTCAGTTAAAATCTAAAGTGCCGCCTGCATGCATGGAGACGTAGAATCATGTTGCAGTGGAAGCTTTTCAGTGGTGAAATCTGTCATCAGCTGACAATGCAGTCGTAGTGGAAGAGCTATAAAAAAGTTTCCGGGATAAAAGAGAGCTTTCATCAAGGCCACAATTTACCTCCCAATGGTAAAAAGTGGCATGGGTGTTTTCAATTTTAAATTTCACATTTTATTGGCTTCACTTCATTCATGTGTGCACCATTGTTATTTGTTGAGACTAGCTTACTCAGAGTTCAGTGTACTGACATACCTCATGACTGGCATGCATTTTAAAAAATTCATTTGTAGGAAATGGATTTCGCTGGCTGGCCAGTATTTATTGCCCATTTTTAGTCACCCAAGGACAGATGAGAGTCAACCACATTGCTGTGGCTCTGGAGTCACATGTAGGTCAGAAGGTTTGGATGGTAGATTTCCTTCCCTAAAGGACATTAGTGAATCAGATGGACTTTTCCAACAATCGACAATGATTTCATGGTCATCAGTAGATTCTTATTTCCAGTCTTTTTTTTAACTGAATTCAAATTCCACTATCTGCCGTGGCGGAATTCAAACCTGAGTTTCCAGAACATTCACTGTGTTTCTGGATTAATAATCCAGCAATAATACCACTAGGCCATCACCTCCCTATGGTTACGGTTGAATTAGAGACATTTCCTTACATGTTAATTTCTGGTGTACCATTCACCACTCCATGGGATATCGCTGAACATGCTGGCCCTCCCTATTATCCTCTCAGCAGGGGTAACTGAAATGTTGTAGGTGAAATCAAAGTCCGGTAAAGACTATCAGCCAATACGCTGAAGTGGGCCCACATTGTGTGCAACACTGACACGACCTTTTAGGCCCCTCTAATTGACTGTTTCACCCACTACACGCAGGACGCCAGTCACTTCCCACTTCACTCCTCCATATTCCTGACCCCACACCACATCAATCCCCACCTTAACACTGACTCACCCTTGCCAGCAGAGAGGCTTCCTGAAAGCTGCCGTTCTTCTGCTGTTCTCCCTTGTGGTGCAGAGTTCGGCACAGAAAACCACTGACCACAGACACAAAGTTGACTGTTGCATGCCTCTTTTAAATGAATTTCATATGCCCATAAAACTGACCAAGGGATGAAAACTTTACTTTTAAAAGGCAACACGGAATATAGACTCTGTACCTTCATACATCATAACCCAAATTTATAATATTTACTTTCCGCCACCAACAGGGAAGGTCAAAAACTTTCCTGTTGTAATATTATGGATTCACTACTTGCTAGCTACATGTTTGAACAAATTTGGGGTGGCACTGTAATAGCCTTGGTTAATTCTATTTCAAACAGGCCTACTGCTTGCATAGTTTCTGTGTGTGTGATGTTAGAAATGTTTTCAACATCTGTCAATCGAGTCACGAAGTTTGGTGCAAGTTCTGTGGATTTCATGCTGGGAAAGCAAAAGAAAATTATCCACTCGTTGTCATCTGCCATCTACCTGACGGATCAGAAAATGTCTATTAGAACATAGAACATAGAACACTACAGCACAAACAGGCCCTTCGGCCCACGAGTTGCGCCGATCACATCAACACCTACCAACTTACAGACCTATCTATGACCCTCAATCTCATTAAACCCCATATACTCATCCAGAAGTCTTTTAAAAGACCCCAGCGAGTTCGCCTCCACCACCACTGACGGCAGCCGATTCCATTCACTCACCACCCTCTGAGTGAAAAACTTACCCCTAACATCACTTCTGAACTTCCCTCCCTGCACCTTAAATCTGTGTCCTCTCGTAGCAACCATTTCAACCCGGGGAAATAGCCTCTGAGAGTCCACCCTATCTATTCCTCTCAACATTTTGTAAACTTCTATCAGGTCACCTCTCAACCTTCGTCTCTCCAGGGAAAAGAGTCCCAGCTCCCTCAACCTAACTTCATAAGGCATGCCTCCCAGTCCAGGCAACATCCTTGTAAATCTCCTCTGTACCCTCTCAATAGCTTCTACATCTTTCCTATAGTGAGGCGACCAGAACTGCACACAATACTCTAAATGAGGCCTGACAAGGGTCTTATAAAGTTGCAGCATTACCTATTACATTTTAAATCAATGTATATCCAAGCATAATGACACAACATGTTCCAAGAGCTAAGGAAAGAGCCTGGTTGAATAAATACAGGAAATCGCAAGGCCTGAGGATTTTTCCTCCTATTGTTGTGATGTTACTGGATCTCTGCATGCTTGGAGAAAATACCATTAAGTCCAATATTTAATTTGCACCCTCACAAATTTTAATGAGCTTTTGTTCACCAAATAAATTTATCCATTATTCTTTCACTAGATGTGGAGGTCACTAGCTAAGCCAGCATTTTTATTGCCCACCTGTAATTGCCCTTGAGAAAGTGAGACACTTTCTATAACTGCAGTTGTCCATGTGGTACAGGTACACTCACCGTGCTGTTAGGAAGGGAGTTCCAGGATTCTGAGCCACTGACAGTGAAGATGAAAGAATGACAACAAAAGCCATCATTAATGTCCTTTACAGAATGGAATGTGTTGTATCTAGTCTAGCCTACATGTGACTCTAGACCCACAGCAATGTGGTTGACATTTAACTGCCCTCCGAAACAGCCGTTCAGTTTTTCCAAGCTGCTAAAACGTTTTCGAGAAATGAAATTGGTCGGACCACCTGGCATGGACACAGGCAGCTAGAATAAAAATGGCAAACTTAGCCCTGTTGACCCTGCAAAATTCTGTTTACTGACGCCTGGGGTCTAATGGAGGTGGAAGCAAAGTGGTATTGTCATTGGACTAATAATCTAGAGACAGAGGATAATTCTCCAGGGACCCGGATTTGAATCCCACCATGGCAGTTGGTGAAATTTAAATGTGATTAAAAAAATCAGTGACGCACTTTAACAGTCATTATTCTCAATTATGTCATTTTCTGGAAATAGCAGTTCAAGGCACAGGCATTTGGAAGGACAAATGATGGACAATGTTGGATTCAGCACAAACTACAAAACCACAACTTGTCTGATCCAGTCCAATAGCCTTAGGTACTGCAGCGGTTCAAGAAGGCAGCTGGCCGCTACTTATGGAAAGAAATCGGCTGTCCTTACCTGGTCTGACCTCCACGTGACTCCAGTTCTACAGCAATGTAGATGACTCCAAAATGACCATTGAAATAGCCTAGCAAATCACTCAGTTCAAGGGCAATTAGAAATGGTAATACCATTTAATATCATGGGAAGAGAGTTGGTTTCTCTCTTGTTGTAGATGGTCATTGCCTGTCACTTGTGCGGCACAAGTATTTCTTGCCATGTTTTAGCCAAGGCTGAATTTTGTCCGAGTCTCGTCAGTTATGGGTTTGGACTGCTTCAGTATCTGAGGAGTTATGAATGGGGCTGAACGTTATGCAATCATCAGCGATCATCCCCAATTCTCACCATATGATGGAGGAAAGGCATTTATGAAGCAGCTGAAGGTGGTTGGGTCTAGGCTGTTACCCTGAGGAACTCCTGTAGTGATGTCTGAAACTGAGATGATTGACATCCAGTAACTGCAACCACCTTCCTTTGTGCTAAGTATATCTTCAACCATTGGAGAGTTTCCCCTGATCCCCAAAGAATCAAGTTTTGCTAGGGTTCCTTGTTGCCACATTCAGTCAACTGCTGCTTTGATGTGATGGGCAGTCATGCTCACCTCTGGAGTTCAGCTGTTTGTTCATGTTTGGACAAAGGCTGTAATGAGGTTAGGAGCTGAGTGAGACTGACATAGTCATCTGGACTAAACATCATATGACTATCCCACTGATGTAACCTAGGTAGTGTTTTCTACTATTTGATATTGTTACTTAATTTTTTTTTGTGCTGGGAACTTGAAAACATTGGTGTTTTGGCACTCAGTGTTAGCATCATTGGCAAACCTGGCCAGATCCAGGGTGCTACTTTCTCTACTTGAAGGCACGTGATCTTAATCTAAGCCTCGGATAAGCATTCCCTGCTTTCAAATCATCCTGAATCGTAGCAATTTTGAAGTGCAGACCCAAGTATAATGGGAATGGGATTGAAAACGGCAAAATAATTGCATTTAACTTTGACCCTTTAACTTTCAGTCATTGGGAAAATGCTGGACTCTTATCATTAAGGAAGTACGAGCAATGCACTTAGAAAAGAAAAGAATGATTAAAACAAATCAAAAGGAAAATCCTGCTTGACAAGCTTTTAATTTTTCGAGGAAGTAACTAGTAGGGCAGATAAAGGAGTACCTGTACATAGCATATCTGGATTTCTAAAAGGCATTGAATAACATACCATAGAAAGATTAATGGGCACGATAAAGGCGCATAAAGCCAAGGTTATTCTAGTAGCATGGAAGGAGAACTGACTAATGAATAAGAAGCAGAGACTGGGCATTAATGAAGCATTTTCAGGTTGGCAGGCTGCGACCAGCAGAGTACTACAGGATCGGTGCTGGGGTGTCAGCTTTTACAATCTGCATTAATGACTTTGACGAAGAGAGTTATGTATCTAAGTTTGCTGATGATACAAAGCTCGATGGAGTGGTAAGCTGTGGGCAGGACAGAAGCTGCAAAGAGATATAGACAGGTTAATTGGGTGGCAGCAAGATGGCAGATTGAGTACAAGGTAAGGAAAGTATGATGTTTTTCCTGTTGGTCATAAGAATAGAAAAACAAAATATTTTTAGAAGGATTAAACTTGTGAATTTTAATGTACGAAGTAACTTGGATGTGCTTGTACAAAGAACGTACAAAGTTACCATACAGGTACATCAAACAATGAGGAAGACTTATTGACTTTTAACACAAAGTGATTGAAGTTCAGGAATAAATAAGTCTTTCTACTTATACAGGGCTTTGATGAGACCACACCTGGAATACTGTATGCATTTTCAAACTCCATGTTGAAAGAAGGTAAAACTTGCACTGGTGGCAGCAGGTTTGCTAAATTGGTCCCTGGAGGGATTGGATGGGACTCTGATGAGAAGCTGCATAAATAGGGCCTATATTCCCTGAAATTCAAAAGCATGAGAGGCAATCTCATTGAGTCATACAAGATTCTGAGGGAGCTTGATAAAGTAGACACTGAGGCCTGGATTTTTGCCACATCAGAGCAACTCTTCTGTTATGGCAGAAATCCCAGAACTGGCTGAAATTTTTAAGTCAGCCCCCTAAACCCAGCATTTCCCTTTGTGGGGGGGAGGGTGAGACTGGAGTCTGGCTGATGTTCAAACATACCTGATTCTTGGAGGCATCTGGCCATTTAAATCACTCGCTGGCTCCACTGAAGTGGGATTTTGGAAGAACAGAAGTGTGGAATCCAAGTGGGTGGAATGGACAGGAGGTTTAAACTTGATAGATGTGTTCGGATAGCCTGGAGGAACCTCTTTGGATAGCATTCTGGATACATCTGGGAGAGATAAAGTCATCCTTTGGGAGAGATAGGGCATTCTTTGGGATTGTTAAAAGTGAACATGATTACGCACTTTATACACACAAATGGTAGCAACCGCCAAGTTGTCAGAGGCCCGTCCGGCTGTCAGGGAAATACTCAAACCTGCCAAAACCATTCAGGAAGTGTCAGACTACCCTGGTAGTGTCAAAGCTGTCAGAGTAATCCAGGAATTATCAAAGCTGCCCAGGAACAATCCAAGGATACTAGGTGAGTTGGCAAGGAGGGATTATGGGCAGAGTGTGATGGGGGCATTGGTTGGCATAAGTTGGCACTAAATTGGCATAGGGCTATAAAGGGTTGGATGAGAGGCAAATGTAGTGTGTGTGTATGGGGTGGGGGGAGGTGGTGGAGAATGAAGGTAGTGAGGTATGGAGGGATATTTAAAAAGTACTGTTTATTTATTTGAACACATTGACCCTGGAGTACAGAGGCAGACCTTGTGTTCAGCCCACTGTTGCATCCAGTAGCTTGCATTTTTGCTCCTTGGGTCGCCAACTTCAACCCTTGCTTCAGACCTTCCTCCCCTCATCAACCTGCATTTTGAAAGGTCAGATTCACCATATCGGGAAATCTCCCAATTTGGCAAACCCAACTGGGAGACAAAAAATCTGAGAGGTTGTTTCCGCTGGTCAAGGAATCTAAAACACGGGGCCCTATTTTACCATTTTGATTCGAAGTGCTAAGCAGACTTAAAACTGGGAGTGTTTCAGATCCAACTTTTAGACCCATTCTCAGGTGCCCCCATACACATTCTGCCTGATAAAATATCAGCGAGTACGAATTGCGTTGCAGAAGCCTGTGGACGGGGCTTAACGCACCCGAAATCCTGCAGCTCCAATTGACACCTCCAACTGCGCACATGCAGAAAAAGAAAATGATAGAACGTGGCTCCCAGTCACATCGCTCCGGGGCCGGATAAGGCCTCTCCCTGGCCCCCACATTGTCCCATCCCCACAACATTCCTGACCCCCTTATCCCCTCACACCCCCACCCACCCTGCCACCCAGACCGGTCATGGGCCCCTCTTCCCCTTCTCCCCCCCACTGATCACAGGTAGAGTAACAGTGGACACCCCCACCCCACTGATCAAGCAGTATGGCAGCAGCACCCCACCCCCACCCCCACTGATCTCAGACAGAGTTGCAGCGGGCCCCCCCCCCACTCTGCACTGATCTCAGGCAGAGTGGCAATTGACACACCACCCCCCCCCCCCCCCCCCCACACACCCACCGACCTCAAGCAGAGTGGCAGCGGACCCTCCCTTCTCCCCCACCAATCTTAAGCAGGGAGCTGTCGAACCCACCTTCCCCCCCCACCCATCTCAATTAGAGAGCATCAGGTGCTTGGCACTTACCTCTTCACTAGCTGGAGAGCGCGAATCGGATTTTTGTGGAGTATGTCTGTTATCTGCCGATTCTGGATGGGCGAACACAGTGGTGAAGGGGGAAGCGCGGGTAAAGTTAGACATGCAGCCCATTAAGTCAATTTAAATGCATGCAAATGCATTTAAATGGCCATCGTGCCTGTTTCGGGCATGTTCCGAATCACGGCCATTTTCAAGCCTTGGTAAAGGGGGAACCAGCACAGAGGCATACGTGAATCACGCTACTCGCCTCATGCCTGACTTTACCAAGTTTTCACACCTGAAGAAGGGTGCAATGCAGTGGTGAAATCGGGCCCATGGTCTCAGGATGAGGGGCTGATCATTTAGGGCTGAGATGAACAGAAATTATTTCATTTGAAGCACTGTGAATTTTTGGAATTCCCTATCCTACAGGGTTGTGACTGTTCCATTGTTGAATACACTTAAGGCTGAGATATATTTTTGATCTCTCAGGGAATAATGGGATGTGGGAAGCGGGCAGGAAAGTGAAGTTGAGGTCCAAGATCAGCCATTTTGAATGAAGGAGCAGGTTTGACAGATGGTATGGACTACAATTTTGTCTTTTAAAAAGCATTTAGATAGTTACATGGGTATGATGGTATAGAGGGATATGGGCCAAATGTAAGCAACTGGGATTAGCTTAGAGGTTTAAAAAAAAAAGTTGGACAAGTTGGGTCGAAGGGTCTGTTTCCATGCTGTAAACCTCTATGACTTGTCCTCCTATTTTTTGTGTTGTGGTCTTTACAGCCAGCAGGATGACATTTTATTCTCACTGCATTACAACTTCAGTACTGCCTTGCAATCCTGTTTTTGTAAATTGGAACCCAGAAGTTCAGGTTAGAGTGAACCAGCTCGTGTCAATTCTACTGAAATGCATATGACTATCTCTCACTGTTCACACTATCTTTATAACATCAACTGTGGCTCAATTGGTCGCACTCTTGCCACTGAGTCACATGTTTCGGTTCAAGTCTGACTGTGGGGCTTGAGCACAAAAATTAGGCTACATTTCCTGTACAGTGCTGAGGGACTGCTATACTGTGTTTTGGTGAGGTGTTAAACCAAAACCCCATCTCCCTATTTGGTGGATGTAAAAGATTCAATGGTACTACTTTGAAGAAGAGATGAGGAATTATTTCTGATGTCTTGGAAAATACTTATCCCTCAAACAACATCACAAAAATAGATGATCTGGTCATTATCACAATGCTGTTTGTGGAAGTTTGCAGGGTGTAAATTGGCTGCTGTGTTTCCTGCAGCAGAACAGTGACAAAAAATAATTAATTGGCTGTAAAGCGCTTTGAGGTGTCCAGTGGCCCAGGAAAAACACTGTACAGATGCAAGCCTTCCTTTCTTTTCAAAAAGTGCAGCAATCTGGTTGTTGGAATTGGCATCAGTTCAGCTCTTTGATAATTGCAGCCACTCACCACCACCTAAAATAGGGCTCAATGCTAATTATACTTTAAGGTTTCACTGTAAATAGGAACATTTTGCTGGTCTATAATCTGTTGTCGTTAGGGCCTTTAATAGAGCATCATATATTATTAAGAAATGTGCAGTAGCAGATATAGTTATTTCTCAAAAATATATACAGGTTAAAATCCAATGTTGACATAAAGATGATTGTATTTGCTTTTTCTATAGGGATATGGAGGGCTATTTAGAATATAGACAAGACCTTGTGTATGGTCAGTACAATGAGCCTTCACTTGATTTTGATTTGATTTATTCTTGTCACGTGTATTAACATACAGTGAGAATTATTGTTTCAGACAAAGCATACCGTTCATAGAGAAGCAAACGAGAGAGTGCAGAATGTACTGAAGATAGTGCATTGAAACATTGTTAGAGAGTTTAAAAGAATTAGAATAAAGTTTTAGAAGCATAAAACAAGAGTAAAAGATAGAATTAGAAGGTATGCTGGGCACAGCTTACTAGAAGTTGCCTCACTCTGGCACCATCTGAAATAAAAACATATTCACTTCTGCAATTTTTTTAGCAAGGATTAATATTGCCCCACACCTCAAGTATAACAGAATTACTTTGTATATTGGCTAAATTTGAATCCATATTTCAGATTTGCAAGGATCGTATTCTCATATATTTGGTTTCGGGAAAACTCCAAGTTCCCAGTATCCAAATTGTAATGTAAACCCATAATCCTGGCAAAATATCTCATCTGTGGCTACATGGCAGTAACAGCAGACATGAATTCCAGTTAATTTGCAATGGGAACAACTAGAAAATGCAAACAAAACTATGTACTTGTGGGAGGAATCCAGGGTCATAATAAATTTAAGGAGCTCCTGGGATTTCCTAAAATAATAAAAGGAGATTTTCATGATTACATTGGAATTCCTTTAATGTAATGGATCGGGGAAAGGGAGAAATACAATAGCATGATGGAAAGTTTATTGGACAGGGAAAAGGTTGGAGTCAACGGGTGTTGCTTGGATTGGAGAAGGTTAGGAGTGGACTTCAGTAAGACATAACCGACTGAGCTGAATGGACTGGAATTTAACTGTCTTTGTTCCTGCCTCAACTCAGTTGCTGCGGAAACCCTCATGATATCTTTGTTTGATTTGATTTATTATTTTCAGTTATTAGTATACAATGAGAAGTATTGTTTCTTGTGTGTGTTATGCAGACAAAGCATACATACCATTCATAGAGAGGAAAGGGAGGAGTGCAGAATGTACTGTTACAGTCATACCTAGGGTGTAGAGGAAGGTCAACTTAATGCAAGGTAGGTCCATTCAGAAGTCTGATGGCAGCAAGGAAGAAGCTGTAATTGAGTCTGTTGGTACCTGTCCTCAGATATTTGTACCTTTTTCCCGATGGAAGAGAGAATGCCCAGGGTGCATGGGATGGGATCCTTAGTTAGGCTGGCTGCCTTTCCAAGGCAGCGGGAAGTGTAAACAGTATCAATGGGTGGGAGGCTGGTTTGAGTGATGGACTGGGCTTGTTACCCCCAGACTTAAATGTTCCAGCTGACTTGTGGCTGACCTTATGTTCTAGCCTCCATAAACCTAAGGTCATGTAGAGCCCTGAAGCCCATGTCCTACCTCATACCAAATTTTTTCACTGATCATCCTGTGCTCACTGATATACAGAGGCTCCAAGTCAAGCAGCTGTTTGTTTTAAAATTCTCATCTGTGTTTTCAAATCCCCTTGTGCTTTAGTTCCCCCTTCCCTACCCCTGCAACCTCCTTCAGCCCCACAACCAAGAGATATCTGCACTTTCCAATCCTGGCCTCTTTTGCATCCTCAATTTTAATTTTAACAACATGGCTCACTCTTCATTTGCCTCGGACTTGAGCCAGGACTTCCCTCCCAAAACCTCTCCACCTCTCTACCTTGCATTCGTCCATCAGAGTGTTCCTTAAAACAATTTATTTGACCTAGCTTTTATTCATCTGTGCTAACCTTGCTTTAATTGGTTTCTAATTTTGCTTTATAACACTTTTGTGAAATATTTGGGGCATTTTTTTGTGTTAAAGATAAAGTTGCTTCATTGAGTATTAATATAAGCCTGGTTGTGACACTAATAAATAAATAAATTTTAAACTTTGATTTCCCTCAACAGCCACTCTTAACGTAGACTGTTCACCTCCAAGTTGCTCAATCGCTTCTCCAGAGACTGCATGCTACCAGATTATGAGGTTGCATCCCAGCTTCTAATTAACGGCATGATTCCAGTTCTCTATCTGCTCTGAACAGCAAACCACTGCTCTTGGGCTCTCTTTGCCCCTACAGCCAGCTTCACTGAGCTGCCGCTGCCTTGGGTTTCTCTAGCTCCAAATTCCTAGCTGCACTGAGCAAATACTGTATCCGGACCTCTGTGAGCACCAACTACTGGTAGGACAAAGCTACCAATGGCTCCTGCAGCTTCTCAGAGGCCCAGCCCCTTTAGCAGCATGTAGCTAATGGCAGCAGTTGAACTGCATGGAAATGGCCCTGTGCCATTTGCTCCTGACTACCTTAACTTGTGTGCTGTACCCCAGTCCATAAGAACATAAGTCCAGTGGCTGTTATTTTCACACCACATCACCACATAGGCCCACACCCCAATACCAGCAGCTGCAGAGAAATGCTACACCGAGTTTGTGTAGCCTATCTCCCTGCTGCGCTCTGCATTTGTGCTGGACACTTAGGAATGCGGGGGATTGTAGTCTTTGGCCTCTGCCTGGTAAACCCTCGAACGCTGCAGTGCAGATTCCCCCACAAGTGCCACTGAAGACTCCTGAACTTCTTACTCTTTTGGATAGCCACCCATCTGTTATCCTGAACTGCCATCCCCTGTGGGGTGACCACCCCCTGAAAAATGCAATCCAGGAAACTCTCAATGTTGCTGATGCTTTGAGCTGCCCCTCAAGCTCAGAGATCCTGAACTTAAGCTCAAGCAGCTGGAGACACTTCCTACATATGGGGTCCCCCAAGACATTTTATGTCCTGATATTCCAACATGCTGCAGGAATTAGAAGTAACAGATCTCAGCTGCCCATCCATGATCTAACTAACATCTATTCTCTCTTTTAGAATCTGGTTAATTTTCCAATTCCTGGTTTAAACAAATGCCCTAGTTTAGAGATAGGTAAAGAGAACTACTTATCAACAAATCTCTTTGATTTCACACTCTGATGTCACGCTGACTTCTTTTTCCCCTTTTTCTGATCACGTTCACTCTGACTCATGGTGATACCCACCGTACCCTTTGACTCAAAGCCTCCAATTCTGTAGTGTCGCAATCCCACATTCTATCACTGCCACTGACTCCTTGCCACGGCTTTTAAACATGGGCCTTCAGTACTGAGCTTCCTCAGACCCGCTTGCTCTGGTTTGGACCACTTTCTGTACTAAATGATTAGAAGTGGGGCAATGTGTATTATGCCATATATTAAAGCTGTCTAATATACTGTAGATAAACTATCAAGTTTAGTGCTGTAGATTTCTTCTACAAGTGCGTGTTGTCAAGAGTTTAACCTTTCTACCCATCATCTAGTCATGATAATGTGAGCTGGGATTTAACATCGAAACCCCTTGTTACACAAATGGGTTACTGTAAACTCATATGTGCCTCCTTTCATACGTTATCTGAAATACAGGCTGATTGACACTTATGTGATATGAGGTGGAGATGCCAGCATTGGACTGGGGTGGACACAGTAAGAAGTCTCACAACACCAGGTTAAAGTCCAACAGGTTTATTTGGAATCATAACTGGAAGGGAACACTCCTCCGGGGCAACAATCACCAGGCAGGAGAGTTTTCTTCCAGACGGGGAGTACTTCGGCAGCCAAGGGCATTCAGCCTCTGATCCTTGGGTAAGCGTTCTCCAAGGCGGCCCCAAGACACACAACAACGCAGAATTGCCGAGCAGAAAATGATAGCTGATTTTCACATGTCTGAGGATAGCCTCAATCAGGTTCTTGGGTTCATGTCACACTACTTGTAACCCTCACGACTTGCCTGGATTTGCAGAATCCTATGAACTGTCCAGGCTTGAGGCAATTCACACCTCTTTAATCTGTGATTATCCCTCTCTCCACACACACTGTTTGTACCTGTGAAGACTTGATTACGTGTAAGGACTCACATTCCAACCATTCTTCACATTCCAAACTGTAATTATTTTGCAATTGTGTCTGTCTGTGTATGCCGTGAATTAACCTCCACACATCTGATGAAGGAGCAGTGCTCCGAAAGCTCATGATTCTAAATAAACCTGTTGGACTTTAACCTTGTGTTGAGAGATTTCTTTCAGTGATACAAGGCCAGATATGAATTGTCAGGCTGCATTAGGTTCCTAGTGAACCTAAGGAGTAACAGTAAAATGAATTTCCTTCGACTAAATTCTGTTAAACTTACCAATGACATTGGAAAAAAGAAAACAAGTCTTAATGATCCTTTAATGGGCAAAACATTCAGATTTGCTGTGCAGTCCTTACTTTGAATAGGATTAACTCTGAGTTTAAGATGAGAAAATTTATTTTTCTTGTCAAAGTTAAGTTTTAATATTTTAATGCCAAGACCCTACATGCAAAATCATCAGTTATTCTGGTCCATGTATCCTTAATGTTAGTGGGAAGAGCTATGAGGATCAATATTCTGGAATTACATATGTAAAACTGTGGTGTGAGTACTTTAAAATTCTTTGATGGGATGTGAGTGTCACTGTCAAGGCCAGCAGTTGTTTCTCATCCCTAATTACCCTTAAGAAGATGATGGCAAGTGGCCTTACTGAACAACTGCAGTCTATTTGGTGTAGGTACACTGACAGTGCTCTTAGGAAAGAAGTTCCAGGATTTTAACACTGAGATAGTGAAGGAGCAGCAATATGGTTCCAAATCAGGATGATGGATGGTTAAGAGGGGAGTTTAGGTGATGGTGCTCTCATGCAAATGCTGCCCTGTTCTGTGTGCTAAAATTGATGGGTTTGAAGGCACTGCGAAATGAGACTTGGTGAGTTGCTGTAGTGCATCTTATCGATAATGCACACTGGAGCCATTGTGTGCTGATGGTGAAAGAAGTGAATGTTCAAGGTGGTGGATGGGATGTCAGTCAAGAAGGGTGCTTTGTCCTGGCTGGTGTTGAGTTTCTTGAGTGTTGTTAGAGTCATGTTCATCCAAGCAATTGGTGAGTATCCCATTACACTCCTGACCTGTGCTTTTAAATGGTGGACAGGCTTTAAGGGGTCAGGCGGTGAGGTACTTACTGTAGTGTTCCCGGCCTCCGACTTGCTCTTGTCACTACATTACTTATATGTCTTGTCAAATTCAATTTCTCGTCAGTGGTAACCCCCCAGATTATTGATGGTGGGGAATTCAGCAACGGACTACCATTGAATGTCAAGGAGAAATAGTTAGACTCTGTCTTGATGGAGATGGTCGTTGCCTGACAATTGTGTGGGGCACAAAATTTCCTTACCACTTATCAGTCCAAGTCTGAACATTGTTCAGATCTTGCTGCATATGGCATGGATTGCTTCAGTGCCTGAGGAATCATGAATGTTACTAAATACCCAACAATTATCAGCAAATATCCCCACTTCTGACCTTATGATGGAGGAAAGGTCAATGGTAAAGCATCTGAAGATGTTTGGGCCCAGGACACTATCCTGAAATAAGGAACTTCAGCCTTATGGCTGAAATGATTGGCCTCCAACAAACCCAAGCATTTTTCTTTGTGTTAGGTATGACTCCGATCTCTGGGTAACTTTCCCTCTGATTCCCATTGATTACAATCCTGCTAGGGCTCCTTCATATTAACAAAGAACAAAAACAAAGAACAGTACAGCACGGGGATAGGCCCTTCGACCCCCCCAAGCCTGCACCGATCACATTTACTTATCTAAACCAACCGCTTATATCCCTCTATTCCCTGTTTGATCATATGTCTCTCAAAATAAGTCTTAAATGTGGCTAAAGTGCCTGCCTCATCTACCCCAGATGGCAGTGCATTCCAGGCCCTCACCACCCTCTGTGTAAAAAGCTTCCCCCGCACATCTCCATTGAAGCTTCACCTTTGAACTTGTGCCTCTTGTAATTGTCGTTTCTGCCCTGGGAAAAAGCTTCCAACTGTTCACCCTATCTATACTGCTCATAATTTTATAAAACTCTCAGGAGGACTGGAGAAAGTCTCTAACCCAATCTTGCTAGCATCACCGACATCCAAAGAACATTATTCTTTTAATTCTGTTTACGTTATTATTGCAAAAACCAAGCATCTTTCCCAAATCTCACTGTCATTGTGGGATAAAGTTGATGCACTCTGAAGCAAAGCATTTTATGGAAGTGGGGCACTCTGCTGAAGGACCAGAGAATTGATGATAGCCGTGCATTCTAATGGTTAATCACAGAGGCACTATAGCAGCATTCATGAAATAGTTCATAGTTTAGACAGCCTTGATCATTTAACTGAAAGGAGGCTTGAAGATTCGTATCACTCAAAGGGTAAAAAAAAGAAACAGTCTAAAAATACAGTTAATATTGAAACTGCAAGCATATCACAAATAGGTCATGAAAATTTTCTGTAAGTTTTGGTAGCTACTTTAAGTGCACCACATGTAGAATCAACCTCACATTATCAGAGATGAGATTTTGGCAGACGTAAAAGTACAACTTAAACAGCTTATTATAATTTAATACTTGATTACTTGGATTCTCATAACTATAGTTTTGGATGAATAATGTGGGTAATTTATCATAATTATAACAAATGTAAACCTGCAGAGTTACATTTGTTCCTTTCAATCTTAATTGGGTGAAGTGTAGGTCTGTCTATGTTTCAGATATTATATGTTGGAAAATGTTTGCAAAAGCACTCAAGCATTTAAGAAAAGTCTTTTCTGAGGTCTCTTAATACCATATTATTTAATAGAACGTGACAAAACTTTGAGACAAGTTGATTGATGAAACACACACGGAATAGTGAAAGAACAGTTTGATACTGGCTATCTGATACACCCTTAAGGACATAAGAAAACATAATAACATGAATTATAACTCAAAGTTAACAAATCAGTACAAGTGCTGTAAGGTAAGTGCAGGCATGGGGGTCCAGCTTATGTAATAATACATACCTGATGATTTTCCAGGTGATTGACATAAAGCCCTTAGGTGTAATTTTTTAATGTTAACAAGTAATGGGGAGGTTTCCTTTCCTCTTTCTTAAAAACTGGTGTTTGTCAGTGTTATGATCCTGTAGACACTGATAACTTTTAAAATGAAATTTGAACTTCTTGTGAGTGCCTGAAAGCATTACGTGACAGGATTTCAAGATCATACTATTACTGTAACAGCAATATTGTTTATCACTATCCAGTTTCTATTTTATTCATTCAGGGGATGTGGGCTTTGCCAGCTGAGCCTACATCCCCTGCCCATTTATTGCCCAGACTGTAATTGCCCATGAACTGGGTAGCTTGCTATTTTAGAGAGCATTTAAAAGTCACCCATGTTGTTGTGGGGTCACTTTTAACATTTAAGAAAAACTTGGACAGGTTGATGGATGAGAGGGCTGTGGAGGGATATGGTTCAAGTGCAGGAACAACCAAGAAGGGCCAAAAGGCCTGTTTCTGAGCTGTAATTTTCTATGGTTTTTATGGAGCCACATGTAGGCCAGACCAGGTAAAGGTGGCAGATTTTCTTTCCGAAAGGACATTAGTGAACCAGATAGGTTTTTAAGACATTTGATAATGGTTTCATGGTCTTCATTGGACTTTTAATTCCAGACTTTTGCTAAATTCAAATTTCACCATCTGCTATGGTAGTATTTGAACCTGGGTCTCTGGATTACTAGTCCAGTGACAATACCATTACGCTTACAAAGTAGGCAACTTATACTCTAAACTGCAAAAATATTTCCCCATTTGACTTCTAAAACAACCAAAAGCCCCCCTCCTCCTTCCCTGCTTGATACCATCCCTTAAGTGGATACTTTATTCTCCCTGAACTAGTTCATTTTTATTCTCTGCTCCTGATGACCTGTTCTTTTTCTTCCTAGTCAAGTTACTTTGAATCCTAGAATGGACTTTCACTGTGAACATTATAGTAGAGAAACCTTCCCGCTAGCCCAAGCTAGGCAAATCTTCCAGCCTCCTTTAAATCCTCACAAACTCAATCACTAATCTGCGTGTGAGTTCCCACCCCCGTTTTGCATAGTGACCATCAGGATCAGCATTTTCCCTGTTTCAGATGCAGGACGAGCTGCCTTTATCTCCTGCTGTCTGCTCCTTAGAAGGCTGACTTGGGTGCGAGTTTCATGAGTAATTTAGAAAACCTGTAACTTAACATCACAATGGCTTTCTATGAATGTTTTTTTCCCCAAAGCACATCTCCATGGCACTGTGAATTACACGGACCTTGTATTCAGGTAGAAATGATAATTAGGCATTTTCTAGACATACAACTCTAATTCTATCTTGGAATTAAACAAACTGTTTAAAATATGATTGTTTTTAAAGCTTGATATTCACACCTCCCCGTGGGACTTGGGAGACTAACAGTTGACCCACAGTCAACACAGATGTGAACATCTTGCCCCTTCTCAGAAGTTTCTTGATTTAGGCCCCTTTTTAAGAACATAAGAATTAAGAGCAGGAGTCGGCCATCTGGCCCCTCGAACCTGCTGCACCATTCAATAAGATCATGGCTGATCTTTTCGTGGACTCAGCTCTGCTTACCCATCCGCTCACTGTAACCCTTGATTCCTCTACTGTTCAAAAATGTATCTATCCTTTCCTTAAAAACATTCAATGAGGTAGCCCCAACTGCTTCACTGGGCAGAGAATTCCACAGATTCACAACCCTTTGTGTGAAGAAATTCCTCCTTTGTTCTCATAGCTACCAAGTCACCTAGGTTCTTTGTTGGGCAGAATTCAGAGCAGGTCATATTCCTCCATTTTACCTTGAACAGACAGCCCCAGAGTACAGCAATGTTATAAACTTTGTACTGTAACATCAAAATAATTTTTGGATGATCTAACAAAAAGTTTGATTCAGAATATCTGTACCAGTTTCTACGCCAAACAGTTGTTCACGTTGAGTAAACTATGTGAGATATGCTTATTCATCCATTAATCATACTGACTACATTTACCACGTTAGAAATGTGTGTTTTCTCCATGTCTTTGTTAGTGGCTCTTTTCCATGTTGAGCAGTTACATTTCAGACTAACAATTTAGTCCAATGATGTGCAGGTTAGGTTGATTGGCCATACTAAAATTGCCCCTTAGTGTCCCGAGATGCATAGGTTACAGGGATTAGTGGGTAAAATATGTAGGGATATGGGGGTAGGGCCTCGGTGGGATTGGGGTCGGTGCAGACTCAATGGGCCAAATGGCCTCTTTTTGTACTGTAGGGTTTCTATGATTTCTATTTCTAGGACTTTTATGAATTTGCTGGAAGTGCAAACTTTTAAAATCAGTATTCTGCTTCCAGAAGGGAAGAAATGTGCACTGAGAATTAATTTTGAAGGGTAACTTTGTCCTGAAAAAAGAATTGCACAAATAAAGTGTTTTTCCTAACCTCAAGACATCGGAAAGTATTTTGCAACCGGTGAAGTAATTTAGAATTGCAATCAATGTTATGGCAGCAGTTTAGGAAAAGGGGAAGTGCACCGTTACCTGTGTGTCGTGATGGAACAGTCACTGAAGGTTGGAATACAGGGACAGCAGGCGGTGAGGAAAGTTAATGGCATGCTGGCCTTCATAGCAAGAGGATCTGAGTTTAGGAGTAAGGATATCTTGCTGCAGTTGTACAGAGCCTTGGTGAGGTCACACCTTGACTATTGTGTGTAGTTTTGGCCTCCTAGTCTGAGGAAGAATGTTCTTGCTATTGAGGGAATCCAGCGAAGGTTCACCAGACTAGTTCCTGGAATGGCAGCACTGACATTAAGAACATAAGAACATAAGAAATAGGAGCAGGAGTAAGCCATCTAGCCCTTTGAGCCTGCCGCGCCATTCAATAAGATCATGGCTGATTTGAAGTGGCTCAGTTCCACTTTCCCGCTTTCTCCCCATAACCCTTAATCCCCTTGCCTACCAAAAACCTATCTACCTGCGTCTTAAATATATTTAGCAAGGTAGCCTCCACCACTTCAACGGGCAGAGAATTCCAGAGATTCACCACCCTTTGAGTGAAGAAGCTCCTCCTCAACTCTGTTCTAAACTGCGCCCCCCCCCCCCCCCCCCACTCCTTATCTTAAGGCTGTGCCCTCTAGTCCTGCTGTCCTTTCTGAGCGGGAAGAACCTCTCCACCTCTACCCTATCCATCCCTTTCATCATCTTATACGTCTCAATAAGATCCCCCCTCATCCTTCTAAACGAGTACAAGCCCAGTCTATTCAGCCTCTCTTCATAGCTCAACCCCCTCAACTCCGGTATCAGCCTAGTGAACCTCCTCTGCACTCCCTCCAAGGCCAAAATATCCTTGCGCAAGTGCGGCGTCCAAAACTGCACACAGTACTCCAGCTGCAGCCTCACCAGCGCCCTGTACAGTTGCAGCAAGACCTCCCTACTTCAATATTCAATCCCCCTCACTAAGAAGCCCAGCACCCCATTTGCCTTCCTGACCACCTGCTGCACCTGTAGGCTGGGTTTTTGCGACTCATGCACAAGGACCCCCAGGTCCCTCTGCACCGTAGCATGCTGCAGCTTTTCGCCCTGTAAGTAGTAGTCCTACTTAAGCGTAGTAGTCCTTATTAAGAGAGACTGGACTTGTACTCAATGGAATTTAGAAGAATGAAAGAGGATCTTATAGAAACATATAAAATCCTGATGGGACTGGACAGGCTAAATGAGGGGATGTTCCTGATGTTGGAAAGTCCAAGACTAGGGGTCACAGTCTAAGAATAAGGGGTAAGCCATTCAGGACTGAGATGAGGAAGAACGTGCTGTTAGGCTAATTGATGTAACAAATTGTCCCTAAATTTGTCTTCCCTCAATCTTCCCCAATAGGTGTAGGCAAAAGTCATGGGTAGAGGTGGGCATAATGTTAAAATGGCAGCACGGGCTCATTGGGCCGAAGGGCCTGTTTCCCGTGCTGTGCTGTTCTTTGTTCTTCTCTGAGACTTGTGAACCTGTGGAATTCTCTACCTCAGAAAGCTGTTGGTAGAGAATACCTCAAAAATGCACTAGGGAATCTCTCTGGAAGTTCCCTGGTAAGAATTTATACTGCAATTGTTCAAAAGTGTTAACTTCCCCTGGACAATTGGGCTGCAGTAAGACTATCCAACATAACCATTTGAATCATTAACCATTTGGTTGGGTTCTTTCAGTTATACACCAATATTACTGTGAAAGAGTTAGAAGAAATTAAACCATTTCTAACTTCACTGTAACTATATTAAACACCCAGACAAGTCCACACAGAGCACCACTACCCTCATCCGCCCACCGCCCAAACTGGATCCAACTCAACTCACCCCTACCCCAACCTGCCTAAAGGAATGGAGCAGATGTCTAACCATGAGTGGACCTAACACCTTCTGCCCCACTTCCTGAGCACAGCCAATACCACCCATCTCCCAAATGGACCTGGACTTCCAACATCGCTGGAGTGAAGACACCACTTTCCCAAGCGGACCTGACACCTGGTCACTTATCTTCTCCCTGGCCTGCCAGGTTTACTGGGCCCTTTAATCTTACCTGCTTTCCAGCAGCTGATGCAGTAAAAAGCTGGACGTGACCTCCCTGGGTTCACTGGAGTTGCATTGCGCAGTGGCGCTGGGGACTCTACTGCTGCAGGCTTCAAGCAACCTCAGGCAGCAGAGGTTTCAGCAAAGGTTTCCAGAGCAGGTCAGTGCACTTTAATCTCTTGTGATTCCAGTGGGACATCACTTTATCCACTGGGTGGAAGTTATGGCCCAATGTTCTGCTGCATTATTAAACTAACAGTAACATAATCTTTAAACTAGAAAAGTATCAGAATTCTTAGCAGTCAATAAGTACCCTTAATGTGCGATCAAATATTTTTATGGGTCATTTTATCAGATGTTACAGGTAGGCTGTGATACTTAGGGAAAAAATTGTTGTACTGGCAAGTTCTGCATTTGTAATAAAAAATATATCTACTTCTCAGGTGCTGGCAAGGCCATTTTTCATTGCACCTAGAATATGATGCCATGCCTTCTTTTGGACTATTGCAGCCCTAGTGGTAATTCTGTACTCACAACTGAAGTGTGTAGGAAATTCCAACATCTTTACAACAATGAAGGGATGGTTGCATATATCCCAGTCAGAATAGTGTGTGCCTTGGAGGGAAAGTTGAACATAATGGGGATCCCATGCCCTCACTGACGTTATTCTTCTAAGTGGCGCAGGAGGTACTGCCAAAGAAACCTTGGAGACTTTCTGCAGTACGACCTAGAAATAGTGTACACTGCAGCCAGAAGTGTAGATAGCCATAATGTGAAGATGCCGGCATTGGACTGGTGGTCACTCACCTGACGAAGGAGAGTGCTTTTAAAACTTGTGATACCAAATAAACCTGCTGGACTTTAACCTGGTGTTGTGAGACTTCTAAATGTGTAGGTAGGAAAGGAAGTGGATGTTAAGATTATGGATTCAGTGTTCTGGTATCTTCAAAGATGATTCTAAGTCAGTTTTATCATGGAAATGTGTCTGAGGTTAAGCATCCAATTGTTCAAGTCAGCCTGATGTGCTGAACATGGATAGAATGATGAAAAGCAGAATGTACATAGATTAGTTTTACTTCACTGAGAATGGGTGTGCTTTTACCATTAGCTATTATTCCGGGAAACTCTGTTGTAGTAAATGATGAAGAAGATTCCTATATCAATGAACAAAGCTTTGAAGTAGATACTTTCTTATTATATGACCTATTAAACACAAGAAAAAGGACAGTAATATCATTGTGTGACTTGTTGCAAGTTTTCCCTGTAAACTCAATCTGCCTTTCAAGAGTCAGGTTAATGTTATGCAGATAAGGGAACATGGATTGATTTGTTGCACAGAAAAAAGAAATGTCAGTAAGTGAAAACTAAACCAGTTGATATGATGTTACCATATCCATTCTGGGCCAGAAGTGCCCAGAGCACAATGCACGATATCAAAAACAGTATTTGTTAACACAAACTTGCGTTACATAGAGCAAGAACTAAATAGAGTACACTTTGTGCTTTGTGGGTGTAGCTCAAACACCCAGAAGGTTAATTTGTGTAGACAAAATCTGATTGTCACTGAAACCTGTACTCATATTACTTTTTTTCGTAATTTACAGGAAGAATGCTTCCTTAATCTGGAGGCGCCGATCAGCAGGGTCTGTGGATATGACACACCTTTCCCGCATATCTTTGAACCCTTTTACATACCAGACAAATGGAAGTGCTTTGATGCTGTGCGGAAAATGATAAATTATTAAGTGCAGCAGGTAAGAAACCTTAATTTCATAGGGATATGGGTTAGCACCTTAAACGTATGTTGATGAAATCTGCAAGTAAATTCTATGGCACTCGTATAATCAATAATTTGAAAATGATAGTCTGTTGTTATGGTGATGTTTGAGTAATTTGACATTTATCAATTACCACAGCTTGGGTTACAGCCTTTAACATACTCCCTATTTATTTTAAGTAATACGTGCTGTTTTCATTTCTTCAATGAAACCTCCATCATTTGAAAACAGCAGGAACATAACGGGTAGCTCTAATTTCAATCTTGATTGCCCTCCTTACTGCTAAAGTACATGATGTTCAGAAAAGGGAGTATCATTTGTGCTGCAATTACCAAGGATTTTAAGGTATTTGTATTATATTGAGAAAACTGCATTCATCATGACAACGTCTCATACAATCAGAGACATTTTGCCAACGAATCAGCACCCCATTTTCCAAGCAGTGTTAAATGTTGGAAATTTCATATTTTTGCAGCTGTTCTGCTGAGCGCAAAACAAAAAACTTCAACAGCATGCCCCTTTTTTCAACAATAAGTAACAAAAATATTTTCTTGCTTTATCTTGTACCATAAGGGTGGTGAATCTCTGGAATTCTCTGCCCGTTGAAGTGGTGGAGGCTGCCTCGCTAAATATTTTTAAGACGCGGGTTGATGGGTTTTTGATAGGAGAGGGGATTAAGGGTTATGGGGAGAGGGCGGGAAAGTGGAACTGAGCAGCGACAGATCAGCCATGATCTTATTGAATGGCGGGGCAGGCTCGAAGGGCTGGATGGCCTACTCCTGCTCCTATTTCTTATGTTCTTATGTTTCCATGCAACATTTGCATTTTTCATAATTTAAGTGGTTTCTTCCCCTCTTCACCACATCCCAGACTCAGTGGTTGGTGACACCGCAGTATTGTGTCTACCCATTTACTGCCCTAACCCACCCACTCACCTGAGTCCTTTTGCATTCACCACCTGAATTCTCATGCAGCTCTTTATCAGTACAAGTGACTATTGGAACTTCCAAATGGAGAATAACTTGCATTTATATAGCCATTTTAAAATAGAAAAAAGTAATCTGAAAGCATTTCACAGAGGAAAACAGCTAATAAAAATGCACTTAACCAGAGGAACATGAGACCACATACCACAAGTTTAGTCAGAGGGATGGGTTTTAGAGATTTATTAGAGTGTAAGTGAGGCCGAAATGACTATTACATAAGAACATAAGAAATAGGAGCAGGAGTAGGCCATCTAGCCCCTCGAGCCTGCCCCGCCATTCAATAAGGTCATGGCTGATCTGTTGTGTCTCAGTTCCACATTCCCGCCCTCTCCCCATAACCCTTAATCCCCTTGCCTATCAAAAACCTATTAACCCGCGTCTTAAAAATATTTAGCGAGGCAGCCTCCACCACTTCAACGGGCAGAGAATTCCAGAGATTCACCACCCTTTGAGTGAAGAAGTTCCTCCTCAACTCTGTTCTAAACCACCCTCCCTTTATCTTGAGGCTGTGCCCTCTAGTCCTGCTGTCCTTTCTGAGCGGGAAGAGCCTCTCCACCTCTATCCTATCCATCCCATTCATCATCTTATATGTCTCAATGAGATCTCCCCTCATTCTTCTAAACTCTAACGAGTACAAGCCTAGTTTATTCAGCCTCTCCTCATAGTTCAACCCCCTCAACTCTGGTATCAGCCTAATAAACCTCCTCTGCACTCCCTCCAAGGCCACAATATCCTTGCGTAAGTGCGGCGACCAAAACTGCAGCCTCACCAGTGCCCTATACAGCTGCAGCAAGACCTCCCTACTTTTATATTCAGTCCCCCTCGCTATGAAGGCCAGCATCCCATTAGCCTTCCTGACCACCTGCTGCACCTGCAGGCTGGGTTTTTGCGACTCATGCACAAGGACCCCGAGATCCCTCTGCACCGTCGCCTGCTGCAGTTTTTCGCCATGTAAGTAATAGTCCTTCCTACCATTATTCCTACCAAAGTGGACCACCTCGCACTTGCCAATATTAAATTCCATTTGCCAGTTCCTGACCCATTCGCCCAGCCTATCTAGATCCTTCTGCAGACTCTCCACACCCTCCGCACAATTTGCCGTTCCACCAATCTTGGTGTCATCAGCAAATTTCGACACCGTACACTCGGTTCCCTCCTCCAGATCATCTATATAAATGGTAAATAGCTGAAGCCCCAGCACCGACCCCTGGGGCACTCCACTAGTCACCAACCGCCAACCCGAATAGCACCCATTGACCCCCACTCTCTGCCTCCTATTTGACAGCCAATCCTCTATCCACGCTAACACCCTACCCCCAACTCCATGCCCCCTGACCTTCTTTAGTAACCTCTTGTGAGGCACCTTATCAAACGCCTTCTGAAAATCAAGAAACACCACATCCACCGGCTCTCCTCTATCCACCGCCCTAGACACATCCTCATAGAACTCCAATAAATTCGTCAGACACGACTTCCCCTTAACGAAACTGTGCTGCGTCTGCTCTATCAAACAATTCTCCTCAAGATGCCTCGCTATTTTCTCCTTGATCACGGATTCTAACATGTTACCTACAACAGACGTTAAACTAACCGGCCTATAATTCCCTGCCTTTTGCCTGCCACCGTTCTTAAACAACGGCGTAACATTAGCCGTTTTCCAATCTTCCGGCACTTCCCCGGAATCCAGCGACGTTACAAGAGAGTACAAGCCCAAAGTAAGGGGGGAAAGGTTCAGTGGAGATGTACGGGGTAGGTTTTTTACACAGAGGGTGGTGGGGGCCTGGAATGCATTGCCAAGTGAGTTGGTTGAGGCAGATACATTGGCAACATTTAAGACTTATCTGGATAGACACACAAAGAGGGGGGAAATAGAGGATTATAAGCGACTAGTCTGGATAGGACAACGTGATCAGCGCTGGCTTGGAAGGCTGAAGGACCTGTTCCTGTGCTATACTGTTCTTTCTTCTTTTCTTCCTTCAATACTTGAGAATCACAGTCAATCTGGTCATGGTGGCACAGTCCTTGGCACTGCTTTGTCATGGTGGCACAGTCCTTAGCACTGCTGCCTCACAGCGCCAGGGACCTGGGTTTGATTTCTGGCTTGGGTGACTGTGCGGAATCTTCCCATGTCTGCATAAGAGTCCTCCGGATGCTCTGGTTTCCTCCCACAGTCTGAAAGATGTGCTGGTTAGGTGCATTGGCCATGCTAAATTCTCTCTTTCTGTACCCGAACAGGTGCTGGAGTGTGGCAACAAGGGGATTTTCACAATAACTTCATTGCAGTGTTAATGTAAGCCTACTTGTGATTAAGAACTAAACTTAATTAGACAACTCTCCAGACTAATTTCTGCCCTATATACTGTGTCTGCCAGATGCTGCCATTATCCTAAAAATTAGTTGGCAATGAGACTCTGAGTTGTCAGTTAACCTAGCAGAAATGAGAATAAGCATTGAAGCAAACACTTGGATATGTCTGGATATAGGAAAACCTATTCAAAATCATTGTCAAACATCCCATATTCTTAGCTGGCTCTGGATAATCCATTGCTCCCCGAATGTAACATTGCAGAGCAATACCCATAGAGTGTACTGGATATGCACAAGCTCCCAGCTTCATGTTTGATGGGCCTGTTTGAAACTGAGAATATTCTGACCCATTTGTTATACTGATCAACCCTTGCTGTGCATGTCCATGAAGTAGAAACCACTCGAGCAGAAAGTTTTACAACTTGCTAGATATATTAAAGCATCATTTATAGTATTGTAGAACTGTCAGAATGTTTGGAAAGCTTGAGACATTTGTTAGAGATCTACTTGGAACAATTTTTAGAAATGTAGCTCCTCTTTATACTCCTAATCCCCAACCTCTACCACCATCACCAACATCGTCACATACCACTGAAAAAACATCTTGCAATATAGTCAAATTCCCATTCCTAAATCCCACATCTGGGAGAGGAAGTATAACCCAATGTAACCAACCTGCTGCTTCTCTTAACCCCATGCCCAGGGCCTTAGCCAACAAGCTGCTGAAACTCATTATATGCTTAATGTCATCAATGTAGAACAGTACAGTATCCATGTATAAAATACTGTGAAATGATGTATACAAGTTATTACGAGACCAACTGATGTTTTTACTGGGCAGTCAAATCCTAGAGCGGAACCCTGGCTCAGTAAATCGTAACTGTTACTTTTTGTTTAGAGACATGGATGAACAGAGTCACAGGACTGCTGATTAACTTTTAACAAAACAATAAAATATTTCTGAAACAAAAAAGATTAATTATAATACATTGCTCCTATACCTCACTATACCTTTTCAAGTATATACAGATTTATAAGGATTAGACAAGTCACAAAGTATATCTTGTACACTAATGTTCTCAGTAAGTACATAGTCCATGTAAACCAATAGGCAAAATGTGAAGCTAAGTAGTAGATGCCACCCCACTTCAACTCAAGTGGATTTCTATCAAATCCCTCCTCAGATGCTTGTCACACTGTGAGCCAGTTGATCTCTTTGGAACTCCGGCTTCCCCATAAGTGTTTCCAAACTCCACTCACAAAGAATACGCTTTGAAATTCCACACAAAGCTTTCTGGGATGCCTTCCACGAGGATCCACATCCAAGATTTAAACTTCTCCCTTCAGTATTCCTCTACCCTGGAACACCACATGAATTCATGCTTCCACTCAATCTCTCAGGTTCTTAGCTGTGCCAATAGAACACCACTGCTTCGCAGATTGTGTTGCGGTATTACCAACCTTAGGGTTACTTAGGATATCTGACTCTCACTAAACAGCTTCTTCAAGTCTGCATCTTACAGCTCTGTCTTTAATTGGGAGGCCCTCTCTCTGCTTTTTAACTTTAGCGAACAGTACTTGTTCAGATTTCTGTCCTTTATTCCTTTAAACTTTTGGATCCCACATTCCCAGATTCCTGGCTACTCTTCAGCTTCTAAAACTTGTTTCCTGCATCCCTGTATCAAGCTGGCAGCCTGTATTCTTTTGGGAAATCTGACTTCTACAATTCCCTTTCTTGTGTCCAGCTTTCTGGTTCCAGCTTACAACAAAGTTCTTGCTGTCCCAGGGTGAGCCTCTGTTTGCTAAACAAAGCTTTGTTTTTTAAGCCTATAATTGCTTTCATGTTGTAAAACCTCAATTACAATGCAGGCACAGTTTAAAGTGAAATTAAGACCTATATACATGCATACATCCTTATCTAATATGAAGATGACTACAATTTTAGCTCTTTCTTAGCACAGAATTACAGAAACACAAATTATACTTGAGCTTAAACTTACACCTTATTTCTAATACCCACAAATACAAATATCAATTACTTAAACTAGCTCCATTTCCTTACAAAATACATAATTTAAATACATTGAAAAATGAATGGAACACAAGGATGAATGAGGAAATTTTACTCTGTGTGCAGATACTTTTATGTTAATTATCAACCATCCTTACAAACTATTACTGCTAAGCACCGTAAATATGTGTCAGACTGGAACTATGGGTGCAAGTTTTAGAAACATTGTTGATATCAAAAACTTTGAAGAATATTAAGTTTATAAAGTTTAAGCACATTATGCTCCTTCCCAGCATCTTGAAGTTGTACTTGGTCGTACCTCCTTTCTCAATGTCTTGACATTTTAATAGTGTAAAGTGTACAATTTGTTCTCGTCTTGGAAACCACTTACTTGTCAAGCTTCATGAAATGCAATAGAATTGTGTGTGATGCATAAAGTGAGAATTATTTTCACCCTGTCTTAGCTCTGTCTGGGAAGATGATCATGTATTGATTGCACCCACTTAATTTGAGGATTTATATTGAGATATGCTTAAAATGACCTGTAATTCATGTTAATGACTTCTTCCCTTTTAGAGGTTAACTGGTGGACTGGACTTCGCTGCACTCTCCAGAAGTCTGTCACGTTATATCTAGATCAATTCTTATTGCCCAAAATATAAGCTACCTGCTGTAGCAGAGAAGATACAAAATCTGACACAGCTGCAATTTTCCTGGAAGTTACAAAAAAACTGACCGTGGCTATACTTTTCTATTTAATCACAAGAGAAATGGTTGAGTTTTAAACCAGGTTTGCCTCAAGGCAACAAATTTGTCTGTACTTCTGATTCAAAGGTGAATTAAAATGTCCCTTTACAATGATTTATCTGTATTGCAGACCGTGTGGTTGGTATTGAGTCTGCAAAATTGATTACAGTTCTCTTTTTGCATTAATTGTAACCATCCAATGTAATATTAATGGAAGTGTCTTTTATTACATGTACAAAAATAAAAATATGTATGTCCTTAAGTTGTTTCTGAAATAATTTGAGAGTGTTTTCATGGTCTGTTGAAAATGACAATGGTGCTGTACATTTTAATTAATTTACTGTGAAATCAAGGGATGAAAGCAAATTACTGCAAACGCTGGAACCTGAAACCAGAAGAGAAAATGCCGGAAAATCTCATTCTGCTTTGATAAAGGGTCATCTGGACTCGAAACATCAGCTCTTTTCTTTCCTTACAGATGCTGCCAGACCTGCTGAGATTTTCCAGCTTTTTCTCTTTTGGTTACTGTGTAATCAATTTTGGTTCAAGGCTGAAAACAATTATAAATGCCACCTGAAATTATATTTTATCCTACATGTAATGGGGTGATTATCAAAGTGTTACATAAGGTGATAATTGCCAAATGGACAATAAAAGATAGCATTGCAAATAATAACATGGAGTCCAATTAAAATATGTACATGATCCAATGTATAATTCCAGAATTTTTAATGATTCCGAATCCCAGAATCCCTGAAAAACTAAAGGTTTTTTTTTTGTTTTTGATATAAGAACATAAGAACTAGGAGCAGGAATATGCCATCTCGTCCCTCGAGCCTGCTCCGCCCTTCAATAAGATCATGGCTGATCTTTTTGTGGACTCAGCTCCACTTACCCACCTGCTCACCATAATCCTTAATTCTTTTACTGTTCAAAAATGTATCTGTTCTTGCCTTAAAAGCTACAGTGAGCTACACTGGCTCGGCCAGCATTTGTTGAACATACTTAATTGTCTTACAGACAACACCTAGCTGGCTGGCCATGTGTACTGTGAGGACGATGCTAAGAGGCTGTAGGGTGACTTCGACAGGCTGGCTGAGTTGGCAGAAACTTGGCAAATGCAATATAAAGTGGTTAAATGTGAGGTTATCCGCTTTGGTGGCAAAAACAAGAAGGAATAGTATTATCAGAAAGGTGGCTGTTTAAGAAAAGAAGTGCAACGTAACCTGGGTGTCGTGGTGAAACAGTCACTGAAGGTTGGCATGCAAATACGGCAGGCAGTGAGGATAGCTAATGGTATGCTGACCTTCATAGCAAGAGAATTTGAGTATAGAAGTCGGGACGTCTTGCTGCAATTATACAGGGCTTTGTTGCAGTCGCATCTTGAATATTGTATGTGATTTTGGTCCCCTATTCTGAAGAAGGACATTCTTGCTATTGTGGGAATCCAGCGAAGGTTCACCAGACAAATCGTGGAATAGCAGGACTGATATATGAAGAGAGACTGGATTGCCTGGGCTTGTACTCAATGGAATTTAGAAGAATGAGAGGGGATCTCATAGAAACATATAAAATCCTGATGGGACTGGACAGGCTAGATGAGGGAAGAATGTTCCTGATATTGGGGAAATCCAAGACTAGGGGGTCACAGTCTAAGAATAAGGGGTAAGCCATTCAGGACTGAGGTGAGAAAGAACTTCTTCACTCAGAGTTGTGAATCTGTGGAATTCCCATCCACAGAAAGCCGTTGGGGCCAGTTAGTTAAAAATGTTCAAGAGGGAGCTGGACGTGGCCTTGTGGCTAAAGGGATCAAGGGCATGGAGAGAATGCAGGAGTGGGATACTGTAAGTGCATGATCAGCCATGATCATATTGATTGGTGGTGAAGGCTCAAAAGGCCGAATGGCCTACTCCTGCACCTATTTTCTGTATTTCTATGACATGACTGATGGTAAATGCCAAGCTTTTCAAATCCCAGAAAGGAAAGTTGAAATAATTGGCCCTTGTGTTTGCAATTTGTATAGTGTGAGGACAGATTTTGAAAAGTCAGCCATATAAATCCTGTAAGAGCAGATTAGAGACTGGGAATCCTGTGGCAATTAACTTCCTCCTGACTCTGCTATCTGTAAGACAAGTCAATGGTATAACAAAATACTCTCCACTTGCCTGGATGAGTGCAGCTCCAAAGACACTCAAGAAGCCCATCTCTAATATCCCTTTAAATGGTGGTGGTGAGACCCCTTTCTTGAACTGCTGCAGTCCATGTGGTTTAGGTTAGGAAAGAGTTCCAGGATTTTGACCCAGTAGCAGTGAAGAGACGGTGATATATTTCCAACTGGTGATGATTTTATAGTAAAGAAACTGTTTATTAAGAAATAGGAACAAAAGAATTGCACTTAGATATATCAATGGCTTCACGCTATATCAAAACATAAAACAATTCCAACCAATCTTAATTACCTTCAGAACTATTATTTCCATCAGATCAGTAACACCTTATAGATTTTAAGATCTGTAAAAGTCCAGTAACTTTTACCGTGCAGTGCCTTTAATTCTCCCTTGAGGTGCCCTCTGAGCAGCTGAATTTTCAGATCTGGCTTTGTCTACACTGCTTGTGGGAGTTTGACCAGCCATTCCTGTTGTCTACTGAGTTTAAACAACTCCTCCCACTGGTTTCAGTATCACTTTAAATATGTCTTCCCCTTTGATCTCTCTCCATTGTCTCACCCAGTCTCTCTATAACTGCTCTCCCCCAGAATTGATTAATTTTATAATCTTTTCTTTAGCATTTAACATTTAAGAGAAAAATAAACTCATTTTATCCATAATTTACCTTTCTTTCACACCTTGCATATCTTCTCCTTTGAATCACGACAGCCCATTCAAATACATTATTTTTCTGTAACCATCCTTACTAAATTACCTTACAGACATCCTCCAGTTACCATTGACCAGAAGCTTAGCTGGACCAGCCATATAAATCCTGTAAGAGCAGATTAGAGACTGGGAATCCTGTGGCAATTAACTTCCTCCTCACTCTGCTGTCTGTAAGACAAGTCAATGGTGTAACAAAATACTCTCCACTTGCCTGGATGAGTGCAGCTCCAAAGACACTCAAGAAGCCCATCTCTAATATCCCTTTAAATGGTGGTGGTGAGACCCCTTTCTTGAACTGCTGCAGTCCATGTGGTTTAGGTTAGGAAAGAGTTCCAGGATTTTGACCCAGTAGCGGTGAAGAGACGGTGATATATTTCCAAGTCAAGGCAGTGTGTAACCTGGAACTTCCAGATGGTGGTGTTCTCATGTACCTGCTGTCTGTGTCCTTCTAGATGGTAGTGCTCTTGAGTTTGGAAGGTGCTGTCAAAGGAGCTTTGGTGAATTCCTGCAGTGCAACTTGTAGATGGTACACACTGCTGCCACTGTGTATCAATAACAGAGGGAATGAATGTATGTGGCTAGGGTGCCAATCAAGCAGACTGTTTTGTATTATATGGCATCAAGCTGATTGAATGTTGTTGGAGCTGCATTCATCCAGGCAAGTGGAGAGTATTTCATCACACTCCTGACTTACACCTTGTAGATGGTGGGTAGGCTTTGGGGAGGCAGGAAGTTAGGGCAGGATTCCCAGCATTTAAACTGCTCTTTTAGCTACTCCGTTTATATGGCTGGTCCAGTTAAGTTTCTGGATAATGGTAACCAGAATGTTGACAGTTTTAATAATGGTGAAACCATTGAATGTCAAGGGGAATTAGTTAGATTTTCTCTTGCTAGGGATGGTCATGTCCTGCCACTTGTGTGGTGTGAATGTTACTTACCACTTATCAAATCAAGCTGTAATATCGTCCATGTCTTGCTGCATACAGACATGAACCGCTTCAGTATCTGAAGCGTCATGATTGGTGCTAAATACTATGCAATCATCAGCGAACATCATTACTTTTGATCTTATGACGTAACCCCAAATTCCAATTGAGCTAAAAATTGATCGAGTGAAAGCGGACATTTCTGCTTGCTCCAAGTGTAATGTTTATTTGATCTGAGTTTAGTTAGTTTCCGTGCCAACATTACTCAGCGTAAGTTAGCTGGCTTGGACAATATCACACAAATGACACATGGTTGAGATGGTTTAAAAATGATCCTGCTCTATTTCAGGTGTGTCCAGTCTTGTATATTCGTAACATCATAATTCTTGGCTATCTACAACTCAGTTAGGTGAACACAAACTTTGAACGTAAAGTACAAATGCAAGATCCTGATTATGTTGTGTTTTCGCTTTCTTTATAAACACACTTTAATACACTAAATTAATTGTCAGTTTTTTTTTTACTCGTAACCAGATTTTAAGACTCTACCCACATTTATGAAAACCTTGTTCACTTCTACATTCTGCAAACAATTTATTTTAAATGCACCATGGATTCAGATCAACAGTTCATAGGAATCACAATTGGAAACTGATTGTATCCGGTGGAAAATTAAGAGTTTTGCATTGTTGATTATCCTCAAAATGTCTTTGAATAAGAAATAGGAGCAGGAGTAGGCCATCTAGCCCTTCGAGCCTGCCCCGCCATTCAATAAGATCATGGCTGATCTGAAGTGGCTCAGTTCCACTTTGCCACCCTCTCCCCATAACCCGTAATCCCCTTGCCTACCAAAAACCTATCTACCCGCGTCTTAAATATATTTAGCAAGGTAGCCTCCACCACTTCAACGGGCAGAGAATTCCAGAGATTCACCACCCTTTGAGTGAAGAAGTTCCTCCTCAACTCTGTTCTAAACTGCGCCCCCCTTATCTTGAGGCTGTGCCCTCTAGTCCTGCTGTCCTTCCTGAGCAGGAAAAACCTCTCCACCTCTACCCTATCCATCCCTTTCATCATCTTATACATCTCAATGAGATCTCCCCTCATCCTTCTAAACTCTAACGAGTACAAGCCCAGTCTATTTAGTCTCTCTTCATAGTCCAACCCCCTCATCTCCGGTATCAGCCTAGTGAACCTCCTCTGCACTCCCTTCAAGGCCAAAATATCCTTGCGCAAGTGCGGCGACCAAAACTGCACACAGTACTCCAGCTGTGGCCTCACCAGTGCCCTGTACAGTTGCAGCAAGACCTCCCTACTTTTACATTCAATCCCCCTCGCTATGAAGGCCAGCATCCCATTTGCCTTCCTGACCACCTGCTGCACCTGTAGGCTGGGTTTTTGCGACTCATGCAGAAGGACCCCCAGGTCCTTCTGCACCGTAGCATGCTGCAGCTTTTCGCCCTGTAAGTAGTAGTCCTTCCTACCATTATTCCTACCAAAGTGGATAACCTCACACTTGCCAACATTGTATTCCATCTGCCAATGACCAGAGATCAGCAAGGAGTTACTGCCGCCTGCTACATTTTCTTTTCACATCAGTGCATCGTCTTTCTCATGGTAACATCAGTTACCATCAGTCACCGAACAATTCACTGAAGGGTTTGTGGATATTGGAATTTCTCTCAGACACTTGGACCGTTTCATCTGATTCAACATTTGCTGCAGAAAATCTGAAACTGGAATCAGCAGTACCAGATCATGGACTGTATATCAGGCATATTTCCACACAACATTGTAGGAGAGGTGTGCCTGTGATGCTGTTTCATATATGTTTTAAGGAGCAAGAGGGTTCAGAATATCACTGCTAACTCTAACAATGATGCCATCTGTTACTGGTGAACTCTGTTGTTTGACCTTTTTCCAGTTCTTTTGATTCTTCTGTTATTTACATGTAAATGTACTGTCTGCACAGATGCCATAATGTTTGCTTCCCACTGTTAAAATGCCTTTAAACCATCAGGAGTCGACGTAATAAAATCTGAAAGTAAATCACACAGCACAAAATCTGATTCCTTGGGAACTTTCAAAGGGAATTGGACATAGAAACCCTACAACGCAGAAGAGGCCATTCAGCCCATGAAGTCTGCACCATGGCTAATCCAATTAGACAAATGATACCCAAACGACAGTGTAAAAACCTTGCATACTCAATGTATAATCATGCTCAACCTTTGCAAGTTGTTGGATAAGGCTCAACTGGTGTATTGTGTATAATTCCAGACACCACACTACACTTTGAGACATATATTTAGGCCTTGGGGAGTATACAGAGGAAGTTTACCAGGATGAAATAAGAAATGAGAGCCTTCAGTTTTGTGGAGAGATTGTCCTCATTACGGGGAGACCAAATAAAGGCATTCAAAATGAGGTAGGGATTTAAAAGACCAAGTAAGAAGAAACAGTTTCCTTTCTTTCAAGTAGATTTAAAATTGGCAAAAGAACATAAGAAATAGGAGCAGGAGTAGGCCAACTAGCCCTTCAAGCCTGCCCCGCCATTCAATAAGATCATGGCTGATCTGTCATGGCTCAGTTCCACATTCCCGCCTTCTCCCCATAACCCTTAATCCCCTCTCTTATCAAAAACCCATCAACCCGCGTCTTAAAAATATTTAGCGAGGTAGCCTCCACCACTTCAACAGGCAGAGAATTCCAGAGATTCACCACCCTTTGAGTGAAGAAGTTCCTCCTCTACTCTGTTCTAAACCGCCCCCCCTTTATCTTGAGGCTGTGCCCCCTAGTCCTGCTATCCTTTCTGAGCGGGAAGAGTCTCTCCACCTCTATCCTATCCATCCCATTCATCGTCTTATACGTCTCAATGAGATCTCCCCTCATTCTTCTAAACTCTAACGAGTACAAGCCTAATTTATTCAGCCTCTCCTCATAGCTCAACCCCCTCAACTCCGGCATCAGCCTAGTAAACCTCCTCTGCACTCCCTCCAAGGCCAAAATATCCTTGCGTAAGTACGGCGCCCAAAACTGCACACAGTACTCCAGCTGCGGCCTCACCAATGCCCTATACAGCCGCAGCAAGACCTCCCTACTTTTATATTCAATCCCCCTCGCGATGAAGGCCAGCATCCCATTCGCCTTCCTGACCACCTGCTGCACCTGCAAGCTGGGTTTTTGCGACTCATGCACAAGGACCCCGAGGTCCCTCTGCACCGTCACCTGCTGCAGTTTTTCTCCACGTAAGTAATAATCCTTCCTACCATTATTCCTACCAAAGTGGACCACCTCGCACTTGCTAACATTAAATTCCATTTGCCATTTCCTGGCCCATTCGCCCAGCCTATCTAGATCCTTCTGTAGACTCTCCCCACACTCCGCACAATTTGCCTTTCCACCAATCTTGAAGAACAAGAGGGGAACTCTTTTTCATGTAGATGGTAGTTAAGATCTGGAAGATCTGAATGGTTACAAAATCTGATTCCTTGGGAACTTTCAAAGGAAATTGGACATAGAATCCCTACAGTGCAGAAGAGGCCATTGAGCCCATCAAGTGTGCACTATGGCTAATCCATTTAATGTACACATCTTAAAACACTAAGGGATAATTTAGCATTGCCAGTTCACCTAACCTGCACATCTTTGGACTGTGGGAGGAAACTCATGCAAACATGGGGAGAAAGTCAAACTCCACACAGACCAGAAGAGAGTTTATTTGCCAATTCATTGGGAGAAATCTGGGATGTGAGTCACATTGGGCAGGTTTTAGAAAGATTCAGCAGTGGTATGTCAACGTTCTGTTCTGTAAAATTCTCTGGTTCTGTTAGTACCCTTGGTGTCCAGAGACACAATTGACAGGGCCTGCACTAGAGCTGGAATTTGGGGAGATGAACCTCAGCTGGGATTTTATTTCATCGAGAGTCCAGATACTGGTTGTTCTCCTGTGGCTAATGCTCCACATTGTAACTGTTAACTTGGCTGCTTTTGGAACAGCAAATACCAAAGCAAGGATGGAGAGAAGAGGGAGTTACAGTGCCAGGGAGAGCCTGGTACCATCAAAGTGGGATACTGTAGGATACCATAGAAGACAACATTCAAAGCACTTGAGACCAACTACTTTATAATGTATACTTTCTATGTTCTTAGACTTGTTGCAATCTAAATGTTTAATGACTGTTGGAATTGTATGAATATATTTTTCAATTTATTTGATTGATTTGATTTATTATTGTCACATATATTAATATACAGTGAAAAGTATTGTTTTAGTATAAAGTATAGCATGCTATAACCGTTTATAGAGAAGGAAAGGAGACAGTGCAAAATGGAGTGTTACAGTCATGACCAGGGTGTAGAGAAAGATCAACTTAATGCAACAGTATGGTTGTCATACTGTATTAGTGATAGAATCTGGAAATACCTTGTCTGTTTCCAGGTTTACTCTCCAAGTTGCTCATCCTGTCCAACGATAACACCAGGGCCGAAAATTTCCCATCCTGCCCACCGCAGGAATTCTAGCTGATGGGACGGAAAATTTGGTGGACCATTTAAAGGTCTTTTGAGCTTGGGTGGGAGTTTAAAACCTTGGGGTGCAGGTGGCCAGAAATTCCCATCCTGCTATCTTGCAATTGTTGGCTGTTTTGCGTTCTTGATGCTTAACATAATAAACATCTAAAATGGGTTTGATACATATGTTCGTGTCTCTGTATGTGGAATATGAAAATGAATTCAGTTGCAATGAGATACAGGCGAGCATTTTTGTCCTTTTTTAATTAGCTTCAAATGTATTGCATTTGTTGTTATCCCTGGGGATCTCTTATTTCCTGGTACAAACTTTTGGAAAGTTGAGAGCCAAGGGGAAATTGAATGTTACAAACACCTGCAATGATTTCATTAAAGTACAAGAGCCCACTCAAGGGAAAACTGGAGCACTTCTTCAGAGAACAAAAGAGCATTGCCAAGAAAATCTGCTTCCTGGTGTTGCATCTCATTCTCCATGATTTGCAGCTACGGGTAACAATGCTTGCTAGTATTTATAAGTCTCATATTTGTTTTATGAAATATTAGTGGTGTGTTTTAGTACATCTTAGCAATGCCATTTGGCATGCCTATAATGTTTTGAGAGTGAACGTGTTGTGAGAAGCACTATTACCCTGTAAGAAGTCTCACAACACCAGGTTAAAGTCCAACAGGTTTATTTGGTAGCATGAGCTTTCAGAGCACTGCCCCTTCATCAGGTGAATGACTGACCTGATGTAGGAGCAGTACTCCAAAAGTTTGTGCTATCAAATAAACTTGTTGGACTTTAACCTGGTGTTGTGAGACTTCTTACTGTGCCTACCCCAGTCCAACGCTGGCATCTGTACCCGGGCTATTGGGGTGACTTTAAGGTCTGCAAGTAGAGCTGGCAGCTCTCTCAGAATAGCCAGGAGACTCCTCCAACTGCCCCCCATCTCCCAGCAACAATCAAAAGCAGCCTGAGATCTTGTAAAACAATAAGATTTCCTCATTTATTGATTGTCTCTGATTGTCCTGGCAGTCGCAAAATCCATTTCACTGAGTGGCATTTCACAAGCAGGCTAGGCAACACTGATGTGTAGTTGCAGTCAGTGTGATAACATAGCACATTGTGTTGCAGCTGTACAAGAGTACTGAGTTCATGGATGTTGCTGCTTGATGCCCTGCCTGTATGTTTTCCTGCCAGTGCTGAGGTGAGTGCTGTGTGAGCTGGAAGGGGAATTGGTGTTTCTGCAGGAAGCAGGCACGGGGCTATGGATTATGAGTACACGAGTCTGCTAATATAACCATTAAGATGGAACAGGCCAGGGTTGTTGCCAGCTGGAGAGCAGGTCCATGCTTGTCCGGTGTGTCTGTGCTGGGGAAATTTATCTCTCAGGAGCCCCTGGGTCTATGTGTATGTGGGGGACAAGTGGAAAAGCTGTAGTCTGAGCCAGAGGGAGAGAGGATTCAGCAGCAGCTGCCGATTGCAGCTCCTGCGGGCATCCGGCTGTGCCTAAGCCAGCCAGTTCTAAAGGAGAATACCAAATACTTTTGTTTATTTATGTGCATCAGAGAAACCCATCTCCTGTCACTAGTGTCTGGGACTTTGACTTTGCCTCCCTGTAATGACTCACCCACTCACCATGCTGACGGGATTCTGTAATGTCTCTTCCGCTGACTTTTCCTGGAATATGCCAAGCTGCAGTTGGCAACCCTACATTAAAGCACTGGGACGAGGTTACAGCTTCGTGCAATGGTTTCAGACAGTCTCCCAGAGTTTGAGGAACTCAGGGATCTGAGACAGATGTCAGGCCCAGAAAGAAAGTGGGATAGTTGTGGGATCAGGAATCTTTAGGAATGTGGTCCAGCAATTTGTCTGCACTGAGGATAGAAAAGTCTTTGGATCTGGAACTAAGAATGAAAGCTTGTGACAGGACTTGAGGATATAACAGGACAAAGGTGTAGGGTTTCAGATGGTTGGGATAATGCTGTAGTCTGGCATTATTGAGGATTGTTGAGACCTGGCCATATTGGAAAGCCTGGTCTAGTAGACTCAGGATATTGGGGCAAATTTAAGGTGTTAATAAAATATAGATGGATTTGTATTCAAGAATTTAACTAGTGCTATTTGTACATCAAGATCCCAGGCATGTACTCCTTCCAAATGCTCCTAATCCAACAGGCACTGTACGAAATTTCAATACAGTTCTTGAAAAAAATTGGAAGTATTATATGTTCCAGTTAACTTAAGCACTTTCTAAGTCACAACTGGTAGATTTTTAATCTGAAAAAACGTTGGAAAATAAATAATTTTGGTTTATCCATAGTGAACACACTGTCACCTTTTAAAAAGTAAAGTTTATTTATAAGTGGCACAAATGGCTTTACATTAACACTGCAATGAAGTTACTGTGAAAATCCCATCGTTGCCACATTCCAGCTCCTGTTCAGATACATTGAGGGAGAATTTAGCATGGCCAATGCACCTAACCAGCATGTCTTTCGGACTGAGAGGGGAAACCCGAACACCCAGAGGAAACCCATGCAGACACGGGGAGAATGTGCAAACTCCACACAGACAGTGACCCAAGCCTGGGTCCCTGGCACTGTGAGTCAGCAGTGCTAATCACTGTGCCACTGTGAATGCTATTTGAACATCACAGCTGTCAAGACAGCCTGGACAAAAAGCATTCTCTTCTGTAATGTCCCAGTCCAGAGAGGCACCCATCCATCCCACTCTAAGTCTTCCTCAGAGAGGCATTCTCTCAATCAACTCGACATGGCAACTTTGTTTCAGGGGCAGATGTTGTGCTAGAGGTGGGAATTTTTGATCCATTGCACAGTCAGGAATTTTCATTTGCTACTCACAGTGGAGTGCCTGCTCTTAAAGCCAAATGGCAGCTCCAGAGATATTAAAGGGCTGAGTGGGTAGGTGCGTTTTGGCAAGCAAGTGGCCACATTGCCTTTTTTATTGAGAAAATGTCTTTCTCCATTGCATAGAACAAAGAAAATTACAGCACAGGAACAGGCCCTTCAGCCCTCCAAGCCTGCACCGACCATGCTGCTGACTTAACTGAAGCCCACTATCCTTCCAGGGACCAAATCCCTCTATTCCCATCCTATTCATGTACTTGTTAAGACATCCTTTAAAAGTCTAGTTTGACTACCTACATACTGTTTCAGGAAGTCCTCCTAGATATTCCTTACAAACTATAAGAAGATAAGAAATAGGAGCAGGAGAATGCTTTGCCCCCATGCCTGCTCCTATCGTTCAATATGAACATGGCTGATCTGAGCATATGTGAAAAAATATATATGGACCGCAACAGGAGCGGGTGGCATCGGCTGCAGTTACCAGGCTGTAATATCTCATAAAAGTGCTGCAGATGCTGGAAATCTAAAACAAAAAGTGCTGGATGAGGTCAGCAGGTCCAGCAGTACCTGTGGAGAAATACAGTTAGTGTTTCAAGTCCATGATAATACTTTAAGCTTCAAGTTTTTAGGTGTCTAGATTGCCAACAACCTACCCTGGTCTCCCCGCCCCCCCCACCAACTTCCCCGCTGACACTATAATTAAGAAAGCCCACCAACATCGCTACTTTCTCAGAAGACTACGACTCTCACCAATGTTTACAGATGCACCATAGAAAGCATTCTTTCTCGTTGTATCACAGCTTCATATGGTTCCTGCTCTGCCCAAGACCACAAGAAATTACAAAAGATTCTGAATGTGGTTTATCATGCAAACCAGCCTCCCATCCATTGACTCTGTTTACACTTCCCGCTGTCTCGGTAAAGCAGCCAGCGTAATTAAGGGTCCCACGCATCCCGGACATTGTCTCTTCCATCTTCTTCCATCAGGAAAAAGGTACAAAAGTCTGCAGTCACGTACCAACTGACTCAAGTACAGCTTCTTCCCTGCTGTCATCAGACATTTGAATGGATCTCCCTCGCATTAAGTTGATCTTTCTCTACATCCTACCTATGACTGTAACACTACATTCTGCACTCTTTCGTTTCCTTCTCTATGAATAGTATGATTGTCTGCACAGCATGCAAGAAACAATATTTTTCACTGTATATTAACACGTGACAATACATCAAACTTTATCATGTACTAATTTACATCCACTTCTGTTCTCATTCAGCTCATTAACCCTATAAAGCAGTTGCTGTCTTTCTGAAGCCCACCAGTGCTGGTTATATATTCTCACACAAAGAAAATTAGCATCATGAATCCAAATAGCCATTCACAAATGAGATTGTGCTCCAGTAAAAATTGCAAACTGAAATGAACTTGGAGCCCAGTGAAGCGTAGATCCCTTGAGACATTATCACTAGGCAGTGAATGGAATAGCCTCCTGTGCTGTAATTTTTTTTGGTTGGATGAGAAGCCTGCAGTTCACAACATAACCGTTAGAAACTCTATCGATTGGATGCAATGTAATTGCACAAATGGAATGCTGCTCACATCAGGATTTTCCAGCCGCACACACCCAAAGACTGGAAATCCCCGTCTGAGATCAATGGATCTTTAAATGAATTTTCTGTCACAGCTCACTACAATTCTCACAGTCAGCGGGATGGAAATTTCTAGCCGCTACCTTTCTATGAGCATTGACATGGGACATCAAAAGGTACACACATAGAATATAGAGAAATTTTAAATCAGGACTATGGCTCACAGAGCAGGAAAAGGTGAGAAAGGGTAGTGGAGAATCAGCAAACATTAATTAGGAGGAATCAAGTCTTAAACACCTGGAGATTGTTGGAGAAAGGAGCAGCATCTAGAATAAAACTAGAAAATGATGAGTACCAGTAAAACCTGACTGCGCTGCTCTTGTATACCTGAAATTGGAAGCCCAGCAGTGCTGCTATTTACTGTATTGAGCTGGTGTTAATTCATTTTCCTGTCAGTATCTAACCTGTTTTCTGTTTGCATCAGTCTCTTCCATGTCCCTTTTGCAAAGGTTTGGAGTCAGTGCCTTACAGAATCAAAACAGCAGTGTGGAGGTGACTATCCAGATACTTCAAAGTCATTCTCGTATTCTCTTCCTTTCAAAATGAATTCTAACATTGCACTAGCTTTCCTAACTACCAACTCATTCTTCAAGTTGACCTTAAGAGAATCCTGAACTTGGATTCCCATGTCCCTTTGCACTTCTGATTTTTGAATTCCCTCCCCATTTAGGAAATATTTGACGCCTCTATTCTTCCTACCAAAGTGCATAACCTCACACTTTCCCATGTTGTATTCTATCTGCTACATCTTTGCCCGTCCTAACCTGTTCAAGTGCTTCCGCAGCCTCTCTGTCTTCTCAATACCACCCGTCCCTCTGCCTATCTTTGTATCATCTGCAAACATAGCCACAATGCCCTCAGTTCCTTCATTTAGATCACTGATGTATGGAGTGACAAGTTGTGGTCCCAACACTGACCCGTTTGGAACTCTGCAAGTCACCGGCTACCATCTTGAAAAGGACCCTTTTATCCCTACTCTCTGCCTTGTGCCAGTCAACCAATCTTCTATCCATGCTAGTACCTTGCCTCTAACACCATGGGCTCAACAGCCCCCTGTGTGGCACCTTGTCAAAGGCCTTCTGGAAATCCAAGTAGACAACATCCACTGGTTCTCCTCTGCCTAACCTGCTCATTACCTCCTCAATGAATTCTAACTGATTTGTCAGGTATGACCTCTCCTTGATGAAACCGTGCTGACTTCGCCCTATTTTGCCATGCATTTCCAAGTATTCTGAAATCTCATCCTCAATCTTGAAAACGCACCAGGATTTTAGCCTCCTGTTTTTAATCTATGTTAACATTTTGGTTTCAAAAATTTAGAACTGGCTAACCTTACAGATTGCAGTAAATTAGGAGCAGCTGACTCTGGGGAGACAGCTTATATACATTGTTGAAGAATTATGTGAGTGGGAACAGTGACAGAGAACATTTAATAAGGACAAGTATAGAGTGGAACATGTAACTAAGTTTAATTATTAGTGTCACAAGTAGGCTTATATTGCAATGAAGTTACTGTGAAAATCTCTTAGTCGCCACACTCCAGCGCCTGTCTGGATACACTGAGGGAGAATTTAGCATGGCCAATACACCTAACCAACACATCTTTCGGACTGTGGGAGGAAACCAGAGCACCCACAGGAAACACACGTAAACACAAACTCCACACAGACAGAGACCCAAGCTGGGAATCAAGCCTGGGTCCCTGGTGCTATGAGGCAGTAGTGCTAACCACTATGCCACCTTGCTGCCCCATTCCATGAAAGGTGTTGAAACAGCTAAGGATTAAACTGAAAGACAACTGAGCAGATTTGAAGCTCAGCAACAGTCAACAAAGCAAATATAATCCTGAACTGTGTAGAAGCACACAAAGCCATCCTTAAAATGTACAGTGACCTGACCAGGCTGTACCTTGAGTCCAGGTCAGGTGACTGAGTCAAGTGATACTGCGCTCTGAAGGCAGGTGAGAGAAAGAGCCATGAGGCTGATCCATAATATCAGATTAGGAGCTGTGAGGAGAAATTCAAGTTTTTCAGTCTTGAAATGAGGTGATTGAGACGTGACCTTACTGTGCCACTTAAGACGATAAACTGTGTACAAAATGTCAGTCCAGAACATTACCTCAACTAAATCTGTGTGTGTTGGATGGGAGGTGCCTGCTCAAAGTAAAAAGCTAAGCTGAGACTGACGTCAGGAAACAGGTTTCACAGGGAGGAGAGAGACTGTACATCATTACAACCATCAGTGGAAAGAGAAACAGAGTTAATTGCCCTGATTTTACCGGCACGGCCATCCGAGGCCAATGGGGAACGCTGTTCTGCGAGCCTTGCCTACCTTGATTTTGGGGCAGACATGCCGGTAAAATCAGGGCCAACGTTTCAAATCCATATGACCCTTTTCACAGCAACATCATTACAGCCATCTTTAGTGGTCTGCAAAAGTCATGCACTCAAAATGTTAATTCCATTTCTCTCTCCCCTGATGCCGCCAGACCTGCTGAGTTTCCTCAGCATTTTCTGTTTTATTTCAGATTTTAGCATCTGCAGTATTTTGTTTATATATCGCTACAACCATCTTTGGTGCAAAATTTTAATTTTAGTGGCAAGCATTGCAGATCTCAACTTGTTCCTAATTCTCTCCCTCACTCCAGGAGTGTGCCAGCTGACAAATTGGAAGCTGCCAACTTTTAAATGTGGCAAGTACCAATTTAAGGAAATTGAATGGAATAGATTTATTATTGTCACATAGAACATAGAACATTACAGCGCAGAACAGGCCCTTCGGCCCACGATGTTGCGCCGACCAGCTTTTAAAAAAAAACAACACTAACCCACTAATCTAAACCAATCCCATTTCGTCCATAAACCTATCCACAGATCTCTTAAACGCCCCCAAACTAGGCGCATTTACAACTGCAGCTGGCAGGGCATTCCAGTCCCTCACCACCCTCTGGGTAAAGAACCTACCCCTGACATCAGTCCTATAACTACCCCCCCTTAATTTAAAGCCGTGCCCCCTCGTGCTAGCTTTCTCCATCCGAGGAAAAAGGCTATCACTATCCACCCTATCTAAACCTCTAATCATCTTATATGTTTCAATAAGGTCCCCTCTTAGCCGCCTTCTTTCCAGCGAAAACAACCCCAAATCTCTCAGTCTCTCCTCATAGGATCTCCCCTCCATACCAGGCAACATCCTGGTAAACCTCCTCTGCACCCTCTCCAAAGCCTCTACATCCTTCCTGTAATGTGGGGACCAGAACTGCACACAATACTCCAAGTGCGGCCGCACCAGAGTTGTGTACAGTTGCAACTTGACGCTGCGACTCCTAAATTCAATCCCCCTACCAATAAACGCCAAGACACCGTATGCCTTCTTAACAACCTTATCTACTTGATTCCCAACTTTCAGGGATCTATGTACACATACACCTAGATCCCTCTGCTCCTCCACACTATTCAAAGTCCTCCCGTTAGCCCTATACTCAACACATCTGTTATTCCTACCAAAATGAATTACCTCACACTTCTCCACATTAAACTCCATCCGCCACCTCGCGGCCCAGCTCTGCAACCTTTCTAAGTCACCCTGCAAACTATGACACCCTTCCTCACAATCTACCACACCTCCGACTTTGGTGTCATCAGCAAACTTACTAATCCACCCAACTATACCCTCATCCAGATCATTAATAAAAATTACAAACAGCAGTGGCCCCAAAACAGATCCCTGAGGCACACCACTTGTAACCGAACTCCATGATGAATATTTACCATCAACCACCACCCTCTGTCTCCTATCTGCTAGCCAATTCCTGATCCAATTACCTAGATCACCCCCAATCCCATACATCTGCATTTTCTGCAGAAGCCTACCATGGTGAACCTTATCAAACGCCTTACTAAAATCCATATACACCACGTCAACTGCCTTACCCCTATCCACATGTCTTGGGAAGCAGTGAAAAGCATTGTTTTTTGCACTCTACAGACAAAACATGCTATTTGTAGAATAGCTAGGGGAGAAGGAAAGGATAACATCAGATTATGGTGTTACAGTTACCAACAGGGTGAGGAAAAAGATCAGTTAAATAGGTGACGAGACCTGCTGTGATAGGAAACTTCTACAGGTTACTGCCTGCCTCCCTTCCCCCCCTTCCCCCAGTCACCAATTCCAGAACTATCTGTGGACCAGCTCTGCATGGAACTGGCTGAAACTAGCCTTGATCAGCAAGTGGCATTAGGATGCTGCTACCTAGTTTGGTGGGGAGGCAATGGCCTAGTGGTATTATTGCTAGACTATTAATCCAGGAACTCAGCTAATGTTCTGTGGACCTGGGTTCGAATCCTGCCACAGCAGGTGGTGAAATTTGAATGCAGTACAAAAAATAGTCTGGGAATTAAGAATCTAATGATGACCATGAAACCATTGTCGATTGTTGGGAAAAACCCATCTGGTTCATTAAAGTCCTGTGGGGAAGGAAATCTGCCGTCCCTACCTGATCTGACCTACATGTGACTCCAGAGCCACTGCAAGTCGGTTGAATCTCAACAATTAGGGATGGGCAATAAATGCTAGCCAGCTGGTGACATCCATGCCCCACGAATGAACAAAAAATAAGTTTTGTACAGCTGAAGGTTAGTGGCCCAATTTTGATTGTCCACAGGCTGAAGACTCTGGCATTTTGGATCATTCTGCTCCCTAGGTGCTGGAAATTGAACACCTGGAATGATTTCAGAAACAAAGGCTCTTAGGTTTTTTTTGCCTGGATAAGTTCTGATGGGTCCTATGGTCTTCTTCATCTTGAGCTTGTGATATAAGCTTCATATTATCCTGCACGTAATGCGATGGTGCATGAATTGTGATTAATAGCACCAAGTGAACAGCAGTTTACCATCAACATCCACATGAAATTAATTTTTGGATGATCTCAGTGTGAGACTATCACAGTTCTAAGGTTTCCCATTTTACTGTCTCCCAATTCATTAACAAGTCTGATCAGCACTTGGAAGCTATTTCCTGGTTCCTTGCAACATCAGTTTCTTATTTGCCATTGCTCTCATTGTAGCATGAAAACAGACTTGTGCTTTCAACTTCATTTCCATGTGTTCATTAGACCAGTTGGTAAAGTGGTACAACGTTGATCTTTCATTGACTTGGATTCTAGCCTCATCCAGCCCTATAGTAAATCTGAAAATTGATGGGTGGGTAGAGGCTCACTACAAGTCATGCATCTTTGTAATAAATGTTCATGAAAGCATAGAGCTGAGGTGTCAATCACTTACTTAGCATAAACCTCTTTTGACATCTGGGGATCTCAATTAATTTCAATCTGCAGACCCTCTGCCGAATGAGTCTTGCTGCTCTGTTTAGAATGCATTGAACCAAATTGTTTATAGATCGCTTTCCATCATTGAAATAATTAATGCAAGTACTGACATCTCCAGCAATTCAAGACTATATTTTTTGCATTATCCAAAGATCAGTGGACAGTTGGTAATAATTACATGGCAATAATGTAATCGCCTGAGCAGTTAATAATTACCATCTGGACAAAAGAACAGATTATAACCTCGAAACTACCCTGGAGTAACTGTCATTTTGTCTGATGCATGCTGTGAGTGATTCTGGAGTGGTATTACTAAGTGCTGAGTTTTTCAGATTTGCTGACAGCAGCTCTCAGGCTAATCACCCAAGGTCAACATGCTCTAAACTGTTAGTGTGTAATGATTGTCATACTGGAGGTTTATTAATTCTGCTGCAGCCTTATATTTTTAACATTGAATAACAGGTCATGGCCCATTGTGGAAAGCATCAAAGTGAGTAAAACAGAAGATAGATGAAATACATTTGTTAAGCGATATCAAACCCAGAAAGAAAGACATTTTCGGTCCCAGCATAACTTTCAGAAACATTTTCTACCTTATTTTATTTTGAATGTAATGCAATGAATTATATCCAAGTCCAGTGACTTACGTAGGCAAACAGCTCTAGGAAAGGGAATCTACAAATTTATTGTCAAGTAATTTTTAATATAGCCTGTATATAATTTTGTATTAACAAGGGGCAACTCTCCGTTTGTTGGAGTCATGTCTGGCACATAGGAAGATGTGGAGGGTCAATCATCTCAGCACCAGGACATCTCTGCAGGAGTTCCTCAGGGAAGTGTCCTTGGTCCAACCATCTTCAGCTGCTTCATCAACAACCTTCCCTCCCTCATAAGGTCAGAAATGGGGATGTTCACCAATGATTGTACAATGTTCAGCACCATTTGTGACTCTTCAGACACTGAAGCAGTCCATGTTCAAATGCAGCAAGATTTGGACAATATCCAGTCTTGAGCTAACAAGTGGCAAGTAACATTCGCATGACACAAATGACAGGCAATGACTATCATCAATAAGAGACATTCTAACCAAAGCCCCTTGACATTCAATGGTGTTACCATCACTGAATCCCCCACTGTCAAAATCCTTGGGGTTACTATTGATCAGCAACACAACTGGACCTGCCACATAAACGCAGTGGTTGCAAGAGCAGGTTAGAGGTTAGGAATACTGTGACGAGTAATTTACCCCCTGACTCCCTGAAGCCTATCATCATCTACAAGGCACAAATCAGGAGTGTGATGGAATACTCTCCACTTGCCTGGATGGGTGCAGCTCCAACAACACTCAAGAAGCTTGACACCATCCAAGACAAAGCAGCCCGTTTGCTTGGCTTCTATAAACATCAACTCCCTCCACCGCTGACACTCAGTAGCAGCAGTATATACCAAATACAGCAATTCACCAAAGATCCTTAGACAGCACCTTCCAAACCCACAACCACTTCCATCTAGAAGGACAAGGACAGCAGATACATGGGAACACCACCACCTGTACGTTCTCCCAAGCCACTCACCATCCTGACTTGGAAATATATCGCTGTTCTTTTGCAGTCGCTGGGTCAAAATCCTGGAATTCCCTCCATAATGGCATTCTGAGTCAACCCAGAGAATATGGATTGCAGCAATTGAAGAAGGCCACTACCTTCTCAAGGGCAATTAGGATGGGCAATAAATGCTGGCCAGTCAGCGACATCCATGTCCCACGAATGAATATAAATTTCCTTGCACCCTGTAGGAGGTTCCTCAAATAATTTAAGCTTTAATGTGTGGTTTAATTGAGCTCAGATTGAATTGGTGCTAAATATAATTGGACATGATGAAGCTATGCTCTGAGCCATTATCCAGCTGTGCGTTAAAGTGAAGTCTGACAGTGCTCCAGTTTTATCGCTATCAACAGCTGTACATTGTTGATATCCAACATCACAGTAATCCTTAATGATCAACTTGTCAAATTAAGGGAAATTTCATACACTGTAAATTAGTCTACTGTCATCTTATCTGCCTGTTTAATTTAGGAATAGAAACTAGGAATGAGGAGATTAGCATAATAAGATTGTCCAACAGCTGTAGTGCATGCAGTTCAGCATGTACTCAGCATAGGAATTTGTTCCATTCTCTAACTGCACCAAGTGGAAAGGAACATATGTCATTATCATTAACAGGCTAACTGGCATGCAGGTGGAGCAGACAGTAAAGAAGGCAAATGGTATGTTGGCCTTCATAGTGAGAGGATTCAAGTGCAGGAGCAGGGATGTCTTGCTCCATTTATACTAAGCCTTGGTGAGGCCACACTTGGGATATTGTGTACAGTGATGGTCTCCTTATCTGAGGAAGAATGTTCATAGAATAGAATCATAGAATCCTTACAATACAGAAAGAGGCCATTCAGCCCATCGAGTATTTACAAGGATGTTGCAAGGATTGGGAGGCATGCCTTATGAAGATAGGTTGAGGGAGCTAGGTCTCTTCTCCCTGGAGAGACGAAGGTTGAGAGGCGACCTGATAGAGGTTTATAAAATGTTGAGAGGAATAGATAGGGTGGATTCTTGGAGGCTATTTCCCAGGGCTGAAATGGTCGCTACGAGAGGACACAGATTTAAGGTGCTGGGAAGCAAGTACAGAGGAGATGTTAGGGGAAAGTTTTTCACTCAGAGGGTGGTGAGTGAATGGAATCGGCTGCCGTCGGTGGTGGTAGAGGCAAACTCGCTGGGGTCTTTTAAAAGACTTCTGGATGAGTATATGGGATCTAATGGCATTGGAAGTTACAGATAGTTCTATGGCTTGGTAGGTATAGATGTGATCAGCGCAACTTGTGGGCCGAAGGGCCTGTTTGTGCTGTAGTGTTCTATGTTCTATGAGTATGTACTGACTATAATCCCACCCAGACCCTACTCCCATAACCCCACACAATTACCCTGCTAATCCCCCTGACACTAGGTTCAATTTAGCATTGCCGATCAACCTAACTGCACATCTTTGGACTGTGGGAGGAAACCAGAGCACGTGGAGGAAATCCACACAGAGACAGGGGGATTGTGCAAACTCCAAACAGACAGTGACCCGAGGCCAGAATTGAACCTGGGACCCTGGCGCTGTGAGGCAGCATTCTTGCCTAGAGGGAGTGCAGTGATTCCTGGGAAGGTGGGACTGACGTATGAGGAGAGATTGAATTGGTTAGGATTATATTCGCTGGAAGTCAGAAGAATGAGGAGGGAATCTCATGGAAAGCTGTAAAATTCTAACAGGACTAGACAGGGTAGGTGCAGGAAGAATGTTCCCAATGGTGGGGGAGTCCAGAATCAGGGGTCATAGTCTCAGGATATCATGGGTTAAACTTTTAAGACTGGGGCGAGGAGAAATTCCTTCATCCAGTGTGTGGTAGGCCTGTGAAATTCACCAACACAGAAAGCAGTTGAGACCAAAACATTATATGTTTTTAAGAAGGAGTTAGATATAGCTCTTGGTGTGAAGGGTATCGAAGGATATGGGGAGGGGGGTTAGGGGGAGGCGAAATCAGACTATTGAGTTGGATAATCAGCCATGTTCATAATGAATGGCGGAGCAGGCTCGTAGGGATGAATGGCCTTGTCCTGCCTCTATTTTCTATGTTTCTATCATTTCAGAGTGGGGTAAAAACTGATAATTTGAGAGAATGTTCAAAAACTAGAAGCCACCACTGTCAATAAAAAGGTATTTGATTTTACATTCAAACATGCTCCAGTAAAACTAGTAATAGGTATTAGTGACAATGAATTGCTCAAAATAAATCATTACTCTTTTGGATTTTAACTAGCCTACTTTCAGGTTCCTTTAATGTCCAAGGATAAAAGATACCCAATTTAAACAGATTGTAACTTGTACATGGTTGTGCTGAGCTACATGACATAATGTAAGCAAACAGAAAGGCTACAAAAAAATTGATTTTCTTTGAAAGGTGGCCACATAAGTGATTTTCTTGGAAATGTAGATGGTTGCGGAAAAACACAGCTTGTGATCTTCCTCACAGCAAGATAACAGTACACCTTTTCACCATCAGGGTGTTTTGATTACCATATCACCACATTTGCTATCCAATTACTCTGTAGTTTTATTGAACAGGATCCTAAATTCCTCACTAAAAAACACTTAAAAAAAAAATTTGATGTTGTGTTTTTAATGAAAAAATTGCAATATGTTTTCATGCTGAGTTCATTTTTCTTTGTCCCCTTTGCACAGTCAAAATGTTATATTCGTTATTTATGTTACTCTTTCGTCGACTTCCAAATCATCTGGAATCTGTTGTGGGAGAAAATCCTTCACTTATATTCTTGTACATTAATTTAGCGAAGTTCCAGGTGGGAGATATTAGCTCAAGTACTTGCTTGCCAAACGCTGTCACGTATTTATCATTGTATAAGATGATAAAGCTCGATCAAGTCATCTGGTTCAAATCTCCTGTTGGTACATGTACAATAATTGAAGACGCTGCTTGTACCGCATTGATCCATTAGTTGATCCTCTTTGATTCTTTGCCACCTCTTTGACTGCTTTCCCAAATTCAAGCTTCGGTGAACCAGTTATACAAATCTATGGAGTCAGCGGTTTATTGCAAGTATCCACTGATTGATGTGCATCGCAACAAACATTCTGCATTTTCCACCTCTGTCTCCCACTTTGTTATATCTTGTATTATCTGTCAATAGCTAGGAACTAATTAGAACAAAGAAAAGTACAGCACAGGAACAGGCCCTTCGGCCCTCCAAGCCTGTGCCTATCATGATGTTCCAACTAAACTGAAAAAAAACATTCTGCCCTTACTTGGACCATATCCCTCTATTCCCTCCCTATTCATTTACCCATCCAGATGCCAAAAAGAGTCCATTTGGCCCATCAAGCCTATTAGCAATAAGCTAATTGTTTTTTATAAGTATCCCAGGGGGACACATGTCACAGCTATAAAATTGACTCAGGTGAAGTGTAACAAAACTAGCTCAATCCAGTCTTTCTAGTATGCAAGGCAACATGGCAAGTTAAACATAAGGAGATGGAATCACCCCTTATGGTGTTATCGCCCTTGCCACGAGGAAACCTGTGACAGTTGGCTGCCGTTGGCAGATCTGGAAGATCCCACCGGCCAGACAATTTCAGCCAAAATTTTCTGATTGTTCCAAGCTTAAACTATGACTATTACCAACATCTGGGAATCGACAAGAACACAAAGCACACTCCATATGTAATTTTTGTTAACTTATTGAATGGGGGTTGCAGAGTGTAATATTTTTGGGGGAACAAAAAGCATTTGTACAGCATGAATTCTGGTACAGAAGTGAAACTAGTTTAATCCAGTTTGGTTCATATACATGCACACACCAGTGGCCACAAGAGGACTCTATTACAGAAAGAAAACAGTTGGATAATGTTCCCACAAGAATAGACCATCCAATTAATTGTACTGAAAGTAAACAGTGTATTTCTGGTCGTCAACTTTATTGAACTTTTCCATGGTGAGTTAGTCCCTTGTGGTGCAGTCATCTGTCCTAAAGTATTGAAATATGCCCAGAGTAATGGATTGCCTCAGAAAATTAGATACATTTGAAGCTGCTGAGACACAGAATATCTGAAATAGTGACTAGTAAAATGCTGAGTCTTTGTTTTAGTGAGCTGATGTAATTAGTTGCTTTTGCAACTGTGTAATGTGGAACAAACTGATGTTAAATTAGCAAACCGGTCAGTTTCAGGGTGCAGATTGACCTGCTATTGATTTACAACATAGAAAATAAGAGCAAGAGTAGGCCATTTGGCACTTCAAGCCTGCTCCACCATTCATTACGATCATGGCTGATTATACAACTCAATAGTCTAATTCAGCCTTTCCCTCATGTCCTTTGATTCACTTCACCCCTTTAAACTCCTTGAACATACAATGTTTTGACCTCAACTGCTTTCGGTGTAGCAGTTTCCACAGGTTTACCACTCTCTACGTGAAGAAATTTCTCCTCATCTTAGTATCATAGAATCATAGAATTGCTACAGTGCAGAAGGTGGCCATTTGACCCATCGAGCCTGCACTGACCACATCCCACCCAGGCCCAATTCCCATAACTCCATATATTTGCCCTGCTAATGCCCCTGACACTAAAGTCAATTTAGCATGGCCAATCAACCTGACCTGCAAATCTTTGGACTGTGGGAGGAATGATGTGGGTATGCCGGCGTTGGACTGGCGTAAACACAGTAAAAAGTCTGACAACACCAGGTTTTAGTCCAACCTATTTATTGGACTAAAACCTGGTGTTGTCAGACTTTTTACTGTGGGAGGAAACCAGAGCTCCCGGAGGAAACCCACGCAGACACAAAGAGAATGTGCAAACTCTACATGGACAGTGACCTGAGGTTGGCATTGAACCTGGGTCCCTGGCACTGTGAGGTAGCAGTGCTAACCATTGTGCCACCGTGCCACCTGCTAAATGGTTTACCCTGTATTCTTAGACTATGACTCCAGATTCTGGACATCCCCACTATCAGTGGCACAGTGGTTAGCACTGCTGCCTCACAGCTCCAGGGACCTGGGTTCAATTTCCAACTTGGGTCACTGCCTGTGTGGAGTTTTCCCATGTCTGCATAGGTTTCCTCTGGGTGCTCCGCTTTCCTCCCACAGTCCAAGGGACTGCAGGTTAGGTGGATTGGCCATGCTAAATTCCCCCTTATGTCATGGGATGTGTAGGTTAGAGGGATTAGTGGGGTGAATGCTTAAGGTTACAGGAATAGAACATGGGTGGGATTGTTGTCGGTTTTATTCGGAAAATAACCCATTTATTCCTACTCTTTGTTTTGTGTCTGCCAACGAATTTTCTATCCCTCTCCATACACAACCTCAAATCCCATCCACTTTAATTTTATAAACAAATCTCTGTTGTGGGATTTTGTTAAAAGCTCTCTGAAAGTCCAAATAAACCACATCTACTGGCTGCCCCTCATCAACTCTACTAACTATATCCTTGAAGATTTGTAAAGCATGATTTCCCTTTCATAAATCCATGCTGACTCTGTCCGATTTTACCGCTATTTTCCAAGTGCTTTGCTATAAGATCTTTGATAATGGATTCTAGAATTTGCCCCATTACCAATGTCAGGCTGACTGGTCTATAATACCCTGTTTTGTCTCTCCCTCCCATCATATTCTACTTCAATCTCGAAAAATTCTGTGCTGAATTTTCTCATCCTGCCCGTCACGAAAGTTGTAGCAGGCAGGACATGGACCATGCAGAGGTCCATTGACCTCGGGTGGGATTTTCCAGCCTCAGGGTGAGTGTGGCCAGAAAATCCTGCCCTTGATATTCATTTGTTAATCCACAAACTTTTATAGGGTATGAAAAAGTTAACATTGAAACATGCTTGTGGAAGCAGAAAAGAAATGGGAAGTTTCAGCCACTCGCACTTGCCCTTTTTACACTAAATAATTCAGGAGTAGCCTGGGGACTTTGTTTCCAATGTAAATGCTTTATCTGGAATTCTGTGGTCAGAGCTTAGTGGAAGCTCTGGGGAAAAAGTGTTAATAACTAAAAGTAGCCGTTGCTCCAAGATGCCAATGCAGAATTCCAGGCAGTAATAGTTGAGTTGTAAACAAACACACACACAGACACACACACATTTTCTCTCTCTCTCTGTCTCTTTTAAGCTGGCCCGTACTTCCAAATTTCCAAGCCTCTATTCTCATAAGGCATCTCAGGCATGTGAAATTGCCCCATAATCTTTTGTGCATTATTTCTTCAGCACCAATGCAGAAGAGATCATTTCCAATGACTAATGAGGCAAATTAAAGATTTTTTTTAATTGCCTCTTTATTTGCCCCAGAGTAGATGTTGGTGAACATCATTCTTGCAGTCCACGTAGTAGAGGTAGACTGCTGTTAGGAAGAGAGTCTGAGAATTTGACCCATTGACACTGAAGGAGTGGTGGTACATTTGCAAATTAGGATCACATGTGACTGGCAGGAGAACTTGCAGTTGCTCGTGTTTCCATGTGCCTGTTGCTCTTGTCCTTTTAAGCAGTAGAGGTTGCGGGTTTGGAAAATACTGTTGAAGAAACCCTGCTGCTTTTTAGATGGTCTGCATTGCTGCCATAATGCACCGGTGATGGAAGGAGATTTGTCCTGGATGGCATTGAGCTCCTTGAGTGTTGTTAGAGATGTACTCATCAGGCAAGTAAAGAGTATTTCATCACACTCAAGCTTAGTACCAGCACTCATAGACAAGCTTTAAGCTGTCAGGAAATGAGTTCCTGCAGAACTCCCTGCCTCAGACCTGCTGTTGTACTCATAGGCATGATCTTCCTGCTTTTCATGCCAACAGGACTCATTCCTGGTGGCATGGGGTGAAATCAAATCCCATTGACAGTGGGGATGGCCAGAAGACCCCACCTCTGGCCAATGGCTAAGGATTACATCCCAAGGTGAGAGCCATGAAGGAGGCACTGATTGCCAAAAACATATCAAGTCATTTTTAGGAATAGTGAATTACTATGTGTGTTTTTGTTGTGATTTTTGTTGTATTTGAGCACTGTTTGAAGTTCATTTATTCATGCGACAAGTAGGCTTACATTAACACTGCAGTGAAGTTACTGTGAAAATCTCCTAGTTGCCATATTCTGGTGCCAGTTCAGGTACACGGAGGGAGAACTTAGCATGGCCAATGCACCTAACCTTCAAATCTTTGAACTGTGAAAGAAAACTGAAGCACCCAGAGGAAACCCATGCAGACATGGGGAGAACATGCAAACTCTGCACAGACAGTGACCCAAGCCAGGAATTGAACCTAGGTCCCTGGCACTGTGAGGCAGCAGTACTAACAACTGAGCTTCCCTACTGGTTCCAGAGTTAAGTTTTTCAGTACGTTGTACCATCCTTGGAGGTACAAATATTGGCTCATTTGTGTAACTGTACTATTTTTCCTGTCTCCATTTCATCTTCTAGCTCTTCAGCCTCCTTATTTTGAATATCCTAATGTTGTGCTTCCAGCCAACTCATGATTTATTTTGCCAGTTTATTAGTAATGATTACAGAGACAAGCAGACTGAGGCAGCTCAGCAGTGATTCATCATGCAAAAGCCAATTGCACTGTTGAATTTTTATTTACCATTTTCTTCAGCAAATCTTTTACACTTCAGGCTGCAACCGAATGTTCTTTCTCCAAGACCATTTATGCAAAATTTGGACCTTCGGGTGGCAAATCTCTTAACATGTGTTGAATGTGGAAATTCACAAGTTCTTACCCTGCGTCAAATCACTTGTATGTTCCAGAAACAAAATGACTGCAAGTAATAGGAAAAATTGCGAATACAGAAGCCTGCTAAAATATAATCCCTATTCATTGCAGGAGAGGTAGTGGTGTTCTTACTGGCCAAGTAATCCAGAGACCCTGAGTAATGCACTGGGGGCTGCAGTACAAATCCCATCTTGGCGGATGGTGAAATTTGAATTTGTAAAAATCTGTGGGATTACGGGGATAGGACCTGGTGGGATTGTTGTCAGTGCAGCCCTGATGGGCCAAATGGCATCCTTCTGCACTGTGGATTCTATGATTCTATCCTATGACCATAAAACTGTTGCATTTGTAGTTAAAACCCATTTTGATTCACTGATGTCCTTTAGGGAAAGAAGTCTGCCATCTTACCTGGTTTGGCCTACATGTAACTCCAGACGCATATTTGATTCTTGAAAGAAATGGCTCAGCAAGCCAGTCAGTACAGGAGCGATTAGGGTTGACAATAAATGCTGGTCCAGCTAGTGACACCCAGATTTCATGAACAAAAAAAGTACAAACTTACTTAATCAGGTTTTGATTTACTTTCATCACCTATAGACTGTTGGTCTGAGACAATGGCCTAAATATTTTTTGGTGCTGTGTCTGTTTTACAGATATTAAACAGAAGTCACATTTTCCAATATGATGGATGTGAATCTTCTACTCTGGAGATGCACTTCTTACCACATTGTTAAAATCTCCATGTGTAGACATCCAGGATGTATGCCTGAAATAGATAACCTCTTGCTTCTGGTACTGAACCAAGTCGACATTCAGCTAACACTAAAAAGCTTTGGCTGATAAAAGAAAAATACTTACCTGAAGATAGTCCAGAAAAGCGTAAGAAAAGCGTCCGTGAAAACCGTGGCCAATCCTGATTGGCACCTACTTCATCCTGATCGCTCCTTTCTTATCACTTCCCTTGCCCCATTGTGCTCACTGATCTATCTGAAGGCCACGATCAGAGGGGTTGCCACCCAACCATGTGGTAGTGGAACTGGCAATCTACTTGTGGCTGCCTGCTTGGTGATTATAGCTCATGGACAGAGCACTGCTAAAGACTGTGTGAAAGATTTAGTCCCAGATGTAGCTTTTGCCACATCTTCCCAACTGTTCCAGGTCCAATAACATTACCTCAGTACTCAGGGTGCTTTAGGTGGGTCTATTTTTCACAGATGCCACATCTGCTACTATTCTGAAATATTGATCCTGCTCCTTTACCTCTCCAATTCATGAACAATTCAGTTTAAAAAGAAGTATGCACAAACTGAATCAGCATTTATTGCTTATGTTAGTCTGAACTTACAGCAACTATTAAGCAAAAGAAACTTTAAACCTGTACTGATGGACAGCATAAACGCTGCTTGTTTTCAAGTCATTTTCTGCTTGCCAAATTCTCAAAGTGCTATCGCTGTGGAAGAGAGAATGGAGTCAGTAAGCCGATCCTATTCCAATTGACGCTGTGCAAATAAGTGGCTGCATTAGCATTCCTCAAACAGAGTATTAACTTGGCTTCGGATCCATCACGATACAAGGCTTTCTCATCTCAGCAGTTGAGCATTGCTCATGGCAGGAGGTGCAGGGACTAATGCTTAATTGAGGGAAACAAAAATTGATTAAACAAATAGCTTAAATTGGGCCTCAGTCAGTGAAGCATTTGATCTCCGTTCCCCTGCCTCCCTCGACAATGGCCACCAACTCAACCCATGCAAATCTGGAACAGCACACTGGGCTCTGACTTGAAGTTCTTTTTATCCGACTGTGACAGCTGGTAATCACAGCTGTGGCAGGTTGACTGATTTAATTTTGTGTGACACAGTCTGTTTGGTAAAATGACCTGGTTCCAAATTGAACACGTAAAGAGTTCACTCTGATCTTGGCTTTTCATTCAAGACAGTATAGAGAGAGTCTGTTGAAAATACCTGGCCATGAAGAGAAATAACTGTTGGAGAACCAATTCAAAGGCAGAAAGGTTACTTCCCAGAGAAGCTAATGCTTCACCTGTAAGACCACCCAACATTTGGTCCATTTAGAAATAATGTTTTTAAAAAAAATCATGTTCCAGTTGATGTTTTTTTTCTGGTGTTGGCAAGTTTCCAATCACACATGACTCCTTTAAATGTAGCTGTGACCCAGGGTTGCAAACTCTACTTGGAGGCAATGTTTCCTTTAAACTGCGTAGGTTGGTTCTGTAAATTATCAGGCATGCAAACCACATAAAAAAAAATGAGAGGAGCCGAACTTGAACAAATCACCCATGCACTGTGAAAAAGCAAATCAGAGGGAATGTAAGTTGGAATTATTCCTGGAGGTGAGATTCTGATGCCTGCTCACACAATGTCTGATCACATGCTATCTGACCACGTCATGTTTGATCATGTCAACTCTGATCACCATGATGCCTACATTTATTTTGTAAAGGCTGGGTCACCATCATAGAGTCCCTATAGTATCCCTATGGAGGCCATTCAGCCCGTTGAATCTGCACCGACTCTCCATCAGAGCAACTTACCCAGACCCAACAATATTCAACTACAGGAAAGCCCGCTGGCGCAGTGGTTAGCTCTGCTGCCTCATAGTGCCAGGAACTCGGGTTTAATTCCTGCCATGGGTGACTGCCTGTGTGGTGTTTGCATGTTCTCCCCTTGTCTGCATGGGTTTCCTCCGGATGCTCCGATTTCCTCCCACAAAGATGTGGGGGTTAGGTGGATTGACCATGCTAAGTTGCCCATTGTGTCCCAAGCAGTGTAGGCGAGATGGATTAGCCATTGTCGATGTGTGGGGTTACAAGGATAGTGAGGTGGAGAGGACTTGGGTAAGATACTTTGTCAGAGAGTAGGTGCAGACTTGATGGACCAGATGGCTCCTTCTGCGCTTTTTTATTCATTTGTGGGATGTTGCAGTCGCTGACTGGCCAGCATTTATTGCCCATCCCTAGTTGGAGGGCAGTTGAGAGTCAACCACATTGCTGTAGATCTGGAGTCACATATAGGCCAGACCAGATAAGGACAGCAGATTTCATTCCCTAAAGGACATTAGATGGGTTTTTCCAACAATCAACAATGGTTTCATGGTTATCAGTAGATTCTTAATTGCAGATTTTTTATTGAATTCAAATTCCACCATCTGCCATGGCAGGATTCGAACCCAGGTCCCCAGAACATTAATTGAGTTTCTGGATTAATAGTCTGGCGGTAATACCGCTAGGCCATCACCTTCCCCTAGGGGTTCTATGATCACAAAGGGCAGCCTCTGCACTCCTGCTATCCACCATACCCATTCCCAAAACACCCTCTCTCTTGCTGCAGACATTTGTCCAATCTCCCAACCCTCACTCTCCTCTCCACCTATCTCCCATCCCTCAATCCTAGACTCTCTCTCCACTGTAATCAGCCAATATTCCTATCTCCATGTGGAATCAGCCAATATTCCTATTCCCTAACCCCCAGCCCAATCTACCCCTCACAGCCAAGACCCAGCACTATACTACTCCCAAACTCTAAGTGCCGCCTGACTTCTGAACCATCCAGACTGGCTCTTTGGAGTTGTCATCTAACATGTTCTTGGTAACAAAATGTATTGCTATAGAATATTTCCTGACAAAAATTCCTTCAGCATGTTGATCTGAACTGACTGCTTCTACTTAAACAGAAACTGGTCTCCCAATGCCCTCAGTTGACTCACCTGATGACAGCGTTACAACAAAAACACAAAAACTCAGCTTTTAAAGCCACAAATTGAACATTTCATTTAAGCTACGTTTGTTGTAATTTGTTCCCAAGTGTATCAATTTCCCCCTAGTTCTTGCAACATTAATTGAAACCAGTTCTTTGTGGTTTCTTTAAGTTTATGATGTATTCACAGACAACCAAAAGGCCTTTCTCTTAAGCTGTAAAATAATGACCCTTTTGCCTTCAAAGCATCTGGCTACATGATGTGCATCCTTTCCAAATTCTTCCGCATCTCCATATTTCATGTGCACGTGAGTTTTGAATTGCTCCTTTCTTCTTAATATTGGATGTAAGCCGAGTAAAGAAACATGTATCTTTGTACCTCCACTGCCATTCACTAGGAATGCCTGATCAGCAATTTACAAAACTAAATATGGAAACCTTTTGTACCTTTAACAAAGTCAAAATACAGCATTGCACTGAACTGCAGTCATAATTTTTTATCTTGTCAATAGCTGGATGATGCCATTAACTGTACTTTATGCCTACTTTCACCCAGAGTTATAGAGTCATAGAGGTTTACAGCATGGAAACAGGCCCTTCAGCCCAACTTGTCCATGCCACCCCTTCTTTTAACCCTTAAGCTAGTCCCAATTGCTCATGTTTGGCCCATACCCCTCATAGAGTCATGAAGGTTTACAGTTACGGCAAGCAGAGGGAGCAGAGAATTCTATTATTCTGCCATAATCCAGAATACAACATGGGTGACAATGACCCAGAAAAAGTCAAACTTGTATCTGAGAATAACAATGTCACGTACCATGAAACAGAAGATGATGAAGAGGAGGTGACTAGAGAAGAGAAGATGGGATTTTCTGTTAAAAATGGCCTGGTGTCCTCTTTGTCTAGAAGAGTTTATGATCGGACAACTGTCCCATCTCCCTCATGGAAACAGGCCCTATAACATTGCCTGTCTCTGCCTTGGCCTTAACCATGATGTGGATAAGCCAGCGTTGGACTGGGGTAAACACAGTAAAAAGTCTGACAACACCAGGTTTAAGTCCAACCGATTTATTTGATAGTAAACTCACAAGCTTTCGGGGTTTGTCCCTTCGTCAGGTGAATGGAGAGTTCTGGCCTCAGACAGAGCATATAACAGCACAGACAGTTTACAGATTACTGATTAGAATGCAAATCTTTACACCTAACCTGCTGTTCAAGTCCTAAAGTGGCCGACAATGTGAGTGGAAGGAGCACTGATCCCAGGTTAAAGAGATGTGTATTGTCTCCAGACAGTACAGTCAGTGAGGTTTTGCAAACCCAGGCAAGTCACGGGGGTTACAGTGTGGCCTTAACCTGACATTTCTGCTGACAATCTTATCTGTTCATCTGTTACTTTCAGACACAGTAAAAAGTCTGACAACACCAGGTTTTAGTCCAACCTATTTATTTGATAATATACTCGCAAGCTTTCGGGGTTAGCCCCTTCGTCAGGTGAATGGAGAGTTCTGGCCTCAGACAGAGCATATAAAGCACAGACAGTTTAGAGATTACTGATTAGAATCTCTAACGCCGGCATACCCACATCATGACTTTCAGACACAACCAGAGCTCTCCTGAGTAGGCTCCCATTCTTCATAAGTTTCAGCTCACACAAAACTCTGCTGTCTATCTTTTAACCTGGAGTAATTCCTGTTTAACCATCACTTTTGTGTTTGTTGATCTACTTTAGCTCTCTGTATATCAACACTTTGAATTTAAAATTCAAGGTCTCCATGGCCTCACTTCTCCCTATACGTGGATCTCTTCCAGCCCTACAAATCCCTGAGAACTCATCTCTCCTTTAATACAACTCTTTTGTTCATCTCTAGGTTAGCAGATGTGATTTACAGAGTATAATTGCTATTATATTTTGGGATAAACATAAGGAATGAATTTGCAGCTAATGAAAAGACACTGAAGAATGTGGATGCATCAAATTAAGGGTGCAAAAATTGTTGGCAGAATCAGAGAATCCTACAGTACAAAGGGAGACCATTCAGCCCATTGAGTCTGTACTGACTCTCCAAAAGAGCATCTTATCCAGATCCTATCCCCAAAACTCTGCAATTTACCGCACTAATTCCCCTATTCTACACATCTTGGGACACTCAGGGGCAATTTAACATGACCATTCCACTTAACCTGCACATCTTTGGAGTGTGGGAGGAAATTGGAGCACCTGGAGGAAACCCATGCAGTCATGGGGAGTAGGTGCAAAGGAATGATTTTTTTACGATGCCACTCTGCATTGGAATCCGGTCTGGGCTGAAGGGAGGCCAGTGATCAGGGTGGGCTGGTGACCTCTACAATGCACACAATGTGTGAGATGCTTCCCTGAACTCCAGTGTGAATTACTCCTGTATTCCCGCAATTTCGACGCACAGAGCTTTCTTGGGTGAATTCCACCCAGACAGTCACCCAGGAGGGAGAGGTGGTCAGCTGGAGGGGTGGGGAGTGGTCTGCCGAGCGGGGGGGTGGTGTCTGCCTGTGGGGGGAGGGGAGGGGGAGTCATCCCTGCTGGGGGTGGGGAGGCTGGAGATCAGAGTGGGCTGGGCCGGAATGGGGCTTCCAGACTGGCCTGAGACTGGATGAGGAGCTGGAATTAAGCCATGGCGGGGGCTTGGGGGGGGCGGGGATAGAATTGCAGGGGTCCCGGGCTGGCTGGATTCAGCCTCTCCAGCAGGAATAGGCCCCGCTCCCTGAAATTTAATAATCTTCAAGCTGGTGACCTCTACGTTGCACACAGTGTGAGTGATTCTTCCCTGAACTCCAATGTGAATTACTCCAGTATTCCCACAATTTCGACACTTAGAACATTTATGGGTGAATTCTGCCCAGTCACCCAGTGGTTCGTACTGCTTCCCCATGCCAGGAACGTTGGTCCCTTACACTGTGATACAGCAATGCTAATCACTGTGCCACTGTATCAGGTAGACTCAGATAGAGACATCTGACAGATGAATCGACTAGAATTTTGGTTCAATTCTATAAATAGCAGCGGAGAAGCCTTCTTGAGCTGCTGGTGATGGTGCTCCCACAATGTTACTAAGTTATTGCATCAGCTACTTTTGATTTAAGGATAAAGTCTACTTAGGTTGGCATGTCTACCGTGGGTCTTCATGTGGGTGATCAGATGATTCCTGACCCACTGTCCTTTGGGCACGTAGAGCAGGATATCCCACATGATAGTGGGATCCAGAGTGCAGGATTTGCTTCTTTTCCTTCTCTGTCACTGCTCTGCCTCATCATTGGAGTGTTGAGACACAAAGCATAATGCAGCTTGATGGATAAGTTGTAACCATTCTCGTTGTTAGGCATGGAGCTAGGAACATAGGAACAAGAGAAGGCCATTCAGCCCCACCAACATGTACTGCCATTCAATAAACTGATCTGTATTTTGACTCCATTTGCCTGATTTGGCTCCATATCCACAATACTGTTAGCTTGTCTGATTTATTTATATTTGAATTGAAGTTTCCAATTGAACCAGCATCTACTGCTTTTTGTGAGAGAGTCCCAAATTTCCTCTGTGTGGAGAATTGTTTCCTCACTTCTCTCGAGAACAGTCTGGATCTGATTTTAAGCTTATGTCTTCATGTCCTGAGCAGCAGAAATGAGTTCTCGTTATCCATCTTTTGAATTCCTTTCAAAATCCCCAGAATGCTCTATTGGACCATCACTTAACCTGCTACATGCCAATAAATTCAGGCCTATCACTATTAATGGCCCTTCACAGGGTGAGAGGGGTTTTAATCTGAAGGTGGGAGCAGGGATGCCAGAGACGAGAGTTGCCCAGCTCATCACATGCCCATCCATGTCGTTGCTGTCTCCCATAACGTGTTAGGTGGGAAAACGCCGAAATTGGCAACTAGCATTTTTAAACTAATAGTTGATGATGAAATGAGTTTGTAAACAAGTCAATTGACTGGAATATTACACTCTTAGACAGTAATGTGGTTGGCATTGAACAGACAACGGGAGTAGGCAAGCTGTGTTTTAGCACAAGTAGTAAAAAAGGTAGGAAGGAAGGGGGGAAAGAACATAGGCTAACATTTCATTCAGAGAGGTCACCTTCCCCCTGACCATCAAAAGCTGATATTCCCCTTTCCTGCCTGGCCTCCAGAAACAGTCACCCACCCCTCACAACTTGTACTCTCCCCGCAACCCCCTGCCCCACTCTCTCTTCCCAGCCTTGGAAGGAAAGGCCGCCTGATCTCGCCCTGTCCAGAAAGGTTGGATGAACCTCGCTCTGGCATTCATACTGCCCTCTCCTGCCTGCTTGCAGTCCAGTAGGAAGTCTCACAACACCAGGTTAAAGTCCAACAGGTTTATTTGGTAGAAAACGCCACTAGATTTTGGAGTACTCTCCTTCGTCAGGTGTGACGAAGGAGTAGCACTGCGAAAGCTAGTGGCATTTGCTACCAAATAAACCTGTTGGACTTTAATCTGGTGTAGTGAGACTTACTAAACATTGTAGGCTTGGGATTCCATTTTTGCCTCAGGGATGTTACAGTCTTTGCCTGTTTAATAATGAATTTTTTGTCTCCACAGGCATTTAAGTCCACCTTGTTGACCAGCAAGGGGCATGCACGCGGCAGGTTGTAGTGGGCTGCTCTTGGATGTTGCTTCGGGAGTTGCCTATTGCTTCATGTCGTTAGTGTGCTTAAACTGGACCATCTCGAGGGCAACATGACAGCTCAGAGACTATCTCTGTTGCTGTGCGGACACATGGATTTGGGCCTGTGTCTGTGGGAGTTTGCGCGTTCTCCCCGTGGTTGCGTGGGTTTCCTCCGGGTGCTCCGGTTTCCTCCCACATCCCAAAGATGTGCTTTTAGGCTGATTGATTGGGTAACAAATTGTCCCTATATTGGACCTCCCTGATCCTCGCACATTAGGCGTAGACTAAAATCATGAATAGGTCACTGAGACAATGGGACGGCGGTGTGGGCTCGTTGGGCCGAAGGGCCTGTTTCCCATGCTGTGTTGTTCTTTGTTCTCTTTGTTCTTTGTTTAGTAAGACTTCCTACTGTGTTTATCCCAGTCCAACACCGGCATCTCCACATCATGCTTGCAGTCCCAGCAGTATGCACTATTGAGCTCTGGCACTGCTGGGACTGCTGGAGCTCTTTGGGGCACAAACTTAACTCTTCCTACTGAGGGGTAGAAGTCACACCATCTGCCTGTTTATTCTGATGGCAGCACATTCTGACTGCAGGGCCAACCTTCCCTCGAAAGGGGCAGGGGGAATGAGCATTACTCTCCCTCTCCCACCTAAACTCCAGCAGCCCCCTCCCCCCGCCGTTTATATAGTTTTTCCTTATTATCTGAAGCCCTGACAACATTTTGCTGAATCTGTGCTGTACTCACAGATATGTATATATATAGGCCAATATATACTTTCTAAAGGTATAATACCCAAACTTACACACAATATGTAACATCCAGTCCAATCAGGGATTTGTAAAGCTGTTGTTAAAATTATTCCCCTCCTTTATTCCCCCCTTCTACAGAGATCCCATCAGCCTTCTGAGTTATTTTTCTCACTGACCGCTCTAATTCAGTTCTGTGTGTCTACGAAAATCTAAATTTCTTTGGACTTCCGCTTTACCTAGAACTTCGCATTTTACCAAATCCTGACTCCACAACAATGAAGGAGTGGAGGTCTCTGACCAAGTGGCGGCATGATGGCACAGTGGTTAGCACTGCAACCTCATAGTGCCAGATCCCAGTTCGATTCCCGGATTGGGTTGCTGTCTGTGCGGAGTTTGCACATTCTCCCCATGTCTGCATGGTTTCCTTCAGGTGCTCTGATTTCCTCCCACAGTGCAAAGGTGTGTGGGTTAGGTGGATTGGCCATGTCCCTTCGTGTCAGTGTGAATGCATGAGGTTATGGAGATAGGGCCTGGGTGGGACTGTGGTCGGTGCAGGTTAGATGAGCTGAATGGCCTTCTGCACTGTAAGGATTCTATTATTCAAATTAGGATAGTGTAGGACTGGGTGATGCTATTGGGGAAGGGTTGTGGGTGATTGCAGTGCAATTTTTATTGATTTCTTACTCCCTCTTTCCTGATGAGTCTAAGCAGCAATGAGGCTCTCTCCATTTTATTTGATTGACAGTTTAAATAAATGTCACCTGCCCATCACTGGCAAAGCTTTCAGCTGGGGTCTCTACTGTCAAAGGGTCAATTATCCATTTAAAAAAATAGTTTGAGCCAAACAGTAAATGCGATTGACTCCAAAGTGGCTGCACTGTTAGTCTTGGAGCTGAAGCTGGCACTCACTGTTTGTCCACTGCAGATTATCACACAAGCCTTCTCTCTATGCTGAAGACCCAGGGGTTGAGGATTTCTCCAAGGGCTCATGTGCAATGTATGTGATCCAACAGCACACAGTACCATGTGTGAATTGTGGAAGGACTGGGAAAAAGTGAGGCAACAAAGTTGTATCTGTGTCTCCAGTCAGACTTGCCTTATGTTGATAGTGGGTCAGTGTTCAGGTCGGGTCAGAACTGTTGGCTTAAGACAAATACCTTACTGCAGGGTCAGTCACTAAGTTTGAATAGATCTTTTTCTGGGAACTGATGTAGATCCACATTGAAACCAGCAACTGCTTTGTATTAATGTCTTTAAAACTATTAAACCAACGCTTGTCATTCAAGCAGAATTCTTCATATTAGGAATGTGAAAATGTTGAATGAAATAACATTATGAGAAACACTGGGGTAGCATTTCATCTTCAGTACATGGACAGTAATTCAACAGAGCAAATTGCTTGCCCTTTACAGAACCTGCCTAATTTTCAGTCCATTGGTTTAGATCATTTGTTTTCGGCTGATCTCTTCCATCACATTTACACTCACATGGCAGAAACAAGAATCTATGCCACACTGTTCAGGTTGTATTTACAATGGCTATTTTGTTGATGCTTCTTTAGTGAGTCAATGCAATGCGTTATTAGAAAGAGTATCAATCTCTAATTGAGTAAATACAAGTTTACAAATGTTTCAGGGGCCAGTGCTGAGCTCCATGAGTCTGCAGCCCATCTACTCTTGCACACACATGGGAAAGCGAATTATATGCAAGGCACATGAACACTGAATCCCTACAGTGCAGAACAAGGCCATTCTGCCCATTGGATCTGCAGTGACCACAATCCCACCCAGCTCCTATCCCCATAACCCCATACATTCACCCTAGCTAGTCCCCCTGACACTAAGGGGCAATTTGTCATAGCCAATCCACCTAGTCCACATATCTTTAGACTGATGCAGATCCACTGCACACACAGTAAGCGAGCATTCCTCATCACAGCTATGGGTGCTATATCTCCCGAAATAACATGTTCAATATCATCACTGGAAAATGCAGCAATACTTTGCACTCCAGTGATTGATTAGTCTCATGATATTGGTCCTCAAACTTTGCAGCAGCTCTGTCAGCACGCCATCATTAGTCAAACAGTTGACTGGCTTAACTTTCGATAAAGTTCTGAAAACCTGTTAATGTGCTAACTCTAAAAGATTGCACTTTCTGGTAGTTTCTTCAATGACCTGTAAAGTATTACAACTTCAATCCACCCCTTTTAAGACTATTGCCAGGTGGCGGGCAGGGTTGGGATGGCGACTTGTGTTTTTGATCATCTGTCGGGATCTGAGGTTGTAATGCTAGCTGGTGTATAAATTGACTGGGGGAAATACTGCATCCTACAAGGATGTATGTGCACCTCAGGCCAACCAGCCTCAACTGCTGCAAACTACAGAACGTTTTGAAAGCATTTCTCAGGAAGCCAAATAGCCTGGATTGGGTTTGGTGACTTTGAATCCTGACCCACAAAAGGGCAGGCAGGAACTGCAATTTCAAACAGGAAGCCACAGGTGGGTACTAAAGATGCACACTAAGTGTTATGTAAACCTGTTCCCCACCTACTCCTCCTGTACACAAGGAGCCTTGTACAAAATAGATACAAAGAGTGCCTGTTCAAAAGTTATGAGATTGGAAATATCGTTTTGCACTCAATATTCAAAACAGTGGGTAGCACTACATGTGATCCCAGCAAGTCAATTTGCACAGCTGTTTCGTAAATAATGTGATCTGTCTGAGTTCTCACCCACACAGCAAGCTGCCTGCCCTTCCTTATAGATAGAAATGTCACCATTAAGTTGCTAGTAGTGTTCATTTTGCTATTAGCTAAAAGGATCATAAAAGGCTGCATTTTTACTGCAAGAGTTTCCAGCTGGAATATTCCTGAGAAATGGAAGCTTTATGCCCAAATTCACAGTGCTGTGTGAAGTGAAGCAAAAACATGCCATCAGCACCATACAGAGAAGCTGGTTGTAAATGTGGAAGAAATCTGTCGCAAATGTGTATGCTACAGACCCTTCCCTCATAATTTGTTAGTCTTTCACTCCTGTTAAAAACCTCACTGATGTTAAATGCGAGCGTACCCCAAAACCTGGAAGCGTAACACCTATTCTTCATGGTGTATATTTTCAATTTGGTATACTGTGAGAAAACCAGGAACGAACAGTACAGCCTTGTTGTGATCAGTTAGAAAAAAATATTTATTAACTCAAAAGAAAAACACACAAGGACTATAATAAACTGCAACAATACACTTAACTATACTGATGGCTATACACAAAGTGGGTAGGATTTTACAGCCTCGCTCATCCTGAAACAATAAAATCCCACCTGAAGTCAACGGACCTTTCCATGGTCTGCCCCTTACCCCATCCAATTCCAGTGGTGGGTGGGATGGTAAAATTCTGGCCAGTATCTCATGAAGTTACCCCTTTGTTCCCAACTACATACATTTCCCTTGTTCCCAAACATCTAATATACTCTATGAACTAAATCCAGCAAATATTCACCACCCCTCAGGTTATTTGTCCACAGTTAGAAAAATCATCTTTAGTTTCGTTAAAGGCACAGTCTTCTCTGTTTATATTTTGGGATTTTAACCAGCTGCCTTTTAGCAATAACCTGTTTTTAGGGGAGTCTGCTTGCTGCTGTTCGGTGTGGCTGTGATGGTTGCAACTTCCACTGTGTCCCTTTCTCTGGTTATTGTGCTATGGATATATAATTTTTTTCCCTTTGATGTCACCTACCCCAGCTTTTAGCATATAAGTGCCAGTTCCCTTATCTTTACACTTTGATGTCCTCTTCTGCACCTCTTTGTTCTCCCCTTGTCACAAAAGTAAATACTTGCCTTTCTCACTGGTATGCTAATCCACATATTAAAATCCCTTATCAATTTCCCTTCTTATTTTATCCCAATTTCATTTTCTAAATCTTAAATTTCCTCAATTCTTACCACTCCTGTCCTCTCCAAAACAGACTGGCAATTTCCAGCAGAGTATAAGCCCAGTGGCAGTGGAACAATCAGCTGCCACCCACTGTCCTCTTGACTGGTTAGTGCCTGCGGGCATTTTCACTGCAGTGTTTCCAATGGCGTAGCCTCTTTCTGTGTTGTATGATTTTCTAAAGAGGAATATATGATCGGATTGTACCCAGTGATCTGGCTGCTTTATCTAATTTTGGAATAAAATTGATTTGAACCAAACTCTGCTTCATCTAGTATTAATCTGGTCTACCTACAGAAAGATCAGAGAGATACCCATGTAAAAGATATGAAAATCTGGTCAGACCTCAGGGTGATTCTACCGTTAAACTCCCCAGTTGTGCTTCTATACAAGTAGATATAGAGCAGGGTGAGTTATATCCAATAAAAACTCAGATGATCAGAATGTTTCATGGACTAATGGATGCCAGTGAGCTCAGGAAAGTTTCTGTAGCCAATTTGAAATAATAACAGCACTGATCAATTAAATAGTGCTAGATTGTTACCAGTAGTTAGAGAGGTAGTAACAAGGGAGGAGAAATGTACGAAAATGTAAGAACTGTAAGAAAAGGGGCGGCACAGGGTGGCACACATGGTGGCACTGCTGCTTCACAGTGGCAGGGACCCGGTTCAGTTCCAACCTTGGGTGACTGCATGGAGGTTGCACGTTCTCACCTTGTCTGCGTGGGTTTCCTCCGGGTGCCTCAGGAGGTTCTTCCCACAGTCCAAAGATGTACAGGTTAGGTTGATTGGTGATGCTAAATTGCTCCTTACTGTCAAGGAAATTAGCAGGGTAAATACATGGGGTTTCGGGGATTGGTTGGGTTTGTTGTTGGTGCAGACTTGATGGCTGAATGGCCCCCTTCTGTACTGTAGGGTTTCTATGATTCTTTGAAAATCGTGAAATTCATTAATATTTGATGGGACTTGTGTGACTCTGGGGATGCTTTGGGATATTAGCATGATATAAGTGCAAGTTGTTGTGCTGTATATTCTATGAGTCTATGACCAGCAGGCCAGTTTCATACACTGTGTACCCGTGTCAGTTCAAAAGCAATAAATTAGAAAGAAAGGAGGCAAAGGAAGTGGTGAACGGGGTGGAGAGAAGTGAAAGAGCGTATAATCTCAATAAAATCTCATTGCCACATCACTGAGGGTCTTGGTCTTGCATTGGCAATGTGCAATAGTGTGAACCAATTGACCGGAAAAGTGCACAAAACTTAGCATCCAAAGGGCCTGATTTTACCATTTTCATTCTAAGTGCTGAATCTGGGAATAATGCAGATCCGACTTAGAAATCTGCTTTCAGACGCCCCCATATGCACTCAGCCTGAAAAACACATCACCAGTCCCATTCACGCTGTGGGTGGGGCTTAGCACGGCCGAAATGATCGGAGCTCTGAAGTGCACTTGCGCAGTGGGAAAAAAATTTGAAAAAGCGTGCTCATGTCAGATCGCTCACCGGGCCGCAGAAAGTGGAGAGAGCAGCCTGGGAGCTAAAAGCAGGAGCAATGGCCCCCACACATATCACTGTCCCCCTTATCCACCTCCCCATTACCTGCACACATCAGTGTCCCCCTTATCCACCCTCCCCATTACCCACACACATCACTGTCCCCCTTATCCACCTCCCCATTAGCCACACACATCAGTGTCACCCTTATCCATCCCTCCCTACTACCCACAGACATCGCTGTCCCCCTTATCCATCCCTCCCACTACCCACACACATCACTGTCACCCTTATCCACCTCCCCCCACTCCCCAGATCGATCACCACCCCCCCCCGCTCCCTCTCCCCCCCACCAATTGCCCACAGAGTGGCAGCGGACACCCCTGCCCCCACCACCCCCCCCAACCAGAGATTCATCTGACTGCCACCCTGCCCACCTCCCCCCCCCCCCCAACTGGAGGTCCATCAGCCCCCACCCCCACCAGTGAGAGATCGGGCCTCCCTCCTCCCCCCAGACAACAACCTCACTCCTCCCCTCACCCAGAAAACGATGTGGCCTCACGCACCCTCCCATCCCCCGCAGAGGAACATCTGACCCGCCTCCTCGTCCGTCCCCACCAGACAACGACCAGCCCTCCCCACCCCCCCCACCAGACAATGATCAGCCCTCCCCACCCCCCCCACCAGACAATGATCAGCCCTCCCCACCCCCCCCACCAGACAATGATCAGCCCTCCCCACCCCCCCACCAGACAATGATCAGCCCTCCCCACCCCTCCCACCAGACAATGATCAGCCCTTCCCCCCCCCCCACCAGACAATGATCAGCCCTTCCCACCCCCCCACCAGACAATGATCAGCCCTTCCCCCCCCCCACCAGACAATGATCAGCCCTTCCCACCCCCCCACCAGACAATGATCAGCCCTTCCCCCCCCGCACCAGACAATGATCAGCCCTCCCCACCCCCCCACCAGACAATGATCAGCCCTCCCCACCCCCCCACCAGACAATGATCAGCCCTTCCCCCCCCCCACCAGACAATGATCAGCCCTTCCCACCCCCCCACCAGACAATGATCAGCCCTCCCCACCCCACCAGACAATGATCAGCCCTTCCCCCCCCACCAGACAATGATCAGCCCTTCCCCCCCCACCAGACAATGATCAGCCCTTCCCCCCCCCCACCAGACAATGATCAGCCCTTCCCACCCCCTCACCAGACAATGATCAGCCCTTCCCCCCCACCACCAGACAATGATGTGACCTCACTCCCCTCCCCCCCACCCAACCAGAGGATGATCTGACCCGCCTCTCTCCTCCCGCAGCCCCCACCACTGATCTGAGTCAGAGAGCCATTGGAAGCCCGGAACAGGCTCTTCAGCAGCTGGAGTGCCGGAGTCAGATTTTTATTCAGCAGGTCCATTACGGCGCGGTTCCGGATTGGCAAACACTGTGGTAAAGGGGGAAATGCTGATAGAGTTGGGCGGGCAGTTCATTAATTCAATTTAAATGCTGCAAATGCGCCCGTTTTGGGCGCGAATCGAATCGCTGCCATTCCCAGGCTTCAGTAAAGTGGCAATCTGCGCGGACATGGGCGTGGATCGCGTTAATGGCCACACACCCGACTTTACCACGTTTTTGCGCCTGAAAATGCGCGCGACACAATGGTAAAATCGGGCCCAAAGAGTTGTCAACACCACCTACATCCAACTTCACTTCCAGCTGTAGGATATTAAGATCATTTGGAGAGTAATCTGAAGAATTGTTTACGCTCAATTTCATTCATCTGAGCTCAGCAAACAAATCAAAGCTGCAGTTTTGTTTAATCAGGATAAAAATATTCTAATAACTGTAAGCCAGATGGAACAGGAATGGCTGACGTAACAGAGAGGAAACAATGAGCAGAAAAAGACATGGCAACTGTTCCGGTTAGAGACACGGGGCCTGATTTTACCATCACGTTGTGTCCGTTTTCAGGTGGAAAACTTGGTAAAGTTGGGTGTGAGATGTGATCTGTGCCCACCTCCCCATCTGTTGCCACTTTACCAAGGCCCAAAAATGGCTGCAGTTGGGACCGCGCCCAAAGTGAGTGTGACGGCCATTTAAATGTATTTGCATGCATTTAAATTGACTTAATGGGCTGCACGCCCAACTTTACCGGCACTTCCCCCTTTACCACCACGTTCGTCCATCCAGAATCGGCGCGAAACAGACATGCTCCATAGAAGTCCGATTCAGGTGCTCCAGCTAGCGAGGAGGTGAGTGCCGAGTGTCTGACGGCTCTCTGCTGGAGGCCGTAGGGGAGGGCAGGGAGGAGAGTTTGCTGCCATTCTGCTTGAGATCAGTGGGGGGGGGGGGCAAGGGGTGGGCATCCGCTGCCTCTCTGCCTGAGATCAGTGAGAGGGAAGAGGGGGGTCCACTGCCACTCTGCCTGTGATCAGTGAGGGGGAAGAGGGGGGTCCATTGCCACTCTGCCTGTGATCAGTGAGGGGGAAGAGGGGGGTCCACTGCCACTCTGCCTGTGATCAGTGAGGGGGAAGAGGGGGGTCCACTGCCACTCTGCCCCTGATCAGTGAGGGGGAAGAGGGGGGTCCACTGCCACTCTGCCTGTGATCAGTGAGAGGGAAGAGGGGGGTCCACTGCCACTCTGCCCCTGATCAGTGAGGGGGAAGAGGGGGGTCCACTGCCACTCTGCCTGAGATCAGTGAGGGGGAAGAGGGGGGTCCACTGCCACTCTGCCTGTGATCAGTGAGGAGGAAGAGGGGGCCGTGATTAGCCTGGGTGAGGGAGTTGGGGGGATAAGGGGGTCAGTATGTTGTAGGGGTGGGGCAATGACTGTGAGGTCCAGGGGGAGGCATTAGCCAGCCCGGGAGGGATGTGCCAGGGGAACTGCATTCTATCTTTTTTTTTCTCTGTGCACGCACAGTTGGAGACTCTGGTCGGAGCTGCAGGATTTCAAGCGTGATAAGCCCCATCCACAGGCTTCTGCAGTGCAATTTGCAATTGCTGGTATTTTTTCAGGCAGAGTGTGTATGGGGGCACTTGAGAACGGGTCTAAAAGTCAGATCTAAAACACTCCCAGTATCAAACCTACCCAGCACTTAGAGTCAAAGTGGTAAAATAGGGCCCATGGAGTCAGGAACAATGAGAAGCTTTTACTGAATCTACCTGGTGATGGGAGATCAGATTTTAGCAGGCGGCTTACAGAAAGAGAACTAACATAAGCTCCTGTGAGTAACGTTATTGAAGCATCACAGAGTGCAACATGACTAAGATATATAGTTTGTAATGAATTTTGGACTTCGTAATAAACATATTGAAATATATATAATATTCTCAAACTGAGCTCAGTGTGCATTTTGATCTCAGAAAAATCTGTAAATATAATCAAACTTTACTGTCATAATAACTGGAAATGTTTTGTCTTTTTTTTCAGATTTTATATCAATAAACTATGGCCGGTAGGGAAACGGGTCTATTTCCTGACCATCCTTTGGGTGTATTTACCTGAAGGAATCACTAACACTCTATGCATTACAGAGCGCCTCAATGCGATTCACTCTGAAAAGTGGTGGGTGGGGCCTATTCCTGTCCAAGAAGCCGGCAGCATAGTGCTGAGTGGGCCACTGTGCATGTGCCAATTTGCGCACTGGCCCTCTCATCACCAGCCTCCTAATCACTGGCCTTCCCTGCAACCCTCTAATTGCTGGCCTTCCTGATGCCTCCCGGGCCAGCCCTGACCTTGCCCTGGCCAGCCCCAATCCCTGCCCCCCAGGCCAGCCCACAAACCCATGCCATGGCCAGCCCCAACTTTCCATGCCTCCCAATTGCCAATCCCAACCCCCTCCCAATCCGATGATGATCATGCCTGACCTCACCACCTCGATGATGACCAGGCCTGACTCACCCCCATCCTGATGACCAGGACCAACCCCCTTACTATATATCTTATACACCTATGACTGTGTGGCCAAGTTACCCTCCAACTTGATTCTCAAGTTTGCTGATGATACCACATATGTGGGTTGGATCTCAAACAATGATGAGACAGATTACAGCCATGAGATAGGGAATCTGGTGAACTGGTACGATGACAATAATCTCTCCATCAACGTCAGCAAAATGAAGTAGTTAGTTATCGACTTCAGGAAGCGTAGTGGAGGTCATGCCCCTATCTACATCAACAGGGATGAAGTGAAATGGTCAAAAGCTTCAAGTTTCTATGTGTCCAGATCACCAACAACCTGACTTGGTCCCTCCATGCCAATGCTACAGTTAAAAAAACCCACCAATGCCTCTACTTTCTCAGGAAGCTGAGGAAACTTGGCATGTCTGCTAGGGCTCTCACCAACTTTTACAGATGCACCATAGAAAGCATTCTTTCTGGATGTATCACAGTTTGGTATGGCTCCTGCTCTGTCGAAGACTGTAAAAAACTACAAAGGGTCATGAATGAAGCCCAGTCCATCACTCAAACCTGCCTCCCATTTTTTGACTCTGTCTACACTTCCCACTACCTCAGTAAAGCAGCCATCATAATCAATGACCCCACGCGCACCGTGGACATTCTCTCTTTCACCTTCCGTCAGGAAAAAGATACAAAAGTTTGTATCTTCTTGAGTCGTACCAATTGACTCAAGCACAGCTTCTTCCTTGCTGCCATCAGACTTTTGAATGGACCTACTTTGTATTCAGTTGATTGTTCTCTATACTCTAGCTATGACTGTAACACTACATTCTGCATCCTCTTGTTTCCTTCTCTATGAATGGTATGCTTTGTCTGTATAGTGCACAAGAAACAATACTTTTCATTGTATCCTAATACATGTGACAATAATAAGTCAAATCAATAAGAAATGCTGAGGATCAGGCTCCCTCCTCCCCTCCCCCGTACATGATGGCCAACCCTGATCACTTTCCTCCTACCGATCCCACTGAGGGGGTCACCCTCAGTATGCCACACCCCCTGGTCCTGCCCACTTGCCACTGCCCAGTGGCAAGTGGTTAGTGCTAAGGTTTGATTTGATTTCTAATTAGTCCCCGTTGATGTAGACAGGGGCATGTTCTCTTTTATGCTTCCCGAAATCAATGACAATCTCCTTCATTTTGTTGACATTGAGGAAGAGATTATTGTCGTTGCACCAGTTCACCAGATTCTCTATTTCATTCCTGTACTCTGTCTTACCATTGTTTGAGATCCAACCCACTACAGTGGTGTCGTCAACAAACTTGAAAATTGAGATGGAGGGGAATTTGGCCACACGGTCTTAGGTGTATAAGGAGTATAGTAGGGGATGAGGACACAGCCTTGTGGGGCACTGTTGTTGAGGATGATCGTGGAGGAGGTGTTGTTGCCTATCTTTACTGAACTTAGGAAGTTCAGGATCCAGTTGCAGAGGATGCCCGGTGGGCAGTGCCGGGGCGCCAGGCACAAAGCACCCGTTACAACCCAACACTGTCTATCATGCACAAAGTATAAGTCATTAAATGCTGTACACACATGGCAATTTCATTATTTATACATTGATGTGGATTCTGGATGAACTACTGAGCTGTAAATGTCCTGTCCCTTTTCACTTTGTAGGGAGGATTGGCTAGAAGCAAAATTACACTCACATTGTTTATTCAGCTGAATGTATGAATTAAAACCGAAAATCAATTGCTTTGTAAATACTGACCCAGAAACTGCAGTCAAAAGGATGACATTAAGACATGCAGAGAAAAGAGCTGGGAGCACATTGAAGTAACTCTTTCATTTCCTAATGCTCTTACAGAGTTTGATCCAACAGTTGGAATGTCCTCCTATCAGTGTGAATGGGGGATAAAAAAATGAACCAAGGGTAACAGTAAGCTCAAGAAGTGTGATCAAAGGAAAATCACCAAACAGATCACTTGTCAGGGCGTTTTGTGAATTCTCATGTTGAAAGTGATGCTGAGCAGGAAATAAAGCTAATGGTTCAGATTTCAATGGCAGACAAACAGTACTTGCCTCTCAGTGGCAACTTACGGTCATCAAACATCTGTTCCAGCAGGACATCAGCAATAGCAGACATCTGTCAGCAGGGCAAGCAACAGCAAGGCCCATCAAACAGTCAGATTGAAGAATATTGACTTGGACATGGTGTTATTGAAGAATCTTGGACACACAGAGTCTCAACTGGAACTTAGAGTATTTAATTCAGTGTAAAATGTAAAATTAGGTGCAGAAATTGAAATAAAGCGACAGAAAGAAACATGGGCTTGAGAGAGATAAAAGAGAGAAATGAAACATTTAAAAATATCTCCAATCATAATTAAAATCTGAAAAAATGAGACTCCAAGTTTATAAAAGAAAAGGTTCTCCAACAGAGAGGTTAGCCATAATTAAGACATAGAAAGCATCTTCCTGGGTGTATCACAGTTTGGTATGGCTCCTGCATTGACCAAAACTGCAAGAAACTCCAAAAAGGGTTGTGAATGTAGCCCAGTCCATTATGCAAACTAGCCTCCCATCCATTGATTATGTCTAAACTTCCCGCTGCCCTGAGAAAGCAGCCAGCATAATCAAGGATTCCACGTACCCCAGACATACTCTTCTTCTCCTTCTTCCATCAGGAAAAAGTCTGGAAACACTATCAACCGACTTAAGAATAGCTTCTTCCCTGCTGCTATAAGACATTGAATAGGCTTACCATATATTAAGTTAGTCTTTTTCTACACCCTAGCTATGACTCTTACACTATATTCTGCATCTTATTTTTCCTTCTCCCCTACTCATAGAGTAGGGGAGATTTGTCTGCAGAGCGTGCAAGAAAAAATACTTTTCACTGTATCCCAACACATGTGACAATAATAAATCAATTCAATTCAAATATACGTACACTTGAATGGACAAGCCCTAATCTTTAGCGATATCTAGTAAGTACCATAATTTCAGACCCTTCATGTTAAATAGGAGGCAGAGAGTGGGGGTCAATGGGTGCTATTCGGATTGGCAGATGGTGACTAGTGGAGTGCCTCGGGGTCAGTGCTGGGGCCTCAGCTATTTACCATTTATATAGATGATCTGGAGGAGGGAACCGAGTGTAGGGTGTCGAAATTTGCTGATGATACCAAGATTGGAGGAAAGGCAAATTGTGCGGAGGGTGTGGAGAGTCTACAGAAGGATCTAGATAGGCTGGGCGAATGGGCCAGGAAGTGGCAAATGGAATTTAATGTTGGCAAGTGTGAGGTGGTCCACTTTGGTAGGAATAATGGTAGGAAGGATTATCACTTACATGGCAAAAAACTGCAGCAGGCGACGGTGCAGAGGGACCTTGGGGTCCTTGTGCATGAGTCGCAAAAACCCAGCTTGCAGGTGCAGCAGGTGATCAGGAAGGCGAATGGGATGCTGGCCTTCATAGCGAGGGGGATTGAATATAAAAGTAGGGAGGTCTTGCTGCGGCTGTATAGGGCATTGGTGAGGCCGCAGCTGGAGTACTGTGTGCAGTTTTGGGCGCCGTACTTACGCAAGGACATTTTGGCCTTGGAGGGAGTGCAGAGGAGGTTTACTAGGCTGATGCCGGAGTTGAGGGGGTTGAGCTATGAGGAGAGGCTGAATAAACTAGGCTTGTACTCGTTAGAGTTTAGAAGAATGAGGGGAGATCTCATTGAGATGTATAAGATGATGAATGGGATGGATAGGATAGAGGTGGAGAGACTCTTCCCGCTCAGAAAGGATAATAGGACTAGGGGGCACAGCCTCAAGATAAAAGGGGGGCGGTTTAGAACGGAGTTGAGGAGGAACTTCTTCACTCAAAGGGTGGTGAATCTCTGGAATTCTCTGCCCGTTGAAGTGGTGGAGGCTACCTCGCTAAATGTTTTTAAGACGCGGGTTGATGGGTTTTTGATAAGAGAGGGGATTAAGGGTTATGGGGAGAGGGCGGGAATGTGGAACTGAGACACGACAGATCAGCCATGATCTTATTGAATGGCGGGGCAGGCTCGAAGGGCTAGATGGCCTACTCCTGCTCCTATTTCTTATGTTCTTATGTTAAATCTTTCAGTGAGGTGCTGTGTATTGAAGCTTGTAAGGAGGAGGCAACTCAGACAATAATTTCCTGATTTGCACATTTAACTGCACATACATGGATACCAAAATCTGCTGATTTATTCTGTAATAATGCGACTGCTGCAAGCCTCACTGTTGCTCTTAATGCAAAATCTGGACCGATGTTTCCTGCAGTATAACAGTGTTACTGTTCAAATATACTTCATTGGCTGCAAAGTATTTTGGAATATCATAAGATCATGGAAGACACAGCATAAATGTGAGAACTTTCTTATTTTTGGTGGATAAAAGGGAACATTAAAGCAATGGCAGTGACTCACAGCTAGTCTTCCAATGGTTACACTGGTTCTGCTTTCTCAGAAGACTAAGGAAATTTGGCATGTCAGCTGTGATTCTCACCAACTTTTACAGATGTACCATAGAAAGCATTCATTCTGGTTGTATCACAGCTCGTAAGGCTCCTGCTCTGCCCAAGACTGCAAGGAAGTACAAAACATTGTGAATGTAGCCCAATCCATTACGCAAACCAGCCTCCCACCCATTGACTGTCTACATTTCCTGCTGACTTGGCAATACAGCCAGCATAATTAAGGACCCCACACACCCCAGACATTCTCTCTTCTACCTTCTTCCGTCGGGAAAAAGATACAAAAGTCTGAGGTCACATACCAACCGACTCAAGAACAACTTCTCCCCTGCTGCCAACAGACTTTTGAATGGACCTACCTTACTATCTACTAGAATATATCTAAGATATAGATTCTTAGATCTATCTAAGAAAGATAGTTGATCTTTCTGTACATCCTAGCTATGACTGTAACACTGCATTCTGCACTCTTTCCTTTGCTTCTCTATGAACGGTGTGCTTTGTCCATATAGTGTGCAAGAAACAATACTTTTCACTGTATATTAATCCATGTGACAATGATAAATCAAATGAAATCAAATCTGAGATAGCCCTCAATGTTGACTTCCAGCACCAGAGTTCAGCACTCAATGGTGAAGCTGGGAGGGGAAGCAAATGTACGGAGAGTTGATGAGGTTTTGAAAATTGCAAACTGGTTATATATTGGCAGTGAACTGGTAATAAACTGTCAATAACCTGGTGCTGAATTGTGGTAAACTGATAGTGCTTTGACCACTATCTGATGGTAATTGATTCACTATCGTTATAGAGTGTATAATTAAGGGTGGAGTGATAGAATAGAGTAGAATGGAGCAAGTGAAAATTCTCAGCGGATCGGAGATTTGGAAAGGGAAGCTCATTTCTGATGAATCTGACTGAAATGTTTGAACACAGTAAGAAGTCTCGCAACGCCAGGTCAAAGTCCAGTTGGACTTTAACCTGGTGCTGTGAGACTTCTTACTGTGTTTACCCCAGTCCAAAGCCAACATCTCCACATCATGAAATGCTTGAAGCAGGGGATAAAGTAGTGACAAGAAGAATGACTTTGAATGCCTTTTATCTGGACTTCCAAAAAGTATTTGAATAAATCCTTCCGAATAGACTATCACCTGAAGTTGGAGCTTATTGAATTGAAGGTGATGCATTGTCTTAGCTGAATGTAGATAATGACTGGAGATAATGGGCAGGTACTCACATTGACAGAAGCTGACTAGCTGTTTCCCACACGGGTCTGTGTTGGAACTTCAGCGTCATTAACAATTTAAATAAGACCATAAGACATAGGAGCAAAATTGGCCACTCAGCCCATCGAATCTGCTCCACCATTCAATCATGGCTGATAATTTTCTCATCCCCATTCTCCTGCTTTTTCTCCATAACCCCTGATCCCCTTATTAATCAAGAACCTATATATCTCTGTCTTAAAGATACTTAATGACCTGGCCTCCACAGCCTCCTCTGCAGCAAAGTGTTCCACAGATTCACCACTCGCTGGCTGAAGAAATTCCTCCTCATCCCTTTAGCCTGAGGTTGATGGGATCAAAAACCACATTTCCAAATTCAATGATGCAAACATAGCCAACTTTATAAACAGTGTTGATAAAGTGGAAACATAAAAATTATAAAGATATAATAGGGACAGGGTACCCCATTCCCCTGTGGTGTGTTTTGTGGAGGCCATTGGCCAATGGCGGGAACTTCTAGTCCTGCCACTGTCAACGGGGTTTCCCATTCTGTGCACCCCCTGCTGCTGGGAAACCTGTTGTGGGGCTTGGTGATCGGTTATTAATGTTAGATCATGCACTTTGGATTTAAAAATGATAGAACACTTTCTAAAAGGTGAGAAGCTCAAAATAGTCAAGATTCAAAGAGACTTGGGTAGCCAGGTACATGGATCTTAGAGTCATAGAGTCATACAGAGCAGACACAGGGCTCTTCAGCCCACCCTGTCTATGCCGACCATCAAATAACAATCTGTACTAGTCCCATTTACCTGCATTTGATCCACAGCCTGCTATGCCTTGGCGATTTAAGTGCTCATCAAGGTGCTTCTTAAATGTTGCCAGAGTATCTGCCTCTGCCACCCTCGCAGACAGCACGTTCCATATTTCCACCATCCTCGGGCTGAAAAATCTTTTCCTCAGATCCACTCTAAACCACTTACCCCTTACCATAAACCTATGTCCTCTGGCATTAGACATCTCTGCCCTGGAGAAAAGATTCTTATGATCCATCCTCTCTATGCCTCTCATGATTTTGTTTACCTCTATCAGATCCCCGCTCAGCCTTCTCTGCTCCGGGGAAAACTAACCCGATCTTTCCAGTCTCTCCTCATAGCTGAAACTTTCCATCCTAAGCAACATCCTGGTGAATCACCTCTGCACCCATGTAATTAAGTGAACAAAACTGTACACAATACCCATTTGGAGCTTAACCAGTGTTTTATAATGTTGCTCCTATATTCTATGCTCTGGCTAATGAAGGCAGGCATTCTGAATGTATTCTTTACCATCCTATCTACCTATGCTGCCACATTCAGGGATCCGTGGACTTGTACACCGAGACTTAGTGATAGGGAAAATTATTGGAGAGGATTCTTCGAGACAGGATTTATTCCCACTTGGAAATAAGTGGACGTATCAGTGAGAGGCAACATGGTTTTGTGAAGGGGAGGTCGTGTCTCATGAACTTGATTGAGTTTTTTGAGGAAGTGACGAAGATGACTGAGAGTAGGGCAGTGGATGTTGTCTACGTGGACTTCAGTAAGGCCTTTGACAAGGTCCCTCATGGCAGACTGGTGCAGAAGGTGAAGTTGCATGGGATCAGAGGTGAGCTGGCAAGGTGGATACAAAACTGGCTCTGTCAAAGAAGACAGTTGGTAGCAGTGGAAGCGTATGTTTCTGAATGGAAGGCTGTGGCAAGTGGTGTTCACAGTAAGAAGTCTGACAACACCAGGTTTAAGTCCAACCAATTTGGTCAGAAATCGGTTGGACTTAAACCAGGCGTTGTCAGATTTCTTACTGTGTTTACCCCAGTCCAACGCCGGCATCTCCACATCATGGCAAGTGGTGTTCCTCAGGGATCAGTGGTAGGACCGTTGCTGTTTGTGATATATGTAAGTGATTTGGAGGAAAATGTAGCTGGATTGATTAGTAAGTTTGTGTACGACACAAACATTGGTGGATTTGCGGATAGCGATGAGAACCATCAGAGGATACAGCAGGATATCAATCAGTTGGGCGGAGAGATGGCACATGGAGTTTAATCCAGACAAATGTGAGGTAATGCATTTTGGGAGATCTAATGCAGATAGGAAATACACAGTAAATGGCAGAACCCTTAAGAGTATTGATAGGCAAAGGGATCTGGGTGTACAGATAATCACTGAAAGTGGCAATGCAGATGGAGAAGGTAGTCAAGAAAGCATATGGCATGCTTGCCTTCATTGGCCGGGGTATAGAGTTTAAAAATTGGCAAGTCACGTTATAGCTTTATAGAACCTTAGTTAGGCCGCACTTGGAATGCAGTGTTCAATTCTGATCGCCACACTACCAGAAGGATATGGAGGCTTTGGAGAGGGTACAGAAAAGATTTACCAGGATGTTGCCTGGTATGGAGGGCATGAGCTATGAGGAAAAGTTGGAGAAACTTGGTTTGTTCTCATTGAAGCTATAGAGGTTGAGGGGAGACCTGATAGAAGTCTATAAAATTATGAGAGGCCTGGACAGAATAGATAGTCAGGAGCTTTTTCCCAGGGTGGAAGAGTCAATTACTAGACGGCATAGGTTTAAGGTTCAAGGAGCAAGGTTTAAAGGAGATGTACAAGGCAGATTTTTTATACAGAGAGTGGGTGCCTGGAACTTGTTGCCAGGGGAGGTAGTAGAAGTGGATACGGTAGTGACTTTTAAGGGGCGTCTTGACAAGTACATGAATGGGATGGGAATAGAGGGATATGGTCCCCGGAAGGGTAGGGGTTTTAGTTAAGTCAGGCAGCATGATCGATGCAGACTTTGAGGGCCGAAAGTCCTGTTCCTGTGCTATCATTTTCTTGTTCTTTGTTCTTTGTTCCTTTGTTTCTCAATACTCCATATGGATCTACCATTCATTGTGTATGTCCTATCCTAGTTAGACCTCCCAAAATACATCACCTCACACTTATCAGGATTAATTTCAATCTGTCATTGCTATGTCCAAATTTCCAACTGCTCACTATCAGTCTGTAGCCGAAGATTATCCTCCTCACTATCAACAACACCACCAATTTTCATGTCACCTGCAAACTTACTAATCATACCATGTACAATCACATCCAAGTCATTAATGTATATAACAAACAGCAAGGGTCCCAGCACCAATCCTTGTAGTACACTGCTGATCACAGGCTCCCAATCACAATAGTAGCCCTCCACCATTACCCTTTTCTTCCCATTAACAAGCCAATTTTGGATCCAATCTGCCAACTTGTCTCGAATCCCATAGGCTCTGACTTTTTGGACCAGTCTTCCATGTAAAAGCCTTTACTGAAGTCCATGTAAACGACATTAACTGTACAGTTCTCTTCAATACATTTAGTTAACTTTTCAAAAAAATTAATTATGTTAGTTAGACAGGATCTCCCACCAACAAATCCATGCTGATTATCCCTGATCAATCCTTGCCTTTCTAGGTATTGATTAATCCTGTCCTTCAGAAGTTTTCCCGATATTTTCCCTGCCACTGACATTAGGCTAACTGGTCTGCAAGTACCTGGCTTATTCCTGCTGCCCTTCTTGAACAAAAAAACCACATTAATTATCCTCCAGTCACCTGGCACTTCACCTGTGACCGGCAAAGATTTAAATATCTCCGTCAATGCCCCTGCAATATCCTCCTTTACCTCCCATAATAGCCTGGGGTACATCTCATCAGGCCCTGGGGATTTATGCACTTTTATGTCCATTAAAGCATCTAATCCTGCCACTTCATCAATCTTAATGTGCCCTAGAACTTCTCCAACTACAATGTCTTTCTCCTTAGTAAATACAGATGAAAAATATTCCTTTAAGACCTTGCCATATCCATGCAGCGATTAGCCCTTTGGTCTCTAATGGGCCCCACTTCTTCAAAATTACACCCATTACCACTATCGATTAATCTGACTTGTAGTTGTGGAATTTTCTGATTTTTTTTGAGTTTTCAGCATTCTTGCTTCTTAGTTCATTTTTGGGAAACTGTTCTTACGAGAGTCACGGCAGTCACTGTAACCAGACCTAACATTTAAAGGGTCACTTGGGCTTCCTGCACATTTGAGCGTTATCGTTTAATAAGTTAATTGTTAGTAGTTTAAACTAGGCTGCCACATCTGTGATTTAAGAATGTGCATAACTGTTTGTGTAAGAGGCCAGAGCAGGGATAAGAACAAAAAGCAAGACTGAGGCCAAGCAACATTGGCTCAAAAATGCACATTGCAGCCATTCCGATTTAGTTCTTTTGAAATATTAAGTGCCTCTAAGAACATATACATTCATCTCTTGAATAGTTAATTATTGACACTTGGGTCATCTGCAAAGATTTGGTTATAGAACAACTTCCAACTTTAAAATTGTGACAATCTCCACACCACACAATGTCTGGAGCACAATTTTGTGTTTGCTGCCTTGGTTCTGAAGTGTGATTGACTATTTACACCAGAAGTCACTACATTCCTATCATGGTCTGCTTCCTTCGTCATGATGATGGACTTTTGAGGCTCTTTTAAATGCAAAGCTCAAGCCAAGTTCCAGAATGTTCTTACCTACTTTTGTGCACCTGCTCTGCAGCTGCCCTGGCCTCTTGCTGCTCTCAGAGGCGTACTGACGGTGTGTCACCGTGCACCTGATTACTGGTGTTAACGGCCTGTGGCTCTATTAAGTCAAAACAAATGCACTGAAGTCAAGATACTGAGGTCAAATATATGGGAGTAAAATTGTGTGGGGTGGACAATGAACTAACTGGCTCTCACTTATCGTAATGCATCTGCCCATCCCTGCTATTTATAAACCACACAATTTAGTCTCTTTCTATTCATAACAGGTTAAGGTTTGCAGTATTCACACATTTTGATTTGATGGGGGCTGCCTCATATTGTTAGAGGGAAGAATAACTGTCCAGAATTTCCTAATACCTCCAAAATCTGACTTTTACTAATTTGAACCCACGTCCCTTATCCTATTTACATTTTGTTTGAAGTATTTTTCTGCATTTACTTTTTCCATCTTGACATCTACTTTGGACACAAAGCCCTCAGCCCAACTCCAGCGTTTACCTATAACCTTCGAAGCGAAGCAGGAGCAAATCTACTTAAATTGAAAGGAGAGGAAGCATCTCTGCTAAATATTTACCTCAAATTGAATGCTGCCCTCTTTCTTAACTTTGGAAGGGTACTTTGTGATGCAATAAAATTACCAGATGTGCTGGTGCTGCAGACACAGCTGGAGGAAATCTACGGCCAATTTCAGTTCATGAGAATGCTAAAGAGACAAGATAAACAGATCCGATTACATGAGATTGATACTTCTCCTCAAAAGGTGCCATGGAAATGAATCTTTAATTGATGTGAATAAAACGTAACGGCACAATCATTGACAGTATTCCATGAAGCCAATTGTCATCTAAAGACGCACGGCAGGAAAACATTAGGCCTAATCCCAATAATATTTTCTGTGTTATAAATCATCAGACCCAGACATTACCAACTGTGCAAACAAATGATCCAGTTTGCTCACAGCCCATTACCTTTCTACTGACATAGTCATAAACTGCGACTTGAATGAAATACTTACAGTGATGGCATATAACTACACTTGAAACACATTTGATGGGTTCCCAGTGTCTCGCTTTTGCTTCCCACACACACTTAGTTCTCAGTTGATTCTCACATATCTTTGGTGCACTGTGAACAAAGTGTTCTTAAACTGATTGAACTTTCAAATTGTTAATAGAAGCAGATACGATAATTTCCGTCTGGAATTTATGCATGTACAGACAATGGGCCAGTTATCGAGTAGTCAGTAGAAGTGGCTGCACACATTGGGATCAGTATTTTCACTAAGCTCTCCGTCTTTTGATGATGGGTTTCTGATTGAATGGACTCAACACCATTCTCTTATGAACCTCCCACTCAGACAAAGCAATTACCTTTGAACAATGACCCGTGGTTTGAAGTTGTGACACATTCAAAGATTACTTCATTGGAAGCCAGTGTTAGTGTGTTCTGATTACTTTCTCTGATGGACATCTCAAAGCACCAAGGCTGTAGTGGACTGTGAAAAAAACAGGATGATGACATTAAAAGTTCCAGAAACTAAAGACTGTTGCTGGGATTAAATTAGCCGAGCAAATGCAACACAGACATTTTGACAACTGCTGGCTGGTTTTGGTCTTTCTCTGGTTGCCAACCTTTAGTTATTTTTAATTTGTTCTGTTTTTTATTTAGAGCAGAGCAGATGAAAGGAGAAGTGTCAGAAAACTACCACAATCCTTTTCCCAATATAAATGCTTATTCTCAATTTGGTGGAAGCAATGTCATTTTTTTTAAAACTTTTTTCCAATCCAATCAAGTCAAATTAAACCCAATTCAGAGTCCCAACAAGTTGGGACATTCCCGATCCAAGCTGACAAGACAGGGCTCTCACCTCCTGTCTTGGGCTTGATCTACATGATCCAAGCTGACTGGAGTAGGTGTAGCTCCTCCTCCAGGGCTTGATCTTATTTGCATCTTAGCCAAATGGCCGAGATGCCGCTTTAAAAAATTGCTTCAAATGAAGCTGAAATGTAACCTAATGACTTCAACCAAGTGCAGCATGTCGATACTACACTTGATCTTAGCCAAAAGGCCGACGTCATACTATATTCAGACAATGTGCACACACCAACAAAGTTGTTTTTAGTTCTTTCGTGCAACTTGGGCATTGCTGGCAAGGCCACATTTATTGCCATCTAGCTGCTCTTGGGCAGATGGTGATAAGCTGCTTCTTGAACTGTTGCAGTCCATGTGATGTAGGTACACACAAGGTGTCTAATGCTGTTGTATATTGTGTATTCAGTTGGTCTCATGGAAAGGCTCTAAATGGTTGAACATTAAGGAAACAATCTTGTCAGCTCATTCTTCTGGTTGATTGGTGTGGCGAGCCGGTAACATCTCTCAATGTTACCAGCTCGGTTTTGCTGGCAGAATCGGAAAAAGATCAGTGCGATTCTCTCCCATTTTCATGCTCATTTGGCATTTAGAATTATTTTGGTAAGACCGCACCCCCCCCGCCCCACCCCGTCCCCCCAAGTGTTTATTGATAACACATTACTACGTACATATATGCAGGATATAGCCCAAACTCTGAGCTAACTCCATGCTTGCACCCACAGAGTTCTTTGTCCAGTTCACAACTGACAGTAGTCTCAGGTTGTGTGTCTCTTTACATCACACTGCGGATGGTACTGTTTTCTAGTGCCACATTAATCCTTGCCATGCTAGATACTCTTATACTACACCTTTCCCCACTCCCCCTTCCCCGCATCTTTGACTTTATAAATAGATTGACTGGAGGCTTGACAATTCTTCTAGATTTTGTCCTGGTCACATCTGGGAGAGTGGCAGGCTGTGCTGATTTGGGCAGCCTTTGATGATTTGGAGTTTGAGTTGTAGTCTGTGTTTCTGGTGGTCTTCTTCTGATATGCTTTTTGTGCTCTTTGAAGTTGAACTTCTCTGTGTCAACTCACCATGTGCGCTGTTTGGAGACCACTGGCTTGTCCCATTCTGTCTGGAGAGAGTGTTCACTCTACTCATTTGTGGTCTGAATCAGATTTTTCTTAATCAGCGTGGTCCACTCTGATCTTTACGGGAGTTGAAGGTGTCACTCTCTGTTTGGATGTTCCCCATCAGTGGACTCATATTGCAATTTGGCTTTTATTGCAACACTGTGTTCTTGCATGGGTCTCCGTGCCTGGTATGCTCTGGTGAGTAGATGGTCATGAGTTCCTTGTTCCAGCATCATCTTGCAGCTTTGCATGTTGGCTGAAGGTTGCAGTGTTTGTGCCATAGTGTTTACACATAGGTGATAGTAACTGTTGTAGCCTTGGGTTAGAATTCATTCTTCTGTTGCTGGCTGTTTTCCTGGCTGTCTTCTACTTGAGGTATAGTGGCACATATCTGAAGGTTTGGCTGGTCTGACCAAAGAGGTGCTTCTGTCGCTTGCAAAGAAATTGGATAAGCCGGCTGTGAAGAATGAAGGCAATTCAGAGTTGAAGACCCAGTTAAGGCTCTCTTTACTGGTGGGCCTTTCAGGAATGCCTTCACTCTAAGTAGTTGACTTACTCTAAGTAGTTGATGATAGAGCATGTTTTGACATCTTCCATTTTAAGAAGGTGAAGGGCAACATCTTTGCTCAAAAGAGAAAAAGATTGATTTTGGATGACATCCTTTGAATATCTGCTTGTCGCCATAGCTTAGTTATTCAAGGATCATTCCCATGACCTGAAGTCACATCCCACCAGTCCTGTAGAGTGGTGAGTCTGTCATTTGTAACCAAAGTTCTCTCACCCATGGTTCCTTATCTGAGATTATCAAAGTGCTGACTCCCACATCCAATTTGACGTGACCATTACTTGGATTCCAAAGTGGGAATCCAAGGTTCTTGACCTCCTCCAAGAGGCATGATTGGGTCTCTTCCTGGGGTGGTATCTCAATCTTATGGATTGTCCAGGGATCCTCCACTTGTCTGGGTGTTTTAGCTTTGCATAGCTTTCTGAAGTGTCCCAGGGAATTGCAGTTGAAACACTGCATTTGATCTGATTTATTGTCACATGTATTAGTGCAAAGTATTGTTTCTTGCACGCTATACAGACAAAGCATACTGTTCATAGAGAAGGAAATGAGAGAGTGCAGAATGTCGTGTTACAGTCATAGCTAGGGTGTAGAGAAAGATTAACTTAATGCAAGGTAAGTCCATTAAAAAATCTGACAGCAGCAGGGAAGAAACTGTTCTTGAGTCAGTTGGTATGTGACCTCAGAATTTTGTATCTTTTTCCTGATGGAAGAAGGTGGAAGAAAGAATGTCCGGGGTGTGTGGGGTTCTTAATTATGCTGGCTGCTTTGCCGAGGCAGCAGGAAATGTAGACAGAGTCAATGGATGGGAGGTTGGTTTATGTAATGGATTGGGCTACATTCCCGACCTTTTGTAGTTCCTTGCGGTTTTGGGCAGAGCAGGAGCCATACCAAACTGTGATACCAACAGAAAGAATGCTTTCTATGATGCTTCTGTAAAAGTTGGTGGGAGTTGCAGCTGACACACCAAATTTCCTTAGTCTTCTGAGAAAGTAGAGGCTTTAGTGGGCTTTCTTACCTATAGCATCAGCGCCGGTGGGCGTGGTGGGTGTCAGGACAGGATGTTGGTGAACTGGACACCTAAAAACTTAAACTCTCACCCCTTTCTATTTCATCCCTGTTGATGTAGACAGGAGCATGTTCTCCTTTATGCTTCCTGAGATCGATGACAATTTACTGTGTTTTGTTGACATTGAGGGAGAGATTATTGTCATCGCATCAGTTCACCAGATTCTCTATCTCATTCCTGTACTCTGTCTTGTCATTGTTTGAGATTTGACCTGCTGCAGTGATGTCACTGTACTCTTTATACATCTATGACTGTGTGGCCAAACTCCTCTCCAATTAGATTTTCAATTGGAGTGGAGTTTGGCCACACAGTCATAGATGTATAAGGAGTACAGTATGGGGTTGAGAACACAGAGCCTTTTGGGGCACTGATGTTGAGGATGATCGTGGAGGAGGTGTTGTTATCTATCCTTCCTGATTTGGTCTGTGAGTTAGGAAGTTCAGGATCTAGTTACAGAGGGAGATGCTGAGGCCCAGGCCATGGAGTTTGGAGATGAGTTTCGTGGGAATTATAGCATTGAAGGCTGAGCTGTAGTCAATAAATAGGAATTTGATATAGGTGTTTTTGTTATCTAGCTGTTCTGGGGTTGACTGCAGTGCCAGGGAGATGGTGTCTGCTGTGGACCTGTTGTGGTGGGAGGCAAACTGTCCTGGACCCAGGTAGTCCGGGAGGCTGGAATTGCAGGACATTGCTCTCACCTGTGAGGTCATTTGGCTCCACAGCACTGAAAAGGTTGCCCATCCTGTTATGGTACATCCTTCAGTTGCCTTGAGTCTCTCTGCCCCTTTGCTGCTTCACTAGCTGCTGTGCAGGTTTTGAAGATGGTGCCACAGTAAACACTTTTGCAGAGTCTTCTCATGCTTGTCACATTTTTTTGGGTTCCTGAAGTGATGATGATCACAAAGGGCAGCACGGTGTCACGGTGGTCAGTACTGCTGTCTCATGGCACCAGGGACCTGGGTTCAATTCCTGGCTTGGGTGAATGTGCGGAGTCTGCATGTTCCCTTCGTGTCCACGTGGGTTTTCTTCAGGTGCTCCGGTTTCCTCCCACAGTTCAACAGACATGCTGGTTAGGTGCATTGGCCATGCAAAATTCTCCCTCAGTATATCCAAACGTGTGGCGACTATGGGATTTTTACAGTAGCTTCAATGTAGTGTTAATGTAAGCCTATTTGTGAAACTAATAACTAAACCTCTTTGTCTTTAGGTGGGTCAGTGACTTATTTTATCAATTATCTTCGGCCTTCCTTGTGATAGCGGAGGATTTCTGTGCATTTTATAATCAATTTCTGGATTCAGTTAAGGTTTTAAAACTTTCCACTTATTTTTTTTTTCACACAAAGAGCTTGGCCAACTTGTGGTTTGGCAGTGAGTTTGCACCCGGGCTAGCCAGGGTGCTTTCAGAAATGGGCTGCTTTCTCTGACTTCTTTTTTCCGCACTGAAATGGGGCTGGGAGGGTAGGGTTGTCGGGGGTGGGGGGGAGAGGAGGGTGGTGCAGGGATCCCATGAAGGGGGTGGGAAGTTAGTCCGTTTTTATTTTTCTCTTTTCAGATCAGGGCTCCCTTCAAAACTGGCACCGTGTCTTGTCAGGGGCCACGGTTGATGGCGGAGCTTTCAGGATCTTTTTTGATTAACTATCAAAAATACGGGTGAAAAGCACAGTCAGTGGGTTACACACTGCCTTTCCTGCCTAAGTTGGCATACAGCCCAAGAAAAGAGAAAATTCTGCCCTATGTCTACATTGATAACACTGTGTGCATATACACAGGGTATAGCCTGATCTAAGAGCTAACTCCATGTTTGTTTCTACACAGGTCTCTGGCCAATCCATAATCTTAGGGATGAATTTTCCCGTTCCGCCCACCAAGGGAATTGGAGCAAGTGAGGGGTGGAATATGTAAAATTTTTTTTTAAAATTCGTTCTTGGGGCATGGTTCGTCCATGGTTCATGGGCCAGCGTTTATTGCCCATCCCTAGTTGCCCTTGGAGGGCTGTTGAGAGTCAACCACAGGTAAGGGTGGCCAATTTCCTTCCCTAAAGGACATTAGTGAATGTCTGCAACATGTGACAAAACCTCCTGTTCCCCAAAAGCGCTCCTCACGTCACAGTCCAGTGTCTGAGCCTTATAATCGCAGTAAGCTTATTTCAGCTCCCTTCAACATATATTCAAAATTCACAAGATAATTACAGACCTGCTGACTTCATCCATCCTGAAATACATCACAATTACCCATTGTGGCTACAATTAGATTTTTCTCAACTCTGCTATTCCATTCCATATAGTAAACATCCCTGTGTGTGTGAAAAAATTCCTGATACTTCCTAAATCTGCCTTTTACTAACTTGAATGTCCCATGTCCCATGTTCTATTTGGATTTACTTTGCGGTATGGTGGTGTAGTGGTAATGGGAGTACAGGTTCAAATCCCACCTTGATAGCAAATGGAATTTAAACTTAATTAATAAATCTTGAACACAGTGACCATAAAACTATCATTACTAGTCATTTGGTTTGATTATATCCTTAGAATCACAGAATCCCTACAGTGCAGAAGGAGGCCATTCGGTCCATCAAGCCTACGCTGACTGTCAGAGCGTTCCTCCCAGGCACTACTCCTGTAACCCTATGCATCCACCCTGCTAGTCCCTCCTACACATCTTGGATTGCCAAGGGGCAACCTATTAATCAACCTAACCTGCACATTGGACTTTCCTTCAGGGAAGGAAATATGCCATAATTAGATGGTCTTGCCTACATGTGAGTCCAGATTCACAGCAATGTGATTGACTCCTAACTGCCTCTGAAATGGCTTCATTCGCCACTTAGCTCAAGGGCAATTAGGGAAGGGCAATAAATGCTGGCCAAGCAACATCCAATGGAAGAAAAATAATCTGTTTACTTTTTCCAAGTTGACATCATACAAATTCCTATTCGCCCAACATTCGCTATTAGTTAAAAAGGGTAAGATTTTCAATCGGTTCTACAAACTGAGACATTGGGGATCAGTGTCAGTGCTTTTCCTTGCACAGATTCTAGAACCTTCTCATCTTAGCCGTGTCTCAATGATATCTCTAAATTCTATTTACAGGGTGTGGCTGGGTAAGTCAGCTTTTCCTGTAATTCTCTAGTTGCCCTTGAGAAGGTGGTGATGAGCCAACTCCTTGAATCGTTGCACTCTCTGAGGTGTAGGTCCACCCACAATGCTGTTAGGGAGGAACTTCCAGGATTTTGGCCCAGCTTCAGTGAAGGAATGGCGATATGTTTCTGAGTCAGGATGGTGACTTGATGGGGGAACCTCCAGGTTGATGATCTTCCCAAGTATCTGCTTCTCTTGTCCTTCTAGATGGTAGCAGTTATGGGTTTGGAAAGTGCTGCCTAAGGAACCTTGGTGAGTTCCCGCAATGCACGTTGTAGATGGAATACACAGTTGATACTGTGCATTGGTGGTGGAGGGAATAAATATTTACGGACGGGATGTCAATCAAGCTGGCTGCTTTGTTCTAGATGGTGTTAAGCTTCTTGGATGTTGTTGCAACTGCACCCACTCAGACAAGTGGAGAGTATTCCGTTTCTGAATTGTGCCTTGTCGATGGTGAACAGGCTTTGGGAGTCAGGAAGTGAGTTACTTTCCACAGGATTTCTAGCCTCTGATCTGCTCTCGTAGTCACAATATTAATATGGCTAGTTCAGCTCAGTTTCTGGTAAATGGTAACCCTCAGGATATTGATTGTAGGGGATTTAGCGATGATAATATGATTGATGCCAAGGGGCAATTGTTGGAGATGGTAACTGCCTGGCATGAATGTTATTTGCTACTTAGACAGCCCAAGCCTTGAGATTGTCCAGGTCTTCCTGCATTCAGACATGAACTGCTTCAGTATTTGAGGATCGCGAATGGTACTGAACATTATACAATCATTGGCGAACATCCCCACATCTGGTCTTATGATGGAAGAAAGGTCATTGATGAAGCAGCTGAAGATGTTTGGGCCATGGACTGTACTCTGAGATGTCCTGGACCTGAGATGGTTGACCTCCAACCACCACATCCATCTTCCTTTTCGCCAAGTAGAATTTTCAACCAATGGAAAATTTTCCTCTTGACTCCCATTGCCTTCAGTTTTGCTCTCGCTCCTTGATGCCATACTCAGTCAAATGTTGCCTCGATGTCAAGGATAGCCATGATAACATTACCTCTGGAATTCAACTCTTTTGTCCATGTTTGAACCAAGGTTTATTGAGGTCAGGAGCTGAGTGACCCTGGCAGGACCTAAACTGAGCACCCGTGAGCGGGTTATTGCTGAGTAAGTGCCGTTTGACAGTGGTATTAATGCCTCCTTCTATCAATTTACTGATGATCGAGAGTAGACTGAAGGGGCGGTAACTGGCTGGGGTGGATTTGTCCTGCTTTTGCGTACAGGACACACCTGGGCAATTTTCCACATTATTGGGTAGATGCCAGTGTTGTAGCTGTGCTGAAACAGCTTGGCTAGGGGAGCGCCAAGTTCTGGAGCACAAATCTTCAGGGCTATTGCCAGAATATTGTCAGGGTCCATTGCCTTTGCAGTATCCAGTGCCTTCGGCGGTTTCTTGATATCACGTGGAATGAATGGAATTGGCTGAAGACCGACATCTGTGATGCTGGAAACCTCCAGAGGATCACCCACTCAGCAGTTCTGGCTGAAGATTGTTGCAAATGCTTCAGCCTCATCTTTTGCACAGATGTGCTGGGCTCCTCCATCATTGAGGATTAGGATGTTTGTGGAGCCTGTCCCTCCTGTGAATTGTTTAATTGTCCACCACCATTCACAGCTGGATGTGGCAGAACTGCAGAGCTTAGTTCTGGTCCATTGGTTATGGAATTACTTGGTTCTGTCTATTACTTGTTGTTTATGCTGCTTGGCACGCAAGTAGTCCTGTGTTGTAGCTTCACTAGGTTGACAGTACATTTTTATCTATGCCTGGTGCTGCTCCTGGCATGCCCTCCTGCACTCTCCATTGAACCAGAGTTGATCCCCTGGCTTTGTGGTAATGTTAGAGTGAGGGATATGCTGGGCCATGAGGTTACAGATTATGGTTGATTACAATTCTGCTGCTGCTGATGGCCCACAGTGCCTCATGGATGCCTACTCTTGAGTTGCTAGACCTGTTCAAATTCTATACCTGTTAGGATAATGGTAATGCTACACAACGTGATGGAGGGTATCCTCAATGTGAAAACTTTACGATGCTCCTACCAAAACTGTCATGGACAGGTTCATCTACAGCAGGCAGGTTGGTGAGGATGAGTTCAAGTATGTTTTTGCCTCTCGTTGTTTCCTCACCATCTGCTGCAGATCCAGTCCAGCAGTTACGTCCTTTACGAACTGGCCAACTTGGATTGTGGTGGTGTTACTGAGCCACATTTGGTGTTAGAAATTGAAATCGCCCACCCAGAGCACATTCTGTTTCCTTGCCACCCTCAGTGCTTCTTCCAAGTGGTGTTCAACATGAAGGAGCTGAACGGGGACAATATGTGGTAATCAGCAGGAAGTTTTCTTGCCCGTTTTTGACCTGGTGCCACTGGATTTCATGGGGTCCAGAGTCAATCTTGAGGATCCTGAGCGCAACACTTTCCCAACTGTATACCACTGTGTTGCCACTTTTGCTGGATCTTTGATGCTGATAGAGTAGGACACGCACAGGAATAGTGATGGTATTAAAATAAGGGTCATACAGACTCAAGACATAAGCTCTATTCTCTCTCCACAGAGGCTGGCCATGGGGTGGGGGATCGGGGCTGGCCATGGGGTCAAATGGGAGATTGGGGCTGGCCACGGTGTAGGAGTTGGGGCTGCCATGGGGTCATGAGGGAAATTGGGGCTGGCCATGGGATGGGACTTTAACCTGATGTTGTGAGACTTCATACATGGGATGGGGGGGGTCAGGGCTGGCCATGGGGTCGTGTGGGAGGCTGGGGCTGGCCATAAGGGGGCTGGCAATTAGGGCTGCCGCGGGGGGGGGTGGGTCAAGTAGGCTAATGATGTGGAGGGGGACTGTTGGGAAACAATCGGGAAGCCAGCAATGGAGGGGGCTGGGAGGCAGAGTGCATGTGCCAATCTCCCCACAGACAGATCAGTGCACATGCAGTGGCTCACTCAGCACTTTGCTCCTGGTCCCTCCAGCAGAATGAGGCCCCGTCCCTTATTTGCCAAATGTGAATCTCTCTGTGGAGCACAGAGTATCAGAGATTCGTTCCACTAAGTCTGCCCAAAAAATGAGTGCGAAAATCTCCCATTTTCCCGCCAGTTGGGCACTTCATTTTTTTTTGGGAGAATCCCGGCCATTATCTGTAAGGTATGATTCTATGTGTTTGACTATGTTGCTTGCTAGTCTGTGAGATGGCTCTCCCAATTTTGGCACAAAGCCCAGATTTTAGTAAGGAGGACTTTGCAGGGTCAACAGGGTTAAGTTTGTCGTTGTTCTTTCTGGTGCCTGGGTTGATTCTGCGTGGTCTGTTCAGTTTCATTTCTTTTTATTGACTGTGCAGCACTTTGATATAACTGAGTGGCTTGCGAGGCCAGTTTAGAGACTAAGGAAATTTGGCATGTCAGCTGCAACTCTCACCAACTTTTACAGGTGCACCATAGAAAACATTCTGGTTGTATCACAGCTTGGTATGGCTCCTGCTCTGTCCAGACTGCAAGAAACTACAAAAGTTCATGAATGTAGCCCAATCCATCATGCAAACCAGCCTCTTATCCATTGACACTTCCTGTTGCCTCGGCAAAGCAGCCAGCATAATTAAGGACCCCATGCACCCCGGACACTTTCTCTTCCATGTTCTTCCATAAGGAAAAATTACAAAAGTCTGAGGACACATACCAACTGACTCAAGAATAGCTTCTTCCCTGCTGCCATCAGACTTTTGAATGGACCTACCTCACATTAAGTTGATCTTTCTCTACACCCTAGCTATGGCTGTCACACTATATTTTGCACTCTCTCCTTTTCTTCCCTATGTACAAAATGCTTTGTCTGTGTAGCATGCAAGAAACAATACTTTTCATTACATGCTAATACGTGTGACAATAATAAATTAAATCAACTCAAACCAAAGAGGGCATTGAACAGTCAACCACATTGCTGTGGATCTGGAGTCAGACACTTGCCTGTGTGAGGGAAGTGTGCATGTCCCAGCATATTGGTTTGAGAGTGTTGAGGAGGCACTCACATCTTACAGAAGCTTACTTTTCAATGTAAGCTCCAACCTAACATCAGCAAGTTATTCATCATAGTATTCAAACACTTCCCAATTCATTGGCAGGATTCACCATGAAATCTGCTGCATGTTTCGCAGTGGCGGGAGGCAAACTGCCATTGGCCAGTGGTGTTATCTTATGGCGCTGTCATTTTCAATGGGGTTTCTCATTGAATGTACCCATCGCTGGTGTGAAACCTGTTACAGGGGTGCGCTGTCGGCAGGACCGGAAGGTCCCGTGCTGTGAATGGTTGGAAATTTCCAACTAATGTCTTTTTCCTCTGTTTTACTTACTGAATTTGATGTTCTTTTACCTTTGAAAATAGTCAGAGATCCTTTTGTTCACAATGAGAAAGTTTATTTGTTATTGTCACAAGTAGACTCACATTAACAGTGCAGTGAAGTTACTGTGAAAATCCCCTAGTTGCCACGCTCTGGTGCCTGTTCGGGTGCACTGAGGGAGAATTTAGCATGGCCAGTGCACCTAACCAGCACGTCTTTTGGACCACGGGAAGAAACCCGAGCATCCGGAGGAAACCCACGCAGACATGGGGAGAAAGTGCAGACAGGTACCCAAGCCAGGAATCAAACCTGGGTCCCTGGCACTGTGAGGCAGCAGTGTTAACCACTGTGCCACTGTGCCACCTGAAAGAACAAAATAGTGTAGAAACTCCTCACTTAAATTGAGAAACATCCAATTGAAGCTCATCTTCAACATGCTGATTGCTTACTTGATGCCAGACCCTTGTGCTGTTGTGCAGCGCTCTTGTCCATTACTTGAGCAAGTTCCTCACAGGTGAACCAAGTTTGACGGGGCTATTCCTTATCCTTCGTGAACCAGTCCTGAATTCTGTATCACATGCAGCGAGTATGGGGAAGGGGTGGTGAATGGCAAAGCCAAAGGTTGGGAAAGGCGGACAGCAGGTATATCGCAATGACACCAACAGTGGGAGAATTGTCCACACGCCAGCAGACGTAGTGATTGCCAAGTGGGCATGTGCAACTATTCATGTAAGACAGCTCCAAATACAGCCTATCATTTTATTTCATTTCCAAGGGCCACACCCCACCCTTTCCCAAAATCATGTCATCTGATGGTTGAGATTACAAAAATTCAGATAAAAGCTTAGACCCATTTGGGAGAAAAAAATTGTGAAGTTCCTCTCCAATTACCCCTGTGGCAATGAAAACTCATCCAGGAGCTTAGTTTGGCTTTGAATTCCCTCCATTTCCTGCTTCTTTTAAGCAGTGATCGTTGACATTGGTCCAGCCCTTGCTGAAGCAATTCTGTGAATTGGTATTAACTGCGTGAGCCAATAACTTATTCCAGAGATTTACTATTCTCAGGGAAAAAAATACCCCCTGACAACTAACCAATTTAACACAACTCTGACCCCTGCTTCCTGCTGGCCAAGAGAATTGGAACAAATTGTCAACTTGAACTCAATCTATTTCCTTTATCATCAATTGTTAAATTCTAATTTTAGGTTATACTTATAAATCTTAAGAAGTTGAGCTTGCTTGATCTTGTGATTAAATATATATATTGTTTTGTAAAGAGCATCCCAGCTTACAGAAAGACTCCGGTCTCAGATTGACCTCAGTCTGGACTTTCAGTGAGAGGGCACCGCTCCTGGGCCGAGGGGAACAAATAAGGGTTGGCATGGTGGCACAATGGTTAGCACTGCTGCCTCACATTGTCAGGGACCTGGATTCAATTCTGGCTTCAGGTCTGTGTGGAGCTCTTCCCATGTCTGCGTGGGTTTCCTCCGGGTGCTCCAGTTTCCTCCCACAGTCCACACATGTGCGGGTTAGGTTGATTGGCCATGCTAAATTGCCCCTTAGTGTCAGAAGATTAATAGGTTAAATATGTGCGGTTACAGGAGTAGGGTCTGGATGGGATTGTTGTCGGTGCAGACTCGATGGGCCAAATGGCCTCTTTCTGCACTGTAGGGATTCTATGATTCTATGGTTTTATGATCAGCCCTGAAATTCCTGCTCCTAATCACTACCCGGTGACGATTACAGCAGAGGTCACTTGTAAGTGTGACAAGAGATCAGGAGTGGCCTCGAGGGTGCTGTTAGCTGTCAATTAATTTGCATAGCAAGTCAATGGGAGTAGTTGGAAAGCTTTTCCAAAGGGCTGGCACAGGCACGATGGACTGAACAGCCTCCCTCTGCCACATCTAACTTTATAATTCTATTACTATAAATTTCAATCGGATGCCAGAGATTTACACTTCTATCCCAGCACTTCTTTCATCCTTGATAAATAAGATAAAACTATGAATTTCCAAAACCACAGTATTATACCCCTATGATGAAGGGATCAAAACTGGACCAATGACAACGTGAGGCCAGACCAATGTCTTGCACAGGATGAAATAAGCCTTGCTTTATACTTAATTATTCTCTAAATGCTCCACCACTATCTGTTCGTGTGTGGTTGCCTCACTTTTCAATATTTATGCATTAGAATGCCCACGGGTGTGATCTTACCTGCCAATCACACCACCCTCTGGTTGTAGTGAGGTCGGGGAATTTGGCAGCCAGCCAAACCTCTGTTCACTGCAGCAGGGTGGGAAAACCCTGCCAGAGTGAACAGTGGCAAGATTCAGGCCCAAATCTTTCTTTTTGCATCTTTGTTAACGTTGTTTCTTGAAGGTTGTGCGTACATTGAGCATTCATGCTGGTCACTTGTGTAATACAACATTTTTCCAAAGTAAAGCTAATTCACTAGTCATGAGTTCAACTGCAGCCCCCCCAACCCGCCTCCTACTGCCTAATGCAGTAGCGCATCTTCCGCTGTCTCACACAGATCTCAGCGTTGTCTGTACCAGTATGAACAGAACACTAGAGGGACTGAATGGGGGTAAAAGATTAAACTCCAAGAGATTTTCATTTACACTGTTCTGTTGTACTGAAAGAGAATATTCCGCAGGACCTGAAATAAAAGTATCCTTGAAATTACCCTGTCAACTTGACTGTTTATCGAATTTAACAGTGATCTGGTAAATTCATCCTCTCACCAGTGTGCCAAAGCGGATATGATTCCACCTCTCATTCATTTCAGTAGCAAGCAAAATTTCTTTGGATTATATTTCCAGCTGTTTGTAACAGCTGTTTATTGCCACATGAACTCCCAGACGTTCCATTCGTTGAAACAACCCACAACCTCCTCCCTTTCACTGTGATTTATAGTCTGTGATAAAAGGTAGAAGCGTTTAACAGCAAGAATGTTTTTTTGCAAGTTCTGTAATTTGTGGTTCTGTCCTCCTTGGGGCCAGCTTACCGAGCTTGGTCCAATCGTTGGGGAAGTTGAACTATTGACTAGTCTTGCAAAGCTGAGCTGGTGTGTGGTCACTTCAGTTCTGTGGCGTTCAGAAGTAGGGGCTGTCGGTGGTGCCTCCCAAACAGTGGTGAAGACAGAAGTCTGTCTTTGATGGAAGTTTGAAAGGCCCATTGGAGCCTGTCGGGCTTTCTGCACTGGAGTGTGCAGTTACCACATGTTTACATAGCTGGGGTTTCTGACATGACAGAATCAGGAAATCTCTTCAATCCAATTTCAGCATTCATTCTATTCATAAATGTGAGACGGGGGCTGATTTTCAACAGGCGCACGTGCCGGAGGGAAGGTTGGGCAGAGCAGTCGCGCCTCCTGCCTAATCCCCGATCGCCTGAGAGTCAAAGTACGTTAAAGCTGGATTGCACCGAGTTGCAATCGTTCGATGAGCTCAATTAGTACTGAAGGGCAGCTCACTAATCCGGGCGGGCAGCAAATGTAGTGTCCCCACCGCAGATGTAAGCCAGAAGAGGAGAGGTGGGAGGGGACAATAGTCACTCCAGAGGGGAGTTTGCTCAACAGTCAGCAGCGGGGTTGGAGTATTATCGTGGGTCCAGGAGGTCGAGCAAGAATACATGGAAGCATTTTAGTGGCTGTTTCCTAAGCAGCAATCGTAGGATTCCTTTAAGGATCATTGTTCGGGATCATTCAAGCGATGGCTGTTAGAAATCTCTTGCCATTCTTGTAAAGAATTTGGTTTCAATTTTAAACATGAGCCCATTCTAATCAGGACCTCCACTCAAAATGACAAACTGTTCCTCGCATGAAGTGTAACATTATTCGTGTCACCATCACTCTCCGCCCCACACTCCGCCCCCCAAACCCCCTCCCCTCACCACCCCTACCGCTCCCACCATCCTTCCCTTCTCTTGATCTATTTCTTCCCTTTAATTCCATTTTTGTTTCCGTTTTCCCGGGGAATTGGAATGCATATGAAACGAAAGGCATTGCAATGGGGTCCAATAGGAAAAAGTACCGACATTAGAGAACATGCTTAGTCCGTGTCATTGCCAGTATTCCCCGACTTTGGGAAGTTTCTTTTGACAGCTCTCACACTGGGGACAGTTCACATTCTGGCAGATGTTTTGTAAGCTGCGGTGCAAAGTTTGGAAAATTCTGTTTTTGTGCTTTTCAACGTTAGTTTTCAAGGAATGTCGGCTTGGGTTCAGTGGCTAGCACACACTCCTCTTGAGTAACAGAATATTGTGGGTTTAAGTCATGCTCCAGAGATTTGAGGAAAACTGACATTTAGAACAGTAAGGAGGGACTCACAGATGAAATATTAAAAACTGAAGTTCGCTCAGGTGGATGTCAAAGATCTTATGGCACAATGTTAACTGGTTAGGCGTTAGGTACATTGACCTGAATAGGCATCGGAGTGTGGTGACTAGGCGATTTTCACAGTAACTTCATTGCAGTATTAATGTAAGCCTATTTGTGACTAATAAATAAATCTTTAATACGTTAAGAACAGCAGGGGAGTTCTACCCAGTGTCCTGGTCAATATTTATTTCTCGATCGACATCGACATTGTCTAATTGCTGTTTGAGAGAGTTTATTGCGCGCACGCTAGCTGCAATTTCAAGCTGAACATTAACTGTGCAATTATATATCACATCTTACAACTGTGGAAGAAAATTAACAGCATTAGCTTCACGCCGAAACAAATGGATTGAACCCATTTAAGTTCCAAAGATTTAATTTGGCTTTTTTCAATTCACTTTTACTATGTCATGAGAAGCTAATTAAAATACAAAAACATGGAACATATTTCTGAACGGGTTTTAGCCATAGCGAGGATATTTGGCAGCATTTTCCTGGGAGAGATGGAAATGTGAGTGTCTCTCTTCTTCCCTCTCTCACAAGCACACACACACACATGCATGCACACACGTACAATCATGCACACATGCACACACACGCACACACACAGATGCTCGAGCTACTTGCTTAAATGAAGTATTGGTTATTGCACCGCCGTGACTTTAGCAAACGTTGATTTATAGGGATATCATCTCCGTGGAAAGGGCCAATTTCAAACTAACTTGGAAGCAGAACTCATGGGATTGGATGGAATGCAAGTTTTATACTCGTCCAATATTACACCCATTGACACCAATGAAGACTAAAATTGCAGCAGGGGATGGGGAGAGTGGGGAGGGGGTGGGGAACGGGGGGGAGGTGTTGGGGGTGGAGAGTCAGTTGGTAGGGGGTGCTGATGCCAGTGAAAAGATGTTAAATGGGCAATATACTCAATACTTTCAGATTCTCAATGGGCATGTTAAATTAAAATTGCCTCTAAAGTGTCTGGCAATCATTTTGTATGGTTTTATGATATTCCAATGTAATAGTACTAATCACCTTAAAATATTATCTCTGGATTTGTATACATCACGCAAGAAAATATTGCAATGTGAATGGTGTGTAGTTGTGTGGTGTAGAATGGTGTCTTTATGCCAACCAAAATCCCTCATTGGCTTCATTATTGACTATCTTACATCTCTGATCTCTAGTTTTGGATTCTTCTGCATTAGATTTCACCTGTCATTAGTCACTTAATATTTTTTCCAAGTTATTCAGGTAATTTCTGAGTTGCTCTTCTGATCCACTCCCCCATCCAGTTTTGTATCAATTTAATCTGACCACTTCACAGTGTGTTTCTGAATCTGGGTCGTTCACGAAACACCATTAATTTTGCCTTTGTTCTATATTTCTGCTTGACCAATTCAGATGAGTTATGTCTGGGATTTCAGGGGTCAATTGTTATTGTAGTGATTTGTATTCCTATTTTGCTCAGCAACGTCAACTGGTAATGTGGCGTCTGAGAACTTTTTCCACCCTGCTAGATCCATTGTACGCCTGCTGAGAACACCATTAACATGTACTCACAACAATACAAAAACCAACCATAACATGTCACAGAAGCATTATGAAACAAAAATTCAACACCAAACCACAAATGGGGATAATAAGGCAGGTGGCCAATGCCTACAATCAAAGTGTGGAGATGCCAGCGTTGGATTGGGGTAAGCACAGTAAGAAGTCTCAGAACATTGGGTTAAAGTCCAACAAGTTTATTTGGCAGCATTAGCTTTCGCAACCCCAAGCTCCTTCCTCAGGTGAGTGAGGACTTGTGTTCACAAATAGGGCATATAAAGACACAAACTTAATTTACAAGATAAATTTATCTTGTAAGTTATATGCCTGTTTGTGAACACAAGTCCCATTCACCTGAGGAAGGAGCTTGGGGCTCCGAAAGCTAGTGCTGCCAAATAAACCTGTTGACTTTAACCTGGTGTTGTAAGACTTCTTACTATGCTAAAACCAAAGTGGCAGGCTTTAGAGAGCATCTTAAAAGAGGAAAGAGAGAAAGAAAGTTTAGAATGGGAATTTGAGAGTTTTGGGTCTTGGCAGCTGAAGGCACACCCACTAAAGGTGGAGCAATTGAAATCAGGCTTGCTCAAGTGGCCAGAATTGGAACATTGTAGGTGGGTTAAGGTGCTGTTGGAAGAGGTTATAGAAATAGGGAAGGAGCAGAGACAAGATTCTCACACGGATGGAAGCCCTAAGGCCAGACCATTTAGAATGTGATAGTGCAGTTGTAAATGAATTTGAGTCTATTTCGAGGGTGTACAAAGAAGGATGTAGGATTTGGAGGGGCTTCAGGGATCTGCCTCGGCAGTTACATGCATTTTAAAAGGTGTGTATGATGCAATTAGCCCAGCAATAGGTAGAAATCTGTCTAGTGACATTCTAAAGGCATTATGAGATTCAAATGGCCCAATAACAAGAGTGGCAGACATCTAGACAAGATCAGCTACAAAATGCCCAATCGGTAGAAACAGCTTATCTAGATGACTTAGTGATCAGTGGAGGTACACAGTTGCTAATTTCTAAAGTCAAAGAATTTGAGAGATATAGACAGCCAAATTCCCATAATCAAATATCAAAGAGGCTAAATGGTATAATTACTACCACTCAAAAGGAAGGAAACTAATAACATCCAACTGCCCGAGAGGCAAGTTTTTCATCTCCAGCTCAAGAGGCTAGTTCCATCTAACAGCCAGAGAACTTAGCAAGAGCTCACTTTTTCATCTAAGATTGCAAGGCAAGATGTATTTCAGAAAGTGCATGCCTTTGCTGTATCAACAAGAGACGGTTTCTCAGACCTAATCATCTAAGCTGTACCATATGGTAACTATGAGCTGGATTTGACTTAGACCATAAGACCATAAGAAATAGAACATACGAACATAAGAACATAAGAAGTAGGAGCAGGAGTAGGCCATCTAGCCCTTCGAGCCTACCCCGCCATTCAATAAGATCATGGCTGATCTGAAGTGGCTCAGTTCCACTTTCTCGCTTTCTCCCCATAACCCTTAATTCCCTTGCCTACCAAAAACCTATCTACCCGTGACTTAAATATATTTAGCGAGGTAGCCTCCACCACTTCAACGGGCAGAGAATTCCAGAGATTCATCACCCTTTGAATGAAGAAGTTCCTCCTCAACTCTGTTCTAAACTGCCCCTCCTTATCTTGAGGCTGTGCCCTCTAGTCCTGTTGTCCTTTCTGAGCAGGAAGAATCTCTCTACCTCTACCCTATCCATCCCCTTCATTATCTTATACATCTCTATAAGATCCCCCCTCATCCTTCTAAACTCCAACGAGTACAGACCCAGTCTATTTAGTCTCTCTTCATAGTCCAACCCCCTCATCTCCGGTATCAGCCTAGTGAACCTCCTCTGCACTCCCTCCAAGGCCAAAATATCCTTGCACAAGTGCGGCGACCAAAACTGCACACAGTACTCCAGCTGTGGCCTCACCAGTACCCTGTACAGTTGCAGCAAGACCTCCCTGCTTTTATATTCTATCCCCCTTGCTATAAAGGCCAGCATCCCATTTGCCAGGAACAGGAACAAGAGTAGGCTATTTGGCACCTCGAGCCTGCTCCATCATTCAGTAAGATCATGGCCGATCCAACAGTTTTCAGGTCCACTTTCCCGCCCTTTCCCCATAACCCTTGATTCGCTTAATGATCGAAAATCTATCGATCTCAGTCTTAAATATACACAAGGACTCTGACCCCACATTTTTCTGCAAAAAAGATTTCCAAAGACTCACAACCCTCTGAGAGAAGAAATTCTTCCATATCTTGGTCTTAAATTGGTGACCCTTTACTTTGAGGCTATGCCCTCTGATCTGAGTCTCCCATGAGGGAAAACATCCTTCCAGCATTTACCCTATCAAGCCCCTTAAGAATCCGATATGTTTAAATGAGATCATCTCTCACTCTTCTACATCCAAATGAGTAGAATACCAACCTGCTTAACCTTTCCTCAGAAGACAATCCTCCATACCTTAGAGTTACAAAAGTGAATGAAGACAAAATATTGTGGATGCTGGAATCTGAAACAAAAACAGAAGAAACTCAGCGGGTCTGACAGCTTCTGTGGAGACAGAATAGAGCCATAGAATCGCTACAGTGCAGAAGGAGGCCATTCGGCCCATCGAGTCTGCACCAACCATGATCCCACCCAGACTGTATTCTTGTACCCCATTGCATTTACCCTCCTACTCCAGCAGACACTAGGGTCAATCAACCTAACCTGCATATCTTGGACTGTGGGAGGAAACCGCAGCACCTGGAGGAAACCCACGTAGACACAGGGAGAATGTGCAAACTCCATGCAGACAGTCACCCGAGATCCCTGGTACTATGAGGCTGCGATGCTAACCACTGTGCCATTGTGTTGCCCTGAGTCTGGATAAGCTTTGACAAACAGTATGCGTACATATGTTTGTAACATTAATGCAGGGTTGAAGGAATAATGAATAAGCAAATCATTTTCTGTGTTTGTAGTAAGATTTTTTCAACCTTTTTGTTTACTGTAATACAGTTTATTCTTCTTGTTTAATAAATGTTTTATTCTTTGTGTTAAAGCTTCATCAACAGACTCCTGTGAATATGTTCAGTAACATTTCTCAAAGGTTTCAAAATATGTCCGGATCCATCTAGGTAGGTTTCATTCTGGGACCTGACTTATCCAGCTTTAACATCAGCTGGGGCTATAACAAGAAGGAAAGTTAGGAAGGGATGTGGGCTTGGGCAAGGAACTTCTGTGACATTAATGTGCCTTTAAGAAATGTGTTTTTTTAAATCATGTTCTCTGCAGTTTGTAAGCAGGTATTTTTAATTGTTGCTGAACTGTCTACTAAAACCCCTTTAATTGCTACTTCAACGGTTTAAATGGGGTTTTGTTTATTTTTACTCTGGGCCTCAGATACTTTCTGGGATTTTGTTTAATGACCCTGCATTGTGAGGGGGAGGAATGATTGACAGGTCAGGTGACAGGAGTTCTTTCATTTTCAGTTTCAACCTGCTGTTTTAGTTTCGAAGATGTTTCTTTCGCTCTCTCCTTGTTATTGGAAATTCTGCTGGCTAGTTGGAGGCAAGACTTCTTGCCTTCCTGGTGTGAAAATTCTGCAGTTGGTAGTTTACTAGTTAGTACCTGGAGTGTCTCTCTCTCCCTGGTATTTTGGGAAGCTGTTCTGACTTCAATCTTGTCTGTGTGCATATCAAGAGAACTGCAGCATCAAAGGTCTAAGTTCCAGCATCACATAAGCATTCTTATTTTCTGTGTTAAACCTGTGGCAGGTGAATGTTTATGGAAAAGTTTGTTTGATTGGAACATTTCATATATTTGTCAAGTTGCTATCATAGTTGAGTTTTTTTTCCTTGTTTGTAATTGGTATAAGCTATTGCTACATGTTAACTGTATTCTTACATAAACTTTGTTTGATAAAAGCTCCCTAGTGGGTCAGTTGTATCATACCTGAGATGAAACATGCCCAGACGGACTTCATAAAACACTTTGGAGTTTCTGACCTGAATTGGGAGGGCAGAAGCCCAGGCGAGGTGAAGTGAGAGAAGGCATAATAATAGGAATGGGGGATCCAGGAGGGATAACGAAAAAAGGAAGAAAAGAGGTAGAATCAAAAGTGGAGATGTGTGATGGGTTTGGATCTGGAGTGACAGCCAAACTGAACAGGTAAGAACCATGAAGTGTGGTGAGCTGCTGCTGACATTAGCAGGAACCTAAGCAAAATATACCCAATTATCCAGAGCTGCAGTAGAAGGCAAGGTAAATCTACAGAGTTGGCTGGAACACTAAAGAAAGAGTGGGAGGTGCTTTATATGCTGTGAATATCTGAGCGAAAGCCAAATTAGCTGCAAGCTGTGATGGATACCAGAGGAGCAGGGAAAAATGTTCAATCCATATTGTTTAATTTGTTCTGGAGCAGTTTGAAGAGGAAAGCTATTAATAAGGAATTGCAGGGACCCATTGAAATGGTTTCTATTATATTCCAATTTTTTTAATGTGAAACATTAAACAGCGTGATAATGGAAAGAATTTAATAAAAAAATTTGACTGTGGGAGAAAGTCTTGGGTGTCAATCAAATGTTGTTTGAACAAACATACATGGATATGTGAAGGGGAAAACATTTTGACAAATATTAAGATGCTGTTTGAGCAGCATCAATCATTGAAACCTGGCAAAGTAATCAAAACATTCATCAATATGTATTACATATACTTCAGATTAATTATAAATTGTTACTGCTTAAATGTTTTATTATATTCCAGTAACCATTCCTTTGATTTGATTTATTATCATCACATGTATTAGTATACAATGAAGAGTATTCTTTCTTGTGCACTGTACAGTTAAGGGAATGGTAAGAAGTCTCACAACACCAGGGCGAAGTCCAACAGGTGTACCTGGTAGCTGGAGATTTCAGAGCACTGCTTCTTCATCAGGTGAAGGAACAGCACTCTGAAAGCTCGTGCTATCAAATAAACCTGTTGGACATTAACCTGGTGTTGTGAGACTTCTCACTGTGCCCACCCCAGTCCAACACCGGCATCTCCACATTGTGGTTCATAGAGAAGGAAAGGAGTGAGTGCAGACTGTAGTGTTACATTCATAGCTAGAGTGTGGAGAAAGATCAACTTAATGTGAGGTGGGCCCATTCAAAAGTCTGATGGCAACAGGGAAGAAGCTGTTCTTGATTTGGTTGGTGTGTGGTCTCAGACTTTTGAATCTTTTTTCCGACAGAAGAAGGTAGAAGAGAATATGTCCAAGGTGCATGGGGTCCTTAATTATGCTGGCTGCTTTTCATAATTCATGAAGATAGTTTCATTCTAAAGATTGCACTTTTTCTTGTAACTGCGATTTTCAGTTATGTGGGAGACACTTGCAAATCTTGTCATATGCCATGAGACCCCTTGGATAATTGTCACAGGTTTGCAGATCCTTTGCAATATTTTATATACCCCTCTGCAATAATGAGTGTGAAGGACAATTCTTTTGAATACATCCAGCAGTAATATGTGAAACATTCATTCTGCGCCATTATCTATTTCCTTACTTATCTATGCAGATAGTTGTATAACATCATAGGTGAGTTTCTCCGGCCTCCCCTCAGTGTTTGTCTTGCTGGTGGGAGGCAGGTGCACCTCCCTGTGGCAGGGGCTGTGCTGACAGCTTATATTAGAATTCTGCCACATATTAGAAAAATTGTGTGCATGTGGAAAAAAAGGAAGCGTGAAGTCTTGGGATAAATGCTTTGTTTTGAGCTCCTCAAAGATGAACTGTACAGTGCTGCAAAGCTGACAGCCGAGTGAAATACAACAATAACTCACATTTAATGATCTGTTTATTAGGTTTGTACCAGACATTGTCTTGGGCAAACGTGAGTCAATTTGATTTCCAATGACTCCAGAAAGTAAGGAATTGGCTCCAAATTTTCAAAACATCATCTTGGATCCAACGTTTTGCAGCCTCTTAGTGCTTTGATTTATGCTAATGGAACACATCTAATTATCATGGTGGTCTAATGCCTGTGGATCCCAGACATTTGTTTCCATGGGGATGCAGAGGGGCCCCTCAAATTTGCTAGGTAAGTGTTTCCACGGCAGGTTCCAAGAAGGCTCTTCCTGCTATTCTTGCAAAGTTTCTTTTCCCTGGTCTGGGTTTTTCAGACCACCTGAATTTACAGTGGTTCCAATCCAAAATGTTCCTAATCCTCCTGTGAGGTATTTCCATGCACCTTTGTCTCAGAGCAACACGGAAGGAGTGCTGGAATGTGAAACAATGTTAACCCCATCCTAATTTAAACCCATTTCTTTCTGAAACTAACTCCTTGAGGCAAGAGTTTTCGCCTGAACAAAGAACAAGGTAACTAATCCAAATCAGCTGTGGCACCGACACAGCTACTATCTTTAGTCCCATTTGTGCTACTCATGCTGAGCCCCTGAGCTGTGAATTATAGCCAGCACTTTATTAATATCATGTGTCACTGCTGGAATTAATAAATCACAAGCAGATAACCTCTAATAACTTTACACCATTGTAAATGGACAGAAATATCAAACTAATTTATTATCTAGGGCTTGTTTATAAATACACACACACACACACACACACACACACACGCACGCACACCCTGTTTTAAGTAATCTTCAAAGCATAGTTTTGTTAGGAAGTAGTTACTACTAATTTATTTGTTGTGCTTTGATCCCATAGCTCTCGTCCCCCGCTGCTTTAACTCGTTTCTCCTCCTCTCTCTGCGCTGTTTCTCTCTCTGATCCTGCTGTCTCTTCCCCCGCTTTTGAACTCACTTCTCCCCTTCTCTCTGTGCTGTTTCTCTCCCCGATCCTGCTGTCTCTTCCCCCGCTATTTTAAGTGGCTTCTCCACCTCCCTTCATGCTGTATCTCTCTCCAGAATCCAGAGTGTCCTACCGGCCCACCTCATCACACATCACCTGCCAAACCTGTGACAGAGTCTGCAGCTCCAGAATTGGACTATTCAGACTCTGCAAAAGCCTCTTCCCCGGAGTAAATCATCCTCAATCCTGAGGGGTAGCCAAAGAGAATGTTAGTCGTGCAGAATGCTTACTCCGTTACAAAGTAGTTAGTCAGAATTATCCATCCTCACTGTGGACACAGGTGAAGAAGACTTTATACAGAGTTCTTGAGTAGACCTTTGATTCACAGTTCAACATGCGTGACATTCTGCCCATGTCCACAAACTGCTCAAGAAGATATGCAACTAACAAGATTCGAATGAGAGTCTTCCATCTCCCAGTAATTCCTTCCCGTCTCAATGATGGTGTGTGTTCATTGTTTATGTGTTGTATGAAGTTTACTTTTGGCCTCTAAATAAGGTGTATTTCATGTTTATCTTATATGTTTGGGCCCAAAATCTTGAGTTGAGAACACATCTCCTAGTATTACATACACTTAAAGGGGAAAACCTACAACAATGTAAGCTGTTTGATTTAAGTAGTGGTTTCCAGGTCTGTATCTACTATTTAAAAGGGGGCATTCCTGTACATTCATAGATCTCAATATAAATATGCAATATATTTGTATACATAAAAATATCTCCTTTTGATTCAGCATGAGTAGAAAACCCAGAATCTATCAATGCAGGTTTACTGCAGGAACATTCATTCCAGAGTATCTCATAAGAACATAAGAACATAAGAAATAGGAGCAGGAGTAGGCCATCTGGCTCTTCGAGCCTGCCCCGCCATTCAATAAGATCATGGCTGATCTGTCGTGGCTTAGTTCCACATTCCCGCCCTCTCCCCATAACCCTTAATCCCCTCGCTTATCAAAAACCCATCAACCCGCGTCTTAAAAATATTTAGCGAGGCAGCCTCCACCACCTCAACGGGCAGAGAATTCCAGAGATTCACCACCCTTTGAGTGAAGAAGTTCCTCCTCAACTCCGTTCTAAACTGCCCCCCCCTTTATCTTGAGGCTGTGCCCCCTAGTCCTACTGTCCTTTCTGAGCGGGAAGAGCCTCTCCACCTCTATCCTATCCATCCCATTCATCATCTTATACGTCTCAATGAGATCTCCCCTCATTCTTCTAAACTCTAACGAGTACAAGCCTAGTTTATTCAGCCTCTCCTCATAGCTCAACCCCCTCAACTCCGGCATCAGCCTAGTAAACCTCCTCTGCACTCCCTCCAAGGCCAAAATATCCTTGTGTAAGTACGGCGCCCAAAACTGCACACAGTACTCCAGCTGCGGTCTCACCAATGCCCTATACAGCCGCAGCAAGACCTCCCTACTTTTATATTCAATCCCCCTCACTATGAAGGCCAGCATCCCATTCGCCTTCCTGACCACCTGCTGTACCTGCAAGCTGGGTTTTTGCGACTCATGCACAAGGACCCCGAGGTCCCTCTGCACTGTCGCCTGCTGCAGTTTTTCTCCACGTAAGTAATAATCCTTCCTACCATTATTCCTACCATACTGTTTATAATTTGTTATATTATGGAAAGTTCTGCACTAATGACTATATAAAAAGACAATCATGTTACACAACTTGTTAGAATGACTCTGACTAATGCTGATTTAATCAAGAAGATATTTCTGACAAAATCATATGTTCCAGTCTTCCAGATTGCCTGGACCCATGACAGTTCGCCTATCACTGCAACAGGTCCACAGCAGACACCATCTCCCTGGCCCTATACTCAACCCTGGAACACCTGGATAACAAGGATACTTATGTCAGACTCCTATTTATTGACAACAGACCAGCATTCAACACCATTATTTCAACAAAAATCATCTCCAAACTCTGTCATTCCTCCCTCTATGAGACTGCAATCAGTAAGGCTGGGTACTGACACCCCTCCATGATTATCGTCAACACCAGTGCACCAGAAGGCTGCTTTTTTTCTCATACACACATGACTGTATTTCTCATACACATATGACAATGTGGCCAAATTCTGCTCCAACTCCGTTTCCAAGTATGCTGATGACACCACTGTAGTGGGTTTGTTCTCAAGCAATACTGAGACAGAGTACAGGAAAGACACAGAGAACCTGGTGAAATGGTGCAACGCTTTCATCTTTCCTTCAATGTCAGTAAAATTAAGGAGATAATCATTGACTTCAGGAAATGTAGTGGAGGATATGCCCCTGTCTACATCAATGATACTAAAGTGGAGATAGTCAAGGGCTTCAAGTTGCTAGGTGTTCAGATCACCAACAACCTGTCCTGGTCCCTCCATACTGACGCTATAGTTAAGAAAGCCAACCAATGCCTCAACTTGCACGGAAACCTAAGAAAATTTGGCATGTCCATTATGACTCTTACCAATTTTTACAGATGCATCATAGAAAGCACCTATCCATATGTATCACAGCTTGGTATGGCTCCTGCTCTGATCAAGACGGCAGGAAACTACAAAAGATTATGAATGTAGCCCAATCCATCATGCAAACCAGCCTCCCATCCATTGATTCTGTCTACACTTCCCGCTGCCTTGGCAAAGCAGCCAGCATAATTAAGGACCCCACACACCTCGGACATTCTCTCTTCTACCTTCTTCCACTGGGAAAAAGATACAAAAGTCTGAGGTCACGTACCAACTGACTCAAGAACAGTTTCTTCTCTGCAGTGATCAGACTTTTGAATGGACTTACGTTGCATTAAGTTGATCTCTCTTTACAACCTAGCTATGACTATAATACTACATTCCGCACTCTCTCGTTTCCTTCTCTATGAACGGTTTGCTTTGTCTATATAGTGTGCAAGAAACAATACTTTACACTGTATATTAATACATGCAACAATAATAAATCAAATCAAATCAAATTACTCCATTTTAAAGTAGGTAGCCAAAATTATACATCCTCACTGTGGACACAGGTAAAGAAGACTTCATGCAGAGTGCTCGAGTAGGCCTTTGATTCACAGTTCAACATGCGTGACATTCTGCCCATGTCCGCGAACTGATCAAAAAAATTTGCAACTAACAAGATTCGAATGGAAGTCTTCCATCTCCCAGTAATTCCTTCCCATCTCAACGATGATGTGTATTCATTGTTTATGTGTTGCATGATTTTTTGTTTGGCTTCTAAATAAGGTGTATTTCATGTTTATGTTACATGCTGGGGCCAAAAATCTTGAGTTGGGAACACACCTCCTGGTTTTACATACACTTAAAGGAGAAAACCTACAACAATGTAAGTAGTTCAATCTAAGTAATGGTTTCCAGGAATGTATCTACAACTTAAAAGGGGGCATTTCTGTAGATTTGTAGATCTCTATATAAATATACAATGTATATGTATACATAAAAATACCTCCTCTTCGATTCAGCATGAGTGGAACACCCAGAATTTATCAATGCAGATTTACCGCAGGAACATTCATTCTAGGATATGTCGTATTGTTTATAATTTGTCACCATGGAAAGATCCATTGACCTTGGGCAGAAGTTCATTGTTCCAGGATGAGTAAGGCAGTAAAATCCTGCCCAGTGACTCTTTCAGAACATGATGGCTGGGACATTATAGGCCAACAAATAAAAGCCAGATCCAGACACCACATAAACATCCTTTTATTAAGTCACTGTGGAAGAAGGAGGTCACATGACTGCAGCGACCACTTTGAAATCCCTACATACAGCTGAGAACACAGAAGCAGAGCAGTCTGCTGATGTATGTCCAACATTTAAAACCTCTGACAGCAGGACCCAGGCTGACCAAGCGACCTGCAACAAACCTTTCTCGAAGTGTGTTTTCCTGAAATCCACTAACTACCATCTGCCAAGCACATCAGGGGGTAGGATTTTATGGCCTCACTCACCCCAAAACTGTAAAATCCCACCCAATGGACCTTCCCATGCTCCACCCCTCGCCCACTCCGATTCCTGTGGTGGGCAGGTGGTAAAGTTCCAGCCCAAGTCTTTGAAACTCAATTTGATCTCACTGAGGCACCATCAGATTAAAGGAATTCTTCACTTTTACTTTCAGCCAGGGACCCGCCTGAACTGCGATCTTCCAGGGAAGGAACAACTCTGTTGTTCTTTTTACTGTAAGATTATTCATAGTTGTAAACCTCGTCTTTCTTATCCCCTTGTTATATACACGTGCCTGTAAAGTTGTGATCAGCCCCCCGGGTTTGAATCTGTAAATAAACTAAACTTGCGATTTCATCCTAAAAGTTTTTCCATAAATTGACTACACAGATAAAGGATTTTTGGAATGAGCACCACAGACTAATTTTTCAACACAAAACACCTCTGCTTAGGGACCGATGACGAGAGAATAAATGAGCTTAGTTTTGCCTCTCTCTCTCCTGTCTGTAACACTGCAAAGGATTAAGAGCAGGATTTACAAGTTAGAGCGCTCCATCCTGAGAGTTGCCCTCTGGCTCTCAGAGGTCCACTATCGGTTCATGCTCAAGTCAGCTGTTTGGCAGTGGGAAATCCCACTTTAGAGATCTGACAGCCAATCAAATGATTATCCCAGAGTCCCAATAGTGTGTGGAGTCCATTTAATTAATTCTTTTTATTTATTTGTTCTTGGGATCTGGGTGTTGCTGGCTGGGCCAGCATTTATTCCCCACTTCTAATTTCCCTTGAAGGGCAGTTCAGAGCCAACCACATTGCTGTGGCTCTGGAGTCACATGTAGGCCAGACCAGGTAAGGATGGCCGATTTCCTTCCCTAAAGAACATTAGTGAGCCAGATGAGGTTTTACGACAATCGACAATGGTTTCATGGTCGTCATTAGTCTTTTAGTTCCAGACTTTTCTTGAATTCAAATTTCATCATCTGCAATTGTGCAACTTGAATCTGGGACCTCAGACCATTACGCTGGGCCTCTGGGTAACTAGTCCAGGGACAATACCATTATGCCACTGCTTCCCCTGATTTAATGGTGCCTCCCTTCACCAGGCAAGACTGTTCCCTTCCTGTTGGCGAACACTTCAGCGGTCACGGGCATTCAGCCTTCGGGTAAGCGTTCTCCAAGGCGGCCTTCACGACACACGACAGCGCAGAGTCGCTGAGCAGAGACTGATAGCCAAGTTCCGCACACATGAGGACGGTCTCAACAGGGATCTTGGGTTCATGTCGCACTATCTGTAACCCCCGTGACTTGCCTGGGTTTGCAAAACCTCACTCACTGTGCTGTCTGGAGACAATACACATCTCTTTAACCTGTGATCAGTGCTCCTTCCACTCACATTTTCAGCCACTTTAGGACTTGAACAGCAGGTTAGGTGTAAAGATTCGCATTCTAATCAGTAATCTGTAAACTGTCTGTGCTTTATATGCTCTGTCTGAGGCCAGAACTCTCCATTCACCTGAAGAAGAGGGAAACCCCTCGAAAGATAGTGAGTTTACTGTCAAATAAATCGGTTGGACTAAAACCTGATGTTGCCAGACTTTTTACTGTGCCCCTCTTAAAAACAGGATTGCATTGGCTCAACTTAGGTTATCGTCCAGATTGGGCTAAGAGTCAGGGTTGACTTTTGGCTGAGACTTTAACTAAGGGAGTGTTTATGTTGTGGTTGAAGCGTCTGTGTTAAATTGATCAATTGCAGCAGCCAATTTGTTTCATTGCCCGAATCTGAATGTATCTTGTATGGCCTTGTTGTTGTTGACTCGATCAGCGCTCCTGTTTCATGGAGTCACAGCCACAGCCACAGACCATTCTCTGTGGGCTGCTTTCCTTGGCAGCAAGTTGTTACTAAACCATAAAGTTCACTATCAAAGGGACCATTTTTATTAATGAGATTGAAAAATTTATACGATATATAATACATTTTTGAAAAATCCATGTCAGTGGGTGAATCTACAATGTTAACGTCCACAGTAAGTCAGAGAACTAGCTGTTTTATAGGGATGGGGGAGCTTTTAACTTGTCATGTAAAATGTATTGGTGTGTTGGTCAGTTTGTCACAAGTGGGGATAAAGTAAGTGTTGCTTAAAATAAATGATTGCTGGCAGCAATAAGACAAGGAAATATGGGTTAAGTAATTGGCACCACCACATCACTCCACATGTGGGATTAATCAGTTTACTTTATAGTGTAGAATCTCTTTTTAAAGTGATATCACCACATTTCTCCCCAATTATAATCATAGATCACAGAAACTAATCAAAATGACTTCAGGCGGGGTGAGACTGGAAACCACATGGGGTAGACATTAGTCTGGTTTTTAAGTGCTGTCTGGTTGGAGTGTAAAGAGTTAAGAAGGATCATAAACTTGTAAAGAAGCCTGTCTGATTTCCTTTCTGTTAATTATTTTTAACTTATTCGTTCACGGGAAATGGGCATCACTGGCCAGATTGGCATTTATTGCCCATCCAGAATCCAGAAGATGGTAGGGATTAAGTCGCTTTCTTGAATTGCTGTAGGTCCACCCATGGCGCTGTTAGGAAGTGAATTCACTTTTATAGCTATTTGAGAGTGGCTTCCCAGGTCATTTCAGAGGACATTTAACAGTCCATCACATTGCTGTGCATCTAGAGTCATGCGTAGGTCTTGAGCAAGTAAGTTTGGCAGATTTCCTAAAGGAACGAGGCGTCTTTTTCTGGCAACTGGTTCATGGTCACCTTTACTGAGGCAAGTTCTTTATTCCAGATTGAATTTAAATTCCACTAGCTGCCATGGTGGGTTTGAACCAGTGTTCCTAGAGCAAAAATATCTGGAGTTCAGAATCTAGCGATGACCATGAAATCATTGTTGATTGTCGGAAAAAACCCATTTAGTTCACTCATGTTCTTTAGGGAAGAAAATCTGCTGTCCTTAGCTGGCCTGGCCTACATGTGACTCCAGGACCATCACAAAGTTGTTGACTCTCAACTGCCCTTGGGCAACTAGGGATGGGCCAGTTGTTGACCTGTCAGTAATACCTATGTCCCAAAAAAAGAGGTTAAACAGGATCCCTGGATTACCAGTCCTGTGATATTACCACTTTGTGACTAAGCCCTGCTATTGAAATGGGGGTAAAAGATCAGCGATAAGATTAGTCCGTGCCTGACATACCCACTACACATGTTTTTCTCTTTAATCTGGATTCCCCAGGCAGTATGGTTTAAAAACGACTCCAATATTCCCGGTTACAACTGTAGTAAGGGAGAAGGGATAGCTTTATGAGTTAAGGACACAATTCTAGCCATATTTTCTTTTTTATTGATGACAGTGTGGTGAGGGAATCTGTCTGTGTTTTATTAAATATTAATAAAGATCCTATTATTATAAAGGGACCATATTATGGAGTATTCTCTAATTTTATACTTCCAGGAGGAACCTCATAGACTGGCAGCGAAAATTAGAAATTCAGGAGCATAGTGTGCAAAATTTTCCAACCATTTGGTTTCAAGGCCAGAAACTTGTGTGCAGACGCACTTTCGGAATTCCAATCTGTGCTGTCGGTAGCACTGACCTCCCATCGGAATCATAAGCTTGGAAAATTACACCACACAAAGCCAACTAATAGCAGCAAAGAATTTCAGGATGAGATCTGTCGATTTTGTAGTTATTACAGAGCTATGATTATAGGAATTTTATGATTTTAACAGCAGGCTGGGATCAGACAAAAGTTTGTGGTCAAAATGGGAGGGATCCTTGGAAAACATCTGAGACCAATTCCTTAATCAGTATGTTGCACATTGAACAAGGAAGGCTCCAGTCAGAATTCGGCAAATCAGCTCTGCCCTGCACAAGGCTTTTCTGCTAATCATTCACTGGCACTTAACTTTCCCATACGCACGGGTGAGAGTTCCTATTGACTACAAAAAAATTAGAAAATAACTTGCTAAGGTCCAAAATACTCTGAAATTAACAGGGGCTAATCAAGGATAAGTAGGATGACCATGTATATGGAAGACTGTTAATGTTATGTGCTTCTCTTCTCTGACATAAACACACTAATCATGCACAAGAATTGGTGAAACCACATTGTGGCTTCTTTATTTGAAGATAAGACTATTTTTAGTTAATGTTCACAGGGAGATTGTGAAGCACATGTTGGATTTCTACCCGACTGCTTACAGTCTGTCTGCAAGTCATGGGTTAATATATCACAACCTGTCGAAGGATGCAATGACTGACAGTAACTCAAGATACCTCAGTTAAAGGTTCATTCACCATATCACAATATTCCTTTTCTCGTTCTAACTAAAAGTTTACCTTCAAAGAATCAAAGTAATTACATGACAGCAACACAAAATATCATTGTGTTTGAATAAACTTTAACAGAGAAAACAAATTCTCAAACCACTAAAGTGTATCGGTAATTTGCTTACATATCCAGCTTTAGTTATGGTAATCTTGGCTAGAGGCTACTGTACATTTTTACAATGCTGGTTAGGGCTGCTTTGTTTGTGTTGCAGCTTAGGCCATGTCATAGCAGCAATAGGATTATTCAATGTTTCTGATTGCAGTATTGTCCTGATTTGGCATTTGTTTCATCACATTGTCCATGCCATCTGGTGTTTGTACTTGGTTCTGTGCATATGCTGACAATTTCTGCTGGATTTAAAGTTAAAAAAAGTTTATTTATTTGTCACAAGTAAGGCTTATATTAACATTGCAATGAAGTTACTGTGAAATTCCCTTAGTCGCCACACTCCAGCGCCTGTTCAGGTCACTGCACCTAACCAGTACGTCTTTCAGAATGTGGGAGGAAACTGAAGCACCTGGAGGAAATCCACGCAGACGTGTGGAGAATGTGCAAACTCGACACAGACAGTGACCCAAGCGGGAATTGAACCTGGGTCCCTGGTGCTGTGAGGCAGCAGTGCTAACCACTATGGATTCCGGGCATTATCAGTTGGTTGTTGGATTCAAACTTGCTGCCTGATATCCGGGTTGGGAAATCTGATACCCGCATGCTGGTCATGGGCACCTTTCACCTTCTTCTGTTTATCAAGCAATGTATCACATCAATAGGTCCAAATCAATTTAGGCTGGTTGGTGTCAATAAATTGTCCCTGAATTGGATCTCCCTTAATCTGGCGTACATATAATTCCATTTATTGTGGAGTCCACTAGAGGTAGACAAAAACGTTGACGATTGACGAAAGACTAGAATAAGGCACTCACTGAGTGTTAAAATGGGCGGTGTGGGCTTGTAGGGCCGAAGGGCCTGTTTCCTGTGCTGTGCTGTTCTTTATTCTTTGTTTGTTTTGTCCTTTGTACGACTGGGGAAAGTTGCCCACACTTGTCTGCCAAATAGCAATTCTGCATTGGTTGTGCAGTATGAAAACAGCAAGTTCGGAATGGGTATACGTACTTGCTTTAACCGATGTCTTGTAGCCTGCTGCAGAGTTGGGTAATCTTCTCCCAGTGTAAGCACAGGGTTTCCAATGATGTTCCTTGGGCCATGGGCTTCACCACTGGCTTGATGATCCCACTGATGTTGACCAAGAACAGTCCTTGTACAGCAGTAAGCTTGCCATCACTGGACCCTTGGATTGGGATTTTCCAGCCACACTCACCCCAAGACCGGAAAATCCTGCCCGACTTCAATGAACCTTTGCATGGTCCACTCCTGCCCGATACAATTCCCGTGGTTGGTGGGATGGGAAATTTCCAACCATGGTGTCCACAACATCAAATATCTGGCATGACCATGGTGAGTTTTTGTAGTGACATTGGAGTATAATAGATCCTGAGTTATTGCATGCGGTGAGTTTGGCACTGGCTGGTCATCTCACTGGTTGCCACTTCTGTGGGTGCATACATTTCAACGCACAAAGTGGTAAGAAGTTTGCACCTGCAATAGTACAGTGTTGTATGGAGATAATGCTGGCTCTTCATTTGTGGGTATGTAATCCAGATGGTCGCAAAGACTTCTGTTGTACCATTGTGTAAAATCACCATGCCAGTTCACTTTGTGCACCACTGCTGCCTCACAGTTCCGGGGATCTGGATTCAATTCCAGCCTCAGGTCACTGCCTGTGTAGAATTTGCACATTCTTCTCGCACCTGTGTGGGTTTCCTCCAGGTGCTCCAGTTTCCTTCCATGTTCCAAAGATGTGTGGGTTAAGTTGATTGGCCATGGTAAATTGGCCCTTAGTGCTAGTGGGATTAGCAGGGCAAATATGTGGGGTTATGGTGTCGGTGCAGGCTCGAATGGCCTCCTTCTGCTCTATAGGGGTTCTACGATTCTATGGTTTATCATCTGACCGTGTATCTTGACTAGACATTTTTGCATCTTATCCTGACACTGTTTGGTACACGCTCTTGCTTGATTGGAATGCTGTATCTGGTTGGCTGGTTGTGGCTTCTCATGATGTGGCATCACCTGTTTTGCCCTTTGTTTTCTGCATTGGTGCATCCAATGCCCTCTGGTTGCACATGCTTTGTGTACATCATTAAAAACTTCCACGTGCATGTAAGAGACCACACTGCCTGCACTGCTTACTGGGTTTCCCTGTATTACACATGAGCTGTATATCCTGCCTACCTATTAGTATTCATATCTCTGTCCGCTCTGTAGCTGTGCTTCCATGGTTGGGTTGGTCCAAGATGTCTTTTTTGAAATTCTCCCACTGAGTTAGATGTTATCATGAGTTTGATTTATTCTGTCAGCCAGTCTGTTCCTGCATATGAATTGAATTGAACACGTGATTGAATGGCAGAGTAGACTCGATGGGCCAAGTGGCCTAATTCTGCTCCTATGTTCTATGGTCTTCTAATTGGTCAGTGGTCTCTGCTTGGTTGAATTCCAGGCGTATTCTGAAGTTGAGCTTCACTCGGAATTAATCTTTAAGCAGCGACTATATTTTTTCTGGATTTTTCAGATGATAATTAGACAGAATTAAAGTTTATTAGACAGAAGTAAGGCTTACATTAATACTTCAATGAAGTTACTGTGAAATTCCCTTAGCCGCCACACTCCAGCACCTATTCGGGCCAATGCCCTTAACTGACATGTTCAGTCTATGGAGGTCTTCACTGTCTATCGAAATTTACATTGCTGTGGCTTGTTTATCTGGTTTGCAAACCTTGAGGCCCAGAAAATGCAGTTCAGCACCTTAAACCTATGCCCTCTAATTTTGGACCCCCCTACTTTTGGGAAAAGATATTGACTATCTAGCTGATCTGTGCCCCCCATTATTTTATAGACCTCTATAAGATCATCCTTCAGCCTCCTACGCTCCAGAGAAAAAAGTCCCAGTCTTTTCAACCTCTCCTTATAACTCAATCCATCAAGTCCTGGTATGTAATCATTGACATTGTTTAAGATATGCTACTTAAAGTCGCATGCAAACCATTCCACAACGAATTGAATTGGCAATTGGCCAAGGGAGCACGGTGGATACCGGGGCCAGGATTTCCCGCTTCCACTTGCGGTGGGTGTCATGGCAGGCAGGACAGGCAAACTTGAGGAGAAGGCCAAAGATCAGTTTTAAGTTGTTGCGAAACCTTATCGTGATTGTGTACTCCAGCTGATAAAGCAGGCAGTGTTTCCCACCCCTGCACATCAGGAACATCATTTCAATACATTTGCATCTCATTATAATGCCTGCTCGCTGGAATTTGCCCCCCCCCGCCCCCCCACCTTGGATCATCTGAGTGCGTTGGCGTGCAATTAGAACAACGTGTTTTGCAATGAAACGTAAGTGACATGCGCTGACAACCAGAACTTGGTTCCTCATTTCGGTGTTAGTTTGCCTATATTGCATTGAGTACTGCTCACGGGAATCAGTACCAGGTTTCTCAGACAGCACCACCTTGCTTTCAGGAGATTGGCATAGGCAAGCAGCTACCTACCAGCCAGTAGTAAGGACCCGAGGGCTTTCCATGGACAATGGAGTTAGGCCTTCACTGGAGAAGGGGGTAACATTCCTAAAGCAGGGGAAAGGGCAGCAATGTTGGGGGGATGGGGGTGTAAGTGCAGGGAAGGTTGCATTCAGACACATAACTGATGGAAAGTAAAGGTTGTTAGCATCCTTGGTACTAGGATGGGGAGGAAGTTTGTGAATGATTTGCGTAAGACACTTGGGACTAGAATGGGAGGAGCGCTGAATGAGGAACCACTTCAGCTTACATTGTTGAGCTTGCAAAAACTGTCCTTGCGTCGCCAGTCCAGGGAGGGAGGGGTTGGGAACATATCAGTCCAGACTCAGTTATGTCCAGCATGCTGTGAGTAGTTCCTGGTCGTAGCATTATATGCCTTTGTTCCTGGAGTACCTGCAATCATAATGAGCCTCATCTGACACATTCAGTTAAGGGCGGCATCGGCAGCCTACAGATGTGGAATAGACATTGTGAGGGCATCCCAGGGTGCGGGAAAGGTATATGTTTAACGGTGCAAGTGGGCTCAAGATAGGGAGGGTTGAGGTACAAATGAGGCATTGGCATATCCAGTACAAGATGCTTACTGGCTAACAAACAGGTTTGCACCACAAACATGGTGTGAACAGATTAGAGGATGGCTGCATGCAAGTGGGGAGGGGTGGCGGGGGGGGGGGGCATGATTATAGGGGCAGCCAACTGAACTGTGCATTCCCAAATGAGGAGAGAGAGACAGCTAAGACATAGTTAAGAGCTTTTCAATGACAATGCATGGAATCAGGAAAATGAATCAATGGTGTCCATTCATGTGCGACTAATCCTGCAGCATGGCACTGATTGACCTCTCTGTTTCAATCCCTTGCTCACAGCATGAAAATTCTCTAGATTCATAATGAACTCAGAGCAAGTGGGGACTGAATAAGCTTCAGAAGCCTATTGGAAATTTGGTGTTGCACGGTTCACTGGAGAGAAGCTTCAACTTCAGTGCTCTGTTAATCTAATTTCCTAACTAAGCATTTGGCCTTGTGTTATTACTTATTCCAAAGAGTGTAGTTTATGAGTGCCTGGATCCCCAAGCCTGGGCTGGAAGCAGCCAGAAGCAGCACTGGCCAGACGGGGTAGGCAGGCAGGCATGAGGCTCTCCTTGTCACTAGATTCCACCAGGAGGATGGTGAATTGTAGTGAGTACCATCTTGGACCGGAGCCCTCCATCATGGGCCCAGATGAACACCACTGTTGGTATTCCTTTCATTTCACCTATGCATTGCAGTATAAAAGTGAATTGCTATACACCAGGCTCACGTCGTCCTGATCCTCTGAAGAATGAGGAAGCCTCAGGAATATGTGTCCTTGCTGAGATGTGGTGTGAATTGAAAGAGAGTGTCCCAGCATCAGAAGGTACTGCTCTTCAAGTACCTCTCCAGCTGCAATGGGATCCTTACAAAAGTCAGGAAATATTATACGATTCTCAGTAGGCTCTGAGCTTCAATCTGACAAGGTTCCTCAAGGAGACCTCTCTGAAACAATGGAGCAATGCACTCAATGTAACATTGACAGTGAATCAGAAATGTCACACTTGGGACAAGGCAGCTGATGACGTTCCGTTGCTGTGAATTCATTCAGCCGGCTGTGGTGCATTCTTTCGAATCACACTGACATCCGGAATTCTCAGCTAGGAATCCTGGGCTGCATTGGCACTCATCTTAATAAGACTGGGATAAATTCAGAATTCAGCAAAAGAAGGCTAAAAAGATAATAAAGAGAAAGAAAATAAACTGAGGGCAAACTAGTGAGGAATAGAAATGTATGGTCTATTAATCACCTTTTCCAAACAAAGGGTCAAGTTGATATTGAGTACTTATTGTTGTCAGTGCACCTAAAATATGTTTTTTTCTAATATTTGCCTGTCTCCGGCAATATGGCCATAGGTTCCCAGGTTTTCCAATTTACCGTAATCATGAGGCATGTGGTTGTCATCTTGAAGGAAGCACCTGTTAAACTCCATTCTCCCCCATTCCATAATGACTTAAATTGACACTCACAGAAGCTGACCATTAAATCTTTGATTCCCACCAGGAATAGTTGGGTCATAGAATCCCTACAGTGCAGAAAGAGGCCACTCGGCACATTGAGTCTGCACTGACCACAACCCCACCCAGGCCCTATTCCTGTAATCCCACATACTTACCCTCTTAATTCTCTAACACTAGTGTCAATTTAGCATAGCAAATCAACCTAACCTGCACATCTTTGGCTTGGGAGGAAACCCACCCAGATAGGGGAGTACATGCAAACTCCACACAGACAGTGAACCAAGGTCGGAATTGAACCCAGGTCCCTGGCACTGTGAGGCAGTCCTGAAAAACCAGCTTCCACATTGTTCAGAACTAAAGACTTTTTAAAATGGGAGCAACTTCTACCCATTTCTGAGAATCCTTTTCCTTTTATGTCCCTGAGAGCCTCATTATAGCATCAACCATACTTACTTTGCAATATCAGCATTTTCTGTTTTTGTCACACTGAAGTGTAAAGTGTTTGCTTCAGTTTTTTGGCTGAACATTGTCAACTCAGCTCTTCTGCCCCACACAACCACATGCTGAATTTTTGTATTGAACAAAGTCCCACTTTTATCAATTTTCAGTTGTAAAACATACAAACGCATTAATAAACTCATTTTGGCATAAGAGACATCCCTGTAATAACCTACACATGTTTAAAATGCACACATCAGCTGTAATGTAGATTTTGCTATATGATTCACGCAACAGAATACATTACACTGGCTGCAAAATTAAAAGAAAAAACATTTTAATAGACTGCACCAAAGCAATGATAGTTGGGTATTTTTTTCATCAATTTTACTCACAGTCTCACAGCTCAGATGGAGGCCATTCCTCCCTTTCTACTTGTGCTTTCCATGGAGGGGAGGGTATAGAAAGGGCAGTTGGCTCAGACACATCCATTTCCCATCTTGCAGGTTTGATAGAAACTTGTGGCCACGTGATCAGAGTTGTTATTTATCTGTCTCTGGACTAGTTCTTGGCGCATACACTGTTAGTGTGTCTCTTCTGAAAGATGTTTGCATTATATTTTAAGTAGTGTACATTTTTGCAGTCTTCCTTTCACGTTTTAACCTATAATTATTTCCATCCCTTGCCATTTATAGTTTACAGGAGTTCCTCTGGTCTGTGCCTGTTTGTCAGTTGGTCTAAGCATTTTGTGCTTTTGCCTTCCCCTCACCAACTTTTGCCAGTGGTCTATTAGGATCATTTCAAATTGCACCATTTTAAGTCAATCTATCATGCAAACTAGCCTCCCATCCATTGACACTGTCTGCACTTTCCATTGCCTCAGAAGAGCAGCCAGCCTAATTGAGGACTTCATGCACCCCAGATATTCTCCCTTCCACTTTCTTCTGTCAGGAAAAAGATACCAAAGTCTAAGGTCACATACCAATTGACTCAAGAACAGCTTCTTCCCTGCTGCCATCAAACTTTTGAATGGACATACCTTGCATTAAGTTGATCTTTCTCTACACCCTAGCTATGACATTACATTTTGCACCCTCTCCTTTCTTTCTCTATGAATGTTATGCTTTGTCTGTATAGCATACAAGAAACAATATTTTTCACTGTATGTTAATACACATGACAATAATAAATCAAACCCAAAACCAGATCAGCAGTGATTGCTTATGAGCTTTTATAAACATCTAGATAGAACTCCATTGCTCCTGTGATGAAGGCAATTTCACAGGAATAATACCATCACAGTACAGTATCACTAGCAAACAAATCAGTTCAAGTAGCGATTGGAGAGCACCTCTAGTTTATACCATAAGCATGATTCCAAATTTCTTGAATAAAAATGAATTCAGTCAAAACTTAGGATGAAAATTCACTCAGATTGATAATTTAGTTAAGTCAATGTTTGGGTATTCTTTACGCAAATATACATTTGGGCCCTTGTTCTGGAGTTACCAAGGCAAATGATGCGTTGCAGTGTAAGGAAGTATTTTTTCATGGTAGCTTTCAGTAGTTAACATTAAATAAGTCAATTAGATAGAATGCAGTTATATGTGGAGTGCAGATCAAATCTGATCTCTTTAGTGTATGTTTGACATCTTTTACAGCAGGAAAGGGAATTTAAAGATCTAAGCCTTCCAATCGCAATCTTAAGCTTAATAAGTTAAGCTTAAGATAAACAACCTTATCGAGTACTGAATGAGAAAGCCTTGCTTTTGGATCTGGTTTGTTCAGACTTCCATCCTGGATATGCACTCATCCTTAGGTTTAAAGCCAGGACTATTAAATTCTGAAAAACATTTAAATGGTTTGCCAAGGAATGTTATACTTGGATAAGGGTTTCTAAAAGCTTCATATAAAAATAATCAATTTATGATACTTGCAACTCAGCATTTTCCAAAATTCATTTCTCAGCTGCTATATAAATGAACCAGGTCTTTTTAAAAAAAATCTGTCTGCAAATTCCAATTTTGAAAAAGGCAAATCTCCGCATACATTGAAAACCCAATTTTTAACAATGTGTTCATAGGATGTGGGTGCCGCTGTCAAAGCCAACCATTATTCACCACCCCTAATGGGCTCTGGAGAACGTGGTGGTGAGCTGCCTTCATGAGCTGTTACAGTATTTGTGGCACAGATATAACCACAGTGCAGTTAAGGGATCAATTCCAGGATTTTTACCCATTGACCCTTGAAAATCAATTGGAGCAGATTGTTTTCAGCAGTGTTCAGTGGGAATACGCCCACTGGAATGACGGAGATTGAGGGGTAACCTGAAAGAAGTTTACAAGATCATGAGTGGCATGGACAGAGTGAATACTCAGATGCTTTTTCCTAGGGTGGAAAAGTCAAGTACTAGGGGACATAGGTTTAAGGTGCGTGGGGAAATCATGATGTGAAGGTGCCGGCATTGGACAGGGGTGGGCACAATAAGAAGCCTCACAACACCAGGTTAAGGTCCAACAGGTTTATCTGGTATCACAAGCTTTTGGAGCCCTGCTCCTTCACCAGGTGGGGAAAATTTTAGAGGAGATGTATGAAACAAGTTTTTTACACAGAGGGTGGTGAATATCTGGAACATGCTGCCTGGGGAGATGGTGGGAGCAGATACGACAGCAGCATTTAAGTGGGATCTAGATGCATATGTGAATAGGATGGGAATGGATATGGACTCCATAAATGCATACGGTTTTAATTTCGGCAGGCATCATGATCGACGCAGGCTTGGAGGGCTGGAGGGCTATGTTCCTATGCTGTACTATTCTTTGTTCATATCGAGTCAGACGTTCGTGGGTTTATGTCCCACTCCAGTACATAAGCCAGGCTAACACTCCGGCACTGACAGAACATTGCACTGTTGACAATATTGAATTCAGATGTGCGTATTAAAACTAAAGCTATCCAATGGCACTTTTTCCAAGAGTAGGATTGAGGTCCAGGCCAATGTTTACCCTGAAATCAACACCACCGAACCCGATTATCTGTCATTATCTCATTACACTCTGAAGGAACTTGCTGTGTACAATTTGGCTGCTCTGCTTCTTACATCACATTAAAATATTACATTTGAAAACTGTACTTAATTGGCTGCAAATCACTTTGGCATTTCTGGGGATCATAGAATCATACAGTGCAGAAGAGGCCCTTCGGCCCATTGATTCTGCACTGACACATTAGAAACATCTGAACTTCCACCTAATCCCATCTGCCTGCACTTGGCCCATAGCCCTGAATGGTGTGCCAAGTGTTCATCCAGATACTTTTTAAAGAATGTGAGGCAATGTGCCGATATCACCCTCCCAGGCAGCACATTCCAGACTTCACCATCCTCTGGGTAAAAAGATTTTTCTTCACGTTCCCCCCAAACTTTCTGCCCCTCACCTTGAATCTATGTCCCCTCATGACTGATCCTTCAACTAAGGGGAACAGCTGCTCCTTATCTATTCTGTCCATGTCACTCATAATCTTGTACACCTCAATCAGGTCACTCCTCAGTCTGCTCTGCTCCAATGAAAAGCCTATCCAACCTCTCTTCATAACTTAAATGTTCCATCCCAGGCAGCATCCTGGTGAATCTCCTCTGCACCCCCTCCAGTGCAATCACATCCTTCTGATAATGTGGTGACCAGAACTGCACACGATACTCTAGCTGTGGCTTTACCAAAGTTCTACACAACTCCAACATGTCTTGCCTGTTTTTGTAATCTATGCCTTGACTGATAAAGGCAAGCGTCCCACGTGCCTTTTTCACCGCCCTATTAACATGCCCTTTCGCTTTCAGGGATCTGTGGACAAACACACCAAGATTCCTTTGTTCCACAGAACTTCTTCGTGTCCTACCATTCATTGAATATTTTCTTGTCAAATTACTCCTTCCAAAGTTATCACCTCACACTTCTCAGGGTTAAATTCCACCTGTCACTCATTTTTCCCCTTTGACCATTCTGTCTATATCTTGTAGCCCAAGTCACTCCGCCTCACTGTTAACCACCCATCCAATTTTTGTGTCATCCACAAACTTACTAATCCTACCCGCCTTATAGTGATGAACGTCATTTATATAAACTGTGAATAAGAGGTGGCCCAACACAGATCCTGTGGTATGCTACTGAACACTGGCTTCCAGTCACTAAAGCAGCCTTCTGCCATCGTCCTTTGTTTCCTAAAACTGACCCAATTTTGAATTCACTTTATCAAATTACCCTGTATCCTATGTAAATATACCTTCTTTACAAGTCTCTCATGTGGGATTTTGTCAAAGGCTTTGCTGAAATCCATATAAATTACATCAACTGCACTACCCTAGTCTACACACCTGGTCATCTCCTCAAAAAATTCAACCAAATCTGTCAGGCATGACCTCCCTCTGCTGAAGCCATGCTGACTATCCCTGATCAAGCTTTGCCTCTCCAAGTGGAGATAGATGCTCTCCTTCAGAAATTTCTCTAATAGTTCCCCTATCACTGACGTGAGATTCACTGGTCTGTAGTTCCCTGGTTTATCTCTATAATCCTTCTTAAATAGCGGAATTGCATTAGCTGTTCTCTAATTGTCTGGCACCTCCCCCGTGGCCACAGAGGAATTGAACATTTGGGTCAGAGCCCCTGCAATCTCCTTCTATGTTTCCCACAGCAGTCTAGGGCACAATTCATCTGGATCTGGAGATTTATCCATTTTTTAAGGCTGCCAACAATACCTTGTCCCTTCCAGAAGCTCACAGCCCCTTTTGTTGAATTCCATATCATCATCCTCATTCTCTTGGGTGAAGATAGATGTGAAGTATTCATTCAACACTCTACCAATGTTCTCTGGCTCCTCCCACAGATTGCCCCCTTCATCCCTAATGGGCTCTACCTTTTTCCTGGTTATCCTCTTCCCAATGATATACTTATCAAACATCTTGGGATTTTCCCTACTTTACCAGCCACAGCTTTCTCATATCCCCTCTTTGCATTCCTAATTGCTTTCTTAAGCTGGGCCCTGCACTTTCTGTATCTCACTAATGCCTCCACTGATTTGCTGTCCTTGTACTTTTTAAAAGCCTTTCTTTTCCTTTTCATTGATTCCTGAATGTCTCTGGTCATCCATGGCCCTTTGGGCTTGTTATTCCTATCCATCACCCTAGAGGGAACATAGTGGGCTTGCATCCTCCCCATTTCCTTTTAGAATGTCCCCCGCTGCTCTTCTGTAGATTTTTCCATTAGTAACTGTTCCCATCTACCTTGGCCAGATCCTATCCTATTTTACTAACATCTGCTCTCCCCCAGTCCAAAACCAATTTTATTTTGCAATGTGTCTATTTCCTTGTACAGAACAAGTTTAAAAGTGATCGCTATCACTAAAATGCTCCCCCATCACCACCTCAACCATCTATCCAGCTTCATTCCCCAGAATCAGGCCCAGCACAGCTTCCTCCCTTATTGAACATAAGAACATAAGAACATAAGAAATAGGAGCAGGAGTAGGCCATCTAGCCCTTCGAGCCTGCCCCGCCATTCAATAAGATCATGGCTGATCTGTTGTGGCTCAGTTCCACTTTCCCGCCCTCTCCCCATAACCCTTAATCCCCTCTCTTATCAAGAACCCATCAACCCGCTTCTTAAAAATATTTAGCGAGGCAGCCTCCACCACTTCAACGGGCAGAGAATTCCAGAGATTCACCACCCTTTGAGTGAAGAAGTTCCTCCTCAACTCCGTTCTAAACCGCCTCCCCTTTATCTTGAGGCTGTGCCCCCTAGTCCTACTGTCTTTTTTGAGCGGGAAGAGTCTCTCCACCTCTATCCTATCCATCCCATTCATCATCTTATACGTCTCAATGAGATCTCCCCTCATTCTTCTAAACTCTAACGAGTACAAGCCTAGTTTATTCAGCCTCTCCTCATAGTTCAATCCCCTCAACTCCGGTATCAGCCTAGTAAACCTCCTCTGCACTCCTTCCACGGCCAAAATATCCTTGCGCAGGTGCGGCGCCCAAAACTGCACACAGTACTCCAGCTGCGGCCTCACCAATGCCCTATACAGCCGCAGCAAGACCTTCCTACTTTTATATTCAATCCCCCTCGCTATGAAGGCCAGCATCCCATTCGCCTTCCTGACCACCTGCTGCACCTGCAAGCTGGGTTTTTGCGACTCATGCACAAGGACCCCGAGGTCCCTCTGCACCGTCGCCTGCCTTCAAATATTAAATTAAAAAGCCCTCCTGTATAGATTTCAAGAAATCTTCTCCATCCATCCTTTAACACTATTTTTACCCAATTAATGTTGGGAAAGTTGAAATTACTAAATATAATAACCCTAATGTTATTGTTTTTACCCACCTCCATAAACTGAGCACGTATTTGCTTCTCAGTATCCCTTTGGCTATTTGGGGGTTTATAATAAACACCCAAAAATGTGGCTGCCCCGTTTTTATTCCTAAACTCCACCTACAAATCTTCATTTGATGTCCCCTCCAATATACCATCTCTCCTTACTGCAGTAACTGACTAATAATGATTTAACGAATAATGTAATGCCTTCCCCTCTTTTATCTCCTCCCCTGCCTCGCCTGAAGATTCTATGTCCTAGAAAGGAACTATATAAATGCAAGTCTTCCTTTCATTTGACAATATTGTTTATTTCCTTTGATAATAAGTTTCTGTACTAATGATATTAGTTTTCTATGATTTTTGAATTTCAATCAAATCAAAGTACCTGAATACAACATTGAAATTGTCAGTCACAGAGTTGTTACCTTCATGGGATAAACTCTATGCTAATACATAATAGCATTGTTTGGTTAGAATAAAAAGGATCAGGTGGCATGGTGGCACAGTGGTTAGTACTGCTGCTTCACAGGTTCAATTCCGGCTTTAGGTGACTGTCTGTGTGGAGTTTGCATTTTCTCCCTGTGCCTATGTGATTTTAATCTGGGTTCTCCAGTTTCCTCCCACACTCCAAAAATGTGTGGGTTAAGTTAATTGACCAGGGTAAATTGACCTTTAGTGTCATAGAATCATAGAGGTTTACAGCATGGAAACAGGACCTTTGGCCCAACTTATCCCTGCCACCCATTTTTTTTTAAAACCTCTAAGCTAATCCCAATTGCCCGCATTTGGCCCATATCCCTCTATATCCACTGTACCCATGTAACTATTTAAATGCTTTTTAAAAGACAAAATTGTACCCGCCTCTACTACTACCTCTGGCAACTTGTTCCAGACACTCACCACCCTTTGTGTGAAAAAGTTGCCCCTTTGGACACTTTTGTATCTCTCCCCTCTCACCTTAAACCTCTGCCCTCAAGTTTTAGACTCCCCTACCTTTGGAAAAAGGTATTGACTATCTAGCTGATCTCATTATTTTATAGACCTCTATAAGATCACCCCTCAGCCTCCTACGCTCAAGAGAAAAAAGTCCCAACCTCTCCTAATAGCTCAATCCATCAAGTCCCGGTAGTATCCTAGTAGATCTTTTCTGCACTCTTTTTAAGGATATATTTAATAATATCCTTTCTAAAATAGGGTGACCAGAATTACACACAGTATTCCAAGTGTGGCCTTGCCAATGTTTTGTACAACTTCAACAAGAAATTCCAATACCATTAACTGAGTAAATCTTGCCCTGGTTCAATCTACCAAAATGCATCACCTTGCATTTGACCAAATTAAAGTCATCTGCCATTCATCAGCCCACTGGCCCAATTGATCAAGATCCTGCTGCAATTGGAGATAACTTTCTTCACTGGGAGGGATTCTTGGGATTATTGTTGATGGGCCAAATGACTTCCTCTGCACTGCAGGGGTTCTATTCTGTGATCATAGCTAATTAAATATAGGACTGAAGGTCTACAAAATAATGAGGGGCACGGATCAGCTATATAGTCAATATCTTTTCCCAAAGATCAGGGAGTCTAAAATTAGAGGGCATAGATTTAAAGTGAGAGGGGAGAAATACAAAAGTGTCCAGAGGGGCAATTTTTTTCACACAGAGGGTGGTGAGTGTCTGGAACAAGCTGCCAGAGATAATAGTGGAGGCGGGTACAATTTTGTCTTTTAATAAGCATTTAGACAGTTACATGGGTAAGATGGGTATAGAGGGATGTGGGCCAAATGCAGACAATTCGGATTAGCTTAGGGGTTTAAAACAAAAGGGCGGCATGGACAAGTTGGGCTGAAGGGCCTGTTTCCATACTGTAAACCTTTATGACTCTATGTAAAATGGTTTGCCAATTTGCTATTGGCCACTATTGGCAAAAATTTAAGTTACCTCAATCCAACATGAGTGTGAGTGATCGCTTCACTGTCTAGTCCTCAATGGTCTGAGGCCTGGTTGAAATTTGGCATTGGGCCTCCTTTGCATTAAACCAATCTAAGTGCCTATTGGCAACTTGTTGGCTGGGATTCCACCAATCCCAGACATCTAGTTGACTTGCCAGCGGTTAATTTATTTAGTTTATGTATTTATTAGTCACAAGTAAGGCTTACATTAACACTGCAATGAAATTACTGTGAAATTCCCTTAGCTGCCACACTCCAACACCTGTTCAGGTCAATGCATCTAACCAGCACATCTTTCAGACTGTGGGAGGAAACTGGAACACCTGGAGGAAAGCTACCCAGACATGGGGAGAACATGCAGACTCCACACAGACAGTGATCCAAGCTGGGAATCGAACCTGGATCTCTAGCACTGTGAGCAGCAGTGCTACAGTCCAGCTGACTCACAGAGATGCAACTAGTATAAATGTTTTCTGAATGGCCTCCACTGGTGTCTGTTGTGTCTTCTGTTGTCATATGAGGACAGACTAAATTGGTTAGGATTACATTCACTGGCGTTTAGAAGACCGAGAGTGGATCTCACAGAAATTTATAGAATTCTGACAGGGTTAAACTGGCTAGACTCAGAAAGAATGTTCCCAGTGGTGGGGGAGTCCAGAACTAGGCGTCACATTTTGAGGACAACTGAGGTGAGGAGAAATTTCTTCACCCAGAGGGTGGTGAATGTGTGGAATTCACTGTCACAGAAAGTAGTTGAAGCCAAAATGTTGTGTGATTTCAACAAGAAATTAGATATAGCTTTTGGGGCTAAGGGGATATGGGGCGAAGGGGGGAATCAAGATATTGATGTTGATGATCAGTCGTGATCAAAATGAATGGCAGAGCAGGCTCGAAGGGTCTAATGGCCTACTCGTGCTTCTATTTTCTATGTTTCCCATAAATTGGGAATAATCACACTTTAGGCTCAAAATGCTGGAGCTTCAGCTAGTGTATTCCTTGCCTTTCTCCATGTGGCCAGGAGACTGGTACGTTATTACCCAGCAGTGTAACAGTAAATATGGCACCAGGAGATACATGTTCACATAGCGGTTAGTTTCTAGCTCTGTATGAACAATATAACATCTATCTGTCTTTAAAAATTATACAACACCTCTATGTCAATATAACTGTTCCAATCATTAACTTTTATGAAACTAAAGAAGATTAACAATGGACTTTTATAAATAAACTGACTGCCTTAATAATCTTTTATATTTTGTTTTCTATTGTCAGAAAAATATTGTTAATGATATGAAGTAAGGTTGGGTTAGGGATATTTGTGTGCCACTCCTGCAGTAGTGCTTGATGTTACTGATGTTTTGTCACGTGGTGCTTTGTCAGTCTGTACTAACTCTCTCCGATAGAGCATCTTACTAAGACCTGAACCCCGCAGTCCCATATATTTACACCCACTAATACCCCTAACCTACACATCTTGGGACACTAAGGGGCAATTTAGCATGGCCATCCATCTACAGCACACCTTTGTACTGTGGGAGGAAACCATAGAACCCAGAGGGATCCCTCATAGAATGGGGAGAATATGTAAACACCACACAGACAGTCATCCAAGGCTGGAATCGAACGTGTGTTCCTGGCGCTGTGAGGCAGCAGTGCTAACCACTGTGCCATCTTACCGCCCATCAGAGACATGGATAAGCCAGAACAACTCATTGAATGGTCAGTAACAAGCCACAACCTTCAAGACACTGCCTTCTGTCCAGTTTATTTAGGACAGCATAAATGAGTGTTGTTTTTCTTTAATTAACTCGGTGGGAGGAGAACAATAGCGAAGCCTTGAACTAATAAAGGTCTACAGTGCATCCTTGCTGTTGTTACTTTGCTGATTAATAAATCACTTTAATAGTTTGTGGCCTTAAGCCGCAGGCTCATGATGTGCCTGTTCTACAGTGGTGAAGTCAAGGAAGATCACGAGAGCTGAAGTGACAAAAACAATTGAGTGAAATACAATTACAATTCTTTGGGCTTGCTACATACTATTTGAAGGCTGGGCGGGTAAAGGGAACTTTAGAATCTTTCAACTATTTATGCACTTCAGGTACCATAAACTACAGGCCTTTGGATCAAGAACTGGAAGATGGGGGTAACATTGCTCCCATGCTGGTTGGAAAAGAGTTATTACAATGTGCTGAAAGCTCTAATTCTAGCGTTGTTTCTGTCTCTAAAGGGTGGCACTGGGACACAGTGGTTAGCACTGCTGCCTCATAGCTCCAGGAACTCAAGTTCAATACGGCCTTGGGTGACTGTAAGGAGTTTGCATATTCTCCCCATGTGGTTCCTCCCACAGTTAGGTGCAGGTTAGGTGGATTGACCATGCTAAATTGTCCCTTAATATCCCAAGAAATGTGGGTTAGATGATTAGCCATGGGAAATGTATAGATTTACGGGGACAGGGAAAGGCCTGTGTAAAATGTTCTGGCTGTGGATCGGTGCAGACTTGATGAGCCGAATGCAGCAGTTCAAGATCTCTTGGACTGTCTGAAATGTTAAAACAAAAAAAACTCCAGGATAAAAGTCAATAAATGTAACACTGAACATCAGGGTAGCACAGTGGCAGAGTGGTTAGTACTGTTGCCTCAAAGCACCAGGGACCCAGATTCAAATCTTGGGTGACTGTGTAAAGTTTGCACGTTCTTCCCATGTCTGCGTAGGTTTCTTCCGGGAATTCCGGTTACCTCCCACACTCCAAAGAGATTAGGAGGAGTGGCTATGCTAAATTGCCCCTTAGTGCCCCAAGGTGTGTGGGTTAGGAAGAATTAGCAGGGCAAATGAGAGGGGTTATGGGGATAGGGCCTGGCTAAGATGCTCTGTTGGAGAGTCAGTGCGGACCCAGTGGGCTGAATGGCTTCCTTCTCCACTATAGGGATTCTATGATTTGATGATCTGACAAATTAGAGGATGGCCAGTGCTGATGGTGACTAAAGAATGGGAACATTTCCATCACTGGTATGCCTAACCACAAGACAAGTATAATTTACTAGAAATTATTTCTAACCTTTCCCTCTTCCTCCCACACAGCGTGAAAAATAAAAGCTGACTTTTGCCCTAAATGATCAAAATGTATAGTATTTGGAAGCAGTGCTTGCCCTTTGTTTTTAACTTCAAATCCAATTCAGGATGTTGCACTCTAAAGGTCAAATTCACTTTTGACAGTGTACTGGCATAATTTGATTCAGCCGATAGATTGTAGCCTGATGACATGCTGCTAAATATCTGAAATCTAGAGTTTCACAAGATAGAGCCATTTCAGGTCAGCCTCCGGCAAATAATTCCTCTCATAAAGCTTTCACTGTAATGCTGTTCAGGACATACCAGTCAGTGAAATACTGGACAGTTAACATGCATTAATGTCTTAATGTGGAATTAGGCAACAGACTCTTGGACTGTTGGTATGCAAAGTGTTGAAAATATGATTCGCATGATTTAAGCTTCAAATACACCAGAGATGCCTACAACAAGCAGCCTAGTGGGAAGGGACAAAGAGTAATCTGGCACATTATAAAACGAAAGTTCATGATGTATCATGTCAAAAATATTACAAGTATTTATAGACAACAAACCCTCATTGTGACACTTACAAATAAAACAATATGATTTATATGATAATCTCACTAAGTGGGCAGCTGCTTCAAGCACCGATTTTACAACAGGGCCCAAGAAACTTAGTACCTTCTCTGGGTTATCACATATCAATATATTGTTCAGAAAATGATTTTGATTCCAATTCAATCAGAAGGTATGACTGTATTTTGCTACCAAAGAATTGATTCCTTGTATAATCTTTTCATGTGTTTCAAGGTTCAATTTCAAACAACTCGCCTGTCAGACATCTGGGCTCCTTCAATTCTGGCCTCTTGCGCATCTCTGATTTTTAACACTGTACCATTGATGACCATGCCTTTAGCTGCTATGGTCTTCAGTTCAGGAATTCCCTCAAAATCTCTCCACCCCTTTAATTTAAATGTCTTTACCTATCTCTCCTCCTTTAAGATGTTCCTTATCAGCTACCTCTTTTACCAAGCATTTTGTCACTTTTTGTAGCTTAGTGACAAATTCTGTCTTCATGCTCCTGTGAAGATATTTTATTTCATTAAAAGTGTTACCTAAATGTAAGTGGCTGCTATACTTGCAGCATTGGCTTGGCACCCACCTTGTTTCAAATTCACTCCCAATCCCATGGTATTCCAGGTCACTGAATTATGTTCCCATTACCCTTCTGAGATGGCTGTTTTTGCACGTCTCAAAGCATTTTATAAATTACCTTTGAAGATCAGACACTGTTTGCACATTAAGCACACCAGCAGCAGCCAAGCTGAGCATAGCAGACACACAAATGATCAAAAGAGCTGTTTTTTCTGTTAGTTGTGTTGATTGAGAAAGGAATGTTGGCAAAAAAGAAGCCCATCAAGAGGACTTGCTGTAATGTTGCAGTTTTCTATTACATTCATTCAGTCGGGTGGATGCAGGAAGGATGCTCCTGTTGATGGGGATGTCCAGGACCGTGGGCTACAGTCCAATGAGACGGGGTAAACCTTTTCAGACTGAAATGGGGAGACATTTCTTCACCCAGAGAGTGGTGAGCCTGTGGAATTTGCTACCCACAGAAAGCAGCTGAGGGCAAAACATTTTGGGTGGGATTTTATAGCTTCACTCATCCCAAAACTGTAAAATCCCGCCTAAGGTCAATAGACCTTCCCATTGTCTGCCCCTCACTCGCTCCGATCCCTGTGGCAGGCGGATGGTAAAATTCCAGCCTTCACATTTTTAAGAAGTGGTTAGAGGTATCTCTTGGGGCCAGAGTGATTAAAGGATATAAGGGGAAAGCAGGAACAGGCTATTGAATTGGATGATAAGCCATTATCACAATGAATGGCAGAGCAGGCTCAATGGGCCAAATTGCCTACTCCTGCTCCTATTTTCTATGATTCTATGTTTCTATATAATTAGGAAGATAAGGACTCAGTTTAATGTTTAATGGAAAGTTGCTCCTTCAAGAATACACCATTTGCTCATTAAAGCAATGGAGCATCAGTGTGGGTGATTTGTAAAATTGTTCTACTGTTCAAAAAGCAAGAAAGAGACAGTCCAGCTGATTAAAGATTAGTCAGCGTACACTCTAGAGTGAGAAAATTACTGGAAAAATTCTGAGGGTCAGTCTGAATTGTCATTTGGGAAGGCAGTGATTGATGTCGGACTGTCAGCATGATTATATTAAGAGAATGATCATGTCTGACTCATTTATTTTTTGAAGAGGGTCAATGAGAGTAGTGCATTTGATGTACTGGTCATGGATTTTAGCAAGGGCTACTCTGGCATACTGGTCAGGTCAAGAACAAGTAGTAAGTTGGATCTACCGTTAGCTCAGTGGCAGGAAGCAAAAGGAAATGTTTGGTGAGTATTTTTGTGACTGTAAAATTCTTTCCAGCAGGGTTAAACAGAACTCAGTACTTGGTTCTTTTTTTTTGTGGTATGTGTATATATATCTCAGTGATGTAGACGTGAATGCAGGGGGCATTATTAATAAGTTTGGAGATGATGCAACAAATGTCTGTTTGATTAATAGTGAGGTAGAATGCTGAAGACTGAAGGAAGATATGAATGGGTTGGTCAGGTGGGCAGAAATAGAAACATGGAAATATAGAAAATAGGAGCAGAAATTGGACATTTGGTCCCTTGAGCTTACTGCACCATTCATTTTGATCATGGCTGATCATCAAATTCAATAACCTTTCCTGCTTTTCCCCCAGGTCTCTTTCTCCCAAGAGCTATATCTAATTCCTTCTTGAAATCACACAATGTTTTGGCCTCCACTACTTTCTGTGGTAGTGAATTCCATACATTCACCACTCTCTGAGTGAAGAAATTTCTCCTCACTTCGGTTCTAAAAGGTTATCCTCAAACTATGACCCCTGGTTCTGCATTCCCCCATCATCGGGAACATTCTTCTTGAATCTACTGTCTAAACCAGGAATTTTATAGATTTCTATAAGGTGTAGCTGATTTAGTTGATCGAATTCATTCCAGAGATATAATACATTTGGAAAAACCTAACGTTAAAAAAAACCTAAAAATGTAGAGCAAGAGAAGAATAGACCTACCTGCTCCCGGGATTCTGTGGGTCTGCTTCCTTCTCTTGCAGTCCCAGCTGTGTCCACTGATATTTTAGATTTACTTAATTCGTATGCAGGTTTATTATAGTTCATAGAATTACAGAATTGTTTCAATGAAGAAGGAGGCCATTTGGTCCATCACTGGCTCTCCAAATGAGCATGACTTAGTGCCATTCCCCTCTAACTCTGCATATTGCTTCTATTCAAACAATCTCATGCTCCCTTGAATGCCTCGATTGAATCTGCCTCTACCACACTCCCAGGCAGCACATTCCAAACCTGGACCACTCTTGTAAAAAAGATTTTTCTTATATGATGTGCTTCTTTCACACACCATTTTAAATCTGTGCTCTCTCCCATCCTTGATCACTATTTAAGTGGGAACTGTTTCTCCATATCTACACCTTCATAGCTTGCCCCCTCATGATCTTGAACATCTCTTTCAAGTGTCCTCTTCGTCTTTTTCTCTTCAAAGAGAACTGTCCCAGCTTCTCAAATCTATCATCATTGAATTTTCTCATTCCTGGAATCATTCTTGTATATCTCTCTACACTGTCACCGATGTTTTCACATCCTTTCTCTAGTGGGGTGTCCAGAAATGTCCCGAACCTTGTGCACTGATGTGAAACTGACAGGTCTGCAATTGTTCAGTTTATCCTTACATTTGTTTTTGAATAAATGCATAACATTTACATTTCTCCAGTCCTCTGGAACTTCTCCTGACTCCAGAGAAGTCTGGAAGACTATGGCCAGACCCCTGACATTTCCATTCTCCCTTCAATATCCTTGGATGTATCACCACCAGAACTGGTGCCTTGTCAACTTTAAGTACCTTTTAAATTTTAAACCCTCCTAAGGCCAGAGTTTCCTTATCTGTCATCATGCCCTGGGTACCTCCTCGGGAAAGATGGATGCAAAGTATTCATTTAATACCTCAGCCACGCTCCTAGCTTTTATGTGTAAATTCTCTTTTAAGTCCTTAATCAGCACTACTCCTCATTTTACTACCCTTTTATATGTCTAGAAAACTTTGGGATTCTCCTTTTTTTTGGCTGTCAATCTTTTCTTATAATCCCTCTTTGATTCTCTGACATGTTTTCCCACCTTCTCTCTGAACCTTCTGGATTCATCTTGCTTCTCAATTGTGCTTTCGACCTGACACCTGTCTTAAGCACACATTTTCTTCCTTATCTTAAGTCCTAGCTATCTCTTTAGTTGCAGAATAAAATAGCATCACAAAGACATTCTGTGCAAATATTACTATTTGAAAAGACTTCGTTACTTTCTGCACAATGCAGTTAGGCAATTATGAGGAAAATTAAATTTCATTGAATTATTTGATGAAAATCAACTTATTCAAGAAACTATTTGACTCTGTCCTAATAATTTACTGACAGTTCAATTTTGGTAATTTCAGATTGAATAATGTTCTCAATTAGTTTTAAAGTTGCAAATGAATTTCTTAAAAAAGTGATCCTGCTGTTATTAATTTAAATCCCTTGCCTTTTATACTATTCTTTCATTAGCCCGCACTTAAACTTTTGTTCTATTTAAAATAAGTGAACATTGTGCCTCTTAAGAATATGGGTAAATTTTCCTGCCTGAATAGTCTCTACGATGTTGTGATTACTTTTTTAAAAAATGCATTAATTATTATGGATTATAGTATTAAGTACTGTAGCACTGTAATGCAGTGACAGCAATATGAGATAGTAACCTACTTAAAAGAGCATTAAAGGAATTTTATTAAGTTTAATTAGTTGCTAATATTACTTTGTACTACACCATCCTTCTCTTTAACTGTGCTTATAAAAGTTAATGTGAATCACTTACAAAGATTGAGACTGCCTGAAAGAATTTCTGACAGATGTGAACTTTGTTCATGGGAGGCAACAGTGCTAACCACTGTGCCATCGCACCGCCTTGAGTGAATATCTGAATCACAGACAAGTGGGGAATTCACACCTTTAAAAGAAGCCACCCAATTTTTCTTCATTCATATAGAGTAACAGGAAATGGGGCAGGGTCCTTTGCAGCCATGGGATATCTTTAGAAACATTGGCTCATTGGAAACATTTTGACAAACTCAGTACTAAATTGTTTGGCTCTCATTTTTCTCTCGTGCATGCATATGATATTTCAGATCATGCAATCTGCAATGTTGTGTGGCTTAAATTTCAGATGTATGGAAGGCAGCCAGCATTGTTAATGGCCTGGCCCACTCTGGCATTGACTTACCAAGGAGCTACGAGCAGAGATTTTCCTGGGAGCATACCAAGTGTTCTGGATCTCCTGGGCACAGTCAATGCCTGGGTTATATGCCGTCGCTGCAAAGAACCCTGCCTCATTTTCTTTTTGTCTAAATAAATGGAGAAAAATTGTGTGGCTTCTTTTAAAGGTATAAATTCCACCCCCTCGTCCGAGATTCAGACATTCACTCTAGCCTTTTAATTCTGGGACTAGGCCCATGAAAATCTCCCTTACAATTTACTATCACTTGGAAGACACTATTGAGCAGATTCAGAAAACCACATACTGAATGTTCTGCTCTGGGATTTAATCGTGTGTTAGATGTTTCTAACATCTACTTGCCCTGATTTTGTGGGGGTCAGATTCACTTATATAACATGGGCAAAGCTCCAGCCTATATCAGGGGACTTGTCAGTGGATGTTGAAAGGGTGGACAGTGTAATCTCATGGACATCTTCTATCCATAAAGGCCGTTAATGCTTCTAATGTGCACTAAAGATTGTTTAAATAACAAACGCACCCACCACGTGGAAGACTTTTTTTGATTCATTCGTAGGACATGGTTGGTTGGCCAGCATTTATTGCCCATCCCTAATTGCCTGAGGGCAATTGTGAGTCAACCCATTGCTGTAGCTCTGGAATCACATGTAGGCCAGACCAGGTAAGGATGGCAGATTTCTCTCCCTAAAGGGCATTACTGAACCAGTTGGGTTTTCCCAATAAATGACAATGTTTTCAGCGTCATTAGTAGATTCTTAATTCCAGATATTTTTTATTGAATTCAAATTCCACCATCTGCTGTGGCGGGATTCGAACCTGGGTCCCCAGAACATCATCTAAGTTTTTGGATTAACGGTCTAGTGATAACACCATTAGGCCATCATCTCCCAAGGGCTCATGTCCCACCTTAAGGGCTCAGGTTGCTATTACTGCAACTAGCAGTGCCAGACCTGGTTAGCTGTAGATCTGCTTGACATAATTGGCATAGTCATACCTGTCTGTTTGCTGATCTGGAACCACTGACTACCTGGTGATTTTCTTCTGGATGGGTGGTTATAACAAACGGATGAAATCTACTGAAGACGAATCTCCAAGGCACTTCTCTGTATCTCCTTGTGTTCTTCCTCCCCAGTGGCAACATCACAGGAATGAATAAAGCCACTTGGCCCCTCTGCAATCCTTGCAGCCAGAGTAACATGACTCTCGCCCCATCACTCTATCTCTGCAGGAACAACATGAATTGATGTGGCACCTTTCATTATCTCAGAGGGATCTATCTGCCACCTGTACTCTCTGACTGACATTCACTGTGTTGATTGGAAACTTTCCCCCAGTCATATTAGAAAGTGACTTCACTCGGTGAATGTGTGGTGATGTTGCCATATGGCTGGTCTCGAGCACCTCGCAGGATGTCTGAATCCGATATGTGATTCACTCGTATCCATTACTTGCTTGGCACTGCTTTTAGTCCTTTCTATTGGAACCTGCAAGATGAAAAATATTTACTTTGGCCGTCTCCATTATTTTCACTCTCATGACAAACTTTGTAGCAACTGTGGTTTTATGTAACACGACATATCCCAGCAATTTTGGATTTATTTTTCTCTCCAGGACAATGAAGCTGACAGGAATACCTGCTCAAGAGCCTCAGCCTTGCCGACATCAATGTTGCTGCTTTGAGTCACTTCTCACCTCGCTGCTTCCTTGAGTAAGTGTCCCACCATCAGTCCTGCGTTATTCGGGTCAAATCACATCTCGCTCTCTCCCCTCTACTCCCCTAATACCTTCTCCTCCCTCAACAGCTCACTGTGTCCCACCTCCTCTACAGCAATGCTCTTTCTCTGTTACCCATTCCCCATTCAGAGTTCTCACCAAGGTCTGCTCCTTCTCACTCAGCCTCCGCATGGACTGATTATTCATCCTCAGCTATCTCGTTCTCCATCTCCTCTCTTCGATTGCTCCTGATTTCATTGCCCTCTGGTCGCCTGTTCATACATACAGAACTTGAACACTGCTGAACCGAGATGTACGCCTGACGAAACTTTTCACTTTGAACTAATCAGGACGAGAATGCCAGGTTTCAAACAATCACAACCAGTTAAAAAGGGTGCTGATTGGTTGGCAGGTTGACTCCGATTGGCCGAGGCATTGCTATGGAGAAAGCAACAGGGAACCAATTCAAAAAAGGCTCAAGTCATGAGTGCCGGCAGGATTCTCCGGGTCTCTCCGGCAGTGCACCCCTGCCCGCAAGGTTCATGACAGCGTGGGGTGACATCAGTGGGGGTTCCCATTGACAGTAGTAGACCAGAGAATCCTGCCGCTAGCAAACAATGCTGCACCTCCCACTGGCAGGAACCACACGGCTGTCAGGCTGGAGAAGCTCGCCCTTTAGTTTTTGTTTGCTGAGAATTGGTCCCCGGGTATGAATTTACATTGTTTCCAGCAGGCAGAAATGAGCAATAGTACAGACTGGACAGATTCGTTGGAATGTTACCACATCACCTGCGATGGGAGTCAGAGTGGGCGAGAGATGGACAATAGGAATGTCCATTGACCTCGGGCAGGATTTTGCAGTTTCGGATGAGTGAGGCTGTAAAAACCCACCCCTTATCTTAAATTGGTTGTTAGTGTAGCTATCAGATTATTCAGCAAGTGCTGCCCAATCACGGAATCACATTTAACAGTAAACATTTTGTTTTGGGTTTTGTAAGTGTGAGCTGCTTTAGTACGGTCTGTTCACTGCTTATTACGAACAACTGTAGGAAAATGCGGTTTGATTCAATTGGCCAATTGTGATGTACTGCTCTGTATTTGGCATCATACTGGCACAGAAATTCATATGACATTGCTCAGTTGTAGTGGTTGGCAGGATACCTTTTTGAACTGATGGCAGCATCCCGTTAATGGATAACACCATTCATGTGTCTCCTGAATGGCAGCAGTATGAAATGGCCTCATTAGCCCATTGTTCAAAGTTTTGAGAGCTCCATCAAAGGAAGAAGCACAAAGTCTGTCCTGTTGGGGGATAGAAGTGATCAGGGATTGGACGTCCATAGCGAAGATGAGACAGGGCCAAGAAATTGGCACCAATTAAAGTGTCGGAGGGCATCAGAAGAGTCACGCAGGTTGGGAGAGGCTGAATGGGCGAGACAAAATGGAGTCAAGATAGGAACAAGCTGAAACGATAGCAGAATCTAATGAGTCTCTCAGACATTGAAAAGGAGCTGGATGGAAAGCCTTAACTGTGCCGGAGGCAAACTGTCAATTTCCCAAAGATGGAATGAAAGTTGGCAATTACATTGGTGGTGGATTAAAGGCGGATTGTGAATCTTAACAGCAAGTGCCTATTTTAATGTATTAGCATGTCCTACATACTCATTAAAACATATGGTTACCAGATTAAATTGCAGATTTGTAGCAAATAAGAAAAACGTGCTTTCACATTCACAGCTGCGTAAAGGTGGCATACAGCATATGAGGCAGTCTTGTTGGTGGACCTGTGCTTTTCTTATATGGGGATCTTGAGTGGACCAGGCAAGAGGAGACTAATCTGTTGCATTAAGCTCCAGAGGCAGGTGTCCAGAAAGGCTGGAACTTGGCTAGTCAAGGAAAGGAGGCTGGGGCATGGCTCTCTGAGGGAGGGAAATGTAGGCATGGTTGTCGGAGGGAGGGAGGGAGGGAGGTGAGGGTGTGGCTGTCTGAGGGAGGGAGGTGAGGGTGTGGCTGTCGGAGGGAGGTGAGGGTGTGGCTGTCTGAGGGAGGGAGGTGAGACTGTGGCTGTCTGAGGCAGGGAGGTGAGGGTGTGGCTGTCTGAGGGAGGGAGGTGAGGGTGTGGCTGTCTGAGGGAGGGAGGTGAGGGTGTGGCTGACTGAGGGAGGGAGATGTCGGCATGGTTGTCTGAGGGAGGGAGGGAGGTGAGGGTGTGGCTGTCTGAGGGAGGGAGGTGAGACTGTGGCTGTCTGAGGGAGGGAGGTGAGAGTGTGGCTGTCTGAGGGAGGGAGGTGAGGGTGTGGCTGTCTGAGGGAGGGAGGTGAGGGTGTGGCTGTCTGACGGATTGAGGTAAGGGTGTGGCTGTCTGAGGGAGGGAGGTGAGGGTGTGGCTGTCTGAGGGAGGGAGGTGAGACTGTGGCTGTCTGAGGGAGGGAGGTGAGGGTGTGGCTGTCTGAGGGAGGGAGGTGAAGGCATGTCTCTCCAAGGAGGGCAGTCGGGGTATTGCTCTCCAAGAGAGGGAGATGCAGGCGTGACAAGTCTAAGAAGGATCCCAGGGGATTGAGGGAGGGAATTGGATGACAGATCAATCTCCATTGAAGGCAGTCTAATCATGATAAAGAGGAAATCAAGACGAATTGAAAGTAGGCCAATGGTGAGGTTGGGCAGACAAGCCTAACCAATGGCTGGTCAACGCTGATAGAGGAAAGGTCAAAGATAATGGTTGATGGATGGGACATATCTGGAATGCTGGGGACAGCTCAATGGTGATGGTCGCAGCTCTAGCTTGCTGGACAATTGATCAAAGTTGCTGGCTCAAGGATCACAGAATTCAGAGCTAGGCTAATGGAGGGTTGGAGGGTGATGGAGGGAAGCTCAAATTTGACTGAGGGAGGGTTGAGGGTGGTGGCTCGCAGGTCCAGTGTCAGCCATGGACATGGCTGTGACAGCAGGAAGAGAAGGCTGGAGACCGGCTCAGAGAGGCAGTTGTCCAAGGTCAGGTGGATAGAGTTCAGAGTGTGGTCAATGCACAGGAGTAGACTCCCTATTGTTCCACTGTCCTAAAGTCAGGAAGTAGGTCAGAAATTGTGCCGACTGGATCTTTGCCAGCTTTCTGTCTGCATTCATTTCACAGAGAAAGGATGGGTTCTGTGCACGCTTTAGAAAGCTCTTGTGGAAGAGGAGAGAAACTGGCATCTCCAGACAGGGCCAAGCCCAGCAACAACTAGGACCATGGAGTGGCAGGAGAGAGTGAAGCAGCTCAGGATGCTGGCAATCAGGGACCACTGCAACACCAAGTGCAGAATGGAAAATATCAATCACTACCTCAAATGTTAAAGAGGCAATGTCAAAGAGAGGTGAGGATATCATGGCGGTCAGTCACTGACTGAGGTCAGTTCCTGCAGGATGACCTATGACCTTGTAGAATGGGAGGCAATCCTACATCAGGAACCTTAGAAGTCACCGTGATCTTGAGCTTTGATGCCAGCAGATCATCCCAGGTCTCCATGGAAATCATTTGTTAGCTGACATTCTGCCACACACAGATTCATCAGAGAGGTCACCAATGCCATGTTCAAAAGGGTAGCGATTTTATGAGATACACCAGAGGGCCTGAGAGCCAGGCAGTGAGAACTTGTGTTCCACAAATACAAGAGATAATTGATTCTGAGGTTCTGAGAGTTCCCTGGGAACAGCCAGCAGCATTCAGAACTGAAAGGGCTTTCACCCTCTCAATGTGTCTCTGATCACTGCAAATGAATCCTTTAGCTGTGTGCTCGCTTTCCAGAGATCCCTCATGACTCTTTCATCCACACTCACCCTCAGGTGCCACAATCTTTGCTCTCCCTCAGCAACTGCAGGGGTGACTCCTGGATGACAAGGAAGAAGCTGTGTGGAACCCATGGATCTCAACAGAGGAGAGATACAATGTCACCCAGGCCTCAACAAGGACAACATTAGAACAGACCATTGAACTGCTGAAGATGATGTTCTGCTGTGTTACCACTCAGGTGAAGCACCATAGTATGCACCAGAGAGAGTCTCCAGGATCATTGTGGTTTGTTGCACCCTATATTATCTATTGCAGCAAAGAGATGAGGAATTTTCAAACAGGGAGACAGAGGAGCTGGATTCATCTTCCAACGAGGGTGAAGGGGAAGAACCAATAGATCCCAAGAGAATGCATGTTGCTGTTCCAACTGTAGATGCCAGGGTTATCATGCAATGCACTAGCCAGACCTTAGAAACCCTCGTCACATCACAACATCAGCCAGAGTAAGGCCTTTGAAGCATCTCTCAATTTCAGCCTCAAGAAATATCACTGAAAGTTCCAACACATCTACAACACTACCTCCAGGCCGGCCTGCAGAGTCACAGGCTCTTGCACATCAAAGGGAAAAGGCTTTAGGTCCTTGGCATGAACAAGCCTATATACATGGTCCTGACAAAGCGCCATAAGCTTCTGACATGAAAGGAGGGCACACACGACTCAGAGACGCACACTCAAAGAACAAAAAAAGTTACAGCACAGGAACAGGCCCTTCGGCCCTCCAAGCCTGCAGTGGCTATGCTGCCCGACTGAACTATTCTTCCAGGGACCTTATCCCTCTGTTCCCAACGGATGATAAGGACGGACTGTAGAAAAAGAGATAATCCGCCATTTTAATCAGAAGAAATAAAGGAAGGTATCAAATTAAAAGAAAATGCATACTAAGTGGCAAAAATTAAGGGGAAACTGGAGGATTGGGAAATCTTTAAAGGTCAGCAGAAAGCCACGAAAAAGCTATAAAGAAAAGTAAGATGGATTATGAGAGTAAATTTTGGTCTCCTTACTTGAGAAAGGATATACTGACACTGGAGGATGTGCAGAGGAGATTCACTAGGTTGATTCCGGAGTTGAGAGGGTTGACTTATGAGAGGAGACAGAGTAGACTGGGGCTACACTCATTGGAATTCAGAAGAATGAGGGGAGATCTTATAGAAACATATAAGATTATGAAAGGAATAGACAAGATAGAAGCAGGGAAGTTGTTTCCACTGGTGGGTGAAACTAGAATGAGGGGGCATAGCCTCAAAATAAGGGGAAGCAGATTTAGGACTGAGTTGAGGAGGAACTTCTTCACACAAAGGGTTGTGAATCTGTGGAATTCCCTGCCAAGTGAAGCAGTTGAGGCTACCTCACTGAATGTTTTTAAGGCAAAATAGATACATTTTTGAACAGTAAAGGAGTAAGTAGTAAAAGTGAGCAGGCGGGTAAGTGGAGCTGAGTCCACAAAAAGATTAGCCATGATCTTATTGAATAGCCAGGCAGGCTCGAGGGGCCAGATGGCCTTCTATTGCTCCTAGTTCTTATGTTCTTATGTTCCTATTCATCCATGTATTTGACAAGATTCCGCTTAAAAATTACAATCACTCCAATCCTGGGAATTGCTGGCTAAAAACTTTGTGTGTTCACCCGAAAACCATGGAATGGCTGCACTGCAGATACGCATGCACCAGTTTCTGAGGGGTGATAAGAGAATAGTCAACGTATTCTGGCTTGCCAGTGAGGTTGTAATCCCTCAAGCTAACAAAGATTGACAAACATAGAAAGCATCATCTGTCAAGAAGTTCAGATTCCTCCCTACCTCCATGGATCAGCAATAAAGGGTGTGGCTGGGTTGGACTTGTCCCAGTTTTTGTGGGCAGGAGATACCTGGGCAATGTTCCACATTGCTGGGTAGACAGTCGTGTTGTAACTGTACTGGGGTGACTTGGCCAGAGATAGGGCTAGTTTTGAAGTACAAATCTTCAGTGTCACAGCCATGGTGTTGTCAAGGCTCGTAGCCTTTGCTGTATCCAATGCTTCCAACTATTTTTTAGAATCACATGGAGTGAATCAATTGGCTGAAACTTGGTATCTGCGATGCTGGGGACCTCCGGACAAGCCTGAGATGGATCATCCACTCAGTACTTCTTGCTAAAGGTGTTGGAAATACTTCAGTCTTCTCACTAGCACTGACAGGCTAAATGTTGAGGATGGGGACATTTGTGGAGCCTCTTCTTCTAGTGAGTTGTTCAATTATCCTCTGCCATTCACGATTGAATGTGGCAAATAATGAGTCCGATTTAAATCTCTTATGCATTTTACCACCTAGAGCCCCAGTGAATGGAGACAAGAATTGTGGGGCAGGATTTTCTGGCCACGCTCACTTCAAGACCAGAAAATCCCTCGCGAGATCAATGGACCTTTGCATGGTCCATGCCCCCTGCCCGCCATGATTACTGTGGCGGGTGGGACGGGAAAATTCTGCCCCAGGCCTTTGATACCTGGGTTGATATTGACAGGTTATTATATTTGAAACGTTTGGAAAGTGACCACCCCTGGCACACATCATAGCTAGCTGACCACTTTCACCAGGCAGCACTGTTGGAGCCCATCAAAGTGGTAAGATTAAAGGAGGCTGCAAAAAGGAGACAAGAGCTGCAGATAATTAAAGAGGAAATTTGAGCTCAAGACCAATGCACAGAAATCAGTGATATGGTGGAGGGAGTGACAAATGCAAATGAGCTTGGAGACGGAAGAGTGCAGAGTCCTTGAAGGGCTTTAGGGCTGAGGAGATTACAGGAACAGCAAGGGAGAAAGCCATGAGTTAATATGAACAGAAACGAGAATTTTAAAATTGAAGTGGGTGGCACAGTGGTTAGCACTGCTGCTTCACAGTGTCAGGGAACTGAGTTCGATTCCCAGCTTGTGTCACCGTCTGTGTGGAGTTTTCAGGCTCTCTCCGTGTCTGCATAGGTTTCCTTCGGGTGCTCCGGTTTCCTCCCACAGTCTGAAAGACATGCTGTTTGACCTGAACAGGTGCCAGAATGTGGTGACTAAGGGAATTTCACAGTAGCTTCACTACAATGTCAGTGTAAGCCTTACTTGTGAATAATAAATAAACTTTAACCTTAACTTTAACATGGAGTGTGGAGTAGGGCCACTCAGTGGTTAGCACTGCTGCCTCACAACACAGGGACCTGGGTTTGATTCTGACCTTGGGTGACAGTTTGCACATTCTCCCAGTGTCTGCATGGGTTTTCTCTGGCTGCTCTGCTTTCCTCCCATACTCCAAAGATGTGCAAGTTAAGTGGATTGGCCATGCTAAATTGCCCCGTAGTGTCCCAAGATGTGTAGGCTAAGGGGATTAACCATTGTAAATGTGTGAGATTACAGGGTTAAGGTGGTGGGAGAGAGGACCTGGGTAAGATACTCTGTCAGAGAGTCGGTGCACACTTGATTGGCTGAATAGCCTCCTTCTGCACTGTAGGGATTCTATGATTCCATGATTGTGCTTGAATTAGCCTAACAACCTTTCTGTTTTTTTTGGGGGGGTGGTGCGGGGCGAATTTTCCCATCCCGTCCGCCACAGGAATTGCAGCGGGTGGGGTGGGAGGGGCGGACCTCGCAAAGTTCCATTGACCTCGGGCGGGACTTTCCGGTCTTGGGACGAGCATGGCCAGAAAATCCCGCCCAGGATCTGTTTTCATTGTGAGTCGAAACCCAGGCATGACCTGCTGAAAGAAATGTGCCACGAGGAAGGCTCTCTCATTCATCTCATTGAAGCTCCAATTACCCCAAATTTACAGTACTATACCTTAAGGTGCCATGATTCAGCTTTTCTTTGCCCAACCTCTGTTGCATTCATATCTTCTTCGTATATGAGGAAGCAATTCTGAACTGTAATCAAAGCTCAATCTGTTAGATCACTATGCAGTTTTGCCACAAGATCCTTCAGTTTCATCCTTCACTGCTTTAGCAATATAGCTAAGTATCAATTTCTTTGTTGATTACTGCCCTAAATTGATTGACTGGATTATGCAATGACTGCTTCAAGTGATATCTTTAATCTCTTTCAGTTGCTGGTTAGACACGACCTCCTTTACTGAATCTCTGCTGGCTTTAGCTGGATGTTCTTTAACAACTGAAGTGTTTCTAAGTCAATGATGATCTCGTGTGACCATTAATTCTTATATGGAAACTTTTAGCCCTTTGAAAAATAACATTGGGCTTTCTAATAAAAGTCAAAGTATGCAGTAAACATCAGAAAAATGCCGTTTTCAGAATATTGACAAAAGATTCTGCAGCCAGATTTTAAGTGTCAGTTTAAATTGCACTTCAGGCGTGTTTAATATAAATGTGTGAGATTTGAGTTATTTTAGGTTAATTGCTGTAAAATGGAAACAGAATTAGAAATAAATGATGGTAATTGCAGATTATTTTCTGTCTGCACTGTGACTCCAATTTGTATAGTAATTTGGTATCAGCTTAGTCCAAACCAGTGCACTTTCCATTAATTAACATCAGAAATTAACTCCAGAGGTCATCGCAAAAAGTGAAAAGGCATGGTTCCCACGCTAATTATTGGGAGCCGAGGCACGGTTACTCCTGTTATTGTATAGTTTTTGTTAATGAGGAGGTTTGAATGTCATTTTGCAAATGAGCATTAAGAGGTGGCCGATATGAGCTGGCAATTCAAAACATTCTGTTACTGTTTCCTCCCACAATTATCATCGAGGTCACTCCGGCAAGCAAACATCACTTTATTAAGTTGATTAATAAGTTACGATTGAAATATTTTGCGGTGAGCCACAAAAATGTTGCTTCTCCTCCGCTCTGATTTTGCGGCCATTTAGACATAATGAAAGGGTTGACATTGCGCCTTAACACTTTTTTTTGTGCCCATTCAGTGGCATTGCACACGTTAGCAATAAAACGTGGTCATTCTCATACCTGTTGCTTTTGCGTTTTGTGCACACCTTGACTATGTGGGACGGCGTAAAGTGGGTATTGGCAAACTGCAGGCAACACACTTTGCGTCTCTCTCGATTTCTATTTACACTGAAGTCTTTAGCTCCATCCTTAATTAATTATTCATCCAGCTCCTGTCAGAAGGAGTAACTAACTCAACGTTGATTTGCTTTTTTATCTTCTATCTTGTGAAAAAGTCTCATCTTATACCTCATCTCATTTCAAGCTTGTTACTTCTGTACTCTTATCTTTTGATCTGTGCCCTGGCCCACACCAGATCTTCTGACTGTCATGTTGGGTGGGTGCTGGAGGCATTTCATGGGTATCACACCCAACTTCCATCAAGGAAGGCTCTGATACTGTCAGACCTGCTGAGTTTTTCCAGCATTTTCTGTTTTTGTTCCATCAAGCACGCTTTGAAGTCAGGAAGAGCTGGTTCCTTGCTGTTTAACTTGCAGTGGCCACTGAAGGCCTGGCACATATACTGCCAATTCCTGTGAGGCCACCTTAAACAGGGTACTAGGCCCCCACTGATACTTGTTAGGAACCTAAGGCCTGGTTTATGTGGCAACAGGTACACATGAAAAATGGCCTGATCCAGTCTCAGGTGTGATACACACTTGGAGTGCAGGACGTGACATCCTGAAAATGAACCTCCTAAAACAGGCTCGGCCAGTTCCAATTTCTACTCTGGAGTGACTTTGATTTTGATTATTGCTGTATTCAAAGGGTTAAAAGTGAATCAAATTTTATATATTTACTGTTTGTTAAAAATGTTGTGTGTCAAACTGCTGCACATTTGGAGATACTTGAAAAAAATAATTAAATTTCCATCAACTTTCCAGCTGATGTGTTATAAAAACATAGTTTATATTTGTTGGAGAATTGCATTTCATTTTCGACTGTTTTTCTGAGGTGTTTAAACAGATTGAAACTCTAGATTTTAACATATATTGATTTGCTTCCGCCTCTTCTCTTTAAGGAAAAACACCTGTAGCTGCCCATATTTCAACATCAAGGTAATTTGTCGTGGGAGTTAACCAAATACACGTGGAACCTAAACCAATGCGGGGGGGGCATGGGGGCTCTTTATGCTGATTAAGCAGGCCTTTAAGACCTAGAGCAGCTGCAGGATACGAGACTGGCTTTAGAAGTGGCTCAAATCTTGCCCAGTCACTGTATGCAGAGAAGCAGGAACCCCTGCTTTGAAGATAATGCCATGACATCTTGCTTGCGATGGTAATAAGTTGGCAATAATCATGGGGAGAAAACATGGATGTTGGTATTAAGCGGAGGCGGTGTCTTCATGGTATTGTCGTCAGGCTAATTATCCAGCGACCCAGAGTAATGCGCAAGGGAACCAAGTTCCAATCTCGCCACTGCAGATAGTGAAATAAAAATCTGGAATGAGAAGTCTAATGATAGCCGTGAAACCCTCGTTGATTGTTGTAAAAATCCATCTGGTTCGCTAATGCCCTTTAGGGAAGGAAATCTGCCATCCTTATCTGGTCTGGCCTACATGGGACTGCAGACCCACAGCAATGTGGTTGAGTCTTAACTGCCTCCTCTAGAGAAATTAGGGATGGGCAAGAAATGCTGGCTCAGCCAGTGATGCCCAAGTCCCACGAATACATATGAAAACAGCCATGCTTCCAGTGGCCAGAGAACACGGCTGCGGTGCTACAAGAAATTCCACAACATCTGTTAAAAGTGCAAATTAGTTTCTCACAGCAACGATTCAGCAACTGCACCACTTACTACCTGTTCATTCCTTGTACCTTGTACCTGTTCATTCTTTCTTCTCTTCATCTTCTATCCAATATGTGGATGAATGTTATTTTAAAAATATTTTAGGGAATATTGTGTTATTCTATACAGAAGGGTGTGTGTGTGTGTGTGTGTGTGTGTGTGTGTGTGTGTGTGTGTGTGTGTGTGTATGTGAGGGAGAGAGAGAGTTTGTGTGTACTTGTATGTGTAAATGAATTAATGAAGTTGGAAAAAGGTTAGTGGAGACAACTTGCCATGGAGAGTTGAAAGATAAAAAGGTAAAGGTGTTAAATTCATAAATTTATAATAAGAGGCTCTGGTGAAGTAGACTTTTAAGTAAATATGTTAGGTGTAGATGTTTGCATTAGGAGATAGATAAAGACTTGGCTTTTCAGCTGTTAAATTTCAAAGGGGAATAAAGTTTTACTTCACAACTTATAATAGTTTCATAAGTAAAACATGGAAATGTTATTACATTTTGTTTGACCCAAAAGGGGGTACACTGGGAAAACATGAAGGTTTTTATATTTTGGAAATGTTGAGTTCGAAAGGACACTGAAGGCAATAGAATCAGAGATGAAAGAAAACAATGATATTTAAAGATATTTAGGGAAAAAAAGTTTGGTTGTATTGTTTTGGTTGTGTGGGAAGACAGTCTGGCAACACTTTAGTGTTGAGAGAAGATGTGAAACATGAAACAGCTATTCAGAATCCTGAAAAGTTTTTGTTTCTGAATTTTCTTGGATTTCCACAGCAGAATGGAAGCATTTTGAGATGTCATGTGGCATACAGGTAGAGGCTGGAATTTTTCCATGATTGTTTGTCACTTTTCCTTGGCTATCCTGAGACCCTGGTGGCACCTTTTATTTCCAATGCTCTGCTACATTAATTCCCCAGCTGCATTGTTTCAATGGATTTCACTTTTCCCCCACCTTTGGTTTTGTCAAGGATGCTTGCTATTAGACAGGTTTACTGTTGCCACTATGAAGTATCATTTTAAATGATCTCAGGATGTGTTTAACAAAGATTACTGTAAACAGAGCCTCCAGAAACTTCCAAACATTTAGTAATGATATACAGCAATGCATGGGAGTCGTTAAGCACAAGGCTTCCTCGAGAAGGGACCCGCAGGGGTAAACCATTATGGCTTCCCAACCTGCTGGCAAAGAGACTGGGACCAAAAGTGGTCATTAGTGATAACTTTTATACCAATCTGTTAACAGCGATGGCTAAAACATTTAGGTAGCCTCCTGCTGTAAAGACTGTTTTGCTGCCAAATGATACAGATTTTAATCTGATCTATTGTTCCACCAAGGAAAGGAGGGACATGATTGAGGTGGATAAGATTATGAGGGGTGTGGCCAGGGTGAGCAGGGAACACTTATTCCCATTGGTTCAGGGGTCAGTCACGAGGGGACACAGTTTTAGGGTGAGGGACAAGAGATTCAGAGGGGATTTAAGAAAAACCTTTTTCACTCAAAGGGTGGTGAAATGTGCTGTTTGGGAATGTACTCAAGGTTGGAGCCCTCACAACCTTTAAAAAATATTTGGATGAGCACTTCAAATATCATAATATTCAAGGATATGAGACAAGTGCAGGAAAATGGGATCAGCACGCCTTTAGTGGCAGATATTGCCAGTGCAGACTCGATGGGCTGAAGGGCACTTTCTGCACTGTATGACTCTAACAGTTCTCTGTCACTCTGTGAGCCTTGGAATTGCTGTTGGCATGAAGTAATAAGCTGGTGGCTTTTGATTGATCGGAATAGGAATATTTGGCATTTCCAACAGCAATCATGTGTGGTATGATTCCCAATTTGATCAAGATTGCTGTAGAATAAAAAGCAAGAACAAGAATTCCTGCACTGAGTTCTTCTGATCCATCGATTAAGGGAGCGGATTAGATACTTAAGGAGGAGATGGGTTTCCTAATATGATGCATGCATCTCCCAGGAACAGCCAGATAGGAGGCAGGCCGTGAGAAAACTGGGAATGGAAGCAAATTGCAGGAAATGCTCAGAAGATCAGTCAGTATCCGTGGAGAGAGCAAGTTAATGTTCCAGGTCGATGACTCCATCATGGACTCAGCCCTCTCTGCTCTTCCAAGCTGCCAAGTTTCCTGAGGCTTGAGCCAGAATTTTACGTTGCTGGGACGGTGGGGTGTGTGCCCGAGCCAGAAGTGCGTAAAATGGCAAAGAAGACATTGGCTGCGTGTCCCAATGTCATCGTGCACTTGTGCACTATTTTGGTAAGTGAGTGTGCTTGCGAGAGTCAGAAATGCGCCTGCTGATGATTAAGTAGGAAATTTAGCCCGTTAAGGGGCCAATTGAACAGTTTTCACGTGGTTTGTTGGCTTACATGGTTTACAGTGGAGCCAACTGGTCAGTTGGCGTTTACATTTTAGTTGCAACCTTAGGCTAGAACGAGGTCAAATGTCACATGTGAAAAATTCAGGCCTTGGGAAAGCAGGCTGACAGCGGGTAAAAATAGAATAACTGCTAAAATGAAGGCAGGCGGCTTCGTTACAATATTTAAAATGACCACCTTATTTCCCACAAAGAGATCGCTTGTCCACCCCTTGTGTCACCCCCATTAAAACCACGGGATGAAGGTCATTCAGATTTCCGGTTTACATTCCTTGCACTTGAACTTCAGACACCACCATGGTAGAGAATTCAGCACATCGCCTACAAAAACAAAGAGGTGCAAAATGTTATTTCAGTTCCAATCCAAATACTGAGAACAGGCTCGGTCAGCCCAATATAGAAAGGATATGAAAATAATCTTCAGCTGAATTAGAATCTCCCACTTGTCCTCTCTATGGGACGCAGCCTCCTCCTACTAACTGTGGAATTCTCCACCACAAACTGCTGTTGCAACAGAATCCATATCTTGATTGAACGGGGGATATTAAAAGTTATGAGCTACAGGGGGAGGATTGGGTGATACTTGTGGTGCAGATTTGACGACATGTGCACATTCCAGGACATTCTATAATTCTCTTGCATAGTGGCATTTTCTGTTGCATCTTATCTGCAGGAGAATGAGGTGAAGTTTATTTAATAGTGTCACAAGTCGGCTTACATTGACACTGCAATGAAATTGCTGTGAAAATCCCCTAGTCGCCACAGTCTGGCGCTTGTTCGGGTACAGTGAGGGAAAGTTTAGCAAGGCCAATGCACCTAACCTGCACACCTTTCGGACTGTGGGAGGAAACCCACGCAGACACTGGGAAAACATGCAGACTCTGCTCAAACAGTGACCCGAGCCAGGAACGAACCTGGGTCCTGGAGCTGTGAGACAGCAGTGCTAACCATTATGCTGCTCCATGCCGGCATGGTGGCACAGCGGTTAGCAGTGAACATACACATGGCATCAAGGAGGCTAAGGCTAACTTTTGTGACGACCACAAGCTGCTGGGATCTTCTGCTCTGAAGCTGAAGTTTGGTGGGAGGTGCAGAAGTGCGAGTGATTCTTGGTGATGGTGATGGGGAATGGGATGACTGATGCCATCTTGCAGTGTTCAGCTCGTTACTTAATCAGGTGTGTGGAGCACACCAAATCTCTTGGTTGGGGGGGGGGGGGGAGGGTGTTGGGCGGCGGTGGGTGGGGGGGGATGTTGGGCAGTGGGGGGTGGTGGTGCGGGGGGTTGGGGCAGTGGGTGGGCAGGAAGTTGTTCTCCTTGCCATCACTTCATGAGCTCGAAGGTCCAGGTGCCATATTTAAAGGGCAACCAGACAGCATCCCTCCCTCCCTCTGTCTTCTAGGTCCAACCTCCACTCCACCCTTCCAGTCTACCTCCCGCTTCCAACCTTCGCACAGCTTGAGTTACCAACACCCGATATAAGTGAAGTTAAGAACACTCCCCAAGAAGGTGAAAGCAGTGTTTACTGACCTCACAGTCATGGATGAAGTGAAACTTGCCAGGGTATATGCCACTTATACACTGAATACTTATAAAACTGAACTTTCTAATTTCCTGCTGATGGAGGAACGAGGTGATCATTTACTGAGCATGTGTGACATGCTAGTGCATGCAAAAGAGCTTCCCAATATTGTTTGCCAATTTAACCTGCCTTTAAAATCCCAAGGACAAAATTCTGAGAATGAAGTTCATCCGAACTTTGGGAAATTGATTTTCGGCCAAATTAAGTCTCCCCGTCTGTCTGCCTCCCACACTTCCACTGGCCGGACCAGAAGGTTCTACATAGAGTTTAAGAGCGATAAAGCTGATGGGATCATTATACTGTTGGCATCTTGAAATAGGGCTTTTTATGTCTCAGCCATTCAGCCTCTTAAGAAATCTCCAAGATTTCCTATTTGTCGCACATTCCACAATCTCTCCCTGCATCTCAATGTTGGGGATTACATAAAAGGCCATACAGGGCTGTATACAACCCCAAAGGAAAGTTAGAATACTCACACAGTGCAGAAGAAGGGCATTTGCCCCATCCCCCCATCCCACCAAGTCTGCACCATCTCTCTGACAGAGCATCTTACTCAGGTCCAGCCCCCAGCCTATCCCCGTAACCCCACCGACTTTACCGCGGCTAATCCACCTAATTTACACATCTTGAGACACTTAGGGGAAATTTAGCCTGGCCAATCCATCTAACCTGCACATATTTGGACTATGGGAGGAAACCAGAGCACCCAGAAGAAATTCACTTAGGTACAAGAACATGCAAACTCCACACAGACAGACACCCAAGTCCCTGGCACTGCGAGGCAGCAGTGCTAATTGCTGTGCCACCATGCTGCCCTTATCAGGGAACTATTATCAGGCACTAAGCCCAGATGGTTTCCAATGAGTGTGCTATTTATACCACTTCATTAAAAAGGAATCTACATCATCAAAGTAACCATGATCAAACTGCCCTTTTCCACATGTCAGCTCGCCAAATCCCATCTGTCACCATTTAATTTTGCACTCCTGCTGTGTTATGATTCAGGACAAATAAATACACAGCTCGTTATTCAACTCAAATGAGGTGCATGCACTTATTTTCTAATAAGTTGAACGTAACAGCAGTTGCAGCAATGAAAGACCTACCTTCATAATATCCCAAAGCTCTACTAAATCAGTTAGTGTTAAAGAATAACCATCATTGTTATTACAATGTGTCAAAGCTGACAGCTTATATCTGCACAATGCTTCTGTTATATTCCAGATATATGATACCTAATCACTCCTCCTGAGTTATCAGCGCTGTGATAATCGAGCGGCAGCAATGTGTGTGTGTCATCTATTAGATGCACTATAATAACTCGCCAAGGTTCCTTTGATAACACCTTCCAAAGCCACGTAGTCTTTGTCATCCATAAGGCCAAGGGCAGAAGGTGCAGAGGAACACCATCATCTCCAGATTTCCCTCCTTGCCACATACCATCCTGATTTGGAAGTTGTGGGGGGAGGGGTAGAGTTCCACAGCCTGGGTGTGTTCATTTACATTGGCTACATTGCTGGCGGAGTGGGCCCAACCAGAGTCTGCTCCACCGGCATGGTGTTGTGGGATATTTTTGTCGTAATGTCTAAACAATACTGCAGGAAAAGCCAACAATTCAGCCATCGGTGTCATGAAGTTGAGTTTGTGAAGTGTGGTCCCTTTAAAAGCTGGTTTTGTGTCAGTGCTTGGATGTTTAAAACACAGGGTACACTGATTGCAACATTTGTAACAAGGACCAAGCATCAAGGTTGCTTTGGTAACAGGCTTTACAGGCTTTTGAATATTGAAATCAGCAGCCTATCAGTTAAAAGAAGACTTTTCAGCTACCAGGAATCTATCAAACTTGAATTTGCTGTTGCTGAAAATATCAGGCCAAATCTGATGTAGGAAGATTGATAGGTCATCACAGTTATAAAGAGAAACTCAACTTCCTGCCTGCAGTTCAACTGAAGGGCTGCCACTTCTCAACACCTAGAGAGGGAAGAGCAGCTCCCTGTCAGCTAAAACACATCTCTTAAGAGATCTCTCCATCAATCTAACAAAATGGCTTCTAGGTTGTGGAACCGCCAGAAGAACTCCAAAGTTTTCCCAAAGCCACGAAATCTGTTCGTATATTTTTTTGAAAGTGACTAAATTCTGTCATTAAAATTTTTCTAGTAATGAATGGACTTTGTATTTATTTGAACAGCATTCCAGTGGTATCTTATTTTAATCGACGTGTTACTTGTTTAGTTAAAGTTCTCGGTTGGTTAGATAAATAACTTGTTAATTGTTCACTTAAAGCAAGTGTCAGGTATTTCTGTTAATAAATCTCTAAACATTAATGAAGAACAGTTGACACCTTCCCAAACACTTTTAACAGATTATGCAGTGAGAAATCCCTCTTTGGGGGATTTGGCATGACTTCTCAAAAGGGGATCAATCCCTGCATCATAACTGGCTGGCTACCTTTGGCTATTTGTGCCTGAGGTGAGACTTTGCCAAAAAATGGCAAAATGCCACCCTTCATAGCGAGGGGGATTGAATATAAAAGTAGGGAGGTCTTGCTGCAGCTGTATAGGGCATTGGTGAGGCCGCAGCTGGAGTACTGTGTGCAGTTTTGGGCGCCGCACCTGCGCAAGGATATTTTGGCCCTGGAGGGAGTGCAGAGGAGGTTTACTAGGCTGATACCGGAGTTGAGGGGATTGAGCTATGAGGAGAGGCTGAATAAACTAGGCTTGTACTCGTTAGAGTTTAGAAGAATGAGGGGAGATCTCATTGAGACGTATAAGATGATGAATGGGATGGATAGGATAGAGGTGGAGAGACTCTTCCCGCTCAAAAAAGACAGTAGGACTAGGGGGCACAGCCTCAAGATAAAGGGGAGGCGGTTTAGAACGGAGTTGAGGAGGAACTTCTTCACTCAAAGGGTGGTGAATCTCTGGAATTCTCTGCCCGTTGAAGTGGTGGAGGCTGCCTCGCTAAATATTTTTAAGAAGCTGGTTGATGGGTTCTTGATAAGAGAGGGGATTAAGGGTTATGGGGAGAGGGCGGGAAAGTGGAACTGAGCCACAACAGATCAGCCATGATCTTATTGAATGGCGGGGCAGGCTCGAAGGGCTAGATGGCCTACTCCTGCTCCTATTTCTTATGTTCTTATGTTCTGATTCTCTCTCCACAGATGCTGCTGGATCTACTGATTTTTTCCAGCATTTTCTTTTGATTCCAAAATCTCTCCTTTGCTTAACACTGGACACACACAGACACAGTTTTCCTTATCCACACACAATATCTACATAACAGACAAACAAAATACAATGTATACATATCATCACATTTGACCGAAATGGCCATAATGTCAGCAAAATGATGCCCACACCAGCTAGAGATTTGGGTCGTACGTACTCTGCAATGGGCCACTATTTTACAAGGGAACCAAAAAACCATAAGACTATAAGATCATAAGATATAGGACAGAATTAAGCCATTCGGCCCATCAAGTCTGCTCTGCCATTCAATCATGGCTGATAAGTTTCTCAACCCCATTCTCCTGCCTTTTTCCTGTAACAAGAGCCTATCTATCTCTACGTTCAAATACTTGACCTCCACAGCCTTCTGTGGCAATGAATTCCATAGATTCACCACCCTCTGGCTGAAGAAATTTCTCCTGAGCACTGTTCTGTTTCTTTACTCTGAGGCTGTGCTCTTGGATCCTAGTCTGTCTTCCGAATGGAAACATCTTCCTCATAGGCACTCTATCTAGGCCCTTTAGTATTCTGTAAATTTTAATGAGATCCCCCTTTATCCTCCTAATCTCCATCGAGTATACACCCAGAGTCCTCAAACACTCCTCATACGTCAAACCTTTCATTCCCAAGATTATTCTTGTGAACCTCCCCTGGAACCTCTCCAAGACAAGCACATCATTCCTTAGATATGGGGCCCAAAATTGCTTGTAATATTCCAAACGTGTTCTCACCAGTGCCTTATCGACACTTCATAGTATATCCCTGCTTCCTTGGTTCCCTGTGCTTTCTTTTTAATGGCCCCAAACAGTCCCTTTTTGGCATTGCTGGTTAGGCCGCTCATTGCGTGCAATTGTAGAGCTATGGACTTTGATTCAAGAAGCTTTATGCTTCTTGAAAATTTACAGACCCCCACCTGAAAATTGCAGCAGATATTTGGGGAAATTTACTCTCCCACCAAGACAGGTTCTGAGGTGGGGGGAGGGGAAGGATAATGTTGAATGGACTGGACTCCCCCTGGGAACCAGTCCACCCAAACTCAGATGCAATTTCATGCTTGGGCAGGCAGGACCTCAGCAGGAACCCCACCCTTTAACCAGTTGAGACTTTGAAGTAAAGATAAAAGGTAAAGTTGCCATTGCCCCAGGTGACCATAGGCTGTTCTCTCCTTTCAGTGGGGAGAGCTGCCTGGTGGTGAATTCACTTGAAGATCATCACACCTGAGGAAAGGGGCAAGGTTTATAAGATGGGACCTTCATGGATAACCTCAACTGGTACAGGAATTGAACCCGTGCTGTAGGCTTTGCTCTGCATCACGAGCCGGCATTTCAGCCAACTGAGCGAACTGAGGCCCTTAGAATTGGCCACATGAGTGGCCTTATCCCACTCAGCCTCAACTTTTAGGTTGGCAGAATCGGTTGTGCGTAGCATGGGGAAGCAACATTTAAACACTCACCCATTTCAGGTGGGAGGCGGATGGGGCACCTTGTTCTGAAGGCCCCCTCAGAGTTGGGGTGATCTACCCCCCCCCATCGGCCTACCTCCTGATGACAAAATGGGCGTTGCCTCGGACCACCCTCCGTCCACCCCAGGATGTCCCCTACCATCTTACCCTTGAGATCCCTGGGACTTACCTTTGCAATGGAGCTAAAACAAAGTTCCAAGCAGAGAACTGCAGTACTGTTTCTGGCCACCGCAGCGCTGTGCCAAGCTGAGTTGAAGAGCAAAAGTTGTAGAGGACTTCCTTCCAAGGATGTATGGAAGTCCCATCTACTGCCAATCAACGTTCAATTATGAGTTTGAGCATTGACAATTGCAAGTTAGGTGCCGACTTTTAGGATGGCGAGTGCAGGTCACTCATCATCCTTAAAATACTACCCTTGGGCAATAATGGATGCTCCACCCACCCATCCTCATATGCGCCTGGATACACACTGTTCTTTTGAGCATCACATTGAAAAATCATTGCAATTTACAGCACAGAAGGAAACTATTCGGCACATTCTGTCTAGGCCGACAACTGAGCTACTCAGCCTAATTCTGCTTTCCAGCTCTTAGTCCAATGTCCTATTGGTTGGTGGACTTCAAGTGCATATCCAAGTACTTTATTAAGTGTGATGAGGGTTTCTATATTAACAATAGGCAGCATGGTTTTATGAAGGGGAGATCGTGTCTCACAAACTTGACTGAGTTCTTTGAGGAAATGATAAAAGAAACTTACCAGGGCAGGGCAGTGGGTGTTGTATACATGGCCTCCCGCAAAGCATTCACTAAGGTGCCTCATGGCAGGCTGATACAGAAGGTGAAATCATACGGGATCCGAGGTGAGTTGGTAAGATGGATATAAAACTGGCCTGGGCATGGAAAACAGAGAGTCGCAGCGGAAGGGTACTTTTCTAATTGGAGGTCTGTGACAGGCGGTGTCCCATGAGGATCAGTGCAAGGGAGTCTCTTTTGTTTGCAATATATATAAATGATTTGGAGGAAAATGTAGGTGGGCTAATCAGTAAATTTGCAGATGATACAAAAACTGGGGGCAATTGCGGATAGTGAGACAGATCATCAGAGGATATAGCAGGATATAAATCAGCTGGAGACCTGGGCCAAAAGATGGCAGATGGAACCTAACCTGGATAAATGTGAGGTGATGCGATTTGGAAGATCTATTGCAGAAGGAAAGTATACAGTAAATGGTACAGCCCTTAGAAATATTAGCATACAGAGGGATCTAGGAGTGCAGATCCACAGATCCAAGATGGCAACTCTGGTAGATAAGGTGATAAGAAGGCATATGGCATGCTGACCTTCATCAGCTGGGGCATGAGTACAGGAATTAGAAAACCATGTTACAACTGTATAAGACTTTGGTCAGACTGCATTTGGAGTATTGTGTACAATTCTTGTCACCACACTACTGGAAGGATGTTGAAACATTGGAAAGAGTGCAGAACAGATTCACCAGGATGTTGCCTGGTTTGGAAGATATGGACTATGAATAAAGTTGAATAAACTTGGATTGTTTTCATTGGAGTGTTGGAGCTGATAAATGTTTACATTATGACAGATTTGGATAGAATGGATAGTCAGAGTCTCTTTCCCAGGGTCGAAGGGTCAATTACTCAGGGCATGGGCTGAAAGAGAGAGGAGGGAAGTTTAAAAGAGATGTAAGGGTCAAGTTTTTCACACAGAGGGTGATGAATGCGCTGCTGGAGGAGGTGGTGGAAGCAGATTCAATAACAATATTTAAGAGGCATCTGGATAGATACATGGATAGGCAGGAAGTTGGGAGATATGGACCATGTAGAGGCAAGAAAATATTAGATTAGAGAGGCATTTGTGTTATCACAGACTTGAAGGGCGTGTTCTTATGCTGTACTGTTGTTTGTTCTACCTCTATCATTTCAGATAGTGAGTTCCATCACTTTCTCGGTGAAAGGTTTTCCTCTGAACTCCCCTCTAAATCTTCTGCCAATTACTTTAAATCTATTCTCCTGCTGTAGTGGGCATGTAATAGCGATTCACCAGATTAATCCCTAGTACGGCTGAATTGTCTTTTGAGGAGTGTCTGTGGTGATTGGTCCTGTATTCCTGAGAGTATTTTAGAATGAAGAGTACCTCACTGAAACTTACAAAATCCTTACAGGGTGTGACAGAGTGGATGCAAAGAAGATGTTTCTCCTGGCTGGTGAGCCTGAAGCCAGAAGACATAACCTCAGGATAAGGGGGTAGGTCATTTAAGACTGAGGTGTGGAGGAATTTCTTCACTCTTTGGAACTCTCTACTCCAAGAGCTGTGGAAGTTCAATCATTGAGCATGTTCAAGACAGAGACCAATAGATTGTTGGAGACTAATGACATCAAGAAGTATGAAGGTAATGTGGGAAAGTGGTGCTGAGGTAGGCCATCAGCCAAGATCTAATTGAATGACAGAGCAGATATGATGGGCTGTATGGCCCACTTCTGTTCCTTTGTCCTGTGTTTGAACTCTCTTGCTTTGACCCTGTGGTAACACAAATGCCTCTCTAATCTTATATTTTCTTCCCTTTATGTGGTCCATATCTCTCTATTTCCTGCCTATTCATGTTTCTATCCAGATGCCTCTTAAATATTGTTATTGAATCTGTTTCCTCCACCTCCTCAGGCAGCACATTCACCACCCTCTGTGTGAAAAACTTGCCCCTTACATCTTTTTTAAACTTTCCCCCTCACACTTTCAACCTATGCCCTGATAATTGACCCTTCGATCCTGGGAAAAAGACTCTGACGATCTATTCTATCCAAGTCTGTCATAATCTTGTAAACCTCTATCAGCTCCAACACTCCAATAAAAACAATCCATGTTTATTCAACTTTATTCATAGTTCATATCTTCCAAACCAGGCAACATCCTGGTGAATCTGTTCTGCACCCTTTCCAATGCTTCAACATCCTTCTGACGTGCCATAGCAAAAACCGCACCGACCTCCTCAGAAGACAAACACGGGACACAATGGACAGAGTACCCTTTGTCGTCCAGTACTTCCCCGGAGCAGAGAAGCTACGACATCTTCTCCGGAGTCTTCAACACATCATTGATGAAGACAAATATCTTGCCAGGGCCATCCCCACACCCCCACTTCTTGCCTACAAACAACCGTACAACCTCAAGCAGCAACCACAACACCACACAACCCTGCCACAGCAACCTCTGCAATACATGCTGGATCATTGACATGGATGACATCATCTCACGTGAGAACACCATTCGCCAGGTACATGGCACATACTCTTGCAACTCGGCCAACATTGTCTATTTAATACGCTGCAGGAAAGGATGTCCTGAAGTGTGGTACACTGGGGAGACCATGCAGACGCTACGACAACGGATGAATGAACATCACTCAACAATCACCAGGCAAGACTGTTCCCTTCCTGTTGGCAAACACTTCAACAGTCACAGGCATTCGGTCTCTGACCTTCGGGTAAGCATTTTCCAAGGCGGCCTTCACGACACACGACAGCGCAGAGTCGCTGAGCAGAGACTGATAACCAAGTTCCACACACGTGGGCACGCCCTTAACCGGGATCTTGGGCTCATGTCGCACTATCTGTAACCCCCATGACTTGCCTGGGCTTGTAAAATCTCACTTACTGTCCTGTCTGGAGACAATACACATCTCTTTAACCGATGCTAATGCTATCTCCACTCACATTGTCTGCATCTTTAAGACTTGAATAGCAGGTTAGCTGCAAAGACTTGCATTCTAGTCAGTATTCTGTAAACTGTGTGTGTCTTTATATACCTTTCCCTGATCAGAACCTTCCACTCACTTGACAAAGGAACACCGTTTCCGAAAGCTTGTGGGATTACTATCAAATAAACTGGTTGGACTCTAACCTGGTGTTGTGAGACTTCTTACTCGGTCAAAGGAGACAGAGGGTAGCAGTGGAAAGATATGTTATGAATGGAGGGCTGTGACAAGTGCTGTTCCTCAGGGATCAGTGCTGGGATATTTGCTGTTTGTAATATATATAAATGATTTGGAGGAAAATGTAACTGGATTGATTAATAAGTGTGCAGATAACACAAAGGTTGGTAGATTTGCAGATAGTGATGAGAACCATCAGAGGATACCGCAGGATATAGATCAATTGAAGACTTGGGTTGAGAGATGGCAGGTGGAGTTTAACCTGGACAAATGTGAGGTAATGCATTTTGGAAGGTCTAATACAGATAGGAAATATACAGTAAATGGCAGAACACTTAATGATATTGATAGGCAAAGGGATCTGGGTGTACAGGTACACAGGTCTCTGAAAGTGGCAATGCAGGTGGAGAAGGTAGTCGATAAGGCATACGGCATGCTTGCCTTTATGGCTGGGGTATCGAGTTTAAAAATTGGCAAGTCATGTTGCAGCTTTATAGAACCTTAGTTAGGCCGCACTTGGAATATAGTGTTCAATTCTGGCCACCACACTACCAGAAGGATGTGGGGGCTTTGGAGAGGGTACAGAAAAGATTTACCAGGGTGTTGCCTGATATGGAGGGCATTAGATATGAGGAGAGATTGGAGAAACTTGGTTTGTTCTCACTGAAGCGATGGACATTGAGGAGTGACCTGATAGAAGTCGACAAGATTATGAGAGGCGTGGACAGAGTGGATAGTCAGAAACTTTTTCTCAGGGTGAAAAAGCCAATTACTAGGGTGCACAGGTTTAAGGTGCAAGGAGCAAAGTTTAAAGGAGATGTACAAGGCAGATTTTTTCAGTGGGTACCTGGAGCTCATTGTCGGGGAAAGTAGTGACTTTTGACGGGCGTCTTGACAAGTATATGAATAGAGGGATATGGTTCAGTTAGGCAGCATGATCGGTGCAGGCTCAGAGGGCCGAAGGGCCTGTTCCTGCACCGTGATTTTCTTTGTTCTTTGAATGGTGAAAACTGCTACAGAGAATTAATTCAACAAGCCTACAATTTAAGGAATATTGCAGTATTAATTTACATAGTTTATTTTGCCATGTACGGCTGCACAGATGGGCCTAAATTAAAGTGCGAAAGATATGGTATTGTCAGTGTTTTCCCCTCCAGTGCTCCTGGAAAAAATTCAGTAGGCTGTGCTTACTATATGTTTGGTGCTACTAATTTTTCAGAAAGGCACATCAGCTATTGTCGACATTGCTATTGATTATCACAACATTGGACTCAGTTTATTTTCCATGGTGTTGGAAAACATTACAGCTTCCTTCTTGCAGAACCAAGCGTCGCTCCCTGTTTAATCTTACGAAAGACTAGGAGCAGGATAGTACTAAAGTTGTTTCTCTTTGTACAAAGGGTCTTTGTCTACCAGACTATAATGCCTTCCATGGGTGGCTTACCAGGAGAAAATGGGCCCTATGGTTTGCTTAGTTGTGACTAAGGAGCTGTACTTGCTCATATTTCACCCAGACATATTGACTATTAACAACTCACCGAGCTGCATTATCCATGAGGCTTTGGAGAAGTTAGTGAGTCAACACGACTAGCTCTCCAAATCTTCAGTCAAAGAAAGCCAGCAGCAGTAATTGAGAAGCTTTACTTGCCTCCAGGAGCTCAGGGGGAAAAAAAATGTTCTGCTTGTTCTGTAAAAGATTTAGTACTGTGGGAATTTTTATTACCAATATAAATGATCATAATTCATACACCCATGGCAGTGCTCAAAGCACCAGAAATCATGGTAAAATCTATATTCACATATCCAATGTTCCAGAGGAAATGCAAACAAAAAGGAAAAAATCCACAAAAAATATTCAAGGTGAAAAATGCACCTTTAACTATTTAAAAAAAAAGCAACAAATGTTAAATTAAAATAAGCCAATCAACACTCTCAGCTACTTCCACAATATTTAGGCCCACATTTCGGGTCAGAATCCCCATCTATTTTCTCCTCAGTGGACAAGTGGCATCCCAAAATAGCTCCCCCTTTCTTTGAGCACCTGTTCTACTGCCTGTGGAGCTCTCCTATTGTATAGTCATCTGAAAGTGTGTTCCTTGCATGCAAACATTTAAGTGCAGCTTATGAAGCTAATGTTGTCAGAGCATACATTAAACTATAAGGTACTTATGACTTGCCTGGACTTGCTTATTACCATACAATTTCTTTAAACCTCCCTGTCCCCAGAAACCAGCAGCATCAAAATGAAAAATAAAAGCAGAAGATGGTGGAAATATTCTGCCAGTCCAGCAGCATCTGTGGGGAGAGAAATGGAGCTAAGGGTTCAGTGCTTTTCTGATGAAAGGCCACAGGTTTGAAACGTTCTGTTTCTCTGCTGCCAGACCTGTTGAGTATTTCCAGTATTTTTTTTTCTTTTTATGTCAGACTGCCAGCATATACTTAAACATCAGAATGATTTCCATCATCACAGCTCTATCAGACATACATATTGAAGTGCACACTCTGCTTTTCAGATTTTGAGCTCTTTACAATCTTCAATCTTTGGTGGAAGATCTGTCAATCATGCTGGTTATTCAGTAGAGGACACCTTCTCTAAGCATTCTTGCCTCTGACCTCTCTTCTAACTTCAAAAACCTTTTGACAAATCTGACTCTTCAATTATGCCTCTGACCCCCTCCCTCAATATTTTAATTACTCTCCAGTGTCCATTTTAACATCTGTGCTTTATTTTGCAACATTTCCCATAGTATAGGTTTTATACCTGCGCAAAGATATTTTGGCCTTGGAGGGAGTGCAGAGGAGGTTTACTAGGCTGATACCAGAGTTGAGGGGGTTGAGCTATGAGGAGAGGCTGAATAAACTGGGCTTGTACTCGTTAGAGTTTAGAAGAATGAGGGGAGATCTCATTGAGATGTATAAGATGATGAATGGGATGGATAGGATAGAGGTGGAGAGACTCTTCCTGCTCAAAAAAGACAGTAGGACTAGGGGGCACAGCCTCAAGATAAGGGGGGAGCAGTTTAGAACGGAGTTGAGGAGGAACTTCTTCACTCAAAGGGTGGTGAATCTCTGGAATTCTCTGCCCGTTGAAGTGGTGGAGGCTGCCTCGCTAAATATTTTTAAGACGCGGGTTGATGGGTTTTTGATAAGAGAGGGGATTAAGGGTTATGGGGAGAGGGCGGGAAAGTGGAACTGAGCCACGACAGATCAGCCATAATCTTATTGAATGGCGGGGCAGGCTCGAAGGGCTAGATGGCCTACTCCTGCTCCTATTTCTTATGTTCTTATGTTCTTATATTAATGCAAATTGTGGCTGTAAGGCATGGCGTTGTTGCAGTTTATCTAGTGTATCTAAACATGTTCTTAAAAAATACAAGGAAAGTTACCCTTCACCACAACCCAATTTAAAACTGTTAAGTCACTGATAACTTATAAAATGTCAACTTGGTCAGGTCTATGTTTGTAGGAATATAGAACTTCGGAGGAGGAAAAGTTTTTTTTAATGAGTGTTACAAGTAGGCTTACATTCACGCTGCAGTGAGGTTACTGTTACAATCCCCCAGTTGCCACACTCTGGCGTCTGTTCAGGTACACTGAGAGAAAATTTAGCATGGCCAATGCATCTAACCAGCGCACCTTTCGGACTGTGGGAGGAAACCAGAGCACCCGGAGGAAACCCACACGGACATGGGAAGAACGTGCAGACTGCGCACAGACAGTGACCCAAGCTGGGAATCAAACCCGAGTCCGAGGCACCTGTAGACCATTCGGCCCTTTGAGCCTGCTCCGCCATTCAGTAAGACCAAGGCTGATCTGGTTGTGGTCTTTCCTGCCTGACCCCCCCCCCCCCCCCCATAACCCATCTCCCTTGACTATCACAAATTTGTCTATTTCTACCTCGAAATAAATTCAATGACCCAGCATGCGCTGTTTTCTGGGGAAGAGAATTCTCTATGGTGTTGACCCTCTGAGAGAAAAAAAAACCCCTCTCCATCTTAAAGGGAGACCTCTTGCATGTAAAATATGTCTCTTGGTTCTGGACTCCAACACAAGTGGAAACACCCTTCCAGTATCTGCATAGTCAGGTCCTCTCAGGATCTTATATGTGTAAATAAGATCACTCCTTATTCTTATGATCTCCAATTGACCTAACCAGTTCAACATTCTTTCATAGGATAAGCTTTATTTAATATATTCATTTATATAAGATTCATACAAATATTCCGATTGGAAGGATAAAGTTTTCCCCCCGATTTATTCTCATTTCCCTATGTTACAACAGTGACCACACATTAAAAAATATAAATGGCTGTGAATCACTGAGAATGTAAAAAACATTTAAAACGCAAGCTACGTTTATTGCTGTGGTGTTATGTGATATAAATAATAGAACTGGGGTATGGTAACATTTTGATTGTGTTACTGTGTTAGTAATGGACTAATAAACAGTGAGTTCAAATTCCACCATGGGTGCTTGAGAAATTGCATTCAGTTACTAATAGAAACACTGGAAGTATTATATTCATTCATTCTAGCCAGCATTTATTGTCATCCCTAGTTGCCCTCGGAAGGCAGTTGAGAGTCAACCACATTGCTGTCGCTCCAGAGTCACATATAGGCCAGATCAGGTAAGGACGGCAGATTTCCTTCCCTAAAGGATATTAGTGAACTTGTTGGGTTTTTCCGACAAGCGACAATGGTTTCACAGTCATCAGTGGGTTCTTAATTTTCAGATATTTTTTATTGAATTCAAATTCCACCATCTGCCATGGTGGGATTCGAACACAGGTCCCCAGAATATTAGCTGAGTTCCTGGATTAATAGTCTAGTGATAATACTACTGGGCCATCACCTCTCCTGGGGATATACAAGAGACTTCAGGTGGTTCAATAGCTAGCCCTTTTCAGGGGCATGCATCAGAAAGGTTGATTCAATTGTCTAATGGACAATTAGCATTGGGATCTCAGGGAAGATTATGGGTGCTTGCAGCCAGATAGATCACAGAGCTGAGAATGAACACATCGATTCTAGCACTCAGTGTATAGCTGTGAGTAATAACAAACCTATTGTTAGTTGTTAGCTAATTGGGTGGTACGGTAGCACAGTGGTTAGCACTGTGCCAGGGACCTAGGTTCAATTCCCGGCTTGGGCCACTGTCTGTGTGGCGTTTGCACTTTCTCCCCATGTCTGTTTCTTCCGAATCTCCGATTTCCTCCCACAATCCAAATATGTGTGATTTAGGTTGATTGGCCATGCTAAATTGACCCTTAGTTGTCAGGGGAATTAGCAGGGTAAATGTGTGGGGTTATGGGAGTAGGGCCTGGGTGGGACTGTGATCGGTGCAGGCTTGATGGGGCAAATGGCCTCCTTCTGCGCTGTAGGATTCTGTGATTTGCCACATCATTATTGCACAAGAAAACTTGAAGACCTTTGCATTTTGTGCAATGTGGTTGACTTCCACTTGCCCTCGGACAACAAGGGATGGGCAATAAATGCTGGCCAGCCAGTGACGCCCATGTCCCATGAATGATTTAAAAAAATACACCATCAATATACTGGACACAATCTTTTTAATGGCAGCCTGCTCAAAGCCCACACAGTGACTTTGACTAGAAATATCTCATCTGCTGCGCTCTGGGAACTTTAGACCCATATATCACACATTTATCCAAAGTTATCTAATTCAGGCCACAGGGAGGAGAGAGCTCTGACTAGTGAGGGGGCAGCACAGTGGTGCACTGTGACTCAACAATGTAGGACTGTACAAGTCGGTGAGAAATAGGAGGGAACCTAGGATATATCTGTGGCCAAAGGTAATGAAGTGGGAGTGGGAAGAGAAGGGAGCAGAGTTGTTGGAAGAGGTTGTTGCGGTCAACTGTGTTAGAAGTCACAGACACTGAGGAGAGATGATTTACCTTTGCTGCAGTCAGAAGGGATGTCATTTGTGATTCTAGTAAGAGACGTTTTGGCAATGTGGCACAGGATTCAGACATGGATAATCATATCACATAACAGCAATTGAAGGAAAGAACCAACCACCACCTTCCCTGAGCAAGTCATAGAAATCATAGAAACCCAACAGTGCCGAAAGAGGCCATTCGGCCCATCGAGTCTGCACCGACCACAATCCCACCCAGGCCTTACCCCCATATCCCTACATATTTACCCACTAATCCCTCTAACCTGCACATTCTCCCCGTGCTTGCGTGGGTTTTCTCTGGGTGCTCCGGTTTCCTCCCACACCCCAAAGATGTGCTGTTAGGCTGTTTGGCAGGAAGAAATTGTCCCTAAATCAGTTTCCCTCAATCTGGACGGCCATAAAACATTAGACAAGGGTCGTGGGTGGAGAGGGTGGTGTTGAGAAGGCGGCGCGGGCTCGTTGGGCCGAAGGGCCTGTTTCCTGGGCTGTTTTTGTTCTTTGTTCTTTGTTTGTATCTCAGGACACCAAGGGGCAATTTTTTTAGCATGGCCAATCAGTCTAGCCCGCACACCTTTGGACTGTGGGAGGAAACTGGAGCAAACCCATGCAGACACGAGGAGAATGTAGAAACTCCACACAGACAGTGACTCAAGCCAGGATCGAGCCCAGGTCCCTGGAGCTGTGAAGCAGCAGTGCTACCGTGGAATCCCAAAGTCGAGATGAGAAATAAATGCCAGCCTTTCTGGTATCACTCACAAAATCCCGAATTAATGTTTAAAAGTAAAAAAATTCTGATCTTTGCTTAAAAGAGCTGAAGGTTGTTGGCAGACAATATAAATCAGTTTATCCAATTGTACTTAAGCCAATTATTAATTTTAAATGGGACAAAAGCATTTAGTTAAAAAAAGCTGTCTTGGCTTATTTTAACAGTTCTGTAAAGTTTCAGGCCTGTATAGTTGACACATGGCAATACTTGTGAAGGAATGTATGAGAAACAAAGGATAGTTTGGTGATCATGGTAAATTGGAACATTTCTTTCGCTATAATTCACAAATATTGAAGGCCGGGTTGCAAAAGGACGTATAAATGATCAGTTATTCTGTTTGCTGTATGGGTGTGTGGCTCCTGGTGCAAACCTCAAGTAACTCTTTAAATAAATTCTGGAACATCTCAAACTGTTGTTGACTCAAGTGTTATTTCAGACATATAAGTTATCATTTTCTGAAATGTATTTACACATGTGGCGCACAAACAGTCCAATGCAGCGAGATCACAGGTCTTGGCCGTGTAAATCCTTGTGGTTTCTTTACAGAAGGAGGTCAGTGATATGTACGGAGACTTTTGAAGGAAAGAATCCCACCCCACACATAGACAGCATTCATTCCTCCTTGACGTAGCTTTACACTGACTGACCAGAACCTTACAGTTAATGGAATGACAAACTGAAATTTTAGTTTTGCTGCTGGTTTGGTGCCTTCAACGAGAAGTGAACAAAGTACAGAATGGAGAAAGAAATTGAAGGATATATTCATAGGGTGAGATGAATAAACCTTAAACATAAACACTGGCAGTGACATTTTGGGCTGAATAGTCTATTCCAGTGCTACCATTTCTATGTCATTCTATGTAAGGTAACAAATTTCAAAGGTTATGGTCTGAATAAAAAGGGAGAGGTTGGGGAGGAGCAGATGGCTTGCTTTCCTGTGGAAACAATGTCAGTGTGGCACCTGCACTATTTTACATGCCCTCTCATACCCAAAACATGCTCAGCAGGGATGTAATATATTTAACGCTGAGGCCCTGAGTTTGTCCGATGTACGTTGTACCATTGATGCATCAGCGGGTTATACCATTACCCCACCCAACAGTTGCATGCATCTTTCATTGGGTGAGTTAATTTTCATTTGAGGTGGAGTAAATTCTGGTGTTTAAGTGCAACAAGCAGCTGAGGTCATGAGAAAATTCTGTGTAGCAGCATCATTGTGTCTGAACAGACAAGAGAGCAACTAAGGTTGGGTAATAAATGCTGGGCTTGGCAGCAAAACCCACAATTCAAGAAGGAAGCAAGTCTTTTACATTTGATTCACTGAGGATATCATCTGACATGCCTCTTTCCTGAACTGGGAGCCACCTCACAAGCCAGCTGTGCCAATGGGACACCATGACAGGATAGTATTGGGCTAAAGGGTTGTGTATTATTCACAGGCACACCTACAGTCTCTCTTGGAAGAGGGATTGAGTCCTGGTTGATGTCATGGTCGATTTTGAAATGATCTGATGCCAGATCTGGTCTCCTCTTTCAGAATGACAGATAGTACCAGGCAGTAGAGTGAGCGTCTTTGGGCAGAAGGTCGCACAGATGGCAGTGGTCATATCCCAGAAGATCTGTGCTGCTTGGAGATGTATTGTGGAGAGCAGTGCTGGGCAGTGGATGTCTAGTCTGCATTATTCCCCTGTCTCTGCATGTCGCGGTTCCTCTTCCTTCATGATGAGGGCTCAGCCATGTCCACTGGGAGAGTATCAGGTATTCTCCAGAACTGTTTTGAGTTATCTAGAAGATTGGGTGGGTGTGACAAACACCCTGAGGCTATCACATTGTCAGGTGGTTGGGGTACAAATCCAAGTCTCTATGTGAAATAAATGGGTTGAAATGAATGAAACAAGATGCCAGTGAGCAAGGCTTGAGGACTAGTTTAGTTTCGTTTTTAGCTTATTAGTGTCACAAGTAGGCTTACATAAACACTGCAATGGAGGTACTGTGAAAATCCCCTAGTTGCCACACTCTGGTGCCTGTTCGGGTACGCTGAGGGAGAATTTAGCATGGCCAATGCATCTAACCAGCACATCTTTTGGATAGTGGGAGGAAACTGGAGCACCTGGAGGAAACCCATGCAGACACGGGGAGAACGCGCAGACTCTGCACAGACAGTGACTGAGGCCGGGAATGAAAGCCGGATCCCTGGCATTCTGAGGCAACACTGCTAACTGCTGTGTTGCCGTCTGACTACTTAAATCTTTCCCCTCCCTGTGGCCTGAATCAGGTAATTTTGGGCTAAGTATGTAATAAGTGGGTCTAAAGTTCCCAGAGCACAGAATGGCTTAAAGACGAGATATTTCTGGGCACACAGTCAGAGTGTGGGCTTTGAGCAGGCTGCCATTAAAAAGATTGTGTCCAGTACATTGATGATGTTTTATTTTATTCATTCGTGGGACCGCAGCATTGCTGGCTGGCCAGCATTTTTTACCCATTCCTTGTTGCCCGAGGGCAATTGAGAGTTGCCCATTTTGCACAAAACACAAACGTTTTCAAGCTTTTCTACTGCGATAATGAAGTGGCAAGGCTGGAAAGCTAATGGTAGTGAGGAGATTCAGAGCTCAAAACTTTGCTCAGGTGCCACACGTGAAACATTTAACTATCTTTTCACTTTTGGAAATCAAAAAGCCTTTAGGTGAGTTTCCTCTAAGCGCAAATGCTGCAGTCAGTGGAGGATCTACCAACACCCAAATCAATCCCTTCTTGATGACTCAGATGTAGCAGAAGGGACCACCAGTATTCTGTTAAAGTTGGCAGGTACAATATGGTGATATCTTTAACTTTGTGTAGTTTGGTGTCTAGCCTGAAAATACTTGTCAGGAAACCATCTCAAATATTACACAGAATGTGACTGTGTGTAAATTGGCCCAGAACATTAGTTATGGGAGAAATATTTTTGAAATCTGTCTCAATTCTTTCACTTTTGTCGAATACTGTTTATTTACAACCACCTTGTTGCTTTTGGCAACAATCGAAATGTAAATAAAAGCTTTCTGTCACTATTTTTGCTGTTGCACATTTGTCAGGTATAAATGCATTTGCAAATTGATTTCCACAATGTCCCAGTGTCGTTTTGGGAACCCGTCAAATTAAGGCGATGGTTAAATGTCAATTGATGGCCATCTGCGTCAAGATGTGCAGCTGTTCATCCCAAACAATTGGTGATTCAGGTTTGAAACAGGAATGTGCAGTATTCAGGTGCCTGGAAGCAACTCCACTATGTATGGTTGCAGATATTATTTACTTTTCCAATAGATCTACAGTTCGTGATTGCAGTGGTCTTGACTCATGGAAAAGGAGACAAAGAACCATAACCCTTCAAAGTCTCCAATTCCAGACCTTATTCACTCAGACATTATACTCGCCATGAAATATTTTCAAATGTGTGTAGCTGTGCAATGCCATTTTATGTTCATCAAAAGGGATGTGTGTGTATTTGAGTCAGTTTAAAATCATAAATCTCTGAATTTACGCAAAGTTGCTTGGAATCGGAACTGTTGCTTGAATTTTTAACACACAAGTCTTTCAACCTGTTCAGGCTCAGATTTCATCCACCTCAGCTTTGCACTGAGACTATGGCCGGAATCCGCCAGTTTCACACCCCTCGCCATCGCTGCTAGCGAGAACGGAGAATGTTGATGCTCAGTCAAATTGCCATTCACTGCAGTGGGACTGGAAAACCCCAGCCGCGGGCGAGGTCGGAGAATTCTGGCCCATGGGCTTTGCATTTATTTCTTAAATAAAAGTAGGTTCTGGGAAACAATAAACAAAAAGCTGCTGTGAAAAAGCATTTACATTTTGTGCAAATGTTTTATTTATCTCACGTTGTTACTTCCCCTCTACATAGCTTCTTATTTCAACAAAACTATTTTAATTGACAGTCCAAATCATGGATGTTATAGCTCTGTATTGATTTCTATCTTTGATTAGTTCTGACATAACACACTTAACACAAGATGGTGCTAAAGTTAAAACATGGATACATTTCAATCTAATACTATAGCGTGCACAATAATGTTTGTTTTTGACCAGGTATCAAAAGAATATCAACATAATTGGTCAATAATGAAATCAGAGGGTTGATTTAAAGGTTAGATTGCAGGGTGATTCTGTGACCTTGTATTTTCAGCAAAGCTGTCAACCAGAATCATGAGTATGCACTGCGTGACTTTCTGCATTTAATGCATTGAGTGTCATTCACTGCAAATGTGCTTCCTGCACATGCCATCACCAGTGACCCAGCTTAATTGTGGCAATCTCAACAACCTGATTGATATTTATATAGCATGTTTCATAGGATTGACAGTGGACCCTGAACAGCAAATAGTAAGAATGATTGAATGAGGGAAATAAGAATGAATTAAATCACAGAAGAAAGCCTTGAAGAGGCTTCTAAAACAAGAAAACAAAATGAAAAAGATTTAGGCCCTGAAATGTCAGTGGGAAGGCTGATCTCCTCATCTACCACAATAGTTTCAATGGAGGATGGGCAAAATTCATAGGGAAGTGTATAAAAGGCAACAGTTGACACCATTTCATAGGAGATTCTGCCAACTTACTTTCCCAGAACCAGTAAAAGTCCAGGATAACCATCATGGGGTTATTTTTATTCTTTCAGTAGTCATGGATGTTGTTAACTAGGCCAGCACTTTTTTTACCCATACCTAATTAGAACATAGAATATAGACCATTACGGGGCAGTACAGGTTCTTCGGCCCTTGATGTTGCGCTGACCTGTGAAACCAATCTAAAACCCATCTAACCTACACTATTCCAAGATCATCCATATGTTTATCCAATGACTATTTAAATGCCCTTAATGTTGGTGAATCCACTATTGTTGCAGGCAGGGCATTCCATGCTCTTACTACTCTTTGAGTAAAGAACCTACCTCTGACATCCATTCTATATCTATCACCCCTCAATTTAAAGCTATGTTCCCATGTGCTAGCCATCTTCATTCGAGGAAAAAGGCTCTCACTGTCTACCCTATCTAATCCTCTGATCATGTTGTATGCCTCTATTAAGTCACCTCTTAACCTTCTTCTCTCTAACAAAAACAGTTTCAATTCCCTCAGCCTTTCCTCATAAGACCTTCCCACCATACCAGGCAACATCCTGGTAAACCTCCTCTGCACCCTTTCCAATGCTTCCGCATCCTTCCTACAATGTGGCAACCAGAACTGTACACAATACTCCAAGTGCGGCTGCACCAGAGTTTTGTACAGCTGCAACATTAACTCGTGTCTCCGAAACTCAATCCCTCTACCAATAAAAGCTAACACACCGTACGCCTTCTTAATAACCCTATCAACCTGGGTGCCAGCTTTCAGGAATCTATGCACACGGACACCAAGATCTCTCTGCTCAACCACACTACCAAGTAACTTACCATTAGCCCAGTACTCTGTATTCCTGTTACTCCTTCCAAAGTGAACCTTGAGAAGGTGATGGTGAGCTATCTAGAACCACTGTACCCAAGAGCTGCAGGTGTACCGACAGTGCTGTTCAGAAGGGAGTTCCTGGATTTTGACCCAGCGAGAGTGAAGGAACGGCGATACATTTGCAAGTCAAGCTGGTGTGTGCCTTGGAGGGGAACTTCCAGGTTGTGGTGTTCCCATCTGTCTGCTGCCCATGTGCTTCTAGATGGTGGAGGTCACGGGCTTGGTTTGCTGTCTAAGGACCCTTGGTGAACTGCTGCAGTGCATCTTTTAGCATGGCCAATGCATCTGACCAGCACGTCTTTCAGATTATGGGAGGAAACCAGAGCACCTGGAGCAAACCCACACAGACACAGGGAGAAAGTGTAAACTCCACACAGACAGTGACCCAAACCAGGAATTGAACCTGGGCCCCTGGCATTGGTAGGCAGCAGTGCTAACTACTGTGCCACTGTGTCCTCCTGTACCAATCCTGTACCATTTTGTAGATGATACAGGATTGGTATATCTGATTTTAGGACCTTAGAGAGAGGGAGTGAGATCTCAAGCTCAGGGTTTCTCTGGTTGATGTTTTGCCATTGATAATGAAAGTGCAGGAGTTGGAAGCACAGTAGTTCCGGAGGAAATAAACTTAACTGAGCACACAGCCCTGGCTTTAGAAACTAACATTCTCTCAAGCTCTTTGTATTAGGTACCAATGTGCAGGTGGACAGAGCAGGAGGAAATGACAGGAAATTATGGTTAGGATTGAAGAGAAGAGTTTAGCATTTTTTTTGTAATGTAGTCCTGGACAAGATAGCTTGAGTTACACTTTTGATTAAGGAAAACATCATGACAGTACTGAGAGAGGATCTAATCGAGGGTTTGCCTACTGAGTCTATATAGGTTGAACTGAAAAATAATAAGGGGGAAATCACTTTGATTGGGTTGTACTATAGGCTCCCAAATAGTCGGTGGGAAATTGAGCAAATATGTAAGGAGACTACAGCTAGCTCCAAGAAAAATAGAGTGGTTATAGTAGGGGATTTTAACTTCCCTAACATTGACTGGGACAGCCATAGTATTAGAGGGTTGGGTGGAGAGAAATTTGTTGAGTGTATTCAGAGGGAATTTCTCATTGAGTATGCAGATGGCCCGACTAGAGAGAGGGCAAAACTTGACCTCCTCTTGGGAAATAAAGAGGGACAGGTGACAGAAGTGTTAGTGAGATATCTCTTCGGGACCAGTGACCATAATTCCATTAGTTTTAAGATAGCTAATTAGAATGATGGGCCTGGTCTAAAAGTTAAATTTCTAAATTGGGGCAAGGCCAATTTTGATGGCATCAGGCAGGAACTTTCAACAGTTAATTGAGGGAGTCTGTGGGAAGAAAAGGGACGTCTGGTAAGCGGAAGGCTTTCAAAAGTGTGCGTTAACCACAGTTCAGGGTAAGCACATTCCTCTTAGAATGAAGGGCAAGGCTGGTAGAAATAGGATGACTCGGGATATTGAGACACTGGTCAAGAAGAAGAAGGAGGCACATGACATGCATAGGCAGCTGGGATCCCTTGAAGAGTATAGAGGGTGTAGGAGTAGAGTTAAGAGAGAAATTGGGAGGGCAAAAAGAGGACACAAAGTTGTTTTGGCAGATAAGGCAAAGGAGTATCTGAAGAGCCTCTACAAATACATAAAGGACAAATACATAAAATATTAACTAGGGAGAGAGTAGGACCTCTTAAGGATCAACAAGGTCATCTATGTGTGGATCCACAAGAGATGGGTGAGATCCTAAATGAATATTTCTCGTCAGTATTTACTGTTGCGAAAAGCAAGGCTGTCGGGGAACTTGGGAGAATAAATAGTGATGTCTTGAGGAGTATACATATAACAGAGAAAGAGATGTTGGAAGTCTTAAAGTGCATGAAGATAGATAAAACCCTGGGATCGGATGAAGTGTATCCCAGGATATTGTGGGAGGCTAGGGAGGAAATTGCAGGTCCCTGAGCTGAGATATTTGAATCATTGATAGTCACAGGTGAGGTGCCTGAAGATTGGAGGGTAGCAAATGTTGTGCCTTTATTTATAAAGGGCTGCAGGGAAAAGGCTGGGAACTACAGGCTGGTGAGCCTCACATCTATAGTGGGTAAGTTGTTGGAAGGTATTTTGAGAGACAGGATCTAAAGGCATTTAGAGATGCAAGGACTGATTAGGGGCAGTCAACATGGCCTTGTGAGTGGAAAATCATGTCTCACAAATTTGATTGAGTTTTTTGAAGGGGTTACCAAGGAGGTAGATGAGGTCAGTGAAGTTGATATTGACTACATGGACTTTAGCATGGCCTTTGGCAAGGCGCCGCATGGCAGGTTGTTGCATAAGGCTAAATCTCACGGGATCCAGGGTGACAGAAGTTGAGAGTGGTTGTAGAGGGCTGTTTTTCGAACTGGAGGCCTGTGACCAGTGGTGTGCCTCAGGGATCGGTGCTAGGTCCACTGTTAATTGTAATTTATATTAATGATTTGGATGAGAATTTAAGAAGCATCTTTAGTAAGCTTGCAGATGACATCAAGATTGTTGCATAGTGGACAATGAGGAAGATTATCTAAGATTGCAATGGGATCTTGATCAATTGGGCCAGTGGGCTGATGAATGGCAGATGGAGTTTAATTTTGACAAATGCGAGGTGATGCATTTTGGTAGATTAAATCAAGGCAGGACTTACTCAGTTAATGGTAGGCACTGGGGAGAGATACAGAACAAAGATTTCTTGGGATACAGGTTCATAGCTCCTTGGAAGTGGAGCCACAGGTGGGCAGAGTGGTGAAGAAGGCATTCAGCATACTTGGTTTCATTGGTCAAACATTGAAAACAGGAGTTGGGACGTCTTGTTGAAGTTGTACAAGACATTGGTAAAGCCACACTTGGAATACTGTGTGCTGGTCATCCTATTATAGAAAGGATATTATTAAACTGGAAAGAGTGCAGGGACTTGATAGTTTGAGTTGTAAACCTCAATGACTCTATGACCTTTATGAGAAGCTCAAGGAGATGCAAAGAAAGAGGTAGATGAATAAGTGTTCAGAATGAATATACACAATGACATTCAGGGAGGACAGGTTGCAGGGAGGTGGGTAGTGACAGGAAGGTTTGTTGTCACAAGATGAGAGGGCCTCAGTTAAAGAAACTGAGGGTGGTTCGGTGCAAAAATGATGCAAAACACATCAAGCAAGTAATTTTGGCAAGAAAGTTGAGAAGGATTTAATACAGGGATACCAATCGGGACAGTTAATGACAATTAAGTTATGATTCCTCATATGTACTTAAAATAATTTTAGTATTTTTAACAATAAAATTACATAACCTTATTGAATAACTACCCCAGTGGTTGGAATGCATGTGGGAGCTGTCAGCTGGTAACCCATCACTGAATTGTAGAAGAATATTTCAGGCCATGTATAAAAATTCCATCCCCATATCAGAAAAGAACCCACACATGCAACGCATATGCTATATTTCAATATTTTTAATTGTGTGGCAATTGTACTAGGTATGCAGTATCACAAGAAAATCCACATAATGTCTTCACCTCTTGGCTTAACTATTTCAATACACTCCTGTGTGATCTCCTACATTCTGCTTCCATAAACTTGAGGTTATCCGAAACTCTGATACCTGTGTTTTAATTCTCAGCATGTCCCCTCCACCTAATACCTGTGCTAGCTGACCTACTTAGACGCCTGGTTAAAGTTTCCCAACCTTGTTGTCACATTCTTTCATAATTTCTATGTAATTCCTCCAGCCAGTCCCACAATCATAGAATCATAGAATCCTACAGTGCAGAAGGAGACCATTCGGTCCATCAAACCTGCACTGACAACAATCCCACCCATGCTCTATCCCTACAGCTCCATGTATTTATCCTGCTAATCCACCTGGCACTAAGAGGCAATAATTCACCTAACCTGCACATCTTTGGAGAATGGGAGGAAACCAGACCGTCCAAAGGAAGCTCACGGGATGAATGTGTAAACTCCACACAGTGGCACAGTGGTTAGTACTGCTGCTCTTGCAGCACCATGGACCTGGGTTCAATTCCTGGCGGAGTCTGCATGTTCTCCCTGTGTCTGCATGGGCTTCCTCCGGATGCTCTGGTTTACTCCTAGAGTCTGAAAGATGCGCTAGTTAGATGCATTGGCCATGCTAAGTTCTCCCTCCTGAACAGGCGCTGGAGTGTGGTGTCAGTGATTTTCACAGTAACTTCATTGCAGTGTTAATGTAAGGCTACTTATGACACTAATAAATATGCTTTAAACTTTAAACATGAGGCCAGAATTGAACCCATGTCCCTGGTGCTGTGAGGCAGCAGTACCAACCACTGTGCCACCATGCCACCGTGCCATCCTCCAAGATATCTGTCCTCCTCTAATTCCAGCCTTCCTTGCAACTTTGATTTGAGTTACTCCGTCATTGGTCAACCTTCAATTGCCTGGGCCCTAAGCTCTGGAATCCCTTCCCTGCACCCCTTCACCATTCAAATACAAAGCACTCCTTTAAAAACTATCTTATTGACCAAGGTTTAGGTTGTCTGATGTAATATAGAAGTTGCACACTGCCACCACTGTGTGCTGGTGGTGGAGGCAGCGGATGTGACTCAATTTTATACTTGTGTTCTAATGAGCTTGTGAAGCACCTTGGGATTTTGTTTTTAGCATGTTAAAGGTGCTATGTTGATATAAGCTGTTGTTATTGTTGAAAATAGTTCTCTCTAGCAGAAGAGGGGAAATGCCTGAAACATGTGGCTTTGGTGACATCTTGGACCATGTAATAAGAAATCACATTGTGTGCGGTCTGAAGGGAATGTTGAAACTGAGGAAACTACTGGTCGAAGCCAAACACAAATAAACTGGAGCACTCAGAATAGAACCTGGATACTGCTGCCAGGGACGTTAGTGAATTACATGCCATTGAGTTCAACGGCTCCAGAGTAAACAGAATCACCCAACCATGTAAGAGCTGGGTCAAAAATAATCATCACCCGGATGTGTTTCAAGGTCACAATCTGACCACTGAAAGTCATCTATCTGAGCAACAGCAGTTTATTAAAAATTCTTTACGGGATGTGGGCTTCACTGGCTAGGCCAGCATATATTGTCCATTCCTAATTGTCCTTGAGAAGGCGGTGCTGAGCTGCCTTCTTTAACTGTTGCAGTCCATGAGCCATAGGTACACTTACAGTGCAATTAGAGAGAGAATGCCTGAATTTTGACCCAACGACTGTGAAGGAATGTGATATATTTCCAAGTTAGAATGGTGAGTGGGTTGGAGGGGAACTTGCAGATCGTGATGTTCCCATGAATTTGCTGTTATTCTAGATGCCAGTGGTTGTGGGTTTGTAAGGTGATGCCTAAGGAGCCTTGGGTGAGTTCCTGCAGTGCCTCTTTTAGATAGTAGCAAGTGGAGAATATTCTATCACACTCCTGACTTGTGCCTTGTAGATTGTGGACAGGCTTTGAGGGGGTCAGGAGGTGAGTTACTCACTTCAGGTTCCTAGCCGTTGACCTGCTCTTGTAGCCACAGTATTTATATGGCTAATGTAGCTCAGTTTCCAGTCAATGGTAACCCCCAGGATGTTGAGAGTGGAGGAGCTCAGCAATGGTAATGCCATTGAATGTCAAGGGTGATGATTAAATTCTCTTCTGTTGGAGATGGTCATTTCCTGGCATTTGTGTGGCACGAATGTTATGTTCCACCAGGCTTATGTGCAAGTCTGGAAATTGTCCTGGTCGTGCCGCATTTGGACCGGGGTCGCTTCAGTTTTTGAGGAATTGTGAATGGTGCTGAACATTGTGCAATCATCGGTGAACTTCCCCACTTCTGACCTTCCGATGGAAAGAAGTTCATTGATGAAGCAGCTGAAGACGGTTGGGCCTAAGACACTATGCTGAAGGACTCCTGCAGTGAGATTGTGAAGCTGAGGTGATTGACATCCAACAACACAAACATTATCCTTTGTGGCAGTGGAGAGATTTCCCCTGATCCCCATTGTCTCCAAATTTGCTGGGGCTCCTTGACGCCACACTTGGTCAAATGTTGCCTTGATGTCAAGAACAATCACTCTCACCTTACCTGTGGAATTCAGCTGTTCTGTCATTTTTGAACCAAGACTGTAATAAGGCCAGTGAACAGATTATTGCTGAACCATGTACCACTTGTTTGCACTGATGATGATCGAGAGTAGACTGATGAGGCGATAATTGGTTGGTTGGATTTGTCATGCTTTTTGTGTGCAGGACATACCCGGGCACTTTTCCACATTATTGAGCAGATGCCAGTGTTGTAGCTGCCCTGGAACAACTTGGCGAGTGAATGCGGCAAGTTCTGCAGCACAAGTATTCAGCAGTGTAGTTGGAATATTGTCAGGGCCGATTGACTTTGCAGTATCTGGTGCCTTCTGCCATCGTGTGAAGTGAATCAAATTGGCTGAAGACAGGTATCTGTGATGCTGGGGCCTCTGAAGAATCCTGAGATTCATCATCCACTCGGCACTTCTGGCTCAAGATTGCCGTGCGTGCTTCAGCCTTATCTTTTGCATAGATGTACTGGACTCCTCCATCATTGGGGATGGGGATATTTGTGGAGCCTCTTCCTCTGGTGAATTGTTTAGTTGTCCACCACTGTTCACAGCTGGGGTGGCAAGACAGCTTAGATCTGAATCATTGGTTGTGGGATCACTTCACTCTGTCTATTATTATTGCTTCTGCTGTTTGGCACACAAGTAGTCCTGTTGTTGTGGCTTCACCAGGTTGACATGTCATCTTTAGGTATGCCTGGTGTTGTTCCTGGCATTCCTCCTTGCACTCTTCATTGTAGCAGGGTTGACCTCCTAGGTTGGTGGTAATGATAGAGAGGGGGACATGCTGGGCCATGAGGTTATTGATTGTAGTTGAGTACAACTCTGCTGTTGCTGATGGCCCACAGCACCTCATGGATGCCCTGTAATGAGTTGCTAGATCTATTTGAAATCTATCCCATTTAGCACGGTGGTAGTGCCACACAGCACGATCGAGGGTACCTTCAATGTGAAGATAAGACTTCGGGCTCGATTTTATCACCAACTTGCTCCCGTTTTTGGACACGAAAACTTGGCAAAGTCGGGCGTGAGGCAAGTAGCGCGATCTGTGCCCACCTCCATGCCCGGCCCCCTTTACCAATCGCCGAAAATGGTCGCCATCGGGACCGCACCCATAACGAGTGTATTTGCATATATTTAAATTGACTTAATAGGCTGCACACCCAAACTTACTGGCACTTCCCCCTTTACCATCATGTTTGCCCATCCAGATATGGCACGAAACAGACTTGCTCAGCAAAAGTCCGATTCGGGCACTCCAGCTTCTCAGGAGATAAGTTCAGAGGTTCCAGCGGCGCTCTGACTCAGAGCGGTGGTGAGGGGGAGAGAGGTGGGCCAGATGGCTCTCTGGTGGGAGGGAGGGAGGCGGGTCAAATAGCTCTCTGGTGAGAGGGAGGGAGGTGGGTCAGATTGCTCTCTGATTGGGGGGGACGGAGGTGGGTCAGATGACTCTCTGGTGGGAAGGAGAGTGGCAGATCAGATGGCTGTTTGGTGGGGGGAGGGAGGCGGGTCAAATGGCTCTCTGGTTGGAGGGGGGAGATAATCAGATGGCTCTCTGGTTGGGGGAGGAGAGATGGATCAGATAGCTCTTTGGTGAAGGGAAGGGAGGTGGGTCAGATGGGTCTCTGATTGGGCGGGGGAGGTGGGTCACGTGGCTATTTGGTTAGGGGGTTGGGAGAGGTCCGCTGCCACTCAGCCTGTGATAGGTGTGGGGGTGGGCGGTGGTGGAGCAGGGTTTGCTACCACTGTACCTGTGATTGGTGAGGGGGGGGGAGGGGGGGGCAGGTAAATAGGGGTCTGTGATCAGTTTGGGTAGTGGGGTGGGGTGGGGGCCTAAGTGGGTCAGTTTTGTTGTGGTGTGGGGCAATGTCTGTGGGGACCGGGGGGAGGCACTATCTGCACCGGGAGCGCTGTGGCAGGGGAGAGTTGTTCTATTTTCTTATATTGTACATGTGCAGTTGGAGGCTCCAATCGGAGCTGCAGGGTTTCAGGTGCAATAAAATCCGCCCACAGATTTCTGCAGTGCGATTCAGAATCACTGCTATTTTTTAAGGCAGAGTGCTTATTGGTGCACCTGAGAACAGGTCTAAAAGTCGGACCTGAAACACTTCCAGTTTCAAGTCCGCCCAGAACTTAGAATCAAAATGGTAAAATAGGGCCATTTGTCTCCACAAGGACTGTGCAGTGTCATGGACAGATGCAATTTCGGCCAGTAGGTTGGGGAAGAAGATGAAATCAAATCTGTTTTTCCTTCTTGTTGGTTACCTCACTGACCCAGTCTAGCAGCTGTGTCCTTTAGGGCTTCGCCATCTTAGTCTGCAGAGGTAGTCCCTTGCCATTCTTGGTTATGGAGATTGAAATGTGCTATGCAGAGTACTTTCTGTACCCTTGCCACTCTCAGTGCTTCTTCCAAGTGATATTCAACATGGAGGATTACTGATTCAGGCTGTTGCTTGACTAATCTGTGGAACAGCTCTCCCTATTTTGGTACAAGGCCCCAGATGTTAGCAAGGAGGACTTTGTAGAATTGACAGGACCAGATTTGCCTAATCATGGTTTATTTCTTTTTGACATTTTAGCAGTTTGAGACCAGAATGGTTTGCGTGGCCATTGCTGTGTGTCTGGACTCACATGTAGGCCAGACCAGGAAAGGACGGCAGATTACCTTCCCTAAAGGACATTAGTGAACCAGATAAGTGTTTATGACAGTTGTCAATTTGTTTCCTGGTCACATTTAGTCTTTTAATTCCAGATTTCTTTAATTGAATTCAAATTTCACCAGCTAACGTGATGCGATTTGAACCTAGGGCATGATCCTGGGTCTCTGGATTATGAGTCCAACGACAATACCACTGTGCCACCACCTCCTTTTAATCTAGATGCTGCTTGATTGAATCCAAGAGAATGAGCAAAAGCGTAACGTTGTGGAATCAATGGAATTTGGGAGGCACAGTGGCACAGTGGTTAGTATTGCTGCCTCAAAGCTCCAGGGACCAGGGTTTGATTCCCAGCTTGCGTTACTGTTGGCATGTTTTCCCCGTGCCTGCATGAATTTCTTCTGGCTGTTCCAGTTTCCTCCCACAGTGCAAAAGTCATGTTGGTTAGATGCATTGGCCATGCTAAATTCTCCCTCAGTGTACCCAAATGAGCGCCACAGTGGATTTTCACAGTAACTCCATTGTAGTGTTAATGTTGGCCTGCTTGCAACTAATAAATAAACTTTACATGTGTGTTGATTTATAGCTGGCAAAGCTATCCGTCTTTGGAGACCCGAAGCTGTATCTCATTGTGAGTAGTGTGTTAGTGGTGGGCAGTGACTCTACCCTCTCCAAGGTACGATGAAAATTCATGCCCAATGCTATTAGTCAGCATATTCAGATCCTGGATTATTTTCTAGCCTTTCTACTGTATTCCACTTGGAATCAAGGGCTAGTGTGTGTCAGAAGGACCAGGGATTTTCACTTTTTTTTAATTCCAGGAATATTTAATGGATTGGATCAGATATGAAGCTACATTGACTGTGCCAGTTGGAGAGAAGTTTGGTGCTTCTTTTAATGATCCTGGAAAGGAATGCTCTGCTGTCAGTCAGTGTGTTATTTTGCGCCCTCCATGGTCTGTGTGGAGCCCAATAACTTTTAAAAATGAAATTCCATCTTCCAGCTAACAGCTGAAAAGGGTGACACAAGATTTCACTGTAACAAATAGACTAAAAGCACCATTGTTGAAAGGACACTTACGCATTAAGTTATGGAACAGAATTTTTCCCTTTTACTTTTAAAACAACCGAAAAATACACTTCTACAGGTGCATTACACAGTTCTTTAAGTAGACATTCAGCTCCCCCAAAACCAGTCCATCGTGATCCTCCACTCCTGAGGGCTCACTTCAGCCCATTCCCTTTTCCAGCCCAGGAACTTTCTGACCCAGTACTGGAGATTCACGTGCAAGCTAAGTGAATCTTCCAGCCCCAATTCAAATCCTCATGAATTTGATCTGTACAATTCAAGTGCAAGGTCTCACCTATATGCCTGCCTGATGAATCATAGAGACTTGCAGCCTCTAGCTGCTCCTCTACCCTTGAAGCCTGGCAGATTAACCTTGTCATTGCATTTCCAGGAGTATCTAAGAACCATCCTCTCTCAAAGCTCATATCCACTATAATGTGAATCAATCACTCGGGCCTTATATCCAGGTAAAAATACTAATTATATATCCTTGAGACTCCTATTCTCTTTTATTCTTGCAAGTAAATGGACAGTTTAAAGACAACTGTTTACAATTGGATGTTTTTGATACTTTTCCTGGATTTTGGTGACCCACAGTATATCCATTGTTATCATATAGGCTGATGCCATTGTTTCCAAATCCTGAAATTTTCATTCGGCAGACCAGAAACTGGATTGTAAAGTCTGCTCCTGCCCTGGCGCCTGACAACAATCAAGCTGGCTAACAATTAATAGCTGGCCATCACTGAGAGGGAAGACATTGACAGCGATGGGGGCGGCAGGGCAGAGGGGCAGCAGAGGGGGTGAGGGGGATGGGCAGGCACCTCCATGAAGCCATTGTGGATAAGGGGTCTAAAAGGACATCAGGCTGGGCAATGGGAAGAGTGAAGGAAAAAAATCTGGGAATTTGTGCAGGAAATTCTTGCAACAGTCAATGTGAGTTATTCTGCAGCACAGGGCATGGCATCCAGAGAACATCCAGAGGGTCAGATCTCAAACAATGATGAAATGGAGTACAGGAGTGAGGTAGAGAATCTGGTGAGCTGGTGCATCAACAGCATTCTCTCCCTCAATGTCAACAAAGCGAAGGAGATTATCATCGACTTCAGGAAACATAAAGGAGAACATGCCACTGTCTACATCAACAGAGACAAAGTAGAAAGGATTGAGAGCTTCAATGCCGACACTATAGTTAAGAAAGCTCACCAACGCCTCTACTTTCTCAGGAGACTAAGGAAATTTGGCATGTTAGCCAAGACTCTCACCAACGTTTATAGATGTACCATAGAAATCATTCTTTCTGGTTGTATCACAGCTTGGTATGGCTCCTGCTCTGCCCAAGACCGCAAGAAACTACAAAAGGTTGTGGATGAAGCCCAATCCATCACACAAACCAGTCTCCCATCCATTGACTCTGTCTACACTTCCCGCTGCCTTGGCAAAGCAGCCAGCATAATTAAGGACCTCACACACAAGGGACATTCTCCCTTCCACCTTCTTCCTTCGGGAAAAAAATACAAAAGTCTGAGGTCACGTCCCAACCGACTCAAGAACAGCTTCTTCCCCACTGCTGTCAGACTTTTGAATGGACCTACCTTGCATTAAGTTGATCGTTCTCTACACCCTAGCTATAACTGTAATACTACATTCTGCATTCTCTCCCTTCCTTCTCTATGAACAGTATGCTTTGCCTGTATATGTGCAAGAAACAATACTTTTCACTGCATGTTAATACTTGCGGCAATAATAAATCAAATCAAATCAAGCCAAGTAAGTGGCAATGGAAAAACCTGAACACAAACAGGCCCTAGATTGTCCAGTGACTGCTTGCAGGGCCCCTTGTAGCATAAAACAGTTCTGGAGTCGGTGTTTCGGGGATCTAACTGGATGCCAAGCTGGAAGGTCCCAGCAAGGTGTGTGAGAGCTGGGGGGTGGGGGGGAGGTTAAAACCATGGGGACCTCCGATGTCCTTGCTAACCACCACCAGTCCTCAAATGGAAACCTGCAGCATTGGTTGCTTAGCTTGGGCCTGTAACATTGCCATTTAAATCCCTTCGGGGTGGGATGAGGCCCTTAAGTAGCCATCAATTGCCCACAAAAGGACTTCAATTGGCCTATTGACAGACAGGTTGTCCAACACCACCCCAATTGCTGGAAAAACAAAGGTGGAGGCAGTGGTGAGCAGGCAGGCTACAAGCAAGTCCTTCTATTTCATAGAATCCCTATCGATGGGAGACATTACTGCCAGATGGTGGTGGGAGGAAGCCTTCACATTTAACTAAGGAGACCTGGACAGAGGTGGAGGGGTGATAGTCAGCAACTATGGGCTCGTGCTTAGGACCTAGGTGCCAAAGAGGGTGAGTGATCTTCGCTGCACAGAGGTGAGTAATTTGCATCTTGAATGAATCAATATGTGTGGCATAAATTTGGTGGGGTTAGAAGGTACTACACAAGCAGCTCCAGCTGCATAGGAGATCTGTACCCAGCAGGTCTTGTTGGGACTATATAGGATGGTGGGCACTTCTAGGAGGGAGCAGTGCTGCAATTTGTTGGGTACATGGAGCAGCCATGTTGGGAAGGACATATAGGGACTCTCATGAATGTGCTCTTGTCTCCACTACAGAAGAGGAAGTACAATGGAATGGAAGACAGCTATAAGAGTCCCAACTCTTGTGTAAGAGGACATTTTCCAGTTGGCATGTGGGCAGAGGCAGAGATCTGGTTGAGGAGATGCGGGGAGAAGGGGGGTTGGGGTTTGAGAACAGCGAGAGTGAAAGAGTACACTTTTGATGGAACAACAGGCTCAGGGGAAAGGAATTAAAGTTATGGTCACTGTTCCTCTACGTAATGTATGAAGGTATTCAGCCTCCTGTAGAGTGTTATAATCCAGGTCAGAACTCCCAAGGTGTTTTATGAAGTCAGCCCAGATCATATGATTTGCACTTTGAATTTTGGCAAGAGTAAGCATGAGATATTTCACTCCAGAAATGATTCAAGTGAGCCACTAGGGAGCTTTCCTTAAACAAAGTTTATTTAAAAATGTAGTCAACACATAAAAAGATTAGCAAGAACCTTTACCAATGACAAATAAAAAAAACACAATATTGCATAAACCTTAATAGCTCAATGTACTGTTTCAACCAAACAAACCTTCTTACAAACATACACCATCCAGGTTTAACACAGAAAATAAGAATGCTCACGTTTTTCAGCTTTGCAGCACCTGCTGTGAATTAATCCTTTGGATGGAGAATTTTAGCTTTGGCTTCTCTGTTTTGGAACTCCTAGCACCTTGAGGTAGAGATAGAGACACTACTGACCTCTAGCCAGCAAACCAACAACAAAATTTTCATGCCAGAAAAGAAAGAAGGACTGCTTCAAATTTCTCATTTCTAATACCAGGGAGAGAGACAAAAACACACTATCCAGTCTGGATTCCAAATACCTTCTAAGTAGCCAGCAGCCAATAAATGAAAGTAAGAAATCTTAGGAGGAAAAAAACCACCCTGCTTGATCTGTCAGCCATTATTTCCCCCAACAATTTGAAAGGGTCGTAAAATTTGTAAACTCCACGTAAGTGCATTAGGCCCAAATTAAAAATAAACAACAGGCCTATCATATGATGCTACCAACAATAAAAGGACATCGACTCAGACAGTCTGGCAATCAGCACAAAAGCCCCCTTGAAAGAACTAAACAGAAACATGATTAAAATACATTTCTTAAAGGCACAGTAGTGTCACACCTCCTCTCTTAAAAATGAACAATCAACATTCAAAGATGGCTTCATTTTCCAAAATGTTTCAGTTTCACACCACTAGTACTCCACAAAAAACATACATAAATTTTACAAAATCAAAACATGCAAACATAGCAGTAATATAGTCCATTTCAGTCATTGTCTTCCACAATCAAACACTGCCTTCTCTTTCTGTTCTTGACACATTGCTCCCTCTCCAAGATTCTCCTTTCAGTCCTTAATCCTGTGTCGATTCCAAATCTGATCTCAATTTTACTATCCTCAGAGAACTAGGCAGGATCAGGAGAATAGCACATTACATGTGTATAGTCAGTGCCATTCAGAAAGGTCATTTTTTTTCTCTTTCTTGTTAATTGGCCTTAACTACTCCTCTGTCAAAGAATTTGACTCCTTTATTTGTTCTAGATCTGCACCATCAATTTCTGCACACTCTTTGTCTTTCCACCAGTTTCCAGCGTGGTCTGGTCTCTGATTGTTCTCCAGCTCTGGGAGATGTGCATGTGTTCCTAGCGCATGCCCAAATCCTGGAAAAAAGCCAACGACATACATCTCCCAACCTGACCTGTCAGAAAAGTTGTGGGTCATGATGTGAGAATTGCCCCCCATAGTTCCAAAGATCACTGTGGAAATTAACCTGATGTGAAAACCATCATAATTTACTCGAACCCCAGCAGTGTACAGTACTGTTTCAATGGATATCCATGTCTGTGCACCCTGTACAAAATCATTATGCCAGCAGTTCATTTTAGATGATGGTAAAATTTGGCAAACAGTCTTATTTCACATTGTTGCACTTTCCTTTAATCTGCACTAGGCTGATAATTCTGCTCCTCAATCTCCTTTTTTAGATCACACATGACTGTTGATTCATCTATACTTCTCTTCACATTGATGAAGAGCTGTTTTCCACAGTCCTGCAATTTATGTTCAGGCAATTTGAACAACTCAACAACCAACTTGTCTTGTATCTGTCTCCACACCTGTTCACTTTCTTTGTTCACATCATTGCCCAGTAACTAGCTCTCCTTCTCCATTTCCACTAGTTTTGTGCAACTGAGCTAGACTTTTGGCTGCTGTATCTCAGACTTATTAAACATCAGCTTCTCCCTCTGAACCTGTGCCAACTTTAGAATGTTATTGTCTGCAAGGACGTTGTTTAATTGGAACAGCATTTCTAACATCTAGATCATGTATAACCATTCTACTCCTTCCCAACTAATTCCCACATATTTGTGCAAGTGATATTAATAACTCTTTGAGGTCATTTTGATTTTCTTCTGGAAGGTAACTCAATAATTTATCCCAATTTTTGATAGCATCCTCATAATTAAATTTAATTTGAGGAATGTCAAATACAGAGTCATCTGAATTCATTCTTCATTCTGAGTTATAACCACTAACAAACACATCCTCCATCTGCTTTCCTTCCCTTTCAAAATATCTTTTATGCATATTCACATGACACACTCTGTGAGTTTTCCTTCTATCTGGTGTTCTTATCAAATAATTCGCCTCATTCAACTTCCTTTCAATTTGATAAGGTCCAATAAACCTTGCTTTTAATGTTGGCCTACCGTTTGTAGAAATTCTAAAATTTTATATCCGCAAGCAAAACTATGAATTTTGGATTTTTTGTCTGTTTCCTGTTTCATCACACGCTGTGCCACTTTTAAATGTTGTCTAGCTAATTCACCTGTTCCATTCAATCTTTCCCTTAAATTTAACACATAGTCCAATGATGTAGTCTCAGAACGCTGACTCACCAATTTCTTCTTAATCAATTTAAGCGATCCCTTCACCTCATGATGAAAAATTAATTCAAATGGACTGAATTTGGTTAACTCATTAGGTGCATCCTTATTTGCAAGGAGTACAAATTGAATTCCTTTATCCTAATCTTCCGGATATTCTTGACAATAAGCCCTCAACATTGCTTTAAAGTTTGATGCCACCACTCTAATGCTCCATGCAATTCTAGATGGTACCAAATTGTTTTTTTTCTCAATCCCAAGCAACCCGTAACATTCTTGAGTAACTTTGATCGGAAATGTGATCCTTGATCTGATTGTATTTCTGTGGGTAGTCCATATCTTGTAAAAAATATAAGTAACTCCTTTACAATACTAATGTGTAGTACCATTGGAATGGAAATCTAATAGACACATCCATTATGGTAAATAAATATTGATTCCCACTTTTTGTTTTGGGGAGGAGTCCTTGATTTGATTTGATATATAACTGTCACATGTATTAGTATATAGTGAAAAATATTGTCTCTCATGCTCTATACAGACAAAACATACCGTTCATCGAGAAAGAAACTAGAGAGTGCAGAATGTAGTGTTACAGTCATAACTAGGCTGTAGAGAAAGATCAACTTAATATAAGGTAGGTCCATTCAAAAGTCCGACAGCAGCAGAGAAGAAGCTGTTCTTGAGTTGGTTGATACGTGACCTCAGACTTTTGTATCTTTCTCCCGATGGAAGAAGGTGGAAGACAGTATGTGAGTATATCCTGGGCACATTGCGTCCTTAATTATGCTGGCTGCTTTGCTGAGACAGCAGGAAGTGTAGGCAGAGTCAATGGATGGGAGGCTGGTTTGGTGATGGATTGGACTTCATTCGTGACCCTTTGTAGTTTCTTGCATTCTTGGGCAGAGCAGGAGCCATACTAAGCTGTGATACAACCAGAAAGAATGCTTTCTATGGTGCATCTGTAAACATTAGTGAGAGTTGTAGCTGACATGCCAAATTTCCTTAGTCTTTTGAGAAAATAGAGGCGTTGGTAGGCTTTTTAAACTATAGTGTCGGCATAGCGGCACCAGGTGTTGGACACCTAAAAACCTAATGCTTTTGCTCATTTCTACTTCATCCGTGTTGACGTAGTGATGTCATCAGCAAAGTTGAAAATCGAGTTGGAGGGGAATTTGACTGTACAATCATAGATATATAAGGAGTATAGTAGGGGGCTAAGAACACAGCCTTGTGGTGCAGCAGTGTTGAAGATGTGTTGTTACCTATCCTTACTGATTGTGGTGGTCTGAGGGTTAGGAACTTCAGGATCCAATCACAGAGGGAGGAGCCAAGGCCCAGGCCGTGGTGTGTGGAAATGTGTTTCATAAGAATAATGGTGTTGAAGGCTGAGTTGTAGTCAATAAATAGAAGTTTGACATTGGTGTCTTTGTTATCTAGGTGTTCCAGGGTTGATTGTAGGGCCAAGGAGCTGGCCTTTCCTGTGGCGGTAGGTAAACTGTTGTAGATCATGGCAGTCTGGGAGGCTGGAATTGATTTGTGTCATGACTGGCCTTTCGAAGTACTTCATGATGATGGAAGCCAGAGACACTGGACGGTAGTCATTAAGGCACACTGCTTGGCTTTTCTTTGGTACTGGGATGATGATCGTCTTCTTGAAGCAGATAGGGACCTCAGATTGTTGTAAAGAGAGCCTGAAGATGTCTGTGAATACTCCCGCCAGCTGATCCACACAGGATCTGAGTGCATGCCTGGATACCCCATCTGGGCCTGTCGCTTTCCATGGGTTGACCTTTGAGAAGGCTGACATCTGCAATGGTGACCTCAGATATAGGTTCATCTGAGGTTTCCATGGTGGAGGGAATGCTCTCACTGACCTCTTGCTCAAAATGAGTATAGAATGCATTGAGTTCCTCAGGATGTGACGTGTTGGAGCCAGCAATTTTATATGCCTTCACCTTGTAGCCTTTATGTCTTGCAGACCTTGCTATAGTCAGCGAGGGTCCGCGTAGGGACTCTAGCTTGATCCAGTATTTTCTTTTGACATCTTTGATGGATCTCCTTAGTTTGTATCTGGATTTCTTGTATAGGTCAGGGTCGCCTGACTTGGACATCTCAGACCTGGACTTCAGCAAAAAGTGGATATCCCTGTTCATCCATGGTTTCCGGTTGGGAAACATGCGGATTTACTTCTTTGGCACACAGTCTTCTACCTATATAAGAACATAAGAACATAAGAAATAGGAGCAGGAGTAGGCCATCTAGCCCTTCGAGCCTGCCCTGCCATTCAATAAGATCATGGCTGATCTGTCGCTGCTCAGTTCCACTTTCCCGCTTTCTCCCCATAACCCTTAATCCCCTCTCTTATCAAAAACCCATCAACCCGCGTCTTAAAAATATTTAGCAAGGCAGCCTCCACCACTTCAACGGGCAGAGAATTCCAGAGATTCACCACCCTTTGAGTGAAGAAGTTCCTCCTCAACTCCGTTCTAAACCGCCCCCTTTTTATCTTGAGGCTGTGCCCCCTAGTCCTACTGTCTTTTTTGAGCGGGAAGAGTCTCTCCACCTCTATCCTATCCATCCCATTCATCATCTTATACGTCTCAATGAGATCTCCCCTCATTCTTCTAAACTCTAACGAGTACAAGCCTAGTTTATTCAGCCTCTCCTCATAGCTCAACCCCCTCAACTCCGGTATCAGCCTAGTAAACCTCCTCTGTACTCCCTCCAAGGCCAAAATATCTTTGCGCAGGTGCGGCGCCCAAAACTGCACACAATTACAACCCGTGTAAAAGTTTCCTCAAAAGCTCAAATGGGTATTAAGGATACTGGTTTTATCACCACTCGAGGTTTCCCTATAACTTGATATGTGTGACATAACAGGCAAAATTGAACCACATCCTTATATGGTCCAGGCCAATAAAAATGTTTTTGTATTTTAGCTTGAGTTTTCCTTAGGCAACATTATTGCTGACTTGGGGAGGTGATGGCCTTGTAGTATTATCGCTAGACTATTAATCCAGAAACTCAGTGAATGTTCTGGGGACTGCGTTCGAATCTCATCGTGGCAGATGGTGGAATTTGAACTCAATTTAAAAAAAGCTGGAATTAAGAATCTACCAATGATCATGACACCATTGTCAATTGTCTGAAAAACCAATCTTGGTCACTCATGTCCTTTAGGAAAGGAAATCTGCCATCCTTACCTGGTCTGGCCTATATGTCACTCTGGAGTAACAGCAATGTGGCTGACTCTCAACTAGCTCTGAAATGATCTAGCAAACCACTTGGTTCAAGGGCAACTCGGGATGATGGCAACGAATGCTGGCCTGACATGTCCCACGAATGAACTTAAAATAGTCAGTGAAAATTAGATAGGCCTAGTGCGTCACTTTCTCTAATTGGCCAGGTGTCACATGACTGCTGTTGGCCAGCCCTTGCCCGCCTGCTCAAGAATCTGACCGACCACTGGTTTGCTGGCGTGAGCCCTGTCTCCTGGATTAAAATCACAATGCTACTTATTCTCATTTAACTGCTCTCTCTTTTTAAAGTCACGAGGCCTAACTGCTGGAAATGGACATATTATGGAGAATAAGCCATACCCTAAGGTCAATAAGATAGCATTATTTTCTCTGGAGATTAACAATAGTTCCCAACTCCTTCAAATATCTGAAAAAGTGCCAAAAATGATCAATTTCCTATCTTTCATTTTTAAAGAATTTTGACATTTTGTAGTGAGTGCCAATATGAGTATAAACATACACAAATGAGTACATCGATAATAGTGGCTTAATCTATGTCTTTTTCATTTCACAGAAGTATCATTATTGATTGTAAATTTTAGTGTAGCCAAGCAACCCCAGTGTTTTCTGGAGTATGTAGATGTTCTGATGTAGGGGAATTTCTGGGGACCTCTCCTGCTTTGCTGCAATAACTTCACCAGATGTTTGGTGCCAACCCCTTTGTGCAGGTTACTAGGGGTTTTACTTTCAGTACAGTTATTGTAAGTGATAGTGAAAATCCTCCGAGAAATTAGCTGCCATTATTCTGACAAAGATCGTAAAAATCTGATCATCAACTTCCATCTTGTTCTATATAAATAGCTAGGAAATAATGCTGGCGTTAAAATGAATGTTTGCACTATTTCATGTGTTGAGCATGAGAATGCAGAGGAGCACACATTTACTACTTTGCTATTACACAGTTAAAAATGCTTTCAGTGATATGCATGTTAAACTCATTAATGTCAGCACGATAGATACCGAAATACCAACAAACTATTTTCTAAGCTGTTAATTCACATGTACAGTACTTTCACCCAACCTCCACTGCCAAACTGCATTTTCTGAGTCTATACATTGCTGGGATGGGCACAGGTAGTGTCAAGGGGATGGGGCCTGATGGGGGCAGGGCCTCTAGGGGATGATTGGTGGGGTGGGGGAGGCTCCCACTGCCACTCTGCACTAGGATTGAAATCAGAGGAGGGAGGCCAACGACTGGGGTTGGGCATTGCATTGGCGTGGGGATGGTGGGGGGGGGTGGTCTGCGGGGATGAGGGTTTGACTGCGGTGGGAGATTGGGGGTTGCCGATGGGGTGGATGGGGGGGTGTGCGAGGGGGAGGTGGGAGGAGGGGGATCAGGAGATCAGGGCTATGGAGGGGGTGAGGGTCAAGCTGCCAGGGGCAGGCAGGTGAGAACGTGCAAACACCACATAAACAAACACTGAAAGCCAGAATTGAACCCAGGTCCCTGGTGCTGTGAGGCAGCACTCTTACGGTCACTATTCCCTAAAGGACGAGATTATTAATTAACCTTTGCTCATTGTATGATACCTAATCTAGGATAGCACGTTCCTCAACATACTAATCTAAAAAAACACCCCAACATGTTCTAGGAGTTTATCTGCCAATGTATTCTTGTTAATCTGGTTTGCCCAGTTTAACTGTAGATTGAAGTAGCCCATGATAACTCTGATACATATATCTCTAATTCCCCATTAAGTGCTGTCCCTTAACTTACAATTACTGTTTGAAGACCGATAGACAACTCCCACTAATGTTTTCTTCCCCTTGTTGCTTCTTAATATTCTCCATTAAACTTTTCAAAATTCTTTATGATCTGAAAGATCTATATAAAATCAACCTCCTTTGCAGCTAGAAGAGCCAACTACCTAACATACATGCATACGCATACACAAGTGACAACTTGATCTTATGAATAATGGAAACATAAAATCTGCAGTGGTATCATTTTTAATGCCATAAAGTGAACTATGCAGATCCAGTGTTCTCTGGAGCATTAAGAAGTCAGTACATAGGAAACATACTGACCAGGCATTTCCTTACAGGTTCCCCCACTCATCAATCAGACCTCTGACCTCAATGATCTGCCTTGTGGCTCTTTGAACATTTCAGTGTCTCCCTTCATGTTTTTCAATGAGTAAAACTTCACATGATCCCTACAGCAGCGAGACACATTTGAATGTTGACTTTGAGTGTTGGTGTGAAATGGGTGGTAGCCATTTGGAGGAATGTTTTACATTCCTCATTACCTTCATTTCTACTCGAAAATAAAAACGCAAATCGAGAAACAAATAAAATGAGGTGTTGATTCTTTATCACCTGCTTTTACACTATTGTATGAAGTCAAAAATCACCCCCATCCCCCCCGAACGCAGTTTGACCAGGACACTCTGCAGTTTGTAATGAATTTCACTAATTTGTGGTCTACTGTTTGACTGTGAACTTCGACATTTTATTGATGTTGTCGACTTCTGCTTTCCGTTAGATATTTTCTCTTCCGTTCCATGGATTTTAAATTGACCACTGATTCTAGAACCTGCCCCATTTTTTTCATTCGTGGGCCATGGGCGTTGCTGGCTGGCCAGCATTTATTGCTCATGCCTAGTTGCCTGAGGGACTTGTGGAACATGTGTGACTTTGAATGTGGGGGATTCTAAGCCGAAATAGGATTTTCCTGGTTCCAGCTGAAATTCTTGGCTGGACGTTCATGCAGGCATCAGGGCCCCAATGCCAACACAATATACAGATTAAAAAAAAATTTGTTCACTGGATCTAAGCATCACTGGCTAGGCTAGCATTTATTGCCCATCCCTGAGGGCAGTTAAGAGTCAACCACTTTGCCATGAGTCTAGAGTCACATGTAGACCAGACCAGGTAAGGACAGCAAATTTCCTTCCCTGAAGGATATTAGTGATGGTATGGAGATGCCAGCGTTGGAATGGGTAAACACACTAAGGAGTCTCACAATACATGGTCTCCCCAATGTACTATGCCTTGGGACATCCTTTCCTGCAGCATATCAGGTAGACAACGTTGGCTGAATTGCAAGAGCACGTACCGTGTACCTTGTGGATTGTGTTCTCATGTGAGATGATGGCATCCATGTCGATGATCCAGCACATCTTGCAGGGGTTGCTGTGGCAGGGTTGTGTGGTGTATTGTCACTGTTCTCCTGAAGGCTGGGTAGTTTGCTGTGGACAATGGTCTGTTTGAGGTTGTGTGGTTGTTTGAAGGCAAGAAGAGTGGGGTGTGAGGATGGCCGTGGCGAGACATTTGGCTTCATCAATGACATGTTGAAGGCTCCAGAGAATATGTCGTAGCTTTTCCGCTGTGGGGAAGTACTGGACGATGAAGGCTACTCTGTCCGTTGTGCCCCGTGTTTGTCTTCTGAGGAGGTTGGTGTGGTTTTTTGCTGTGGCGCGTCGGAACTGTCGATCGGAGTCGAGCGCCATATCCTGTCCTTATGAGGGCATCTTTCAGCATTTGGAAGTGTCTGTTGTGATCCTCCTCATCTGAGCAGATCCTGTGTATATGGAGGGCTTGTCCATAAGGGATGGCTTTTTTACTGTGTTTAGGGTGGAAGCTGGAGAAGTGGAGCATCGTGAGGTTATCCGTGAGCTTGCGGTACAGTGAAGTGATCAACCGGGATCTTGGGTTCATGTCACACTATCTGTAACCCCCACAACTTGCCTGGGCATGTAAAATCTCACTAACTGCCTGGCTGGAGACAATACACATCTCTTTAACCTGCGCTTAACCCTCTCTCCACTCACATTGTCTGTACCTTTGAGACTTGATTACCTGTAAAGACTCACATTCCAACCATTATTTTGTAAAATGAGTTTGTGTCTTCATATGCCCTGTTTGTGAACACAACTCCAACTCGCCTGACGAAGGAGCAGCGCTCTGAAAGCTAGTGGCTTTTGCTACCAAATAAACTTGTTGGACTTTAACCTGGTGTTGCGAAATTTCTTACTGGATATTAGTGAACCCGATGGGTTTTTCCGACAATGGTTTCATGGTCATCAGTAGATTCTTAATTCCAGACTTGTTTCACTGAATGAAAATTCCACCAAGTGCCGTGGCAGGATTCAAATGTGTGTGACCAGAACATTAATTGAGTTTCTGGATTAATAGTCTAACAATAATACCACTAGGCTATCATCTCCCTATTTCCACCAGCTATGTGGCTTTGATAACAGGTAGTTGGCCTATTCAGTCGGTTTGTCACCTGGACTGTGAGAGTGAAAATGTACCTCCGTTAAATATTCAGATTATTATTGCTGCTAAATTGCTCTTAGCTTCATTGATCGTTAGCTATTCCACCTCATTCAGTTTGTGCATCCTTTTTTATTTTTCCTTTTTAATACTTCCCTGCCTGCATTAAATTTTATCCACCATGTTTGACCCACTTGCTTACCTTGTGGTTTCTGTGTTCGCTCCTTCAATTCCTGTTCCCCCTTCTAGCTTGGCACTAATTTAACTAATTTGAGTTTCAGAATCTAATTATTCGTATAGATTAGAAACAGTAGCGGCTATGGCACTGAATATGCCCCCATATTCAGCTATTCAGACATGACCCCTTTTGACTGTTTGTTTGCGACATTTCAGCCAGCGTGTAAACCCCACTTTAGTGTGAAAGTTCAGCAAATGCCTTAGGGAAGTCTAAGAACATAATAGTTGCCTTGAGCTGGCACTTCTTCAATGAAATCAAATAACCTGGTCGGGCTAGATGATGTTCATCAATTGTGTTGTCTTGTGACAATGCGTGTCAATGTACAAATAAGCCTCAAGTTTCTTCCTGATAATTAATTCTCTAAATTTGCATTGAAGTAATTCCAATCGTTCTATATTTGACTGTGCCCCTTTTACATCCATTTTGAATTTGAGCACCAAGGCCTCTTTTAATCTGCCTTTTTCACCTTGACCGCCACTAACTTCTGATCAGCAGTGCCTTGCAAATACCTCTGCACAGGCCTCCACTGTCCCATTTGGTCAATGCCATCTAACCATGGATTTATTTATTTTAAGCCCTTTTCAATTTCCACCCAGAACCTCTACCTCATTACGAATCATTTTACCCACGTTTCTGTCCCGTGTGTGTTTCCCTCACTTTGTTCTGTTTCTATTTAAACAATATCAGTTCTTCCACTCATTCAGTTTTGACAAAGGGCTCAGAACAGTAACTTGTTTTTCCCATTCCACAGATGCTGAATGACCAGCTGTTTGCTTCCAGCACTTTCTGTTGTTTCAAATTTCCTCCGATAATAATCTCTTTGCATGAAAAAGACTCAATTCCAGCCTATCCATCACAGACACCAGAAAGAGGAAATATCTCCCCCGACCTCCCCAACAACCACCGCTATCAGATCAACATTTACTGCCCTCATCAATTTAAGTTATCACAGGGGCATATTTAATTGATATTCGTAGTAAGCATGTCGAGAGCAAGGACACGGGTTAGTCAGGAGAACGAAACAATTTATCTTCAGCCAAAGCAGCCAAGTCTGTCTTGTTTGAATTTTTATGTTGCTGGAATTGGCTTTCCTATTTGACCTGGGCAGAATCAACTGTATGATAATGGCCCCTTGGAGAGCAAAACCATTTATTGTAATTTCGAACGGTTCTACTCTGTTAAAACTTGTTGTCTGTGATACTGAATGCAGAGCTGCCGATCCAGCTGCCAAGTTTTCTGAATCATGGCAGAAAGCTTACATTTGTCTAGATTGGCACCAACCAAGGAAATATTACAATAAACAACTGAATTAAGTCTGGCCTGTGGGTAATCAAAGGCCATATGGAGGATCCAATGAGGGAACTTTGATTCATGCCATGGTTGCAATTTTCCTTGGGCTATGCCTTAGCAGATCAGGTTAATAATTGATTTGTTTTAAGATGTCAGTGCTCCAAAAGAAATGAAATCTAATACGGTGCATTGTTTTGCTCCATTACAGATAAAGACCTTTAACATAATGAAAATGCATTTCAGATGCCTTGATTATCGCAATGACATGACGTTGTACAGCCTGCAGTAAGCAAGTCTTCATTTTAATAGCAAAACTAAACTGTGGTCCCATTTTCCTCTGCTATCTTCTTTGAAACAGAAGCAGATTTTAAAACAGAGAGCACAATCAATTTACAGAGGACATAAACATAGGGCAGATTTAGAGAGATTAAGCTTATGAAGCTTCTGGCCAAATGAGAAATTTTTGATTTGATTTGATTTATTATTGTCACATGTATTAACATACATTGAAAAGTATTGTTTCTTGCGCGCTATACAGATAAAATATACTGTTCATAGGGAAGGAAATGAGAGAGTGTAGAATGGTGTTACAGTTAAAGCTAAGGTATAGGGAAAGATCAGCTTAATGCAAGGTAAGTCCATTCAAAAGTCCTGACAGCAGCAGGGAAGAAACTGTTCTTGAGTAGGTTGGTACGTGACCTCAGACTTTTGTATCTTTCCCCGAAGGAAGAAGGCAGAAGAAAGAATGTCCAGTATGCGTGTGGTCCTTAATTATGCTGACTGCTTTGCTGAGGCAGCAGGAATATAGACAGAATCAATGGATGGGAGGTTGGTTTGCGCGATGAATTGGGCTACATTCATGACCTTTTGTAGTTTCTTGCAGTCTTAGGCACAGCAGGAGCCAAACCAAGCTGTAACACAACCAGAAAGAATGCTTTCTATAGTGCATCTATAAACATTGGTGAGAGTCGTAGCTGACATGCCAAATTTCCTTAGTCTACTGAGAAAGTAGAAGCATTGGTGGGCTTTATAAATTATAGTATCGACATGGGAGAACCAGGATAGGTTATTTGTGATCTGGACACCTAAAAACTTGAAACTCTCAACCCTTTCTACTTTAACCCGTTAATGTAGACAGGGGCATGTTCTCCTTTGTGTTTCCTGAAGTCGATGACAATCTCCTTCATTTTGTTGACATTGAGGGAGAGATTATTGTTGCCGCACCAGTTCACCAGATTCTCTATCTCATTTCTGTACTCTGTCTCGTTACTGGTTGAGATCCAGCCCACTACAGTGGTTTCATCAGCAAACTTGGAGATTAAATTGGAGGGGAATTTGGTCGTACAATCATAGATGTATAAGGACTATAGTAAGGGCCTAAGGATACAACCTTGTGAGGCACTGGTGTTGAGGATGATTGTGGAGGAGGTGTTGTTGCCTATCCTTACTGATTGTGGTTTGTGAATTAGATGGTTCAGGATCCAGTCACAGAAGGAGGTGCCGAGGTCCAGGTCGTGGAGTTTAGAGATGAGTTTTGTGAGAATAATACTGCTGAAAGCTGAGCTGTGGTCAATAAAGAGGAGTCTGACATAGGTTTCCTTGTTGTCTAGGTATATCACAGTCAATTTGTTTAGAAGGTAATTTATTTGCCACAATCTCGCAGATTCAACATTTCTTGACTAATATAATACCATACTCACTTCCAGTGTTGACATTCTGGGGCCTATTATATTAAAATAATGCTCACTCATACTTCTCAAGGGCAACCAAAGACTGGTGACAAATGCTGCCTAGCCAGAACTGCTCATATCCCAAGAATGTTAACTCTTTCTTCTTGCTGAGAACAAGGTGGAAGGCAGTAAAAATAGAACACTAACATACCCTGTTCCTGCCCTGACCTGGCCAGTCGCAATTTTAGATTGGAGGAGGGGCGGACACCCACCTGAAGCGACTAACATGAGATGTGACATGGGGTATGCTTGGGAAGAAGAAGATACTTTGGATCATGAACATATGGCGGCACGCTGGCACAGCGGCTAGCACTGCCGCCTCACAGTGTCAGGAACCCAGGTTGGACTACCAGCTTGGGTCAGTTTTTGTGTGGAGTCTGCACGTTCTCCCCATGTCTATGTGGGTTTCCTCCAGGTGGTCTGGTTTCCTCCCACAGTCTGAAAGATGTGCTGGTTAGGTGCTTTGACCCGAACAGACTCCAAAGTGTGGTGACTAGGGGAATTTCACAGTAACTTCATTGCAATGTTAATGTAAGCCTTACTTATGACCAATAAATAAACTTATAAACTTTAAAAAATACGTCTAGGTTTGTTACAGATTAACTGATAGAGATTGCTTGCTATGATTGCTCAATAACTCTATTATTGTATCATGCTACTGCTGGAAGGCAAAATAAATGCGCTTGAACTCTCTCTCATCGAGCAATTTCTATGCTTCAGTGGGGGTGTAATCCTTTGATTATCCAGGCAGGGCTCCAATGCTATCAGTGGGGTTTGCAGTGGTAATTCCTGCAGTCCCCACAAGGCAATATCATGTATCCTTTCATCCTGGCATCCAGCCGTATTTCCCACCCCCATAACCTTCTATTCCAAGTCCCCTACCAAGGCCTCCTAATCTATTTACCTTGAGCTGACAAATGTTTCTCTGGATCCTTGGAGTTGGCTTCCAAGAACTCAATTTTAATAATTAGGTTCAAAGCTGGAAAATGCTGTAAAATCTCAACAGGTCTGACAGGATCTATGAAGAGAGAATACAGCCAATATTTTCAAGTCAAAATGACTCTTCGTTAGAGCTAAAGAGAACTGGAAATAAAATAAGATTTGTACTGTTTTGAAGGGGTGGGGTGGGGGGGGCAGTGTGGTCGGGGGGAAGGGGGTGAAGGCATGGGGTGGGATGGAATAGTAGGGATTGAATAGAGACAGTTCTCCCAGCTACTGTGCCTGGATGGCCCAATTCTTACTCAGGAATAAAACTCAACTATTATACATTAATGTGCACATTAGGTTGATTGGCCTAATGTGGTGCACCTTAGACCGGGGAATCTATGTTAAAGTTCAAGTCTCAGGTGCTATTCAAAGAATCACAGAATCCTTCAGTGCAGGAGAAGGCCATTCAACACAGCGACTGCACCAACAATGATCCCACCCAAGTCCTATTACCGTAACCCCATACATTTCATAGAATCTCCACTGCACAAAAGGAGGCCATTTGACCCGTCAAACCTGACAACAAACCCACCCCATCCCTGTAACCCCACATATTTGCCCTACTAATCCTCCCAAAACTAGGGGCAATTTAGCATGGCCAATTAATCTAACCCGCACATCTTTGGACTGTGAGAGGAAACCAGACTACCCAGAGAAAACACACAATGACCCAACCCGGGAATCGAACACGGGTCCTTGGCGCTGTGAGACAGCAGTGCCACCATGCTGCCCCTGGCATTTAGCATTTACCCTCCTAATACCCCAGACACTCAGAGGCAAAGTAGCATGGCCTATCAACCTAACCTGCACATCTTTGGACTTCACATTAGGACTTCTCCCAGAGGACAAGTCATCAGCTTTGGCCAGATCATCAGGCATGGTACTCAACTGAAACAAGGTGGACAGGGGGGCAAAATTCAGCAGGGAGTTGATAAACTTCCGGTTTAGGTTACACTTCAGTTACCTTCACATCTTACTGGGGAAGTGAGTCTGACAGAAGCTGTGAACACATTGGTTGCTGCCTGGCGATTCTCTCAGCTGGAGCTCAGGGCACTGAACTAGGATATGGAAGGAAAAGGAGGATTAAAAATATATTTGAAGAAAGTTCCAAAACCACAATGTAATTTACTTAAAAAATAAACAAAGTGGACAGGGCATTGTACTATGACGACTAACAAAAAGCAAAAATATTTTCTTTAAACAGCGAGACCTTCTACTGTGTTCACCCTCCAGATGTTGTTTGCCGTGGAACCAAACCAGAAGGTTCACCATTGCTGGGAATGGGAGGGAATCAAAGGATAAAACTATTCACTTCACTTGAAAACTACAATGAAGCAGATTTCTTGAAATGCTATTTGTTAGAAAAATAAAGAGAAAACTGATGATATGATTCAGAATTTCAGTTTGTCAGATTGCTGCCTCACAGCGCCAGGGACCTGGGTTCAATTCCAGCCTCAGGTGACTGTCTGTGTGGAATTTGCACATTCTCTCGGTGTTTGCAGGGGTTCCGTCCAGGGTGCTTCAGTTTCCTCTCACAGTCCAAAGATGTGCAGGTTAGGTGGATTGGCCATGCTAAAATGCCCCTTAGTATCAATGGGATTAGCAGGGTCAACACCTGGGGTGCGGGGATAGTGCCTGGGTGGAATTGTTGTCGGTGAAAGCTTGATGGGCTGAATGGCCTCCCTCTGTACTGTAGGGATTCTATGGTGTGACGCTTTGGTTAATTTTCAAGCAATGGTTCTGTATGATTTTTTTTAGATGACTGATTTGCAGATTGCAAATCCTTCTTCTAGTATTTATTGCTCTGACTGTGAAGACTTCTACTTGGCTTCTTTGGCCTGGTTTTTCTCATTTCCTCCTCCAAGTTAAATGAGGTATCTTGGTCATGGAGGTTGAGTGGAAGGCTTGCAGAGAGAACTGAAGGAATCCCAGCCCGTGTTCTCTGCACATCTCATGGCCTTTCTCAGCTGAATAATGGCAGGAAATGCTGGATGTATTGTAGCAGGACAGTCAGCAACTGAAGCGAGATTATTGATTCGATTAGATTTGAGTTATTGTCATATATATAAGGATACAGTGAAAAGTATTGTTTATTGCGCGCTATGCAGACAAAATGCACAGTTCATTGAGTACATAGGGGAGAAGGATAGGAGAGAGTGCAGAGTATAGTGTTACTGTCAGAGCCAGGGTATAGAGAAGGATCAGCTTTATCTAAGTTAGGTCCATTCAAAAGTCTGATGGCAGCGGGGAAGAAGCTGTTCTCGCTTCTTCCCTGAGAAGAACTTCCCCGAGGTTGGTACGTGATGTCAGACTTTTGTATCTTTTTCGACGTGTGAAGTTGGAAGAGAGAATGCCCAGGATGCGTGGAGTCCTTGATTATGCCGGCTGCTTTTCCAAGGCAGCAGTAATGGAGTCAATTGATGGGAGGTCAGTTTGAGTGATGGACTGGTCTTTGTTCACAATCCTTTATAGTTTTTTGCGGTCTTGGTCGCAACAGGAACCATACCAAGATGTGATTGTTTCAGATCACATCTCCGTTGAATTATTTTTCAGTGTGAATGAGTTTTTAATTTTTTTTTATCCCCAGTACTGCTGGATCCTGCTCATTATGAACATATGAAAATGATAGCAAGGGAAGATTAGCTTGTGCATTAAACCTATCTCGCATTCATGATGGCTGGTGCTTCATGAGAAAACTCTTCCCATTATCCCCTCCCGCTGCCATGGATTCTCCTGGGAAAGATAACTAATTAGAGAAAAAACCCAGGGAGAAAATACATGGTGGACAATTCCCTTTCAACTCTCTCAAACTATCAAAAACCAGTCCATGGAATCACAAGGCACCAAAAATTATCTGAAAGATCTTACCAGATGGTGCAGTCATTAAGCTCAGTCATTAACAACACCAGTTCCACCTTGGAGAAGCATGCAAAAAAATCAGCATCCGCCGTATTAGGAAGATTTCTTTTTCAGGCTCAATATTCTCTGGAAAGGAAGGAAAGGCCACCCGACAAACATCCAGTTTATTCTCACTCTTCATAGAATCGTACAGTGCAGGGGGAGGCCATTTGGCCCATCGAGTTTGCACCGACCACAATCCCACCCAGGCCCTATCACCATAACCTCATGTGTTTACCCTAGCTAGTCCCCCCGACACTAAGGGATAATTTATTTAGCATGGCCAATCAACCTAACCTGCACATCTTTGGACTGTGGAGGGAAACCGGAGCACCTGGAGGAAACGCACGCTGACATGGGGAGAAATTGCAAACTCCACACAGACAGTGATCCAAGCTGGGAATCGAACCCAGGCCCCTGGTGCTGTGAGGCTGCAGTGCTAATCTCTGTGCCACCATGCACAGAATACATTGGGCTGGATTTTATCCTCAAGACACGTAGAGTGAGTTGGGGAAATTCCTGTCTTGGCCCGCCTGTCTGGGGAGAGAATACCCAAAAGGATGGGATCATGGTTGGAGGTAGGTGTGGGCCGCAGTCAGGCCAGCCAAACTAGGGAAAAGTTCAGGGGCAGCCACAGGAGCTGCTGGATGCATGGGCTGCTTTAAAGGCACAATTCGCTGCTGTGTCTCTTATAATGAAAGCAGCAAGGTCCCCCAGGCCTCACTCCTAACATCACCTCAACCCCACACATTCCCAAAGAACCATCCATGCCTCCTCATGTCCTGCAACCATCCCCAATGGCCCCTCATGTCCCCAATGCCAAGGTATACTCCCCAAACAACCACTGCAGTCTTTCATGCCCCCAATGCCAAGGTATACCTCCTAAAGTACCCCGATGGCCTTTCTTGTCCACTTCCCAAGGTATGTCCCCACATCAACACCTGAACATTATCGTGACACTAACATTTGTAAATAAAAGTTTTAAGAAGTAATTGATAACTTTCCACCTTTTTCCCTAGGGTTCAGGTGTTTATGATGTAGAGATGCCGGCGTTGGACTGGGGTAAACATAATAAGGAGTCTCACAACACCAGGATATAGTCCAACCACAATAAAATTGGACTATAACCTGGTGTTGTGAGACTTCTTACTGTGCTCAGGTGTTTAAATGGGCTAATGGACTTCTGGGCTTTCAGTTAAACCTCATTATGTATTCTTAGCTGAGATTATAGTGTTGATTGCTTCTATAGAGTATGGTGAATGAATTGGCATGGAATTGCCATACCATGGCATGGGGGCATGAGAAGGTCTTAGAATCGTATGGGAGGTGGCATACCTTGGCATGGGGGGAGGGGGCATGAGCTGGACTTTTGAACTTATCTACCAAAAGGTTCCTTCATGTAGACTATAGTTCATTTCACCTCTAAGGGGTTGTGAACTGCGACTCTTTGAAAAGCTGTCCCACATCCGAGAAAATTGCAGAGGATGAGACCATTTCTGACTCTGCAATGGAGTAGGCCAGGTTCGGAGTACAGGGTGCATTCTCACACCTCCAAATGAGTCCGTGCCCTTAAAATATACTCCTGAAACTCGAAATCCCGGAACTGGGATCTGTTCATCATTTTTAAGCGGCTTCTGAATCTTCCCGATTTTGGTGCAAATCTGACCCATGAAAATGTCCTCCTGATCCTTCCTGAATGTCAGACTGAAATCATCGGAAAACTGAGATTGAAGCGTTAATCTTTTATTCAAGTGTGCATAATAAGACATACATGTGACTTTAAATCATAACTGCCATTGATTGATAACCAATAAATCTCAAAGCCAACTGTAATACTGAAAAGACATGAATAGTTCAGATTATTTCACCAGATTTGGGATACATGCCTGATGCTAACATAGACCAATTTCACCCTTAATGCATCACAAAATCCATGCTGTGCTGAATTTTAGGGAAGTGCGTATTGCTCTCCTTCACTGTCCCCGTCCCCCCATTAAGAAAGTTGGTGCCAAATGAACGACTTATAGAAATGGCTGGCCCACCTGGGGGCTGGGGGGGACACTAAGTAAGCAGAGAGTGGGACCTCTGTCCATCAGTGGGAGGAAGCCACTGGCCAATCTGACTGGCCAACAGCTCTAACAGTCCCAGCAGCACTGCAGCTCAGCGTTGGGCGCTGCTGGGAAAGTGAACAGGCATGATGTGGCCAGCGTTGGACTGGGGTAGGGGTAGTGGGGGCTGGTAGTGAATAGACCCCCGGAAGAAGTGCAATGGACCACAGACTCAGGCTTTTAGGATGGAATGAGATTGGGCACCCCAGCGAGGGGAGGCGGAGTGGGGAGAGGAGCAAGAGGATGGTGGGATGGGTTTTGGAGACAAGGTTGGAAGGCACAAATTGGGGCATCACCTTGGAAGATGGGGATGGGGGGGTGCCCACAATGCACACAGGGCACCTAACAAAGGACATGCCTTCTGCTCCTTCCCACCTTTTAATCAGCTGCGTTTAAAAAAGAGTTCTATTTTTTGCCTACCCATGCCAACCATTTAATATTTAAGCAGTGTAATTTTTGGGTCAATTGGCTTATCAACTAGCTGAATTTCCCATGCATTATTTGTTTAAAAATAGTGGGCAAGCGGCTGTTACTGGCATCTGCCGGCTGAATATTTTATTGGGATTGGGTTGTGGTAGTTGGTAAGGTGGTGTACTAGCTTCCTAACATATTTTATGTACCTCTCTACCACGAGAAATGCCCCCAGCAATGGACCATAAAATCCAGCCTGCTGCCATATTGAACAATGACCATCAGTTTTCTCACTATCAGGATGTTCCGGTACCCTGTGTGATTGGAAGCAGAGTAACACAAGTTTATAAAACACATTTATAAATACATTTTAAAACTTACCCAATGGTACTTATTTAGTGGTCTGTATCTGGCCCTCTAGTGGTGTAGCAGTCCATAAATGTCTGTGTTGCCTTGCAGTTCTGGACATGTAAACAGGTTTAGTGGATTTGTCCTTGGCAGTCTTGTCCGAGTACGGTCTGGAAATGGTCCATGAACTTATCGTGGGTATCTTTTATATTCTCATACCAGATTTCTCTCCTCACTATTTTAACTAGGGCCTCATCCAGTTTATGTTGGATTTTGGATTACCCCATTAAAACAGCGGGGACAGGAATTTGAACAGCACACTTAGCTGAATGTATAATATAATCGCCATTACTGTTGAGAAAAGGGATAAAGCATAAAAAGTTTTATTACTAATTCATCTATATGTCTATAAACGATAGCTTATATGACGCATGAAAAGTTATTTGTTAGAGCAGCTTAAGATGATGGGCATTGTCAGGAAGTAATCCAAAAGAAATGTTACGCAATGCCAACAATCAATGTTTATTGGGTGTGTATGTGAAAGATAATGTAGGTATGCTTCAATATGACTCACCGTGGTACATCCTGAAATAGTTGTTATCTGCAGGACATGAGCATGTTTCCCTATCCTGTTAGCCCTACCAGGGGGATGCTGCTGCCAACTTTTCCTCTGCAGACCAGGAAATGTTTGACAACTTCTTTCTTTCTATGAGTTCACCTCAGGCAATTCTACTGCTTTTCTTTCATCCTTTGACATTTTGTTATGTTGAGGAGACCACACCCAATTTTAAAACTGCAGTTTGCTTGGTTTGGAATTGCTGGTAGGCTGAGCATTTAGCTTTGACCCAATGAATAACTTTCTGTAGTATTCTGTATAATGAGAATATCTGTTTCCCTGTAGTTTAACTTTTATACGCCCCTGCTTTAATGTCACTGGTTATTTTCTATAGCTTCGGATGCCTTGCAGGTAAATTGCTCATATGCAGAATAATAGGAGAATGCAAACACAACCTTTGCCCAAATGGTTGGGACTGGGAGAGATAACTCAATCGCTCTGAACCACATAGATCCAGGAGATTTAACCCTTGATCTGTGGTCTTTTACTGATCTTAGCTTGATTATTGGAACTTAGCCTAGGATAAACATCCACTGGGCCTGACTTTACCATCACGTTGCACCTGTTTTCAGGCGCAAAAACTTGGCAAGGTCGAGCGTGAGGCGAGTAGTGCGATCCACGTCCGCCTCTGCACCGGTTCCCCCTTTTTCCAAAGCCTGAAAATGGCTGCGATGAGGACCGTGCCCGAAACGATGGCCATTTAAAAGCATTTGCGTGTATTCAAATTGACTTAATGGGCTGCACGGCCAACCTTACCAGCACTCCTCCCTTTACCACCGCGTTCGTCCATTGGCGCGAAACAGACATGCTCCACAAAAGTCCGATTCGGGCGCTCCAGTTAGTGAGGAGGTAAGTGCCGAGCATCCGACGGCTCTCTGCTTGAGATCGGTGGGGGAGAGAGGGTCGGGGGAGGAGGATCTGCTGCCACTCTGCCTGTGATCAGTGAGCGGATTTGGGGGGGGGGGGGGGGCAGCGGCAGCCACTGCCACTTTGCTTGAGATCAGTGAGGGGGAAGGGGGGATCCGCTGCCACTCTGCCTGAGATCAGTGAGGGGGAAGGGGGGGAAGGGAGGAGGGTACGAAGATCGGTCTGGTTGGGGTGAGGGAATAAAGGGATCAGTAGTGTTGTAGGGGTGGGGCAACATCTGTGGGGGCCAGAGAGAGGCATTCTCTAGCCCAGGAGTCATGTGGCAGGGTAGCTGCATTTTATTTTTTTTTGCGCGTACGCAGTTGGAGGCTCCGATTGGAACGGCAGAATTTTGGGCACATTAAGCCCCGTCCACAGGTTTCTGCAACAAGATTCAGAATTATGGATATTTTTATAGGCAGAGTGTATATGGGGCGCCTCTCAAAACAGGTCTAAAAGATGGATCTGAAATACTCCCAGTTTCAAGTCCACCCAGCACTTAGAATCAAAACGGTAAAACAGGGTCCACTATGTCCACAGAGGGCTGAGGAACCTGAGGTGTGGTGGAAGTTGTAAGGAAAGCCGGATATTTTGAGAATATTCCTGCGTCTACTTTAGCAGCAGACATAATTCATTTTCTGACTTCAATGTGCCAGCAGGGAGCTTTGCCCTCCAACTGCTCATATCAGAAATTACTCTCAGATGATTGTTCATTTCAGAACTTCCATCATAAGCCTCCTTCAAATGACTCCTAATATCTGGCACATTGTTGGATCTTGTAATACTTTCTTAAACAATAGTAAAATTGTCAGGTATGATCAGTGATAGACAGTTGTCAGCATTTTGAGGATGGAATACGGCTGTGGTATTGGATTATAATGTGGAGATACCAGCATTGGACTGGGGTAAACGTAGTAAGAAGTCTCACAACACCAGGTTAAAGTCCAACAGGTTTAACCTGTTGGACTTTAACCTGGTGTTGTGAGACTCCTTATTGGATTATAATCCAGAAAATGTGGATTCATATCCCACCACGGCAGTTTGAGAATTTAAATGCAGTTTAAAATTCTGAAACTAAAGAGCTGGTATCCCTAAAGATGTTATGAACCTGTCAGGTTGTCATTTATTTTTGTTCCATGATCTCGTTCTTGGTTCTGGGCTGAATTCTGAGTCAGAATGCCAGAACTTGACCCTAGAAATGAGTTCTGAGGATGTGACCAATGAGTTGGCCTCCGTAACCATCACCCACTGAGGGATGGCACGTGAGCTCCCAAGGCTGGACGACCAATTAGAGGCCTCCAGCAGGTCAGAGGTCAGAGCTGCCCATGTGGGTGGGTGAACAATGCCATAGAGTCACACAGCACAGAGGCCACTTAGCCTTTCTGGCTTGTGCAAACTCTTTAATAAAGCTAACCAATTAGAGACATTTGTCTGTTCCTTTCACCTGAAAACTGTTTCTTCTTCAAGTATGTGTCCAATTGCTTTTCTAAAGTTAGGATTGATATTGCTCGCATCACTTTTGCTTCTCAGTAGCATTGGCCCTCCTGCTACTGATTAAGTCACGTCATTCCTTCAATCCCAACAAGATGCTGGATTGGAAAATTCTGGTTGGTGACTGCACAGTGGCCCTTTAAGGAGCATAATTGACTATGTACTTGCAACTTGCGGGCGTGTAGTTTGTCGTGTGTCTCCCCCTACCCCATCCCTCCCTGACTACAAGCATTCTTTTGAAAATGACCCCAAGGTGGAAACATGCAGGCAAACAAAGATACTGGCCTTCAGCAGGAAAGTGCAGACTCTCCCACATTCCTTCCTACTTCTGTTTTGCTTCCAAAATCCAGTTCAGGATGGGAAATCTGCCAGCCCTACTCAGTCTGACCTGTAGCTGTAGTCCCACATGACCCAGTTATATCAAGCTGCAATAAAGGGTAATAGTATTGGGAAATACCATCACCACATGGCATGCTGCCATTTAATATGTCCCCCATCATTTTCTCAGGCCAACTAGGGATAGGCAATAAATACTGACCTTGCTAGTGATGCCCACAACCCGAAAATCAATTTGGAAAACATTTCTCTGTGGACAGATGTGTAAAATTGCTTACAACATGCAATCCCTTGTTTATCCAACTCTAGTCTTGTTGCCATCTGTTTGGGGATTTCTGCTGATTTAGGAACAAGTTTTGTAATAATGTAAGTATTTCAGTATCATGAAAAATGAGTTTTTCCCAAGAGTGCTCTGAATAAATGTAAACTGCAGGAGAAATAAAACTGTAAAGTAAGTACCTGGATCTTTGAATTCAGATTCTGCAACAGCACATTTCAAATCGTCAACTTCACTGCCTAGAGGGACAGGGCAGCGAAGGGGGAAACAATACTACCTTCAGGTTCCCCTCTAAGCCACTCACCACCCTGACTTGGAAATACATTGTTTGTTCTTCACTGTCACTGGGTCAAAATGCGGGAACTCCCTCCCTAACAGCACTGTGGGCGTACTCACACTGTGTGGACTGCAGCAGTTCAAGAAGGCAGCTCACCATCACCTTCACAAGGACAATTAGTGACGAGCAACAAAAATTCTGGCCTAGTGGTGGCCACATGCCTTGAAAGAATAGAACAAAAATACTATGAAATGAATCATGATTTTGCAAAGTAATTTTGTCCACTGACAGGTTGATGTCCCACTTTCAGCTTGTTAAGGCTGTGTAATATTTCTGTGGGGCAGCCTTTTTTTAAAAGTTGGTCGGTACATGAATACCCAGTATAGATATGACCTTGTTCAAGTTCTCTCCTCCTCCTCTCCTCTGCCAGTTCTCCGTAGTGCATTTCTGCCTCTTCCTTGTGCCCAACCCTGAGCCCAGCCCTCTCAGATCCTGCTTGGCTGCCCGGAAACTAGTTGTGTGGCAATATCAGTGCAAGGTCAATAACCTCTTTTCTGTGTCTAGGTGAAATGAACCTTTCAGATTGTTAAAGCACACCTAAAAGCATCCATTAATTTAATTTGCAACCTGAAACAACAAATTAGCAATTAACCTCCAAGTAGTTATTTTTTAACACAGCATCTTGTTAAGATCTGGAACTCACTGTCTGAGCAATATCAATCCTAACTTTTGAAAAGAAATACTTGAAGAAGAAATGGTTTTCAGCCTAAAAGAACAGGGGTGTGTCGTCTCTTATTGGTTCGCTTTAATAAAGAGTTTGCACAAGCTGAAAGGGCCAAGTGGCCTCTTTCTGTGCTGTGTGACTCTATGACATTGCTTTAAATATCTCTTGTGATGGGTCTCCTCCTGAAAGTTTGTACAGACTGCAGTGAATGAAGAACCGGGGCATTCCAAAATGGAAAACTGAGGTGTGTGTGTGTGTGTGTGTGTGTGTGTGTGTTGGAGGGAGGGGTGGTGGGGGGAGGGGTGGTGAGATTTCCCATCCCGCCTGCCACAGCAGTCGTAGTGGGTGGGAGCGGACCATGCTAAGATCCACTGACCTCGGGCAGGATTCTCTCGTTCTGGGGCGAGCGCGGTCGGAGAATCCCACTCTGGATCTGCAAGAAACTCTAGCCTAATTTGAATAATATATTCCGCCTTTTAAATGAACTCAAAGTCCACATCTGATGACAGGCATCCACCTTTTCCAAAGTGATGGGCTGTATACTTTTAGCTGGAAATTTGCAACAATTTGGGACCTTAGCGGCTCAGTTAATACCCAATAAACGGGGGCTATATATCTGAATTCTACACCATTGTTAGCACTGATTTGTATAGTTCCTCTCATATATCAGCAACATTATTTGATATATGGTGAAACAAATTATGTCATGTCAATCAGCTTGTTACCATGACAAGGAGAACAACATTAAGAACAAAAGTAACCATTGATTCTATGGAAACAAACAAGAAATCCGGCTAACCACTGACTGCGAATCAGAAAGTGAGACTGAGTCTACTCACATCTTAGGAGAATTGAAACTGAAAGCTGAATCTCAGGGCTTTTTGTTTGGAACCAAAATCAAAAGCTTAAATTTAACTTGGAACTCTGTTTCCTTTCTGCACCACTCCCTGTTGTGGGAGGACAATCTAAAGTTAAAATGTGTGTTTTAATGAATAAGCTTATTTTTAAATAGTTGTTTACAAGCAGCTAAGAAAGTTGTGGGCACTTAACAATTATTAAATGAGTAATTTTGTGTACCATGACTTAGTGGGAATGTATAAACAACCAATTAGACTGAACCCATGATCATTTGTTTTAGCCTGCAGCGATCTGCTAGTCCTTCTCCGGCAGCCAATGAGACACTTAACTCATTGTGTAAATGACAAGAAGTGGGGGAGGTGGGGTAGTGTTTTGGGGTGGGAGGTAGGGGGAGAAGGGGAGGTAGGGGGAGAAGGGGAGGTGGGGAGGGAGATACAAGGAGGGAGGTGTTGGAATGGGAGATAGAGGAGAAGGGGAGATAGGGTAGGAGATAGGGGGAGAGCAGGAGCTGGGGTAGGAGTTAGGGGGAGAGGAGGAGGTGGGCTGGGAGGTAGGGGGAAAAGGGGAGGTGGGGTGGGAAATAAAGGGAAAGGGGATGGTGGAGTGGGAGACAGAGGAGAGAGCGAGGTAGGGAGAGAAGGAAAGGTGGGGTGGGAGATAAAGGAAGAAGGGAAGGTGGGGTGGGAGATAGGGGAAGAGGAGGAGATGGAGTGGAGTTAAGAGAAGGGGAGTGAGCTGGGAGATAAAGTAAGGTGGAGTAAAGGGTCATTTTATAGAGCAGGACCTGTCTTTTTTATTCATTTGTGAGTGTCACTGACCATTCATTGCTCATCCCTATTTGCTCTTGAGAAGGTGGTGGTGAGCTGCCTTTTAAAACAATGCAGTTGCTGTGATGTAGTACAGTCCAACACCGGCATCTCCTCATCATGGCTATCATTGACACTGCAAACTGCTGGCTCCAAGTGGAGAGGATCTCCAAGAAGATCGCGTATATCGACACACACATCAGGTTTCTACAACAGTCCAACACCAGCATCTTCACATGTAAGTACACCCATAGTGCTGTTAGGGAGGGAGTTTCCAGGGTTTTGACTCAGTCACAGTGAAGGAACAGCATCCCTGAATTTCCAAGTAGGATAATAACGAATGACTGAGAGGGGAATTTCCAGGTGTTCTCAGATATCTGCTTGTCCCTCTAGATGGTGGTCCTTCTAGCGGAGATCCAATTTTAGGCCACACAGTCCAGTTTTTAGTTGGTTCGACATGGGGTAGCTTCACATTCTGTATTTGGACCTGCAGTTCACTTACCTTGGTAAAGAACTGGCAGGAGCTAATGCTGGTTCCTACACCTTCTGCAGCTGCCTCAATGCAAGGGAGGTGCACGAGTCAGGTCCTGATCTTTTGGCTCTCAGGGCATTAAGGGAAATAGGGAGAGGGGGGGGAGGGGAAAGAGGGGTTGAGGCCTAAGATCAATCATGATTGCACTGAATAGCACAGCAGGCTTACCAGGCCACATGGCCTATTGCTACTCCTATTTCCTGTATTCATAGGTCCATCACCTGATGTATGTTGAAGGGGTGTCCAAGAGATTTGATGGTGCTGGCCACACCAGTTGAAACTTGAATGTTAAACGCTCGAAGATGAAGATGATAACTGAAGTCCTGTTTCATCACGTACATTTCAGATAGAGCAAGAAGTGGGAGCAACTTAAGTTTTACCAACTTAAGTGTTGGTTTTCAAGTCACAGTGGAGGAAGATTCAATCAGGCTTTCAAAAGTGAGTTGCATAATTATTTGAAGAGAGTGGGACCAGCCGAGGTCTTGTAGGAAGCCGGATGGACATGGCTAGCACAGACAAAGAGTCTCTTTTGGTGCATGAAACTGTATGATTCTATTACTCTGTGGGCCCAATTTTACCATTGCGTTACACCTGTTTTCGGGCATGAAAACTTGGTAAAGTCGGGTGTGAGGCAAGTAGTGCAATCCACGCCTACGTCCATGCCAGTTTCCCCCTTTACCAAAGCCCGAAAATGGCTGCAATCGGGACCGTGCCTAAAACGGGTGCGACGGCCATTTTATAATGGGCTCAATAAAATGGGCTGCACACCCAACCTGACTGGCATTTCCCCCTTTACTAAAACATTCGCCCATCCAGATTTGGCACAAAACAGACATGCTCCACAAAAGTCTGATTCAGGCGCTCTGGTTAGTGAGAAGGCAAGTGCTGAGTGTCCAACGGCGCTCTCAAGATCAGTGGGGGGGTGGGGAGGGGTGGTTGGCTGCCACTCTGCCTGAGATCAGTGGTGGGAAAGAGAGTCTGCTGTCACTCTGCCTGAGATCAGTGAAGGGGTGGAAAAGGGGGTTCGCACACATGAAGATGGTCTCAACAGGGATCTTGGGTTCATGTCGCACTATCTGTAACCCCCATGACTGGCCTGGGTTTGCAAAACATCACTTACTGTACTGTCTGGAGACAATACACATCTCTTTAACCTGTGATCAGTGCTCCTTCCACTCACATTGTTGGCCTCTATAAGACTTGAATAGCAGGTTATTTATAAAGATTCGCATTCTAATCAGTAATCTGTAAACTGTCTGTGCTGTTATATGCTCTGTCTGAGGCCAGAACTCTCCATTTGCCCGATGAAGGGGCAAACCCCTGAAAGCTTGTGAGTTTACTATCAAATAAATCGGTTTGACTTAAACCTGGTGTTGTCAGGCTTCTTCCTGTGTTTACCCCAGTCCAACAGCGGCATCTCCACATCATGACTCTGCCTGAGACCAGTGATGGGGGGGGGGGGTGGTGGAATGGGAGAGGATAGATCACTTTGCCTGGGATCAGTGGAGGGGAAGGGGAGGAGGAGCCCACAATTGGTCTGGGTAGCGGGGAGGTGGGATAAGGGAGTCAGTAATGTTATGGGATGGGGCAATATCTGTGGAGGCAAGGGGAAAGCCTTATCCAACCCAGGAGCGATGTGACTGTGAGCCTGCATTCTATCTTTTTTCTGTGCATGTGCAGTTGGAGGCGCCGATCGGAGCTGCAGAGTTTTGGGTGTGTTAAGCCCCACCCACTGGCTTCTGCAGTGTGATTTGGATTCGCTGATATTTTTGCAGGCAGAGTGCATATGGGGGCACCTCAGAACAGGCCTAAAAGTTGGATCTGAAACACTCCCAGCATTTAGAATCAAAATGGTAAAATAGGGCCCTGTGAGCCTGACTAAGACACAGTACAACTGAGACACCACTTCCACATTTCTGTATATCAGCCTCACACATTTCATTAGCTTTCAACAGTGTTTTACCAATCGCTTGTACAATTTTCTGTTTATAACCTAGACCTCTACTTATCTTTTTATGATCTTTTGTGTCGGCACTGCCAACTTCAAAATGATATATTTCTGCATCTTTACATCTACCTTCTCCTCCACTCTGTTAAGGAACTTATCACTTAGACTGCTTTTTCCCCAAAATGTTCGATTTCAGATTTCACTGAATGCAATAGGGCCTCGTGAGTACAATCAGTGACTTCCTGGGCTTTTGGAACAGTGGCTCAGTTGCCTTTCATGTCGCTGTCAGTCATCTAGTGGGAAATTCTGATCTGCAAACAAGGCTTCAAACTACTTTAACAGAAAAGGCCCTGTAAATTACCTGTTATATTCTCAAAGCAAGAGTTTCATCCCAAAGGTGCCCAACAATAATGAGAAGTTAAACCGAATGCTGGGGAATCTAAACTAATTAAAGCTAAGAAGGTTTATTTGAACAGAACATTCCTTACTAGTGATAAAATAGCCAGCGTTAATTATTGCCTTGTTGCTGGGACATAAATATGTCATGCCCTATCTGGTTTTGTGTAGGATCCTCAGTTAAAGAAAGGCTGAATAGAGATTGAGTAAAAATGAAAGTAAGAAAAGGGAGTAAAGAACTTGATAGTCATTTCTCATTAGATTTGACATCTTCCAGAATCCCTGTGTGACAATTAGAAATAATTGAGACCGAAAGAATTGAATCCTTCAGACACACACACATTACTCACATGGGTCCATTACGTGCAAAAGGCTATTTTTCTTTGAATTTTGGAGAGAGAGCTTGGCACATCTTTGTCTCCTTCAGATGTACTTTCCCTTTGTTAGCTAGAAGCAGATCCGCTTTGATTTTCTCCTCCTGTGGTAATCTTTACTGAGGAGATGGGGAACTTTCTAAGTGCAAAATATACCCAGTACAAGATATTTTATAAATGAAACTGTACTATTATATCAGTCAGCCAGAAAATCAAAGGTAAGTGTGTTATTTAACTGCATATGCACCTTGGCTGAGATACGGAAGACAATAGTCATGCCAGCTGTACCTGATACAGTCGCTCTTGCATCAGGTGGAATCAACCAAAACAAAGAAATTAGCCAAAACAAAGGACATGAGTTGAATGAAAAAGTTCAAATCAACACAACATTTCAAAACTATTGCTGCCATCTTACGATGGAAGAAGATGAACTTAATTATGTCAGTGTAAGTATGTGGTTGGATAAGTTCTGGAAACATTGCTAACCTTCAATTGTGCATTAGATTGGCGATCAAATTCTGTTGCTTTGTCAGAGCTCTAAGGGGTCATCCTAATGGAATATCATCAACTTGTGTTGGTCTCAGATTATGATCTTGAATATAATAGATAAGGATCCAGTTAACACTGCGTTATGGTGACATTCCATCTATAACCCCTCATTAATTTTCTTAAGTAACTCCATCTATTAATTATTTGGGTATTCACATTGCTGGATTGCCCCGTTTGAAACTGTTTATCTATTTCCATTGATTGTGAAGTCAATGTTAAATTTAAGTAGTGATAATTGTAATCTCGTAGTTAATATATAATTGTTAGTTTATGCTTTGTTGTCTGACTCCTTTGTTTATCATTTACTCATTCATTCGGCAGTTTATGGGTGCCATAACTGAGGCTGATGAGGTAAATTCAGATACATTCTTAACAGGATGATGTAAAACAATTTGGTTAGTTAAATTTAGGCAGCACTTATCTCCAGGCTTAAATTGGGCTGGGAGCCCCAGATAGTGGCTTTGTGAGGAGTTGGCGTGGTTAAGGATGTGCCTGTTTATTTTACTTATGATTGTTGACCTTAAAGTTCACCCACATTGGCCAATATACAGAATATTGTCTAATGCTTCTTATATGCTTGAGTTAGAATGAGGAAAAGAAGCAAATTAGCATAATCTTTAGCAGGACCACATCAACCATCATATTCTACTATGAACTTGAAGATTGCTGATGGAAGAAATGTTTGCTTTTCAATTTTTTAAAATGAAACTTGCTGAACTGTGATAAGGTGGTGAAACTAAACAAAGGCTATTTGAGATAGTGCAGGCGATGAAGAGACACTAGTATTTGGATAGATCTTGGAGGCCTAGATAGGATGGGACCTAGTGGTTTACATTCTATAAACATCTTTATCTGGAAGGTTGAGAACAGGGGCTTCATGTGGTAGAAAAATTAATGAAAGGAAGCTGAAAAAAAATTTACAAATTTTTTAATGTGTTCAAGTCCACTGGTTTAATCAAAAAGCTCAGGATACGATTGGGTATTGTGATTTTAATAAAGCTTTAGATGTTCTTGTGGTACCCCTATCACTTGACCAGACACTCCAGCTTCAAGACCAACATCAGGACTTTGTCACAGAAAGAGAATCCATAATACTGTTCAACAGGTTGAAAATCAGCTCGGAAATCCTTCCACCACTTCCCTTACTATTCCCCAAAAAATGAAAGACTATGTGGGTTTGAAGGTGCACTAAAAAATATAGAAGCTTCATAGGACCTGTCGATACTCTTTTTTTATTCATTTGCGGGATATGGGCATCGCTGGTTGACTAGCATTTATTGCCCATCCCTAGTTGCCCTTGGAGGGCAGTTGAGAGGCATCCACATTGCTGTGGCTCTGGAGTCACATGTAGGCCAAACCAGGTAAGGATGGCAGATTTCCTTCCCTAAAAGACATTAGTGAACCAGATGGGATTTTTCCAATAATTGACAATGATTTCATGATCATCAGTAGATTCATGATCTGGAGGAGGGAACCGAGTGCAGGGTGTCGAAATTTGCTGATGACACCAAGATTGGGGGAAAGGCAAATTGTGCGGAGGGTGTGGAGAGTCTGCAGAAGGATCTAGATAGGCTGGGCGAATGGGCCAGGAAATGGCAAATGGAATTTAATGTTGGCAAGTGTGAGGTGGTCCACTTTGGTAGGAAGAATGGTAGGAAGGACTATTACTTACGTGGCGAAAAACTGCAGCAGGCGACGGTGCAGAGGGACCTCGGGGTCCTTGTGCATGAGTCGCAAAAACCCAGCTTGCAGGTGCAGCAGGTGGTCAGGAAGGCGAATGGGATGCTGGCCTTCATAGCGAGGGGGATTGAATATAAAAGTAGGGAGGTCTTGCTGCAGCTGTATAGGGCATTGGTGAGGCCGCAGCTGGAGTACTGTGTGCAGTTTTGGGCGCCGCACCTGCGCAAGGATATTTTGGCCCTGGAGGGAGTGCAGAGGAGGTTTACTAGGCTGATACCAGAGTTGAGGGGGTTGAGCTATGAGGAGAGGCTGAATAAACTAGGCTTGTACTCGCTAGAGTTTAGAAGAATGAGGGGAGATCTCATTGAGACGTATAAGATGATGAATGGGATGGATAGGATAGAGGTGGAGAGACTCTTCCCGCTCAAAAAAGACAGTAGGACTAGGGGGCACAGCCTCAAGATAAAGGGGAGGCGGTTTAGAACGGAGTTGAGGAGGAACTTCTTCACTCAAAGGGTGGTGAATCTCTGGAATTCTCTGCCCGTTGAAGTGGTGGAGGCTGCCTCGCTAAATATTTTTAAGAAGCGGGTTGATGGGTTTTTGATAAGAGAGGGGATTAAGGGTTATGGGGAGAGGGCGGGAAAGTGGAACTGAGCCACAACAGATCAGCCATGATCTTATTGAATGGCGGGGCAGGCTCGAAGGGCTAGATGGCCTACTCCTGCTCCTATTTCTTATGTTCTTATGTTCTTAATTCCAGATATTTCTAATTGAATTCAAATCCCATCAATGCCATGACAGAATTCAAACCAGGGTGCCCAGAACATTAGTTAAGTTTCTAGATTAATAGCTTAGGGTTGATACCACCTCCTCCAATATAGTAACCCAGGTCCATCTCCTCAAGAGCAGTATGAAAGATTAGTCACATCGGTGCCATTTTCTGCTGTCACAAGAGTTCTGCCTGAAAGGGAAAGCCAGTCAAGGGTTGGAAGGAGAATCTACCTTTAACAGGGGCTGTATTCTTTGGCAAAAAAATGTTACGGCAAACACATTGGAGCATGTTGATTTCAGATATTGTTGGAGCATACAGTAATGAAGCAGTTTTAAAAAAAAATTAAATTGTTTCTTATTTCTCAACCTATTAAATCAGCAATTATTTTCTGAAATAATTTTCTTTTCTTTATCAATCTGTTAAATCTGTAATTATTTTCTGTAATCATTTTAAATAAACCATAGCCCCATTATGTATAGCAACTTTCTGAGTGAGTCATCAATTTGTTTTCCTCTAATTTGCAGGTCAAAGCCTGAATGAGCGCTTTAAAACAACAGAAAGGTTTGTGCTAGCGTGGGACAAGCCAGATTTGCTAAAAATTTGTTTTTTGGGATGTGGCATTGCTGGCTGGGCCAACATTTATAGAATCATAGAATCTCTACAGTGCCATTCGGTCCATTGAACTTGCACTGACCACAATCCCACCCAGTCCTATCCCCTGCTAATCCGCCTGAAATTAAGTGGCAATTTAACATGGCCAATTAACCTAACCTGCACACCTTTGGACTGCGGGAGGAAACTGCAGTGCCCTGAGGAAACCCACGTAGACACAGGGAAAACCTGGAAGCTCCATATGGACAGTGACCCAAAGCTGGGATTGAACCTGGGTCCCGGGTGCTGTGAGGCAGCAGTGCTTACTATTGTGCCAGCAAGCCCGTCATAATTGCCCTTGAGAAAGTGGTAGTGAGCCAGGAACAGCTGCAAGGTGTAGGGCCACCCAAAGTGCTGTTAAGGAGTGGGTTTCAGCATTTTGACCCAAAGTGGATGAATGGTGATCTAGTTCCAAATCAGAATGGTGTGTGACTTGAAGGGAGACGTACAGGTGGTGATCTTCCCATGTAACTACTGCTCTTGGTACTTAAAAACATAAGAAAAAGAAGAATCGGCCATTTGTCCTTTTGAACCTGCTCCACCATTCAATAAGATCATGGCTGACTCATATGTGACCTTAAAATTTAGCCTTCCCACCTGTCCCCCCATTATCCTTGATTCCTTTAAAGATCAAAAATCTAACTTGGTCTTGAATATATTCAATGATTCATCCTCCACTGCTCCCTGTAGAATAGAATTCTTAATATTAACAGCTCTCTAAAAAGAATAAATTACTCCTCATCTCAATCGATGGGGGACCCCATATTTTGAAACTGTGCCCCCCCCCCCCCCGCCTGCCCAGTTTCAGATTCCCTCCTGAGAGGTCACAGGTTTGAAAGAGAGGTTGAAGGCTCTCACTGTCAGATGGCCACTGCCACCAAGAAGTCAGTATGAAGAGGGCAGCTCATCAGGACTGTATCCTCTATTTTTGTATATAGTTATGTGTTATTAATAAACAGTTGGTGTTCAGCCATACAAGCCTTTAGATCTCTCCATGAGACAACATGTAACTTTACAACATGGTAGCAGCAAGTGAAAGACCTCAAAATTCTTAACAATGAAGAAGACTTTGTCATCTGACCCGAGAGAAGTGCACCTAATTTGAAGACCTTGAATACAGAGCTGAAGATGGCTCAAGAATCTCTTACAGCTGTAAAGTCAGAAGAAAGATACACTGCGCAGCATGAGGTGCCTCTGCCAGAGCACATTAATGTCCATTGCAAGACTTGATCAAAAGCAGAGACAAAGGACCTAGCCAAATTGCAAAACGGTGAACAAACTCCACAAAATAAGACTGAAATCAACTTTTGAATACAAGAAGGCAGGCCTGCTGAACCAATTATTTTAATGTGTGTAACTTGAAGAATGCTGGAACACAAAAGCAGCATGTATGAATGAGAAACAAATTTACAAACAAAAAATTGGCTTCATTTTGATTCTCCAAGCTTAGGAAAGTAATTAGCCGGCAAAAACAATGGGCGGGATTTTCCGGCCACGCTCATTCCCAAGGCCGGAAAACACTGCCCGAGAGCAACAGATCTTTGCATGGTTAGTGTCCCAACTGCTACGATTCCTGTTGTGGGGAAAATTCTGCCCAACATGTTGAAAAGAATTTCTGAGGGACAGCTGAAGTTTAAAAGCCTTTATAGTTAAAGCTGCATCGATTTTAACGGGGGGTTAAAAATTAAAATGACTGCCATTCCTAGAGGAATTGATTATAAATGCAGGAGATTAGAAAAGACAGTTCTCTTGCAAAGTTACCTTTGTTTTCGATGATTCAGTTAATGGCGCTACAGGCGGCACTAATTTTCATTTCACTTGCTCCCCTATCCAGTTGCCCAAGGTGGGGATCTAGTCGTTCCAGGGAAATTGTTGGGAGTCCTGTAATCAATGTTCAAATCAGCCTGACTCAAGGCAAAGCCAGTTGAAATCTTATTCTAACACAGTTGCAGCGGGAGCACCGTCACATCAGAGAGTCCATGTCCAATGAAGTTGACATACTTTATTTGTATTCTTTATGTGCATCCATTGTGCATGACCTCAGTGCATCACTGTTCATTTTGAACTGGCAGCTTTTGTTATGATAGCACAGAGACTAGCAAAATAAAACTCAAAATGGAGATCAGTTTAATTGCAGAACAATGGTTGCCATGGGATTTTATGCAACATCAGTAGAAGAAGGCATTCAAAGCACGTAAGTGCTCAGTTGTTACTAATGAAGTGACTAGAACAGATTGTTGACAGAATTCAAATCTTCGCCATAAAATCCAAAGCTCAACTTTAAAAACGAGGCCACGATACTTAAAAATTTTCATCAGATGTTGCACTACAATTATCAAATGGAAAATTGAGGCATAGCCTCTAGTATGACTCTGGTTATCTGAGGATCTGGTTTTAAGATTAGGTCGAACACTGTATGGAAACAATTGAATGTATAATTCTGAGAATTCTGGATTATTCCGAAGGAAATGTTTTGAATGGCACCTTTACAGCCATTTTTAGACTGCAGCGCAGTTTGGTGAGAGGCGAAATATTCATCTGGAACATTGCGAATGTTTTATTTTAATTTTCCACTCTTCAGCCATGAGTCCAGTTTTGATCAAGATAAATAGCACAGGAGTAATTTTAATGAGTGAAAATGGGACTTAATTGCCATCGCTGGAAGTAGAATCCTTAATATTATGTTTGCAGTCCAATAAGCAACCAATTAAAAATACTGAATGAAAAGTATAATTTTGAACACTGTTAATCAGAACCCCAGATTGCTTCATTAGAGAATTGCTTCCAAAAGGTTTTAGTGTCTGGCTGCTTTTCCACAGACCCTGCTGTGTGACTGATAGTCTGACAAGGAACGGGTTTGCGCTGGCTGTATAAACAGTGTAATGAATATTATTACCAGTAGTACAATAGAACGTGCCTAATTGGAACCGCTTGGGTGAACTTCAGAAATTGCCATATAACAGGAATTTCTATAAAGTGGGAAGTAACAAAAGCAGTAAAATTCCAGGCCGATCGGATGCCTAAACTTGATTTGCCCAAATTTCAACTCACAGTGAGTAGACTAACATATTTAAATTTATAACGTCGTAGAATTGAGAACACGGCACAACATCTTAAAAAATGAAACCTTGTGAAAATTCAGTGTTTTTTTTGGTGGCGACCAGAAGTCATCAACTTTGCACTTTCCCTTCATCAAACTGCCAATCTGCACACTGAATATTGTATTCATCCCTGGCAATTTCTAGCTCGGGCACACCTCCACTTAAAACTACTGCAGCCTCTTGTTACCGATACCTTCAGAAAGGAAGACTTCCGCATCACTCATCTCTCCACAGCCGGTATGGTCAACTGAAGCCCAAAACCAAAAAGATCAAATTCTGCCTCACTTAAACCACTGCAACTTTCCACAACAACCTTCTCAACTTCAACTGGGTCATTATTTTCCTTGCTAGAAACTAAATTGCTATTTCTAGATAAGTAACTGATCCGACTGGAAGTTGCTGCATTCCCCAAACTCTAGTGGATAAATTCATAGAATCCACTATGTCACAGTTTTACAGAATGGGTGAAATATCAGTTTCCTCAGAGTAAAAGAGGAACCATTTTCCACTGGAATTGTTGCTTCATGTGTCTTGATCCAACGGAAACACAACCCTCACAACTCGGCAATTGGCATTATTGGCCAAAAGCACCATCTGTTTGCCCTGTTTCCCTAATCTGGCATTGAAAATCTCAAGTTCAAAGATGAAGACTGGGATTCGCCCTAAAAAAATTTTAAGTCCCCAAGTCGCATGAAAATGGGAGTAATCCCGCTGATTTTTTCAGTGGGATTTTTCAGAATGAATCTCCCACATTCTGACTACTGCCGAGTGCCCTAGCGAGATTCACACTGAAAATCTGGGGCTGGGGCCTATTCCCACCCGAGAGGCTGGCAGCATGCACCAAAGTGTCAGTGCCAATGCAACACATGAGCACTGGCCCCATGTTACTGGCCTCTCGATTGCTGGCCAGCCCTGCAACCTCCCATTGCTGCTCCCCCGACCTCCCCACACTGTCTTCAGAACAGCCCCGATGTCTTCCCCCACTCCAGTCAGCTCTGATCTCCCCAACCCCTGGCCTGCCCACGGCCCCCCCCGCCCCCGCCCCTGGCAGCCCTGACAGTCCTGACCACCCCCCCCCGCCCCGTCCCGCTCCCCCATCCCCCCTCCCCCCCCACAAACTTAGATGACCAGCCCTGGTTCCTCTACCTTTGATTCTTTTGTAGAGTAGTATTGGGGTCCCCTGCATCCACTGATCATCCTGCCTCCCACAGGCCCTGCCCTCAATAGGCTTCAACCCGTTCTGGCATCACCCATTGGCACTGCCCGTTGCCCAGAAACATACAGAGGCCCGGGTACCCAACAGGAAGCAGCACAGCAGGCTGGGGGAGTCGCTAGTGAAAAATCTCATTTGAATGCAATCTCCATGCACCACACCTGGTTCCAATATGAATTGTAATAAGCTACACTGCAATAAAATGAGTTTTTCACTATTCATACAATCCCTACAGTGTAAAAGGACTTCACTTGGCCCGTCAAATCTGCACCCTGACAGACCATTCCCACCCAGGCCTTATCCCTGTAACCCCACATATTTACCCCACTAATTCCTCTAACCTACACATCTTGGGACACTAAAGAGTGATTTAGCATGGCCAATCCGCCTAACCTACCCATCTTTGGAGTGTGGGAGTAAACTGGAGCACCTGGAGAAAGCCCTTGCAGACATGGGAAGAACATGCAAACCCCACACAGTCACCCAAGGCCAGAATTAAATTTGGGTCCCTGGCACTGTGAGGCAGCAGTGCTAACCACTGTACAACCATGCTACCCTCCTGTGCCACCATGCCAGCCTCCTGTGCCATCGTGCTGCCCTTGGAAGTACAGTGGAGTGAAAGGAACTTTAGAGGCCATCGCATATGTGAGTTGCAAAATACTGAGCACAATTATACTGGTGTTGACCTCAAAATGTTACTGCAGTGTACATGGAGAACAGCAACGTAACTTAGAAAGAAGTGCACTGATAAAAACAACTCATTTGATATGTCTCTACCAAATAAGTTAAAAGGCAACTTTGATGCACTGCAATGCTCTGTGATGAATTTGGAAATGTACAATATTGGTCTGGGTGAGTTGCCATCCAATTGTGTAAAAGTGCCAAGTGATGAATTGATAATCAGCTTGGAAATCTTTGTTATAGATCATGTCCTATCCAAAGCTCTATTGTCGGCCATTGCTGCTGTTGATAAATTTGAAATAAACTGTTATTGCCATAGCTTCACGATGGAAAATAATATTGTGAAGACATGGTAAAATGTTAGCCATTCAAAATAGAATGTGACAATAACTGCAGTTTATTAAAAAAATATATTTTTCCATCTGACAAGGAGGCCTACGCATAGGAATTTGGTTGGTGTGTGTGTGTGTGTGTGTGTGTGTGGGTGGAGCTGTGGGAGGCAGGGAGGGAATGAAATTAGTCTTGGCCACACAACAAAATGGGGAACGTCAAATTGACAGTCCTTTAACATCCCACTTCATTTTTGAAGTCAATGGAATGAAGTGTAAAATAAGCCACCACCAATCATACTTGCCCATTTTACACAACCATTGAAACTCCCTTTCAGTCTACTATGATAAATTATCTTGTTTTTTTTGTGGTACCTGATCTGTGTCCATCAAGGTGATGTATGTTAATGCTAAGGCCTGAACACCCTTGTGCAAACAAGGGCAGCATCCAACCAGCTTTGATGCAGTGTAAAGCTCCTCCATCTTTTTTTTGCCCAAAAATGATGCCTCAAGCCATCTTCTACCATACCGGTGGAACCTATTTCCATTTCCCAGAACAGTTGGCCATTGATCTCTCAAGGTGAGACTGCCAACTGCAAGCTGAATGAGAGGCAGTTTTCTAGTACAGGGTTCTGCCCACGGGGAACTGTGCTTAGACTGCCCGGACTCACATAGGATCCTTACAATCAACAAACAGAGCAGACTTTAATCTTAGCTGGATTCAAAGTCAGGCTCCAGAATTTGAAAGCCTGTGGCTAACCCACTGCCCAACTGTAAGAAAATGCTTCTAAAATGAGTTAACAAACTGGATACAACTTTGCACTTTTGAAATGTTTTTAATATGGCATGAGATGCAAATTGCCCCAAATGATTTACGTCATTGCGCCGGTAAAAAAACATAGCTTGCCTTCACCAGCCCCTCGAATGCCAAGAAACTGTTGCATTTTGCTGAAAATATGACTGAACATTGTCACTGAGCATTAGGGTTGTTATGTCATGGCTGTGCCAGTTAACAAGATAATTTATGGTTTTCCACTTTGAAACTAATTAGCAATTAGTAATAACTATTTTGCACATGTCACATAAAACACGCAACCAGGATTGAGGTTAAACCAGGCAGAATTAAAATGGGAGTCAATCCTTCACAGAAATGCATAAGGAAACACTACTAAAGGATAGTAAAATTAAACAGACGATGAGGGAAGAAAGCACACAGATTATAAAGTGCTTTATTGGACATGAATGTCACTGATAGAGAACAGCAGTAATTGGTTGGCAAAGCAAGAAATGTTTCTGACCAGCTGAAGGGAAGATCGTCAAGTTTGACTCCTTGTGAATTTCGATGAAATATGTGGCTTTCGTGTATAGGCAGCAGCTGTCTTCACTTCCTGAATTTCACAAGGAAAATGCCGTGCAGAATATGGTCTTTTTCTCAAGTTTATAGGTCATGCTCCATAGGCTAACCCACAAACTCCGCACTTTACTGCATGTAATTTGGATTTTTGAATAGCGTGCCCATGCTGCAATTTCAGACCATTGAGATGCTTAAACTAGGAAAATGGGTGATTGGTCCTGGAGGGGAGGGTAAGCATGAGATGCCACACACTTCACCATAATCCCGGCCCACATGTGTGCTACATCTGGCTGGATTAAAGCCTTTGTATCACATTATTTATGCAACAAACATATTGAACACTGTCAGCATATTCATTAGTCATATGGTAACTGCTCCAATTTTGCAAGGTTCCACAACCTTGAAGGCAATAGCTTGGAAAATAAAGTCCAAACTTGCACAGTGAATTTGATTTTCAGACTGATGATTTGAGAGCAAGTAACAAGGTTGCACTACTACCAAACCAAATCTCTTTTCAATGTACAAATGATAAAATGACCTTGTGGAAAGAGGCTTGACCACATGTGCATGTGGATTTTGCAGGGCCTTTTGAAGAACATTTGCTTAGTAATGGTTGACTTTCATTCCAAATGACCAGAGGTCTCTGCAATGACATCTACTTCATCTGAGAAAACTCCTGAGAAACTAGGAGAAATATTTAGTTGCTTTGGATTTCCTGAACAGCTGGTAAGTGACAATGGGCCTCAATTTGTCTCACAGGGATTTGAGAACTTCCTATAAGAGAACAGTATTCAACACATTACTTCAGCGCTGTATCATCCTGCCACTAAAGGGCTAGCAGAACATTTCAGGGTCCAAACCCTAAAACGTACCTTGAAAGCAATGAAGGAACAAGGTTAGCTTATCAAACACCTTAACAAATACCTGTTGGTTTATTGGAATACTACACATTCCATGACCAACACCTCTCCTGCCTTACTCCAGATAAAAAAGGCAGCTGTATCCCACATTCAATCTCCTGCAACCTCCTAAAACTAAGAAGATTGGATTTGATTTGATTTGATTTATGTGATTGTGCAACAACAACAACAAACATGAGCAGAATGGCAGGAAGGGAAGGAGAAACAGAGTTTTCCATCATGGAAAATGAGTTTTGGTTTGGAATTACTCCACGTGGGAGAAATAGGTTCCTGCCACTGTCTTTGCGCAGACTGGACCTGTCCCTTACACTGTCCAGAAGAGAGATACCATTGTCTGGAGGAGACGCGCAGCCCAGTTATTGGCTGGAAGAACAGATCCACCAAATCTGGAGCATGTTGAAAATTCAGGATCAAACTTACAAAGTCCTGACTTGAACCTTCCTACCTGGTTAGTACTGCTGCCTCTCAATGCCAGGGACCTCAGTTCAATTCCTGGCTTGGGTCTCTGCCTGTGTGGAGTTTTCATATCCTCCCTGTGCCTCTGTGGATTTCCACTGACTGCCCCAGTTTTCTCCCATGGTCCAAAAATGTGCGGGTTAGGTGGATTGGCCACGCTAAATTCTCCCTTAGTATCAGGGGATTGTCTAGGATAAATGCATGGGGTTATGGGGATGGGGTCTGGGTGGGATTGTGGCCATCAGTTAAGCAATACTTCAATTTTAATATTCCCATCCTTATTTTCAAAACCCTACCCGTCTTCGCAACCCCAATCTCTTCCTGTCACACAACCATTTCTTCTCTTAAAATTTTATATCTTGTTTGACCTCTCCTTCTGATGCCATACCCATCCTGTTAGTCTTCCTGGTAAGTAACCAAACAAAGTCATTATTTACTATTTCTGATAATTGACCCTATTAGTTTATCCCTTGGCAAACCTCTCCATATTCTTGATTTTCCTTTTGTTGTTTATGCGTTTCTAGAATATTTTGACAATTCTTTTTATAGTTCTTGATCATTTAATTTTGTTTCTTCTCTTTACTTTCCCTTTGTATCACTATTCCTACCCTATTTGTCACCCTTTCCTCTGCTGCCTAACAAGTTTCAATTTTTCCCTGATTCCTTTATTTATCCATTGGTTTTCATTACTGGATAGTTTCTTTTTATGTGCTTTAAGGGATATATTGGCAGGAATTCTCCCGTTCCGCCCACCACGGGAATTGTGACGGATTGGGGGGGCAGGCCATGTAAAGATCCATTGACCTTGGGCGGGATTCTCCGGTTTTGAGGTGAGCGTGGCCGGAGAATCCTGTCCATTTATCCTGGATTCTATGTATCGGCATTTTAAACATTTTCTCCTTTTGTCCAATTTTTTCTGTTATATTCAATGACTTACATTGGTTTTCAGTTAAGCAATGCCTTGATTTTAAATTTTCAATACTTGTACCTTTAATCCCCCCATCTCTACAATCTCCTCGTGCCATGCAACCATTGAGGATACCCATGCTCCTCCTTTTCTGGCCTCTTGAGCATTCCCAATTTTAATAACTTCACCACTGGATGCTATGCTTTCAGCTGCTAAGGCCCTAACCTCTGAAATCCTCAGCTTAAACCTCTCTATGCCATTCCTCACTGTCCTCCTTGAATATGCTCCTTAAAACCTACCTCTTTGACCAGAACATTGGCCACTTTCTCAAATATCTCATGTGGCTCTGTGTCAGATTTTGTCTGGGCAATGTTTTCATAAAGTGCATTGTTCATTATTTTAAATCAATTATTTTATCTCTTTGCTTGCCCATTAACAACTTAAAAATTTACTTTTAATTTTTATTTGTAGCTTGGTTATTAAAGTGATTTTCACCTGCTCTTCCATCCACGCCACAGTATTCAGCGCACTGTTTTATATTTTAAGGATTATGACAGTCAGAGTGTATTTGCATGCATGAACTTTTTTGAGTAAAACTTGAATGTTGTGAGGGTTCCTATCTCCAGCACCCTTGCAGTCAGTGAGTTCCAGACTTCCACCACCCTCTGGGTAAGAAAGTTTTTCCTCAAATCCCCTTCAATTAACAAAACACAAAAAAAAAACAAAGGAAACTACAGCACAGGAACAAGCCCTTCAACTCTCCAAGCCTGCACCGACCATGCTGCCCGACTGAACTAAAACCTCCTATCCTTCTGGAGACCATATCCCTCCATTCCCATCTTATTCATGTATTTGTCAAGATGCCCCTTAAAAGTCACTACTGTACCCGTTTCCACTCCCTCCCCCAGCAACGAGTTCCAGGCACCCACTACTCTCTGTGTAAAAACTCTGCCTCGTACATCTCCTTTAAACCTTGCCTCTTGCACCTTAAACCTATGCCCCCTAGTAATTGACTCTTCCACTGTGTCCATACCCCTCATAATAGACTTCTATCAGGTTACCCATAAAGCTCCATCATTCCAATGAGAACAAACCAAGTTTCTCCAATCTCTTCTCATAGCTAATGCCCTCTATACCAGGCAACATCCTGGTAAATCTTTCCTGTGCCCTCTCCAAAGCCTCTGGTAGTGCAGCAACCAGAATTGAACACTAGTAGAACTAAGTAGAACTAAGATTCTATAAAGCTCCTGCGCAGTACCTTAAATTTATGCACCTTGGCTATTGACCTCTCTACTAAAGGGAGAAGTTTCTTCCTATGTACCCTATCTATTTCCCTTATAATTCTGTACACCTCAGCCCCTGGTTGCCCTCCCCCGCAACCTCCTCTGCTCTAAGGAAAACAACCCCAGCCTAACCAGCCTCTCTCTGTAGCTGAAATGATCCAGCCCAGGCATCAGATATCCCCGGACAACTTTTCTTTCTGTTCTTTCTACCTTTTTCCATTTTTCAGTGCCTCTAATTGAATCATAATTTTGGCTATTTTCTTTTGATCTTTGTATTTGATTCTTTTTGTCGTTCATGCAATTCTTCAGCATCCCCTCTCTCACTCTGTCCCTTCTCCCAAGCATGAATTTGACCCAGCACATTGTCAGGTTTTAAGAACGTATGCAAGTCAGCCAGGGTGTAAGCTCATAAAAAAGCAGATGGGCTGATCGTTTTATGAGTCTCCAAACTGTTTTTATTTTTTGTACTTGGATTGTATTTGAGCAGTTCCTATACAACAGAAATATGTCAGAAAGCAGTGTGTAGAGAGACCACTGTCTGCCATCAGCAGCTAGTATATTTCTCTGGCAGAATCTTACGTTCCCCACCAATGGGTTTGTAGGTGTGAGGGAGCCACAAAATGCTTCGGAAGTTCTTCCCACTGAGCTGTTGTCCTCCCCAACCTCTTCACAAATATTTGTTGGGGAGGCCAGGTTCAGCCTCTCTACCCCTGTTGCAATTGTGGCCCTGAAGTGGTCAATTAAAGACGCCAGTAAGAAGTCTCAAATCACCAGGATGAAGTCCAATTTGGCATCTTGTGCTTTCGGAGTGCTGCTCCTTCATCACGTGAGTGGAGACCTGACTTGACCTGGACTCCACTCATCCTGATGAAAGTTTGTAATTCCAAATAAACCTGTTGGACTTTAACCAGCTGTTGCGAGACTTTTTACTGTGCCCTCCCCAGTCCAATGCCAGCATCTCCACATCAACTAAAGATGACATAAGTTTGCTGTCCAGCCTCATGTGAGAATGCAATGCTTTTCAGGTTATGGTGCACACATTTAGCACCAGGATTCTGGGGTATCAGCACAGTTTGGTACATGCAAAGAGTCAAATCACCAGCAGGGCAGGGGTTGAGTCATGCAATTTAATTCAGCTGTCATTGATCGAGGTGCATTAGAGCAAAGTATAATCTCTGTGTCTAAAATGGGGCTGCAGCCTGCCAGCCAGCTGAGGGTAGAAAACCAAATAGTAAAAAGACATATCAGCAGCTGATTCAGGGCAACTGAATTAAATTGCACTCCCCAACCCTTGCCTGCTGGTGGTCTGATCCTTTGCATGTACCAAACTGGGTTGATATCCAGAGTCCTGGCATCTGTTAGCTATCAGGCTGTCACGGGTCTGTCTGCCAAGGTTTCCCCTCTCAAAGGCCTCTTCATGCGGCTCTGTGACATCCTAATTCTTGTCAACACCATCCCCTTCACCTTCATCATTGTTGGCAGGGACAAAGAACAAAGAAGAACAAAAACAGCCCGGGAAACAGGCCCTTCGGCCCAACGAGCCCGCGCCGCCATCTCAGCACCACCAGTCCCCCTCTCCGCCCACGACCCCTGTCTATTGTTTTATGGCCATCCAGATTGAGGGAAACTGATTTAGGGACAATTTCTTCCTGCCAATCAGCCTAACAGCACATCTTTGGGGTGTGGGAGGAAACCGGAGCACCCGGAGAAAACCCCTGCAAGCACGGGGAGAATGCGCAAACTCCCACAGACACTGGCCCAAATCCATGTGTCTGCACAGCAATCAGCGATAGTCACTGAGCTGTCGTCTTGCCCAGTATCTGGTCCAGTTTAGGCACACACTAATGACATGAAGCACTAGGCCAATCTCGAACAACCAAGAGCAGCCCCAGTACGACCCATCGCGTGTATGCCCCTCGTTGGACGCAAGGCGGACTGACTTAAAACCTGTGAATGAAAAGGGGAAAAAAAAATTATTATTGTACCATATCCATTTACATTACCAGGGACGCCCCAATGCTAGTGACCCTTATTTAAAACAATCTCCTATATCCACCCATCTCCAACCCACTCATATGTCTGTCTAAGTTACTTTTAAATGACTCTAGCGTGTTTGCCTCAACCACCTTACTTGGCAGAGCATTCCATACCCCCACTACCCTCTGTGTGAAAAACCTCCCTCTAATATCTGTGTTGTACCTCTCCCCCCTCATCTTAAGTCCATGGCCCCTTGTCCTACGCGTCTCTATCATAGGAAATAGCTTACCTCTGTTTACTCTATCTATACCCTTCATAATCTTATATATCTCTATTAGATCCCCCTCAGTCGGCGTCTTTCAAGGGCAATCCAATTTCTTCAATCTTTCCTCATACCCCAGTCCTTCCATACCAGGCAACATCCTGGTAAACCTCCTCTGCACTCTCTCCAGAGTCTCCACGTCCTTCCGGTAGTAAGACGACCAGAACTGGATGCAGCACTCTAAATGCGGCCTAACCAACGTTCTGTACAACTGCAGCATTAGGCTCCAGCTCTTATATTCTGTACCCCTTCCTATAAAGGCTAACATACCATAGGCTTTCTTCACTACACACTTTGCTCCACCATCAGGTAAGGTCTTTCCCTTTGTAGCATCAAGTTTTGTGGGGTGCAGCAGACAATGATGATCCAAGACACTTTTCACGGTGACTATTTGACAACCCTACTTCAGCAATCTAAACATCTGAACCTAGGAGACTTATCGTCAACTCAATCATTGACCTTGTGGAAGCGGTTGAATTATTGTAGCTCTCCTGAGAAGCACTCTGCAGATGGTGAACTGGCACCATCAGCCAAGACTTCTCAAGGTACCCCTTGCACCCATGCCCCAGTTCTGCAATCGCAGAGCTCCTTCAAAAGCTGTGGCACTTGGGAGTATCTGAATATAGGCATTCTGAGAGCCCCCTGAGCAGAAACATGCAGCTTTCACCTTCTGTGCATGTTCAAAGAGTAGAAACCTTTCTTGTTGATGAATGTACTGACCTGATGACAGGGAACTCTCAAAGCCACATGTGGACAGTTAAAAGCCCCCTGCACTTGTGGGAAAACTGTGATTGATGAAAGTCCCAATGCTTTGGCAGCCTGGATTTCAGGATCCAGGTGGAATTGGACAAATTGATGCTGTCACCTGAACAAAGTACCTCCCATGTGTATTTGATGTGTTGCTGACTGGGAGATGCCACACAGATAAAGAAGATTAGGACAGCAATGACCTTTAATGCCTCGGGCATGAGATTGCCTCCAATTCCTTGTGGCCACAGGTTCTCATAGAGAAGCTGGCACATGGGACTAACTACATTCCTGGACATCTGAAAGTGCCTTTGGCATTATCTTTCATTTGTCTACTGTTAGATTCAGTCTCTGCAATGTTTGCTGTTGCACTGACCATTGGTTACCAACATCCTTGAGGTCCTGCTGCCTCTTTCTTCTCAGGTCGTTGCTCTTCTAGCCTAATGCCAGTGTCCGTCAGTCCATCCTCCTCATCTGGACATGACTTAGTGGAAAGGAAGGATTGTCTGAAGCCTGAATCATGCAGTCTTCAGTGGGCCTGTAAATGAATTACAGTAATCAATCTAGTGAGCATTTCCTTTTTATATTTGCTTCCATCTCAGAACCACTAAATCAATGTTAAGCCCTGTTCCATGTCTTTGTCTAGGCATGGCATCTTCAGCCCACCTTTCAGGTGAAGGGTATCCTGGAGGAACAGAGATGAATGTCCATCTGTTCATGTATGACTGTGCATGGAGACAATGTTCTTTGACTGGGGAGCGAACAGTCATGTGTAAGAACCTTTGTTCAGACACTATTCAGTTTGTCTCCACTACCCTCGAGATACCTAGGACCAAATTCAACAACTAATGGACCACAACCTATAGACACATCTTTCTAGGAATATGACTGCCTAGAGAGGCTTTCCACCCCCCGACAATGGGACTAAGACATGCATGACATGTTTACCCCTCCAACGTGCCTTGGCACCCTTCTAAACTTACTCCTGTCAGACTTGCTTCTTTCCCTGGCCAGCCTTCCCCCCTTCCCTGCTGGTCCTCCCTCATGTATCCAGTCTCCTTCCCTTCTCACTAACCCTCCTTCCATTACCCAGCCTCCTCTCCTTCCCCGCTAACTCTCCCTTTCATATCCAACCTCTTTTCCTTCTCCACTGACCCTCCCTCCCATATCCAGCCTCCATTCCACCCTTCCTCATTGAGCCTGACTCCCTTGTTCAACCTCCACACAGCTTGGCCTACTGGCACCTGATCTCAGTCAAGAGGCTGACATTTGTGAGCAATCCCCCAGAAGGCCAAAGCAGTGGCTGCTCCAAAGTGAGTCAACCTCACCAGGTGCACAGCATTTATATGCAGTTGTAAATGTGAGCGTTCTAACTGGTGGGGAATTTGATTTGGATGGGGCACTTGATTCTGGTGAGTGGGCCTTTTACTGAGTGCACATAACTTGCTAATGCATGGAAACGGCCTTTCTGATGTTGCATGTTGAGGGGCTCGATGCGTTTTTAAATTCCTGAGAACATAATTGAAAAAATTCATCCTGCAGTTGGGAAAGTGATTTTTGGCTTTATGCCAAAGTAAAGTCCCCGTCTGTCAAACTTCCCTCTGCTGGTGGGCCCAGAAGCCTCCAGTCTTTATAGTGCATTCACAACCTAATATTTCAGGGATCGAATATAGTACAGCTTGGTAGTATGCTATCATTTTGCCTTCTGGGCCTGGGTTCAAAATGGACTAATACTGAATGCTACATTTCTCATTTATGGATGCTTTAAAAAAAGTAAGACGTTGGCCAGTCTTAAACCAATTCTTAACCCATGGCAAAATGTGAAAGACCCAGTGCCATCCTCCATGCCTTGCAGGGGCACAGGGACTGCATACAAATGAATTACTGCTGTTGTCCAGGCCAATTTTCCTCTCTTTCTGCAGTGACCCTCAATCTAGCTGGGCTTAATCAGCTGTGATGCAGGCCTGCGCCAGGGAGAGAATCATGGTCCTTGGTATTTCCAAACCCTTGATTCTATAGCCCGTGCCCAATCAACCCCCCATCCTCACAAACCCCACACCCCCCACCAACACCTCTTAACCCCTGACAGCTTCTGTTGATGTGGTTCATGTCCTATAGAATAGAATAGTGCAGCACAGAAGGAGTTTATTCAGCCCATCAAGTCTGCGTCAGTTTTGTTTGAAGAGAAATCCAGTCAGTCCAAGCAGTCCACCCACAACCACACTTGCCCTATAATTTTCTTTCGCCAAGTATTTATCCAATTTCCTCTTGAATGTATATTTGTATCCGTATTCGCCACAATATCAGGGAGGGAGTGCATTCCAAAGCCTAACCACTTTTTGTATAGACGTTTCTCCTCATGTAGCCTTCAGCTGTTTTGAATGAAGTTTGAATGAAGTTAAATCTGGGCCATTTGATTATTGATCCACTAGAAACAATTTTGATTTATTCAATTTTTAAAAATTCACTAATGGGACGTGGGCAGCATTGGCTGGCCAGCATTTATTGCACATCCCTAGTTAGTCTGAGAAGGTGATGGCAAACTGCCTTTTTGAATTGGTGATGGTAGTCATGATGGGGAGATGCCGGTGTTGAACTGGGGTAAACACAATAAGAAATCTTACAACATAGGTTAAAGTCTGACTCCCATTTACCTGACGAAGGAACAGCGCAGTGAAAGCGAGTGGCTTTTGCTACCAAATAAACCTGTTGGACTTTAACCTGGTGTTGTGAGACTTTTTACTGTTCATGAACTGCTGCAATCCTTGAAGTACACCCATAGTGCTGACAGGGAGGGAATACCAGGATACTCAGTGACGCTGAAAGAGTGGTGATATATTTCCATGTCAGGATGGTGAGTGACTTAGAGGGCAACCTCGTGGTGGCAGTGTTCACAGGTAGCTGCTGTCCTTCTCCTTTTAGTTGGTAGTGTTGTAAGTTTAAAAAGGTACGTAAAGAGCCTTGGTGAGTTCCAGCAATGCATTTTGTAGATGGTATACACGGCTGTCATCATTCATCAGTGGTGGATGGAATGAATATTTATGACAGCAGCAGCAATCAAACGGAGGTCTTGAGTGTTGTTGGAATTGTACTCATCCAGGCAAGTGGAGAGTATTCCATCATATTGCTGACTTGTGCCTTGTAGATGGTGGGCAGGATGTGGGGAGTCAGAAGGTGAGTTACTTGCTACAGGATTCCTAGCCACTGACCTGCTCTTGTAGCCACAGTATTAAAATGGCTAGTTCAGATCAGTTTCTGGTGAATGATAAACCCAGGATGTTGATAGTGGTAATGGTAATGCCATTGAATATCAAGAGGCGATGGTTAAATAAGAATATGGATGGATAAATAAGAATATTATTAGAAATTTCTAATAATTTCTCTTATTAGAAATGGTCATTGCCTAACACTTGTGTGGTACGAATGCTATTTGACTGTTATAATTTTATATGCTTCAGTCAAGTCCCCTCAGGCTTGTTGGTTCTAAGGAGAACAACCCGAGTTTTTCTGTAACTCTTCATGCCTGGAAGCTGTTCTAGTAAATCTCTCCTGAACCCTCTACAAAGCCTTCGCATTGTCTAGATGCCCGGAACTGGATATCATAGTCAGAATGGGACTGAATTGCTTAGATAGGTTCAGCAAAATCTTTTGGCCTTTGTACTCCATGCATCTACACATAAAGTCATGATGTGGTCACACTATCTGTAACCCCCATGACTTGTCTGGACTTGCAACATCTCACTTTCTGTCCTGTCTGGAGACAATACACATCTCTTTAACCTATGCTTAATGCTATCTCCACTCACATTGTTTGCACCTTTAAGACTTGATTAGTTGTAAAGACTTGCCTTCTAATCAGTATTCTGTAAACTGAGTGCGTGCCTTTATATGCCCTGTTTGTGATCAGAACTCCCCACTCACCTGACGAAGGACAACGCTCCGAAAGCCAGTGGCGTTTACTACCAAATAAACCTGTTGGACTTTAACCTGGTGTTGAGACTTCTTACTGTGTCTACGTATAAACCCCACCGAAAGCTTGGTTTCAGTATGATGTATTTCACAACCGCAGCTTGGCAGACAATTACACATAACTTGATCATTCCAATCATGCAACCAGCTCTGCCTCTTTAAACCTGGCCCTGTGCAATATTCGCAGAGTGACATCCAAAAGATAAGAAACTCACTAACACCACAAACAACAATCTCATGTACAAATAAGAATATTTTGAACTGTGGGTGTCATTGGCGTATGTCTCCTGGTTTCACTTCCACTGTTAAAAATGTCAAAGCCTTCCAGTAAGTTGGTACTAACCAATACACCTACAAAAGTATGCAATTTCTATCCACAGAAACGGGCTTTGTCATCAGAAAAAATACACCTTGTACTGAGTGATGAATATTTTCTCATTTTAAATTCAAACTAACTACACTTACAAATGCCAAACATCGAGCGTGTCATAAGAAAGCAAAATAGTGCAGATGCCTTAAATCTGAAACATAAGTAGAAAATGCTGAAAATACTTAGTGGGCCCGGCAGTATCTACGGCGAGAGAAACAGAGTCAACGCTTCAGGTTCACGACTTGACTAGTTCTGATGAAGTGTCACTGACCTCTGTTTCTGTCTGAACTGATGCCGCCAGATGTGACGAGCCTTCTCAACCATTTCCCATTTATATTCCAGCAAAAATAACCTCTTTTGCCAAGCTCTCCTTCTTGTGAACCTTTCAATCCCTTTCGGCAAGAAACCCAGCAGCACTTGTTTGGTTTGGGACAACATCCAACATAAAATTATAACAAAAGGTTACAGTATGAAGAAAACACGAATAACTCGCTAAAAAAAATCAAAGCAATAAATTGAGTGTCTCGTAAAAATGATTGTGGCCGATGCAGACTCGATGGGCTGAATGGCCTCCTTCTGCACTAAAGAGATTCAATAATTTTTAGTAATGCTGGCTCTGACTCTAATGTAAGATCTATGGAATTCCCCTCTTCACCTCTCCATTCCACAAGTAGCCCTCCTTGGTTACACTTGTTCTCAGCTGTTTCTGTGAAATTTTTCATTGTCTTGTGAAAGGCGCAACTTCTTAACGCTCCTTAGAAGGAAACTGATGGACAGGGGACAGGACCAGAGTCTAAGTCAGGAGTTCCTATCCCTGATTCACAACTGGAGCAGAGCTTAGGATGTGGAACAGGCTGACCTCCATAAGGGTGGATGTGCACCGGACCAGACACTGGCATAAACCCCTAAACACTCTCCTGTTGTTTTTTAGTGGCTGCCAATTGACCTCCTTCCTCAGGGGTCTGAATGTATCATTTCTAGAATCCAGGAGAAGGAGCTGGGTAACTCCTCGTACCGTTCCATACTGACACCCATGGGTGGTAAGTGCCAGACTTTCTAACAGTCAATGCTGATATTGCCCATGTTGGACTTATGTCTGTTTAGCTCTTGTAAATTAAGTTCTCTCACTGACCCTGCAAAGTTCAAACAGGGTCTAGATCAGAGGATGTAACTGAGTAATGATGAGGAATTCTATGATTGCCATCTCATGGATTAACAAACCTCTTGTTCATATAATGTAAGTTATAATCCTGTGCAGATAGTTATCAGCGGACCAGGAGATTAATGAAAAGAAATAGCCATCAATCTCCAGATTTAAGTATTAAATTACCACTTCATCTTTAGGTGAATACAGCCAAACATGGGAACTGTTTCTACTGGGTTAGAGCCAAGATAACTAGCAGCTCTGATTTTCTGATTGTGGGTAACGTCTAAAAATGTATATTTGCTGATGTTTAATTATGTAAGGCAGTCTTGGCACAGATGGTTGACTTTGTTTGCCCAAAAGCACTGCCAGTCAGTGGACTCTGGGTTATTCATAATTGAATCTGTCTTTACAACCATCATATGTTGCCATCTGTCAAAACACTTGAGCTTTATTCTGGCTCCAGTCCAGAAGTAATCGGGTAGAATGTGAACAAATGTAAATCTACTTCAGCTTCAATTGGATTCTAACCATGCAGTAATGATTTTAAGAAGAGGATAAATGATCTACTTTGGAAGACAGAATTGTTGAATGTGTTTCTTGTTCAGATCCAGGTCATTTCAGGGCTTAATCCCCCAGGTTTTTTTTAATATGTATTACACCATAATAAAAACTGTCGGAAGCTTCTAGGAGTAATTTTAGCCCATCTCACCAGGTGGGCAAGCCCACAGATTCAAGCAGACAGTGGTTGTATTAATTTCAGTTCAAGGTAAAAATAGGTGTGTTAAAAAAGGCCAACAATATGCTTGATCGTATCAGATTCCCAATGGGTGGATGAAGTTCAAATGGCGCCCAACTTTGGCTTTGAAATTTCATGGTGGCCGGAATTCACCAGCCATTCACAGCCGTGGGATTCTCCAGTCCCGCCAGCAGTGCACCTCCACCCATGGGTTTCGCGGTGACATGTGGTGACATTAATGGGAAATCCCATTGACAGTGGCGGGATCAGAGAATCCCACCACTGGCAAACAGCACACCACCTTCCACCACTGGGAAACACACGGCTGGAAAATCTGACCCAGAGCTTCTCCCAGTCTCCTGGTGTAATTCTGGGTCAAAGTTTGCACACCGAAAACCAGACAAATGATAGCCACTGGCAGCTATTTGCCCTGTTTTCTTTGGGCTCCAAAAGCCTTGCGATACATTTCTTGTGGTCATCTTAGAATTGAACCCAATGTTGCAAATCATAAGATTACATAGGATATACAGCACAGAAACAAGGCTTTCAGCCCAACCAGTAAACCCTGGTCTTTATTCTCCATTTAAATACCTCAAGTAGGTTACTCCTGAGCCTCCTGTTTTCCAGAGATGAAACTTAGCCTGTTACTCCTTTCCTGGTATGTACTCATACATACATTTCTGGTATCATCCTTGTAAATCTTTCCTGTAACCTCTCACGTGCCTCAGTATCCTTTTCATAATATGGGCTGGAATTCTCCTGCCATTCATGCCGGCGGGATTCTCTGGTCCCACTGGCATCACACACCCACCCACGGATTTCCCGCCGGTGAGGGGCGTAATCAATGGGAATTCTCACTGACAGTGGCGGGACCAGAGAACCCCGCTTGCAAACAATGCGCCACCTCCCACTGGAAGGAAAGAAGCGGCTGGGAGAATCTCAGCCACGGTGTCCAAAACTGCATGAGCTTTAAATATAATCCAGCCAAGGTTCGATACATGATTAATGTAACTCTTCAATTCTCTGTGTCAGTTCCCTACTTTTCAATTCTATTCTTGTAAAAATAGGCACTAGTTATTCTTTAAGAAACATGGCCATGATTTCAGAGTCTCAGTACAGAAATCACTAAAAAAATACATTGAACGGGTATAAAAATTATTTGAAAGGGTTAATAGAAGGTTAGAATTATGGAATGGTTACAGCACATAAGAAGATCAATCAGCCCATCGAGCCTGCACAGGGTCCCTTCAATTCAGCACCAACTTAATCAAAGCAAGGTTGCAGTAGTTAGCCGTGACTTATTGACGTTACACTTCCCCCTGCATCAGATGGTCAAAAGCCACTCCAGAGACTCATCGCTGTAATCCTGACTCAGACTCTGGAGCTGCATTGTTGGAGATGTGCTGAGTGCTGCTTATCGGATGAAACATTGGCTAGAAGCCACCAGCTGTCAACACTGGCGGGATCTCCTGATCCTGCCAACAACGTACTCCTGCTGTGGCGTTTCCCGGCAGCTTAGGGTGCAGTCAATGGGAAATCCTATTGACAGCAGCAGGACTAGAGGATCCTGCCTTTGGTGAACGGTAAGCCACCACCTGCCATGAGAACCACACCGCAGGGAGATCAGAGAACCCTCCCCCCATTATATCCAGATATCATCTGTCCTCTCAGGTAGATGTAAAGGTCCCATGGCACCATCTGAAGGAATGTTTCCTGGTACCTTTGTCAATAATCATCATTCAACCAACATTGCTAAAAGCAAATTGAAATCATAACTTGTATTTATATACTACCTTTAACATTAAAAAAAGTCCCAATTAATTTCAGAGATACAGTCATTCTAAACTAGATATGGAAGTAATGAAGAGACTACTTGGAATGAGGACTTAGAGGAGAATTTTAAGAGTTCCTGAAGAAATAAAAGGAGTGAAGAGGCAGAACACTCTAGGGGAACGATTCCACAGACTGAGCCATCCAGGATGAAGTCAGACCCACCATTGGTGGATTGAAGAAAGGGTACAATGCAGATGAGGCTTGTCAGAGAAGTGGAAAATTCTGGGTGATAATTATAGGGCTGGAGGATGTCATACAGAGAGAGGGGAAGGCCATGGAAGGGTTTAACTAGCAGCAGACATTGACGTAGTGGTATTGTCACTGGACTAGTAGTCCAGCAATATGTGGGACCTGGGTTCAAATCCCACCATGGCAAAACCCAATGAAAATCTGGAATTAAATGTGTAATGTTAACCTTGAAACCAGTGTTTGACTGGTGCAAAGACTGATCTCTTCCCAGAGAGAGGAGGGTCTGGCCCTTATGGACCTGAACAGGGACCGGACCATGGTGATAGGGGAATTTCACAGTGGCTTCATTGCAGTGTTAATGTAAGCCTTACTTGTGACTAGTAAGTAAACTTTACTTTATATGTGACTCCAGATCCACAGCAATGTGATTGACTCTTAACTGCCCTCTGAAATGCATTCAGTTCAAATGGATGGATGATAAATCCTGAGCCAACCAGTGATGCCCAGCGACACCTACATCCAATGACTAGAAAAGGACATGATGTTAGACTAGTTACAGGTTTGGATGAATGCAAGAGCATAGAGTCTGGGAAGATGGGAGACTGACTGTGAAGAGCTCTGGAACAGTCATGTCTTGGGATCAAGGGAGGTGATTCTCAGCAGCAGAATGGTCGTAGTGATGGAGAATGTGTGGAGTGGGAAGCTCAGCTTGGATAAGATGATGATTGGGGAAAAGGATTGTTGTTTGTACAATCTTGCTGTGCATTTCCTTACAACAGAACAGGGGAGATATTCTAATATTTCAGTGCTTTAGTTATCCCTCGTCCTTTAATATCACTTTGCAATTCTAGTATTATTTAATTGCCCTTTGGAAGTTATTGTTGAATCTCCTTTCATCTTTTCAGGCAATTTATTCCAGATCACAACAACTTGCTGTGTAAGAATAAAGTTCTCACATTTTTTAGTTCCTTTGCCAATTTCATTAAATTGGTGTCTGCCGGTTACTGACATGTCTGAATGGGAAACAGTTTCACCTTATTTACTCTATCATGGCACGGCGGCAGAGTGGTTAGCACTGTTGTCTCACAGCGCCAGGGGCCCAGGTTTGATTCTGGCCTCAGGCGATTGTCACCCCCTGTGTGGGGGTTGCATGTTCTTCCCCCATCTGCGTGAGATTCCTCTGGGTGCTCTGGTTTTCTCCCATAGTCCAAAGCGCGGGTTAGGTTGATTGGCCATGATAAACTGCCCCTTAGTACCCCAAAATGAGTAGCTTAGTGGGGTAAATATATGGAGTTACAGGGTTAGTATTTGGGTGGGTCACTCTGTTGGAGAGTCAGTGCAGACTCAATGGGCAGAATTTTACCGGCACGTCCACCCGAGGCTTGTACAATCCTGCCTGAGGCCAACGGAGAATGCTGTTCTCTGAGCGTAGCCTGCCTCCGGAATCAGGGCAGGTGTACCTGTAAAATTTCGGTCAATGGGCTGAATGGCCTACTTCTGCACTGAGGGGATTCTATTCTATTCTAAAAAGTTTCATGATTTTAACACGCAAGTCAAATGTCCCCCTAACCTTTTTTGCTCTAAGAACAACCCACTTTCACAATTGAAGCCCTTAAATCTTGGTACCATGTTAATCAAACTCCTTTGGACCCTCGCTAAGATCTTGACATCCTTCCTGAAGTGTGGCGTCCAGAATTGAGCGTAATACTACAGCGGAGGCTGAAGCATGGTTCTATAAATATTTAGCAAAATCTCCTTATTAGCAAATCCACGTGGGAGAAATGCATTGATTTAAAAATGTCTGGCACGTGCCCAATCGTAGTGCCCCTGTGCATGTCTCCAGCGTCTGTAATGCTGCCTGGCTCAGAAGCAGAAAAAGTAGCTCCAGTGATTTATTAACACATCTATTCATATTCAATTATAATGATCTTACTAATCTAATAGAGTCAAAATGACAGCTCCACTAATGGCAAATTAAAGATGACTCCAGTTTTTCTAATTCAGTTGTCTCTAATCTCACATGGACAATATTGTGAATAATGTGTCATTGACTACATCTTTGGGATACAATACAGAAAATAGACCAGTAATTGCTTTGCAGCTGAAGCCTGCTATGGAATAATGACAATGGTTTTTGGCCAGAGAAATTCAACAACTGTAATTTGCATTTCTGTATTTTTTTTTAATTTGCCGCTGCTTGGTAAAGTCACTTTTACCAAGAGGGCATCAAGAGTTCACTAAAAGGGCTAGGTTTTACAGAAGGTGCGTGCTTCCCCCATACCCCCCATCCCTCACTCACACCCCCCCTTCCCATCCCCCACAACCCCATCGATGGGAATGGACTGACTTTTACAAAGCCCACCCCGCAGCAATAATGTGCTTAGGGTGGGGCTAAACGGCCTGAGGGCTGGACCTCCATCCCCCTCAGCGGACAAGAAGTCCCAGTCTCGGGGAGCAACCAGGTAATCAGATTGGCGCAGTAAAGGTCGGGACTGCTGGGATTGCAAGGAGGCACTGGAGGAAGAGTGATGACTACCAGAGGCAAATCAAGTCCTGGGCCTTTCGGGTAGGATGGGATCCAAGAACCGAGGGAGATCTCGGCTACGGTGGGGTGGGGGGTGGGAGAGAAAGAGTTGGGGATGGGGTGAGGGAGAGTGAGTGAGGGTGAAAATTCTGAAGGGTAGGTTGTGAGGAACCAAGTGGGGGTAGTGATGAAGGACGCGAGAAGGGGGAGATGGGGGGGGGGGGGGGGGGGGGGTTGCTCCGGATGTGTACGTCACCCACCAATTGAGGTGCCACCCTACGTACCCTCTTCTCCTTCACACTTTTTTACAGGCATCCATTTAGAAATGGCATTCACACTCTGGCTCACTTGCCACTGCCCAGCATTTCATGGCAATGGAGGTGGATTGAGGCCCTTAATTGCCAGAAAATTGGGCAGCTAAGTACCTTGAGAGGCCTCAGGGCTTGTGGCTGTATTATGGGGAACAGGCCGGGGGTGATGGGAAGAATATGGGATGGGCACCCCATATATTTTACACATCCACCAACACCACCCTACCCACCTCCCCCCCCATCCCCCCCCCACCCCCAACCTGGGGTTGCCAAATCCAGCCCAAATTCTGGAATTGGAGTCACGTGTTGGCTACGCAGGGTAAGGATAGCAAATTCTCTTCCCTGAAGCTATGTTTTTACAGCAATCATTGATTTTCTTTTTTCTAATGTATCACATAAATTACCTGATTAATTGAATCCAATTTCAACCCCTTGACAAGGTGTGATTTGAACTCACATTTTCGGTGGCTAAGCTGACAAGTTAGGAGGACGTATTATGATGCTCCGTGGAGAGGAACAGGGCAAGGCAACGGGCCTTCACGGGAGGCTGCAGAGGGGCGCCAGGTTTGTGCAAAGCTTCACATTTTGTGAAAATTCTTTGAAAGGCGTGGTGAATTTGAAATTCCTCACATCAGGAAATTCCTTTCAAGAACAAGTAGGTTCAATTATGAAAAGAGGAATAACATTGAAAGGAAGGCTCTCTCAACCTAACTGGAGTTGTAACTATTTCCTGGCAAATCCTATTAGTGTCTTTCAGCCTTTATTTTTCAGTGCAGGTCGCTGGATGGAACATTCACTTTCTCTTTTTAGATCATGCTTTTAAATCTGTCCTTATTTCACTTGCCTTAGAGTTTGTCAGCCTGCGAAGTTTCACTGATGTTTAAAAATATTTGTTTTCAGGGTGTGGGTGATGCTGGCAAGGCTGCTTTTACTGCCCACCTCTAGTTACCCCAGGAAGGTGGTGAGCTGCTGCAGTCCTTGTGGTGAAGATATTCCCACAATGATGTGAAGAAAGAAACTCCAGCAGGCTGGTGAAGGAATGGTGATATATGCCCAAATCAGGTTGGTCTGTAACTTGGCGGGAATTTGGAGGTGATTATGTTCCACCAATGTTGCTATTCTTCTCATTTCCAGTGGCACAGGGATGGCACGGTGGCACAGTGGTTAGTACGGCTGCCTCACAGTGCTAGGGACCTGGGTTCAATTCCTGGCTTCGGTCACTGTCTGTGTGGAGTTTGCACATTCTCCCTGTGTCTGCGTGGGTTTCCTCTGGTACTCTGGTTTCCTCCCACAGTCTAAAAGATGTGCTGGTTAGGTGCATTGGCTATGCTAAATTCTCCCTCAGTGTACCCGAACAGGCACAGGAGTGTGGCGATTATGGAAATTTCACAGTAACTTCACTGCAGTGCTGATGCAATCCTAATTGTGACTAATAAATTAACTTTAACATTAGCATGTCACAAGAGAACATTTGTGAGTACATCTTGTAGATTGTACAAACTGCAGCGCACCAATGACAGTGTCAACTATCTCAGGACAACACAAGAAACAGAGCTGAACTTTGAGATACACCACTGGTAGTTTGAAAGTCACCTCTCCAAGATGCTGGCTGAGATGCCTGGTATTTAAAGTTTATTTATTAGTATCAAAGATAGGCTTATATTGACACTGCAATGAAGTTACTGTGAAAATCCCCTAGTTGCCACACTCCGGCGCCTGTTCTGGGTACACTGAGGGAGAATGTAGCGTGGCCAATGCACCGAACCAGCACATCTTTCGGACTGTGGGAGAAATACAGAGCACCCGCATATGTGGGGAGAATGTGCAGACTCAGCCCAGACAGTGATGCAAACCAGGAATTGAACCCGGGTCTCTGGCGTTATGAGACAGCAGTACTAACCACTGTGCCACTGTACCACCCAAATCGGGTTGGTATGTTGGTGTTGCGGCCAGGTGTGAAGCTGTGAACTGGCTCCATTTGCTTAATCCCCTTGGTTGATTGTAACAAAGGTTTTTAAAAATGTATTTTGACCGTAAATGCCTTTTCACATCCAAATGTGAAAAGGCATTTACTGTTAAGACCTTAATCAAAGGAAACGTAAATGTAGTTACTAAACCTGAGACAAAATAATAAAGATGTGACCACACACAGACATAGATGTCAGAGTAAGTAAAATTAGAATCTAAATAAAAGTTAAAAGGATCTACGATTAACTCCTTTTTGTTTATCTTTGCGGTGCAGATTGTTGAACATTGCGGGCATTTGAAGTTAGCTGGTTTCCTGGAGTTGAACTGAAATCCAGAGTGGCTGCACTTTGCTGGAGTTTCAGAGAGAGTGTGATTCTTTACTGCTTCCTTCAACAGTATTTTTTCCAAATGACTTCAATGACTTCTTATCTATTTTTGGCTTGACAGAACGAGTTCTTAAACTTCCTGTCTATATTTCCAAGAAAGGCATTTGACTAACAAGTAATCACATTTTTGATCTTTCGTTTCAGAAACTTCTGACACATTTCAAGATCAAAGAAACCAACAGAGGCTGGGGTTATACCTTTCTTCATGAGGATTTTTTCTCATAGTCATAGAGTCATAGAAGTTTACAGCATGGAAACAGGCCTTTCTGCCCAACTTGTCCATGATGCCCCTTTGTCCATGCCACCCTGTCTGTCTTTTGGGTATATCTGGCTGATTAAAATCCAGCACTTTAAATTATTAATGGTCCCCTTTCACGAGTTCCTTTTTGAAGTGGACCTTGACACCCCTTCTCCCCAGGTGCAAAATCTCATGCAATATCTCAGGGCAGGTCTGCAATGCAATTCACATAAGAACTTTCCAGAAAAGTGATCAACTCGCAACACCAGATATCAGGTGGTAGCCATCTTTGAATGTCTTTTCTAATATTTTTAATTAAAACAAACTCTTCAAACGATTCAATATGCCTCTATTCTTTGTATTTATTTTTGGGACATGGGCATCACTGACTGGCCTGCATTTTTTGTATTTATTGCCTGGTGTTATCAGACTTCTTACTGTGTTTACCCCAGTCCAACGCTGGCCTCTCCACATCATGACTGCATTTATTGCCCATGCAATGAATGACTTGCTTGGCCATTTCAGAGGGCAGTTGAGAATCAACCACATTGCTGTGGATCTGACGTCACATGTAAGCCAGATCAGGTAAGGACAGCAGGTTTCTTCCCTAACAGGCGTTAATGAATCAAATGGGATTTTCCGGCAATTGACAATGATTTCATGGTCATAGGTAGATTCTTAATTTCTGACTTTTTTTATTGAATTTAAATTCCACCAGATGCCATGGTGGGATTTGAACCTGGGTCTCCAGAACATTGGCTGAACTTCTGGATTAATAGTCTAGGGATAATACTACTAGGCCATCGCCTCCCCATATAGCTGGTGAAGTTATAGGTAGATGTCACTCAGTCTCAGTTTTCCATCCTCGTGACACTGGCCTCAACAGTAGATTGATAAAGGCACCTCTCTCTTCGAAACCCTTCACCCATTTCCTTTTATAATTTTCCAAATGGCAAAAACAATTTCTGTACTATTGGAACATTTTACCGACAGCAGCTTGGAGGTGCATTATGCTGCTCTGGGGTCCTTAGCAGAATTCTGAGTTCTATTATTTTTGAGACGCCAGCTTTCTTTTGGGCCAGGCTGTCATGCCACAATTATTTGAAAAAAAATAACGATTTTGGAAAGCATTGACAAAGTGAAGTTGCAGCTCCAAAAATCTATCCAATATTTTCATGCCAGTCTCTTCACAGTTCAAATATTCTCAAGAAATGCAAAGCTCTCCCATATCATATGTGGTGTTGTGCAGCAACTAAAATGAGGAATTTTAATCATTGGCGTGGCTGAATAAAGTGGATACCAATCTGTCTATTTTATTAAGCTCCCTTTTTACACACTTGATTTAATTTTGGAGCATTTGCTACATTTCATATATAGGAATGGATGGAAACAGGAAGTTTAAATCAATTCACAGAAGGAGGCCATCATGATTTTAACAGAGCAACCAGAACTAATTCCAGGGCCCTGCTCTTTCCCAATATCTTTCTGGATTGTCCTCTGTTTTAAATATTCATCAACTTTTCCCTTAAACAAAACTACTGATATCTCCTCCTAGCTTTTGCTTTGTTGCAACTGTCCCAGTGTCTCACAAACTTCTCAATCCCTGGCATCAGCCCAGTAATTTGTGTTGTATGTTCTCAATGAATTTGATGCATTTTACCTACAATAGGGGATTCGAGATAGCTCATAGGTTCATAGGTGGGCATGCTTGCAATTTTGCACTACTGCCTGACATGCCAGCCTATTGGCATGTTCCTGCCTCCGGTCAATTTTTAATGAGGCTGCTTGTAGGGTTATGGTTACTTACTCTCTCGTGGTGTGTAGTCACTAAGGCCAATTAAAATGTCTAACTGAGGGTATTCTTCACATGCTTTTAGGGCACCCTGCTGAAGCTGAGGTCTGGCAGATGGATGAAGGCGATCTGCCAGCAGCAAGCCAGGGGGCCAGTGATGCCTGCTTTAATTACCTACCCACCTTCACCCACCCTCCAATTTAGTGTTGAGCATGCCAGAGGTCCAGAGCTGCAGAGGGGAAGGGTCTCCATCGTCAATAATGGTCTGCCAACTCCACCAAAACACCATTTTGAAACCTCCTAAGGCCTTCAGAGGGCACTTCATTCTTTAGGTATCCTCTCAATCTCCCCCCTACATCAGTCACAGCTACCTTTCCCAGTGAGGCTGCTGACTGCCTGGAGCTCCGGGCGTGCTCACTGACTCTCTCGACCATGGACCCTGTCTTCCATCATCGGTTGGAGGCTGCTCCCGCTGGCAGCTTCTCAGTTGGCCACCTCCTCCAAAATATTCCACTGGCTCCCACTGCTGATATATCCCAGATTCCTGACCTGCATTTCATCCCAATGGTGGAATGGGGAAACCAGAAACGAAAATCCAAGCCCACACCTTCATTAATAAAGACACAATGTTGGTGGAAATGCTATTTTGCGCAGAATTCTCCCACTCTGCTTCTGTAATATCAGCAGGAATTCAAGGGAAACCCTAAAATGACAGGCGTGGGTTATTGATTTACCAGGGCCCCCATCCTCGATCCAACTTGTAACTCATGTTTGTAACTCATGAGAGTTACAAGAAGACATGTGACAAGAAGCCACATGTGACTCCAGATCCACAGCAATGTGGCTGACTCTTAAATGCCTCTGAAACTCAGTTCAAGAGGCAATTAGAGATGGGCAATAAATGCTGGTCCAGCCAGCAATGCCCACTTCCCATGAAGGAATAAAAAAAAGCCTGATTTGTCCATTGGAAACTGAAGACTAAAGGAGGGCATATACCTGCCCTTCAGAACTCTTTCCTCAAACCACTGCCCGTTTCCTAGCCACTTTTATCAGGTTAAGTGGATCACAGGGGTAAAGGAGAGGGCCTGGGGGGGGATGTTGTTTCAGAGAGTCAGCGCAGATGCAATGGGCCAACTGGTCTCTTTCTGCACTGTGGGGATTCTATGGTTCTATGGTGCAAGGCTGAGATATATTTTTAATCAGTAAGGCAATAAGGATTATGGAATAAGGCGGGACAGCGGGGTTGGGGATTATTAGATAAGATCAGTCACGATCTAATTGAGTTGTAGAGGGGACTCAATGGACCAAATGGCCTACATCTCCCCTCCTGGTCTTCTGATGTTATAGATCAGTGAATCCTGCATCTGTAGAAAATGCCGCAGTTGCAGAGTGGAGCTCCTGAGCTACACCAGACGATGTTTAACCAGACCTGAACAAACCAAGGCATAAACCATTATTTCAGAAGCCTGAAATCTGCCAAAAAACCTCGTCAATTCCTGTGCTGTTCTTTAATGTGTTAGTGATGGAATATTTTCAATCTTGCACCAAATGATCATGCTGTATTCACACATTGTACAGTGCAGCTAGCTCACACAACGGTGAATATCTATGTAAACTGTAAATTGAAATCTGTTGTATTTCAATATTTAGGAGAAGATCTTTTCACAGAATACCACAGTGTGGAAGAGGCCTTTTGGCCCATTGAGTCCACACCAATACATGAAAGGTCCTGATCTGCCCACTTGCCAGCACTTGACCCATAGCCTTGAATGTTATTTTGTGTCAAGTACTCATCCAAATACTTTTTAAAGGATGTAAGGCATGCTGCCTCATCCACCCTCTCAGGCAACGCATTCCAGACCGTCTCCACCCTCTGGGTAAAAAGGTTTTTCCTCAAAACCCACCCAAACATCCCACCCTTCGCTTTTAACTTGTGTTCCCTCGTAGTCTCCTCCTCAACTGAGGGGAACAGCTGCTCGCTATCCATCCTGTCTAAGTCCCTCATAATCCTGTCGCAATCAGGTCGTCCCTCAATCTTCTCTGCTCCAGAGAAAACAACACAAGCCTATCCAACTTCTCTTTATAACCCAGGCAACATCCTTGTGAATGTCTCCTGCACCCCTCTCATTGCGTTCGTGTCTTTGGTCACTATTTGTTGTGAAATTGTTTATGGTGTGTATTCAGAGTTTTGCTACATTGTAATAAACATTACAACATTTCCCACTCAGACTTTAGTTGAAAAGGTTTGACTAACAAGACCTAAGCAGCATAGCTTTGGTTTCACAACTCAGAGTTCAGCTTCATTGTAATTGCCACCTCAAAGCTTTTCACTATTCCATTTGTTTATAGAAAAGTAATTCTAGGTTTTCTATACATATTTTCTTATGTTATTCAACCACAAATGCACATTGCATGATTATTACATGGATAATTAAACTTAAGATCTTAAGTTTGATCTCAAATAATTAAATGCTGAATGTGCTGGCTAATTAATACATGGACCTTTTAAACATGTCGATACAACTAACAAGGCCATGACTGAAAATAAACTGACATCTTCCACATTCATTATTAACATTTCCTTTAAGCATTGCTATAAAGACAAAAATCTGCAAACTGTGTTCTGCTTTAGTGGCTTTACATTTGATGTAAGTTCAGACTTTCTCATTAGTGATTTACTTTTTAATTGCAACATCTGATTGCAACAGAATCTCGCAGGGTTTGTAAACAGTGGAGATCTGCCAGGAATCTTTCTTGGAGATGTACTCAAACAGTTAAAGTTAAGAAGTCTTACATATTGGAAAAAAGTCTCCAGAAGTCAGTGTTAATAAGTTCCAGTTCTGAAGATATTTTGGTATTCAAATTCCCCAGACTATCTTATCTTGCTGTTCCAGCATGCCAGGTTGAACTCATATTTGGCAGAGCTGAGGCAGTGTGTATTTTATCAAACTGCAGTTTATACTGGCACCCCGAGTGAAAGCACAAAGAAAATAAAAGTTCCAGCTATGTATGATTTTGTACACCAGACCATTCAAAGCAAACACCAAGGAATTCTCTTTTCCCTAATGGGTTTGGGCAACCTGATGACAAAATCCTGAGTGAAGGTAAAGAGGCATGATGCCAATTAAAATGGACAGAGCAACAGCAAACTGTACTGACAGATTTCAGAGTGGTGAAAGCACTCTTTGACTTATGAAGAAAACCTCCCCATTGCAAATTGGCACCCATCTCATATGTGAACCCCCAGGTAACTGAAAATAACTCATAATGCCTATTTTTACAATTAGACAGATAATAACAAATCGGCTACTCACATTATGCATTTTTGAAAAAATTCTACTGAACCCTGAGGCAATTTGTAACTACTAATCTCGTCAAATGATGGAAGTAAGGGAGAAAGTGGTAGGCAAGTTGATGGAGAGGATTCTTAGGGATAGGGTGTATGCGCACTTAGAGCGTTGCGATCTGATTAAGGACATGCAGCATGGCTTGTAAAGGGGAAGCCTTGCCTTACGAATCTGGTAGAATTCTTTGAGGAGGTGACAAAAACGGTCGACGAAGGACGATCCGCTGATGTTGTCTATATGGATTTCAGTAAGGCGTTTTGACAAAGTCCCTCATGGTAGATTGGTACAGAAGATTAAAACTCATGGGATATGTGGTCAGGTATCTAGATGGGTAGAGAACTGGCTTGCAAAGAGGAGTCAGAGAGTAGTAGTGGAGGGGTCCTTTTCTAGCTGGAGGTCTGTCACTAGTGGTGTGCTGCAGGGCTCAGTACTGGGACCTCTTCTCTTTGTAGTGTATATAAATGATTTGGAAGAGGGAGTATGTGGTGTGATCAGCAAATTTGCTGATGACACCAAGATGGCTGGATTGGCGGGCAGTGAGGAGCAGTGTCTGGCAGTACAGCAGGATATTGATAGGCTGGTTGATTGGGCAGATACATGGCAGATGGAGTTTAATCCGGATAAATGTGAGGTGATGCATTTTGGCTGGAATAATGTAGGGGGGAGTAATATGATAAAGGGTAAGCCCGTAAGGAGTATAGAATCGCAGCGAGACCTGGGGGTGCAAGTGCACAAGTCTTTGAAGGTGGCAGTGCAAGTGGAGAGTGTGGTGAAGAAAGCCTATGGTAAGTTAGCCTTTATAGGAAGGGGTATAGAATATAAGAGCTGGAGTCTAATGTTGCAGTTGTACAGAACGTTGGTTAGGCCGCATTTAGAATACTGCGTCCAGTTCTGGTCTCCTTACTACCGGAAGGACGTGGAGACTCTGGAGAGAGTGCAGAGGAGGTTTACCAGGATGTTGCCTGGTATGGAAGGACTGGGTTATGAGGAAAGATTGAAGAAATTGGGACTCTTTTCCCTTGAAAGATGCCGACGGAGGGGGGATCTCATAGAGGTATATAAGATTATGAAGGGTATAGATAGATTAAACAGAGGTAAGCTATTTCCTATGATAGAGACACGTAGGACAAGGGGCCATGGACTTAAGGTGAGGGGGGAGAGGTACAACACAGATATTAGAGGGAGGTTTTTCACACAGAGGGTAGTGGGGGTATGGAATGCTCTGCCAAGTAAGGTGGTTGAGGCAAACACGCTAGAGTCATTTAAGAGTAACTTAGACAGACACATGACTGGGTTGGAGATGGGTGGATATAGGAGATTGTTTTAAATAAGGGTCATTAGCATTGGGGCGTCCCTGGTATGGTAAATGGATATGGTACAATAATAATGTTTTGTTTTTCCTTTTCATTCACAGGTTTTAAGTCGGTCCGCCTTGTGTCCAACGAGGGGCATACACGCGATGGGTCGTACTTGGGCTGCTCTTGGTTGTTCGAGATTGGCCTAGTGCTTCATGTCGTTAGTGTGTGCCTAAACTGGACCAGATACTGGGCAAGATGACAGCTCAGTGACTATCGCTGATTGCGGTGCAGATACATGGATTTGGGCCAGTGTCTGTGGGAGTTTGCGCATTCTCCCCGTGCTTGCGTGGGTTTTCTCCGGGTGCTCCGGTTTCCTCCCACACCCCAAAGATGTGCTGTTAGGCTGATTGGCAGTAATAAATTGTCCCTGAATCAGTTTCCCTCAATCTGGATGGCCATAAAACATTAGACAAGGGTTGTGGGTGGAGAGGGCGCTGGCGTTGAGATTGTGGCGCGGGCTCGTTGGGCCGAAGGGCCTGTTTCCCGGGCTGTTTTTGTTCTTTGTTAAACATAGAACATAGAACATAGAACACTACAGCACAAACAGGCCCTTCGGCCCACGAGTTGCGCCAATCACATCAACACCTATCTATAACCCCCAATCCCATAAAACCCCATATACTCTTCTTGTTCTTTGTTTTTTTAGTTTAATATGTGACAAGAAAGCACAGATAACCCAGTGTTTGCTTAAGTGATGACTGAGGTGAAAGTCTGGATGTCTGGGACCTCCTTTGATTCAGAATGTGTCTACCATGGCTCAATGGACAACATGCTTGAATCTGTGTCAAAAGGCTTGTGGTTTTAAATTCCACTCCAGGCATATCAGCCAGACAATTTTTTTTATTCATTCATGGAACATAGCTGTTGCTGGCTGGCCAGCATTTATTGCCCATCCCTAATTGCCCTTAGAGAGCAGTTGAGAGTCAACCATATTGCTGTGGCTCTGGGGTCATATGTAGGCTAAATGGGTAAGGACGGCAGATTTCATAGAATCATAGAATCCCGACAGTGCAGGAGGAAGCCATTTGGTCCATCGAGTCTGCTCCAACCACAATCCCACCCAGGTCCTAGCCCCATAACCCCAAATATTTACCCTGCAAAATAATGAAAATTGGCACCCATCTCAGATGTGAACCCCCAGGCAAATGAAGATAACTCATAATGTACTCTTACAATTAGACAGATAATAACAAATCAGCTACTCACATTATGCATTTTTGAAGAAATTCAAAATGTTGCTGGGGTTGGCACGGTGGCGCAGTGGTTAGCACTGCTGCCTCACAGCAACAGGGACCCAGGTTCAATTCCCGGTTTGGATCACTGTCTGTGTGGAGTTTGCACCTTCTCCTTGTGTCTGCATGGGTTTCCTCTGGGTACTCCATTTCCTCCGACAATCTGAAAGACATGCTGGTTAGGTGCATTGACCCAAACAGGTGCCGGAGTGCGGCGACAAGGGGAATTTCACAGTAACTTCATTGCAGTGTTAATATAAGCCTCACTTGTGATTAATAAATAAAGTTAATCTACTGACACTGGGGGCAATTTAGTATGGCCAATCAACCTAACCCGCACATCTTTGGACTGTGGGAGGAAACCAGAGCATGCGAAGGAATCCCATGCGGACAACGTGCAAACTCCACACAGACAGTGACCCAAGGCCAGAATTGAACCTGGGCCCTGGCATTGTGAGGCAGCAGTGCTAATCACTGTGCCACTGTGCTGCCCATAAATTTCCTTCCCTAGTGAACCAGGTGGGTTTTTCTGACAATGGTTTCATCATTATCAGTAGATTCTTGATTCCAGATAATCTTGCTGAATTCAAATTCCATCATCTCCCATATCAGGATGTGAACACAGACCTGGGTTTCTGGGTTAATTGTCTAATGATAATACCACTTGGCCATCACCTCCCCCTGAGGCTGGTATTTCAATGGAATACTGAAGTACTGTCAGAGGTGCTGTTTTTAGGGGTGACGTTAAATCAAGGTCCCATGCACCTACCCTCTTCAGTGAGAAAAGATAAAAGATCGCATGCCACTATTTTGAAGAAGATCAGGGAAGTTCTCCTGGTCAATAACTAACTCTCAACCAATATTGCTGTATATAGGTTAGTCATAAAAACATAGGATATAGAAGAATGAATAGGCCATTTGGCCCTTCGAGCCTCTGTCATTCATTTTGATCATGGCTCACATTCAATTCAATATCCTGATCCTATTCCCCCCCCATGCCCTTTGATCCCTAATAGCTATATCTATTTTTTTCTTGAAATCACACAATATTTTGGCTTCAAGTACATTCTGTGGTAATGAATTCTACACATTCACTACTTTCTGGGTGAAGAAGTTTCTCTTTACCTCAGTCCTAAAAGGCTTACCCCTTATCCCCCTAGTAACAGCTACGTCCATCCGAGGAAATAGTCTCTGCACATCCACTCTATCAATCCCTCTCATCATCTTATAAACCTCTATTAAGTTGCCTCTCATCCTCCTCCGCTCCAAAGAGAAAAGCCCCAGCTCCCTCAATCTTTCCTCATAAGACCTATCCTCCAAACCAGGCATCCTGGTAAATCTCCTCTGCACTCTCTCCAATGCTTCCACATCCTTCTTATAGTGAGGTGATCAGAACTGAACACGATATTCCAAATGTGGTCTCGCCAAGGTCCTGTACAGTTGCAGCATAACTATCCCCATGGCTCTTAAACTCAAATCCCCTATTAATAAACACTAACAGACTATAAGCCTTCTTCACAACTCTATCCACTTGAGTGGCAACCTTCAGAGATCTGTGGATATGAACCCCAAGATCTCTCTGTTCCTCCACGTTCCTTAGAACCCTGCCATTGACCCTGTAATCTGCATTCAAGTTTGCCCGACCAAAGTGAATCACCTCACATTTATCAGAGTTAAACTCCTTCTGCCACTTTTCGGCCCAGCTCTGCATCCAACTCTGGACATACTCTCTTCCACCTTCGTCTATCAGGGAAAAGATACAAAAGTCTGAGGACATGTACCAACCGACTCAAGAATAGTTTTTCCCTGCTGCCATCGAAGTTTCAAATGGACCTACCTCGTATTAAGTTGATCTTTCTTTACACCCTAACTATGACTATAACAGTACATTCTGCACACTCTCCTTTCCTTCTCTATGGATGCTATGCTTTGTCTGTATAACGCGCAAGAAACAATACTTTTCACTGTACACTAATACATGTGACAATAATAAAATCAAATCGAATCAAAACATTAATGGCATTGATGGCTTAGACTATATTGGTATCATTCTTTACTTAGCAGATTTGGGGAGATTAAGGGGTACGGTCATGTTCCTTTCATTGATACATCAGTTCCACCAATTTTTCAAAATTTGAGGTGGTTGCTATTTGCAATCCATGTGAAAGTGTCATAGGTGCAGAAATAACTCAAAGCAGATAGTATCACTCAGCAAATTGTCTCATCGCTGTAGATATCAGGCCTAGGCATTGCATAATTCGAAAATTGTGAACTTAGACAATTGCCGGTATTTAACTAGCATGCCTGCCCTGGAATTGGGGCCGGCGAGGCTTGTAAGTGACATTCTCCGCTGGCCTCTTACAAGCCTCGGGTGGGTGAGGCGGTAAAATTCTGGCAATTGTGTTGACCTTAAGGCAGTCAATAAAGTTATCATTCCTGAAAGGTATCCACTTCCGACAATCTAAGACAATTTCATGACACTATAGTATTCACAAAGCTCGACATGTGATGGAACTATTTTCAGATAATTCTCACAGAACAAAGCCAACTTTCGTTACTCACGAGGGTGTGCCTCTCTACTACCAAAAGGCCTATGGACTAAGTTCAGTATCTAATGCATTCGAGAAAATCTTCAGTTTTGTCAAACGCCTAACCTACTTGATGACATAGTTGTCTACATGGAAGGATCAAAGCAAAACACAATCAGTGGTTAGCAATGGTACTCACTTGACTAGCACCACCCAACTTGATGCTCAAAAGGGATGAATGCACATCTGTGGCATTTGAGATTGACTTTCTCCAGAGTAGAAGCAGCTGAAGTAAAGCCAACACACGACAAAATTGGAACCATTGATATGCTTCCAGCCATGTGGAAAAGTTTTCTTGTTCCTTGCTTCCACCAACTTGTCCCTAAGTTGGCAGAGATTGTGGATCCTCTTCGGATGCCACTGCACAAAGGTGCACTATGGGAATAGACAATCACGCAACAAACGGTGTTTAATATATTAAAGGCAAAACTAGCATTTCCACCAGTGCTGACGCATTTTATCCCTCGTGTGGAAATGGATGTCATGGTAGACGCCTCGGGAAATGTGATTGGAGCTGTGTTCCCAGAGCACATTGAAGGAAACAAATAACCGATCACTTATACTTCACAACAGTTGTCAAAAACTAAATGCAAATTCTCAACTGGGGAATGGGAAGCACTAGCTTGTATCTACATTTGTGAACATTGACACATGCATCTCCGTGGTAGAAAGTGTATGCTGTGCACTGATCACCAAATACTGATTACATTGTTAGGATCTGGTCATTGACCTTCATGCATCTACAGATAGTTTGCCACATCATCATATATCTTTGAGGTCAAATATTCAGGCAATTGCATAGCTGACATGCTTAACCATGCTACTATCGTAGACAGTGTTAGCAATAGTGAACCAATTTGTGACATTTTGATACTTGAAAGGAATTGAAGGCAGGATCACTGACAGAAAGCAAACTGCAGAGAGTAAACCAGTACTTAAAAACAGAATGGCCTTGCAAAATAGAGGAAGAATTGATCCTGTATTACAAACTATGCAATGAACTTAGATTGCTTGATGATAACCATATTGCGTATGGATCTCGAGTTTATTTATTACTTACGTTACAAGTGAGCTTCTGTTAACAATGTAATAAAGTTATTGTGAAAATCTCCTAGTTGCCACACTCTGGCACCTGTTCGGGTACACTGAAGGAGAACTTAGCATGGCTAATGCACCTAACCAGCATATCTTCAGACTATGCGAGCAAACTGGAACACCAGAGGAAACCCATGCAGCCACAGGAACAATGTGCAAACTCTGCTCAACCTCTACTCAAACCAAACCAGGATTTGAACCTGGTCCCCTGGGGCTGTGGGGGCAGCAGTGCTAACTGCGGTGCCACAATGGAACCATTACTGTTATAGCATTACAGCAACATTATTGCTTCTTACCCAAGATGGACATCTGGGTGTTGTTTAAATGAAACAAAGATCCCATGAAGTTGTTTGTTGGCCAGCAATATTTTACTGTATAGGATCAGTGATTAGAAACTGTTACTTGTACACTCAGTGGAAACTTCTGTTAAATCATGTCCACAACAACTCGACAACTGTCCTCATGGTGGATAAAACTCAAACAATAACTTCCCACTGCCCTTCCCTTCCCCATGCCCGGAGGTTGGCCTGTCCCCCTGCCTGACATGTACCTCACCCTCTGGTTCCAAAAACCTGGGCTTGTGATTGGACTTGCCAGAAAGAATTGGGGACCCCTGCTCCCTACCAAGGGACCACTAGTCACCTCATGCAGCCCCCCCCCACCACCACCACCACCACCACCCCCGCCTTCCCCCCCCCTCCCCACAACAAAGGTCTAGATTCCACCCAGCTGCTTCTCGGCTTTGGTCTTCTCTGGAATACTTCTCACTCAAGAGGAGTCCAGTTCCACAGTTTGAATCAAACTTCACAGTGTGTTGGGGGATTGAGATGATTGATGCATGAATTTGAGCCATAACTTCTGTAGCCTTCACTAGATATTGAATACATTAGGTATGAATATGACACTTGATCATTGCAAATCAAATTTGTCCAGTATTGATATCATTTTTTAAATTCTTTTGTGGGAACTGGGCATCACTGGTTAGGTCAGTTGCCAATCTAAAGTTTAAATTTTATTATTAGTGTAACAAATAGGTTTACATTAACACTGCAATGAAATTACTGTGAAAATCCCCTAGTCACCACACTCTGGTGCCTGTTCAGGTACATTGAGGGAGAATTTAACATGGCCAATGCACCTAACCGGACTGTGGGGTGAAATCGGAGCAGCCAGGAGGAAACTCATGCAGACATGTGGAGGATGTGCAAACTCCACGCAGTCAGTGAGCCAATCTGAGAATTGAACCTGGGTCCCTGGCACAGTGAGCAGTGCTAAACCACTGTGCTGCCCACCTCTAACTGTCACTGAGAAGGTGATGATGAGTCACCTTCTTGAAATCACTCACACCAGTGAATTCAAAGTGAGTTATAGTTTAGGCCAAATATCATTTATAGTGTTAGTTTATGACAGGTATCACTCGAGCGTAAAGGTGCAATTCTCGCAAATTAGCAGTTTAATTTGGCATTGGCAGTGACTTTACACCAAACAGACATTAGTTATAATTTTAAAATCCATGATAATTCCCTTACCGATCAGAATATATGTTAGAGGCTGCTGGTTTATCGCGTGGTATGTTGCCAGTGGTATTTGAGTAAAACAGATTGCAGCTGAAGAGTTGCCCTGGAATTCTCAGGTTATCCTTGCAAAAGCAGTTTTACAAATGTGCATTCAGTGGGAATAACCATGCCTGCAGCACCCAAATAGAAGTGATACATGTGATCTGTGGCAGATGAAAAGGCGTAATCTTGCAAAGTGTTGTAGAAGAGAACTCCCTTGAAAAGAGAAGGCTGTAGGGTGACCTGATAGACATCTCTGAAATTCTGATAGAGTGGACACTAAAATAATGTTTCCTCTTGTGGGGTAGAGCATAACTAGAGGCCAAAAATATAAGCTAGTCACCAAGTAATGCTATAGGGAATTTACCACTTTACCTGAAGAGTGGTGAGAAAGTGAAGCTGGCTACCACAGGGGGCGGTTGAAGTGAGTAGTAGATTTAAGAACATAAGAACATAAGAAATAGGAGCAGGAGTAGGCCATCCGGCCCCTCGAGCCTGCCCTATTTGAGGGGAAGCTAGACAAACATCTCAGGGAAAGAGAATAGATGGTTGTGATATAGATTTAGATGAGAAAGATGGGAGGAGGTTTGAGTGGGGCGTAAACACTGGCATGGATTGTTTGGACGAAATGGTCTCTTTCTGTGCTGTGTATCCTACAAACATAGAACAAGGAAACAAATGCCTTCAACTTATTCTGCTTCCATTGTCCCAGGATTGTTGATGTCTATTGAGTTCAAATTGTAGTCTCTCCTTCCATGAAATCTCCCAGCACAACGGTACACCACCACATTGGAAAAGCACTGCGCATGAATGCAACTTTTGTAGTATGGTGATAACAATCCACAAAGACTTCAGAGTAATGCTGTTGCTGTGAACACAGTTGGTGCACTCTCTTGTACACACCTCTGGGGCCTGAGTCTTGAATACTTCAGTGAATCATCTGTGTTTGTAATGTGTACTCCATCAAGGGGTTTATATAGTTCCTGGGCAACATGCAGTTTTCAAAAAGTTATTATTGTATGCAGACAGGACCTGTGGAGAACAGTGTCTGTGGACAAGTGTCAGCGTCAATACTTTGATTCTGTTCAATTTTTCAAAGACACCCTTTGGGATTCGTTTGATCCTCTGTCAAAGCTTTAGCAAAAAGTTTACAGAAACCCAGAGAAATCACACCCTCTGTTCCTGTATAAATACCATTTATGTTGTTTACCTTGGCCTGAATTGTCATAAAGATGGAGAGAGTCTCCAGTGTAGCCAAAGTGGCACCAGAGACTGCCACTGAACCCAGCACCTACCATTTCTCCAGCAGAGAATGGGAGCAGGATATAATTTGCACATTCATAGTTCACAGAGGTAGCTGCACATTTAACTTTTCAAGGGCAGTTAGGGTTGGGCAATAAATTCTGGCTAGCTAGCACACCCATGTCCCAGAAATAAAAAAAAAGTACAGCCATCTTTTAATAAATGCAAATTTTGCTCATGGGATGTCCAAAACATGACTTGTGGATTTTTAATAGAACAGTACAGCACAGTACAGGCCTTTTGGCCCTTGATGTTGTGCCAAGCTATGTCCAAACCCAAGATCAAGCTATCCCACTCCCTATCATTCTGGTGTGCTCCGTGTGCCTATCCAATAACCGCTTGAAAGTTCCTGAAGTGTCTAACTCCTCTATCACAGCAGGCAGTGTATTCCACACCCCAACCACTCTCTGAGTAAAGAACCTACTTCAGACATCCCTCCTACATCTCCCACTATGAACCTTATAGTTATGCCCCCTAGTGACAGTTATATCTACCCGAGGAAATTGTCTCTGAACATCCACTCTATCTATCCCCCTCATCATCTTATAAACCTCTATTAAGTTGCCTCTCATCCTCCTCTGCTCTAAAGAGAAAAGCCCCAGCTCCCTCAACCTTTCCTCATAAGACCTACCCTCCAAACCAGGCAGCATCCTGGTAAATCTCCTCTGCACTCTCTCCAATGCTTCCACATCCTTCTTGTAGTGAGGTGACCAGAACTGCACACAATATTCCAAATGTGGTTTCACCAAGTTTCTATACAGGTCAGCATAACCCCATGGATCTTAAACTCTAATCCTCTGTTAACAAATGCTAATTTTTCAGAAGAAGTTCTGAAACTGCCAGATTTATTTGGAGAAGTGGGCCATCCTTTGGGTTCTTTTAGGGGTACCCCTGGGAGAGGTCAGGTGCCCGTTGGAAGAGGTCAAGTGCCCTTTGGGATTGCTACAATTAGACATGAAGATATGTGCAGTGGATAAGCTAATTGGAACTGTCAAACTGATTGGAACTTTCAAGCTGTCAAGACACTTAAATCTCAATGGAACTGACAAGCTGCTAAATTATTTTAATCTCTGGTATTTAAATGTTTCTGCAGTTTAAAAAAAACACAGTACTTGCTATTTCACCTGATCAGTTGACATAAGCCTGAGATATCATTATAGGATTTGTGCTACATGACCGATTTCCCAGTCTATCATTGTCACAGTGGGGTGCCTGTCAGTTCACCATTTTATTGACAGCTCCAAATTGTTATGAAATCTTTGATGTAGCGCCAAGAATACAAATTTTTTTTAAATATAAAGGATTAAGTAACTTGAATTGAATGTTTGTTTTCTTCAAGATTATGCAGTTGAAAAAATGAAAATGTAGTTCTTTTTATAAAAGATAGCTTTTTTAAACAAAGTCTGCAGTTGACACTTGGATTCTTATTTTATTTAATCTTAATATGGGTCCTGAAGTCAGCTCATGGCAGAGCTAGGTGAATTACCATGGAGGGAGTAAGCAAAAAAGGTGGTGACTGGGGGGAATGGGTTGTCCTGGGTTAGTACTAAATTGGCATTGGGGTTATAAAGGCCACAAAGTTGTGAGGGGGTATGGGTTAGCATGGATGAGGCATGGGTTGTGAGGGGAGTTGAAGGGAGGGAGCCGCAGGGATTGTATTTATTTGATTGATTTTTCTTTAAGCTGGGGCAAAGTCCCAGGTCATCAATAAACAGCACACCTCCACATTTGGCAGCCCCTGTGACGGCCTCAGAACTCTTGCCAAGGGATGGTGAGCCTGACTCCTGGCTCCTGTTAATTCCACTATCCTTTCTCCCCCTATCGCTCCTGAGCTGGGCACTGTTTGGTCATTGTCTCTAATATCTTCTTTGATACAGCTTTCTCTTTTCACCATATGCCTCCTTGAAATGCCTTGAGACATGTTTCTGTGTTAAAGATATGATTGATCCAAATAGTTGTATTGTGATTCTGTACTGTAATGTTGACTTCTCATTCACACGTATGTTATCATTCATTCATGGGCGGCACGGTGGCACAGTGATTAGTGCTGCTGCCTCACACTGCCAGGGACTGGGCTTCAATTCCGGTCTCAGGTCACTGTCTGGATGGAGTTTGCACATTCTCCCTGTGTCTGCATGGGTCTCCTTCAGGTGCTCTGGTTTCCTCCCACGATCCAAAAATGTTCAGGTTTGGTGGACTGACCATGCTAAATTGCCCCTTTAGTGTCAGGGGATGAGCAGGATAAATATGTGGTGTTACAGGTATAGGGCCTGGGAGGGATTGTTGTTGTTGCAAGCTCAATGGTCAGAATGGCCTCCTTCTGCACTGTAGGGATGTTATGATTTTTAGCTGCTATATTCTGTATACTAATATTTCATTATCATTGCACTCATATTCCACTTAGGTTTAAATTAATACTTCATGTCTGATAATTAGGCCATGAAGGATTCAGAAATTGAAGCTTAGCTATTAAGAATTGAATGCCCAAAATTGATTTCACAGCTGTCATTGATCTACTGCTGATGAAGATTTACTGGTTATAAGTGAATTAGTATAAAGACTCTTGTACATAAATTAGAAGCTTATGGTTCATGAAACACTACAGAATTCTGAGCAATTAATGTGGTATCACAATCTAATGCAGTACTTTGGGAGTGCTGCACTGTCCAAGGCAATGCCTTTGAACAGGATTGTAAGTTGAGACCCTCTCTCATGGATGTAAATGATCCCATGACAATATTCATAGATAATTAAGTGATTCGCTCTGGCCAACATATATTGTGCAACTATATTACAACAATTACTATGCTCCATTGGCTGAGGAGCACTGTGGAATGTCCTGAGAATGAAAAAGATGCAAGGAAATACTTTTTTTTTCAATGAAATCTATGCTATGAAATGCAAATTATTCCACATCAAACATTTAGCTGCATTTTCTTACATTTTCCAGGCCCTATTTACCCTGCTCATCCCCCTCACACTAAGGGGCAATTTAGCTAGCATGGCCAATCCACCTAACTTGCATATTTTTGGACTGTCGAAGGAAACTGGAGCACCTGGAAGAAACCTACACAGACTCAGGCAGAATGTGCAAACTCCACACAGTCAATTAAACATTTCCCCAAGCTTAATTATCATCATACTCTTTCCTTTGTAATTTTATGTACATATTTTGTTCATAATCAGAAAAAACTTTCTTTTGTTGCATTGTAATTAGGGAGATTTCTTATTAACTGTTGTATTATTCAATATGTTCTCTGTAACCAATAAAACCTTTCTCAGAGCATATAAAACTCCAAATGTCAAGCTAGACAGTGCCTTGAGAATACACAATTGATGCTATTAATTCTCCCGCTAACTAGTTCCAAGTTGCCAACTCAATAGTGACATTTATCACATTCTTCACTTGTTTCTTAGCTGTATGACTGCTGTTAGCAAACATTTAGCACAATTGCAATCTTTGAATCTTTACATGACTGACTACTTCCTATACTTAACGCATTCTTTCGATGTAACCCAATATTTCAAGCCAAGTATATTTTATGGTCTTACTTCATACTGGCCTTGAAGTTCTGCATGGATCCCACTGATCTCCTCCATAGCTCCAACAGTTGACCACTAGAATCCCTGTGGAATTTCGATTAGAAAATAATTCAACTCAATTTGTGTTGAATCATAGAACTTTGAATCTGCTGAATTTGAAAAGAAGAAATTGCATTGAAAAAAGCCCCCTTAACAACATTTCAATGGGTGTCCTTGAAAAGTCTAATCTTTTTCCTTTTATTCGTTCATGGGATGTGGGCACGCTCCAGCATTTATTCTCCATCCATAAATGGCTGGAGGCACATGTTGACTCGGCTGGGTAAAGACAGTAGATTTCTTTTTCTAAAGGGGATAAGTGAACCATTTGCATTTTTATACTTTTAATTCCAGGTTTTTAACTGAATTCAAATTATACCATCTGCTATGGGATTTGAACCCAGGTCCCTAAAGCACTAGCCTGAGTCTCTGGAAAACTATCCAATGACAATACTACTACACGCTGTCACACAGGATGTCTGGGTTGTGAGCCAATAAGTAGGGTGAGACTGAGGCAATACTTGACATGAGAATTTGCTCAATTCAGTCCTGGATCCTGGACGTGTTTGTCTGTCCCTGGAACATGTGTGAATTTGAATGCACGGATTCTAAGCAGAGACAGGGTTTTCCTCGTTCCACCTGAAATTCTTGACTGGACTTTCATGCAGGCATCAGGGCCCCAATCTCGATTTTTAAAAAAAATTTCTTCATGGGATATGAGCATCATTGGCTAGGCCAGCATTGAGGGCAGTTCAGTTTCAACCTTATTGCAGTAGCTCTGGAGTCACATGTGGGCCAGACCAGGTAAGGACGGCAGATTTCCTTCCCTAAAGGACATGAATGAACCAGATGGATTTTTATATTGATAACGGTTTCATAGTCATCATTAGACTTTTAATTCCAGAATTGTAAAATTGAATTCACATGTTATCATCTGCCATGGTGAGATTTGAATCCCTGTCCCCAGGGCATTCCCCTGGGTCTTCGGATTATTAGTCCAGCTACAATACCACTACACCATCATCTTTCAAACTATATGCTGTTGCCTCTCCAAGCCCAAGTCTGGCCTTAGCTTGCCCAACCAGAGCAGGTTTACATGAGGGAGCCTCTTACTTGGCTGTCTCTACGTTCACTGTCCAATTAAGGATAATCGGTGCACCAAGGAATGGAAAGCCCTGATAGGAGGCCCTGTAGTAATGCCCCAATGGGAGCACCACCAGCAGACGTGAGAGAAGGATGTCTCAAAATGGAGGTGCTCATGCAGACCTCCCTCTTCAGTGGTGAAAGAGATAATGAAGTGTTGGGAGGGACACTGGTCAGAGGATTGATCCATCCTGAAGAGTTCTGCAGCTACTCCTGGATCCCTGTGAGCATTGCAGCTTCCTAATGTTGTCAATTAATTCAAACACACATGATGATCCAACAGCTTCTCAATGACAGGCCACCTGTCCTTTATTCATTTGTGGGACATGGACGTCGCTGTCTAGGCTAGCATTTATTACCCATCCCTAGTCTCCTTTGAGAAGGTCGTGGTGAACTGCCTTCTTGAAATGTTGCAGTCCGTTGCTGTGGGTTGACCCAAATGCCAGGTGGAATGGACTTCCAGGAATTAGACCCAGCAACAGTGAAGGAACGGTGATATATTTCCAAGTCAGGATGGTGAATGGCTTGGAGGAGAACTTGCAGCTGGCGGTGTTCCCATTTATATGTGGCTGTTTTGGGTTATTTGGTGAATTGCTGCAGTGCATCTTATAGATGGTACACAATGCTGCTCCTGAGAATCATTGGTGGAGGGAGTGGATATTTGTGGATGTGGTGCCAATCACACTGTCTGCTTTGTCCTGAATGGAGTAAGCAACTTGAGTGTTGTTGGAGCTGCCTGGTTCCCAACACAGTGGGAGTCTGTGTGGCTTCAGGCAAGGACTGGAGGAAATTGGATTTAGATCAGAACCTTAATTGGCTTTGTCTGCCTGCCCACCTTGGTGGAGCGGGCTGCCCATTACAGAGCTATGTCTAGAAAAGTGATCTCAAGGCAGGACAGTGTCAGGAATGTGCCTTCCCATTGATTCCTGGCATCCCCACTGCCTTGCACCCCAGCTCCACAGGGATAGGAGAATTCAGCATCCTCTCTGCGATGGGCCGATGATTTCAATGGAGCCCGATTATAGCCGGAGAATTCCTACTTTTCTGTTTCTATATCCTGATAAGACAGGGGCCTAGTTTCCTGAATCTTGGCCTGTGGGTCTAATTTCCTAATGGTAATAACCAGGATGAAAGGGTGGAAAACTGTTTTGCTGGTTTTTTTCCCCCTCCACACATTTCCATTCCAGCTGTGAGGATGTGTTGGATGCGAACTTCCTTGCAATTCTAACTGGTTGTCAGACATAGGACCTTATTTTACCATTTTGATTCTATGTGCTAGATGGACTTGAAACTGGGAGTGTTTCAGATCTGACTTTTAGACCCATTTTGAGGTGCCCCCATATGCATTCTGCCTGAAAAAGTATCAGGAATTCCAAATGGTGCTGCAGAAACCTGTGGGCGGGGCTTAACACACCCAAAATCCTGCAGCTCTAATTAACACCTCCAACTGCACGTGCGCAGAATAGAGATAGAATGTGGTTCCCCTGTCACATTGCTCCCAGCCAGGTAATGCCTTCCCCTGGCCTGCACAGACATTGTCCCACCCTACAACATTACTGACCTCCATATCCCCCTACCCCTCCCAGATCGATCACAGGCCCCTCCCCCCCTTTCACCCCCACCGATCTCAGGCAACATGGCAGCAGCCCCCCCCCCACCTTCCCCCCAACTGATCTCAGGCAGAGTGGCAGCAGACCTCCCTTCTCCCCCTTTCACCAATCTTAAGCAGAGAGCCGTCGGACCCACCTTCCGCCACCCACCCACCCAGCCAATCTCAACCAGAGAGCCGCCAGGTACTCGACAATTACCTGCTCACTAACTGGAGCGCCTGAATTGGAACTTTTGTGGAGCATGTCTATTTTGGACTCTGGATGGGCAAACACGGTGGTAAAGGGGGAAGTGCCGGTAAGGTTGCGCGTGCAGCCCATTAAGTCAATTTAAATGCCTGCAAATGCATTTAAATGGCCTTTGCGCCCTTTTACAGCTGGGGTCCCGATCGCTGTCATTTTCGGGCCTTGGTAAAGGGGGAACTGGCACAGAGATGGGCGTGGATCACGCTACTCGCCTCACACCTGACTTTACCAAGTTTTTGTACCCGAAAATGGGCACAACTTGATGGTGAAATCGGGTCCAATAATTCTGTTATGTACTGAGATGAATTTTAAGGCAGATGGGAATGGGTAAGGTGTACCTTAAGGGTATAAGGGAGTGGGGATGCGAAGAGTTATGATTGGGCTGAATGTCATGGAGGTTTGGTTCCACTAGATGTCAGTAACAGTTTTGAATGGAAGTCAGCCTGATTAATGACGTTTAGTTATCTGTTGGTAGGGAGCACTTCTAAAGGAACCCCTTCTCCAGGAGCTGTTGGGCTTAATCTTTAATGGGTATAGATATAGTTGGGGGGATTGAGTTGGTACTGCAAGGTTGGGAGGGCTATGGGCCTTCACAGGACTGGGGGCCAGTGTCAAAGGCCACTGAGTGTCAAGGGGAGATTGGAGTGAAGTTGGTGATTGTGGACTGAGGGAGTTTGAGGGGTGGGGCAGGGGGTGGGATGGATAGGTGATGGGTGGACGGTGGGGAAAACTTGAAAAAGGGATTTTTTTGCTTGTTGGGTCTGGAAGAAACACTACTGCTCCTTATGGCCTACAGAGATTTGCTTATCGATCCAAGTTTTCTTGTATACTTTGAGACTCAAGAAACCTGCCTAACAACCTGTCAGATGAAGGTTTTCAGTGACTGGACTGCCTCCCAAATTGGTCATCTATCCCTCATTCCAGTAAAACCAGCAGTGGGAGTGTTCATCAAATCATAGACATCTATGTCAGTGAAGACCATTCGCCCCACCATGCCTGTGCTGACATCAATGCTGAAAGAGGAAGGAGGATGTGGGTAGTGGATCATAGAAGGAAGTGATCAGAGAGTGTTCCATCTTGGATTGGTACAATGGGTGTTTATAAAAGTGTTGGATTTAGTTCTGGTTTCACTCCACAGAGAAACAGTTGCCCTCACCAGAATGCTGTTTAGAATACTGGTCAGGGGACCTTTGCACAATCTGGGTTGTCCTCCTTGTCTGTCTGTCACATATTTCCTCTCTGCTGGTACATGCTTAAGATGTATGATGATCACCTCCTGAAATGGACTGTCTCTGTAGCTCAGCATCACAGATGCACTACAGTGATACCTACTGCTGCTTAGGATCTGAAAATCAGAGTTAAAGTTGCTCTACGTAATGATCCTATCTGTACTTTTGATTGTCCTGGACATGAATCACCTTGGAGTTCCCACATATTGCAGGATGTACATTTGTTGGGATTAAGGGACCCTGCCATCTCTATCTTTATTAGATGGTCATCTAAAATTATCAAAAATAGTGAGTTGGACAATAAAAAAGTAATCATCAGTCAACTTGTGTTTCCTTACCTCTGGGTTGTCTAATTTTCTTCCTTGTGCTATGACTGCAAGAAGCATTTTACTGCTGTTCTGTCCATTGCTACTGTTCTTAACTATAGCTATTTTTATCCTTGTTTCAGATCGTATTAATTTAACTTCTTCCCCTGAACGAAACCTAGTTGTTTTGGGGGGTTAAAAGTACCCCTAACTTTGAGCTTGAGTGAACCAAATTGAAGAATCACAGAAACCCTACAGTGAAAAAGGAGGCTATTCAGTCCATCAAATCTGCACAGTCCCACCCAGGCCCTATCACTGCAACCCCACATATTTATCCTGCTAATCCCTCTAACCTACACATCCCGCTTCACTAAGGGACAATTTAGTTTGGCCAATATATCTAACTCACACATCTTTGGACTGTGGGAGGAAACTGGAGCACCCAGAGGAAACCCACACAGACAGGGGAAGAGCATACAAACTCCACACAGACAGTGACCCAACACCAGGAATTGAACCTGGGTCCCTGGAGCTGTGAAGCAGCAGTGCTAACCGCTATGCCACTGCGCCACCCCTCCCTATGTCTGTGATCATCTTAGACATTCACATGTTTCAGAAGCTGCCATATTATTCAAGTTCCCCACAGCGACAGTTTTCCACTGTCTGGTTCTAATAAATGGACCCTGAGGAGTTGGAATTTGAAGTAACTGAAATTAGCATCAAGCCAGCTACACAAGTGCCAAAGTCTAGCTTGGACCACATTTTTTCAACTTGTTTACCTTGCCTTGATTGACGAGAGCATTTTGGGATATCTCTGAAAGATGTGAGAAGGTTCTGGACAAATGCAAAGCCCTCCCTTCTGTCTTGTTTGTGTTGCATTTCTGGCAAGACTCACTGTGTTCCTTACCTTTTTCAACTTGCTATACTTGTTTAGGGATGCTTCTGAGCTACTGTAAGATTAGGGATTCATCCCCTTTCGGAGTGATTCTCCATGATTTATTTGGAGTCCTTGGGTAGGATTTTCCGGCTGTGCTGAATGGACGTTTGCAGATTCCGCCCCAGTCCCGCTATGATTCCTATGGCGGGCAGGATGGGAAAACTACCCCCCCCCATATCCATGTTTTTTTAAAAATCATGATTTGCCTATTTCAATGACGCGGTTTAGTTAATACTGTATTTCTGATCCATCTGTAAAATCTCCTGGTTCTGTTAAAAAGCCATCGATGGCCTGAAACCTTAACCTTACCTTCTTCTCTCCACAGATGTTTAACAGCTTTTCTCATCATTGATTTTGCCACTTTTGAATTGAAATTCTATATGACTCCCGGTTATCCAAGATGTGCTTCAACCTAAGTGTAGATCAATGGGGGGATTGGAATAGCTACAATTGCAGTTCTAGTGCTTCGTTTAACAAACAGGGTGTGACTTCTGTACCTATGGCAGTGATTGTGGCCAAGGGGTTCTGCCATCCAGACTTATTATAATTGGCAAACTTTGCAAGTTTCTGATTAACAAGTCTCTAAAAATGTTTACTTATACAGAGAATTATGCTCAGATAGTTAAGCAGAAAAAGGTGCATTGTTACTTTTTACAGCTAGACAGGGCACTCTTGGGCCACAAGGAAACATAAAAAGCATTGAGTTTACCTTGGCCTCTTATTCCCCTATTTTTACTTTACATGAGCTTTTGCTGGCAGCTCTGAGATTTTACTTGGTTTATGCAATTCTTTATTGAACCTCTGTTTTTTTTATTTATTCACTTTACGAGATGTGGGCGCAGCATTTATTGCCCATCCCTAATTGGCATCAATCATTCTGTTGTGGATCATAGCGTCTCACAGCGCCAGGGATCTGGGTCCAATTCCTAGCTTGGATCTGCATATTCTTCCCGTGTCTGGCTGTTCCGGTTTCCTCCCAAGTTCCAAAAGACATAAGAACTAGAAGCAGGAGCAGGCCATCTGGCTTCTCGAGCCTGCTCCGCCATTCAATAAGACCATGGCTGATCTTTTTGTGGACTCAACTCCACCTACCCGCCCACTCACCATGACCCTTAATTCATTTACTGTTCAAAAATTTATCTATCCTTGCCTTAAAAATGTTCAATGAGGTAGCCTCAACTGCTTCACTGGGCAGGGAATTCCACACATTCACAACCTATTGTTGCTGAGTTCCTCAACTCAGTCCTCAATCTGCTTCCCCTTATTTTGAGGCCATGCCCCCTAGTTCTGGTTTCACCCGCCAGTGGAAACAACTTCCTTCCTTCTATCTTGTCTATTCCCTTCATAATCTTATACGTTTCTATAAGACCTCCCCTCATTCTTCTGAATTCCAATGAGTATAGCCCCAGTCTACTCAGTGTCTCTTCTTAAGCCAACCCTCTCAACTGCGGAATCAATCGACTGAATCTCCTCTGTACCCCCTCCAGTGCCTGTATATCCTTTCTCAAGTAAGAAGACTAAAACTGTACACAGTACTCCAGGTGTGGCCTCACCAGCATCTTACACAGCTGCAACATAATCTCGCTGTTTTTAAACTCCATCCCTCTAGAAATGAAGGACAAAATTCCATTTGTCTTTTTAATTACCTGCTGCACCTGCAAGCCAACTCCTTGTGATTCTTGCACAAGGATAAACTGATGCCTCTGCACAGCAGCATGCTGCAATTTTTTACCATTTAAATAATAGTCCATTTTGCTGTTATTCCTACCAACATTTACCAACATTGTACTCCACCTGCCAGATCCTCCTCACTCACTTAGACTATCCATATCCCTTTGCAGACTTTCAGCATCTTCTACACACTTTTCTCTTCCACCCATCTTTGTGTCATCTGCGAATTTTGACACACTACACTTGGTCCCCAATTCCAAATCATCTATGTAAAAATCGTAAACAATTACGGTCCCAACACTGATTCCTGAGGCACACCACTCGTCACTGATTGCCATACAGAAAAACACTCAATCTTTACTTCCTGTTAGTTAACCAACCCTCTATCCATGCTAATACATTACCTGTAACATTGTGCACCCATGCACCTTTATGTTATGTAGCAGTCTTTGGTGCAGCACCTTGCCAAATGCCTTCTAGAAATCCAAATACACCTCATCCACATGTTCCCCATTGTCCACTGCGCGTGAAATGTTCTCAAAGAATTCCATCAATTAGACAAACATAACCTTCCCTTCATAAACCCATGCTGTGTCTTACCAATGGGACAATTTAAATCCAAATGTCTCACTATTTCTTCCTTGATGATAGATTCAATCATTTTCCCTACTACAGAAGTTAAGCTAACTGGCCTATAGTTACCCGCCTTTTATCTATCTTCTTTTTTAAACAGTGGCATCACATTTGCTGTTTTCCAATCTGCGGGAACTAACCCTGAGTCCAGCAAATTTTGGTAAATTACCACCATCTCTTTTAAGACCTTGGGATGCATTCTATCAGGACCAGGGGACTTGTCTACCTTTAGCCACATTAACTTGCCCAACACTACCTCTTTTGTGACAATGATAGTTTCTAGGTCCTCACCTGCCATAGCCTTCCTGCCATCAAGTTTTGCCATGTTATTTGTGTCTTCCACTGTGAAGACCGACACAAAATACCTGTTTCAATGCCTCACCCATTCTCTCATTTCCAGTTATTACATTCCCTTTCTCATCCTCTGAAGGACCAATGTTACTAGACATGCTGGTAAGGTGCATTGGCCATGCTAAATTCTCCCTCAGTGTACCCGAACAGAAGCTGGAGTGTGGCGACTAGGGGATTTTCACAGTAACTTCATTGCAATGTTAATGTACGCCTACTTGTGACACTAATAAGTAGCTTGGTGGACTAGGTGGGTTTTTATGGCAATTGACAATGGTTTCATGATCATCACTAGACTTTTACTTTGAGATTTTTTGAAATTTCACCATCTGTCATGATTGGATTCAAACCGGGTTCCCAGAGCATTACCCTAGATCTTGGAATTCTAGTCTAGAGACAGTACAGTTACGTCACTACCTCCCAAATTACTTCATCAGATCCTGTCCATACTTCCACCCAACCTGAAATACTAAAGAAGCCCCTGTCTACAGTAGACACCCTCAATTTTCCTGAAAACATCCAGGTTGTAATGGCAGGGGATATGAATAAAGAAGGAAGAAAGCAGATGATGTCCAATCACTGTTCTAACCCTCTGGATGTACTCCTGCCATTAGGAAGACAGAGTTAAATTGTAGCTTGGTTTTTCAATTGCATTCTTCTAGTTAACAATCAGGAAGATTTTACAACAATGATCAAGTATCTGAGGAGGTGATGGCCTAGTGGTATTATTGCTAGACTATTAATCCAGAAACTCAGCTCATATTCTGGGGGCTCGGGTTGAATCCTGTTATGGTTGGAATTTGAATTCAATAAAATAAAATCTGGACTTAAGCATCTGTTGAAACCACTGTCAGAAAAGCCGATTTAGTTTACTTTAGGGAAGGAAATATGCTGTCCATGCCCTATCTGGCCTACATGTGACTAAATTAGTAATATAGGCAAACAGGTCTTGTTTTGAGTTCTATGTTTCTAAGACATGGGTGTCACTGGCTAGCCAGCATTTATTGCCCATCCCTAGGGCAATGTGGTTGACTCTCCACTGCCCTTGGGCAACTAGGGTTGGGCAATAAATGCCAGTTAGCCAGTGGCACCCATGTCATAGAAACATAGAACTCAAAACATGACCTGTTTGCCTATATTACTAATTCATTTTTGTTCAGGGGATGTGGTGTTGCTGGCTGGGCCAACATTTATTGCCCATACCTAATTGCCCTTGAATTGAGTGGAATTTTCTGGTTCACTGACGTTGATGGCATTTTGCCTGGCTCACTTACCCTGCCACTAGGGAACCTTCGGAGGGACTGGACGATCCCACCAACAGGAAAAATTGGAAATTCCTGCTTGAAGTGCAAATTAAGGGATAGCTTAAAGTATAACTTTGGAGGAAAATTTCTAATCATTTTTAAAGTTAAATTGGGAAACTTTTCTGTAGCTTAGAGTATAGATTACTGACTGAAATAGCGGTTAGTCAATATTTGTTTGTTAAGGGGCTTAGAACTTGAAAGCTTGTTGTGTGAACCTTCCAATCAGTCAATGGGAATTCAAATATTGTTTTAAGATGTACGGGGTCTCTGTGGGGATCAGAACACCGTTTGTATTTCAATACATATACCACTGTAAGATTAATATCCTTGCTTGGAACTGAGCAGTAACAGAGTCAACAGAAACATACTTTATAATATAGAATCATAGAATCTCTACAGTGCAGAAGAAGCCACTTTGCCCATCAAGCCTGCACTGACTCTCTGACAGAGTATCTTATCCAGACCCTCTCCCTTGCCCTTTCTCGGTAACTCCACACATTTACCATGACTAATCTCATAAACTACACATCTCAGGATACTAAGGGGCAATTTAGCATGGCCAATCCATCTAACCTGCACATCTTTGGACTATGGAAGGGAACTGGAGCACCTGGAGGAAACCCACACAGACACTGGGAGAACGTGCAAACCCCTCACAGACAGTGATCCAAGGCTAGAATTGAACCCGAGCCCCTGGTGCTGCGGAGGTAGCTGTGCCACCATGCTGCCCATAATGTCATGGATGCAATCATGTTTATTAATTTCAAGATTAGGCCCCTTCTTCTGTATGCATATTAAAACTAGGCTGTGTCACTTGACAAATGCAAGAGTTCAATAATTACCCTTGACAACATAAATGTCTTTGACTTGCCTGAATCCAATAGCTGAGTTGTAAGATTGAATAGTGAGTGACAACATTTGAAGCCCTCCAAATATAATAAACAAACACAGCTACAAATTACTTGTAATGAGCATCACAAGGAGAGTTAGGAAAACTCTTTGTATGTATTTTGTACCCTCAATAATTAGAATAGTGACTAAGAGTATGAATGAAAGCTTTTAAAGTTGCTTGCCCAACAGAAACAGGTTGACAGTGCCCTGGAATAATGGGCAAACATCAATAAGGGAGACATGTTGGGTGGCTAGAACACACACCTGAATCAAAAGGTGAGGTCCTTTCACTCAGAAACTGGGCTCCTATGGTGTGCAGGGGATTACGACTGCAGGGCTGTGAGCAGCATACGTACTATCCAGTTCCACTATCTCTACTGGATAAGACAAGGATAAGTCCCGATGATATATTTTTGTTATTCTCATGAGGTGGGGACGAACAAAGGTGGATCTCTAAATGTAACTAAATTAAACATATTGTTGCTTCATACAACTCTTTAGTCCAGTGACATCAAGGATACTATTCAGTTTTGATCCTTTCACATGGAAGGGGATACTGTAGCTCTTGCAAAATTACAGAGAAGGACAGTTCAATAGACTCCTGTTTAATTATCAGTACAAGACTAAGAAACTGGAGCTCTTTACCCCAGAGAAAGTCAATCTCGAAGGGATATGATTGAGATTTTTAAAATAGGATACGTGTTATAGTAACAAAGAGTTTGGCTATGTGCGAAGAAGCAATTACTTTTTGTCCCGTTCTGGTGAAAGGTCATTAACCTGAAATGTTAATTTTCTCCATGGATTCTGTCTGACCTGTTGAGTATTTCACAACATTTCTTGTTTCTATTTCCAGCATCTGGTGATATTTAATTTTTGTCTCCACAATCATTTTTGATACATAGACATCTCCTGGAAAAGAATTGCCAGCACGCACACTGGATATTTGCTCCATTGAGGCATTTGGAGGTAAATTCAGTAAGCTCCTGCAGGTGTAAAACAGCCCGAGTATGAGGTTAATTGGGATTAGTAATGCCAATTACCAATGGCTCTCTGGAACTTGATTGATTGTCTTTGGTAGCTGGTGTTTGTTTTTTCTCTGAATTGGCCTGGAGTTTAATTTGTTTCTCTGCCTCTCTCGGGAGCTTGCATGAGGGAATAGCATGTGTGGGTTGTGGACCAAGGATAGGTTGATGGTGCACCACATTGGGAAGGGACAGGCTTGATGGATTAGTTGTTGTCTTTAACTCCTCTAAGCATGTTACAATCCAGCTATTTTCTGTTCTTGCTTTCCCTTTTATTACAGTTGTCTCCAATTCGCTCTGTTCCACTTAACTTGAAAAATGAACAAGGTTCAAGCTAAGCATATGTGGGGCAGTAAAAAATAACTCAAGTAGTGTTAGGAAAATTCAGTGCCAAATAAGAACAATAGAAAGAGAACTGGAGCTTTTATACTTCTGTAATAAGGATCATTTTTCAGTATTTTTTCCCAGAAGGATATATTTTCCTAAAGATTATATCATAATTTTCTGACTCTGTTATTAATTAGCTCGCAGCCAACATTGTAAGTCAAAGCTGTGAGTCCAACATCTAGCTCTGCTCAGCAGATACACATGTTTCTTCATTGCTATCAATCTACACGCTAACCAAGGTCTAGAATATCCAATCGGTAGCACAGAGTCCAGTATCAGTACAGGTTGATTGTTGAAGTGTTGACAAATAGATTCTCTGTCTAGCTGGGCAATATTAGATGAAGACAAAGATTCTTGGTCATTTGGGTGGATTGTTTGATGCAGACAGATTTTGGAGATACCTTGATCTTTTCTGGCCAAATTCTCAAAAATTCCCCTATCCTCGCAGTACAATTCGACAAATATTTTTTTCCAAACAAATAGGGTGAAATGTTTGTCCTGGAAAGTGAAATCCAAACATAATGTGGGTTCCATCTTGGTTCAACAAACAACTTGCTGCCCAATTATATGGAAGTAACTAGACAATTCTTTCATGAATACAAAAGCTAAATTGCTGCGGGTGTTTGCCATTAGGAATGAAAGTAGAAATTACTGGAAACACACAGCAGGTTAGATCAGATCGATAGAAAGGAAAATAATCTCGGCGTGTAGCATTGGTTTGGATTTTCATGGAGTTGGATAGTCTCTGGAGTTATCTGGTGGCCTTTTAAAGTTGTTTCATGGAATGTGGGTTTTGTGAGCTAGGCCAGCATTCATTGCCCATCCTTAATTTTCCTTCAGAAGGTGGTGATAAACTGTTGCCTTGAACTGCTGCAGTCCAAGCATTGTAGGTCCATCTATGTTGCTGTCAAGGAGTTCCAGGGTTTTGGCTCAGTTTCAACTCAGAACGTTGTGTGGATTGAATGGAACTTGCAGTTTGTGCTGCTCTTGTGTGTGCTGCCCCTTGTTCACCTTTGTGGTAGAGTTCATGAATTTGGAAGACTGCAAAGATGCTCATTCATCAGTTTAGGGAAAACACAACTCGTTTATTTACTGGTTAAATTATACAGCAATCAACTGATTTTGATTTGATTTATTATTATCACATGCATTAGCAAACGGTGAAAAGTGTTGTTTCTTGCATGCTAGACAGACAAAGCGTACAGCGCACAGAGAAGGAAACGAGAGATGCAGAATGCAGTGTTACAGTCATAGCTAGGGTGATGGCAGTAGGGATGAAGCTGTTCTTGAATCGGTTGGTATCTTTTTCTTGATGGAAATGGTGGAAGAGAGAATGTCTGGAGGGCATGGGGTTCTTAATTACGATGGCTGCTTTTTCAAGGCAGCAGGAAGTGTAGACAATGTCAGTGGATGGGAGACTGGTTTGTGTGATGGATTGGGTTTCATTAATGACTCTTTGTAATTTCTTGCTGTCTTGGTCAGGGCAGGAGCCATACAAGCTGTGATACAACTAGAAAGAATGGTTTCTATGGTGCATCTGTAGAAGTTGGTGAGAGTAGTAGTGGACATGCCAAGTTTCCTTCAGTCTTCTGAGGAAGTAGAGCCTCCCAAGGTGTCTGTGAGTACCAAAGCCCACACTTACTCGGGTGATCCTGCACCCTGCTCCCTGATTCATTCCCTGCATCTTATGACCCTTACTCTGCAGATTGATCCTTAAAGGGGCAATCACCAATGCTTTAGAAGGAGCTTTGCTGAGGTGCTTGTAGCTGGTATATATTTCTGTTACTCAAAACACTGGTGAATGTTAAAGGTCGTGGATTGGGTACCAATTAAGTGGGCTGCTTTTGTCCTGGATGGTGTCAAGGTTCTTGAGTGCAGTTGGAGCTGCACTCATCCAGGCAGCTGCAGCACATTGCATTACACACCTGACTTTTTTTCCTTTATTCTTTCATGGGATGTGGGCATCTCTGACAAAGGCCAGCACTTGTTGTCCATACCTAATTACCCTTGAAGCATTAAGCTATTTTAGAGTCAACCACAATGCCTTGATTATGGAGTCACATAGAGGCCAGACCAGGTGAGGATGGCAGATTTCCTTCTCTAAAGGACATTAGAGAACCAAATGGTCATCAGTAGTCTTTTGATTCCAGATTTTTGCTGAATTGAAATTTCATCATTTGCTTGGTGTGATTTGAACCTGGCCATTACCCTGAGTCTCTGGCTAATGTCCAGTGACAATATCATTATGCCACCACTTTGTAGATAATTATAGAATCATGGAATCCTACAGTGCAGAAGGAGCCATTCATCCCATTGAGACTGCACCAATCACAATTCCACCCAGGCCCCATCCCCATTACCCAATGCATTTACCCTAGGGGTTGTTTTCGCTGGAAAGAAGGCGGCTAAGAGGGGATCTTATTGAAACATATAAGATGATTAGAGGTTTAGATAGGGTGGACAGTGATAGCCTTTTTCCTCGGATGGAGAAAGCTAGCACGAGGGGGCATGGCTTTAAATTAAGGGGGGGTAGTTATAGGACGGATGTCAGGGGTAGGTTCTTTACCCAGAGGGTGGTGAGGGATTGGAATGCCCTGCCTGCTGAGGTTGTAAATGCGCCTAGTTTGGGGGCGTTTAAGAGATCTGTGGATAGGTTTATGGACGAAAAGGGATTGGTTTAGGTTAGTGGGTCATTGTTTTTTAACTGGTCGGCGCAACATCGTGGGCCGAAGGGCCTGTTCTGCGCTGTAATGTTCTATGTTCTATGTTCCCATGACGCTAAGGGGTAATTTTGCCCGGCTAATCCACCTAATCCGCACATCTTTGGACTGTGCGAGGACAGGCTTGAGCTAGGAGGTGAGTTACTTGCTGCAGAATTCCTTGTGTCTCATCTGCTTTTATAACAACAGTATTTATATTGCTGGCCCAGTTCAGCTTCTGGTCGATGGTAAGCCCAGGATATTGTTAGTGCAGAATTCAATGGTGGTAATACCAGTGAATGTCAAGTGGCGATAGTTACATTCTCTCTTGCTGGAGATGGTCATTGCCTGGTTTTTACGTGCACCGAATATAACTTGCCAATCATCAGCCCAAGCCTGAATGTTGTCCAGATCTTGCTTTGCATAGACATGGCCTGCTTCAGTATTTGTGCCGTATGAATGTGCTCAACATTGTGTAATCATTAGCCCTTAAGAACCGCAATTGCTGTCTGGGCAATAAGGCTATCCTTGAACATTCCTGCCCCAGACTTAGTTAGGGGAGTTAGGAAGGTGACAATGTCTCCACTCTGCACCTTCCTGCTTGAATATACAGTTGTTCCCACCTCACAGTTGTTTCCAGGGGAGTTGGGGTGGGTGAGATGGGGTGGGGGGCAGGGAAGGCTTTGAATTCCATACAAAGTTTTCACTCGTGGTGACCCATCATCACAACCGCATTTCCAGCTCCTGCAGTATTCTGTTTTTGTACCTTATATTGAACTGTTTGCTTTCATCCATAATCTGTAATTAGTACATCTCTACAACCCAAAACAATTCTGTTTCAGAGTTACGCTATGAATCTGTGAACAGAATGGTAGCTTTTTGTATGCCCTTCCTGCCTGATTGTTTTGATAATTTGTGCTATTCTTTTGGTTGAGCTCCATCCAAAAGAGTTGAGCCATCATCTCTAAATCAGTGAAAGTTATGACTTAAAATTTCCATCAGATAAGAGAACTTTGATGTAAGTGAATTTTGGGCTTGTGTCATTGACAAAACCGCTTTGCTGTTATGATGAATAATGTGGTTTTAATAGCTGACCCGAATAGTTTCCCCAAGGTGGTGTCTGATTTTTATCTTTCTTAATATACAAATATATAACTGTGCCAAATATCTATTCTCATAAATTTATTTTGGAGGAAATGAGTTCCATTACTTGTATACACATGAATTGTTTTGTTTCTGTGCTGAATGTAATGAATACGGAGTAGTTATAATATGGGGATTTGAATTATCCCAACATAAACTGGGATAGTAAATGTGTAAAGGGCAGAGAGGGTGAAGACTTTCTAAAATGTGTGCAGGAGAATGTTCAGTGTATTTTCAGTCCAATGTGGAAGGAAATATTGATGGATTTGGTTCCTGGGAATGGGAATGTGACCTGGGTTTCATGGTGCAACAATCATAGAATCATAGAATTCCTGCGGTGCAGAAAGAGGCCTTTCGGCCCATCGAGCCTGCACTGACAACGTCCCACCCAGAATGCAGTGTTACAGTCATAGCTAGGGTGCAGAGAAAGATCAGCATAGTGTGAGCTAAGTCCATTTGAAAGTTTGATGGCAGTAGGGAAGAAGCTGTTCTTGAGTCAGTTGGTATGTATATTTTTCTCGATGGAAACGGTGGAAGAGAGAATGTCCGGAGTGCATGCGGTCCTTAATTACGCTGGCTGCTTTTCCAAGGCAGCAGGATGTGTAGACAATGTCAGTGGATGGGAGGCTGGTTTGCATGATGGATTGGGTTTCATTCATGACCCTTTGTAGTTTCTTGCAGTCTTGGCCAGGGCAGAAGCCATACAAACTCAGTAACTCCAAGTATTTGCTCTACTAATTCCCCTGACACTAAGGGCAATTTAGCATGGCCTATCAACCTAACTGGCACATCTTTGGATGCTGAATGTTGGCATGCAGGCACAGCAGGTGGTGGGGAAAGCTAATGGCATGCCGGCCATCATAGAGGATTTGAGTAGGGGGTAAGGATGTTTTGCTGCAGTGAGGCTACACCTTGAGCATTGTGTGCAGTTTTAGGAAGAATATTCTTGCTATTGGGGGAGTCCAGCGAAGGTTCACCAGATTGATTCCTGAAATAGCAGGACCGACATGTGAAGAAAGACTGGATAGACTGGGCTTGCACTCACTGTAATTTAGAAGAAAGAGAGGGCATCTCATCGAAACATTTAAAATCCTGATGCGACTGGACAGGCTAGATGTAGGAAGAATGTTCCTGATGTTGGGGAAGTCCAGAACTAGGGATCACAATCTAAGAATAAGGGGTAAGTCATTCATGGCTGAGATGAGGAAGAACGTCTTCTCTCAGAGAGTTGTGAACCTGCGGAATTTCTACCACAGAAAGCTGTTGGGGTCAGCTTGTTAGATATGTTCAAGAGGGAGCTGGATATGGCCCTTGCGGTTAAAGGGATCAAGGGGTATGGAAAGAAAGTGAGGAGGGTGAAAGTGCATGATCAGCCAAGATCATATGGTGCAGGCTCCAAGGGTCGAATAATCTACTCCTGCATCTATTTTCTATGTTTCTATGTAAACGGACCCAAGTGTCACCAGGGAAACAGTTAGGGAACAGTGATCATTGTATTATAAGGTTCTGGTTAGGTATGGGACATGTTAAGGAGGAATGCTTAGTAAGAATAAATAACTAGAATTGGGTGAATTTCAGTGGGATTAGAATGGATCTGGTCCAAATAAATTGGGATGAAAGATAGGCAGGAAAATCAGGAATTGAATAATGGTTTGTCTTTAATGAGAAGATAGTTCAGGTATGATCAATGTACACTCCCACCAGGAAGGAAAGGTCAGGCAAACAAAGCCAGAATAATCTGGATGACAAAAGAGATAGAGGCTGAAATCTTGTCATTGTTCACGCTGCCAGGACTTTCCCAACACGCTGCAGTGAACAAAGATTTGGTTGGCCGCCAAATGCTCCAGCCTCACTGCAGTGGGAGCGTGGCACGAATGGGCAGTATAATCACACCCAGAGAGTATGATGAAGCAGAGATAGGATCTGTATGTCAGATGCCAGGTTAGCAACACAGGTGAGAACTAAACTGAATGTATAAAGTTCAGAGGAAAAGTGGAAAAAAAAACTAAATGCAGTGAAGGGAGAGCATGAGAAGAGGCTGGCAGTGAAAAAAAAAGGAATCAATATTCTTCTGCAGGTATATCAATAGGAAAATGGGGAGTAGGGTCAATTAGGAACCAAAAGGAAGATTTACTCATGGTGGTTAAAGTCATGGTTGAGCCAATAAATGGATACTTTGCATTAGTCTATACCAAAGAATAAGATGATACTGCCAAAGTCACAGTGAAAGAGGAGATGGTTCAGAACCTGGATGGATTAAAATTGATACAGAAGAGGTATTCTTTGGGCAGCACAGTGGCACAGCAGTTGGCACTGCTGCTTCACAGCACCAGGACTGGATTTGATTCCTAGCTTGAGTCACTTTCTGTGTGGAGTCTGCATCTTCTCCCCATGTCTGCATGGGTTTCCTCTGGGTGCTCTGGTTTCCTCCCACAACCCGAAAGACGTGCTGGTTAGGTGCATTGGCCATGCTAAATCCTCCCTCAGCATACCCGAACAGGCACCGGCGTGTGAATTTTCACAGTAGCTTCATTGCAGTGTTAATGTAAGCCTGATTTTGACATGAATAAATACACTTTAAAACTTTAGAAAATATGTTTATATTTAAAATTGATAAGTATCACGAACCAGATAGAATGCATCTGAGGACACTGAGGAAGAAGGATGGAAATTGCAGAGTAATGGCCATGATTCTCTAATCCTCCTTTTTCTCAGGTTTGGTGCCAGAACACTACTTCTCTCAAAAGGTGGTGAATCTGTGGAATTCATTCACCCAGAATGTGGCGGATGCCGGGTCATTGAGTAAATTTAAGGAGAGAGAAAGATTTTTAAGTAGTAAGGAGTTGAAGGGTTATATAGAACGGGCAGTAAAATGGAGTTGAGGCTGAGACAAGATCAGCTGTGATCTTATTGAATCACAGCAGGCTCAAGGGATTGAATTGTCTATTCCTCCTCCTCGTTCTTATATTCTTATGTTCTTATGAAAGTGAGAGATTAAAAAGCGAAGGTACATGGCATTTAAGACTATTTTCTTGCTGTGCGGATGTCTCATGAAATAACCATGCCTGCACAGAGCAGAGAAAGATCCGATGGGTTGAATGGCTTTGAAAAGGATGAATAATGCAGTGTGTGAGAAGAAACAACATGTGAGACTGGCCAGGGTAGAGAAGGCCGATGAAGGGCCCTGAAGAAAATTGAAAAATTGCCAGAAGACTCTTGAAAAGATGGGAAATCAACATTTTCATCCCAAAATAGCCAGTGGCGAAGAATTAGAAAAGATTGAAAGGGAACGTTGTTATGGTGTCCAACAGCTCTCTCGTCTTTCTAAGGGATTTGATTAATTCTTTTCTTTGAGTTATTGCTTGTGATGGTTAAATATTTTTTGATCCATTGCATTTGGTGGCTATGAAATTGGAATCTTTGCTTTGTGTCCAATGTCAAAGACTTCCTTCCCTGTACCACAGGGACAGATTATATAATTTCCCACACCCAGTGGCCACTTTCCAATAGTTCAACTACTCGTGGAATACTTTTTCATACTCTATGGCTAAATCAAGTGAGTGCCAGATGCTTCTAACAATATTGGTAAGTTGGTGCACTACAGGACCACTGCCAGATGTTCATTTTCCCCATTTCCCCAATAAATCAGAGTACTACCAGAAAGCTTGTGATTGATGTGCAATGCAGCCAAGTGCATACAATTGTGCCAAAAGACTGACCACATTAATGTATTGTCTCTGTAACTAACACATAAGTCAAACAGGATATAGAATCCAACATCAACAAACTTAAATATTCCAACTTCTACTGTGTCACCAGCATCCAAACTCTGTCTGACTCCTACCACAGCTTCTACTCAGAGCTAAGTAGTTAAAACAAATTCCTTAGCTTGTTCAGCACACTCTGAAAACTAATTGGTCCCTTATTATGTCTTGCTTCATATCATTTCATGAATGTTATCAAGGATGTTTTTCAGGCAGCATGGTTGGCGCTCAGGCAGCACAGTTAGTGCAGGCTTGGAGGGCCGAAGGGCCTGTTCCTGTGCTGTAATTTTCTTTGTTCTTTGAAGACACAATAATGACAATTTAATAGAAGTTAAGTAATATTTAAAAATTCAAAGAAAGCTGCTTAAGATTTTTAAAAACGTTATTCATGGGATGTGGCTGGGCCAGCATTTATTGCACATTCCTGAAGTCAGTTAAGAGTCAACCACATTGCTATGGGACAGGAGTCACATGTAGGCCTGACCAGGTAAGGATGGCAGATTTTCTTCCCTAAAGGACCACATTTTTTTTAATGACAACCAGCAATGGTTTTGTGGACATCATTCAACTTTTAATTCCAGATTTTATTGAATTCAAATTTCATCATCTGCTGTGGTGGAATTCAAACCTGGGCTCCCAGAGTATTGCCCTGGGTCTCTGGATTATTTATCTGGTGACAATACCACTATGTCACTGCCTCTCTAAAGACAAACCAAGCAAACAGTAAGTAGAAGCATCAAGGAATAAAGTATCTTTCACAGAGCTACTCCCTGGAATCTACATTCAAAGTATCTTAACCTAGGTGCTCTGGTTTCCTTTCACAGTCCAAAGATGAATGGGTTAGGTTGATCTGGTTCGATTAAATATGTTGTAATCATTCCAGATTATAATCATATTGTTTTTTTCCCTTCATCATCTGTATTTAATCTTTGTGTGTGTGAGAAACTGTGTGTGAGATGTTCTGTTTAATCCTCCAGGGCAAGAGTGTTACAATAAATAATCTTCTTTATTTTTAAATTAATAAAAGCTTGCTGTTGGAATCATTCCAATTGAGACAAACCACTTGGAGGGTAAGAAAGCACACTAACCTCACACATTAAAACAATTTGGGCATTGACAACAATAAAATGCATAAATTGTGTCTGTGTCATTTGGAAGAGCCTATAATTACTAAAGAAAATTGTCCAAAGGATGTTCAACAATAAATGCTTGCCTTTTGCTGTGATAAGAACATAAGAACATAAGAAATAGGAGCAGGAGTAGGCCATCTGGCCCTTCGAGCCTGCCCCGCCATTCAATAAGATCATGGCTGATCTGTCGTGGCTCAGTTCCACTTTCCCGCCCTCTCCCCATAACCCTTAATCCCCTCTCTTATCAAAAACCCATCAACCCGCTTCTTAAAAATATTTAGCGAGGCAGCCTCCACCACTTCAACGGGCAGAGAATTCCAGAGATTCACCACCCTTTGAGTGAAGAAGTTCCTCCTCAACTCCGTTCTGAACTGCCCCCCCTTTATCTTGAGGCTGTGCCCCCTAGTCCTACTGTCTTTTTTGAGCGGGAAGAGTCTTTCCACCTCTATCCTATCCATCCCATTCATCATCTTATACGTCTCAATGAGATCTCCCCTCATTCTTCTAAACTCTAACGAGTACAAGCCTAGTTTATTCAGCCTCTCCTCATAGCTCAACCCCCTCAACTCCGGTATCAGCCTAGTAAACCTCCTCTGCACTCCCTCCAAGGCCAAAATATCCTTGCGCAGGTGCGGCGCCCAAAACTGCACACAGTACTCCAGCTGCGGCCTCACCAATGCCCTATACAGCTGCAGCAAGACCTCCCTACTTTTATATTCAATCCCCCTCGCTATGAAGGCCAGCATCCCATTCGCCTTCCTGACCACCTGCTGCACCTGCAGGCTGGGTTTTTGCGACTCATGCACAAGGACCCCGAGGTCCCTCTGCACCGTCGCCTGCTGCAGTTTTTCGCCACGTAAGTAATAGTCCTTCCTACCATTCTTCCTACCAAAGTGGACCACCTCACACTTGCCAACATTAAATTCCATTTGCCATTTCCTGGCCCATTCGCCCAGCCTATCTAGATCCTTCTGCAGACTCTCCACACCCTCCGCACAATTTGCCTTTCCCCCAATCTTGGTGTCATCAGCAAATTTCGACACCCTACACTCGGTTCCCTCCTCCAGATCATCTATATAAATGGTAAATAGCTGAGGCCCCAGCACCGACCCCTGGGGCACCCCACTAGTCACCAACCGCCAATCCGAATAGCACCCATTGACCCCCACTCTCTGCCTCCTATTTGACAACCAATCCTCTATCCACGCTAACACCCTACCCCCAACTCCATGTCCTCTGACCTTCTGCAGTAACCTCTTGTGAGGTACCTTATCAAACGCCTTCTGAAAATCCAGAAAGACCACATCCACCGGCTCTCCTCTATCCACCGCCCTAGACACATCCTCATAGAACTCCAGTAAATTGGTCAGACACGACTTCCCTTTAATGAAACCGTGTTGCGTCTGCCCTATCAAGCAATTCCCTTCAAGATGCCTCGCAATTTCCTCCTTAATGACGGATTCTAACATTTTACCTACCACAGACGTTAAACTAACCGGCCTGTAATTCCCCGCCTTTTGCCTGGCACCCTTCTTAAACAACGGCGTAACATTAGCCGTTTTCCAATCCTCCGGCACTTCCCCGGAATCCAGCGACGTCTGGAAAATAACCACCAAGGCATCCACTGATGCTGTATTACTCTGTGTAATCCTGAAGTCATTCTCATGACAATCTGCAAACCAAGTGTGTCAACTGTATTCCAATAAGATGTCAGTAGATGTTTTAAAGATAACTGTAATGATGGGTTGTGTATGATATCTAACATATATCATCCCAGCCTGCTCGACCACTGATTGCCATTACCTCATTAGATTATTAAAGACTTCATAGAAATCATAGAATTCCTACAGTATAGAAAGAGGCCATTTGGCCCATCAAGTCTGCATCCACCACAATCCCAAAGGATTGTATTTGGTGCAAACCACAGTCCCATAGGACTGCACTTGAAGGTGCAGTCCTCCTCATTCATGAGAGAAAAGATACTTTCTCCTTCAAAAGTAGGTCCTCTAGGACTGAGGTAAATATTCACCAACATGGGGCTTTTTCTGAATGGAGGTCAGTCACCAGCGGAGTGCCTCAAGGATCTGTTCTGGGACCCTTGTTGTTTGTCATTTTCATAAATGACCTGGATGAGGAAGTGGAGGGATGGGTAAGTAAGTTCGCTGATGACACGAAGGTCGGTGGTGTTGTGGATGATCTGGAAGGATGGCAAAAGTTGCAACAGGACATAGATAGGATGCAGGACTGGGCGGAGAAGTGGCAGATGGACTTCAACGCGGATAAATGTGTAGTCGTCCATTTTGGCAGAACCAACGGGATGAACGAGTACACTATCAAGGGCAGAAGTCTGAGTAGTGTTGAGGAGCAGAAGGATCTTGGGGTCCGGGTCCACAGGACTCTTAAATCGGCCTCGCAGGTGGAGGAGGTGGTCAAGAAGGCGTATGGTGTACTGGCCTTCATTAATCGAGGGATTGAGTTTAGGAGTCGGGAGGTAATGCTGGAACTTTATAAGACCCTTGTCAGGCCTCATTTGGAGTATTGTGCGCAGTTCTGGTCGCCTCGCTATAGGAAAGATGTAGAAGCTATTGAGAGGGTGCAGAGGAGATTTACAAGGATGTTGCCTGGACTGGGAGGCATGCCTTATGAAGTTAGGTTGAGGGAGCTGGGACTCTTTTCCCTGGAGAGACGAAGGTTGAGAGGCGACCTGATAGAAGTTTACAAAATGTTGAGAGGAATAGATAGGGTGGACTCTCAGAGGCTATTTCCCCGGTTTGAAATGGTCGCTACGAGAGGACACAGATTTAAGGTGCGGGGAGGGAGGTTCAGAAGTGATGTTAGGGGTAAGTTTTTCACTCAGAGGGTGGTGAGTGAATGGAATCGGCTGCCGTCAGTGGTGGTGGAGGCGAACTCGCTGGGGTCTTTTAAAAGACTTCTGGATGAGTATATGGGGTTTAATGAGATTGAGGGTTATAGATAGGTCTGTAGGTAGGTAGGTGATGTGATCGGCGCAACTTGTGGGCCGAAGGGCCTGTTTGTGCTGTAGTGTTCTATGTTCTATGTTCTATGATCTTAACAAGGTAGCCAAGGTTTCCAATGAGACAGAATGTACAAAGGTTACAGGACTAAAGCAGGTGTGAGGGATTAGGGATTAGAATGCTCTTTCAGCAAAAAATTACACTCAATGGGCCAAATACAGTTTAAAGTTTATTTATTAGTGTCACAAGTAGGCTTACATTAACACTGCAGTGAAGTTACTGTGAAAATTCCCCCAGTTGCCACACTCCAGCACCTGTTTGGGTAGACTGAGGAAGAATGTAGCGTGGCCAATGCACCTAACCAGCATGTCTTTTGAACTGTGGGAGGAAACCGGGGTACCTGGAAGAAACCAACGCAGACACAAAATAAATGTGTAAACTCCACACAGACAGCGACCTAAGCTGGGAATCGAACCCGGGTTCCTGGCGCTGTGAGGCAGCAGAGAACCCAATGAATCAGACTTAGGAAATGGCATTGATTGACTTGGAGAGACACTTTGTAATCATTATGAACAAATTTGCTAATTAGAAATGTCATGCTTGTTGGTGGGAATGTAATAGTTCAATAACAGGATTGCTTTTTGCTGCCAAGAATTTTAAATAAAAACCCACAACACTAAACTCAAACACTGAAACGTAATGAATAAAAGTTGTGGGCGAATTGAGTGAAGTGAGTCTGCAGGATGGGAACCAACGCTTTTGCAGTTCCAGATTAAGCTCTACTATTTGTTCAAATTGGCATATGTTCAGCAAATGTTGGAACACATGTCTGCCGAGATGATCAGTTATAACATAGCACAAAGGGCTTGCGCATTGTCACTTTGGGGCTCCATATTTCAGAAGGGTGGCACAGTGATTAGCAGTGCTGCTTCACAGCTCCAGAGACCTGGGTTTGATTCCTGGCTTGGGTTACTGTCTGTGTGGAGTTTGCACATTCTCCCCGTGTCTGCATGGGTTTCCTCCAGGTGCTCTAGTTTCCTCCCACAGTCCTAAGATGTGCGGGTTAGGTTGATTGGCCATGCTAAATTGCCTCTTAGTGTCCTGGGATGTGTGGGTTAGGGGGATTAGCGGGGTAAAGATGTGGGATTACAGGAAAAGGGCCTGGGAGGGATTGTTGTCAGTGCAGACTCAATGGGCCAAATGGCCTCCTTCTGCAGTGTAGGGATTGTATGATCTTGAATCCAAAGCAGCAATTTGTATTTCCAACCACATGCCTAAATTTTGTGATGGTTTTTCGCCTTGATGAGCATATTGTTGGAGTTAATTCGTCTTTTTCAATTGATCAAGATTTACTCCCTGTATTTCCACTTGTCCATTTTGTTTTGACGAGGTTGAAAAGGAGCGGAACATCTTGGGTTGATCGCAACAAAGGATTTGGAATCTATTTTCCTCTGCATCCCATTTTCAAATCCAAATGAGTGTTTTTGCTATCTATGCAATGAACAATCAGAAGCCAATCAGCAAGGTTTTCTGCAGTCAGAGGAAAAGCAAGTTTATTTACCACTAAACCTGAGATGAAAGAATAAAAGAAGCAAAGTCACGGACACACACACAGGGTGGAATTCTCCCGTCCTACCCGCCACGGGAATTGTAGCGGGCAGGGGCAGACCGTGGAAAGGTCTGGAGACCTCGGGTGGGATTTTCCGGTCTTGGGGCAAGCGTGGCTGGAAAATCCTGCCCATAGGCATCAGAAATAAGGAAAGTTGGAGTTCAAATAGAAGTTAAAAGAATGTATGGTTTGAAGTCCTTTGCTTGTCTTTAAGGTGAAGATTATTAAATGTTGTGGCCAATTGAAGTTACCTAGTCCCTTGGAGCAGGTAGATGTGGAAGATGTTGCAAGAGTGACAAAATCTCGGTCCATTGGGAGGTCACGGATACGCTGACTTCTTACACCTGGCTGCTTATTTCCAGGGATAGCAAGAGAGAAAGTTATTGCTTGAGCCTCTTTCTCTGCTGAAATCTTTTTCCAAGATCTCTTGGATGGTGTCTCTTTTGGCTCAGTAAAATCCAGTTCTTAAAGCCTTGTTATGTTCCAAAGGAATTTGATTACCATGTCATTTTTAGAGAACAAGTAATCACATTTTTTGATGATTCACGTCAGAAAACCGTTTGACACATTTCAAGATAGTGCTGACCTAGAAGTGACCCGGAGCAGCCACCCACGTGTGAGCAGTAGCCGGCGCTGCAGCCCCAGAGCTGGGGATTGCTCCACAGCGGCTCCCACACATCAGGAAAACACCCGAGAAGCCTGGGCCTACACTCGGAGGACCCCTAGAGCCCAGGAATATGCTGTGGGAGCCGAGACCTGCACTTTCATGGTCCCCTTTGACCAGACCTGCATCCCTGAGGCTGGAGCCCTCTTCCCTGCAGCCCCCAACCCCTCTGAGCCAGAGAGCTGAGACCTCCTACAGGCTCTAAGCACTCCCTCCACTCCCCCCACTTCTATAGTCGCCCCATACTCCTCTTCCCTGCTGCTGTCAGACTTTTGAAAGGATCTGCCTTGCATTAAGTTAATCTTGCTCTACATCCTAGCTTTGACTGTAACACTACCTTTGCACTCTCTTGTTTCCTTCTCTATGAATGGTATACTTTGTATAGCGCGCAAGAAACAATGTTTTTCACTATATGTTAATACATGTGACAATAATAAATCAAATCAAAAAGAAACCAACAGGGGATGGGACTCTTTCATCCATCTAGGAGGTTTGAGTGTCAGTTGGTTGTACATCCTGGCTGTCTAGCAGTTTCCCATTGTCTATTTAGATGTATAGTTGATTTTGCATTTTTAATATTTTCCTTAATGTTAGATTTTGATCTGTCTATTTTCATACTCCCTTGGGTGGCGTGTGTGTGTGTGTGTGTGTGTGTGTGTGTGTGTGGGGGGTGGGGGGGGGTGGGGGTGGGGGGGGTGGGCGGGTGGAGGGAGGCGGTGGGGGGGGTTAGAGGGTATTCTCTTTTCTGACCTTCACCTTGGAAGAGGGCCCCTCATTCTTAAAGCAGTTGAAGCTGTTACATGTCAAAGTATGGGCTTTCAGTTGACGATTTTGTAAAAAATAATGTTTCAAAAAATGAAGAGCTACATAACAATATGAAGGTGACTGTAATATATAAAAAAAAATTACTGAAGAACAGGGCTTAAAGAATCCTTAACAGCAAACTCATGGCAACCCGCAAACCATGTCGTGCATCAGGTGTCAGTAGATGCTTTAAAGGCATCTGTGGCTGTGGATTATCTACGATATCTAATAAGTAACCTGCTACTTCTTCTGAAAAGAAATTCCCTCATGGAATTGTATTGCACTACAAAGGAAGGCAATGGTGCTGGTGACAGCTGTTTGAAATTTCCTCTGCAACCTTTAACCTTTCAAGTATACATCAAATACTTCTCTGGAAGTTATGACTGAATTGGCTCCCACCAAACTTTCAGGGAACGCATTCAAGATTGAGACAAGGATACAAAGCAAAAATTCTCCTCTCCCCACCTGCAAGAGGGAAGACTGCAGAGTTCACCTACAGCTTTGTTGTGGTTCTTCTGGCTCTACAGCTACATTCCCCCCACCCCCCACTTCCCCAACACCCACCCCTCACAAACCTCAACCCTTGGGCATTGCATTGAAGGCTTTGCATGTAAATCAACCACATCCAGATCAGTGGATGTGACAACAGACTGACACTGCTTGCTTTTTAACCAGCCCCATCTATGATGTCAGAGGCTCTTCTGGGAAGATGGCTGGGATTACAGCTGGCTGCCAGTCACCAAAGTTATATGCTTGCCCCCACTGCCTTCCTGAGGAAGGCTTTATAGTGCCCGGTCAGAATCATTCTGCACTGCAACAACTTTTCCCAGTAGATGTACACACTTGCATTCCTAATGCTATTTAAAGTGCTTATAAACCACCTAATTGTAGATTTGCAGTTCAGTGAGAGGATAAGTCATTTTCCCTTTTCATTGAGTATCCCACTGTATTGAAGACATAATCTATATTTAAGCCCTCAGACTGCAAATGGCCAAGAAAAATCATATGTAAACCACTACCTTTTTACTCTCAAGATCTTTTTAGTAGCCTACGGTTAACCCATGCATCTATCATTTCTACATAGTATTGTCATCTAATAGCCAATTTATTATTCTCATTAGTTTTCATTGCATCATAATATATCTATTATTAATATGTACTTGATATTTCACTTCACTAAAATATTATGAACAATGAACTCACCAGGGTAAAATAATGCAAGTCTAACTTTGGTCACTGTTGCTCCCCATAGCTGGAGCGTGGTTTCCAGTCAAAGAAAACAGAATGTATTTAGTTGTGAATCACAATCAGTAAGTGGTTTCCAAGACATGGATAGCTTTGTGATTTATGGTACTAGTAACTTTCCTTTCTAATAATAATCATTTGGTTGTTCATGACAACAATCTCTTACACAATTAGTATTCCTGAAAAATTTCGACATTATTTTGAAGCTTTTCATCTTTCACTCATAGGACAAGTCACAAGAATGTCAGGGGAAACAACAAATTTATACTATAAGAGTCAAGCTGGTTGGTTTAAATGTCAAACAATGCTTGACAGTTCACTGTCAGTCACCATAAACTGATGCATTCTCTATGGCAATGCTTCTACCAATCAGAGTCTACTTACTAACCAATCAACACTTCTTCTAATACAGTATGAATTTGTTATTTCTCCTTATATTGGTATTCATGTGAATTGTCCTGATGAGTGCAAGATGGAAAACTTTGACAAATTGTCTGTGTTTTTCAGCAAACCTCACATTTTGCCCTACCAAATGATTATTCATATGGCACATTTGCTCCTGGCTGCCACAACAATAACACATATACAAGGATGATGCCACTCAGGATAGCCAGAGTAAGTGTGGCTAACCACATCCATCCTCTCATAAGAACATAAGAACATAAGAACATAAGAAATAGGAGCAGGAGTAGGCCATCTAGCCCTTCGAGCCTGCCCCGCCATTCAATAAGATCATGGCTGATCTGTCGTGGCTCAGTTCCACTTTCCCGCCCTCTCCCCATAACCCTCAATCCCTTCTCTTATCAAAAACCCATCAACCCGCTTCTTAAAAATATTTAGCGAGGCAGCCTCCACCACTTCAACGGGCAGAGAATTCCAGAGATTCACCACCCTTTGAGTGAAGAAGTTCCTCCTCAACTCCGTTCTAAACTGCCTCCCCTTTATCTTGAGGCTGTGCCCCCTAGTCCTACTGTCTTTTTTGAGCGGGAAGAGTCTCTCCACCTCTATCCTATCCATCCCATTCATCATCTTATACGTCTCAATGAGATCTCCCCTCATTCTTCTAAACTCTAACGAGTACAAGCCTAGTTTATTCAGCCTCTCCTCATAGCTCAATCCCCTCAACTCCGGTATCAGCCTAGTAAACCTCCTCTGCACTCCCTCCAGGGCCAAAATATCCTTGCGCAGGTGCGGCGCCCAAAACTGCACACAGTACTCCAGCTGCGGCCTCACCAATGCCCTATACAGCTGCAGCAAGACCTCCCTACTTTTACATTCAATCCCCCTCGCTATGAAGGCCAGCATCCCATTCGCCTTCCTGACCACCTGCTGCACCTGCAAGCTGGGTTTTTGCGACTCATGCACAAGGACCCCGAGGTCCCTCTGCACCATCGCCTGCTGCCCTCTCCACCAACATACAGCCATATAATCTCTTAGTAGAGTCAAAAAGATGAGAAAGAAACCAAAGGCTACTAAGGAAAATAAAAACTCTGGACATGTCCTCCCTGATCCCTCTCAGCAATCAAAACCTGTCCAGCAGAACAAAAGTATAAGCTCCCGCAGTGGTCAAAGGATCATTGTTTAGTGCAGAATGCTATAATAACAATGATTAAACCTGTTGCTGACAAATTGTCACAGACACGTGTTGATGCTGGGAACAATATTCAAGTTCTCCACAATAAACCCAGCTGGGTTTCCATGTCTAATAACTTCTGTGCCAGCTTCGGGAAATCAGTTGTTCACTGCGTGGTTATAAAAATCTGCCACCACAAAATTCTGAGGGGTGAGTGTCTTATTCAGAACAGAATAATTAACTAAAGCAAATTTACATTTACACAATACATACATTGTGAACACGGAAAAATACAATCTTATAGAAAATTTAAGGCAAAGATTTTGTAATGTGTAATGCCTTTCCGGTATCAGTTGATCAACAAGCTGTATTGTCATTAAGATCTCTAATTTGCACAAGGTTGCAGTTTCAATTATTAAATCCAGCAGGGAATTGTGAACATAGAATTAGGTTATTGGCTTTAGTATAACTGTTTGTGTGGACTGAAATATTTGAAATGCTGGTGAAATTGCTTTATATTGTAACAAATGAAACTTTAAAGGATAAGTTCTTGAATTAAGCACCTTATGCTCTATTATTTGTATCCGCGAGCAGCAATGTACAGACAATTTGGAAAGAGTTCAGCACTTCAATTTGCACTTCTACTAAACCTGGGAACAATTAAAATAGCCTGAAAATGGATCTTGTGTTACTTGTCCTATTCTGCAGCTATTTTTTTTCTGTATCTGGCAGCCTAATGAAAGTTAAAACCCTGCACTTATAAAAGTTATGCTGATAGTTGCTATCTAAACCAAAGAGAAATAGCTCAGAAAAAGTCATATTATTTATAAGTTCTTTACTGAAAACAACTATTCAGATCTGGCTAATGAAATATAAAATTAATGTTGAAGCCAGAACACAGTGCTGTTGCCTCACTGGCATCTAGGTCTAAAGCCAAACTTAGAATGCATTAAATCTGAATAGGGACAAAGCTCAAACCATTTATAGTTTTCTCTTAGTATCATCAGCAGCAAAGTGATGGAAGGTGTCATCGATTGTGCTGCTGTGGTACTTGTATAGTGACGACCTGCTCACCGATGTTCAGTTTGGCCATTCAGCCCGTTGAGTCTGCATCCACAACAATCCCACCTAGGTCCTATCCCCGTAACCCCACATATTTACCCTGCTAATAAACCTGACATTAAGGAGCAATTTAACATGGTTAATTGACCAAACCTGCACATCGTTGGACTGAAAGAGGAAATCAGAGCACCTGGAGGAAACCCACGCAGACACAAGGAGAATGTGCAAACCCTATGCAGACAGTGACCCAACGCCAGAATTGACCCTGGGTCTCTGGTGCTGTGCCACAGTGCCTCCCTTTAAGCCCCTTTTCTGAATGGGTTAAAAGAATATGCCTGTATTGTACCAGAACTATTTTTTACCTGAGTGCCTTCCATTTCTTTGTCATTTTATATAGTGATTATTCTTTCCAGTCTGTAATGTGGAGGGTAGAGGTTAATTCCTCAGGCCGCTGATATCATTTGGAGCAGCCTTGTTTGGTGGTGCCAGCTGGAATGGAGAAGTATTGGCTGCTGTTTGTTGGATTTGTCTGTGGAGTGTCGTGTGCAGCAGATAAGTTTCTTTTGAGGTTAAGTTTATTTATTAGTGTCACAAGTAGGCTTACATTAACACTGCAATGAAGTTACTGTGAAAATCCCCTTGCCACTACACTCGTGCACCTGCTCAGATCCACTGGAGGAGAACTTTAGCAAGGCCAATGCATCTAACCAGCACATTTTTCAGACTGTGGGAGGAAACCGGAGCACCTGGTGGAAACCCACGCAGACATGGGGAGAACGTGCAAACTCCGCACAGAGAGTGACCCAAGCCAGGGATGTGAATGGAGAGAGAGGGTTAAGCACGGGTTAAAGAGATGTGAATTGTCCCCAGCCAGGACAATTTGTGAGATTTTGCAATCACAGGCAAGTCATAGGGGTTACAGACAGTGTGACATGAACCCAAGATCCTAGTTGAGGCCATCTAGTTGCGTGCGGAACTTGGCTATCAGTTTTTGCTCGCGATTTTGCGTTGTTGTGTGCCGTGAAGGCCGCCTTGGACTTCGCTTACCCTAAGATCAGAGGCTGAATGCTCTTGACTGTTGAAGTCTTTCCCGACAGGAAGAGAACACTCCTGCCTGGTGATTGTCGGGCGGAGTTCACTCATCCGTTGCATGATCTTACCAATGTACCATGCCTCGGGACATCCTTTCCTGCAGCGCATCAGGCAAACAACTGTCCTGGCTTGAGTCTGGTTGACCCTTCATTAGAGCAGGATGTTGGTTTTGGTGTGACAATTGCTCTATTGGGTGCTAATGGTCAAGCTTCTATCAGAAAGATGATATAGTTCATTCAATGTCTCCAATTGAAAGGCATACCTTTGTTGATGGGCTGTTTAAAAATATATTTCAGTACCTCAAAGTATTGCTGGTTGTGTGAATCTGTTTTAAAGATCCATTTTAAAGTGTTTTCTACAAACGGTTTTGAAAAAGGAATGAGGAACAGCATCTCACAATCTGATTAGGCATGTCACAGCTTTCTGGACTTAACATTGAACTAAGTAACTTTTCACCATGAACTCTGTTCTCCATTTTGATTCTTTGTTCTAGCCAAGTCTCTACCTTATTTTCCTGCCTTCGCTTTCATACATGATTGTCCTTTAATGTGCCATTTACACATACTCTGGACTAATGCTTTATTTTTTGACTAAAAAACATCACCACTGATTTTGTTCAATTACACTGTTTGTGTTTAATCTCTCCCACCCTCTAATCTTTCTCTGACCGTCTTCTTTCTCCTATATCAGACTACCCTCCTCTACCACACCCCCCTCTTATATAACAGCATAAAAGCAATCACACTTATATTGTTCCTCAGTTCTGAAGAACCTTCATATTGAATTTGAACTATTCACCTTGTTTCATTCTCTACAGATGCTGCCAGACCTGCAGACTAATGTGTTAATGAGGCAAATATCTTCATAGCAATGGTGTGACCACAATTGCAATCCATTTTGCATTCCTTGACTCGTTTCTTGCCAAGTTTGATACAAGTTGAAACGCATGAACAAAATTATGAATTTACTTGGCAAAGTTAGTATTCATTTACAAAGCAAATTGCTGCCCAGATGGAAACCTGAACTAAAAGTAGAAAATTCTGGTAATACTTAGCAGCAAAGATAAAAAATGCTGGAAAATCTCAGCAGGTCTGACAGCATCTGTGGCGAGAGAGTAGAGCCAACATTTTAAGTCTGGATGATCCTTTGTCAGAGCTGTGATAAATCTGATGAAGGGCTATCCAGACTTGAAATATTCGCTCTACTCTCTCTCCACAGATGTTGTCAGACCTGCTGAGATTCTCCTGCATTTTCTGTCTTTGTTTCAGATTCCAGAGTCCACAGTATTTTCCTTTTATCTTCGTGTAGTACTCAGCAGGCCAGGCAGCATTTGTGAAGAGGAAAACAGAGTTAATGACTAGGACCTTATGGAGACAATGGGGGTCTAGGCCACTGACTGAAGCGATGGTGCGAGAACCTGCATCAACCCTTCCCAGGAAGGGGCATCATGTTCCACTCGGGCATTTGGCAGGCCAGAGGCGGGCTTTTCCCCAGGTTTCTTGGTAGGAAATCTTCCCATTGAGGGTTAACCAGCCTGTCAGAGTCGGCAGCTGTACTGGGGACGTGATGTCTGCTACTGGTAGGACACTCGTGAAAGACCTCGGAGATTGTTGCTCACTGTGCCTGCTTGGCTGAGATCCCAGACTTATAAAAGGATTAAGTCTGCTTCTGTTATTGATACTTTAATGGTTTGGTTGATTGTCATTTTTATCGGGTTACAGCGGCACCAATTTGTTTAAAAATTATGAATGGGTTTTTTAAAGCAGTTTCACACACGCCATCTTTACCATAAAGCTCATTGGTTCTATACAGAGTGTATACAGAGTGAATTGGCCATGATTTGACATGCAGGCTCTTAAGGGACACAGGACTTGTTGGGCTGAAGGGCCTGTTTCCTGTGCTGTGTTGTTCTTTGACTTGATGGCGGCATGAGCTGATGTTGAGTTGGAGGGAAAATATGGAGTGGGTGGCAGGATGTTAGACTTGAGAGGTGAAGGCAAAAGGACCTAAAATCCAATGAAACAAACTGGCACAGATTTCCACAGGGCTGAGCTGGGCCTATTAACCAGCCCACCTCGACAATTGGCCTCCGATCCCCATCTGGGGGGTGGGGTGGTGACAGTCCAACTCCATCCTGCACCCATCTCCCCAGAGTAAAAATATATTGAGAAGTGTCTGCCAAGTCGTGAAAATTCCCAACTCATGCTCCTACCTTTGTACCAATACTCGCTCACAAAGTCTGCAAAGAGGTGTTGACAGATTTAATCAAGGGCAAAACAAATGGCACACGGAATATGAAGTGGAAAATGTGAAGTTTTCCACCTTGGCAGGAAGAATAGAAAAGCAGAATATTATTTAAATGGAGCGACTTCAAAATGTTGCAGCACAGAAGGAACTGGATGTCCTTGTACATGAATTACAAAAATCAGCTTGCTGATAAAACAAGTGATTGGATAATCAGGAGCTCTTCCCTGGGTAGAAAAGTCAGGTACTAGGGGGCGACATAGATTTAAGGTGTGTGGGGAAACGTTTAGAGGAGATGAACTTTTTTATACAGAAGGTGGTAAATGTCTGGAACGCACTGCCCGGGGAGGTGGTGGGAACAGGTATGATAGTGGCATTTAACTAGATGAATACATGAATAGTATGGGAATGGAAGGATATGGACCCTGTAAATACAAACGGTTTTAGTTTAGGCAGGCATCATGATTGGCGCAGGCTTGGAGGGCCGAAGGGACTGTTTCTGTTCTGTACTGTTCTTTGATCTTTGAATGCAAATGGATGCAATGGATAAAATTGAATGCAATTTTGTTGTAAGAGAGGTGGGGCATAGATGGGGGTGGCACGGTGGCACAGTGGTTAGCACTGCTGCTTCACAGCGTCAGGGACCTGGGTTCAATTCGCGCTTGGGTCGCTGTCAGTATGGAGTCTGCACATTCTCCCAGTGTCTGCATGGGTTTCCTCCGGGCGCTCCGGTTTCCTCCCATGTTCTGAAAGACATGCTGATTCACTGCATTGACCTGAACAAGTGCCAGACTGTGACGACTAGCGGGATTTCACAGTAACTTCATTGCAGTGTTAATGTAAGCATTACTTGTGACTAATAAATAAACTTAAACTTTAAAGTAGGGTGCTTTGTTGTTTTGATCTTTATGAGAAACCTAAACAAGGTGCAGCAGCACAGAGGCTCGCCTCCCAATGGCCTCCTCATTCATTGGGGGGGGTGGCAGGGCCAATTCCTAATCCAGCCTGCAACCCCCATCCTGCCCCCACCTGACCTGCGAGCAATTGATTTTAAAGGTTGTGGTCACAGAGCCGGGATTTTTCCCATCTCTGTGCGCGTGAGCTGGGAGCAAATGTCTGGGCCTGGGAGGAGGGAGGTCTTTGGTTGTGGGATAATCTTCCACAGAGAACTATGGAGACTGGATCATTGAGTATATTCAAGGCCGAATTAGATTTTTCATCAGCAAGGCAGTCAACAGTTTACAGGCAGGAACGGGAGTTAAGGATATAAAGAGATCAGCCATGATCTTATTGACTGGCAGAGCAGGTCTGATGGGTTAAATGGCCTACTCCTGCTCCTGTATCTTATGATCTCAATATCGTTAGATCATGGAATTACCAGGAGGATAGTAGACAAACTAAATGGTCCATCCAGCAGGTCCTATGTTCATATTATAAGCAGCAAATCCATTGCACCATTTTAAAACCAGTTTGAAAATTGAATGGTGGCAATTTGAAAATTGAAGCCCTAGGCCAGGATTTTGTGCCTGTGTATGCCAAGGGTGGAAATGATGATGTGGGTGCACAATCCCATGAAGGGTCAATAACAAGATTCCTGCCAGCAAGATCTCACAGTGCCATCATCCCAGACTCCCGTCATTGATGCTAATGAGGTCCCTGTCCAGAAAGTTCAGGAACCTCAATTAAGAACATTTAGTTCCCTTGTCAAAATCATTAATATATTACGTGAACAGTTGGGGTCCTAGCACAGATCCCGGTGGTACCCCACTGGTCACTGCCTCCCAAGGCAGGAAAAGACCCATTAATTCAACTCTTTGCTCATTCTCTGTTAAACTCATCATCTGTTTAGGCAAATGAGACAGCCCAAGAGAGTCAGAATCATTCCAACGTTTCATTACTGTATCTCAGAACTAAAACAAGAGATCACTGAAAGGTCAGGATGAGAGTAATATCAACAATGTCAAAGTATTCAGCAACTGCTTCTGAACACAAACTGAGAAGTTGGGTACAAAAGCAAATGGTAGATTAGACTTGATCTCTTGCAGGTCACCAACATGATGAATAATGTAAAGTTGGCTGAACAATCACATGCTAATGATCATTCTAAACTTGTATCTTATATCATAATAACGATTAAAGCCAAAAATAACAAGATGGGGAAGAGTACAGGATATCCAGGTCTGGGGGAGCTGTGAGAAGAGCTTTTAAGAAGATTAACTGAGAGGAGATATAAAACAGAGGAGGGAAAAAATAATAATTTAAGAAATTATTTGCAGGAACATGGAAAAGAAGTAAGGATTGAATTTTATGATTAACACTGTCTGCAGTTTCACAGATTTTGGGGGTTTGGCTGTGTTGTCGGTGGCCAACTATTTAACTCAGTGATCCGTAATCTTCAAAGAAGAGGGTAAATTTTGTTTTACGAAGAACTGGAGGTTTGGTGTGATTTCATTCTCAACTTGTCGGAGTGGAATGAATCACAGACAAGGTGCAATCGGGTCGCATTTAGATTGATTTACAATTCATTGCCATCAACAACACTTTGTTGGCCTCAGTTGGCTATATGATGGTTTTCATAAGGAGATCCCATCTTACAAATTGAAACCTGAATCTCTTACTCCCTCCTGAATTGAGTTGGCTTAGTAAGGTCTAGCTATTAATCTTGATTGTAGTGAATAGCTTAATCTTTCCTCTTGACAGGAGACCTCATAGGCAGCTTATAGTTCCTGTCAATGTAAAAAGTGAATGAATTTAAACCTTTTCTCGACCAAAACCACCCAGAGGGTGGCTGGAATTTGGAGCAAACTTCCTGAAAGAGTGGTAGAGGCAGGTTTGATCAAAGTATTCAAAAAGGAATTGGATTCCTATCTGAGAAGAAAGAATATTCAAAGTTATGTTGATAAGGTAGGAATGTAAGACTAGGTTGAATGCTCTTTTGGAGAGTCAGTCCTGATTCGATGGGCTGAATGGCCTCCTTCTGCACGATAAAACCCCACGTATTTACCCCACTAATCCCCTTGACCTACACATCTTTGGAATCATAGAAGATGATTATTCACAGCAGAGGACTGAAACATCCTGGATGAAATGGAAATACTGGCACCACAAAGGGAGCCGTAATACAAAAGAACCAGTATCTCTATTCACACTGCAGATACAATCGGGATGACTGAAGTTGTTAAATTGTCAATTACATTGAATACAATGAGGTGATGTAATTTTGCCTTACCATATGACAGTTTTGAATTTTGCGTATAATTCTGCTGAATTGTAATCAAGTGGATGAGCCCAGTTATGGCTGAGTTACCTTTAACATTAAAATTACAAGCATGTCTGTAACAATTTAAATCCTAGCTGTCAGCTAAGAAAGTTTAACTGCGTGCCTGATGTAATTCTCAACGTGCATAACCTATAATGGCGTTAATTCTATTATCTTCCATGTTTGAATAAAGTGGTAATGATTCATGCACTCCTGTGCCTGATTTCATCTTTAGTAATTCTGGCAAAGAGTTATCTCTTTCCACTCAGAGTTGTCCTTTGGTTGTGTGTCGGTTGGCTCAGGAGAGAAAGAACTTACATGTATATAGCCACCTTCATGCTTTCAGGATGTCCTGAAGTGCTACACAGCTAATAAATTCCTTTTGAACTTTGAAATGCCAGGAACACACCAGCCAAGTTGTACATAGCAAGGCTCCACAAATAACAATGAGATGAATGACCTAACATGCTGTGCTATTGATGTTGGTCGAGGGCTTGATGTTGGCTAGCATGTGAGGACAACTCCCCTGTCCTTCGAATAGTACTATTGGATTTTTTACAGCTGCCTGAGATAGGCGTTGGTTTTGCATGTGGGAAAGGTAGCATCTGGAGCGCTTCACAATACTGCAGTGAAATGTTCGCCTTGTGTCTTCAAGTCACTGGAGTTTGGCTTGAAACCATGACCTTAAGACTCTGAGCTGAGAATACCATCACTGAGCCAAGGTTAACACTTACGTAAATGGCTTCTAGGTAATCTATGTTGGATATTGTCATGTTTCGGGAGGTTTGGATCATTTTTTGAAAAAAAGGGTTTGGGGAAAAGAATTAGCCTTGCTTCGAAATGTTTATTTATTTATTGGTCACAATAAGGCTTGCATTAACACTGCAATGAAGTTACTCTGAAATTCCCCTAGTCACCACGCTACAACACCTGTTTAGGGTCAATGTATCTAACCAGTATGTCTCTCAGACTGTGGGAGGAAACCGGAGCACCGGGAGAAAGCCTACGCAGACACAATGCAAACTCCACATTAACAGTGATCCAAGCCAGGAACTGAACCCGGCTCCCTGGTGCTGTGAGGCAGCAGTGCTAACCACTGTGCCAAGTTTCTTAGTCTAGCGATAATACCACTGGGCCATTACCTCCCCATTGAACAGGATTGTTGTAGTCTAGAGCTTTGAATCGTTATCATAGAGGTTCTGACATTGTTAGAGTTGCAAGGCTGAGCAGCTCTTACCACTAACCATTTTGGAAGGTCAGTACTCAATCTGTTTGATTGCATTGTGAATGCAACCTTCCTCGGCCTTCAAGCCCTGGAGTAGGATTCAAACCTAGAGCTTTTGGTTTGGGAGAAGGAATGCTGCACATTGCATCTTACAGAGGTTATGAGGAGAAAATCAGGAAACTCAGGTTTTCATCAGGACAAGAGTAAATGATAGACAACACAGGTAGATTTTGAGATGAAGAGAATTAAGATAAAGAGAATTAAGATAAAGAAGATTTGTTCTTCAACTTTGAATGTGATTATTGAGTTAAAGAAGAAAACTAGCCTGGCTCCAGAAAAACAAGCGATCATAATAAAGACTCCAACTCCACAGAGAATAATAGATATCCCCACCAGTTTCTCCAGAAAAGCAATTTTCTCTTATCTTGAGTTTCAAATTGCAGCAATCCATCCAATATTTCAGATGTCGAAACTGACTTTAATGACTTACAGAAACTTGCAAAATTTCATCTGATCCTGATTATTATTATAATGTTGTACTTTGCGAATTAAAAATCGGGAAATGTGGAGAATTTCAGAACTTTTTAAAATTCACAACACCGTCAAAATTAGCCACTATAATGCGCTCCTCTAGCAGAAATCATTCCATCAGTTAAAATGAAGAGCAATTAATGCCTATATTGTTTTCCCAATCCCCTGAATGTGACTTCATATCGGTGGAATCAAAAACACTGCCACATTGTATAATAAATGGATTTCCATTATTGTGAAGAGAACTTCAGCAATGTTCCGGAAAAAGATTGGTGAGTAGTGGAAGGAGAGATTTGACACTACATTTTCTATGGTAACCATTGCTATTAGCCCCTTCCAATAGGGGCATTTATCAATATTTAAACATCAAAAATAGTCGTGTCATTTAAAAGACATAAATGTAAAAACATTGCTAGACATATATGACAAAATACTGCTAATACTGCAAAGTATATTTCTTCTGTAGGTTTCAGAGTCACCAAGGGGCCCAGGGGTCTGTGCTTATACTGGACAACTTCCACATTTGAAATGAAAAGCAGGGAAGGAAGAGTAATGGTTTTTACTTGAGTTCCATTCACCAAAAAACACATGGAAAATTAAAACTTTGGATGAATCAATTGCAGTTAGATTAATCACAAGAAGACAGTTTCCTTGGCCTACTTAATCTGACACAACTCTTGAATATTAGATTGGAAGCTTCCATTTTTCTTGAACTCTGTATAAGTTCAAATTATACGAGGCTACGGGATATCAGCTAGCTCAATTGGCTAGACAGCTGGTGTGTAGTTTAGAATCACACTAACAGCATGGGGTTTGAACCCTGTTGTAGCTAAGGTAGTCTTGGGCCTGATCCTCTCATCTTGCCCCAGAGCCATGATTAAGTGACTCTCGAATCAAGTATACTACCTAAAGAAGAAAATACAAGGGTACATATGAAAAACTATGCAAGGTTTTTGTTGTCTCCATAAATCTTTTTAACAAAATGAATGGAAAAGCTTTGAATGTGAAATTTTCATTGGTGCCACACTCTCTCGTCTCGTGAGGGCCATCAAGCATTCCACGGGAGGTGATGCATGAGAAAGACAAAAGATTTCTCAGAGGACGTCGCTTGCTCTGAGGATGCACAGATAAGCCACATCTCAGTGGGATGGATAAAACAGAAACAGCAGCAGAAAATGTGTGAGATGCTGTCAGGCAAGCCGAAGAGATTGTGCAAACTTGGAGGAACATAAATATCATGATGTCACAGGCCATTGTAATGCTGTCTTTGTCTATGGAAAGTGTGGCTGTTAGCAGAATTTGTGAGGTGGCCTGGTATCACTGAAATTTCAGACAATACAAGATACACAAAGCCAGTGTCTCTGTTTAAAGATGTGTCTTTTATTTGACCAGCACCCAAGAAGAGATGTCACCAAAAGGTTGGGGCTCTCTGATGAATTCTGGTCTACAATCGTTAGGAAAGGTCAATTACATTCCTTTCTTATCAGATACATCTGCTTTCCATTAGCTTTGAATCAATCATCTTCAATGTACATAAATCAACGATAATACCTGTCATATACTCCAGTCAATTGTACCTTCCCTTCTGACATAATGGTGTTTAATCAGTTTGTAAAATCTGCATGCGTCCTTCCATTTTGCCAAACTCAACTTCCTGTATCCCTTAGTAACCAGGCCTCTGGCCACTAAGTTCAACATTAACATTCCCACACGTTACCCTCCAGGTCGCTGCCAAGTCAGACTAGCACATACTACTGCATCCGGGCGTACATCTATCTTACCTGGAGAGTGAATTAATCCTATTCATGAAGTTGCCCTGAATCTTCCATCATTAAAAACTTCACTGATAAAAACTTGCATATTTCCAAGGTTTCATTATTCCCTTTGGATGTGGTTTTTTTGCCCTCCACCATCATGCTTTTGCAGCAACTTGTCTTTGGCCAAATTGAACAATGATTTTTATAAAATACATGTATAAAGTAATTTAATATATTCAAAATATCAACATATATGTTCTAAATTATCATCCACTTGTTTAAATTTCTTACTGCATTTCATACGCATGCAGGCTACTCACTTCTTAGCTTATCATAGAATAAAATCCCTACACCTCAGAAGGAGGCCATTCAGCCCATTGCATCTACATCGGACAGAATCCCACTCAGACCCTATTCCCATAACCCCTCATACTTTATCTGCAATCCCAAGGGTTAATTTGGCACAGCCACTTAATCTAATCCACACATCTTCGGGTATAAGTCTGATTTAAAATCATTTATCTCAATGCTGATAGTTCTGTCAGTGTCTTAGGGCAGAATTTTACTGGCACGTCTGCACTAGTTCCATACGATCCCACCCGAGGTGACAGAGAATGCCATTCTCCGAGTCTCGCCCATCCCTGGAACTGGGGCAGGTGTGCTGGTAAAATTCTGGCCTTGATGTCTAATGGTTTAAATTATTTTCTACCCTATTAGGATTTATTTTCCCTTATAGTGGGTCATCAGCATGGAGCATCAGATGCAGCAATCACACAATCTCATGCAGGCCCTCTCTAATAGATTGCACAGTCTGAATACCACTTTAAATGGAATTGATTGAAACCTGGCCTTGGCTCTGTAGCTCCTCACCCTGCATGAGCAAATATGTCGCAAAATGCTTTCCTATTGCCTGCATGGAATGGCAGTTGGGCCATGAGAGTTCTGACAGTGAAAGGGGACATCGATGCGGGGATTCTGCTGAGTGATTTTTCACTTCTCACCCATCGATCCCCCAATCAGTTCCCCGCATGCTGCCTTGCCTCCTGATGACCCAGTCTGCAGGTGCAGACTGGGTCATCAGGACGCAGGTGCAGGTGGAGCAGTCTTTGGTTGGACTCTCACAGAAACAAATATTTGGTGCCATTGACCAATGACAAAGAGAGACAGCCATCCATTCCAAAGACCAGCTCTCCAGCCCAGTCAACAATCTTTCTTCCCAAGGGCAATCTGACAATGGGACGAGCAGCCAAAGGAAATAGTCACTGTCCCATCCCTGGAAATCTTCAAGACTCATCTTTAGATCACTTCCATTTAAATGTTTTCATTGTCAGAGCTGCTGTCTCCACAACTCATGACTGGTTTATCTTGTGTTACCCAAAGAGATGTCGGTGGAATATAGATATTAATCTGTGATGTTGACGTCATTAAAGCAAAAGCAGAAGAGATTCAAAACTCTGAAAAGATGTCAGCAGAGTCTGGAAATCATCCGCCCGTGTCAAAACATCCATCCCCTTGGCACGCCGTCAGAATGTGAAACTGGACTGGCCTCAGAAGGCGTGCACTTGGTGCACTTACTCACTTTAATCCCCTACAGCCCCAAGCCTTCTTGAACAAGGTTGCACGATGTTGCCAAGAGCACAGTATACCGCGATCCTTCTAGAGTATCCTGGCACCTTCCTGTCTAGGTATAGGAACAGTGACAGGCTGCTCTGAAGAACGGTTCCCCTACCTACAGTGGTGGCACAGCTGAGAGAGCCTTTTTTAAAAGAAAATCACGCCTAATTAAACTGGAGGAAGAGTGTTTCCATTTTGAAGAACCCTCTTTCTCACTTGTAAGTCATGGGCTGGAATTCTTTGGTCTCACATTGCCCGCTACCACCATCGTGAGAAGAGAGAATTTGGCACTCAGTCACAGCTCCATAGGCAAGGCATAGAGGGGTATGGACCATGTAGAGGCAAGAGAATATTAGATTAGAGAGGCATCTGTGTCGGCACAGGCTTGGAGGGCCGAAGGGCCTGTTCCTGTGCTGTACTGTTATTTATTTTTTGCTCATTCACTGCAGCGGGACTGGAGAATCCCAATCACAGGTCAGAGGATTCCGGCCACTGAGCGGGATTTTCCAACCACAATCACTCCGAGATTAGAAGGTACCACCCGGGGTCAATGGACCTTTGCATGTTCCTGTCCTGTCCACTACACTTCCAGTGGCAGGCGGGATGGGAAAATTCCACCATGGTCTCCTGCTGCCTGTTCAAGCTGAAAGGCCTCTGATTAGTACCATAGCATAGCAAACCCTCCCACCTGGGACTGTGGCACTCTTTCCCTCACACACACACACACACGCCGCACCCACCCCCCCCCCACCCCCCCACCACCTTTTGAGGCTGATGGTGGAAATCAGAAGTCTAATTTCACACCAATTCGAGAATGACACCCTCCTCATCTGGATTCCTTCATCAGAGGGAATAATTTCTCTCTGTCCCCCCCATCCAACTTCTTTATTTTATATATAGTTTAAACACATTGATTATATCACTCCCTTGACTTTCAAAAGTAAAGGAAACACAAGCCAAGTTGATGCATCGTGCACTGGAATTTTCCAGCCCTCCATCACCACCCGTCATGGGTTTCCCCGCAACAGGGCCAGTGAGCCACTGGAACCTTTGTTCACAGCAGTGGGACTGGAAGATTCCACCAGTGTGAAGGGCTGGAAATATCTGGCTATGGTACCTTTAGTTTAACCCTTTGAGGCCTGGTATCAACCCACCTCAACGTTTGCTGTACTCACTCTGTGGCTAATTGATATTCCCTCAGATACGGTGCACCAAAACGGAACACAACGCCCCAGATGGGGTCTGGCCGAGGCTCAGCGCAACTTTCCTTTCGTATTGCTTGAGGCAAGGGCCAATGTTCCGTTCACCTTGACACTGCCAGTGTGAAATGCTGATAGTTGGCAAGCACTTTGTGAATCTCATCAACGCACGCCTTCTGAAATTCAAGGTAATGAATTGTTTCTGGCAGAGAAATTGTGAAGGGAAATTGTTACCATAATGTTAGGAACTTGTTTCGTGAGAGATCGAGATTAACCCCTGAAAGTAGAGCCGTGTAACATAAGCCCAGATTTTAAGATTTTAACGGCAAATGTTTCAATAAATGTTTTAAAGTAAGTCCTTTTATTTCCAGTATCAAAATTAAGCTGACTGGAAAATCTCAGACGCAAAGTCAAACCACAGAAAACTGATCAAGCTTTTCTTTAACATCTACTGCTAGCTTTCTGGGTGTGTCAGTCTTGACATTAGATCTGCAGTTCATTGCCCAGCAGAGTTTGAGAGTTTTAAAGCAAGTCTCCTCTTGATTTCTTCCTCACTGCCTCCACTCTTGCCTCTACTGTCTTATCTCTTTAGCAGTTCCACACTGAAAAAAAACCCCAAAGGATTTGGGAACCTCAATTTGGAAAACTGCTAGTAACTCGTAATATTCTGATGTGCACATTTTGTACTTTTTTTATTGCACTCTCCTTCCTCTCCATGCTTTCTGAAAAAAATGTTGACTTGAATGACCTGACCCTAAAGTATATAGACATATGCCATATGCGAAGGAGTTATTATGTACTTCTCTGTCTCCTTTATCCGTCTGAGACTTGGTTAAATAAATATTCCATCACTAACAAACACAGCTTGTCCAGCCATCACATACTCTTTCCCCTGCTATATCAGGCCAACAACTTACATACAATTATACATATCGCAGACACGGAGACATGTAGTGACACCGAGACATGTGGAAACCATGCACCAGTGATGAGCAGGAAACCTTTGTTTCCCCTCAGAACAGTAGAAATGCTCCATGTGTCACACGTGTACCAGATCTGGAATGGCTTCTGCACGCTTGTGAACAGGTTAGGAATGATAATGGACAGCCAGGAGGCCTAGTGGTATTATCGCCAGACTATATCCAGAAACTCAGCCATTGCTCTGAGGACCTGGGTTCGAATCCTGTCAAGGGAGATAGCGGAATTTGAATTCAATAAAAAATATGAGGTACTGAGAATCTACTGGTGAACGTGAAACCATTGCCCATTGTCGGAAAAACTCATCTGGTTCACTAATGTTCTTTAAGGAAGGAAATCTACCCTCCTTACCTGGTGACATGTGAATCCTGAGCCACAGCAATGTGGTTGACTCTCAATTGCCCTTGGGCAACTACAGACGAGGGTAAGAGCGCTGGCCAGCCAGCAACACCCATGTCTCACAAATGAATGAAACTAGCCTCCTCTCTGAATGACTATCCTGGCAGATGAGACTGCTGCCGTGAACATCCATATTGAGGAAGCAAGTCAGTTATGTGTTCTCATAGCCAATGCTTCCACTGAGTTGTGTGGGTGCTTGGCTACACATCACTTGGAAGGTAATGTGATGGCTTAGTTTCGTGTTAAATACAGCTCCAGAAAAATAATTTGAAGACACCGTACATTATAGCAACAGACAATGACAACATTTTACAGAGAACGTTGCTCATAACTACATAGAGTTTTGCCAATCCATTTGATATTAACGGGTTAACACCAGCACTGAATTCCTCACTTGGAACCAAAACTCAAATTTATGGAGAAGACCGGACCTAACTTTTCCTTTTTTTTAATAACATTCCTCAAAATGTATATCTTACTGTCACTTGCTCCTGATTCCAAATAAAACAAGTTGACAAAGTGGAATAACAAGCACCATGGATTTTATCAAAAGAATTACAAGAGGCTTGGCTGCAATTATTTTCCAAGAAATTAACTGCTTCCAGCCCCGCGCCTCTTGAAAACTCATCTCATTTCTTTAAAACACAACTTGAAATTTTCGCAACGCCAATGTTATTGAACTTGTTATGACACTGAGCTAATACCATTTCTGAAACGTGGCAGGCGTTTAGACTCTGCAGTGCATCGGAATTCAATTTGAGTGAAGTATGTGTAAACCTTCAGATAATAAAACCCCAGTGCTTTATGACCAGGTTAGGACTCCTCACTTTATCCCCACCCCTGGGTTATGGCAGAGTTTGAATTTGAAAAGGTGTTGATATTGCCAATTATGAACCTGTGGAACTCTCTCTTTCAAAAAGCTGTGAAGGCCAGATCACTGAATATATTCAAGAAAGAGAGAGATATCTTTTGGATTCTGATGGCATCAAAGTGTACGGGGAGAAAGTGGGGATATGGCATTGAGATCGGGGATCAGCCATGATCACATTGAATGATGAAGCAGATTTGAAGGACCAAATAGTCTACTCCTGTTTAAGTTTAAAGTGTATTTCATTACTGCCACAAGTAGGCTTACACCTACTGCAATGAAGTTACTGTGAAAATCTCCTAGTCGTCACACTCCAGTGCCTGTTCGGGTACACCGAGGGAGAATTTAGCATGGCCAATGCACCTAACCTGCACGTCTTTCAGACTGTGGGAGGAAACCGGAGCACCCAGAGGAAACCCACACAGACAAGGGGGAACATGCAGGCATGGCACAGACAGTAACCCAACCTGGGTATCGAACCCAGACCCTGCTCCTAATTTCTATGATTTTATGCTAATATATGTATACCTAACTGTGTGAGGCTTAGTGTCGGAAATAAACCAGCCAGGTTCCTTAGGTTAACATTAATAATGCACAACTGAGTATCTCTCTTAAACACCTGATGGTTTGGCAGCTGATTCATCTGCCCACTGTCAGCTGGTGAGTTTGAATGTCCCAATGTCATGTTCAAATCATATCACTCCAGCCCACCTGTCATCAGGAGAGTGTTCAAGATGGTATCCAGCCGGAAGCAGATGGCTACCTCCGTCAAGAATAAGATAGCAGCCTGTCTCAGCCCCCCTGGTTCTCAATACCTTGATTAGTGAAATCCAGACACAGAGACATATCCTCTACCCCAGGGATGGCTCCAAGAAGCATTCAAATGTCACCTCTCTAGCCTGGGAGACCATGGTATGGGAGGTCAGCACCAGTAGGAAGCAGATGAATGTTCGCATCTGCTCCACCAGGGTAAGTCCTCTCTCAGCTCCATCCAATATCAAACTCTCATCGTGTACTAACACGGTGACTCCCCCCACGTATCTCACACATCCATTAGCAAGGTACAGTCATTCTCTCATGGATACTTTTACATCGCCGCCATCTCATTTGTCAAGTTGTTCTCATTCCATCCTGTGACCCTTCTGGGAAGGACTCACCACACACACACACACACACACACACACACACACACACACACACACACACACACACACACACACACACACACACACACACACACACACACACACACACACACAGAAATATGCATCTTACCCAATCTCTGCTCAGTCATCTCTGATCACGTGTGTTTTTTATGTCTTCGTACAGGTGAAGTCAGTACATGACAAGTGTGAAAGATCACAGATTAGAGCAGAGATGGCTCAGATCCTTGTCCTCCTTGTCCTCATCAAATTCTAGGAAGTTGCAGCCAATGCTGAAGGGAGGATAGGGATAACTCTGGCAGGGAAGGAAAGATTTGCCTCTCCCAGTGACCTAGTGTGAATCACAACTCCATCACTGCATCAAATCCTGATAATCACAGTGAGTCAAATATACTCTGACATATCTGAGCTTATCCATTCAAACTCTATTTTCTTTTATGTAGGCTCCTGCAGATTGTGGCCATCCCAATAACTCGGCAACAGCCCGAATTCCCAAAACAAGATTGCCTCCTTTATGCAGTGATATTTTGTGGACTGAGAGATATCACACAGGTCCCCTGTTGCTCTCTGGAAAGACCCAGAAGCAAAGTGGGTGGCACGGTGGCACAGTGGTTAGCACTGTTGCCTCATGGCACCAGGGATCTGGATTCAATTCTGGCTTTGGGTCACTGCCTGTTTGGAGTGTTTATGTCTGTGCGAGTTTCCAGGGGGTGCTCCGGTTTCCTCCCACAGTCCAAAGATGTGCAGGTTAGATTGATTGGCCAAGATAAATTGCCCCTTAGTATCAGTGCCTCCTTCTGCACTGTAGGGATTCTATGATCTTTGAAAGAAATTAAGTCTGTGGTTGCCTTCAAAGCCACGGACAGGAGATAGCTTGGTCTGTCCCAGCAATGTGGCACTATGCAGGTGGGCAATGTGTGTAGCTCACACCTCAAAGTCTTGAGTGAACTGAGGTCCACCATGTGTAAGTCACTCTTTTTCACACAGATCTGAGGCCAACATGATTTTCTGCAGGCATGAAAAAGATTGAAAAGCTGGGGGATTCCAGTGGGTTGCTGTTTTAATGAGCATCCATGAAATATAAATGAATACTAACAGAATTCACACGGAGGGAAGACCAACCCACCATTAACTCACCATTGAGAGAATTGCAATCTGCTTTTATGTCGATGGGTTTCTGAATTTTTGGCTCCTGTTGGATTCTCCGTTCATGCCAGTCACCAAACCCACTGCGGGAGGAATGGGACAATTCCATCCTGTGTCCCCATAAGGCAGTTTGGCCCTTTTCAAATGTAACATAAAAGCAGTTGTAAGTTTATTTATTAGTGTCACAAGTAGGCTTACATTAACACTACAATGAAGTTACTGTGAAAATCTCCTAGTCAACACACTCTGGTGCCTGTTTGGGTACACTGAGGCACAATTTAGCATGGCCAATGCACCTAACCCGCATATCTTTAGATTGTAGGAGGAAACCCACATAGACATGGGGAGAATGTGTAGACTCTGCACAGACAGTGACCCAAGCCAGGACTTGAACTTGGGTCCCTGGCGCTGTGAGGCAGCAGTGCTGACCACTGTGCCACTGTGTAGGTCAATGCCCTTTGCTTAGAATAAGTTTGATTTTCAATGGGAGGAAACTGGAGCGCCCAGAGGAAACACACGCAGACATGGGGAGGAGGTGCAAACTCCTGCTTAAAACCCAAAAGGTTGGAAGGGTTGTGAGGCCCCGCTTTCATAGTCTGTATTCTTACGAAAATCAAGATCAAGCTAGTTTTTGCCCTTCTGCTCCATGGGGGGTTTTTATTATCAAAAAGTTCAATATATATTTATGTAGTCAACATCATGAACTAGTATTCAATATAGTATTCAATAAAATATAATGGGTGGCACAATTCTTAGCACTGCTGTCTCACAATGCCAGGGACCTGGGTTTAATTCCAACCTAGATTGGCCATGGTAAATTGCCCCTTCAGGTCAAGGAGATTAGCAGGGTGAATATGTGGGGTTATAGGAATAGGGCCTGCGTGGGATTGTTGTCAGTGCAGACTCGATGGACCAAATGGCCTTCTTCTGCATTGTAGGGATTGTATGATTCTATGATAGCACACCTTGATAACATCGAATACAACATGAATCTACTTTCAATTATACCCGTCACAAAAGGATACGAGTGTCAATTGCTACATCAGCTAATAAAGTAAGGTGTTATGAAGTGAGAGTCAACCACACATGTTCAGTGCAGCAGTCAGGATCCATTCTGAGCCAATGTGCTACAGCTAAGATTTATTGACTTTGGTGCTTAATGATGCACTGCAGCTAGTTAGTAACCTGGAGGTTATTACTGTATTGTTATATTTGATACTGTGGTTAAAGCTAAGGCCAAAAGAAACATTGGAAAATACTTTGGAAAAGCAGAATTTTGGAACTGCGATGTTTTAAGGATAATTAATTTTTAACCCGAGTTACGGAGCTTTGTTTGCAAAGTGAAGTACACCTCTCGAAGACACTTTGGATCCTCTCGTTGTTGATTTTCCCACAATTGTAAGCATTCAGCTCTTTCATTTGGCTTTAATTGCCTTTGGGCATCTAACAAGATTGGCTTGATATACAAGCAGAAAGTGTTGAAAAAAGTCAGCAGACTTGGCAGCATCTGTGGAGAGATAAACAGAGTTAATCTTTCGAGTCCAATATGATTCTTCTTCAGAGCTGTTCATTTTGACAATGATGGAATGGTGAAGTAATTCCGAGTCAGTGTGGTATGTTTTTGTGGGTATAATGGAGCTGGTGAAATTCCCATGCAGAGCTTTGGGAGGTGCTCTTGAAGGTGCCTTGCCAAGTTGAACATGTGCATCTTGTAGCTGGTAAACAGTGAAGACATGATGGAGGGAGTGAATGTTTAATATGGTGAACAGGTTGGGGATCAAACAGGCTAGCTTGTTCAGGATGGTTTTGAGTTTTTTGAGCGCTGCTGCTGCATTCATCCAAGCAAATGAAAAATATTCCATTCCACACTTCTGCCTTGTAGACAGCAGACAGATTTTGAGGAGTCAGAAAGTGAGTTACTCACTGCAGAATTCACAAACTCTGACCTGTTCCTGTAGCCATAATATTTATATGGATAGTCCAGTTCAGTTTCTGGTCAATGGTAACCCCCCAGGATGTTGATAGTGAAGGGATTCAGTGATGGTAACGCCATTGAGTGTCAAGGGGCTACGCTCTCTTATTTTTTTCATTTATTCATGGGATGTGGGCTTCGCTGGCTGGGCCAACATTTATTGCCGATCCTTGAGGGCATTTAAGAGTCAACCACATTACTGTGGGTTTGGAGTCACATGTAGGCCAGACCAGGTAAGGATGGCAGATTTCCTTCCCTACAGGACATTAATGAACAAAATGATTTTAAGATAGTCATTGCCTGGCATGAATGTTGCTTGCCACTTGTCAGCCCAAGCCTGGATATTATCCACGTCTTGTTGCATTTGGACATGGACTGCTTTTGTATCTGAGGAGTCATGAATGGTGCTGAATATTGTGCAGTCATCAGCAAAAATTCCACTTCTGACCTTATGAAGGAAGGAAGGTCATTGATGAAGCAGTTGAAGGTGGTTAGGCCGGGGACACTAATGCCGAGGAACTCTTGCAGTGATGTCCTGGAGCTAAGATGATTGCCCTCCACCCACCATAACTGACTTCCGTTGTGCCAGGTATGATTCCATCCAGCAGAGAAGTTCCCCCCGATTCACATTGACTCCATTTTTGCTAGGTCTGAGCAAAAACACCCTCTCTATTCCAGGAGCCTTGGACGAACCTGTATCTGAGCTCACTATTGCAGAGTAGCCTTCTCAAAGGTTAACCCACAGAAAGCAACTGGTTCGGATGGGTTCCTGGACGGGCACTCAGATCCTGCGCAGTTAAGCTGGTGGGGGTATTCGCAAATATCTTCAATCTCTCTTTACAACAATCTGAGGTCCCTATTTACTTCAAGAAGATGATCACCATCCTGGCACCAAAGAAAAGCCAGGCAGCATGCCTTAATGACGATCAGCCGGTGATTCTGATATCCATCATTATGAAGTGCTCCGAACATGGCACGAATCAATTCTGGCCTCCCACATTGCCTGGGTCCACGACAGTTCGCCTATCGCTGCAACAGGTCCACAGCAGACACCATCTCCCTGGCCCTGCACTCAACTCTGGAACACCTACACAACAAGGACACCTATGTCAGACTCCTATTTATCGACTACAGCTCAGCCTTCAACATTATTATTCCTGCAAAACTCATCTCCAAACTCCGTGGCCTGGGCCTCGGCACCTCCCTCTGCAACTGCTTCCTGAACTTCCTAATCCACAGGGTGCAATCAGTAAGGGATAGGCAACAACACCTCCTCCACAATCATCCTCAACACCGGCGCCCTACAAGTCTGTGTCCTCAGCCCCTTATTGTATTCATTATACACCTTTGACTATGTGGCCAAATTCCCCTCCAACTCGATTTTCAAGTTTGCTGATGACACCACTGCAGTGGGACAGATCTCAACCAATGATGAGACAGAGTTTGAGAAAGAGATAGAGAATCTGGTGAAATGGTGCGATGACAATATTCACTCCCTCAATGTCAATAAAACGAAGGAGATTATCATTGACTTCAGGAAGCAAAGAGGAGAACCTGCCTCTATCTACATCAACAGGGAGAAGTAGAAATGGTTAAGAGCTTCAATTTTTTAGGTATCCAGATCCCAACAACCTGTCCTGGTCCCTCCTTGGGAACGCTATAGTTAAGAAAGCCCACCAACACCTCTACTTTCACAGAAGACTAAGGAAATTTAGCATGTCCATTACGACTCTCACCAGCTTTTACAGATGCATCATAAAAAGCATTCTTTCTGGTTGTATCACAGGTTGTATGGTTCCTGCTCTGTCTAAGACCGCAAGAAAATTCAAAGTTCATGAACGAAGCCCTATCCATCAAAAAAACCAGCCTCCCATCCAGTGACTCCAGGCACCTAGGACATATTCTCTTCCATCTTCTTCCGTCGGGAAAAAGATACAAAGATCTGAGGTCACATACCAACTGACTTAAGAACAGTTTGTTCCCTGTGCCGTCAGTCTGTTGAATGGACCTGCCATCCATTAAGTTGATCTTTCTGTACACCCTAGCTGTGACTGCAACACTACATTCTGCACTCTCTGTTTCCTTATCTATGAACAATATGCTTTGTCTGTATAGCGCGCAAGAAACAATACTTTTCACTGTATGTTAATACATGTGACAATAATAAATCAAATCCTTGATGCATACTTGCTGAATGCTGCTTTGATGTCAAGGGCAGTCAGTCTCACCTCACCTCTAGCATTTAGCTCTTCTGAACATGCAAATCCATCTTAATGACCTTGCCATCGAGTCTAATTGCTGTCCTGCTGCAGCTCAGTGGCAAGATTGCCATGGATCTTTCCTGCTGCCGGCAAATTGCAGAACTGACATCAAGGTGTCAGGGTTCTTTCCTCCCCTTTCCTCCAGTTTCTTGTCCTGCTGCTAAAGGTCCCTTAAAATGTATTCCAGTGTATGCCTCACGAGGTAAGTTTTACACAATTTGGAACATCAGGCAGCCTCACTCTGTTCCACGAATGCTTTCCATCTTACCTGTCCCTTATTTTCATGATGTGGAGGTGTCGGCGATGGACTGGGTATCCCCTTCTTCAATGGACTTCTTACACACTGTAAGAAGTCTCACCAGGTTAAAGTCCAACAGGTTTATTTGATAGCACAAGCTTTCAGAGCGCTGCTCATTCATCACTCACCTTATTTTCATAACAGCAACTTTTATTGGTATGGTGTCTTTAATATAGTAAATCATTCCAAGGTGTTTCATGGGATAGAGGAGAACAAATTAAAAGACATTTGGCCCAAAGCTTGGTCAAAGAGATTTTAAGTAATTTATAAAAAGAGGATACCAACCTGACAAGACATGGAGCTTTAGGGAGGAAATTCCACGGTTCAGGCACAAGATGGCTGGAAGTGCAGCTGCCAGTGATGGGGTGAAGGAAGTGGAAAGTGCACAAAAGGCCTGAGTCGCTGGAATTGAGTGTTCTTGGAGAGCTGTAGGACTGATGGAGGTTATAATCATCCCCATCAGTTTTCTCTGCGTATATTGTTTTTGGGTTGCATTTTCTGTACAACGCAGGAAATCTCACAGATGTTCACACATACGCATAATATATGAGGTCAAAACTTCCAAGTTTGGCAGTTCAGATTGGAACACTTAACGCGCCCTGTGTTCCTGCGTGGGCCAGTTCTCCCCAAGTACTAAGATGCTCATTGCAAGAGTTAACAGCAAAGAGCATACAAACAGCAATGAGACAAAAGTGCATTAAACATTCATACTTGAACTATAATGCTGATCCAAAGTCCTACCCAGTGTGCCTGAATGAGTAATTAAAGAGATTTCACCCTTAGCAAAGCCTCATATCCCAGATTTTTACATCATAGACTAACGTGGGAGGTAAATCATGGCCAACTCATTTCTATCACACAGGAGTGATCTGTCACATTTTAGGACGAAAGGTCACCATTCAATATGCATTATGCACAGCTGTGCAATGTCTGTCTAAGTGCTGGATATTTTAATTTAACTGCCTCGTTCAGCTATCCCTTGTGGAAAAAGTCCATCAAATATTTGAGATTTTACTATCTGCACATTCAAGAAGCCAAGAAAACAGCTTGATGAAATATAGGATGTTGTCTTGGGAATCATCTGATACTATTTTTATTGTATGAGTCAGAATAACCGATTAACTTACAAATAAAAAAAACTGCAATCGGGATATTCCCCGATATTGGCAAAGGCCGGTATCAGGTGGGAAAAGTGGTGTTGAAGCCATTGGCTTTTTCTGCCGTATAGTGTAGAACTTTAAACAAAAAACTTGAAGTTATGAATCTCATGATATATCTATAGCTGGCAAGGCAGCTTCTGATTCACCCGTTCCACCAACAACTCAGACACTCATTTTCCAGGGCACCATTTTTAAAAACCAACCCGGTACACAGCTAGCAAACCAGTTCACCCAGATCCATTCCCAGCACTGCCCTGGCATCAAGCTGTCAATCAACGTCACTACCCTGGCATGAAGCTGGCACTACCTTGCATCGGTATTCACAAAGGAGTGGGACACGTTGATTGATAGTGGCTCGGAAGGGTATGGAAACCCTCTCGAGCAAGTCGTTATTATGAGGCAGGAAATGTTAGGTGTATTAAAAAGCATTAAGGTAGACAAATCCCCAAGGCCAGATGACATCTATGCCAGATTACAGAGGAGACAAGAGAGGAATTTGCTGGGCCTCTAACAGAAATCTTTGTTTCCTCATTGGCCAAGGGTGAGGCCCCAAAGGATTGGAGGATAGCTGATGCTGTCCTGTTATTCAAGAAGGGTAGTAAGGATAACACGGGTAATTATAGGCCAGTGAGCTTGACGTCAGTTATAGCGAAATTATTGAGATAGGAATCATACACATCTGGAACTGAATGGTCATATTAGCAACAGACAGCATGGTGTGGCATGTCTCACTAATTTGATTGAATTTTTTGAAAAAGTGACAAAAATGATTGATGAGAAAAGGGCCATGGATGTTGTTTACATGGATGTTAGTAAAGCATCTGACAAGGTCCCTCATGGCAGGCTTGTGCAAAAGGTTAAATCACATGGGATCAAAGATGAACTAGCTAGATAGATTCAGAACTGGTTTGGCCACAGAAGACAGAGGTTAGTGGTGGAAGGGTGTTTTTCTGAATAGAGATTTGTAACTAGTGGTTTTCCGCAGGGATCAGTGTTGGCACCTCTGTTGTTTGTAATATATATAAGTGACTTGAAACAAAATGTGGCTGGTGTGATTAATAAGTTTGCGGATGATACTAAGATTGCTGGAGTTGCAGATGGTATTGAAGATTGTTAGCGGATACAGCAGGATATAAACAAGCTTGAAAATTGGGCAGAAAAATGGCAGATGGAATTTAATCTGGAGAAATGCAAGGTGATGCATTTTCTTAGATCAAATTCAGCGGGGAGCTAAAAAATAAATGACAGAACAATCAGGAACATAGACATGCAGAGAGATCCGGGAATACAGGTCCACAGATTATTAAAAGTGACAGCACAGGTGGAAAAGGTGGCGAAGAAAGCGTATGGCATGATTGCCTTCATTGGTTGTGGCATTGAATATAAAAGTTGACAAATTACAGTTATATAAAATGTTGGTTAGGCCACACCTGGAATTCAATGCCCAGTTCTGGTCACTATGTACCAGAAGGACATGGATGCTTTAGAGGGAGTACGGAAAAGTTTTACCAGGATGTTGCCTAGTACGGTATTAGCTGTGAGGAGAGATTGAATAAACTGGGATTGTCTCCTTGGAAAGAAGAAGAGGGGCAGCCTGATAGACATTTATAAAATCATGAGGGGCGTAGATAAGGTGAACATGTGGAAGTCTTTTCCCAGGGCAGAAAAGGGGGCACAAGTTCAAGGTCAGGAGGGAAAGGTTCAGTAGAGATGTGTGGGGAAGTTTTTTACACAGAAGTTGGGAGAACATAGAACATTACAGCGCAGTACAGGCCCTTCGGCCCTCGATGTTGCGCCGACCAGTGGAACCAATCTAATGACCCTCTAACCTAAACTATTCCAATGTCACCCATATGCCTATCCACTGACCATTTGAACGCCATTAAAGTTGGCGAGTCCACTACTGCTGCAGGCAGGGCATTCCACGCCCTTACTACCCTCTGAGTAAAGAACCTACCTCTGACATCTGGTGGGGGCCTGGAATGCACTGCCAAGTGAGGTGGTTGAGGCAGACACATTAACAACATTTAAGACTTAACTGGATAGTCATATGAACAGACGGGGAATAGAGGAATACAGGCGATTGATCTAGATAGGACAATGTGAACAGTGCAGGATTGGTGGGCCGAAGGGCCCGTTCCTGTGCTGCACTGTTCTTTGTTCTACCTGGGCATGACTCAGCATGGCCCTCTCTCCTGAACATTGCTCTCACCTCCACCTTCTCCTGGGAATATTGATCGTCAGGTGCACACCTTTGGAGAGCAGTCATGCTTCATGCCATTCTGACAGCATGCCATCATGAATTGATTCTTTGACGGGGGGTGGGGGTGGATGATTCCAGCCAGAGAATTATATGTTGAATATCGGGAAACAAAGCTCGTCACCGACTGGGGGAGGGGACAATCACTTCGTGCAAAGCAGTTGCGAAACATGACTTTGTACTTCTCACAAATGGGGCGTTTTCATAATACGCAGTGGAGTGAAACACTCCTGGGTGGGGGGAGATGCTAGTGGGCCCGGAGACTTCAGTCCCAGGCCAACAAATTATATTTAAAATATATTAAAATGGAGGGCTGCAGATACGATGCATCTCCGCACCTATTTCTGGTTGAAATCCAATGCTGGGAGACGCACTTGGGGCCGGATGCCCAGTGCGGATCGCGCCAATCCAGCCCTGCTGAAATCTACCAGCCCATTGCGCTAAAAGGATAGCACAGTGGGATGGGAGAATCACCCCCCACATCTTTAAAGTAATAATATTTTTAAGTTTGCTGATAAGATTTTTGTTTTTACTTTAACTCCATATCTATCGCCCAATCATTTATTTTGCTTTCTGTTAAATTTAATTAAAAATGAAGTAGTGGATTTTATTTTCTGGTGTTGAATTTGCAATGTGCTAGATTCAGACAGACACTGGGATAAAAGGAATCTGCATCACAAAATCAGTGCTGCCCCTCTGCCCTGCTATCCTCAATTGCAAGATCCCAGTCAATGTCTTCAATGTGTGTAAAAGTTATATTAGTTTGCACTTGCTGCCAAATTTTGCACTATAAATTTTTATATCTACACGAATAATGAACACTGCCCAAGTATATGGCTCACACCCTCCCGCCAGTTTTAAGTTGCTCCTTAAAAACTATTGGCGTTACCTTGCAACTTGTTAAAGAAATGTAAATCCACATGAGGACAGTCTGATATCTGATGAACTACACACTGGAGGTGAATCTCAGTCATACTGACCCTAATATTTTGTGGGAGGAAGGGAAGTAGCAGTTGGGCCAATCATGGCTGGATGATCTGGCAATGTTGGGCTGCAGATCATATAATCATAAATTCCCTACAGTGCAGAAGGAGGCCATTTGGCCCATTGACACTTCGAAAGAGCATCCCATCCAGGTCCTCTCCCTGCCCCATCTCTGTAACCCTGTGCATTTAGCTTGGCCAGTCCACCCAACCTTCCAAAGATGTGCTGCCAATCCTAACTGCAGGACCTTAATAACATATCATATCTATCAAATTTAAGTTGCAGCACTGATAATGTTTGATTTATTATTGCCACAAGCATTGGTGTACAGTGCAAAGTATTGTTTCTTGCACATGATATAGGCAAAGCATACCGTACATAGGGAAGGAAAGGAGAGGGTGCAGAATGTAGTGTTACAGTCATAGCCAGGGTGTAGAGAAACATCAACTTAATGTGAAATAGGTCCATTTAAAAGCCTGATGGCAGCAGGGAAGAAGCTGTTTGAAGTTCCAGCATTGAGCTGATGTCATTTGGTTGTGGCACTTGGTGTGCTCCTTAGGCTCAGTCTGCCTTTTGCAGTAACCTAATCCATGGCCAATTGTCATAGCAACCCATCTGGTTCTCTAATATCTTTCCGGGAAGGAAATCTGCCACCTTTACCGGGCCTGCCCTGCATGTGACTCCAGACCTCAGCAATGTGGTTGACTCTTAAATGCCCCCCAAAATGTCTGAGCGAGAAACTCAGTTTAAAGGGCAATTTGGGATGGACAACAAACGCTGACATTGGCAGCCAGGCTCACAGCCAATGAAAGAATTAAAAAGAATCTCTGCTGGCTCTTCAGGGTCAGGTAGATTTGGGGTCAGCTTGTCTAATCCTCATGTTTCAACCTCCATTCTGATGCTTACCAACGTTCACACTCAAGCATTTCCCATAGAGCATCAGTCACAATCAGCACCTTGGCTGGGTATGGCTTTCTGCAGCTCAGCACCACCCCATGTGACTCAGGGTTCAAATCAAGGTCATTGTTTCAACAAATTTTCTTTTGAGATTAAAAGGCTGATCACTGCATAGGGATTGGATCCAAAATGACTTGGAAGGTAGGGGCTGGTTTTTCACGAATGGTTAGTTCTGAAGAACTCAAAGAGAAACTCCACTCGAGCTAAAACCACAGATGCTGGAATTTACCTGCAATGACTTCAGCGAGGCTCATGAGGAGTATGAGCTCCTTGATTGAGGACATAATTGCCTGTCCAATCAGGGAGCCTCACCTGTATAGAAGTATGAGAGTGTCAGCTCCACTGATACTCCTGATTCTGACTTTGTACCTGAAACACTCTATGAGTTTGTAAGTAAAAAGAATCTGCAGAAGGGACACTGGTCTCTGAGGAATTATTTCACTGCCCTTCTCTTTTAGCTAATGATCAATTTGTCGTGTATTTCCTGTACGTACTTCTGAAAAAACAATTTCAGGAGCATTCCTGATGTATATTACTCTGTGTCTGGGATCAGTCTGCATTTTTGCTGATTATACTTAGATTTTTGAAAATTAGATTGTCAGCAGTCCTTATTCTTGTCATACTCCAAATGGGACCTGAAGGAAATCTGATTGATTGAGGTTGTGTGTTGAAACTATGAGAAACAATTAAGGCTTTACAGGCATTCGAAATACAAAACAAGAAACTAATGACCTCCCGAAACAGCTCATTCTATGTTAAGGAGTTTGCAGAGCCAATATAGTCATCTCAGATACTGGGGAAGCTGATTTGCTGTGAATAGCCAGACATGGTGCATGTTAAGGGTACTTGAGGGTGAAATTGATCATCGGTAATGACACAAAACAGGCAAGAAAAATTGGACAGCCTCTTTCACCAAGCAGGCTACCGATTGGCAATTCCTTGTCTTTAAAAGAAAATTGCTTTTCACAAAATAAAAGTTATCGGCAAGCATTATGGTTACAGCAGGATATGTGTGCAATAGTTTTGACATGCCTGCCATGGATGTTTACTGGATTGCATTTGCTTAAAATCTTGGACAAATTGTCCCCATGGCATTGGAGTCTCTGAGTCTCACATGTCTGGCGTGAAACTCAAGCTTTTCTGCACGATCTACTCCTTTCATACAGATGGGAAACATTAAGGTCTCACGCCTATCAGTGGTCAGGACATCAATGCTTGGTGACAGTCAAAAATAAAATGTTTAATTTTACTCTTTCAGTACATTGAACACAGAGAGGTGGAGAAAAGTAACCGTTGCACAGCTGCAGCTTCGGCACATACCTACTTTCTTTTCATGATTGAAGAATGTTATACTTATCTCAGAAGTAATGATACAGTTTAACTGGAAACTAGTTAACAACTTTTGGTGTTGCCACTAAAGGCAAGTTAGAGACATCTCAACAGATTGGTTTAAATTTAGCCTGTGAGACACAAGATTTCTCTTTTGGGCTTACATGGAAGCTTAGAAACTAGAAGCAGGAGTAGGCCATTTGGCCCTTTGAGCCTGCTCCGCCATTCATTTTGATCATGGCTGATAATCAAATTCAAAATCTTGATCCCCCCTTCTTCCCATATCCTTTGATACCTTTAGCCCCAAGAGCTATATTTAATTTCTTCTTGAAATCACAGAACATTTTGGCCTCAACTACATTCTGTGGTAGTGAATTCCACACATTCACCAACTCTTGGGTGAAGAAATTTCTTCTCACCTCAGTTCTAAAAGGTTTACCCCTTATCCTGAAACTATGACCCCTAGTTCTGCACTCCCCCACCACAGGTTACATTCTTTTGAATTTTCCCTTTCTAATCCTGTTAGAGTTTTATGTGTTTCTATGAGGTATAGCTGATATAGTTGATAGAATTCATTCCAGAGATATAATGCATTTGGGAAAGGCAAGCAAGGTGAAAACAAAAACTAAAAATGTAGAGGAACAGAAAAATAGACCTACCTGCTCCTGGGGATCTATAGGTCTGCCTCCTCCCCTTGCAGTCCCAGCTGTGTCCACTGACACTCTCTTGGCGCTGCTGGGACTGATGGAGCTGCTGGTCAATAGGATTGGCTGCAGTCACAGTGCGAGGTGGAAAAGTCTCGCTTGGCCTTTGGGAGTATTGTAAACTGTGAGGTGGATAGTGACAGATTTCGAGATGTTATAGCCTGGCTGGCGGAATGGGTGGACACTTGGCAGATGAGCTTTAATGCACAGAAGTATGAAGATGGCACGACAGCACAGTGGTTAACACTGCTGCCTCACAAGGCCAGGGACCTGGGTTCAATTCCCAGCTTGGGTCACTGTCTATGAGGAGTCTGCATGTTCTCCCCGTGTCTGCGTACGTTTCCTCCAGATGCTCTGGAAAGATGTGCTGGTTCAGTGGCTTGGCCATGCTAATTTCTCCCTCAGTGTACCCGAACAGGTGCCGAAGTGTGACGACTAGGGTATTTTCACAGTAACTTCATTACAGTGTTAATTTAAGCCTACTTGTAACACTAATAAATAAACTTTAAAAGTGATACATTGGTAGGAAAATGAATAGTGGCAATAATGCAATTCGGAAGTGGGTGCCATGATTTGGAGATGCTGGTTTGGACTGGGGTGAGCACAGAAAGAAGTCTCACAACACCTGGTTAAATCCTGACAAAGGAGCAGTGCTCTGAAAGCTTGTGATTCCAAGTAAACCTGTTGGATTTTAACCTGATGTTGTGAGACTTCTTAAAATGGGTGCAGCAGCCAGAAGGATATATGTGCACAAATCAATGAAGGTGGTAGGGCGGGTTAAAAAGTAAAAAGGTTTTCCTGATTTTGGGCTTTATAGAAAGGGACACGGAATACAAAAACAAGGCAAGTTATGGCAAGCCTTCGTAGTTCAGCCTCAATTAGAGTACTTATTTTTACTCATTTACAGGATGTGGGCATCACTGGCTGGCTAGTATTTATTGCCCATACCTAATTACCCTTAAGAGGGCATTTAAGAGTCAACCATTTTATTGTGAGTCTGGAGTTGCATGTAGGCCAGACTAAATAAGGGCGTCAGATTTCCTTCCGGAGGGGTCATTAGTGAACCAGATTGGATTTTACAACACTAACAATGGTTGCATAGTTTTTATGAGACATTTAATTCCAAATTTTATTAAATTCAAGTGCCACCATCTGCTGCAGTGGGACTTGAATCCAGGTCCTGAGAGCATTACCCTGGGTCTCCGGATTACTCGTCCACTGATTAGTCCGGTTTACCCCTTATCATTAAACTATGACCCCTAGTCCTGGACACCCCCACCATTGGGAACATTTTTTCTGAATCCCCGCTGTCTAACCCTGTTAGAATTTTATGAGTTTCTATGCGACCCCCCTCACTCTTCCAAACTCCAATTAATGTAATCCTAAGTGACTTAGTCTCTCTTCACAGACCTGCCGTTCCAGGAATCAGCCTGGTAAACATTCGCTCTACTCCCTCTATAGCATGGACATCCATCCTCAGTTAAGGTCATCAAGACTGCACACAATACTCCAGGTGTGGCCTCACCAACATTTTGTACAACTACAGCAAAACATGCTATCCCTATACTCAAATCCTGTTGCGATGAAGGCCAATATACCATTTGCCTACTTTACTGCGTGCTGCACCTGCGTGCTTACTTTCAGCGACTAAGCACGAAGACACTGAGTAAGTCTGAAGTGACAATTTTCTTCATTTCATTTCCCACCTGAACTCCCTTCCCTTGTGACCTTCCCTCTTCTCTGTCAATTTACTGAACCAAACTGTTCACTGTCTTAGTATCATGCTTGTCATTGAGTTCAGCTTTCGACCACTCTTCTGTTTCATTACATAAGAACAGAAGAACATAAGAAATAGGAGCAGGAGTAGCCATCTAGCCCTTTGAGCTTGCCCCGCCATTCAATAAGATCATGGCTGATCTGAAGTGGATCAGTTCCACTTTCCCGCTTTCTCCCCATAACCCTTAATTCCCCTGTCTATCAGAAACCTATCTACCCATGACTTAAATATATTTAGCGAGGCAGCTTCCACCACTTCAACGGGCAGAGAATTCCAGAGATTCACCACCCTTTGAGTGAAGAAGTTCCTCCTCAACTCCGTTCTGAACTGCCCCCCCTTATCTTGAGGCTGTGCCCTCTAGTCCTGCTGTCCTTTCTAAGCCTTTCTATCCTTGCAGGACTGTCTACTTTCACCTCCATGAATCTGGCACTACCGCAGCTTATTTGCTGCTCAAACCTTCATCCTACAGAAACATATGTTCATTCAAACACTGCCATTCACAGCGTAACTCGTAACAAATCTCGTTTCCCTATGACCCCTGTACTTTTGCTGAGCTACATTGGCTTCCGGTTCAGCTTATTCTTATTCTTGATTTCAAATACCCTGGTCCCTCCCATGGCCATGTGGACAGTTCAGTAGCACAAAGGTGAACACTGCTGCCTGACAGTGCCAGGAACCCGGCATTGATTCCTGTCTGGGGTCACTGTCTGTGTGGAGTTTGCACATGCTCCCCATGTCTACATGGGTTTTCTCCAGGTGCTCCGGTTTCCTCCTATAATCTGAAAGACATGCTGGTTAGGTGTATTGACCTGAACAGGTGCCAAAGTGTGGCGACCAGGGGAATTTCACAGTAACTTCATTGCAGTGTTAATGTAAGCCTTACTTGTGACTAATTAAAACACTTTAAAAAAGCTTGTATTTATTTTCGTCTTGTCCCTCCCCTTGGCTTCTTCTCCATCATTTCAGATCTCAGTTCCTCCAATTCTGGCCTCTTGTGCCTTCAGGATTTTGATCGTTCCACCATTGGCAGCCGTACTTTAAGGTGCTAAGCCTAAATTTCCTGCATAACCCTCTCAATTCTTCTTCCCCCCTTTAGAATGCTCCTTTTGATCAGCTGCCCTTGTATCTCCTTATGGATCTTGTCATCAAATTTTGTTATGCAATCACTTTTGTGAAGTACCTTAGGATGTTTGATTCCATTAAAGGGACTATATAAGTAAAAACAGTTACATCTGTTGTTTAAAAGCTTACAATAACTCAAAGCTTTTTGTATATTTATTTTATCAAGCTGAGTTATTACTACCTTCTGAGGAAGATTCGCTTTGGAGTATAGATTCCCAGTGAAGCAGAACATCCCTGTCCCCACCATACCCCACTCTTTGTTTACACTAATCTCATTTTCCTAGCTTGGGGCTCATGCAGATTCACACTGAGTTCTTAATAAGATTTCCAACGTCAAGATGGATGCCACCCATGAGAATGTACAATGTAAAAAAACTCCAATGTTATTGCCATGCCAACATTGGAAGAGGCAAGGGGGGACCTGGAGGCTGAGGTTATCGAATCATAGAATTCCTACAGCGCAGTAAGAAGCCATTCATTCATCAAGTCTGCACTGATCTCCAAAAGAGCATCCCACCCAGGCCTTCCCCTTCCTATCTCTGTAAACCCTCGCATTTACCTTGGATAACCTGTGCATTTTTAGACACTAAGGGACAAGTTAGCATGGCCAATCCACCTAATCTGCAGATCTTTGGAGAATGGGAGAGAACCAGAGGAAACCATGCAGACTCCACACAGTCACCCAAGCCAGAATCAAACTGGGGCCCATGGTGCTGTGAGGCAGCAGCGCTAATCATTGTGCCACCGTGCTCAGCTGGAAGGCTGAGACGATGACCTTCAGCAGGTAAATGTCTGGAGCCAGCATTTTGGAGAGGAAGATGATGCTGCATTAATTTATTTCCTGATTGGGACGACCTGGGCTTTCACTGCCTCTTCCAGGGTTCTACTGCCACCCTCTACGTGGTGGAGCTAGAAAGTGGTTGCAAAATTGTCCCTTAGTGTCAGGGTAAATACATGGGGTTATGGGGCTGGGCCCTGGGTGGGATTGTGGTCGGTGCAGACTCGATGGGCTGAATGGCCTCCTTCTGCCTGATTCTATGAAATGAAATAAAGAATCCTCCAAGGACATGGGTCGTGCTCCCACTCACACCACCATATTTAGCTGGTGGATGGGCAGGACTGGTTAGCCATGGTCCTGGCAGTGGTGAGGAGAGGGAAGTGCTAGTCGGGGTGCTAGATAGACTTCACTGGCTGAGCCTTCCGACATTTCCTTTAACAGTACGAATTTGCACTTAAAATAACTTAAACATAGTGATTCCTGAAGTCAGCCTACAATTTGGAGGCAGAAAAGCAGGGAGTTGGACATCAGAAGAACCACCGCCACTCAGAGTACTCATATCAACAGATACAAAGGGCATCAGAGCCCAACATATCAATGAAATGTCCTCATCTGCTTGGCACAATTTGATGCTATAGTTTCTCCTTCCCCAGCTTCAAATAAATTACAAATCTTTCAAACCACTCACTGTTCTAGGACACCTCATTCTCGGTCTACCTCCTTGGGATTCTGCATGCTCAAGTAATCTGAATTAGTGTGCAAAAAATAAGTGTACCTTTTATTGTATGTTTCAAATCTTTCAGGGTAACAGAGCACGAAATGAGTGTTCATTCTCTTTTAACACAAGGAACTCACAAATGAACACAAACCAATTTATAATTTCCCCGACACCCATGTTTCCCCTTCGTATAACAGGACGCCTTTGTTTCTCTGATATTTTTCTCATGTTTCTGTCGGTGCAACCTGTATGGTGAATGAGATGGGGGCTGGGGTGGCCGCCATTCATGACAACTTTCTCCCTTAGGGTGGCGCTGCTGGCTGCAGCTCTGGAGCTAATGACTGAGCAATGAGGTTTTGCCTCCTGTGTACCACTTGCCCAGTGCGCTGAGGAAAGCTCGGATGCCTATCCAGTGTTATACTTTGACTAATGACAGCCTCATTTTGGTCTGGTCAGGATGGTGGACGATGCGCTGAGCTACACATCTGGGCTAAGGTCACAAACAGTTAAAGATCCATTTAGCTTGCCACAAGCTGTGACATGAACCTCACATAATCTGGCCTGTCAGAAACTATCCATTAACCTGGCCCGCGCCAATTAAACTGTGGTTTCCAGGCAGGTGTTTGTGACTCAGTCAATGCCGTTTGTTTTTCATTGGCCACGCTCCATATAAATTATCAATAACCTAATCTGTGTCGTAAACCTGTCCCTCAGGTTCCGCTCCTGTGCCGTAGGGTTCCACGATTCTATGAAAAACAGTGAGAGAGGCACTGAATAAACCCTTAAACAGGTGTGATGAAATACTCTACAAGACACAATGGGCCTAGGAGCAGGATAAGACACTTGAGTCGCAAGAGGCCATATCTGCAAGTGTGGTTCAGAATGGACAAATTACTATTCTGGAGTTTTATTTAAATATCTTGGACAATGTACGAGAATTGCCTTGACTTACATCTGAATGCTCACTTTCCTACAGTAAGGATAGACTACTTCTTCCGAAAGATTGAATCAGTCGGGTTGAAAGGGTAAATTCTATAGTCTAAATGGAGGGAGCTGGCTTTATGTACAAATTTGACTTTTCTTACTCCATATCTTCACATGTTTCTTTCTAATAAAATGAAGTCCAAATTAAGAGGAAACATCTCCCACATGATCAGTATCGGAGGCGTGAGCAGCACCACATTGGTTAGGATGTGACAGGCATTCCTGGCAGGCAACCAAGTTATAGTGTTAAATGCTGTGAATATGGTAATAGCCAGCTGAAAATCCACTGCAGGCTGGAAATCCATTTCCTTCAGCAACAAACTTGCTGAGTTCAGGATTACTTGGTCTACAGATAGACATAATCAGCACTCCTATATAAAGCACTGAAGACTGCTACCCAAAATACTCAAAAGCAGGAGTAGGTCATTCAGCCCTTCAAGTTTGCTCAACTATTCATTTTGATCATAGCTGATCATTAAATTCAATTCCCTTTCCCCGCCTTCCCACCTTATCCAATGATCCCTTTAGCCACCCCAAGAGCTATGTCTAATTTCTTCTTGAAATCACACAACGTTTTGGTCTCAACTACTTTCTGTGGCAGTGAATTCCACAGATTTTTCACGCTCTGGGTGAAGAAATTTCTCCTCACCCCAGTCCTAAAAGGTTTATTCCTTATCCTCAAACTATGACCTCGAGTTTTGGACTTCCCCAAAATTGGGAACATTGGGCAGAATTCTCCCCAAAAAATTCTAAGTGTTGAATTCATGGGAAAATTGGAATAATCCACACTGATTTTTAGAGTGGGAGATCAAACTAGAATCTACATTCTGTGCACTGCAGAGGCCCCCAGAGTGAATATCATTAAATTTCCTACTCTTGCCCGGGAGTCTGAAATCAGCAGGCCTCTGTGCATGCTGTCAGCTTCCCTCTCTGCTGGCCAGCCCAACCCCCTCATGGCCTGTTCGCGGCCTCTCCAGACCATTCCTGGGCCAGCTCCATGCTGAATGGTCCCAGCTACCTGCCCCTCTGCGCCCCCCCCACCACCCCCCCCCACCCCCGGCTGCTTGCAGTGCAGACCTCTCAGGAGGCAGACCCTCCCCCCAACCCACACTGACCACCGCCCCCTCCCCCCCCACCCACAACCCTGGCAGACCCCCCACGGCTGACCACACCCTCCCACCACCGGCAGACCTGCCCCTCCTCCACAGCCCATCCCAATCGCTGACCTCCTTCCTTCCCCTATTGATCCCTATGCAAAGTGGCAGCGAGACCACCCACCCCCTCCCCGCCACCCTCACTGATTCCCCCTGAGGCCCCATCTGTGCCAGGCCCCTCACCATAGGTCCCGGTCCCATAGGCCTCGACAAACCACAATAAGGGGAGTGCAGATATCTTGAAGAGTTGTGAGGCTGGAAAAGGTAACAGAGATAGGGAGATGCAAGGCCATGGAGAGACTGCGGTTAGTTTTACAATGTAATGCTCCTGAATTAGAGCTTTGTTGCTAACCTCTGAATCTAAACCTACCATGTACCTGTTTCACATATAACTGTGTGCTGGGATCAATAATATCATTCAGTTATCCCATTGAGTACGTATCAGACTTACATCGGTGGTAAATTGGATGTATGACAAAGAGGCGGTCAGGGTGACTGTGTGCAAGGAGAAACCTTTTTGAATTCATTTGGTGCTCGTATCATGTCAGGTGCTGAGAACGTCGTAAGAGTGGTAAAATATGAATAAATTTACAGCGAGAAAGTGAAGATATTGGAGGATGGAAGGAATGTACAACTCATGAGAAAAATAATTGATAAAAAGAAACCTTGCAATTTTTAAGACCTCACTGGACTGGGCATGTTCAATAGCTCCTGGAAAATAGGATGAAATACCTTCATCTATGCTCAACATCAGTTTTTAGGGGAGAGAGAAAAAGTCAAACTTTCTCCACAATTAAATCATACCAATGACATGCTTCAGTTTGTTTAGGTGTGATTATTCATATCATTTCATGTAATTGCTGCTGCAATAGTCCCAGAGGGCCATGGGCTGCTCTCGCCCTTTGACACAGTAACAAGTCTGACAACACCAGGTTTTAGTCCAACTGATTTATTTGATAATAGACTCACAAGCTTTTGAGGTTTCCCTCTTCGTCAGGTGAATGGAGAGTTCTGGCCTCAGACAGAGCATATAAAGCACAGACAGTTTAGAGATTACTGATTAGAATGCAAATCCTTACACCTAACCTGCTGTTCAAGACCTGAAGTGGCTGACATTGTTCAAGACCTGAAGTGGCTGACATTGTTCAAGACCTGAAGTGGCTGACATTGTCAGCCACTTCAGGTCTTGAACAGCAGGTTAGGTGTAAGGATTCGCATTCTAATCAGTAATCTCTAAACTTTCTGTGCTTTATATGCTCTGTCTGAGGCCAGAACTCTCCATTCACCTGACGAAGAGGGAAACCTCGAAAGCTTGAGTCTATTATCAAATAAATCGGTTGGACTAAAACCTGGTGTTGTCAGACTTTTTACTGTGTTTACGCCAGTCCAACGCCGGCATACCCACATCTCGCCCTTTGAGACAGGGCTGACTGGTGGTGATTTAACTTAAGGATCAGCACACCTCAGACAAGGAGTACGGTTGAGAAGGTGAGGTCTTTTTGAATAATCTCAGCCAGAATAGGAATTGAACCAATGCTGCTGCCATCAGTAGTGCATCATAAACCAGCAATCCAGCCAACTGAGCTAATCAACATCCACTATGCATCAGCCCAAACAAAGGGATTATCATATTTTGTTAATAAAAATGTTGGTTTTTGAAAGGGGAAATGAGAAAAACATGCAAAGAAGAATGCCAAAAGGAAGGTGAAATTATTGTGAGAAGAGAGAGAAACTCAAGGAGCAAACACAAGTTTAAAGAAAACTTTATAAGAAGTTTTGTTGACTGTAGGATAGAAAGTAAAATGCATTCATTTAAAGTCTTGAATACTGTTCAATGAACTGCAAAGCAACTGATGCTCCTTACACTCCAGGAATAGCAGGCTTAAAAAGTAAATGAAATTCTTACAGAGATTGAGATGTTTTAGTAATCTGATTTAGGCAAGGAGGACAAACTGTTGAGACATTTCTTCTAGACAATTTTCAGAGCAGACAGCTATATTTAGATTGATGGAGATATTGATGGCATTGTCGTCTATCAAAGATGCAATGAGCTGTCGGCTAACAGGTTCATGAAGTAATACATTATATATGCCATATGTTCTAAAGTTTCTACTTATTCAACATTGAATAATAAAGAGACAGTAAATGTATTTGTTATTTTTAAACAACTTCACATTCAGTATCTCATTGATGGCTTCCAAACTCCATCTTGCAAGCTGAATGACTTCACAGAATCAGACAGTGCAGAAGAGGCCCTTCAACCCATGGAGTCTGCACCAACACATGATAAACACTCCAACCACATGTTTAACATCATGTCTATCTCAATTAATGTTGGGAAAGTTGAAATCACCAAATATAATTACTCTGTTGTAATTGTTTTTATATACCACTGCGAATTGTGCACACTCAATTTCCACTGACTGTCTGGGGGTCTATAATAAACACCCAGCAATCTAGTTGCCCCTTTTTTATTCCTAAGATCTGCCCACGAAGCTTCATTCAATGTCCTCTTTTGAGATATAACCTCCTTACTGCAATAACTGACTCCTTAACTAATAATGTAATGCCTCCTCCTCTTTTACACCCTCCTCTATCTTGCCTAAAGATTCTACATTGCAGAATGTTGAGCAGAAAGTCCTGCCCCTCCCTCAAAACAGGTTTCTGCGGTGGCTACTATTTCATAATTCCATGTGTCAAACCTCACCCTTAACTCATCAATTTTACCTGCAATACTCCTGGCATTAATGTAAGCGCCATCCAGCCTTGCCTTAATCCCTTGAAACTTAAAACAGCTGTATTCCATCTAACTTGATTGTTTTGTTGTATTATGCTGTGTCCCTATTCTGCTAACAGTTTGTGTTCCCTATTTACTTCTACTTCTCCTGTTTACTCTGACCAGTTTTCAAACACAAATTAAAGGAACATTTTTAAATGCTGATACTCAAACTAAATTATCATTACAACCAGTAGAACGACATCCCATCTATTAAACATCGGGAGGTTAGAAAATAAAATTGACCCACAACTATTTGCTTCTGAATCTGTATTGAATGAACACTTGTCACACTGCCCAAGTACTTGAATGCTGTGAAAGCTTGGTGAATTCCAGCCCATGTGTAACTGAAGTAGCATTTGCTCAAAATATACAAGCATCTAACTTGAGATATCTCTCACTTGTCAGATAATAGGAAAAAGTTATGACTCAAACACACCATCAAATAACAATAAACAGTTCCATTCTTCAGAAACCGAATCATGCAATTAGAATCAGCCCCAGCATCATACAAAAACTTTGTGTAACTAGAAATAACCCAAGGACAGAGACTTGCAACTTATAGCATCCCCATTATTTAAGCAACAGAAGATTATGGAATCTAGATACCTTACATAGGCTTTGTTCCCCCATCTCACGCAGGGCAATGGCCAACAAGACTCCACCTGTGGTCCATTGTGATCTATTTTGCTCTAGCCTTGTCCTTCTTAAATGTAATTTGCCAGATCTTCTTTCACCAGCCCCATCTCCTTCCATTGATGGATATATAATGTATGACTTTACAAGCAGATAACAATGTCATCAATGTCTCTATAAATCTAAATGTTACGGTCTTCTCTGAAAGTTGTCGAGAGGTGTCTTTCAATAGGTGGATATCCATTCTACTGCCACTCTGGCGGGACATACATTGGGGAGGGAGAATATGTCAATTGCCAGCCTCATTTTGTGCCACCGTGCCACCCTGATGGCACAGTGCTTAGCACTGCTGCCTCATGCTGCCACACAGTGCGAGGGACCCAGGTTTGGTTCCCGGCTTGGGTCACTGTCTGTGTGGAGTTTGCACATTCTTCCTGTGTCTGCGTGGGTTTCCTCTGGGTGCTCCGGTTTCCTCCCACAGTCTGAAAGATGGTTTGGTTAGGTGCATTGACCCGAATGGGTATTGGACTGTGGTGACCCTGGAATTTCACTGTAATTTCATTGCAGTGCTAATGTAAGCCTTCCTTGTGACTGATAAATAAAAAAACAAAATGAAATAAATAATAAAGTAATCTCAATCATCTGGCCGTCACGATGTCCTTCAGGCATCTCTGACCAGTCCACTGTAGTACTTCTTTGCTGGCGTTGTTGTATCTCCAATTCCAGGATCTTATGTAGGCAGCATTGGTGAAAGATGTCCAACTTACATTTGATCTTTGCTGCTCTTATCCATGTCTGGCTAGCATAGATTTCAGTTGGTGTTGGATGCCTAGGCCATGTGGAAGACAGTGTCTGTTTTGCCAATTCTTGCAGGGAAGTCAATCATCTTCCTCCCTGGAGATGTTGCTTCCTAGGTAGCGGAAGCAGTCAACATCCTCAATGGTCTATTGTATGATGGCTTGGTTGTCCTCCAGCCATCATTGCCTTCTCACAGCTGATGTATGGACCAAACCTGGTGCTGCTACTATCAAGACTGATTTTCATGTCTTGGAATGTGAATGATTCTTTGTCCAGCAAGGTGTGGTCTCTGTGAAATCCAGGTCCATGAACCAGTGGCATTACCACAGGATGCCAAAATCTGCACCTTTCCTTGCCTTTCTCATGGTGTAATTAATAACCAAGAGGTAAAGGAGTGGGGAGATAATGCAGCTTTGCTGTACACATGTAATAATGTTAAAGGAACCCATGCTGGTCTTGCTGCAGAAGTTAGAGTTGTGGTAACAGCTTTTGCAGATGTTAATGCACCATGATAGGATGCTGCATTGTCTTGCGATGTACCAGAGTAACTGCCGCGTGACTCTGTCACTGACACTCGCAATCAGTGAAGTCGGTAACAAATAGACTTCACCAACCACAAAATCTCACAGTAACCATTACCTAAGCACAATAACATTCAGACACAATTCGGTGTAACTATAAGCAGCCCATCACCTGTACAACGCTTCATGCTGAATAGTTCTTGCGACACATTTGCCTCATTGTAATTGTCCAAGTTCTGGGTCAACTCCATTCACAGAGAAGCGTGAGAAAAGGCAATAACACTATCTCTACCATTATTGCAGTTATTGGATCCTCTTGTTTACTGAACAAAGTGAAATGGTTTTTGACCTTATGCAATAGTGCAAAGTGGATGATGGTGAATCAGCAAACTGTTTCAGGTTTCTCCCAAATGGATTTGATGGAAATAAAAGTGGTCAAGGCACAAACCTTCACTGCGGTTTGTGTGCGCACGTTGATCTTTTTTGAGTTAATGTAAGTCTTATAAGTCTGTTTATTTGCATTTCCATTGGCCCAATTGTTGGTGTAAGGCGTTTGTGATATGAATATAAGAAGCAGAACTGCCAGAAAACTCTGGTGCAGTTCTTTTCCATTAAAGACATCTCATGTGCCCTCTTCAGCATTGGATTGGGTGTTGGAGGTGGTGAACAAGCAGGTACGAAGAACTGTGCTTGCTCCCTCTAATCTGAAAGAACACAATTGCACACCTCAGTAATACTTCTATTATACTTGTACAGAAACATAAACAGTCAAGGATCGCACAGAGGATATGACAGCAGGATATAGAGGAGAAAGCCAGATTTCCTTCTAGTCTCCTGGAGTGGATTAGAATCATGTCATCAATGTCTGGTGCCATCCAGTAACCCAAAAATATAATTTGTGTTACCTGGAGGGAGATGTCATTAACATCTCTATAAAACAGCCCACAGTCACAACCTTCCTTATTCATAATTCTCCAAACAGTGCAAGAGCAGGAAAAAAATGTGCTTGATGATCATAGTAAAGAGATGACAGCATCAAACTATCCATGATTTGCAGCAGCTCTCCATATTCCTCAGTGGTACAAGACTTAGTGAAAGTTTCCTGCTCCTTGGCCCAGGGTAGTTGTACATTCACCTGGTTAGGTATTGCCCCACAGTTGCACATTCAGCCTGCTGTAAATTGCTCCATATAAAGATGTGTATGTGCCATCCTGCTTCCTGAACCCTATAAGGAATGAAGCCATTAGCCTTGATCTGTTATTGGGAGAATCCTTGCAACTACTGCCCTGCAAACATAGGACTGATAGCTTCAACCTTTGGGTTTGTGACAACATGTTTATGAAGCTTCCTTGCCCACTGCCAAGTCCATCATTCCCGTCTACCTCCAATCAGGAGAGAGACCAGGAGAGGAGCAGGGCTAGGACAGGGCCTGTTAATGCTTGGGTCTTTGCGTAGGGCACATCCTTTGAGAAGAGTCAGCTCCATACACTGTTAGTGCAACCCCATTTGACCAGCACTTGCTTAGAAGGAGTGCATGTGTAGGTGAGAAAGAGGAACAAGTAGAAAGAAAAGCACTAGAAAGAGTTTGGTTATTATTTATTTATATCTCACAATTATCACATTAACATAGACTGTACTGGCATTATGTTTTGTTTACATGAGTAGATTTACTACTGAGGTGGTGCTCCAATCAAGGCAAAGTGAGCTCATGTGTTGGCACACAGTAAGATAGGTACTGGATTAATGGAATATCCCTTCACTTGTGAGTGAGGGAGGTGGAGAAGGCAATGGTATCCCAGTAGACTGAGACAGATGGAGTACACTTCCACGAGGATCTGTCCTTGGGTGACTCTTGCAGCACCCAGTGTGGTCTCTCTTGCTGATCTTTTCCATATAGTTCTGGATTTAAGGAATATGGCAACACCAGGTTAAAGTCCAACAGATTTATTTGGTATCATGAGCTTTCAGAGGGCTGCTCCTTCATCAGATTTCTTACTGTGCCCAGTCCAATGCTGGCATCTCCACATTAAAGAATTTGGGGCCTCCTCTTCAGATATGTTGAAGTGGGGTTTTTAAAAGAACCATGGTACATCGCATCTGAGCTGAGCCAGCTGCTGTGACTGTGCTCTCTGGGTCTCTGGTTATTACTCAATTGTTTAAACTTCTTTCAAGCTTTCTCATTTGCTTTTGTTTAATTCTCTCCCTGAATTTGTTTTATTGCTGTCTGGTTAGATCTGGCCTTCTTTGTCTGATGGGCACTACCTGATCATCTCTCCCTCCTATCTCCCACTCTTCCCCTTGCTGGATGGCTCCTACAGGAGTTTGCCAACTTCCGTTTTTGATTTCCAGGTATTGGGTTCCTGAAGATTTGCCCATCTATCTGCATAATTGATGTCATAAAGCAGATCTCTCATATAACTTCCAGGGTCAAGCAAAATCGATGGCTGTCTTAAAGCTGCAGTTCCTTCTTACATGGCTGCCATTGCTGACACAATGGTAATATAAATTAAAGATAGTCCCACTGCTACATAAAGCTGGCACATGGTTAGCACTGCTGCCTCACAGTATCAGAGACCTGGGTTCGATTCCCGGCTTGGTTCACTGTCTGTGTGGAGTTTGCACATTCTCTCCGTGTCTGTGTGGGTTTCCTTCGGGTGCTCCAGTTTCCTCCCACAGTCTGAAGGATGTACTGGTTGGGTGTATTGGCCATGCTAAATTCTCCCTCAGTGTACCCGAACAGATGCTGGAGTGTGGTGGATTTTTGCAGTAACTTAATTGCAGTGTTAATGTAAGCCTATTTATGACATTAATAAATAAAATAAATAAATGAAGTTTTGAGAGTTAGCTTGATAAATTATTTCACTGGTGGCAACTAAAAACGTTACAGCAGCACTGCTGATGCCAGCTATATTTGGCGCAATGTTTCTGTTTCTAAGTGGATTTGAATACTAAGCCTGCCTATAAAGGATGCCAGTAATTCCAGGACAGTTGCTTAGAAAGAACAAAATACTTAAAACTGTGACGTCATTGCTTTAACAATCAGGAAATAAAACACTTACCCCCACAGTGCAGTGGGGCACAGTGGTTAGCACTGCTGCCTCACAGCGCCAGGGACCCGGGTTCAATTCCCGGCTTGGGTCACTGTCTGTGCTGAGTCTACACATGTCTGCATGGGTTTCCTCCAGATGCTCTGGTCTCCTCCCACAGTCCAAAAATGTGCAGAGTTGATGGATTGGTCATGCTAAATTGTCCCTTTGTGTCAGGGGGATTAGCAAGAAACGTGGGGTCAAGGGGATAGTGCCTGGGTGGGATTGTTGTCAGTGCAGGCTTGCTGGGCTGAATAGCCTCCTTCTGCACTGTAGGGTTTGTATGATTTTCCTATTTTCTTCACTTTTGGCAGTTTATACAAAGCTGTTGAGTCACAATCACCTATCACGAGTCACCACCCGAAATGAATTTCTACCCCAAATGCAAGATTCCTTAAGATGGATCATGTATCTGCTTTTGCATACAGCATTTCCTTTCAGCAGCACAGTGGAGAGAAAGGCAAGCTGCTCTGTGAGTCAGATTGTATTAGGGGTTGGCTTGGGTTCAGCAGGGAACACTCACAATACATTTATAATACACAGAGCTGCTCCAAGTGGGAACGGTTCTTCGTGCTCCACAGTTATCCCATTTACATTGCTGAATGGATTCCAGAGCATCAGTGGCAACAGGTGAAAATGTGATTATCTTACTGGACTGATGCCTGCTATTTTTGCAAGCGAGCTGTCAGGTTGATCCATCTCAAGAAAGCTAAACCTACACCCTTCCCAAACTGCAATTCTTGTTGAATTATGAAAAACAAGGATAATTTCCATATCCTTTCCACAACTGATGCAGATCCCATTCAGGCAACCTGTTCAACTTTGTCACAATAGCGGTATCACATAACTGAGAGGAAACAAGAAGAGACAAGTCAGCTCATGGCGTGAGTCCAGTACTGGTCCCATTCTTGAAGCCCGTGGTAAATAAATCCTTAATTCGGAGCCCACAATAAGCATCAAAACCTGAATTTCTTAAAATATAAAAAAAACAAGAGACTGCCGATGACTATTGTTTTAAACAATATTTTGTTGACGCTGGTTGAGAAACTCAATTATTGCCAGGAACCAATGCAAAAGCTACTACTGCGTTGAAGTGTGAACCTGAGGATACCAGCAAGAGGTGTACACAAAATTGCAGCACATTTTAATAGGCCGTCTGAACTGCCAGTTCCTTCTGATTGACAGTTCGGCAATTGGAAAAGGCTGGAAATCAGATGTCACTCCCACTACTTGAAAGTACTTCTTCTTATTCCTTCTTCCATTTTATTTGGGATCATCACAGGCTGGTCGATCATCCTTCTCCATCCCATCCATTCAGTCGCTCATACCTCTTGCAATCAGCTCTGACAAAGAGTCATCCAGATTCGAAATGTTAGCTCTGTTCTCTCTCCACAGGTGCTGTCAGACCTGCAGAGGTCATGGATCATAGAATCATACAATCCCTACAGTACAAAAGGAGGCCATTGAGCCCATTATGATTACACCGACAACAAGCCCACCCAAGCCCTATCTCCATAACCAAATGTATTTACCCCACTAATTCCCTGATTCTAAGAGGCAACTTAGCATGGCCAATCAACCTAACCCACATATCTTGGACTGTGGGAGGAAACTGGACAACCCGGAGGAAACCCAAGCAGACATGGGGACTCAGCAAAGGCCCAAATTGAACCCGGGTCCTGGTGCTGTGAGGCAGTAATGTGTCACCATGCTGCCTACAGCAATTTTTCAGCATTTTCTGTTTTTGCCCCCAGACCATTACTCTTGATCTCAGGATTACTTGTCCAGTGACAATACCACTATGTCACTGTCTCCCCTGAACTCTCCTTCCTCTGACTGCTCTACTGAACACCACCATTCCTCCAACCTCCCTTCCTTTGCTCCACTATTAACAGCCAAACCTTCAGTTGCCTAAACCCATGCTCTGGAATTCTCTTGCTCTAAAATCTTCCTTAAAATTAATCCTGCACCAAGTTTTTAGTCAATTCTTCCTAATATCTCCCTCTATATACCTTGTATGAAATAATCATCCTGTTTAAGCTAACACTAAACCTCTCCCTGTTTAGGCTTGCCAAAAGCAGTTAGCTCCTGTTTCCCCCTCTTGAATCAGTCTTCCAGAGTGTACTGTGCCCCATCACTTTAATCTTACAGGCATCACCTTGATCAGACACTGGTACTCTGCGTGGTGGCGAGGGTCAGGTAGAGGGGCTTGTACTGGGAGATTCACCCAACATAAATGCATAAAGGCAAGGGCAGGGGGATAGAAGAGCTCAGGCACTATGTCAGCAGAGGTGAGCTTGGATCTTAGGACTGCTACAGTTTGCAGAGGGAATAGGCGATGATATCCAAGGCTCTGTCTGAGAAGAAGACTGAAAATCTGATGGCAGTGCACAACAAGCTATGCAGAACCCTGGACTATCTCACTGTGACCATGCACCTAATGTCAGGAATGCTGAAGAGTTTAACTTCCACTTGGTGTGGGGTATGCTTAAGGGACAGAGAGACAATGCAGTCAAGCATGGAGCGTATGCTCAGCTCTACAGCTAATGAAGCAGGGCCCACAGTGTTGGAGCTTCCAGTGACAGCTTAAAAGCAAGCTCAAACTGCCGCCTTTGTGACTCCAGTTCTGATGTCTCCTCTGACTCACAAACGTGGCGGCTACAATGGTAAAGCTCTTCCACATCGTCGTCTCGCTCCGGAACACCGCTGCAGCGCAGATAGCATTACAGGTGCTGAAGGACAGGCCCATGATGTGGTATTATTGGCTCCATGACTGGCACAGACAAAGTCTCCTTTAGGATGACAGCTCTCTTGTTCCCCTGCCAGCCTCTGAACTAGTTAGTGGCAGACAGCCACCTTGGCCAGACTGTCCTGGTGATTGCCAAGGTGCGGCTGTCTGACAATGTTGGCACCAAGAATCACCCAACCAGTCTAGGGACTGGTGAATCTGATATCCCAATGGTCTGATTTGAGAAGCGGGTGCTCCGCCAGGTCAAAGCAACATCACTTATATTCTTTAACTGCCTCAGTGCACCACTAAGGCGATTTACCCAAACAATTTGGGGACTGCTGAAATTCTGGGGAACGCTGAATGCCACCCGAAATTCATCTTTGTTACATCAAGTGATTGTCTGAAATCGGGTATGATGCAGTCCAATTTCTCCCTATCCATCTGTTTAGCCACACCTGAGGCAAATTACTAACTCACCCTCGTGAAAATAAAAAGGATGTTACACAATGTCCCCTTTCTTGCTCCCAATATATGCACACAGTTTCTGAATAAACACTGTAGTCATCCAGAGAATCCCTTTGAGGGTGACTACTGAAAGATTTTGTATTTGAGTGCGCTGAATACACCATAAACAGAAATACAAGGAGAAGGGAAAACAGAGGAAGGAATGGGAATGCATTCATAGAATCATAGAAAAACTACAGCACAAACAAGCCCTTCGGCCCACAAGTTGCGCCGATCTTATCTCTACCTACTAGGCTTACCTATAACCCTCAATCCTATTAAGTTCCATGTACATTCGTAGAGCAAGATAAAAGCTTGAATTATGTGGATGGATTTGACTGCAAAGTAGCTTAAAGACAAAAAAAAAGGAAGATTTCAAATCAGGCTAGAACTAAGCTGAAACTCTGGAGTGGAAACATTTCGCTTCTCTGTGAACTTTGTGACACTAGTGTGCCTTTAAAAATGTTCTTTAAATCATGTTCGCTGCGGTTATAAGCAGCTTTGATCATTTTCATTGTTACTGAACTGTCTGATTAGAAATCCTTTTTATTGCTGATTGAATGGTTTAAATGGGGTTTTGTTTTGTTTATTGAAGTGTTGTGGGAAGATTGACAAGTCAAAGTCAGGTGGGTCCTCCACAGAGGAGGATTGCCCCGGCACTGTGTGGGCACTGTCCCCCCTGAAAACAGGATTTGAAAATCTCTCTCCTGCTACATGTTTCTAATCAGAAATAACCTGGATATGTTAAACAGGTTCCAAATTTATATTTATCATTGTGAAAGCTGCAAATGTGGAATTCTACATAGATTTGATATGTGGGTAAGATGTTTGTTCCTAACTTTACGCTGTCAGTTGTTTCCCTTCTCTCATGCATCAAGTACCGGTCTCAATAAGTGACATTTAGAGGACAAAATCGGAGCAAGGGGGTGCTACACAATCAGAAGTTCTATCTTTTGGATGTGGTGTAAAACCAAACCCCTGTATCCCCTCAGAGTGGACACAGAGTAACTCAGGGCACTATTTCAAAGAACAATAGACAAATCCTCTCCAGCATCCTGGCCGATGCTTACCCATTAAACCAACTTCACTAAAAAAAAACATCTGGCCAGTACCTCATTGAAGTTTGTGAGATGTTCCTGAACGAGCAACAGGACATCCTGTGGTCATGATAGGTGCCACATAAATGTCAGTCTTTCTTTTAGTTATCCATGACACTGAGCGCCAGATTTACTTTATAGCTGGTGAATTTCAGAAACAGTGTATGATGTAGTGTGCACAGAGAGGAAGTGACCACAATGGAGGCATTGGAAGTGAAATTGTAAGTACAGAGGGGGGGATCATTTTATATTCAGTGAAAACTGCTCCTGTTGAATGTGTTACGAACATTGAGCTCACAAACTAGACCATAAAGTCTAAACTAGTATGTGGTGAGTAATAAAAACCACATTAATGGCTAATTGTCATTGTTACAGCCCATTCCCAAATATAGAACTCTCTTTTGTCATCCGATGGTGAAGGAGCAACCGCAACCTACATAAATAAACAAAGTAGCTAATTGTAGACCGGGGCTTTCCAACATGCAGCCCGCGTGCCAGAGTCTGGTCTGTAAGGGTTTCTATCCAATCATCAACTAGTTCAAAATACAGTGGAAGTGACAGATTCAGCAAGGAGCTGCTCTTCCAATTACAGGCTTTTTCTCTCCTCCTGTCCTCCTGAGGCCAAAGCTGATCCACAATTTCTTACTTGTTAAGATCGCATTTCACAACTAAAAGTTTTGCAACCAGACATGGTACGATTCATCTTGGCAATGAACTGAACTCACTTTCAGAGACACACCTTTCCTTAGGCAGGTCAGGAGCAACCCGGTTCTGCACATCCCGATAAATATATTGGTTTTTGAACAGTCTACCTGGAGATGGGAACAGGCAATCTTCTTTCCAATTCAATGCTCCGCATTTTCAGCCTGAGGCCTGGGCACTGGAGCAGTGGCAATGAGTCTGCAGTGTGGCTGGGGAGAGCAGACAGAGATTGTATGGGAAAAGTTGCTGCTGAGAGGAGAAAGGCAGAGGTTGTGAGGATAAAAAGTTACTGGGATAATGGGTGTAAAAGGCATTGAGATGTCCAATTAGCCATGATTGTATTAAATGGAAGAGTGTATTCGACAGGGTGAGTGGCGTACTCCTGTCCCTTTGTTTCTATTGACCTGTGGATGGTGGCCAGGATTTGGAGAGCCAGGAGGTGAATTATTTGCCACTGAATTCCCAGCCTGTCATCAGCCCTTGTAGCCACTGTATTTACATGGTTGGTTCAGTCTGGTTTCTGACCAATGTTGATAGTGGGAGATTCAGCAAAGGTAATGCCATTGACTATCAAAGGGAGGGAGTTAGATTCCCTTTTGTTGGAGATGGGCATTGTCTGGAATGAATGTCACTTCCCACTCATAGATTCCAGCATGAATCTTGTCCAGGCCTTTCTGTTAGCAGGCATGGGCTGCTTCAATGTCTGAGGAGTTGCAAATTGTTCTGAACGTTGCAATCATCAGCGAACAACACTAATTCTGATCTTCTGCTAAAGTGATTGTCATTGATGAAGCTGCAGAAAGTGGTTTATTAATGGACACTGTCCTGAAGAGCTCAGGCAATGATTTCCTGGGGCTAGCCGTGTAACTGCAGACCTTCATCTCTGGAAGCATTCTCATGAATCCGCTCTAAAGCTTTCACACCCGTCAGTGCTCAGAATTGGCTCAGAATTACTCCAGCTGAGGTCAAACCAAGATCATCCAAACATCTTTGATTCTGTGCTCTGTACTTCTATTTCTAAACTTTAAGATCCTGAATATTTTCTTAACCAATTTCCCAAACTGCCCTGCCACTTTCAACGATTTATGCACATATACCCCTTGCTCTGCTTCTTTGTCCCTTTTAGAGATGATTCCTTTGTTTTATATCGCCTTTCTTTGTTCTTCCTCCTAAAATCCCGGGATGGGGAAGTTGTAATCAAAGGGTTAGGGGAGCCCCAGGGGTCAGAAGTCTTGAGGCATGTTATGGGGAGGTGTGTTGGGTGGTAGTGGGTTGGAGGGTGTTGTTACACTGTTACACTGCCTGGAGTTAAGTTTAAAGTCTCAGCAGTGATCTCCCTTATACAACATTGGATAGCAAACTACAAAATGTTGCAAATATCTCCAGCTGCAGTCCAGAAGGAGACAATAGCGTGAATATTCATTGTCACAGTCACCTGTGTCCTGTTCTAAAGATGTCTTTCCAGCTGTAACAAGTGGCAAATACAAACAAAGGGAACATAGGAATTAGGAGCAGAAGTAGGCAAATTCAGCCTTTCGAGCCTGCTTCACCATTCAATCCGATCACGGCTGATCTCTCCCTGTCTCAAATCCACTTCCCCACTTGTTCCCTCTTCCCCTTCTTTTATTAAAAATACATCTCCTTCTTGAAACCATTAAACGATTCAGACTCCATGAGACTAAAGGGGAGTGAGTTCCACATATGTCAGTGAGGGCCTCTGAAACACGAATGTCTCACAGACTAGGAAGAATTAAGTACCCGCCCCTGCCTGCTCAATCCCTAAACCCAGGATCTGTCTAGGAGGCAGCAGGGGACAGAGGCTCATATAATGGTTTGGGATCGAGAACCTGTCTCCTTCCTAACTTACCCCAGTTAAGTGTGGAACAGAAGGATTGAATATCGTTTTCCCATCTGGAAGCCAGTAGAATTCCTTAACTTGTCATTTAGTTGGCGTGTTGAACTCCAAGTGGCACCATTAGTGCGGTGGAGTCTGAATCATTGAAGAGTTTTAAGAAGGACATCAATTTACTTCTAATAAAAAAAGAGAAAGAGGGTTATAGGGAACAGGTGGGGAGGTGGACTTGAGACATGGAGAGATCAGTCATGATTGAAAGGGCGGAGCATGCTCAAAGGGCCATCAGTCTCCACATCGCCTAGCACTATAATGGGGCGGCACGGTGGCACAGTGGTTAGCACTGCTGCGTCACAACGCCAGGGACCTGAGTTTGATTCCCAGCTTGGGTCACTGTCTGTGTGGAGTTTACATGTCCTCTCTGTGTCTGTGTAGGTTTTTTCCAGATGCTCTGGTTTCCTCTCACAAAGATGTGCTGGTTAGGTGCATTGGCCATGTTAAATTTTCCTTCAGTGTACCCAAATAGGCGCTGGCATGTGGAGGCTAGGGGATTTTCACAGTAACTTCATTGCAGTGTTAATGTAAGCTTTACTTATGACTAATAAATAAACATTTTTTTAAAACTTTGATCTGCCTGCTACGTATACTTTTAGTGGATGTACACTGGCCACGTGCTAACACCTTATCAGAGTGATTCGCCCCCAAGTATTTTTGAGTTGTAATAGTGCCCAAAAATCTGGGCCAGCCCAATTTATTGGCCAAATTTTCACAAAGCTCATTTCAATTCTGACACTAGCTATATGAGAAAACATCAAAGAAACATGCACAGAACTCAACTGACTGCAGGAAATTAAATAGGAAGAATGAAGGCTAGTTTCTTGCTGATTTAATAATGCATGTCGATAAAAAAGAATAATTTTTAATATCCTTGATGAGGTGATTTTCATCTGTCAGGATTCTGTTTCTGATCAGCGTGCCACTTTCCTGCTTGGGCAAGTGGAGCCTGCCTCACATTTCACTAGCAGCCGAATGGAATGTGCCTCATTATCCAGCGTAACCTGAAGTCACTGAGCGTCCTCTGGAAAATTCCTGCAGGCTACACTTAAAGAGTAGCTCACATGTATTATCTGTTACCTCCTTTTTATTACACTGGCCTGACTTTCAACTCACATCTCAACAATCCCTGCTGGTCTAGCATTAACTGAAGCAGGAAATGTGCAACAGATAAAATGAGGACACTCACTTATTACGTTTGATGCTGCCATGTCCTGATGTTAACCCGCTCTTTGGAGACGACAACTGGGTCACCACCAGGAATGGTGTGGGTCCTCTTTTTCCTAAAATGCAGAACGGATTCCGATAACTTTAATTGGAGGCCTGTGCCAAACCTGCAGGAAAACAGATCACCGAGCAGGAGAGACCCAGAAGGTAACTCAATCTAATTTCAGCCTTCATTGTGGGTCTTGACATTGTTCCTCCTGGCCTCATAAAGATGTCATGCACCTCCACTGCTCTGGGCTTCTCCCTCCTCCGGTTCACATCCCTTTCCATCACAATCCTCATCGATCTTTAGTTTCCCAAGCCAAAGCCCACTGCTGCCAAATTCCTTAGCCTGCCTGCCACTCAATGGATCAGGCTGGCACGGGTGAGTAAGTGAGAAAAGTTATGGCAATGTGCGTCAATCATAAAAATAAGTCAAGTCTCTGCATTCCCCAAAGTACTGCTCAATCCAATTAGGCCACCCTTTACAGTCGGGGCTAATGATTCTTCTGCCAACCCTTCTGCCTTTGGTGGGAATGCTGCAATAAAAATAATAATATGAAGAACTGACTCAAGATTTTGCAAAGTTTAGTTTTGCGAAGCCCCACTGGGAGTATCTGAGCTATCACCAAATGATGGAAATAAGAGCCTCTGGCTGTTAATTGCTCTGATCAGCATGGACAACTGACTGTTGAGTCTTTCTCTTTTGACTTGTAATACAAAAGAACCTGCAGTTGCATGGCACTGCTCCTGTTTGGATCCGTTTCTCTGGTAGTGGGTTATTCAGCCCATGGCTGGATCAGATGATGGGAGATTCAGACAGTGGGTGGATAAGGTAATGGGATGACCAGATAACGGGTGTAATTCACTCACCTCACCCATGACTAGGATTGCCCGGTCTCGCTGCTGTGACTAGAGATTTGGCAGAGCGCCAGATTATCTGTTCTCACCGGCAGTGGTAACATGATGTGAATGACCAGAGAATTCTGGCTCAAGGCTGTAACAGTATTGGGTGGTTCAGGTATTGGGTGGATCAGATATCGGGTAGATCCAGTGGCAGGTGGTTCAGATGTTGGGTGGAATCGGTGGCAGGTCGATTAGATACTGGGTGAATCCAGTGGCAGACAGATCAGATATTGGATGGATCCAGTCCAGTGATGGGTAGATTAGATACTGGGTGGATCCAGTGACAGGCAGATCAGATATTGGGTGGATTCAGTAGCAGGTCGATTCAATGCTGGGTGGATCAGATATCAGGTGGATCCAGTGGCAGGTGGATTAGATATTGGGTGGATCCAGTGGCAGTCAGATCAGATATTTGGTGGATCAAGTATCTGATGGATCTGGTATTGGGTGGATGTAATATTGATTGGATTAAGGCAAGATAATGCGTACATCTAGTAATCTGAATTGTATTTGGTTGATGTTTTTGAGCAGGATCTGCTTGGAGAGCACTGTGAGGGTAGTGTTACTGAATTGTGTCACAGTCCGGGAAGGAGAAGGATATCTGGAATTCCTACCGGTCCTCATTTATCTAGCGAGAATAGATTTCATGTGCTTGTAGGGATACACAGTTGACGCAGACTGCCGACGTGATTGGTAGTTTGGGCTCACTCTACATCGTAGAAGCCTGAGCTGAGAAATCAGTTGGAGAAATTAAAGTCAACTCTTGCAGATGGGGCAATTAATAACTGGCTCTGAAAATTTTACCAGGAGATAAATGGCTGTTTCTGCAGAAACTGGCAGAGTGGGAAGTGTGGAGCAGGTTGAGACAGTTTCTTTCCCTCTATCTGATGAGATTATCTTAAATGCATGTCTTGTAAGGGAAGGAACCTTTCTGAACACATAGGTTGGTATCATTGACGGATCCAGTCAACAAGTGGAGGAGTCCAGTATTTGAATGAGTGAGTGCTGAGCTTTCAGAACCAGATAAAGTGGATGTTCTGGGTGTAGCAGGAGGGCACCATCACATCTGCTTGGTCGCAATGGCCACTCAAGTAACTTTCATCCAGTCCTTGGATTACCTACCGTTGAGCTAATGGTTACTGATGAGCTTGCTGAAATGAGATATTAGATGGGAATGGGCTTCCCTAATGTCTGTGCACCTGAAGATTGATGATCATGGTGACACAAAGTGGGGTCAGGCCAGATGCGGTGATGGAAGATGATGCTTTCTCTTGCAGAATAGAAGGACCTCGACTATTCTCCTCTGACTACCACCCATAACTGTCTAAGAGCCAAATGACAGGTGGGCCATGCTTTTACTGTAGATAGAGTAAAAGTTTGGAGTGAGATCAACCTGAGATCTGTATTTGGCAAAGTTGAAGGCTACTTTATCCTCAGAATCATGTACTGGAGACTCAGCTTAGTGCCCAGTCTCTTACCAAGGGAATTCACTTTGGGAAAACACTAAGATAGGCAGTTGTGCACTAGATCATTAGCATGAAACAAGCTGTGATGAGGAAAGCACAATATGAATAAAGAGTTGGCAGAAGCAAAGAGACACACTGTAATAAATCACTGCTTGAATTCAATTACCGTATATTTGTGTATTTATAATACTAAAAATAAATGTGGGTTTGATTCTGAGAATGCTCTTGCACTGATTTTAAGATGAGACTATTGGACAGCGAGGTGGGAAGTCAGTTTCTGCTATTCTGTGAAGCAGTGAGTGGTGCTTCCAAGGGGACCAAGTGAATATCTTTAGCAGTTGCCGTTTCTCGTCTTCTGCCCAACCACCACTAACAGAAGAGGAATTGCAGCATTCTGCAATGAGTTCTGAAGCTAAAAACAAATTCAAAGGGCCAAAAATTCCTCCTTGACAACATCAGCCTACCCCCTTTAAGATAGTTGAGGTAAAAAAGCAAGTGAAGAAAGTACAGATTTGCCAGACATAATTTTCCATTATGTGCATTTAGGATTTATGCATTTGGAAAATTGCAATTATTATTCCGTTCTTTAAGGAGTAAGAGGGTGGGAGAAAGCAGGTAACTGCAGACCTGTCAGTTTAAATTAATTGAAGGGAAGTTACTGGAATCTATCATTTGAGACAGTGAATGAGCATTAGGACAAGTCAGAACTGATCAGAGAGTTTGTGTGGATTTGTGAAGGCTAGGTCAGGCCGAAATAATCCAGTTGAATTTTATGAGGCGATCATGAGCATAGTGGATAAGAGAGTGATTATAAATGTTGTTTATAGGAAATGCCAGGCAGTATTTGATAAATTCCATGTAAGAGATTATTAGCAGAATTGACAGCACGCAGAACTTGAGATAACTTTGTAATATGGAGACATTATTAATTTGGAGGTAGCAGACAGACCAGGAGGAATCAAAATTTAATTCTCTGATTGGAAGGGTGTGACGTGGTGTTCCCTTGGGATCTGCCTTATCTTTTCACTTTATATAATGACTTGAATAAAAGAATAGAGTGTCATAAATGCAAAGTTTGCAGATGACACTGTTATGCGGATAGTAACAGAAGCCACATTGAGGGACTATAAGTAAATCAAAGGCTGAATGAAATGAATGTGTGGAATTCTGGGATGATCCACTCTCACAAAATCAAATCAGAATATTTCCTCAACTATGAGAGCCAAGGAACTAAGGATTTGTGTATCCACACACAAATCAATTAAAGATAATGCACTGGTTCCATTTCTCGGGAAATTGCATACAATCTGGTGATTCAGTTTTACGTGAGCTGTTATGGCCCAGTCTTGCTGTTACTCGCACCTGTATGCTAACATAGAAACATAAAAAACAGAAAATAAGAACAAGAGTAGGCCATTCAGGCCTTTGAGCATGCTTCACTATTCATTATGATCATGTCTGATCATCCAACTAAATAACATGTTCCTTCATTTACCCCTCATTTCCTTTGATTTCTTTGGCCCCAAGAGCTATATCTCACTCCTTTTTGAAAATATACAATCACAGAATTGCAGAATATTACAGTGCAGAAGAAGCCCTTCGGTCCATCGAGTCTGCCCTGATGCACAAAATGCCCTGATCTGCCCATCTAATCCCACGTGCCAGCACTTGCCCTATAGCTTTCAATGTTCCAAGTACTTAGCCAGGTACATTTTAAAGGATGTGAGGCATTCATCTCCACCACCCTCCTAGGCAGTGTGTTCCAGACCGCCACCACCCTCTGAGTAAAAAGGTTTTTCCTCAAATCCCACCTAAACCTCCCATCCCTCACTTTTAACTTGTGTCCCCTCATAACTGACCCTTCAACTAAGGGGAACAGCTGCTCCCTATCCACCCTGTCCATGCCCCTCATAATCTTGAACACCTCAACCTGGTCACCCCTCAATCTTCACTGCTCCAGAGAAAACAGTCCAAGTCTATCCGACCTCTTTTTATAATTCCATCCCAGGCAACACCTGGTAAACCTCCTCTTCACTTCCTCCACTGCGCCCACATCCTTCCTATAATGTTGCAATGAGAACTGCACACAGTACTCCAGCTGTGGCCTCACTAAAGTTCTATACAACTCCAGCACGACCCCTCTGCTTTTGTAATCTGCACTCCGATTGATAAAGGCGAGTGTGCCATATGCCTTTTTCACCACCCTACTAACCTGCCTTTCTGCTTTCAGAATGCTAACAATGTTTTGGCCTCAACTGCTTTCTATGGTAGCAAGTTCCACAGGCTCACCATTCCCTGGGTGAAGAAATTTCTCCTCATCACAGATTACTACAGTGCAGAACAGGCTCTTCAGCCCATTGAGTCTGCACCGATGAATGAAATGCCCTGATCTGCCCATTTAATCTCACTTGCCAGCACTTGGCCCATAGCCTTGAATGTTATGATCTGCCAAGTACTCATCCAGGTACTTCTTAAAGGATGTGAGTCCATGCAGACTATCTGTACAAATTCATTCCTCCCACACAATTGCAGAAAGAGTGAAATTTAAACTTCTGAAGCCACACCGCTCTGACCTGACCAGATTAGTTGAGCTGCTGAAACTGTTGGCTCCATCCTGCTCATTCTTTCCGAGAGGCACTCCTTTCCGTAAAGACTTGCAGTCACCTGCTGGCTTCTATTGCCATGGAAGCAAACCTGGAACCCATTAATGGACGATCCAATCGCACACAAATCTCTCTCTCCCCCTCCCTTACATTACAATATCCCAGTGGATCGCTCAAGCTTCTCATTTTCCTGCTTGGACATTTTCAACTCGCTGATTCTCTTGGAAAGAAAATGAGTTCCAATGGATCTGAGCTCCTCAGTCACGGCTCATGACAAATACATAAAATGTTACCCTCCAGAAGCAGCGAGTATTTGCACACTGCACGTCGCATGGCCTCAGGGCATCCCATAGCATTTTTTAGTCAATAAATTACCGTTGAAATGTGGTCACTCACTGCTGTTTCATTAGATAATAACAGCTTCCAATTTGCACACAGCAATGAGAGCACTGACCAGTTAATCTGTTTTTGATTGAGGGATAAATATTGGCCCGGGGGATCGCCCCTGCTCTTCTCAAATTGTACTATCGGGTATTTTTCATTCTTTTCAGCTGGCAGGCTCTCAGGTTGATTTGTCATTTGGAAGACAGTACTCCAGTAATTCGGCCCTCCCTTTGTACTGCGCTGAAGGGTCAGCTCGGCTGAGGTGCTCGCGTCCTCAAATGGAGGTTAAAACAACAGCTTTCTGGCTCAGAGGTCGGAGCCCTACCACTGAGGCACAGTTAATACCAGAGGTTTGGGAGACTGAGGGTAGTTGCTGGAGCTAGGGGATGCAGGGGAAAGTGGTGCCATTTCCTGCAGCTGTTGGCTTGAAGCTGTGGAAATACAATAACAGCTGCAATATGTCTGGAGAACGAACACCTGGCAGTGAACAAGCTTGGAATTGCATTAAAAGGGATCCAGATGACATCATAAACAGAAGAAGCAACGCTCTTGGAGTTTATGAGAGTAATTTGAATGACAAGATTAGATTGTGTTCTGCATATAACTGAGCTGATAAATATCTGGAGGGTTGAGAAGCAAGTGGATTAGTGCTCTATTAATACATTTCTGGGATCAGAGTTCAAACCTAATCCAAAATGATTCAATGAAGGGTCCATCATACTTGTAAAGAGCAAAAAAGAACTTATTTGTAGCTCTGTTCCAGTATCAGTATTGTGAATCTGGCTTCTGTACAGATGCTGATGGACCATATGTGTGTTGTGAGGTGTGTTCTTCTACCTCGGTGTGGGACTTGGTTCTAAGACAGACTGTGAACATATTCTGGTATCTGTTGAATGCTTGTTTATTCATACTACATCTAAACAGCTTACAGAGTAGGCACGCTGCTCCTAGGCACGACTCTAGCCTCTATTTTGAAAGCCTAATGTGTGACTGGTTGGAGTCAGTGGTACATTATCATCTCTTAGACATTAACGTGTCCCATCTGTTAACACTTTATACTGCACCTCCCTCCAAGTATGCTATCCTACTTTTTAACAACAACGTGAAACTTTAGCCTTTAGCTATTTACATTACATTTCTGTAACCCTTTTTACAACTATGGATTCCAGCAACTCCTACTCCCATCCTTTCTCTTCCTCAGTATTCTCTGATTAAGGAAGATGACAGATATTGGGCTTTTTTCAACATCTGATTGGACATCACCATCTTCAGAGTAGGACAACACTTTATCAGCATTGCTGGAAAGCAGAGTGCAGGTTTCAGGATGACAAAATTGCAAGGACAATGAAAACTGTCCATCAAAAGAATAAACTAAAGGGGAAGGTGGAAGGGAATTAACCTTTGGATCTTCTGGGATCAGAAGAACTCAAGAAATTCTGTGACAATACTGTGCCTTTAAGAAATGTATTTTCATCATATTTCTCTGCAGTTTTCTCAAACAGACCCTGGTGTTATTGTTAATGTTATTGTGATGTCTGAGCCAGTGTCCTCTAATTGTTACAGAAGCAATATAATAGGCATCTTGTTTATTTTTAATCTGGACTAACGCATAGTCCTAGAGTTTTATGACCCTTTTGGAATTGTTGGGTGGAGCATGATTGACAGGTCAGGTGCTGGCTTTGGACAATTTTTTTCCAACAAGAAAAATCCAAGACTTTAGTTTGTTTTTGTTAGAATCTATTTGGACTGCAGACTGAAAGCTCTCTCTCCCTCTCTCTGGAGTGAAAATTTTTCCATTTGTGAGTTGCTAGCTAGAAGTTGGAGGCAGGCATTGTTTCTATCTCACAAGATCTGCTGTAAGTTCCGGGACTGGGAAGTCAGAATTTTAAATCAGCGTCCAAAGGACTAATCCACAGCAGGTGTTAAAAAGATGCAAGATCCAACATCACATGAGTAAACTTGCTTTCTGTGCCAAGGCTAGAACAAGGTGTATGTGTGTGGTTTTTTTAAAAAATCTGGAACAGTATACTTAACTGTTAAGGTTTATACAATATTATGGTTGTTTATTTTGTAATTTGTAAAAATTACGCTAATTTTTCCTATTAAATGTTAACTGTGCTCTTAAATAAACTTTGTTTGATAAAAGCTTCCTAGTGGGATACATGAATCATACTTGGAGTGAGTCACCTTAGGCTTGGGGCGGCATGGTGGCACAGTGGTTAGCAAAAGTCTGACAGCAGCAGAGAAGAAGCTGTTCTTGAGTTGGTTGGTACGTGACCTCAGATTTTTGTATCTTTTTCCCAACAGAAGAAGGTGGAAGAGAGAATGTCCCGGGGGGACCTGGGATCCTTAATTACGCTGGCTGCTTTGCCAAGGCAGCGGGAAGTGTAGACAAAGTCAATGGATGGGAGGCTGGTTTGCATGATGGATTGGGCTACATTCATGACCTTTTGTAGTTCCTTGCGGTCTTGGGCAGAGCAGGAGCCATACCAAGCTGTGATACAACCAGAAAGAATGCTTTCTATGGTGCATCTGGAGAAGTTGGTGAAAGTCGTAGCTGACATTTCCTTAGTTTTCTGAGGAAGTAGAGGTGTTGGTTGGCTTTCTTAATGATAGTGTTGGCATGACATCCACATGTTGTTAAGATGAAATGAGAATCTAATGAAACAGTCTGATGGTTGGCAATAGATCACTGTGTAGAATTCACTAAGAGCTGTATATTCAGTCTCAAAATAATACATTAAACCTGTCCTACACCTCTACAACCAACCCCATGGCCAACTGAACCATGACAACAACTCCAAGTTGACATTTTGCAAGCAGCCTCTAGGAAGCAAAGCAAAGCTTTTTGCTTGTTGTTCACGGTTTACATAGCAAATGGCCAAAAATTGCTACAATAAATTCCATAGGAAACAATTCAGTCATCAACATTCTTGACAAGTTGTTTATAAAATAAGGAGACATTGGAACGCAGTTTGTTTCCGGTCAGGTCACAGATTTCTGAGTAAGTTACAGAATTCCTCACCATCTGAGATTGTCATACATTCCACACTTGGATGGTAGTATCGATTTCTTCAACAGGGTAATAAAGGACAGTCTGAGTGCTAGTCTGTCAGAGGGAAAAACATTTAAATGTTAGAATTTGATGACTTTCTGCTCTATTTACATTCTACTTAACATATATCAACCCATCCCACACTCTGACTGGAAAGACACAAGCCAGAGTTATGATAGGTTGTATCAAGGGGAGGCAATGGCCTACTGGTGTTGTCATTCGACTACTAATCCAGAAACTCAGCTAATGCTCTGGGGGCCTGGGTTTGAATCACGCCATGGTAGATAGTGGAATTCGAATTCAGTAAAAATGTCTGGTGCTAAAAGTCTACTGATGGCCATGAAACCATTGTTGGATTGTTGGAAAAACTCAACTGGTTCACTAATGCCCTTTAGGGAAGGAAATCTACTGTCCTTACCTGGTCTGGCCTACATGTGAGTCCAGAGCCACAGCAATGTGTTTGACCCTCAACTGTGCAGTAGCACAGTGGTTAGCACTGCTGCTTCATAGCTCCAGGGACCTGGGTTCGATTCTGGCTTGGGTCACTGTCTGTGTGGAGTTTGCACATTCTCCTTGTGTCTGTGTGGGTTTCCTCCGGGTGCTCCAGTTTCATCCCACAGTCCAAAGATGTGGGGGTTAGGTTGATTGGCCATGCTAAGAAATTGCCCCTTAATGTACTGAGATACGTAGGTTAGAGGGACTAATGGGTAAATGTGAAGAGATATGGGGGTAGGGCCTGGGTGGGATTGTGGTCAGTGCAGACTCGATGGGCCAAATGGCCTCTTCCTGCACTGTAGGGTTTCTATGAATCTATGCCCTCCAAGAGCAACTAAGGATGGGCAATAAATGTTGGCCCCGCCAGCAAGACCCATGTCCAACAGAATAAAGAAAACACTTTCACATACCTTTCTTATACCATTGCCACCGGTTATGAGAATATTAGAACGAAAGCAGTTAACATTGCAAAGTGACAAGATAAAGCAGAAGCTTGCCTTGACAAATGAGCAGGCACAAGGCAACCACAATGTGATGTTGGAGATGGGCTCTGAATCAAACCCAAATTGTAACCACAAACTTGCATCATCCATATCAGTCCAACACAGATGAAGTGGTTAGATGAGAATAGCCAAGTGGGATGTGACTTGCTTGATAGTTAGCAGGCTGGAATAATTTGAGGGCAATGATTAGGACAGCGATGGGCAACTTTGGCTAGTGAATGGGCTGCATTAGTGGCCTTTCTTCATCACATTCAAATCGGGCTTGTTGATTAATCATGGCCCTTGAATAAAAATGAATACATTTAATATGTATCAAATGTTTCATAACAAGTTATTGAAAATGTTTAACCATTTCTATGTTAATAGAAATGTCTTCACCTAAAATTGGTAAAAACAAAAGAAATATTTCTGCTTCATTGTGTGCAAAAGGAACCCATAGCTCTCACCATCAATGCTGTATACAATCAGCACCCACATCACTTCACTTGCCCTTGCTTTATGTTCCTATCACTTCAGTCACAGATGGAAATCAGTGGAATGTATCAATTCTGTCTATGGGCAGCGGTCAACAAAATGTCTTGTAGGCCGCAATCAGAATGCTGATGGACTGCAGGTTCCCACCAGGAGGATAAATTTCCTTTTCTGTGAGCAATGTTGATCACCTGCCTCAACAGCTTCATCACAGAGTCACAAACTCAAATTTGTAGATCTATTTGCAGATCTAAAAGACCTCTGTATCATAGAATCCCTACAGAGGCCATTCAGCCCATCGAGTCTGTACTAACTGTCCGACAAAGCATCCCATTCCACAACCCCACACATTTCCCATGGCTAATCCAACTAACATACATATTTTGGGACGCTAAGGGGCAATTGAGCATGCACATTTTTGGAGTGTGGGAGGAAAGCAGAACACCTAGAGGACGCGGGGAGAATATACAGACTCTGCACATTCCCCCGAGGTTGACATTGAACCCGCGTCCCTGGCACTGTGAGACAGCAGTGCTAATCACAGTGCCACCCTGCTGCGTTACATTGCCTAACGTACGTTGAAGAAACAGACAAGTTGAACACTAAGAAATGACTTCATGAATACACGCTTGTTGCTAAACAACCTTTTGTGATCCGCAAGGGTGAGTAAGTCTTCATTCTGTCCATCAGTGTACAGGCACATAAAGGTTCTATAAGGCTTGTGAATATCTCAGATGTCAGAGACTGCGTACAAATGACATTGTTCGTAATCCCAATGCCTCTGGAAAGGTGTCATTGTGGTTCTGTGGGGCGGGAGAAGGAGCTTTGGTCTTAGACTTGAGGAAGATAAACACCATATTGACTGCTAATCATTGTGCAGTCTGTGCATTCCTCAAATAGCTTGGACACGAAGGTACCTGAAAGTAAACATCAGGGGCACCGTCACACCTCATTTTAGGAAAGGTGGGAACACGATGCCCGAGAGACAAAGAGGACTGGAGGTGGAATACCCGACCTGGCTGCTGGAGGAGGAGGTTCTGTTCATATTCTCTGCAGAATGAAGCCCCCTAAATTGTCAGAGGCAAATTTAGAGGAATGCCTAGGGATGGTGAGATTTCAAAGGCTTTATCCAAACCTGGAATAAAGGTGAGGAGAGGTTTATGGGGAAGGGTGAATGGTGCCTGGTATGGTTACATGAATTGTAAATTGATGCACTCAAAGGCTGGAATAGAAACCTTGTAAGTATGTTATAAATGGTTTAATGACTGTAAGGTGTCTTATATCATTTATACAGTGCTAATAATGTTGAATCTTATGTCCTTGCCCTTTCTTCTGAGTCTCATGTGCAGGTGAACTATTGTCTGCTGACCCCACCAGCCCAGAGGGGATCATCAATCACTTTAGAGGAGGTATAGAGAGCCTCAGAGAGTGCAGTGGCACATCCTCTCCCTGCACCGAGCACCAGTGCAGACACTGGCACTGCAAGAGATTTGCGCATTGGAATAAGGGAAAGGACAGTCTGGTGAGGGCACATTCTCATGTGCAGTTGGCGGAGAGTGCAGTTGAGCAGGATTTGGGCAGTTGGAGGAGCGTTTGAGGTGATCCTGAAGCTGATTCTGAGTTGGATGATGAGCCTCTGCCAGCAGATATTGTCTACCAGCTCAAGGGTTACTTGCTCAGGTCTGGATCCACTCTTCAAAACACAAAGCTTCCTCCATGGATAGACTGATGATTGTCCTGGTGGAAGGGGGGTGGGGGAGGAACCATCCATATTGCAGAAGCAATCATGGCTTCACGCCCTGACCTATCACCCTGGGCTTGAGGTGACGGACGTAGAACCAGGATGACAGGGGGATTGAGAGCCTTGTCAACTAAGACAGCTCCTGTGAAGTCAGGAAGGCATGGAGAGCCAACTGGCCTGAGTGACAGAAGATGACATTTCTGGTGGGGTGTGTACTCTTCTCCTCTTCTCCATCTTTGGCACAGTCCACAGTGACAGAGGCCATCCTGGGATTCAGCAGGGGCCTTCTAAAGTTGCAAAACCCTCAAGGCCTCGGCCACACAGAGGGAGCCTGCCAAAGTTATCCAGGACAAGGGGACAAGCCGATCAGCGCACAGTAGCAAGTAAAGGGGGAGAAATGAGCTGGCACGCATGGAAAAGGATTCAGAAAAATCCACAGTGGTCACAAACTGGGTCACATGGTCATGTTCTGAACATCTTTTTATTGATAGAATCATAGAATCCTACAGTGCAGAGGGAGGCCATTCAACTCATCGAGTCTGCACCGGCCACAATCCCACCCAAGCCCTATCCCCATAACCCATGCATTTACCTTAGCTAGCCTCCCTGACACTAAGAGGCAATTTAGCAGGGCTAATCCACCTAATCTGCATATCTTTGGACAGTGGGAAGAAACTGGAAGAAATGTGCAAACTCCACACAGACATTTGATGGACTATTGGCTATTTGTTAATAAAAATTCTAACTATTACCCATCATGCAGAGGTTGATTTTATTTCTAATTGATTTCTGATATGTCGGGAGAAAAGATTCCTGCATTTTCATCTGCGAACGTTGGTCAAGAAGCAACATTGACTAAGGTATTGAGATGGTGAGTTTGTGACTGGACATTCTCAGGGAGAGCGCAGTGTAGATGGGACACACATCTCAGAGGCCAAGAATGCTTAACCTATTGGAACCTCTCTGCCATATTAAGGCCTGCCTTGCATTACTGCCCTCCAGGCATTCCTGTGCATCTCTCTGTCAGGGTGCTCCCTTATCAGCGGATCAGTGCCCGTTATCTTTCTCTTCCTCCAGGGCATCTCCTCTCTCAATGACGAAGTTCTGCAGAGCGGTGAATGTGGGTGCTCAATAAGCCCCCCATTTTATGAAAGCTTCAGTGTGGCAGTGATGGAAGGAGTGGATGTTGATTGTAGTGACGGGGTGGGGAGTGGGGTGGAGGTGTGAGTATGTTGATCAGGCAAACTGTCTCCGACCTGGATGGCAAATTGTTTAGTTTTGTTGCAGCTACACCACCACCATTTGTGTGGTGAGTATTACATCACATATCTCTCACTTCTGGGCCTTTAGACTAAGATCAAGTGGTCAGATCAAGCCCAAGATGGGGTGCAATTCCTTCTCTTGTCAGCTTGGATTCTGTTTGTTGTTCTTGTGGGGTCCTTGAATTGGATTCAATTGCATTTTGAATATGGTTTTTGGAGCAAGCAAGGAATGGATTTGTATTTACCCAGTCCAATCTGACCACTGGCTTTGTAACTTTAAGAATGGAGTAAAAAAATTAAAAAAAGTTCTATCATATGCCTGTTATGACCTGGAGATGATTTTTCCCTCTGCATGATTTTGAAACCACTCAAAGCGATACTTCACGTTGCAATCTTATATGAATGTGTGTGAGATAGTAGGACTCTACTGGTTTTGGTAAATTAAAGCTGGACCTGACACATTCTATTATGAACTGGTCTTTATTTTAAAACTGATGATAACCTTATTAAAACAATTAACAAACTGAACAAACTCCCCAAAAGAATGCTGTTTGAATATTACAAGACTCATTCAGGAATAATGAAATACATCCTTATAGAATATAGTCACTCTCAAATATAATGCCAGGCATCTGTTGCAAATATGAACTTTCTTCTGATGCTTCCGTCTGGAACTCTCTCTGAGTTGTTATCTCTTTCTCTTTAGATGGTAATTTTCTGAAGACAAAAATATTAAGTTATAGGATTCAATATGACAATCTCACCTCTCCTTCCTTCTGACTAACGAGGTGGTAAGCTTACTTTGACAGTTACCCCTCTTGTCTATACACTTTTATATACTTGGATTTACCTCACATCTCCTGCAATCTGAGTGGCTTGAGCCTGTTAGCAAACCTCACATTTTAACTCCATGGGTCCTGTGTCTCTGCATGCTTGTTTTAAACTCATTGGTTCAATTCAAAAGCCTGTTTTGCTATTTTGGAACCCTGACTGCTGCTTTAGATGAATATGTTGCAAACCTGCTGCTGCAGTTTAAAATCCACAGAAAGATGCATGTTTTTAAAGAGACAATGCTGTATGATTTCTTCTTTGGGTTTCAGCACTTTTTTTTCCAATATTTACAGTTTTAATATATGCAACTTATATATGCAACTTCATAACATGAATCTTGTTCACATAAATGTTAAATTCTTAATGATCAAAATCTACAATCACAATGCACAGCAAGACACATTCCAAAAATCTTACCACAAAGTCAGAAAACAAAAACTTTACAAAGAAAACAAAACATTAAATGATGTCTGGAATAATTCATTTCAATTCTTAAGTGAATGTTTAAGTGAAAGACTGCAGGTCTACATTGGACTAAGGAATCAGATTAAATGAACATAAGTCACAGCTTGTGCAGAAATTAGGTTTTGTGTTCCATGACTTGTTGAATGTATCTATGAATCTGCTAAATTATTCCCCATGACCTCTATTAATGTGGTAATATATTGATGAATGGTTGCTATCCATTGTTGATCCACTGTTGATGATTGGGATTTCTCCTCCAGTAAGTACTATTTCACACTTTATTTTAATAAAGCTAACTCTTAGAGACAACATTGTGAAGAAGAAATGATATGCTAAAAGTGAACACAGTTGCATAGAATTTATTTGCATACTGATATTTCCATCAATGAAACATTAAACTGTATAAATGGTGCTCAAAAAAAACACAAGCCACAATGTCTCCTGTAATCTATTTACATTTGAAGTTAAACCAGATGGATATTTGCTGCAACCTTATTAAAAGCTTTATAATGTTCACTGAGCAGTACTAATGACAGAATGCTGGGTCAAGAGTCTTTGCTGGGGCTTAGAGAGTGGAGAAGTAAAAGATAAGAGTGAGTAATTCCATAATTCCAATTATTTCTTTGGCTCCTAGTATTATGCTGTAGACGTTAGCAGAAGCTGTGTTCATCAGATTGTACTTTTTCTGCTACAGTGGTTAGCACTGCTGCCTCATAGCGGCAGGGACCCAGGTTCGATTCCTAGCTTAGGTCACTGTCTGTGTGATGTCTCCCCATGTCAGTGTGGGCTTCCTTTGGATGCTCTGGTTTCCTCTCAGTGTCTGGAAGATGTGCTGATTAGGTGGATTGGCCATGCTAAATTCTCCCTCACTGTACCCGAACAGGCGACTAGAGGATTGTCATAGTAACTTCATTGCAGTGTTAATGTAAGCCTACTTGTGACTAATAAATAAACTTTTTTTAATTAATGCTAAGGTTGTAGATAGATTTGGAAAAATATATAAATGAGTGTCCGACTATTTTAGTTTATAAATAAGCACTTCTTTATTTCTTTCTGAGAAATTGCCCCATCCATATATATTTTTTAAAAAATTATAGTTGAAAGTTAGGACGGTCATGACTATCAAATTTCTTCTTCATTGATTAAGTGTTCTTTTTACCTTTCAAAGCTATTTACTTTTCTCTGTCTGATTAGTGAATAACTAAACATGTCTGTTAGATCTTTCTCCCCAAATCTTTCTGGCCATTAACATTGCAGCAACAGAAGAGACTCTTCAAGATAGAAGTCATTATGACAGTTCCTCAGCTGACTTAGTCCATACCCTTCAAAAGATGTTTGATCATATGCCTGCCCCAGTGGGTCAGCAGAACCCTTGAAAGACAACAGTAAGACCTTGATGTGAAGTAAAATGTCTTCAATTTGGTCCAAATTACATACAGAATACTCCATTATTCCATTATTCAGTATTTGTTCAATTCCAAAGACTGTGGTGCTGCAGGATATTTGCTTCTGAACAAGAATTATATTTGGCTGCAGGTTTTTCAGTGATGAGTTATGAAATCTGAATTCTTGTTTAATCCTAACAATATGTTATTCACAGCTACAGCTGCAGTGTTATCAACAGCAGAGAATGAAATGTGTGTTCAGAGTGCCATGGATTGCAAAGCTGTTTAGATCTGTGCCTGTCCCATAAGTTAACCTCCATCAATCTGGCTGCGTTTTAAATGTAAATGGGTGATGACCATTCATTGATGTAGTCGAGGGCTATTTGCCAGATCTGTTGCTGTTTGTTGGCTTTTCATTATTCTGTATTGAAACATGGCATTCTTCACCATCTGGTGAGAAGCTATATTCTTACTGTGCTGCCATATATATTGTACATAATTTAATATGATCCCCTTCCTGTATAACAACAATTTTAATAACCTCAATATGTAAAGTCATATTCATAACCACAAAACCACGAGTTTTCTTGTGATGTTCCCCTCCACGTAACCACAGTAAAATGATACTTGATATGAGCTGTAACATATATAACCACAGGATGGAAGGTGCCCCATACAAAACCACAGTAATGCTAGAGTTAACAATAGCTGTCAAGTACAAGCATTGCAATTCTAAGTAGGACAACTCATTTCAAATCTAGTTATAATACATCTGTGCATTGGACAGTTTATATTAAACAATCAGTACTGAGGTTATGCATAAAGCAGATCATGTCAATGCCCAGTGGAGTTGCCTGTTGTGAATATATTATAAATGTGACTGAATGTGAGTCACTCTGCACAAAACCACAATGCAGCTAGACTTCGCATAAGTGCATTACCATTGAACTGAAAATGATCCCTATGGTCAGTTTTTTCTTAATTCTTGCCCCTAAGAGGGCTCATATCAGTCACAGTAAGTAGTCTCACAACACCAGGTCAAAGTCCAACAGGTTTATTTGGTAGCACGAGCTTTCGGAGCGCCGCACCTTCATCGGGTGAGGCACTTTTGCTACCAAATAAATCTTTTGGGCTTTAATCTGGTGTTGTGAGACTACTTACTGTGCCTAACCCAGTCCAACGCCGGCAACTCGACATCATTTCAGTTACTATTATATTTTCAATGAATTTATGAATTTTTCATGTTGTTCCTTGTTTTTTATTCTGTCTTCAATTTCAGTTCAAATGAACCCCAACAAAGAACCAGGTTAGAGTGTCATTATTAAGCTCTTAACTGCTTGACAAAATAGGGAGCCGTTTTAAATTAACCCACTGGGCTGAAAACCTGCAAGTCTTACACTCCATTTAAAATTAATCTCCATTAGCTCCAATTGACGAAAATCCAGCGCGGTGTTAAATTAAGTTGCACTCAATCAGATCGGTGTTCTGATGCTAAGTTAAAATCACTCAGTTTCCAAAGTCTTAAAACTTATTTTCTCGTGTTCCGTTTTTGTTTTCTTTTACCGTCAATCACATTTGCTGATTATCTATTTTGAAACCATCTTATGTCAACTCTGGAAAGAGAATCATAGAAGAAGGCCATTCAGCCCATCAATTCTGCACCGACCACAATCCCACCCAGGCCCTATTCCCATAACCCACATATTTACCCTGCTAATCTCCCTGACACAATGGTCAACTCATCATGGCCAATCTACCTAACCTGCACATTTTGGACTGTCAGAGGAAACTGGAGCCCCCTTTGGAAACCCACACAGACATGAGAAGAATGTGCAACCTCCACACAGACAGTGACCCAAAGCCGTAATTGAACCCAGATCCCTTGCGCTGTGAGGCAGCAGTGCTAACCACTGTGCCACCGTGCTACCCATTAGCCCAGATATACACACACATTTATTTTTAAAGCCTCAGAACTATGTTATTGCGTTTCAGCCGCTGGTGATCTATGTCACTGATTCTAAATGTATGAATGTATTTTCTTTGATACATGCTGAACCCTCACAGGAAGGTTACTCACTCTGCTTCTCCCAGCAGACAAAGCGAAAAAAAAATGGGATGATGAAGCCAAAAAGAAAGCAAAGGAGACAAGATGTGCGTAGGAAAGACTGAAAAAAAACTTACCAGAAAGAGGATGGAGTAAAATAAATCAGATTGCCCGAGATCCAAAGGGAGGACGGGGAGTGGGCGAGGCTGAATTGCATGTAATTAATGCAGAAAATATTGTAAGCAAAATTGATGAATGACAAACAGAATGGTTATGATATAAATGCTTTATGATGGAGCTGTGTTATAAACCAGATCAGGCTCCATATTCCTGTTTACAAAGCTTACAAGAAAAGAAAGGAAGAATGGAAGTGTTGATCAAAGAATTTGGGGGCGATTCTCTCAAAAAAATTCCTAGTGTCGGATTCGTGTAAAAACTATTTTTTTCAGCAGGAGTTTTGAGATGCATCTCCCAAAATGAATCACTGCAGAAACCAACGCTATTCCCTATTCCCCTATTCCCACTGGAGAGGCTGGCAGCAGAGAACCAAGCGGACCACTGCTGCATGCGCCGGCCTCCCGATCGCTGACCAACCCCATGACTGCTGCATCGCTGGCACACAAATACCCCTATGCCCTGATTGCTGGCCCTCCTGATCATGTTCGGGCCAGCCTCGATCTTCTCCCCCCAAACCTGGCAGCTCTGACCTCCTGATCCTGCCCCCCCAACCCCTTCCCCCCAACTGGTAGCCTTGACCCCCCCCCCCCCTTCTGTAGTCCTGAGCCCTGCAGCCCTGACACACCCCCACCCCAAACCGGCAGGCTGAATGCCCTCCACCTCGATGGCCAGCCCCGATTGCTGGTCCCCTGAACATGTCCAGGTCAGTCTCAGTCCCCACCCCCTTCCCTCATCCCACAACCCTCCCGGACTGGCCTGCATTGATCACCCCGATCCCCGGCAGCCCTGATCACCATAGATAATTTTTTGTTAAGCAAGCGTATGAAGGGATATGGGCCAAAGGCAGGTATTTGGAGTTAGGCCACAGATAATCTCATTGAATGGTGGAACAGGCCTGAGAGGCTAAATGGCCTGCTCCTGTTTCTGTGTCACTAAAAAGAATCTTTAACTTCAAACGCAGGGAAAATGTACTCATGTTTGTACAGATGTTCTTTCACAATTTAGCAATAGCCAATTGGGAAAGTGTCAAAGCTTCAGAATTAATCGCTTACCAATATTTCATAAGTAAACAAGGGAATGTAATTAAATGTTATTTAATATTAAAATTGAGAGCAATAGAAAATATGGAAGATTTTTATTTTGGAAAAGTTACATTCAATGAAATGCTGAGAACAATGGAATCAAAGATGGAAGGGAACAAGGATATGTGAGGGGAGATGTCAAGTTGATTTGGGGTTACCCTTGTAGAAAAGATCTCCTGGCCCAACATCACCTGGCTGGGAGAAGGTGAAATTTGAATCAGCCATCCATTCAAGTCAGAAATGCTTTGAGCTCCGAAAGGCAGTCTTGTCCTGATGGTTGTTGGATTTCCACAGCAGAGTGGAAATGAGAGCTCATGTGATATAAATTTATGAAAGCATTGGGAGCTTTGCTTGGGGTAATATTATGTGATTTTTAATATTTGTAAGGGAGTATTTCCCAGAAGGTGTTTACTTGTGGGTCTGATCAAGTTGAGAGTTGTTTTTAGAAGGGAATGATTTTTAAGACTCTTTTTACTTGAGTAACTGTAATTTTGTGTACTTAAGTTTAATTTTCTTCTTGTTAACCGTTTTACATTTAATTTTTTAAATCCCCAAAGTTTAGTTGAACTTCCTGCTGAGATCAGGAAGTTGTCTTCTCATTTTCAGAATATTAAGTGAAACGAAAATGGCCTGTCGCCCAAGTTCCCCTCTGGGGTTTAATTTGCTTGGCAATTAACATTTGCTGTGGTCAGAGCAGACTGTTTGTTGAGTAATCTTGCATTTTACATTTTCAATTCAAGTCCCCAGTCACATAGGATTCCTCAACCTGACCCCTTCTAGCTGACTGGACCTGAAAGCACACCGATTTGACCACACATCCCCAACCAGAATGACCCACCCTTACCCATTCATTTCCTTCTAAAAACAGCCCTCAACTTGATCAGACCCACAAGTAAACACCTTCCGGGAAATACTCCCTTACAGATATTAAAAATCACATAATATTACCCAAAGCAAAACTCCCAATGCTTTCATAAATTTATATCACATGAGCTCTCATTTCCACTCTGCTGTGGAAATCCAACAACCATCAGGACAAGACTGCCTTTCGGAGCTCAAAGCATTTCTGACCTGACTGGATGGCTGATTCAAATTTCACCTTCTCCCAGCCAGGTGATGTTGGGCCAGGAGATCTTTTCCACGTAGGCAACCCCAAATCAACTTGACGTCTCCCCCCACATATCCTTTTCCCACATCCCCAACCAGAATGATCCACCCTCACCTGACCCTTCACCCCTCTGATGTCCACCCTCCCCCTCCATTGTCTGAATTCCCTCCCTGCTGTACAACTCCACCCCTTCTTGTCCCCCCTCTGCAAACCGGATGTCCAGCTTCCCCCCGCGCCTGTTGTCTGAACACCCACCCTCCACATCCCATTCACTTACCTTTGACACTTATTTCCTCCTTTGCCTGTTATTTTCAATGGGACATTTAAACTGACCTGCTTTATGGTAGCTCGTGCCGAGAGGCCATTTCTTCCATCATTCAGTTTCTGTTACACTGGAGCTGGGGGCCGGTTTTGCGGCTTGAATCTCACGCAGCTTGAATCAGGAAGGTCAGGCAAGATAGGCACGTCAGAACTTAAATGCAGATAAGCCAAGGAGTTTGTGGTCTCTTCCTCTTCATACTAAAGTGCACCCGACTCACTCTTATATAAAGAAATCCATTTGTCATTTATACATTCATTCCTCAGGTTTGTTTGTGTCGTATTACATTTTGTAATAGAAATGTGTAAATTTCTTGGGTATGCCTTATCACTGAAATCATTATATAATTTGGAAAGAGCATTCTAAGTGAACAAAATTATCAGAAGAGCAAATTAAGCATTGGGATTGACTCCTGGAAGAATATAATGCTGCTTCGCTAGACCACAGTTGGAATAATGTGCCCAATCCCTGTCTCAATATTACAAAAAGCAATAGACAAATGGAAAAAAAGAGAAAAGAATTGACATCACTGGTAGCAGAATAGAGAGACAGTATAGTTATCACAAAAGAATTATTCGGTTGGAAATCTTTTGTCAAGAAATTGAAAAAACTAAGAGGGCTTCTTATGACGAAAGTATTAATTACACATCTTCCCCTCCCCAGTGAATTTATTATTTGGTACCTTATTGAAGACATTTTGAGAGACTTGGGACCAGATTCTCCAGCCTTGTCCACAGCTGGGAATCTTCAGTCCACTGCAATGAATGGAGATTTGGCTGAGTGCCAAATTCTCCGTTTTCGCTGGCAGTGGCAGGGCATGAACAGTCGGAGAATTCTGGCCATTGTATTTTATATTTAATACATTACACTTCAATCAAATCCCATCTTTCCTTTTGAAATGCCTGCTGCCTATCATTTATTATATTTTCAATCTCTGGATGTTCTGCTATGATATCTTTGAGTAAAATTTTCGGTACTTTGTCTACAACTGATATCAAGATTACTGGTCCATATAGTTCTCTGATATTTCAGTAATAATTTATGTCTTTATCAGAAAACATGCATTGAACACTTGGACCTGGTGGTGCCATGCTGGGAGTGGGGGTTTGTCTAGATACATGCAGCAGACCTGGATGTATTTGCAGTGATTCTGTCAGTGACTTTTTAACACAGGCAATACATTACATGTAAGTTCTAGGTTTCCTAATCATTTAGCATTAATAGGTGTGATGTCAGTCCACAGGATAAAATTTCAATTTTAAAGTGACATTCCAACATTGGGTTGCAGGTTGGAAGGAGCAAGCAACAAATTGTGATTAGAGATCAAAGATCATAGGCTGCAAAGCCTCCCTGGTTGTGTTGCTGCAAGCTGAGTAAATAACAACAACAATAACTTTTGATTGATTATTGTCACAAGTATTAGTAGACAGTGAAAGATATTGTTTCTTGCGCACTATACAGACAAAGGAATGTGTGGGCATGGTCACATTTGTAAAATGGCGCACATCACCCTCCAGACTGAGTTCACCATCTTTATCACCACCTCCCAACTTCCTCCCCCCCACCCCATCACCATACAGCCACCCAGCACCAACTCTCTGCCACCTTTAAACATCACCCATTGCCCTGGTCTGATCAGCATGCACCTCCGCATGCCTTCCTCCCTTTGGAGCCGATAACCGCTACTATCCCCATGCCCGTTGTGACCCCGACCCCTACTATTAATCCAGCCACCTATTTAATCCACCTCCATGACTTCCAGACTCTGACCCTGGAACTGCCACCTTATTGCAATCCACTCCCCTGCTGACAGTTAGTGTTCCCTCCTCTGATCAGTACCTAGTGTTCAACTCCTAGCACCCTGACATTGATAGTACCATCCCACCCTCGAAGACACTTGCGTCCCACCCATCCTTGGACATACTCTCACCTCTTTTCTCAGACACACTATTGCTCCCTTCTCTGACAGTGATCCTGCCTTTCATAGTTCATCACCCTCATCTGTCCAGCCTTCATCCACCCTACCCCACTCACCATTCTCCCCTGTCCAGCCTTCAGTCCACCTTACCCCATTCACCATTTACCCCTGCTCAGCCTTCACTCTACCCTACCCCATATGCATGCGTCCCTTTGCACAGCTCGTGTTGCTGGCACACAGTATGAGTGAAATTAAGAATGGTCTCTAAGAAGGCGAAAGCAGTGTCAACTGACACCAAAGTCATTGATGAAGTGAAGCTCGCAAGGGAGCATGCCACTCATATTGAAACACACAGAATACTGAAAGGCCTGGATAGAGGGGACATGGGGAAGGTGTTTCCATTAGTTGCTGAGACTAGGAATTGAGGGCACAGCCTCAGAACAAACAGCCTTTAGATCTGACGCGAGGAGGAATTTCTTCAGACAGAGGGTGATGTATCTATTGAATTTATTACCATAGAAGGCCAGGTCATTGAGTGTATTTAAGACAGAAATGGATAGTTCTTGATTGGTGAGGGGATCAAAGGTTATGAGGAAAAGGTGGGAGACTGGGTTTGAGAAACTTATCAGGCATGATTGAATGGCAGAACAGACTCGATGGGCCAAATGACAAAATTCTGCTCCTATATCTTATTGTCTTATATACAGTCAAAAAATGGAACCTTCCAATTATTCGTTTGCAGGGTACTTCGTTTAGAGTCATAGAAGTTTACAGCATGGAAACAAGCCCTTACGCCCAACTTGCCCACGCCGCCTTTTTTTAAAACCCCTAAACTAATCCCGATTGCCCGCATTTGGCCTGTATCCCTCTATACCCATCGTATCCACATAACTATCTAAATGCTTTTTAAAAGATAAAGTTGTACCTGCCTCTACTACTACCTCTGACAGCTTGTTCCAGACACTCACCACCCTCTGTGTGAAGAAATTACCCCTCTGGACTCTTTTGTATCTCTCCCTTCTCACCTTAAACCTATGCCCTCTAGTTTTAGACTTCCCTACCTTTGGGAAAAGATATCGACTATCTATCTTGTGTATGCCTCTCATTATTTTATAGACCTCTATAAGGTCATTCCCCCAGCCTTCTACGCTCTAGAGAAAAAAGTCCCAGTCTATTCGGCCTCTCCTTATAACTCAATTTTTCGAGTCCCAGTAGCGTCCTAGTAAACCTTTTCTGCACTCTTTGGAGGGAGAAGATGGTTGGTGGACTTTTAATGAGCACAAAAGACATGCTAATGTATGCAAAAGGACTTCCTAACCTGGTTCACCAGGAAGGTTGACCTGCTTCTAACCCACTTTTAAAATCCTGAGTCTGGGACTCCGACACTGCATACTGACATTGGGAAATTAGTTTTTGTCCTTGCGCCAAACAGCATTCTTCACACTGTTGGTGGGACCAGAAGGTTCTGCCCATGGCATTGAATTAATTCACTTCATCTGGAAAAACTGTAAGGCTTTAATCCACAAGGAATGTGAATATACCAAAGGGCAGAAAGGAATATACGCCCTTAGGAAAGAGAGAGGTGGGGTAGGGGGGAGAGGGGGAACTGAAGTTGAATAAAGAAAATAACGAAATCAGTATCTGGTGAAAGAACTCTCTAGTACTATAACAAAGCAATAAAATGCTTTCACGTGGGCATTGGCAAGCCATTTCCTAATGGTGGGCATTGGTTGATCGTGTCTTCTCCACTATCTACATATGTGTACATTCCAACACTTTTCTGGACAGGACCAAGAAGCGGGAATTCAAACTGATTTTTCCCTTCATAAGCTCAGTAGGTCCTTTCATTTGTTTTTCATTCCTGGGATGTGAATATCACTGGCATGGCCAGAATTGCCCTTGTGAAGGTGGTGGTGAGCTGCTTTCTTGAATCACTGTAGCCCATGTGATGCTCATTCACCCAGATTAATGTTTGGGTGCAAGTTCTAGGATTTGACTCAGTGACACTGAAGGATTGGTGATATACATAGGATGGATGTGTGAACTGGTGAGGAACTTACAAGTGCTGGTCTATCTGCTGCCCTTGACCTTCTGGATGATGGTGGTCATAAGTTCGAAAGGGGCTGTTGAAGAAGCCCTTTCAACAGGGCAAGTTGTGCAGTGCAAGTTGTAGATGGTACATATCGTTGCCGTTATGTGTCAGTGATGGAGGGAGTGAGTGTTTAAGCTGGATGGGTACTGGTCTAGTCGGCAGTTGTTGAACTCCTCCAGAGTTGCTTGAACTGAAGTTTAAAGTCTAAGTTATTTATTACGGTCACAAGTAGGCTTACGTTAAAACTGCAATGAAGTTACTATAAGAGTCCTCTAGTCACCACGCTCCAGTGCCTGTTTGGATACAGTAAGGGAGAATTTAGCATGGCCAATGCACCTAACCAACATGTCTTTCGGATTGTGGAAGGGAACTGGTCTCCCAGAGGAAACACACACAGACATGGGGGAAAATGTGCAAACTCCACACAGGCAGTGACCCAAGCTGGGAATTGAAGCCGGGTTCCTGGCACTGTGAGGCAGCAATGCTAAGCACTGTGCCACTCATCAAGGCAGTGGAGAGCGTTTCATCACAGGATAAATTTGCACTTCGTGACCTGACCCTGATGGTTGCAATGCTCAGTTTCAGCCCAAGCATTTCATTTACTATCAATGGTCACCAACTTTATTTTTGGTAAGCACTAATTACCTTTAGTTATCTTTCAGTGGTAGTCCTTTGGCTTGCTATTCTTCTTGTACTGCCTTGAATGTTGTACATTTGGAAAATTGCTTAGTAGATTTTAATGGTTAGCACTGCTGCCTCACAGCGCCAAGGACCCGGGTTCAATTAGCGACTTGGGTCACTGTCTGTGCAGAATCTGCATGTTCTTCCCATGTCTGCGTGGGTTTCCTCAGGGTGCTCCAGTTTCCTCCCACATTCTGAAAGACGTGTTGGTCAGGTGCATTGACCCAAACAGGCACTGGAGTGTAGCAATTTGGGGAATTTCACAGTAAGCTCATTGCAATGTTAATATAAGCCTTACTTGTGACTAATAAATAATCTTAAAAATTTTAACTTTTCCAACTGCACTGTTTAAGCCTATTGTAGAACCCACTAGCTTTTAAGTTCCTATGAAATCAGTGAAAAATTAAGTCCCTAATTTTATGAATAAAGACCTCTGAAAGGGAGGATATTAAAGGTGAAGTCGATTTTTCAAAATATGCCCTCTTTTAACCTTGTTAACTTGGTTGCGTGGTGCACCAGCTGATAATTTTATTTTCCATTATATTAATCTGGTTGTTTAAGTGTTGGCTCAGACTCTCTCTTAAGTATTGACTTGAGTATGTGAGAAATCCTGCACCATGGGCAATGGTTATAGATGACCATGTGTCTTTGTTTTGTATTTGTTTATCTTTCCAGAATTTACTGATTGTGGTATCCTGACTCTTGATGTGCAAGCTTTGAATTAGTTCCAGCACGACATACAGTACAGATGTGTTGATCTGACCCTGTGGAATGAATGTTTGGATTTGACTATCAGCATCTGCAGCAGTTAGAATTAGGTTGTGCTATATTAATGATCAACAAGGTCAAGTCAAGTTCCTTTTTCCCTCCATTAGTGGAGGTGCGAACCCAAAGAATTACCTTGGCCTTCATTTTAAAATAATAAACAGTGTTTGTTAATCTGGCTCGTGGGAAGTGCAATTTGGTTTAACGTTCATGGAGCGATTGCTACAATTGGTGAAGGAAACATGTTGTTTAAATGTACCTTCCTAATGCTTAGACAAAAGAAAATGTTCTTACAAATTTCTGATAACATCTTGGCCCATGGCAGGGTGGTCATTTTGCGATTTTCTTTTTTGGCTACTAGCTCCAGTGATCATGCCAGTGAGGGTGAAGTCAGCACTGAACAGAGAGCCATGAAATTGGAAAAGCCTAGGAGCCAATCAGGAATTCTGCTAGCCAGGAAATCATGTTATCCAAGGTGTTTACGACATACTTCAACAAGGAGTACTTGGCAGGAGGCAGAATCAAACTGGCAAGTAATGTCCATTTTTTAGAAGACATTAACCATAACCAGTTTAATGTTTTCAGCATTAATGTACACATTAGCTTCAGTGAGTTACTTCAGTTTTAGAAGTACTTTAACTTTCAGGAATAGATTGCAATTATTAAAGTTTTTTTGCCATTTATAAAATATTTTTCTTGCATGACTAAAGCTCTTTCTATTTAATTACCACAATTCAGTGAGACCTGGACAATATCCAGGCTTGGGCTGACAAGTGGCAAGTTACATTCACACCCTTTGACATTCAGTGGTATTACCATCGCTGAATCCCCCACTATCAGCATCCTGGGGGTTACCATGGACCGGAAACTGAATGCGACTATTTATTAATTCATGGGATGTGGGTGTCGTTTGCTGGGCCAGCATTTATTGCCCATCCTTGGGGGCATTTAAGAGTCACCCAAACTGCTGTGGATCTGGATTCACATGTAGGCCAGACCAAGTAAGGACGACAGAATTCCTTCCCTAAAGGACATTAGTGAACTGGATGCGTTTTTAAGACAATTGACAACAGTTTAATGGTCATCATTAGACTTTTAATTCCGGATTTTTTATTGAATTCAAATTTCACCATCTGGGTTATGAGGAAAGATTGAACAAATTGGGGCTGTTTTTCCTTGAAAGACGGCGACTGAGGGGGAATCTAATAGAGGTATATAAGATTATGAAGGGTATAGATAGAGTAAACAGAGGTAAGCTATTTCCTATGTTAGAGACACACAGTACGAGGGGCCATGGGCTTAAAGTGAGGGGGGAGAGGTACAACACAGACATTAGAGGGAGGTTTTTCACACAGAGGTAGTGGGGGTATGGAATGCTCTGCCAAGTAAGGTGGTGGAGGCAGGCACGCTGGAGTTGTTTAAGAGTTACTTAGACAGGCACATGAGTGGGTTGGAGATGGGAGGATATAGGAGATTGTTTTAAATAAGGTTCATTAGCATTGGGACGCCCCTGGTAATGTAAAAGGATATGGTATGATAATAATGTTTTTTCTCTTTTAATTCACAGATTTTAATTCGGTCCGCCTTGTTGTCCAACGAGGGGCATACACGTGATGGGTTGTACTTGGGCTGCTCTTGAATGTTCGAGATTGGCCTAGTGCTTCATGTCATTAGTGTGTGCTTAAACTGGACCAGATACTGGGCAACACGACAGCTCAGTGACTATCACTGTTCGCTGTGCAGACACATGGATTTGGGCCAGTGTCTGTGGGAGTTTGCGCACTCTCCCCGTGCTTGCGTTGGTTTCCTCCGGGTGCTCCGGTTTCCTCCCACACCCCGAAGATGTGCTGTTAGGCTGATTGGAAGTAATAAATTGTCCCTAAATTAGTTTCCCTCAATGTGGATTGCCATAAAACAATAGATAAGAGTCATGGGTGGAGGGGGGGACTGGTAATGTTAAAATGGCGGCGTGGGCTCGTTGGGCCGAAGGGCCTGTTTCCCGGGCTGTTTTTGTTCCTTGTCATGGTGGGATTCGAACCCAGATTGCCAGACTATTAATCTGGATCTCTGCATTACTAGTCCAATGACAATACCATTATGCCACTGATTCCCCTGGACGAGCCACATAAATAGGTCGAGTGGGTCAAATGGCAGCATGGTGGCATAGTTGTTAGCAGTGCTACCTCACACAGCTAGGGACCGAGGTTCAGTTCTGGACTTGGGTCACTGTCTGTGTGGAGATTGGGTCCCCATGTCTACGTGGGTTTCCTCTGGGTGCTTCAGTTTCCTACCATTCCAAAGAAATGCAAATGAGGTTGATTGGTCATGCTGAATTGCCCCTTAGAATCAAGGGGATTAACAGGATACGTGTGGTTACAGGGGTAGGACCTGGGTAGGATTGCTGTTGGTGCAGGCTGAATGGGCAAATGGCCTCCTTCTGCACTGTAGAGATTCTATGAAATATAGTGGCTGAAAGAGCAAGTCAGAAGCTAGGAATCCTGCAGTGGCTAACTCACCTCCTGACTCTCCAAAGTCTGTCCACCGCCTATAAGGCAGAAACCAGGAGTGTGAGGTAATACTCTCTATTTGCCTGGATGAGTACAATTCTGACAATACTCAAGAAGCTGAACACCATCCAGGGCAAAAGCAAAACAGCTCATTTGATTGGCATCCCATCCACAAATATTCATTCCCTCTATCACCAATGTATATCGACAGCACGATCTACAAGATGCACTACAGGAACTCACCAAGGCTCCTTCGGTAGCACCTTCAAATCCATGACCATCAAGAAGCACAAGGGCAGTAGGTGCATGGGAATGATTACCTGGAAGGCCTCCTCCAAGTCATTGACTTGGAACTGTATCACCATTCCTTTACTGTCACTGGGTCAAAATCCTGGAATAGCCTTCGTAATAGCATATTGAGTACACCTACACCTTTCAAACTGCAGCACTTCAAGAAAGCAGTTCAACACTGCCTTCTCAAGGACAAAACTACACACAATACTCCACACCCGGAGTTTTGATGTCCTTATCTGAGGAAGAATGTCCTTGCTATAGAGGGAGTACAGTGAAGGTTTACCAGGCTAATTCCTAGAATGGCAGGTCTGTCATATGAGGAGAGACTAAATCGTTTAGCAATATATTCACTGAAGTTTAGAAGAATGAGAGGGGATCCCAAAGAAACTTATAAAATTCTAACAGGGTTAGACAGGGTAGATACAGAAAGAATGTTCCCAGTGGCGGGGGAGTCCAGAACTAGGGGTCATAGTTTAAGGATAAGGAGTAAACCTTTTATAACTGAGTTGAGGAGAAATTTCTTTACCTCAAGGGAGGTGAATGTGTGGAATTCACTACCACAAAATGGAATTGAGGCAAAAATGTTGTGTGATTTCAAGAAGAAATTAGATATAGCTGTTTGGTCTAAAGGGATCAAAAGATATGGGAGGAAGTGGGGAGGATCAGAATATTGAATTCAAAGATCAGCCATAATCAGAATGAATTGCTGAGCAGGCTTGAAGGGCTGTATGGCCTACTCCTGCTTCTAGTTTCTATGTTATTGGGGTGGCAATAAATGTTAGCCAGTGACACTCACATCCCACAACTGAATTAAAAAAAAACTTGCTTAACTAAATCATGATGGATTAGGGAAGATTCTGAAAATTGAAAATATATCAGTGAAGTTAGGATTACCTCTCTTCCCATCCTGGAGGCGTGTCTGGTACCTCCATAATGAGGGCTCAAACTGTGTTTGCTAGTTGTCTCAAGGTTTAGTTATATGTACACTGGATGGTGATGGGAGGTAGGCATTGATTTCATGGAAGTAAAATAAGGCAAGCTTCTAATAGGAAAGTGATCTGCTCTACCATATAATCACTAGTGCCCTGAAGACCTAAATACACTACTTCCCATTCTGCTGTTCTGCTCTGTGATATCACTCCTAACTCCACTGGTCCTCACTGTGCTTCTCATTAGGCTTCTGCTTCTACGGTCTTGTAACTGCCAGTATCACATCCTTTTATTGAGACTAGTTCGATAGTATTTTATTTATTACTTCACAGATGTGAGCATTATTGGCTGACCAGCATTTATTGGTCATCCTCATTTGCCCTCGAGCAGGTAATGGTGAGCTGCCTCCTCCAGATCGTCTATGTAAATGGTAAACAGTTGAGGCCCCAGCACTGATCCCTGCGGCACTCCACTAGTCACCAACTACCAACCAGAATAGCACCCATTGATTCCAACTCTCTGCTTCCTATTAGACAACCAATCCTCTATCCACGCTAACACCTTACCCCCAACTCCGTGCACCCTAACCTTTTGTGAGGCACTTTATCAGACGGCTTTTGGAAATCTAAAAACACCACATCCACCGGTTCCCCTCTGTCTACTGCACTATCACATCCTCATAGAAATCCAATAAATTCATTAAACATGACTTCCCCTTAATGAATCCGTGCTGCTTCTGCTTGATATGCCATTTGTTAGCCAAAACCTGAATATTGTCCGGGTCTTGCTGAACATGGCATGGACTGATTCACTATCTGAGGAGTGATGAATGGTGTTGAGCGTTATGAACAAGTCATTGAACACCTCAACCCCTCCCTTATCACCATACTATGGAGGAAAGGCCATTGTTAAAGCAGCTGAAGTTGGGCTGAAGACAATCGAGGTGAAGATGTGTGGACTGAGGACACTAAGCTGCAGAATAACCTGAGATTATTGCGGTGATAACCAGTACCTGAGGTAATTGACCACCAATAACCACAACTATCTTCATTTTTGCTAGGGAGGCTCCAACCAGCAGAGGGTTTTCCCGTTAATTTCCATTGACTCCCGTTTTGCAAGGGCTCCTTGATGCCACATCCATCCAAGTGCTGCCTTGTTGTCAAGGTCAGTCATTCTTGCTTCACCTCTGGAGTTCAGCTGTTTTGTCCATGTTTGGACCACGGCTGTAATGAGGTCAGGAGCTGTTGGGGAACCTAAACTGAGCATCCGTGAGCAGGTTATTGCTGAGTAAATACTGAGTAAGTGCCCTGTTGATGACCCTTTCCACATTTTGCTGAAGATTGAGAGTAGATTGGAGACAAGGTAATTGGCTGGTTGGATGTGCCCTGTTTTGTGTGTACAGGACATACCTGGACAATTTAGCATATTGTCGAATAGATTCTAGTGTTATAGCTGCACTGGTTGTGGACTTACTTAGGTCTATTTATTGCATGCTGCTTCCACTGTTTGTCTTGCAAATTGTCCTGTGTTGTAGCTTCACCAGATTGACATCTCTTCCCAGATTAGCACCATAATAGAGAGATTCTCTGTCATGGAGAAAACTCTGAAAATAGACAGGAAGTTTCAGTTCTGTCCCTAGCATTTCCCATCTTCATGAGGGTCAGGAGTGGAGGCAAACCAAGAGGACTGATGGAGGATTCCAAGATTATGACAGAGTGGATAGTCAGAGTCTTTTTCCCAGGGGTGAAGGGCCAATTATTCAGGGGCATAGGTTGAAAGTGAGAGGGGGCAATTTTTAAAGAGATCTCAGGGTGGTGAATGCCTGGAATGCGTTGCTGGAGGAGGCGGTGGAAGGCGATTCTATAACAACGTCCAAGACACATCTGGATTAATGCATGAATAGGCAATGAATAGAGAAATATGGACCATGTAGAGGCAAGAAAACATCAGATTAAAGAGACATTTATGCCAGCATAGACTTGGTGGGCCGAAGGGCCTGTTCCTGTGCTGTACTGCTCTTTGTTCTAAACCAGAGTTTGCACATGAGCAATTTGAAAAGTCAGCTGGCCATTTAAGTTTGTAGCTGCCGCCACTCACTTCCGACTATTACATTCCAGCCATAGGAATCCCAGTGTATGTCTGAACTTAGTGAAATCTTTGGATATCTATGTTGACTCTTTGGAAAGATAAGGTATCCCTTTGGAAAGGGATCTGGAACCATAGAAGAATCACAGAATCCCTACAGTGCAGAAAGAGGCCATTTGGCCCATTGAGTTTGCACTGACTCTCCTAAACAGCATCTCACCCAGACCTACACGGCCTCATCCCCATAACCCCATGCATTTACCATGACCAATCCCCCTACACGTATTTGGACACTAAGAGACAATTCATCATGGCTAATCCATCTAACCCACATATCTTTGGACTGTGGGAGGAAACAGGAGCACCTGGAAGAAACCCACGCAGGCATGGGGAGAACGAGCAAACTCCACACAGTGACCCAAGGCTGGAAATGAACCCGGGTCCTTGGAATCTCCCTAAAGTAAAGAAAACAGAAGTAGGGCCCCCAACACCGCCACAGAGCTCCCAATACCACCATGAACCGCACCGCCCACACTTCACAGAACTATTGGCACCTCCCCCTCAGAACCCCCCATCCCTGCTAAAATGTCAGGGGAAATATTAGGGTACTGTTCGGGCACTTACTTGTGCACCCCCGGTGGGTTCTGCTCGCCAGTTGTCCCTTTTACAAAATGTGTTGTAAACCCCGCCAATGTGATGTCCCACCATCATGAAAGCTGTTTTGGGCCACCCTTTCGATTCTCCGCCCCATCAGCATTCCCCGCCCTGGCTGGAAAGAGAGCTGGAAAATCTCCCCCGTTAATGTTCAACCACCAACCCTCTTTGTGAAGCACAGAACAAACCATTACAACATAACTTATTTCTTATTTGCCTTGATGTGTCATTTTCCAATCTTTCTTTTCTGTATCAGTTCTAACTCATCTGTTTTTTACTTCTCTGTCATCCCTCTACTTCTTAACCAATCTTTACGTCTCATTTGTTAAGGGGACACAGTGTTGATCCCATTGTTTGGCAAACTCCTGGGTGCCCTGTTGCTCTCACTTTTCATTGGGTCAGGCAGTATCTGGTAAAATAGATGGAGATCTTTAATCAATGGAGGTCATGTGTTTCTGTTTGGGAGTAGTTCCCCAGTTCCCCAACAACAATGATCAAATAGGCCAGTTTGCTGACAAAATATCAGCTTGCAATTCCAGCCATAGAAGTGTCTTTTTTTCAATCTGAGTTGTGAGGATAAAGTCTAATGGGGAACGCTACGAGCGTTCTGACTCCCTCCTCCTACCCCCCCAGCAGGCTCTGGGCCAATGAAATTCCTTAGAATAAGAGAAATACATGGCGCCACAGAACATAAAAGCGGGTAGACTTTTCTCTTTCCAGATGTCATTACAGAGTGTTTTCCATCTAAAAAAAAAATTGGAAAGAATCTAGAGACACATTTCAATCACTTGAAACTGAAATAATCCTTTCTCATTGCTAGAGCGTATTCATCCAAAGGGAGAATGAAGCTGGAATTCTCATCCCTAAATTTCACCTCATTCTCCCTCTCCTTCCCGGCTCCGGAGCTGTTGGCTGACACCCTGCTGGAGTTTGGGAAAGACGCCTAATGCAACTCGAAGCAGCGCAGCTCGGTGCCATGGTTTCACCCTCTTCAAAAGATTTCTTTCAAATGAAGACTGACAGTGCCATGAAAATTCTGCCGCACCTTCTGTACATTTCTGAGGCATTGTTCCAGCAGTTGTGTAAGTGGCTCAGCCTGCCAAACCACATTGATGTAACCAGTGGCAGCCGCAAGCCTCTCCTGGACCCTGATTTCACAGCTCAGCAAGGAGGCCCCACCACCATCACCTACAATCCAATATAAGTCACTTTTCTGGGATCACCCACCCTCCAAGAATGAATCTAATGTACAGAAAAGTGGAGAACAGTGGATCCTGGAAATCCAAAATAAAAACAGAGAATGCTGGAAAACTCGGGAGATCAGATAGCACCTGTGGTGAGAGAATGGCCGAGTTTGGTGCCGGTAACGATTGCCCCGATGATGGGCCGGACCCCACCTCACCCACTTCCTGGAACCCCAACCCTGGTTTTGTGCCCATCAAGAAATTAATTGCCTGGCATCGGGGCTTCCATTCCTTTTGGAGGACAAGTAGCTCTTCAACACACCACTAGGAAAGGTGGGCACTACTGGCACAATAACCAGTCCAAAGCTAAATCCTCGGATTGGAGGCCAGTGGGGTTCGGCTTACAGGGGTCAGTCAGGAAGGCCCAGGTTCACATTGGGCTGCTCTTGCAGCTTACAGACGCTACACGGAAGTCTTTCGCCCCTCCACCCCCGTAGGGGTGCTGTCAACCCTGATGCAATATAGTGCCACCTGCAACAGAGGAATATCAGCGGCAGCAGGAAAAGGCCCTTAACTGAACCTAAAAGAGAAAATGCTGGAAAATCTCAGCAGGTCTAGCAGTCTAGATGACCCTTTGTCAAAGCTGTCTCTTGAACAAAAATGTCAGCTTTGACAAAGGATCATCTGGACTCGAAACATCAGCTTTTTTCTCTCCTTACAGATGCTGCCAGACCTGCCGAGATTTTCCAACATTTTCTCTTTTGGTTTCAGCTTCCAGCATCCGTAGTAATTCGCTTTTATCCAGCCCTTAAATGAACCTCAGATGACCACCTCTGGACCCGAATTGGCATCTGGATACGAAGGCTGTCCTGCACATTCCCTGCCCCTGAGTAAGTTGGAGGGTAGCCAACACCATCAGTCAGGCACTCCATCCCACTGCCTTCCCTCCCAACTCTACAGTGCCCCTCTCCCGTCTCATGTGGTAGGAAGTCTGAGGTCATGTAACAACTGCCTCAGAAACAGCTTCTTCCCTTCTGCCGTCAGACTTTTGAATGGACCTGTCTTGCATTATGTTGACTTTTCTCTGCACCCTATTTATGGCTGTTACACTATAATTTCCACTTTCTCCTCACCTCTATGAACGGTGTGCTTTGTCTGTATAGTGTGCAAGAAATACTAATACGTGTGACAATAATAAATGAAATCAATTTAAATAGATTAAATGCCACCTGATATTTCAATATATGGGCATCGCGGTAGCCTAGCGGTTAGTATTGTTGCCTCCCAGCACCAGAGGCCCAGGTTCAATTCCAGCCTCAGGTGACTGTCTGCGTGGATTTCCTCTGGGTGCTCCAGTTCCTCCCACTCCAAGGATATGCAGGTTAGGTTGACTGGCCGAGATAAATTGCCCCTTAGTGTCAGGGGGATTAGATGAGTAAATATATGGGGTTACAGGTATGGGCCCAATTGTTGTCAGTACAGGCTCGTAGGGCTGAATGGCCTCCTTCTGCACTGCAGGGACTCTATGATTCTGACACAAAGTCATCAGTTTGAATATTGTCAGCTATTTTAAAGTGTGGCTATATAGATTTGGATGTAGTGGAGGAATTAAAACAGATAAACATGTGGGGACTTAGAAAGCCAATTTTAAGACACCAACTTTGATTTGATTTATTGTTGTCATATGTATTAACACACAGTGAAATCATAGAACCCTACAGTGCAGAAAGAGGCCCTTCGGCCCATCGAGTCTGCACCGAACGCAATCCCACCCAGTCCCTACCCCCATATCCCTACATATTTTACCCATTAAAGCCTCTAACATACTATCTCAGGACACAAAGGAGCAATTTCTTAGCATGGCCAATCAACATAACCCGCACACCTTTGGACTGTGGGAGGAAACCAGAGTACCCGGAGGAAACCCACGCAGTCACGAAGAGAATGTGCAAACGCCGCACAGACAGTGACTCGAGCCAGGGATCGAACTCAGGTCCCTGGAGTGTGAAGCACTGTGCTACCGATGGTGTTTATTGCTGTCAGAATGTCATCAGAAGGCTAATGGAACTCTGGCCTTTATATCGAGAGGACTGGAATATAAGGACCTAGAAGTTATGCTGCAGCTGTATGAAATCCTGGTCCAACCTCACTTGGAGCATTGTGAGCAGATCTGGGCACCACACCTTCAGAAGGATATATTGGCCTTGAGGAAGTGCAGTGTAGATTTATATGAATGATACCTGGACTTGGAGTCATAGAGGCATTGAAGTTTACAGCATGGAAACAAGCTCTTTGGCCCAACTTGTCCATGCTGCCCTTTTTTAAACCAATTGCCGAGACAAAATTGTACCCACCTCTGGCAGCTTGTTCTAGACACTCACCATCCTCTGTGTGAAAAAAATTTCCCCTCTAGACCCTTTTTTATCTCTCCTCTCTCATCTTAAACCTATGCCCTCTAATTTTAGACTCCCCTATCTCTGGGAAAAGATGTTGACTTATCTATGCTGCTCATTATTTTATAGACCTCCATAAGATCACCCCTAAGCCTCCTATGCTCCAGGGAAAAAAGTCCCAGTCTATCAAACTCTCCTAAGAGCTCAAACCATCAAGTCCTGGTAGCATCCTAGTAAATCTTTTCTATGCTTTTTCTAGTTTAATAATATCCTTTCTATAATAGAGTGCCCCGAATTGTACACAGTATTCCAAGTGTGGCCTTACCAATGTCTTGTACAACTTCAACAAGACATTCCAACTCCTGTATTCAATGTTCTGACCAATAAAACCAAGCATGCCAAATGCCTTTTTCATCACCCTGTACACTTGTGACTCTACTTTCAAGGAGTTATGAACCAATACCCCTAGATCTCTTTGTTCTATAACTCCCCCCAGTGCCCTACCACTAACTGAGTAAGTCCTGCCCTGATTCAATCTACCAAAATACATCACCTCACATTTATCTAAATTAATCTCCATCTGCCATTCGTCGGCCCATTGGCCCAATTAATCAAGATCACGTTGTAATCGGAGATAACCTTCTTCACTGTCCACTATGCCATCGATCTTGATGTCATTTGCAAACTTACTAACCATGCCTCCTAAATTCTCATCCAAATCATAAATATAAATGACCAATAACAGTGGACTCGGCACTGATCCCTAAGGCACATTGCTGGTCACAGGCCTCCAGTTTGAAAGCCAACCGCCTCTGTCTTCTGTCATCAAGCCAATTTTCTGTCCAATTGGCTGCCTCACCCTGGATCCCATGAGATTTAACCTGATGCAACAACCTGCCATGTGGTACCTTGTCAAAGGCCTTGCTAAAGTCTATGTAGACAATATCAACCACACTGCCTCATCTACTTTTTGATTATCCCTTCAAAAAACTCAATCAAATTCAACAATTTTCCACTCACAAAGCCATGCTGATTGTCCTTAATCAGTCCTTGCCCCTTTAAATGAGGGGTTTAATTAAGAGGCGATATTGGATAAATTACACTTGTTTCCTCTAGAATTTAGAAGGTCAAGGGATGATCTGCTTAAAGTCTTCAAGATAGTAACAGGTAAAGAGCGGGTAGATAAAGATAAACAATTTCCACCAGTTTGGGGATTCTAGAACTATGGAACATAGTCTAAAAGTTAGGGCCAGACTGCTCAAGAGAGCTGTTTGAAAGCTCTTCTACACACAAAGGGTGGCAGTGGTTTGGAACTCTCTTTCACAACTGGCAGTTGATGCAAAGTCAATTGCTAATTTTAACACTGAGATAGATTTTTTTTTGTTAAGTAAAGGTATTAAGGGATATGGCCAAAGGCAGGTACATGGAGTTAGGGCATAGCTCAGCCATGATCTCATTAAATAGCAGAAGAGGCTCGATGGTCTGTGTGGCCTCCTTCTGTTCCTACATTCATCAGCACCGATTATCCTCAACACTGTGCTCCTTACTATACTCCTTATACACTTACGAGTGTGTGGCCAAATTCCCCTCCAACTCCACCTTCAAGTTTGCTGATAACATCACTGTAGTTGGTCGGATCTCAAACAAGGAAAGACGGATTACATGGAAGAGATTGAGAATCTGGTGAACTGGTGCAATGACAATAATCTCTTCCTCAATGTCAGCAAAACGAAAGAGATAGTCATCGACATCAGGAAGCGTAGGGGAGGACATGCGCGTGTATACAAAGTGGAGATGATAAAGAGCTTTAAGTTTCTTGGAGATCAGATCACCAACAATCTGTCCTGGTCCCTCTATGTCGATGCTGGTTAAGAAAGTCCACCAAACCTTCTATTTTCTCAGAAGTCTAAGGAAATTCTGTATTCCACTACGACTCTCACTAATTTTTACAGATGTACCATAGAAAGCATCCTTTCTGGATGTATCACAGTTTGGAATTGCCCCTGCTCTGACCAAGACCACAAGAAACTACAAAGGGTTGTGAATGTTGCTCAGTCCATCACACAAACCAGCCTCTCATCCATTGACTCTTACATTTCTCACTGCATCGGAAAAGCAGCCAGCACAGCCAATGACCCTAAACACCTCGGACATACTCTCTTCCATCTTCTTCTCTCAGGGATACAGATACAAAAGTCTGAAAATATGTATCAACCGACTCATGAACAGCTTCTTTCCTGCTGCCATCAGGGAATGGTGCAATCATAAATTAAGCTGATCTTTCTCTACACCCTATCAGTAACAGCAACACTATATTCTGCACTGTCTCCTTTCCTTCACCCCTATATACTCTATAATGGCATGTTTTGTCTGTACAGCATGCAAGAAACAATACTTTTCACTGTACACCAGTACGTGTGACAATAATAAATCAAATCAAATTATTATGAGGTCTGTTTCATTTCCACCCACAGATCAATCTAACAAGGTAAAGTCACCATAATTCGAGGTAACCATAGGCTGCATCCTCTTTAAGGTGGAAGAACTGACTGGTGGTGATATAACCTGGGGATGTCCACACTTTAGGTGAGGAGCAAGGTGAATTCATGAATAATCTTAATCAGGTATGGGAATTAAACCCATGGTGTTCGTGTTACTATGAACTAGCTGTGCAGCCAACTGAGCTAAACCAAATCCCATCAATTTAACACCCACAGGTAAAAGCCATATTTCACATCTTGACCCATCCCACCTCAACTCATCCTTGCCCCTGCCCCCCACCCCCTCCACCTCTCAACTACCTGTCCCCCAGTGCCACTAACAGTGCCTTGTTAACAACCAAGTCTTTCCTTCACAGCCCCTTTTGGTCCCCTTCAATTCATGTTTTCTATGCATCATCATACATCTGAAAAGGTCACTTGCCAACCTCCCACCAAGAAAAGGTAACATTGGAAAGTGGTGCAAAATAGAAAACAGAAACGTAACAACCCAACATTGTGTAACATACCCACATTTATACACTTGTATAGCGACATGGGTTTTGGAGCCTGTGAGGGCTCCATCAAAGACTGTCCCAACTTCACATGTCCCACCTGCACAGTATTCATTACGAAAACCTATTTGATACTTTCTTGCAAAACCTAATTCAGCCAGACCGTTATTGGAGCTGTTCGGAGCAGGCAAATATGAAACAAGTACATAAGAACATAAGAAATAGGGGCAGGAGTAGGCCATCTAGCCCCTCGAGCCTGCCCCGCCATTCAACAAGATCATGGCTGATCTGAAGTGGATCAGTTCCACTTTCCCGCCTGCTCCCCATAACCCTTAATTCCCTTATCAATCAGAAATCTATTTACCTGTGACTTAAACATATTCAATGAGGTAGCCTCCACCACTTCAATGGGCAGAGAATTCCAGAGATTCACTACCCTCTGAGAGAAGAAGTTCCTCCTCAACTCTGTTCTAAACTGTCCCCCCTTTGTTTTAAGGCTGTGTCCTCTAGTTCTGGTTTCCTTTCTAAGTGGAAAGAATCTCTCTGCCTCTACCCTATCTACCCCCTTCATTATTTTATATGTCTCTATAAGATCACCCCTCAGCCTTCTAAACTCCAATGAGTACAGGCTCAATCTACTCAATCTCTCCTCATAAGCTAACCCCCTCATCTCCGGTATCAGCCTGGTGAACATTCTCTGTACTCCCTCCAAGGCCAATATATCCTTTTGCAAATAAGGGGACCAAAATTGCACACAGTACTCTAGTTGCAGCCTCACCAGTGTCTTGCACAGTTGTAGCAAGACCTCCTTGCTTTTATATTCTATCCCCCTCGCTATAAAGGCCAACATTCCATCCGCCTTCTTGATCACCTGCTGCACCTGCAAACTGGGTTTTTGTGATTCATGCACAAGGACCCCAAGTTCCCTCTGCACAGTAGCATGTTGTAATTTTTCACCATTTAAATAATATTCCATTTTATTATTATTCCTTCCAAAGTGGATAACCTCACATTTTCCAATGTTATACTCTATCTGTCAAACCCTAGCCCACTCTCTCAGCCTATCCAAATCTCTCTGCAGACTTTCCACGTCCTCCACGCAATTCACTTTCCCATTCATCTTCATGTCATCAGCAAACTTTGTTACCCTGCACTCAGTCCCCTCCTCCAGATCGTCTATGTATATGGTAAACAGTTGAAGCTCCAGCACCGATCCTTGTGGCATGCCACTAGTAACCAACTGCCATCCAGAAAAGCACCCATTTATTCCAACTCTCTGCTTCCTGTTAGACAGCCAATCCTCAATCCACACTAACACTTTACCCCAACTCCGCGTACCCTAATCTTCTGCAGCAACCTTTTGTGAGGCACCTTATCAAACGCCTTCTGGAAATCTAAAAACACCGCATCCACCGGTTCCCCTCTGTCTACCACACTAGTCACATCTTCATAAAAATCCAGTAAATTCGTCAAACATGACTTCCCCTTCACGAATCCGTGCTGCGTCTGTTTGATCGAACCGTTCTTTTCTAGGTGCTATTTCTTCTTTAATGATGGATTCCAGCATTTTCCCAACTACGGACGTTAAGTTAACCAGCCTGTAGTTACCTGCCTTTTGTCTGCTACCTTTTTTAAACAGCGGTGTGACAGTAGCTGTTTTCCAATCCGCCGGCACTTCCCCAGAGTCCAGCGAATTTTGATAAATAACTACTAACGCATCTGCTATTACTTCTGCCATTTCTTTCAGTACCCTGGGATGCATTCCATCTGGTCCCGGGGACTTGTCTACCTTCAGTCCCATTAGTCTACCAAGCACTGCCTCTCTAGTAACAGTAATTGTATTAAGGACCTCACCTCCTACCAACCCTTGATTGTTAATATTCGGTAAGCTATTTGTGTCCTCCACCGTGAAGACCAACACAAAAAACTTATTTAAAGTCTCAGCCATTTCCTCGTTTCCCACCATTAAATCCCCCCTCTCGTCCTCCAAAGGTCCAAAATTCACTCTAGCCACTCTCTTCTTTATATATTTGTAAAATCTTTTACTATCATTTTTTACATTTTGAGCTAGTTTAGTTTCACAATCTATCTTTCCTTTCTTTATCGCTTTCTTAGTTGTTCTTTGTTGTTTTTTTAAAGCTTTCCCAATCTTCTAATTCCCCACTATTTTTGGCCACTCTGTACGCATCGGTTTTTAATTTAATACTCTCCTTTATTTCCTTCGATATCCACGGCTGGTTATCCCTTTTCTTACAGTCCTTCTTCATCACCGGAATATAATTTTTGCTGAGTACTGAAAAAAATCTCCTTAAAAATCCTCTACTGTTCCTCAGGTATCCTACCAACCAGTCTGCGCCCCCAGTCTACATTAGCCAATTCCGCCCTTATCTTATCATACTCCCCTCTGTTCAAGAGAGGACACTGGTTTGGGACCTTACTTTCTCACCCTCCATCTGTATCAGAAATTCAACCATATTCTGATCACTCGTCCCAAGAGGATCCCTCACAAGAAGATCATTAATTCTACCTGCCTCGTTACACAGTACCAGATCTAAGATAACTCACTCCCTCATAGGTTCTGTAACATACTGTTCAAGGAAACTATCCCGACAGCATTCCAAGAACTCTTCCTCAAGCCCACCGCGTCCGACTTGAGTCAACCAATCGATATGCAGGTTAAATCCCCCATGATTATTGCCGTTCCGTTTTTGCACACATCAATTATTTGCTTGTTTATAGCCCGCTCCACCTCAAAGTTATTATTTGGGGGCCTGCAGACCACACACGCCAGTGACTTTCTCCCCTTACTATTCCTTATCTCCACCCACAATGATTCTACGTTTTGCTCTTTGGAGCCTATATTGTCTCTCACCACCGCCCTGATATTATCCTTAATTAACAGAGCTACCCCACCTCCTTTTTCTTCCTATCTATCCTTCCTAAACGCCTGATACGCCTGGATATTCAGTTCCCAGTCCCGGTCACCCTGCAACCACATTTCTGTAATGGCCACTAGATCATACCCATTTGTGCTGATCTGCCCCATCAACTCATTCACTTTGTTTCGAATGCTTCGTAAAGTGTCTCAGGTAAAGTGTCTTTATGCCAGCCTTCATCTGGACCTGATTTGTAGAAACGTTACTAACCTCTCCCGAGCCCTCTACTCCTTTAACTAGTGGAATGTCCTCAACATTAACCTGCACTCGTACCCCCTCCTTTACCTTTGATTTTGTAATTCCCCATACTCCTGCATCCTTCCCCCCACTAATTAGTTTAAAGCTCTATCTACAGCCCTAGTTATACGATTTGCCAGGACTCTGGTCCCAGCATGATTCAGATGAAGACCATCCCATCTGAACAGGTCCCATCTGCCCCAATAGTGGTGCCAATGTCCCGCGAATTGGAACCCATTCCTCCCACACCAATCCTTGAGCCATGCATTCATACCTTAATCCTATTGACACTGCGCCAATTCGCACGTGGCTCAGGTAGTAATCCAGAGATTACCACCTTGTTGGTTCTGCTTTTTAATTTGATTCCCAGCTTTTCATACTCCCTCTGCAGATCCTTTGTTCCTGTTTTGCCTATGTTTTTGGCACCTACATGAACCACGACAACTGGATTCTTACCCTCCCACTCCAAGTTCCTCTGCAGCCCAGATGAGACATCCTGGACCCAAGCACCAGGCAGGCAACACAACCTTTGGGATTCTCTATCCTGGTCACAAAGAACAGTGTCTATGCCCCTAACTACACTATCCCCAATTACCACTACATTTCTCTTTACTTCCTCCGCTTCAACAGCTCCCTGCACCATGGTACTGTGGGCAGTTTGCTCGTCCTTGTTCTTGTCTGCACTGGGAGCAAGAATCTCAAACCTGTTGTACAGATTCAGGGGCTGAGGCTGTTGGAACTCTACCTCCTGTATCCCACTTCCTGCCTTCCCCCACTCTCTGCCTTCTTCACCCACTCCCTACCTTCTTCCCCCCACTTCCTGCCTCACCCGCAGCCACCTCCTCTTGTCCCTGACCCCCGGCTGAGTTAGTTAGTCTAAGGGGTGTGACTTTCTCCTTAAACACATTATCCACGTAACATTCCCCCTCCCTGATATGTCGCAGTGTCTGAAGCTCAGAGACCAGCTCAGCAACTTTGAGCCAGAGCTCCTCAAGCAACCGGCACTTAGTGCAGACATGTTCACTGGGAATCACCTTGGGGTCCACCAGCTCCCACATCATGCAAAAACAGCACATCACATGTCCCTCCATCCCAATTACCTAGTTTAAGTTAGTGCAAACTAAGAATTTAACCTACCTTGCCTCGCCCTTTTTGCCTAAACCCGAGGAGCCAAAGCCCTTTATCTCTCACTCTGCTCCCTGTTCACTCCGCGGCCCGCTGGTTAGTGTGGCCTCCCTTTTATACCTCGTGCGCTTCCCAGCTCACCCCGCATCCCACTTCCGCTTAACTTTTTCAAAACCAGAAACTCCGCGAAAAAACTTAACAGTTAATCGCTTACCTGCCACAAATCGATCATCTCTCAGCTTGCTCCAACGAACAATGAACTATGAAAATCAAACTCTTGTCTTAAGTTCACTGTACTCAGTCAGTTAGGTCATGTTAAAATATACAAAGCCACTCTAAAAAAACAGTCACAATTTCCCAATGATTTTAGTTACTCTCATTACAAATTTGAAGTGATAGATCATTAATACTGTTCAAGAAAACAGGTGCAATATTGAGCTTTTGGGAGAAATGTGGACATTAATAATTTGATCAAAAAATATTTTTCTAAAGAATCCTGATCGAAAGACCAGATGTCGAAGAGATATGAAAAGAACATTCCCATATGTTTGAGGCAGTTCCTCGCCTTTGTTGTAATTGGCTCTTTGCCATGTCTCTTTTAATTGGCTTATGGTTTTAATTCTTATTGATTTCACTGACAGATTACTCTCATGTGTCTATTAATAAGAGAGTCATGGAATGAGAAAGCACTGAAGAAGGTCATTCCGATCATTAGCTCTTTGAAAGCAGTCCAATTAGTCCCGCTGTCCTAATCTTTCTCTATCACGCTGCAATTTTTCCTTTTCAAATAGTTATCTACAAACTAGCTTTTTGAAACTTGCCACTGAATCATTTTTCCAGCATCCCTTCAGACAGTGTGTTCCAGAAATTGCATAAAAGACAAACCTAGTCACGTCTCACAATCACATTAAATTGGTGACCTCTGATTGCCAACCCAGTGGTCACAGTTCTTTATTTTAGAACATAGAACATAGAACACTACAGCACAAACAGGCCCTTCGGCCCACAAGTTGCGCCGACCACATCACCTACCAACCTACAGACCTATCTATAACCCTCAATCTCATTAAACCCCATATACTCATCCAGAAGTCTTTTAAAAGACCCCAGCGAGTTCGCCTCCACCACCACTGACGGCAGCCGATTCCATTCACTCACCACCCTCTGAGTGAAAAACTTACCCCTAACATCACTTCTGAACCTCCCTCCCCGCACCTTAAATCTGTGTCCTCTCGTAGCGACCATTTCAAACCGGGGAAATAGCCTCTGAGAGTCCACCCTATCTATCCCTCTCAACATTTTGTAAACTTCTATCAGGTCGCCTCTCAACCTTCGTCTCTCCAGGGAAAAGAGTCCCAGCTCCCTCAACCTAACTTCATAAGGCATGCCTCCCAGTCCAGGCAACATCCTTGTAAATCTCCTCTGCACCCTTTCAATAGCTTCTACATCTTTCCTATAGTGAGGCGACCAGAACTGCGCACAATACTCCAAATGAGGCCTGACAAGGGTCTTATAAAGTTCCAGCATTACCTCCCGACTCCTAAACTCAATCCCTCGATTAATGAAGGCCAGTACACCATACGCCTTCTTGACCACCTCCTCCACCTGCGAGGCCGATTTAAGAGTCCTGTGGACCCGGACCCCAAGATCCTTCTGCTCCTCAACACTACTCAGACTTCTGCCCTTGATAGTGTACTCGTTCATCCCGTTGGTTCTGCCAAAATGGACGACAACACATTTATCCGCGTTGAAGTCCATCTGCCACTTCTCCGCCCAGTCCTGCATCCTATCTATGTCCCGCTGCAACTTTTGCCATCCTTCCAGATCATCCACAACACCACCGACCTTCGTGTCATCAGCGAACTTACTTACCCATCCCTCCACTTCCTCATCCAGGTCATTTATGAAAATGACAAACAACAAGGGTCCCAGAACAGATCCTTGAGGCACTCCGCTGGTGACTGACCTCCATTCAGAAAAAGCCCCATCCACAACCACTCTCTGCCTTCTGCAGGCAAGCCAGTTCTGGATCCACAAGGCCAAAGGCCCTTGGATCCCATGCCCTCTCACCTTCTCAAGAAGTCTTGCATGGGGGACCTTATCAAACGCCTTGCTGAAGTCCATGTACACTACGTCCACGGCACTTCCTTCGTCAATGTGTTCAGTCACATTATCGAAGAACTCAACTAGGCTTGTAAGGCACGACCTGCCCTTGACAAATCCATGCTGACTATTCCTGATCATGTCAAACCTCTCCAAATGTTCGTAAATCTTGTCCCTCAGAAGCCTCTCCATCAGCTTACCAACCACTGAGGTCAGACTCACCGGTCGGTAATTTCCCGGGCTATCTCTGTTCCCTTTCTTAAAAATAGGAACTACATCCGCAATCCTCCAATCCTCCGGAACCTCTCCCGTCTCCATTGACGACGCAAAGATCATCGCCAGGGGTTCTGCAATCTCTTCCCTCGCCTCCCACAGTATCCTGGGGTACATCCCATCTGGTCCCGGCGACTTATCTACCTTGATAGAATTCAAAAGTTCCAACACATCCTCCTCCTTAATATTCACGTACTCAATCCTTTCCATCTGCTGCAAATCCATAACAAAATCTCCCAGATCGGCTTCCACCGTGAATACTGAGGCGAAGTACTCGTTAAGCACCTCCGCCATTTCTTCTGGTTCCACACAAACCTTTCCCCCCTCACCTTTTATCGGTCCTATCCCTTCTCTTCTTATCCTTTTACCTTTCACATATTTATAGATTTTGTGAAAATGTTCATCCTCTCACAATGAGTTCACATTTGGCACTACTAAATATTTGAACTTATTTTCAACCACAACTTATCATATCTTTAATGTAATAAAACATCTTAAAATTTCTCATTTGGAGAAAACAAATTGGACAAGAGCAAAATAAAGCTATATTTACAGAGGTGACTAAAAGCTCAGTGAAAGCGATAGATTTTAAGGAGTCACTTAAAAGAGGAGAGAACGCTAGAGAGGCTGAAAGGGCTAGGGAGGGATTCTTGATGTAAGGTGTAAGGACCTAGGACATCAGTTTGTAAATCGGCACAACCACTAACTGTGCCATGTGATGAAGCACTGGGATTGTATAGGGTGAAGTTTCAGATCTTCTGCCTGATGAAAACTGTGTGGGTGGCACCTTGGAAAACAGTGAGCAATGAATATGGAATGTCATCCATGGAATCTGCCACTGGATGGCCAGAGATTTGATTTGATTTTGATTTGATTTGATTTATTATTATTATGGGCGGCATGGTAGCACAGTGGTTAGCACTGCTGCTTCACAGCTCCAGGGACCTGGGTTCGACTCCTGACTTGAGTCACTGTCTGTGTGGAATTTGCACATTCTCCTCGTGTCTGCGTGGGTTTCCTCTGGGTGCTCTGGTTTCCTCCTATGGTCCAGAGGTGTGTGGGTTAGGTTGATTGGCCATGCTAAAATTGTCCCTTAGTGTTCTGAGATGTGTAGGTTAGAGGGATTAGTGGGTAAATGTGTAAGGGTATGGGGGTAGGGCTTGGATGGGATTTTGGTCGCTGCAGACTCAATGGGTCAGATGGCCTCTTTCAGCACTGTAGAGATTCTATGATTATTGTCACAGGTATTAACTTACAGTGAAAAGTATTGTTTCTCGCATGCTATACTTACAAAGCATACCGATCATAGGGAAGGAAATGAGGGAGTGCAGAATGTAGTGTTATAGTCATAGCTAGGGTGGTCAACTTAATGTAAGGTAAGTCCACTCAAAAGTCTGACAGCAGCACAGAAGAAGCTGAACTTGAGGGGTTGGTACGTGACCTCAGATTTCTGCATCTTTATCCCGAAGGAAGAAGGTGGAAGACAGAATGTCTGGGGTATGTGGGGTCCTTAATTATGCTGGCTGCTTTGCTGAGACAGTGAGAAGGGTAGACGGGATCAATGGATGGGAGGCTGGTTTGTGTGATGGATTGGGCTACATTCACAACCTTTTGTAGTTCCTTGCGATCTTGGGCAGAGCAGAAGCCATACCAAACTGTGATACAACAAGAAAGAATGCTTTCTATGGTATATCCGTAAAAGGTGGTGAGAGTCGTAGCTGCCATTCCAGATTTCCTTAGTCTTCTGAGAAAGTAGAGGTGCTGATGGGCTTTTTTAACTATAGTGTCGGCATGGGGGGACCAGGACAGGTTGTTGCGATCTGGATACCTAAAAACGTGAAGCTCTTGACCCTTTCTACTTTGTCCCCATTGATGTTGGCAGGGGCATGTTCTCCTCTACGCTTCTTGAAGTCAATGACAATCTCCTTCATTTTGTTGACATTGAGGGAGAGATTATTGTTGCCACACCAGTTCACCAGATTCTCTGTCTCATTCCTGTACTCTATCTTGTCATTGTTTGAGATCCGATCCACTATGATGGTGTCATCAGCAAACTTGAAAATCAAATTGGAGGAGAATTTGGCCACACAGTTATAGATGTATAAGAAGTATAGTAAGGGACACAGCCTTGTGGGGCACTGGTATTGAGGATGATTGTGGAGGAAGTGTTGTTGTCTACCCTTACTGATTATGGTCTGTGAGTTAGGAAGTTCAGGATCCAGTTGCTGTGGGAGGAGCCGAGGCCCAGGCCACAGAGTTTGGAGGTGAGTTTAAAGGGAATAATGTGTTGAAGGCTGAGCTGTAGTCAATAAATATGAGTCTGACATAGGTATCTTTGTTATCTAGGTGTTCCAGGGTTGAGTGCAGGGTCAGGGAAATGGCATCTGATGTGGACTTGTTGTGGCAGTAGGCAAACTATAGTGGATCCAGGTAGTCCGGGAAGCTGGAGTGGCTCAGAATCAGATTAATCAGGGATCTGTAAAGAATGTACCACCATCAATTATCATTTTTGGATTAAATACTATCACTTGGATAGCTGCCCGAGTAAGGGGACCTGCTCTTAACATTTCTGGGATCGTGCTGAGCAGGAAAGCACCTGTATCCTGTTAGCAACTCCATCTGAGGAAGATTCAAGAGGCCCTGGAAACTTTGTGGGGTACTGCTTTTATCACGGTGCAGCAACATAAAGATAGTTTGCCCATTTCACAAGAAAAATAAGAAATGAGTGCAGATGTAGACCATTTAACCCGATAAGCTTACTCTACCATTCAATATGCCCATGGCCGACTCACTTACCCACCCATTCCCTGTAATCCTTGTTTCCCTGAGAGATCACAAATCTTTAAAAGCATTCCACAATGCCGTATACACAACCCTTTTGGATAGAGAATTCCAAAGGTTCCCAACCTTTTGAATGAAGATACTTCTCCTTATTACAGTCCTAAGTGATCATTTGGAAGTTCCCTGATCAGGGAAACAATCTCTCAATGCCAACATTGTCAAGCCCCTCAGAATCTTACATGCTTCAATCAGATCAACTCTCATTTTTTTAAACTTTGCAGAGCTTTGGCCCAATTTACTTCGCATCACATCACACAACAACCCTTTTATCCCAGGAGCCAATCTAATCGAAACTTGGCTCTACTCTCTGCAATGCAAGAATACTCTTCCTTAAATATGGAAAACAAAACTGGACAGCACTCCAGGTGTGGTCAGTAAACAAGAAGCTCCAACAATGAAAATTATTGACCACAGTTCATTTGAGTGGTTACCTATAATTATCTACAGATGCCACTTTTAATGTTTGATGTTATGTATGCCAACACAGACGGTAAAACCTCCCTTCCATTTATGGGGCTTTAGCTGAGGTGTATGTCATTGTGAGGTGAAGACCACCTTTAAGTCTAGAATTGGCACAAATGTTCACTCATTTCATGATTGTGGTCAATCTGACATAATCAAGTGCACCAATGTACGCCTAATCCATGGTAAGAGGCTCCGGAGAATATTTAGTTGTTCAGTCTTTGGGAAAAGTGAGAAAAACTTTTGGTGTCTTCCATATTGATTACTCCCAGGCAGCACTAGAGGAATAAAGTGACCCTAGTCTCCTATTTTTGGCTTCCACTCCCCCATTCCTGCCTTATTCTTGCTACGGAAGCTGTTCTCTTAAGCCTTAACTAAGTGATTATTCTTTGTAGGAGCCAGGCTGCATATTTTGGTTGACAACCAGTGATTTTTGTTGGAAATGTATGCATGTGGACATCAGGGTAGATTGCTCTTGGCTGGACAGCCTTCCACTGTTAAACACACTCAAGAGCATGGTTCATACAAAGAATGATCCCATGGAGACATGTGGGTGTTATTCTGATCCTTGGTAACATTGCCAACTTTGCTCTGTTTCACAGTGGGCAATAGCAAGAACTTTTGAGAATAAGAAGGTAACGTTTTTTGTACTGGAATGGTGATCTCTGATAATATGAAGATGAATTTCCTGGACAGAATTCTGAAGCTGCAGACCCAGTTAAGGTTCAGCCTGGGCTTCTGCTCTGAAGGACAGTTCTAGAAGGAAGAGGATTTTCAGTTGGGGCTGAAATGTGACTCAATTTACTTTCATCTGGAAATAGTGTTAACAGCTCTCTGGGCATTGTAGTATCCACTTGTAATGACTTCAGTCAGACCATTGAGGTTGGCCTATTGGAATATGAACGTCCTGATTAAGGAGTCAATTGGTGGGCCAATCACAAGAGTCTTTTCCTTGTATTTAACCGGGCGTGTCAGTTCCTCTAGGATTTGATGCTGAACTGCTGACTGACTCTGTGTACTGCTGTTGGAATTATAAATTAAGGGATTTTGGTGAAGGGACTTCTGCTTCTGAAGATTTATTACAACTTTGGTAGCTGTAATAAATCCAGAGGATGTGATGTGGTAAACAATTAACTAAAGGGTTTACTGATAATAAGAACTATGCACACAAAGGCAACAGCACAACTAATACAGGTTTACCCCTAACAACATCCTGACTTCAGCTGAAGCCCTCCAACCCCAGGACTGCTTGCCCTTACTGCCGATTGGCCCAGGTTCATGCACTTGCTGTTCATTGGTTCTGGCTCAGTCACATGGCCTGTGAATCATCACTTCTTAAAGGGACCATGCCACACATGATCAATGTGCACCTGGCCCATGTTAAAAGGCTCCAGAGAGCATTTAGTTGTTCAGTCTTTGGGCAAAATGGGAAAGACTTTTGTTTTCTTCATTATTCCAAGGCAGCACTGGTGGGATAAAACTGTCTTTGGCTTTATCTCCTCATTCATCAGGAGGTAAAGAAGGCAAATACACATTGACCTTCAATATTGTGAGGAAGAACTTTCTTACACAGAGGGTAGTAGGTGTCTGGAATTCAGTGTCTGAGTTGATGGAGGTAGGGACCTGAAACTCTCTTAAAAGTTCATGGAACTGCACCTTAAGTGCTCAGACTTTTATATCTTAATCTTGGCAGAAGAAGGTGGAAGAGAGAATGTCCAGTGTGTGTAGGGTCCTTAATTATGCTGAGGCAATGGGAAGTGTGGATAGAGTCAATGAATGGGAGGCTGGTTTGTATGATGGATTGGGCAATGTTCATGACCTTTTGCAGTTTCTTGCAGTCTTGGGCAGAGCAGGAGGCATACCAAACTGTGATACAACCAGAAAGAATGCTTTCTATGATGCATCTGTAAAAGTTGGTGAGAGTCATAACTGGCTTGCCAAATTTCTTTAGTCTTCTGAGAACGTGGAGGCATTGGTGGGCTTTCTTAACTATAGTATCAGCATGGGAGGAGCAGGACAGATTGTTGGTATTCTGGACACACATTGAGGGAGAGATTATTGTCACTGCACAGGTTCACCAGATTCTCTATCTCACTCCTGTACTATGTGGTGTCATCAGCAAACTTGAAAATCGAGTTGAATGGTCGAGCAGGCTCAAAGGGCTGGATGGTCTACTCCTGCTCCTGTTATTTATGTTTCCATGGGATCCTCTTTGGGCTCCAGTGTGGAATTGAGTATGTTGTTCTCTCTGGGCAATATTTCATGGTTAACAAATGATAAACTAAGCATTGCATTGGTAGGTGCAGTGGCATAAAGATCCACATTGCTGGGTAAATGCCAGTGTTATAGAACTACTTCAATGAAGAATGAGGCCATATGGCCCATCATGTTTGCACTGACTCTCTGAAAGAGCCTCCCACCCAGGCTGTCCCTCTGCCTTATCCCCATAACCCAATGCTTTCACCATGGCCAATCTACCTGACCTGTACATCTCTGGACTGTGGGAGGAAACCAGAGCACCCAGAGGAAACCCATGCAGATATAGGGAGAACGTGCAAACTCCACACAGTCACCCAAAGCCAGAAACAAACCTGGGTCCCTGGTGCTGTGAGGCAGCACTGCTAACCACTGCCACTGTGCTGCCTCTGTTAGAACAGTTTAGCTGGGCCATGGTCAAATCTGGAGCACAAGTCTTCCATAGTGCTGCTGTAAATGTTGTTAAGTGCCCAGAACTTTTGTAGTTTCCAGTGTATTGAGCTGTTTCTTGATATCAGGTAGAGTGAATTGATTTGGCTGACGGTCGGCATCTATGATGCTGGGACCTCTGGAGGCATTTCCAGTGTTTTGTTTTTGTTCTAAGTTTCATCTTTTAATCTAATACCGTCTTTAAATTCTCTTGTTCACCATAATTGGCTCACTGTTCTAGTGGGTTGGCAAAAGTCGTGGTGGGGGGGTTATTTCTTGAGGAATGTGCACTGACAATGATTTTTGAATTAATTATTTCAATGCTAGCCGTTGCATATCTACCTATGATGATGTTTAATGTCATTCCACATCTACCTTAATCAATTCATGTCTACATAGTTTACTTTGATCATATTTCAAAAAGACAGCTTTTGTCTTGATTAAATCACCTCAAACTCAGGATAAAACGCTATAATATTATGATCATTTATCCCCACAGATTCTAAGGTTAGTTTATGCTGTCTGATGGCACAATACCGAGATCTAAAATATGCCTCTAGTTTGTTTCTCAACTGAACTAAAACATTTTCTTGAATATATTCCAGAAACCCGTAATCCACATGTTTATTGAAAACTTTATTTGCCCTGTCTCTATAAAGATTAAAATATTCCTGAAACTGTATTATCCTTCTTACATGATCCACTGATTCCCTGATTCTCTGCATGGTTTGGGATGGACAGTTTTTTCCTATTTACTCTGAACTCAGATCACTGATGCTGTGAGGCAGCAGTGCTGCCCACACAATACTCCAGCTGAGGTCAAACTAGTGATTGATTCAAGTTCAACATAACTTCTTTGCTCTTGTACTGTATGGTTCTACTAACAAAGCCCACGATCCTATACGCTTTATCAACTGTAATGTCAACCATCAACTGACATGTCAAAGTTATAACTTTGCTCACAAGCCTGTTGTGCTGCTCTGTATCAAATGCCACATCAACAGCATTACCCTGATCATCTCTCTGTTTTACTTTTTCAAAAAACTCCAGCAAGTTATACAGACATAACATTGATTTGGTTTGGGAAATCCACTGGGGAATTGCTGAGGTGATGGAGTTGTCGTGTACATGTGTGAATGTTCCCTGTGAGGCTGGATCTAGATATTTAGATAGTTAACTATCTGGTAAAGCAGGCAGAACCATCCCAAGTTAGTAATGATTCTCAGATCTTGGGAAATGCCTCCTACTATGACTGCACTTCTGACAGTACAGCACTCCCACAGACTGGACTGTGTCTCAAGTCTCTGATACACAGTGGAATCATAATCTTTCGACTCAGTTGGAAGAGTGCTACCTTTGAGCTAACGTATTTTAGAGTAACAAAGTAATTGGGTTAAGTCATGCCCACAGACTATATGAAATGGATAGCGATAATAGGCAAAGAGGTTATACCAATAATCTCCATTGATCAGATGGAAGGAAGTGTTTCTTTTCTCCCTGTGGAACACATTCCCAAGATATGTGGTATTACAGACTTCTTTACACTTCTTTAAAAAGTAATTTGACAAGTTCCTGAGAGAAAATGACTTTTTACATTGGAGAAGATAAATGACCAATTAGTTGTGATTATACGGAGATAGGTTCATCTCAGCCTTGCTTTTTGCCCTTATTGGATTAGTGCTGCCTAACAATCATCATTCTCAGTTCTCAGGTTTTCAATTGACAGCCAGCCTCAGCAGCATTTTAAGGAATAGCATTGCAGTTACTGCTACAGCTTGTGCTTTCTGGCATCATCCCTCAATGCCTAGCTCTAATTTAAAAATTATATCTTTTCTCCATCTGTTCTATCAAATCCTTAACCATCATAAACATTTCAATTAGATAACCCATTAGTATGCTATACTCCAGATACAAACTTGATGTCAGAATATGAAAGCATAGGAAATAGGAGCATGAATTGAGCTTACAGCCCTCCAAATTGCCCCTGCCAACAGTACAATCATGGCTGACGCTCTGCCTCAACTTCACTCTACTATCCACGCCCCACATTCTTTGATTCCCTGCCTATCTTAGCCTTAAATACACTTGGCAACGCAGCATCCATAATCCCCTTGGGTAGAAAAGGATTCACCACATTGTGTGTGAAGAAATATTTCCTCTATGCAAACTGTGCTTATAATTTAACCCCTTATAAAGCCTCGGTATCCACCTAGCAAATCTGTATTGCATTACACCCCCAACTAATGCCATTATATCCTGCCTGAAGAACAAGCCCAAAACTGAATTCAGATCCCCAGGTATGTGGTGGAATTCTCCCAAAAGTGTCATAACGGTGAGAATGCCAGAGTGACCTGTACCAGCCTGTTGAATATACTCCGCACCGCAATCCTCCCACACTCAGTCACGTTTTTGGAGAGTTAGGAGTTGCGCGCTGATACTGGGGTGAGAGGAGCCTAAACATGCCACTGAGCCGTCCTGATGGGCCCCCCTGCCTAACACCCCCACCAGCCCTGCATAGACCCCCTACATAGCCCCCACTTAGGCCCTATCCCTTTGTACTGCCCTTAGCACATTGGCATTGCCTGACTGGCACTGCTGGGCGTCCGGAGGCCACTGCCAGGGTGGCTAGTGACTACTACAGGGTGTCCAGTGAGTACCACCAGTGAGCCAGGCAGGCACTGCCAGGTGGGCACTGCCGATGGGCAGCACTCAGCCATACCGTGACCAGCTGGGGCTTTAATGGCCTCCGAACCCTTGGCGTGACCAGCACAGAGACCAGTGGTGATTCTTACCATTATTGCACCATGCCTGAAGGCTGGAGAATTCTGAGTGCTGGCAGTTGAATGGGCTATGTTAATTTAAATGCTACTTTAAACATGCTAAACAGCAGTTCACACCATTAGAAAGGAGCCGGGAGAAGCACGAACTGTTTGGCGCTGGGCATACAAGCGATTCTTAGTCCACATGCTGGTCCCCGGGCAGTCACCAGGCATGGTAAAGTCAGAGAATCACCCCAGTCATCCAGCTGAGATTTTATACAATCAAGGCATAAGGCTCACCCCTTTGTATTCCACTTAGTGTTGTCAGTAAACATGGATAGAAGGCTCTTTACTCCTTCACCTTCATCACTGACATAGTGAATAGTTGAGGATCCAGCATAGGTCCATGGCAGACACTACTAGTCATATCCTGTCAGTTAGAGTACATATGCATTCTTCTTACTCTCTATCTCCTTCCTCTTAACCAATTTCCTACACATATTTTGCAAACATCATGCAATGTTGAGGAAGACGAAGTATTATAGAAATAGGCAGAGATTGCAGAACTTTGTGTAGAGGGATCTGGGTGTCCTAGTGCATGAATTGCAAGTGGTTAGTGTACAGTTTCAGCAAGTAATTAGGAAAGCTAATTGAATATTATCATTTATTGCAAGGGGAATTGATCGTAGAAGTTTGGGAGCTTATGCTTGTGTTGCACAGGGCACCAGTGAGACCACAATTGGATTAGTGTATACAGTCACCTGATTTAATTAAGGATGTAAATCCATTGGGAGCAGTTCAGAGAAAATTAATCCCCCGATTAATATCCGGAATGGGTGGGTTGTCTTTTAAGGAAAGATTGGACAGGATTGGGTTTTAACCGCTGGAGTTAAGAAGAGTAAGAGATGATTTGATTGAAACATATGAGATCCTGAGGGATCTTGACAAGGTGCATGTGGAGAGGATGTTTCTTCTTGTGAGAGAATCTAAAACTGGGTGGGGGGGGGTGTGGTTTAAAAATAAGGGGTCGGCCATTTAAAATGGAGATGAGGTGAATTTCTTTCTCTCAAAGGGTTGTGATTTTTTGGAACTATGTTCCTGAAAAGGTGGTGGAAGCAGTCTCTGAATATCTTTATGGCAGAGTGGGCCGATTCTTGATAAGCAAGGGAGTGATAGATTATCAGAGGTAAGTGTATGCAGATTTGAGCTTACTGTCCATCAGCTATGATGTTACTAAAATGTGGAGTGAGCTCGAGGGGCTAAATTGCTTCTTGTTGATATGTTGGTATATTCATCTCCCAGCTGTTACAATCCATCATCTCTATAATTAGAAATACATTATACTTAGAATTTATTGCATTTCTTTGACAGAGACAATAGGCATAACTTCTAAACACACTTGAAATGAGAGTATATTTATACATAGTGCAGTCTCGTGAGTGGTTGAATGATTATCTGCAAGGAGTAATTCAATAAACATTTGGATGTTACTTATATTTGTCATAATCTGATCCTACATTGAAATGACTGAGCTCCCACGTTTAGTAACAACACACTGTACACCTCTTTCAGAGCAGGTTATGCGTTCTGGAAGATTCTCAGGATGTTGCTGACATTTTCCAGATGTTTATTATTTGCAGAGTATTTAGAATGATACTTACTGAACGTTGGCATGGCCGTTCCTTACTGGTGGTGTCATCCAGCTGGGAAATCTGGTTGATGGAACAGAAAAGAAGACAGCTGCAGAATCTATAAACATCAAGCATTCTCGAGGAGTTAAATCAACACATACGGTTCCTAGATGTGAATTGAAACCTCAAGCCAAGTTAAGCTGCATTGTGTTTATTTAGGAAGATTTGATTTTTGGGTCAGATTAATGTCATTTTGGTTATAATCAAATAAATTAGGGTGGCACAGCACCAGGGACTCAGGTTTGATTCTGGCCTTGGGTCACTGACTGCGTGGAGTTTGCATGTTCTCCCTGTGTCTGTGTGGGTTTTCTCGGGTGCTCCACAGTCCAAAGATATTCAGGTTAGGTGGATTGACCATGCTAAATTGTCCCTTAGTGTCTGAAGATGCATAGGTTAGGGGATTAACAGGGTAAATATGTGGGGTCACAGGGATAGTGCCTGGATAAGATGCTCTTCTGGAAAGTTGGTGCAGATTCACTGGGCGTCCTTCTGCATTGTAGGGATTCTACGATTCTATGAAATTACAGAAGCAGAGAAACAGTTTATAACGTTAAATCTTTCTTCAAATAATGGAAGCTGGTACTTGTGGTGGAAGTCTCCAACAAGAGAGAATCGAATCACTTTCCTTAAAATTCAGTGCATTACCATCACTGAATTCCCCACCTGTAATCAATCAGCAACCCAGAGGTTACCATCGATTTGAAACTAAACTAAGCCAGCCATATAAATGTCCTGGATACAAGATCTCCTCTACCTGACAGGTGAAGGGCAGCAGCTGCAGGGGAGCACCACCTCTTACAAGTTCCCCTGGATAAGTGCAGCTCCAACAACCCAGGAGTATAACACCACCAGAGACAAATCAGCCCTCTTGATTGGCGTCCCATTGGCAAACAGTCACTCCCTCCACCACTGACGCACCGTTGTAGCACTGTGTACCATATACAGGATTCAGTGCAGCAACTCAGCAAGGCTTCTTCAACAGTACTTCCAAGCTCAAGTACAAAGGCAGTAGATGCATGGGAACACCAGCAACTGCAAGTTTCCAGCTCCAAGCCACAAACTAACTTGGAACTATATCATGTTCCTTCTCTGTCGTTGGGTCAAAATCCTGGAACTCCCTCCCCTAATAGCAGTGTCTACGCCACATGGACAGCAGTGGTTCACAACCACCTTCTCAAGGGCAATTAGGGATGGTCAATAAATATTGACACAGCCAGTGATGCCCATATTACATAAAAAATTTTTTAAAAAGTTGTTTCAGAAAAAAAGTTTACTTGCTCTTATATATTTCAAAATTATCCTTGTGTGTCAGTAAATTTAATGACATGTGCAATAGTAAACCTTGTCAGTTTAGTGGTATGAAGCAAAATGATTCAAAGGGACCATTCAGTCCATTTCACTCGTGCCATCTCTCCACTTAGTCCTTGCCCCCAGCCCTTTCCCATTTTAATCATTTTTGAAAAGTATTTATACGTATGCTTTTTAGAAGCAGGATTCTGCTTATTCCATCAGTATTTCCAATAATGCATTCCATGTCCCAGTAATGCTCAGTGAGAAAGGGAATCTCCTTACTCACTTTCTTATTGTGCAGACATTAGATTTATATCTTATTTAGATGATTCAGTAACCAGTGGAAATTTATTCTTTTGGTTTACTTACCAAGCCTTTTTTGGGTTGATCTTGATTTTGTGCCCTAGTGTAAAATGAGTAATGGCAAATCAGCTTGGTGTTTCATGGTTCTTCCTTATTTCCATTGACTTGCAGGAATAGGAAAATCTATATCTAGATTTAGAACTGACAAGAAAAGCTAGGAGAACTTTTTTTTTATTCCTTCATGGCACATTGGTGTTGCTGGCTGGCCAGCATTTGTTGGACTTTAACCTGGTGTTGTCAGACTTCTTACTGTGTTTACTCCAGTCCAACGCTGGCATCTCCACATCACAGCGTTTATTGCCCATCCCTAGTTACCCTTGAACTGAGTGGCTTGCTAGGCCACTACAGGAGTAAATTATATTTGCAACCACTGTTGCAAAACTTCATTGTGTTCCCACGGGTTTTGAAGGTTCGGGGTGATCTAATTTTGTGGGGTTTTTTTTCTTCCTTTATGTGACATGGGTTCATAGACAAGGTCAGCAGCTATTACCCATTCCTGACAGACGTTGAGAAGGAGGTTGTGAGCTGCTTTCTTGAACCGTCCATGTGCTGTGGGTACTGCTACAGTATGTCAAGGATGGGGTTCCAGGATTTTGACCCACAGATAGTGAAGGAATGCCAACATATTTCCAAGTTATGATGGTGTGCGAATTGGAAGGAAATTTATAGGCATATCTATTTCCCTTGTCCTCCTAGGTGGTAGAGGTCACAGGTTTGATAGGTGCTGTTGAAGGAGCCTTGGTGTGTTGCTGCAATGCATCTTGTATACTTGTACACACTACTGCCACTATGGAGGAAGTGAATGTTTAAGGTGAATGGTGGGGTACTAATCAAGTGGGCTGCTTTGTCCTAGATTGTGTTGAGGTTCTGCAGTGGTGTTAAAACTGGACTCATCTAGGCAAATGGATAGTATTCCATCCCAATCCTTTTGTGTCCAAAAATTGATTGGCAGGCTTTGGTGAGTCAGGAGTTGAGTTACTCAGCAGATTTCCCAGTCTCTGAACTTCTCTTGTAGCTATAGTATTTATCTTTAATTAGTTCAGTTAAGTTTCTGATCAGTGCTAACTCCTGGATATTGAAAGTGTGGGTTCCTTCATGTTAATACCATCGAACATCAATGGAAGATGGTTGGATTCTCTTTTATTGAAGATGGATAATGTCTGACACGTGTGACACAAATGATATTTATCACTTATCGGCCCAAGTTTAATGTTGTTCGGGTTTTATTGCATGAGGCATGAGGCTTCTTCATTATCTGAGGAATAGCGAATGGTCCAGAACACATTGCAACCATTTGCAAATATCCTCACTTCTGACTTTATATGATGGGAGGTGAGGCTACTGATGAAGCAGATGAAGATGACTGGGTCTAGGACAATACCCTGAGGTGCTCTTAAAGCAAACTCCTGAGGCTGAGGCAATTGGCCTCCAACAACTACAACCATTTTCACTTTGTGCCAGATGTGACTACACCCAGTGTGGAGTTTTCCCCTGATCCCCATGAACTTCAATTTTACAGATGCCACACTCAGACAAAAGTCAAGGATAATCTCACCTCACCTCTGGAATCCAGCTCTTTTGACTTTGTTTGGACAAAGGCTGTAATGTGGTCAGGAGCCAACTGCTGCTTTACTTGCGTTTATAATTTGAAGTAATAAAGATTCAATAGAATAGATACAGAATATCTCTTTCCAGTGCTGAAGGAATAGTGAACAAGAGCACATACGATAATTAGAGCTGCAATATTTACAATATTTAAAAACTGGCATTTTTTCAAACACAGGGCTGTGGAAATTGGGAACGCTTAAGACTACTTGCTGAATCAATTGAAATTTGTAAGACTGAGGTGGATTGATTTTTGTCAGGTAAAGATATCAAGGGATACGGAGCAGTAGCAGATATATAGAACTGAGCTGTCTAACAGCTATCATCTAACAGCCTTAAGGGCAACCTACCCCAGTTCCGACACCTAATTGATTTGAAGAGGGAGGGAACGAACATCGACTTCTTTTAGTGTGGGTTTTAAAATGCTCGGATTTTCTGTGGCAATATTTTTTGGTAAGTAGGAAAGTGAGTATTTGCATTAAATGCTTGGTGTCACTGAGAGTACATTGTTATTGTTTGACAACGTAAGTTTAAGGTCCCTATCTGAGGGAAAAAAATGATTGAGGTCAGATTCAGATTAAGAATAGCTGAACACTTCATTTTCTGGAAACCAAATTCAAATCAAATAACTAAGGAAATTGAATTCTTACATGTACTGGTTAATATTCATTCCTTCGATCAAGTGTGGACTCTTTCAAAGCTTCAGGGTGTGAATATCAATTCTGCAAACACTCTAGATAGCACAGTGCTCTATGAACGAAGGAATGTAATACTGGAAGCGACTACCAGGGTTTTGGCATATTGATGCCAATGGCTGCATTCCACATGCTAATCTGTTCTCTGTCGTCCCTTCAATTATGATCTGTATAATTCTGGAGAATAATTCCATTTGTTAACTTGAACCTTCAGTTTTGACCCCTGTGCATTTTCAGATGAAAAATTAAAGAAGATTATTAAAAATTAGAATGAAAACAGCAATGGTTCTCAGGTCACATTTTTTTATATAAAGTCAGTGTAGATTGTAATCATTATAGAACCCCTACAGCGCAGAAGGAAGCCAATTGGCCCATTGAGGCATCACTGGTCACAATCCCATCCAAACCCTATTTCCGTACCGCCACATGTTTACCTTGCTACTGGCCCTGTCATTAAGGGGCGCTTTAGCATGGCCAATCCATCTAGCACGTACATCTTTGGACTGTGGGAGGAAACCGGAGCACCCAGAGGAAATCCACACAGACAAGGGGAGAATGTGCTGACTCCACACAGACAGTGACCCAAGGCCAGAATTGAACCCGGTTCCCTGGCGCTGTGAGGCAGCAGCGCTAACCACTGTGCCACCATACTGTCCATATGAACACATTGATACAAATAATCTAATAAAACCCTTTAGGGGCTAAATTGGCTTGATCCAGAGAATGGGTTGGGGATCATAATGTGAGATTAAGTCTTGCCCGTTCAATGTAATGTAGGCAGCATACTATTTTGTGCTGCTTGCTCAGTTGGTTGATTGCTGGATGCAGCTATCATGAACCATGCTGCTCATTGATTGGAGATCCCCAAATTCATAACTTTCTAGTGCCATTTAAGTCTCACCTGTACAGCTTCAATCCTATCTTAAAGGGGACATGCTTTGTTGCAGGAGCAGGCGCTGGAAGCTATGAAAAAAATGAATCTTGCTAAATGGTGAGGAATGGCACAGCATAGGAGACTCCAAGGTTTTTTTAGACACTGCACTGGAGGCCTTGGTGGAAGAGGCACAAATTAGGAGAAACGTTCTTTCCACAGGAGACCAGGAATCCCTCAGACATAGGCCAAAAGGCAGTGTGAGTAGACAGCTATGGAGGTCAAGGAGTCAAACCTTGAGGACCTGACTGCAGTGCTGCAAAATGTTTAATAGCCACACAACTGGTCACAATCAGTGAATGCATCTTCAAAGGCTGCCTTGTGCCAACTGCATCACTAGCCTCAGGCAACTCACCGCATCCAAATCGCTCACCTACCGACAATCTCTATTAATATGGGTTTACAGCTTACGCCCAATGGCTTCACATCACACGGTGTACAACTGGCAGCAAGTGTGGACCAGTGGGTCAGGCAGATCTCCCTATTCTAAGCCCTTTGGATGGAATTGTACAGGCAATTAATGGCCACTCATTGCTGAGATCATGGCAAGGGGCAGTATTGAACTCCTAATACCTAAATCTCCTTTTCACATCTTACTTCCCCTTCATCGCACGATCTCTGCTCATTTACAAACTATAGATGAAGTAGGTAGGAAATTCTTACTCCTCTCTCTCACCACACAGACTTCCTACTATGTCTTCTGTGTTCAGAAACCCATGATGTGGATATGCTGGCGTTGGACTGGGGTAAACACAGTAAATTTTTTTGATAGTAAACTCACTAGCTTTCGAGATTGCCCACTTCGTCAGGTGAATGGAGAGTTCTGGCCTCAGACAGAGCATATAAAGCACAGACAGTTTACAGATTACTGATTAGAATGTGAATCTTTACACCTAACCTGCTGTTCAAGTCTTAAAGTGGCTAACAATGTGAGTAACATTGTGAAGGGGGTAACCTCCTACTATCAAAAACAATCGGCTGGACTTAAACCTGGTGTCGTCAGACATTATACTGTGTTCAGAAACCCAGGAAGTGCAATGTGGCCCAGCAGTAGAAGAACAGCACCAAAACATGACGGTGAATAAGCACCGTCAGTGAATTGCATATTCACAGCTACCAGCTCAGATACTGAGGCCGTGCCTGTTTTAGAAACTAGGATAAAGGAGAGAGTTGTATGTAGTGAGAGATCAGGCATGAGAATTAATGAAGTTCAGCTTTCTTTGAATAGAGAATCTCATAGTAACCTCCCCTATGCAACAATGGAGTGGGTAGAAAACTTTAAGATATTGCATTTAGTGCCCTTAGTGCTCTAAAATTATCATTTTAGAGCACTAAGAGCACTCAAGAAGCTGGATAAGTCCATCTCCCCACCCAATAAATTTTAAAATGGCTTTCTATATGACCAGAAATGCTGTACACAACCACAAGCATTTGAAAAGACCAAAGCTAAAATAAGAATACAGCAACAATTTACACTCATCTAAAGCATTTTAACGTAGAAAAATAAACAAATCACTTCAATGAAGAGATTTTGGGAAGGTTAACTAAAAGTGGGCTTTGAAGAAAATTTTGAAGGAGGAGAAGGAATTGGAGGAGTGTGACTGAAGACAAAGCCACCGGGGTTTCAAACAAAAGGGTGGCATAGACAAGTTGGGCCGAAGGGCCTGTTTCCACGCTATGACTCTGTGATAGTGAGGCAGAAGGTAGGGATGCACGTGAGCCCGTTATCAAAGAAAAGGAAAGTTTGTGGGAGGCATTTACAGCGTTGAAAGAGGTTAGAGAGCCAGAGGATAATAAGGCTATAAAGGGATTTAAACATGAGAGTAAAAATTTTACATTTGGGATACCAAGGGAGAATGAGCCAAGAAATAACATAAAGGAAATGAAAGCTAAATGGGTGTCAGATCTAAAAGAAATAAGAGAAGTAATAGCGGGGAGGAAATGAAAGAAAATGGAATCATAAGAACTGTGGACGTAGTATTCGGAGAAGAGAAAAGAAGAATGCGATATTTAAAACAAAAATAGAGGGTGAGACACAGAGAGTGAATAACTGCAATCAGATATGGATTGTACTTGTAGCTTTATGGAAAATATGAGAAAATTGGGTCTGAACCAGCAGGAGAAATCAAAACAAGAAATCCAAAATGTCAACAAAAGAGTAGCTGCCACATGAGGAGAAAGCTGACGTAGATAAACAGAAGATTGAAATGGTCTCACTTATGATGGATGATGAAGTGGGAGGTCAAAGCATTTCAATTACTGACTAAATACAGGCAGATCAGAATCTGAATTTTTGTACTTCAAAGAAATACAATGAATACATTTCATTTTCCTGTTCAATTGCTGGATATTATTAAACGGATTGAGCACCTTCTGCTGTTATTTAATATGGGATTTTAATGCTGGGTTTTACTCAATGGAGCAGTCAGGTTTAAGAAAGTTGCATACAGACCAATCTGAACTCAGAGGGAAAACGCTTGGGTAAGCTAACACTCAAAATTTGTTCAACTGTTTGAGAAAAAAATTCGAGGAGATGACCAATGGCCATGTTGTTAGAGTTTGAGTCATACAGCACAGAAATGGCACTTTGGTTCATTGAGTCTGCACAGACAATAACTGGTGGCAAGTAGATAGCTTTTGCTTAGAGAGAAAGTTTCTTCAATACCCGCGAGTAGATTTTTGTCTTTGCCAGCCGTGGATGGGAGAGGCGGTGGCCTAGTGGTATTATTGCTAGACTATTAATCCAGAGACTCAACTATTGTTCTGGGAACTCAGGTTCAAATCCCACCAGGGCAGATGGTACAATGTGAATTCAATAAAAAATAACTGGAATTAAGTATCTACTGATGACAATGAAACCATTGTTGATTGTTGGAAAAACCCATCTGGTTCACTAATACCCTTTAGGGAAGGAAATCTGCCGTCCCTACTCAGTGTGGCCTACATATAACTCCAGAGCCACAGCAATGTGGTTGACTCTTAATTGCCTTCCAAAGACAAATAAGGATAGGCAATAAATGTTAGTCAACCAGCAATGCTCATGTCCCATGAATGAATAAAAAAAATTAACCATCACCTGGGTGGAACGCTGAAAAGAAAAGCTAGCAGCTTGCAAAGAAACATCAAAGAACCTCAAGCACAATATCAAAGAACCCACCCATTTTTCCTTCAAATTTTTTCTCATATCAACACTATCTCATTCTGCTTACAAGTGCAATGCACACTCATTTTCAAAACAGATCCTCACTACTTGCAACCCTTTCCACTCTCTCCTTACAGGAATCAACAGTATATAACACCAAGGAACAGAACAGGAATGACAGAAGACAATCAACCTTTAGGTCACATCAAACCTCCCGATGCTGTGCACATTCAAGTATTGAAACTGGGAGCATGTCTAAACTTTGTTTCTAACTATAATTTGTCCAGTGAAGCAGACATTCAGCCAATTTGATGATGATTGCATATTTTCTGTGATTGCCCAGCCTCTAGAAACCATTTTCTCTTTTCTTTAGATCCTGCTGAACTGCCTCAACTCCAAAGAAGAAACCTTGGAGGAGAACCGTTCACCTGCTCCAACATTCCCACGCATCTGCTCTATGGATGGGTTAGAGAGTGAGTTAAGAGCGAGTATGCACACGGTGATGCACCTGGCATCAGACAGCAGGAGCAGGTCATGGTGTCAGGGGCATCTCAGGAAACAAGTGAAACTTCTGCTGAGAAGATAGGGATGAGGACTTCATACCCTTTTATAAAGAAAAACTACTTCTCTCGAGCAGTTTCTTTATATGTTTCTCAAGGCTTTAAGCAGCAAAGCTGAACATATGGAGAGTCCGCATCCAGCTTGTTTCATTTTACAGGTAATCAGAACCTGCAGTCTACTTTGGAGAGTACTGATGCTGCAGCCGGACCCACACAACAGGAGTCAATGTCTGCACCCTTTGCAGCTTTACCAGAAGCTAAAATGGCTGCCACGTAGGCTCAGGGCTACAGCTTGGAGAAGGAAGGTCTTGAGCTTGGAGGGAGTAGTACCACATGGATAGCAGCTTCCATGGATTCATTCCTCATTTACAGTCAGTCCTGGCATAGATCAGTGGAAGTGAACAGTTGTTGTCCTATGGAATTGGTTTTGGCACAGCAGATTGTTCTCTCTCAGGGTGTCAACAAGCATGCCCCTTTAGCTCCACATTTGAAGTACTGAGTACAGTTCTGGTCACCCTGCTATATGAAGGATGTTATTAAACTGGAAAGGATGCAAAGAGGATTTACAGGGATGCTACTGGGACTAGAAGGTTTGAATTTGAAGGAGAGGCTGGATGGCTGGCACGTAGGAGGATGAGGGGTGACATTATAGCGGTTTTTAAAATCATGAGGGGCGTCGATAAGGTGTCATTGATGTAGAGGGTGACTGAAGGGTTTCATATGTTCGAATGCAGAGCTAAGAGGGAAGTTTATGTATTAACAGAGGTTGTTAATTTCTGTAACATTTTTGGGGAGGGTACTGTTCTATGAGTTGAACTCTAGTCTCTCCAGTTGCAATGTGTTGTGCTGGCTCTCATTCTTCTAGCTCTCTCTTGTCTTCATTCAATTCTTTCTCATCCAGTGCTGGCTCTTTATGTTGCCCTTTCTCCGCTGACTTTCATTGTCAGGTTGTGCAGAATGCCACAACCACAATGATGCTGATCGTGCAGAGTGGGGGGTGAATGTAAGAAACTGTAAAAAGTATTCTCTCTGGTTATATCACAGCTTGATAGAGCTCTTGCTCTGCTCAGGATTGCAAGAAACTACAAAAAGTATGAATGAAACCCAGTCCATCATGCAAACCAGCCTCCCATCCACTGACTGTCTACATTTCCCGCTGCCTTGGAAAAGCAGGTAGCATAATTAAGTAACCCGGACATTCTCTATTCCACCTTGTTCTGATGGAAGAAAGATACAAAAGTCTGGGATCACATACCAACCAACTCAAGAACAGCTTCTTCCCATCAGACTTTTGAATGAACCTACCTTTTGCTAAGTTGACCTTTCTCTTCACCCTAATTATAACAGTAACATTGCATTCTGCACTCTCTCATTTCCTTTTCTATAAATGGTATGTTTTGTCTATATAGCGTGCACGAAACAATACTTTTCACTGTATATAATACATGTGGCAATAATAAATCAAACCAAATCAAATGAGAAGGACTATGGTCGACTATGTGTGAGGAAGGAGATGGGATAGCTTTTGTCCATCAGCAGGCAATCGCTGAAGTTCCTGAATGGGTCAAAAAGTGGAAGGATAGATGATAGTTACACGAAGAAGCCATTGCAATATCTGTCAATGAAGCTGGCAGGCTGTGGCATTATTCTTCTGCAATTGTACATTGATGGTGTGAAAACCAAATCGTGTTCTGCTGCTGCCTTGAAATTTGCATGTGTGCAGCCTATTGTGCCCTGAACATGAAGAGATCCAGCAATTGATGCAAAATTCCACAGCATATTTCCACCCAAAACCTCAGCTCCTTCGCTGTCAATTCCTTCACTTGATATCAGTTCCTCTCTTAGCGTTCACCTCCATTTTTCACAGAATTAGAACTGGACAGCCTGGTGTTCATCCCGGGGGGAGTCAATCTGATCCATGGGATGCGCCATTCCAGGTTCATTAACACATTTAACCCAAAATCATCAATTTACTCTGTATCCAGATTGCCACTTGTCTTTCAGCTCCTCTATTTCACCGTGGGATTCAATCCATCAGCATTATGCCTCTATCCTCTATCTATCATTATGTCACTTCTCCTTGCCACTAACTAATCGTTAACACACACACTTCACACACACACACACTATGCACACACATACACTTCATGCACACACACACTGCACGCACACACACACTGCACACACACACACACACACACTGCACACACACACACTGCACACACACACACACACACACACACACATGCCATCTTCTTTCTTTCTGTCTGGACGCCCCATCTCATCCTCTGGGAAGTACACTTGGATGCTTCTATCCTGAAGAAGTAATTTATATATGCAAGTTGTTGTTGTTGGTAAAGTAATCCATCAGTTTTTTTGTTGCAATATAAACTTCTCTGTAATTTATAAAAATTGCAATTGGCCGTTAATTACTGTTCATATCAGTTAATTGATGACTGACTGCTCAAAATAATGCCATATTTCCTGTGTACTCAACTCTTGGAACATTACTCAAAAATGAAGGACTCGCCACTATCTATAATTCAAAACGTACTAACAGCAGCTGGTTTCAATATATGATGGAATTCACAGAGATAATATACTACTGAGAACTGTACCTTTTGAGCTTTTTCATTATATAATTTGAAATGCACGTGCTGACAGTTACAGTGTCTGATCCAATTCCAACCTAGCTTTTCTTATTTATATGTGAGTGAACTTCATTTAACCCCTTCATCGTTAGTTCCCTAGAGTTCATTTTTTTAAATGTACATTGGTCAATCTATATTACACTGGAGCTATGACAGTTAAGGGCAGGTCATTGCTATCCTTACAGAAAAACACGGCGAAATAAAGTTTGCCTTATATGTCTTGACTCCAGCTTGAAACAGATTTCTCTCTCTTCATAAATTACTTTTTATTTGGTGCTGTTTTGCATCAATGTCTTCAATCAAGTCTGCCCACCAACAAGGCAGCTCACTGTGATGAGAAAGTATTCAGTCCATTAAGATCCTAAGCAACTATAATAATTGGATTGAGATGAATACAAAATGCCTCAGTGAATTGTTATCTGAAAAGTGACACTTACCAACCTGGGTGTTCTTCAATGAAAAGTACGTGTGGCCAGATTTATATAAACCTGCTTAACCCAATGCCAAGACCACCAATATTTCCAGGGTTAATTTAATTTACTTATTTTCCTAGAAGGTCTTGATGGTTTTATTGTTTCTGAATGAGAATTCGCATTGAGAGACAGGGGAAAAAAAATGGCTTGCTGTTAGGGGTTTATTTAGATGCTTGCAACAGTTTAAAGCTCCGAGTATCATTAAGCACCCTTGATGGAAAATGTTGCAGTTGCAGAAATAGGCCATTCGTACTTCTAATCCCATTTACCCACTCTGCTCTTGGATTCCTGTAGCACTAGTTAACATTGCTGCCTCACAGCTCTGGGGATCCGAGTTCAATTCCAGTCTCAGGTGACTGACTGTGAGTTTGCACGATCTCTCTATGTCTGTGTGGGTTTCATCCAGGTGCTCCAGTTTCCTCCCACAGTCCAAAGATGTGCTGGTTAGGTTGATTGGCCGCACTATATTGTTTCTTAGCGTGGAGGAAATTAGCAGAGTAAATACATGGGTTTACAGGGATAGGGTGGGATTGTTGCCAGGTGCAAACCCGATGCATTGTAGGGATTCTATGTTCTATGATAACCTTTCCTTCATGCACTTATCCAACTGAATCTTGAAAGTTGACATTTAAATCTCAATTATTACATTAATCTTGAAAGGGAATTCTGTAGTTTCACATTTCTGTGCACAGACATCTCTCTTGTTCACTGCTCTAATTGAGCACATTATTCAGTATTGCAGAACCTTCCAAAGGCTTCAGTGGAAATACCGAATGGAGAGAAGAAACCCTCCCCAAAGGAAGCACACGGTGAAAATCAGTAAACATCATCTCCATGATCCCACACACATTGCAACATAGTGGGGGGAATTTTATGAGATTTTTTTTCTAAGTGTCCAGCTAGCGTGAAAACGGGAGAGTTCCTAGTCGGATTTTCAGGTGAGTTTTCATACCCAATCTTATGCACCCTGTCTTTGAAATTCTGGGCTAGACTGTTTCTGGCCACAAGAGGCAGTGGGTGGGGCTTAACTGGCCAGACAGCCAGCAGCTCAGATCGGAGCTGCAAACTGCATGTGCGCAGGAGAAGTGAAAAATAAAGCAACTCTCCTGGCCGAACCCTCCTGGGTCAAATACAGTTTACCCTTGCCCCCAGGCTTTATGCCCAGTTTTACATCATTTTACCACCAAAAAGCTGGTGCAATTAAGGTGCAATTCCACCCAATATGTCAAGAAATTTAATGGCCTTATTAATTCAGGCAAAAGAGAGTGAAAACAACAACTCCTTCCAAGATTGTGCTGTACTGTACTGACTATATTTGCTATTTATAACTACGTGAAATTACTATGGGGGCTGAAATATGTTGCATATATCCCACTTTTTTGGTGTTACTTACCAGCTTTAAGATGTTGCCGAGATATTTCTGATGGAAAATGCACAGAATGTCATCCTGACAAAGTGTCTATTGACCACAACACATTGAGCAGGCAGGTTATCTTGCAATTCAGTATATTTAATGCTGATACAATGCCAGCACTACCATTTTCCAAATGCACATTCCAGCTAACACCTTGCCTTAACCTCACACAGCTGAATGAAATGGAAGATTCTCCACCAGCACTGTTTAAAGGGGTCATGAATTAATTGCAACTTAGTTATTGGTTTATTTCTTCTGGCTGCTGGTCCAATTGTACATGTTTTTGAAGCTTTCCGACACTTGGCTAAAGTTTGATGAGTCAACGGGGAATTGTCTGGCTGGCGCTGAAGTACTTTTATATTGCTTTGTAAATTTTTTTTTCTTTTTTTTATGAGATGAGCGTGTCACTGGCAAGGCTAGAAGTTGTTGGAGCTGCAGTCCCAGAAAGCCCCAAAAAGTTGGTTGTTATCCACCTTGAACTGCTACAGTCCATGTGGTGTAAGTATAAACAGTGCTGTTGGAGAGAGTGATCCAGATTTTTACGCAGTACCAGTGAAGGAATGATGGCATAGTCAAATCAGAAAGGTGTGCTGTTTGGAGGGTATTTTCCAGATAGTGGTGTATGCGTCTACTGCCCTTGTCTTTAGGGAGCAGAGATCACAGATTCGGAAGGTGATGTTGAAGAAGACTGGGTGAGCTGCTGTAGCACACCTTATTAATGGTGTACAATGCTGTCACGAAGCTGATACCAATCAAGTAGGTTGCCTTGTGCAGGATAGCGGCAGGCTTCTTGAGTGTTGATGGAGAGTATTCTATCCTGCTCCTGACTTTTGCCAATAGATAGTTGTTCACCTTGTGCACAGTGGTTAGCACTGCTGTCTCACAGCACAAGGGACCTGGGTTTGAATCCTGGCTTGGATCACTTTCTGTGCACATTCTCCCTGTGTCTGCATGGGTTTCCTCTGGGTGCTCCAGTTTCCTCCCACAGTCCAAATGACATGCTGATTATGTGCATTGGCCATGCTAAATTTGCCCTCAGTGTGCCTGAACAGGCACTGGAATGTGGCGACTAGGGGATTTTCACAGTAACTTCATTGCAGTGTTACTGTAAACCTACTTGTTGCACTAATAAAAAAAAAATGGTGATTAAGCTCTGGGGAATCTGGAGTTGAGTTATTGGCTGCAAAAATCCCAGACTCAGACCTGGTCATGTAGGCATTATATTTATATGGCTGGTTTAGTTAAATTTCTGGTCAATAATGACCCCGAGGACAGTGGGGGATTCAGATATCATAATGCCATTGAATGTCAAGTGGAGATGGTTAGAATTTCTCTTAGAGATGGTCATGTCTGGCATTTTTGTGGCACAAATGCTTGTGTTGAAACAAGTTGTTTCCAAATTTGATTAGCCTGATTGGGCTTCCTCTGGGAATTCAACATGACTGTGAAAATAAAGAGGCGCCATGCAGACTGAGCAAGCTGCTAGTAGATGGAGAAGAGTACAGGGGAGAAGGGCACTGCACAACAGTCCATATCTATCAGAGTCTTCTATTCCCTTACCTTCAGCGAGGACAAATGTACGAAATGTCTTTGTTTCACAAAAGAGGTTGTGATTGAAAACAAGGCTCAGACAACATTGCCTGTGATTGTCAAGGTGATATTGATTCTCAACTTTTAAGTGTCTGATTCCATCCGAATTGCTGCAGGAGATATAAGCAACATCTCACAGCTTGGACTTGGTGCTGTGTAAGATATCTTACCCTGTAAGATATGAAGCTCTCTATACATAGAGGAACAGTTTAATCAAATTAATCTAATTTGATCTAATTTCTTATTTTCAGAGACAAGTAGGCAAAGGGAACATGAGGGTTTTTGTGGATTGTCAACTACCCATGGTGCAGTGTCACATTAACACATTGCCTACTATGTCTGCGTTTTCTCTCCGTGTCTGTCTGGGGTTCCTCCGGGTGCTCCAGTTTCTGAAATACCAGAGGAAACCTACGGTTTCTTCTCACAGTCCAAAGATGTGCGGGTTGGGTTGATTGGCCACACTAAATTGACCCTCGTCTCAGTGGGATTAGCAGTGTAAATATGTGGGGTTACGGGGATAGGGCCTGGATGGAATTATGGTTGGTAGAGACTTTATGGGCCAAATGGCCTCCTTCTGTACTGTAGGGATTCCATGATTCTAGGATTGTATGGTACAGTGGAAGCTGTAACATTGGCCATCAGATGCTGCATCATGGCTAAGTTTCACAGCTTTGCTGATGAAGGTGATCACCATTCCATGTTGGAGAGGATGGGATTTCAGCTCTGTGCAAAATCCTGTGCCAAATTGGTACTGGAATCTTAGTTGCTTTTTGAGAATATGTGCAGGCTTCCCAGCGCACCAAGCTTTGTTTTAAATTTACGGGATGTGCTTGCTGCTGGCTACACTGATATTTATTGCCCATCCCTAGTTGCCCTTCAGAAGTTGGAAGTGAGCTTCCTTCTTGAATTGCTGCAGTCCCTGAGGTGAAGGTATCCCCATACTGCTGTTAAAGACCAAGGATTGTGACCCAGTGACCATGAAGGAATGGTGATATATTTTCAAATCGGGATGGTGAGTGATTTGGAGGGGAATCTTCAGGTGGTGGTTTTCCCAGCTTTTTTCTGCTCTTGTCCTTCTAGATGGCAGTGGTCATGGATTTGGAAGGTGCTGCCAAAGGAAACTTGGTGAGTCCTGCAGTGCATCTTGTATACTTGGCTGCCACCGCTCATTGGTGGTGAAGGGATTGAATGTTTGTGGAGGGGGGAGGAATCAAGCAGGCTGCTTTGTCCTTGGTTCTGTATTTGTTCATCACATCAGCTTCTTCAATTTGGGAAGGCGATGGCCTAGTGTATTACCAGTGGGCTATTAATTCAGAAACTCAGCTAATGTTCTGAGGAACCCGGATTAGAATTCTGCCATGGTAGAATTTGAATTCAATTAAAAAAAAATGTGAAATTAAGAAACTACTGATGACCACGAAACCATTGTTGAATGTCGGGAAAACCTTTTTACCTGGTTTGGCCTACATGTGCCTCCAGAGCCACAGCAATGTGATTGACGCTCAACTGCCCTGGGCCAACTGTGGATGGGTAATAAATGCTGGTCAGCCAGCAACACCCATGTCCCATGAATAACTGATGAATAGTCTGACCCATCTACTCTGACTGCTGCTCCTCTGGTAAGCTGGCACCTGCACTAACATTTTCCCCTGCCCTATCTCCTAAACACTTGTACCCAGTATCTCACCACAATGCAAATTGCCTCCTTTATCCTAACTTATCAAAGACGGGCATTGTCAGAATCCGGGCTGATAACTGCGACTTTAAAATTGACTGACAGTGTCTCTTCATTTTCACTGTCTTTTACATCACCTTCCCTGACTTGAAAGGTTCAAATTCTCGGGTGTCTGAAATACAGAAAGGGGAAGGATTGGGCAGTGTTGAGGGGAGGAGAGAAGGTAAGAAGTATATACCCTCATGCCATCACTCACTTAAGCCCAAATTGGAAAGATTGTGGAATGAGGGAGAATGGGATGAGGGAAAGAGGATTAGTAGACAGATACCCTTAGCCTCGATCCTTGCAGCACTGCCTTTGGCCATAACTTCAGTGCTGCTTGTCTCCATGCTAGTCAGGGCTGTCTCTGGGAATTAAAATATGTGTTTCTTCTCTTCCACTGATTTCCTGCTGACTGATGTTCAGTGCCGTCTTTCCTGCAAGAAAGAGAAACATGTGTCTGTGAGTGTCCTGCAATATGTTTGCATCATTTTCCACATTCATTTCTTGATAAACTCTCACCACATCTTGTAGCCACAATGCACTTCTTCTTTAAGTGGTGCCGGCTGTTTTCAAGTAACACTAAGCTCGAGTCCCCTGCTGAGTGCAGCCAATAAATGGCCAGGTTATCTTTGGCTGTACACAGCTAATGTTTTAAACTGCATATCACACAGATATTGTGTTGCATTCGTGCAACTCAAGGGCATGGGTTCATCACATATTGTGATGCCCAAACACATTTTTTGGGGAAGTTGTCCAATTTAGTCCCATACAACACCAACTTGTTGGGCTGAATGACCTTCAGTGCTATACCATTCCATAATTCTATGAAACCAATTGTTCTGCCTAAATATTAGTGTTGAAGTTTAGCCTCCACACCAGCCGTGGTCCTAATGCCATGTGCTTCCTATGACCCTCTCTTTCCCGAGCAGTGTTAAAGTGTTTCAAAAGCTTGCAATTAATTTACTGAAGGTGCTATTGGGCATTGTACGTACATCCACATCTTCATTTGTAAGTGTTCTTGCACTCAATACCTTACACATTAGGATAAAAGTGATGTTACTGTAATCTGTAAAGAAAAAAGACATGTTAAGAAGTTTCGGTGTGTACTTTTCTCCCAGACAGATTCTGATGAAAGATACAAACCCTTGCTGTCACTATCTGTTCATTAATTTGCTGTGCATGTCCAGTATTTCAGTGCAGCACCAAGGGCATGCTGCATTGTTAGAGATGATACTGTTTGGATAAGGCGTTAAGCTAACCTGCTATTTGCCTATTGAGGTGGATATAAAATAACCCATGGTACTGTTCACAGAAGGACAGAGAGTTTTCCTGATATCTAACCCATACTCCTTCCTTCACTTCAAATTGGCTGCTATCTGTACCCATTTTATCAACATTTTTTACTTCAAGAAGGAAGTGATGAAAAGACCATATATAGTTCTTATTTCCATGTTGTAACACATATCTGAAAGATAACTTTGTATATTGATGTCCAAAAATATTTGTTAGATTCTGTGCTGTGTGCGTAGATGCTGCATTTGGGATCTGTGAAAGCATTGTCTCAGAGCAAAGTCTTTCTTTCTCGATGTTCTTATTGCTCAGAACAGTCTGAATTACACACTGCCTGACACAGATGAGAGAACAGCCAAAGACTTGCTTTGGAAGTTTCAGCATAGACCAGATGTTGCAAATGTCTTGAAGATTCATAGAATCACAGAATTGTTACTGTGGAAAAGGAGGCCATCGTGTCTTCAAATGAGCATTATGATTCAATACCGTTCCGTTGACTTTTCCCCGTAACTCTGCAAATTGTTCCCGTTCAAGTAGTCACCTCATGCCCTCTTGAATACATTGATTGGACCCATCTCCACCACACTTCCAGGCAATGCATTCCAGACCCATACCACTCTCATGTCTCATTTGCTTCCTTTGCAAATCATTTTAAATCTGAGCCCTCTCGTTCTCAATACTTTTATGAGCGGGAATAGTTTCTCACTATCTACTCTATCCAGACTCCTCATAATTTAGAACATCTTTATCAAACCGTCTCTTAGCCTTTTCGTCTCCAAGGAGAACAGTCACCTTACTAATACCATAGGGAACAAAATTCTTCAGTTGCAATGGGGCAGTATACTGGATCTCTGTTATACTTTCTGCATCTATGGCAACAACTAGTTAATAAGCACCAACAATGATCAAGAACTAATGTCTCGAACTATGTCCTTCAGTAGTTCAGTTCCAGGACAAAAGCGCCTGAAGATGGAAATTTTGTTCGACAAAACAAAGGAAATAATGCTCTTTTCGATCACTTTAAACATTTTCACTACTTCAGCTAATTTTCCAAACAGTTCCAAGGCTGAATGTATTTCCTTACAAGTATGGTTCTTATTTCCATGTTGCAACACATATCTGAAAGATAACTTTATATATTGATGTCCAAAAATATGTGTTAGATTCTGTGCTGTGTGTGTAGATGCTGCATTGTGTCTAAATGTTCTGGTTTGTAATCTGCAATAAGTGTCACCAGTTATCTGGCTCTGTTACAGCTTCGATCTGGCACATTGTCTGTGATGAGTTTTCCACGTTTATAGTCCAAATACAGATTTTCAGAGTCCTGATGCAATAATGCACTTTGTGCAACAGAATCCTTGGCCAGGATTCTCCCAGCCCGCTGAGCTGCTCGAGTAGTGCGATGGGTCGGAAGACGTCAACGAGGGCCAATCGTGAGTTTCCCCCAGGACCCTTTTATTTTTGGAAAATCAGCTCCACACTGGAAATCTGCGCAGGGCTGATTGGCGTATTGAAATTTAAATTTTAATATGATTAGTGGTCCCAGAATGGTAGATTCTGGGCCTGCGAGTGTCTACTCCCCCCTCTGTTGGGAGAGGTTCCTACCTGTAAGGTTTACAACTGCCCCCCACCAATAGGGAACAGGTGTGCTCATCCCGCTGGTGGGAACAGAGGCAATTGAGGCCCCCCTCGGGGGAAAGTGGAGATTCCCCTTGGGTAGTGCCAGCCTGGCACTGCCTACCTGGCACTCTGACAGTGCCCACCAGATACCAGACAGTGACTACTGGTACCCTCACCGAGGGGTGAGGCAAAAGAGGGGCAGGACATACTGGAGCGGGGAGCAGTTGGCCCTGTGGGGGGACCTACTGTCACTCTGCAATGGGATCAGTGGGGTAGGGAGTGAGAGGGGTGTTCCAGGACTGGCAATGGGAGGCGAGGTCAGGTCTGCTCATGAGAGGGATTACGGCTGGCTATGGCGGGGGAGATTGGTGCTGGCCCAGTAGGCCAGCAACTGGGAGTGGGAGGCCAGCGACTGGGAGAGGGTGGCCAGCGATTGGGAGGCCAGCAATGGGGAGGTGCCAGTACGCATGCGCTGATCTCCCCACTGACAGACTGGCACATGCACAGTTGCCCACTCAGCATGCTGATTCTACCCTCTCAAGCAGGATGAGGCCTCAGCACCACTGCTGCAACCCCCCCCCCCACCCCCCCCACCCCCCCCTCCCCCCCTCCCCCCCCCCCCCTCACATTACCAACGTGAATCTCTCTGAGGCACTCTGTGATGCGTAGAGTGTTGGAGATTCATTCAGGTAGGTATGGCCCAAAAAATGGCTGGAAAGATCTCCTATTTTCCTACCCGTTGGACAGTTTTTTTTGGGAGAATCCTGGCTGATATATTGGGCACATCTAAAAAGTAAGCAACTGCTTCCCTTTGTCTATGCATCCACCCGATTTTCTAACAATGCATTATTTCATTGGATCGAGTTGTCACTGGCAGGGTCAGCATTTGTTGTCTATCCCTCATTGCCCTTGAACTGAGTGGTAATTTCAGAGAGCAGTTAAGAGTCAACCACATTGCTGTGGGTCTGGAGTCACAAGTATGTCAGAACAGGTAAGAGTGACAGGTTTCCTTTCCTAAAGTACTTCAGTGAATCAGATGGATTTTCATGACGAGAGATTGTTGTGGTCACCTTTAAGGGGACTAGCTTTATGTTCAAGATTTATGCATTTAATTCAAATTCCACCAACTCCCATGGAACTTTCATGGGATTTGAATCCATGAGCATTATCCTGGGCCTCTAGGTTATCAGTACAATAGCATTACTACTACACTGTCATCTCCATGTTTGATGATGTGCCATAAAACTACCAGTGGGTCTTTTGTCACTTGACCCAGTAGGAATATTTTTGCCCATGAAGTATGGTGCCTAGGATCCCCAGATACGTACCTAAATGACTTTGATGTCAATTTTGTGTCATGTCGTGTCGAAGAATGCCCAAACTCAGAATTGACCTGGAGCCTATTCCATCACAATTTTAGCAAACCAGAGACATCCAGGAGTCCAGTTTGGTCTCGCAGTTGAACAGCGACTGAGAGTGGAAGTAATAGTCAAGTGGATACTTGCCCTACCTCCTGATCCACCTCTTATTTGTGTAAGTCAGGTGAGCTGAATAGGAGACAGGAAATCAGAGGCTGCTGCTATGATTCGTAAGAATCTGCAACAGCTAAATGGAGGTGTGTGTGTGTGTGTGTGTGTGTGTGGGGGGGGGGGTACCTTTTGAGGTCAAAGTAATGAAGAAACACTGTGAAGTTGCAAGAAGATAACAGAAGGTGAGAAAAGTTCCAGCAGTGTCTAAAGGTTTTTTAAATAATTCTGCTGAGCATCCTGTTCTGCTTGTAAAGTTGCCATGCGTCAAGGCAGGTTGAGGCATATGCATGGCAATAGAGATGATATCACATGAATATGAGTAATAATTTCCCCAGGAACTGACTGCAGTGCAAAAAGAAATGTAATGATCAAACCACAAGTGTTAAGGTCAGTCTTCTCTTCCCATATTTCATTTATTTTCTGATGCCCTATGGTTCTCATCTTTGCCTGTTTATATTCGTTCTTTCCTTTCCCAATTTTCATTGTTTTTCATACATCAGCAGGCAAGATATTTTTCTGCTTGTATTCACATTGTCAAAAGTTGTGATTGTCTTTCCAACTATTTCCTTCTTTGGCCTCACCAACTGGTCCTTCCTATAATTGATTGGGACTAACTAGGTAGCTCTTTCGGAAGCCAGTGCAGACACAAAGAGTTGAATGGCCTCCTTCTGTGCTTAAAATTCTATGATTACAAAAGAATTGGACTAATCTGCTCTATACCCATCCCACCAATTACCATAACCCAATCCCCGAAGATTTGGTTGCAAGATTTTATGGGGGGCATTTTCTTTTCAGAAAAATGTCTGCTATTACGCTGTGATTTTTGAAGCACCCAGACACACATAAAAGGGTTACTGGGTTGTTGGGCTTTCTGCTGGAGGCGGGGAACTCAATATTCTCTGGGTTGATACCCTCAGTCTGATTATCAAGGGCCACTAACGTGCAGGGATGCTCAATGCACCCACTGTTTGCAAACAAATGAAGGAACTGCTCCCCTGAAACGCTAGAAGGTTGTCCTAACTTAGCAGCAACCAAGATCCAGGACTAAGTGGCAAGGTTGCTGGTCCTTGGGTTTTCAGTGCCAATTTTATCATCTGTGCAACAGGCACAGGCATGTTTCCATGCTGTAGACGTCTATGACACAGATGCAGCGAGAAATAAGCATTCATGTGCCAGTTGTCCTCATAGAATCATAGAATCCTACAGTGCAGAAGGAGGCCAGTTGATCCATCGGGTCTGCACCGACCACAATCCCACTTAGGCCCTATCTTTGTAACCCCATATATTTACCCTACTAATTTCCCTGACACTAAGGGGCAACTTAGCCTGGCCAATCAACCTAACTCACCCATCTTTGGACTGTGGGAGGAAACAGGAGCACCTGGAGGAAACCCACACAGACACAGGGAGAATGTGCAAACTCCACACAGACAGTGACCCAAGGCCAATGTTGAATTCAGATCCCTGGCGCTATGATGCAACAGTGCTAACCACTGTGCCACCATGTCATCTTCTTTGTCGCTGATAGATTTGCTCCTTCTATAGGGGCTGTGTGGACTAATATTGCTCTCAATTAGCCTTAATAGCAGATAATAGTGGTACACTCTGTTGGTATAGATAATTAACATCAGCTTACTCTCTACTTACTCATGTCTCCCTTGAGAGGGCTGACAGACAAATCAGACCCATGTATCGATTTCATTATTAGTTTCCCAAATGGTGATTTGATTTGATTTGACTTTTTTGATTTGCAAAGGAATGTGAGATGAAGACATGAAATGGGAATGTATCGGATTAACTAAATAATTGTTCACATTGTTTACCTAGTTTACATTAAAGTAATGCCTGCTAACAACTTAATGAGTCAACAGCACGGAATGTCATACACCATCCTTCTTTGCTGCATCATTCTGTGATTCAAAGATGTACTCGAGCATTCCTTGCCTCAGTTTTTTTGCCTCACTGCAGTAGGTTGTTGAAACCCAAGCTTGATATCACACCTAACCATTACTTCATATTTGAGCCCACTTTGTGAGCCCACTTGGTTTTTCATTTGTTCATGAGATATGAGTGTCGCTGGCAATTTCAACATTTGTTGCCCATTCTTAATTGTCCTCGAATAGGTGGTGAGCCTCCTTCTTGCTCTGCTGCAGTCCATGTGGCACAGTTACACCCACAGTGCTGTTAGAAAAGGATTTCTAGGCTTTTGGCTCAGTCGTAGAAAGGGAGTGGTGATACAGTTTCAAGTCAGGGTGGTAAGAGGCTCAGAGGGGAACTTGCAGATGGAGGTGTTCCCATGTGTCTGCCCTTGTAGGTGGCAGAGGTAATGAGTTTGGAAGGTGTTATTAAAGGAAACTTGATGCGGTGTATCATGTTGACCATACACATGACGGCCTCTGTGCTTCAGTGGTGGAGGGAGTGAATGTTTAAAGATGGTGAATGGGGTGTCAATCAAGCATGTTGCTTCATCCTGGATGGTGCTATGCTGGAGTCACCCAGGTAAGTCGACACTATTCTACTACTCTCCTGACTTGTGCCTTATAGATTGTGGACAGGCTTTGGGGAGTCAGGAGGTGAGTTCTCTGCCACAAAATTCTTGGAATTTCTTCAATTCTTATGAATCTTTGCAATGTCCTGCCCTATGAACTTTCCTTCTTCAAATGGGTTATTTAATAAAGGCAATTTTTTCCTACCAACCAGCTAATATATCCTCTCAGAATATGAAACGGATGGTTTGAGAAGGCAGGAACATTTGAAGGCAAGGTCAAAGCTATTTGAGAATTCTGATATGTGTGTCAGTGAGATTGAAGTGCAAAGTCATGCTCAACTTTTCTTCTGAAAACTAAATTCTCTGTAAGGTTGGGTGGCAAAATAATCAGTATCTTAGAAACAATCTACTTTAACCCAACATCTTCTTCCACGAGATGCCCATCACTTTGCAACATTATGTATTTGAAAACCTCTTCACTGTCACCATCTTTAAATCATTCTTTACACCAAATCCCAGCCCAATTCGGAACGTACAATAATAGCCTGCTTTTCTCCATAAGTGCACAAAGCATTGCCCGATATCTTAAATAAGATAAGGTTGGAAGAAATGGAATGTCTGTAATTCAGAGCATAAAACTACACTTGTAACGCTCTATTTACCAATCGAAGAAATGTCAGCCAGAAGTAGTCCATTATTGAAAGTAATTCAAAATTCATTTTCAGTGTGATACCTGAGGTGTTCTTTGTTCTCTCCAATGCTGCGGCAACATACTTTGAGAGAAAGGACAATAGATAAGGAAGCAATATGAAAACTGTAGGTTTAGCAACTTTAGGATGGTACACATAATAAATGGGAATAGAATTTGATAATCTCTTCTTTTCTTCAAATGAGAATTCAACTGTTAGCAGGTAGTATGAGTGCAGGCACGCCTATCAGATTCAGTGCTGTATAGCTCTGTGCCATGGAAAAAGAAAAAGATAAAATTAGAAAATGCTAGAAGTATTAAGCAGGGACAATTAGCATTTCATAAGAACATAAGAAATAGGAGCAGGAGTAGGCCATCTGGCCCTTCGAGCCTGCCCCGCCATTCCATAAGATCATGGCTGACCTGTCGTGGCTCAGTTCCACGTTCCCGCCGATCAGGACCCTTCATCAGAGCCAACAACGGAACATAGAATCATAAGATCCCCTAAAGTGCAGAAAGAGACCTTTCAGACCATCGATCCTGTATCAACAGTCCCACCCAGGCCCTATCCCATGTCCCCATGTATATATCCTGCTAAGCCCCCTGACAATAAGGGGCAATTTAGCATGGCCAATCAACCTAACCTGTACATCTTTGGCCTGTGGGAGGAAACCGGAGCAGTCCCACGCAGACAGTGACCCAACCCGGGACTTGAACCTGGGTCCCTGGCGTTGTGAGGCAGCAGTGCTAACCACTGTGCCACCGAGAAGAGGCCGTTGTGTTTGTTCTGCTGGATTATTGCTGCAGAACAAGTGACCTTAGTCTTTGGAAGCTGAGATATGAGGTGGTTTTCCTTATTGCTGCTGAGAACTGTTGGATGAGGATGAGCTACAGTCTAAATTCCTGACGGATGACTGATAATTGAAAGCTGTCTGCCATGGCTGAGGAAGCTGGGATGGAGAGAGCGGTTTATTCTTCTGCCAGATGGACTGCCCCAATAAACCTTTCTTTTATTTTCCACAGTATTGTTTAAATTACTCACGATTTATTGACACAGATGTCTTCTTGGAAGCAAGTTTGGCCATCTATATTCAGATACTGACTGCACTGAAATAAATTCACCTTCTTTATTGTGGTTTGACAGAGATACAACATCAATCATATGTCCTATCTGAGATGCGCGTACATAAATTTTTGAAGCTTTGGTTTAGTTGTTGTGCAGCAAAATAAAATTGTTCTTAGTCTTCCCATTGACAAAATATTTTTGTGGTGTGCTGTTTCCAGGCAAAGTGTCTAATGAACCTTGTTACTGCCCTTTCGCTGTTGTCAGAATTTCAGACTAATTTGCAACTGGGAAAATCGTTAGGCACCAAGGTCAGGGAGTTACTGGCATTGTAAGATCTGTTACAGTGGAAGTTTAAATTATTGCAAATTAGACAGTAAATAGTATTTAAAAAGAGAGAGTGGTAACAAATTCAATGCTGTTATCTAATCTAAATCAGGTTGACAACAGTGAATCGTTCAAGCTTTCGCCTCGCCATTTGATTAGACGTTGATTTATATCCCGTTCTCAGTACCCATTATTCTCAACTTATACTAGATGTCAACTGAAGTCAACCACAAATGCCTTCCCACTCCTCGTCAAACTTTTGAATCTCTCCTCTCCCACCTAAAACTCTGAAATGACACAAAAAGTAATCCATTGAGTTAAGTAATGCCACAATTGCTTCTGCTATCACCACTGCCCATGGACCTCGTCAAGAGATTGTGGAGTTGGTGGAGAGTGGTAGACTTGAAATTAGCAGTCGACACATAACGTCAGGGGGAAACTGGGATAATGATTCATAGAATCTCGCAGCTTCATCTAACAATGCTGAGAAAGGTGTTTGAGGTCATTGCCATGTAATTGTTGAATTCCATTCCCTCTACACCCTGTCTTCTCCTGAAGGGATCAACTGGCAGACAGTTCATTCACTGAATGAGCAAACATTTGTGATTTCCACCTCCTTCTAGATTACATCATTAGTGGGAGCTGTACTAATCAGAATTGCTGTTTCGCATTGACAATTATCAGAAACAATAAATAAATATGAGGGCAAAAAAAAATACAAGTAACAAGAAATGTCACTCATGACAAATCGAATATCTTAATTCTCATTCAAATATTGTAATCCACATTACTCAGTCTCAACTTGTCCCAATGATTGAACGGTTAACAATAAAACTTTGACTAAATCATCACATTTTTTAAGATATTTCAGTGCATCCAAAATAGGTGATGACTCCGAAGCGAAAGATGTGTATTTTTGAGAAAATAAGTAGATGCTTTCACCATCGTGCCTCTGCCATCTCCCTCCCCACCCCAACACAACACACCCCCCTTCCCCCTCATGTCTCTATCATCAACCACACTACCCTTCACCTCACCAGTCCCGGTCAGCATACTGGACTGTGGTTTAGAGTGAATTTCTATCTGGGTCTCGCAGCGCAAAATGTGCTGCCCTGTCGAGATAATGTGGCAGCCACTGTGAGCAGCCCAGCTCAACACCCAAGGCAACCACAGTAAACAGCTCCACCATAAATCCCCACAAGAGTGGGCTAACACTGGCGTGGCTGAGGAACTGGAGCAGCGCTGTTGCAGGTAGGCTTTGAATGTTGCCCTCACCTCAAAGTCACAAGTGAAGTGGGGTGGACAGCTGAACACCGCTTATATCTGTTTACGATTTAGACCATTTAGTTTCCTGTTGGCCTGGCTGGCCATTGGGAGGGGAAAGGTGATTCCAGTGAGTTGTGTTTTTAATGAGTTTTCATGACATTCTAATACATGCAAATAAAATTTGTGACATGGACCAATGGGAAAGTCAGCCTGCCATTGTCCCAACAGGAAATTGGCTGACTGACTGGTTTTTCCGCCAATGGGAATCTAACTTCTGGCCTCTCTGAATTTCCTACTTCTACCTACCATGAACACCATCGCTAGCGGAAGTGGAAAACCACCCTAGCTTTTAATTCCAGGCGTAGTAATTAACTGACTAAAAATTTCACCAGTTGCCGTGATACGTTTTGAACACATGGCTCTGGAGGATTTGTCTGAATCTTAAAATTACTGATCCAGTAACATTACTGCTACGCCACTTCATCGATCACCTGTGAGCCACTTTTATTCTGTAAGTCCCTCCCTCCAGTAGTCACTGTATTGTCCTAACTGTGTTAGAGGTAGTGGGTTTTAACAAAAAGAGAAAAAACTGTGTTTTACACATGTAGATTCAAAGTAACACACACCAGATTTATTCTAGGAGTTCTGGCTGGTACAGTGCACAACCTGAAACTATAAGCAACAGCCTGTGCAACACCCTAATGACATCACCATCAAATCATGTGATCACTTCTTAAAGTAATTGTGAAACCATTTAAATATATAGCAGTCATCTTTATTTGGAGGTAATTAAAATCCTAAGCATTAGATATTGCTTCAATATTTCCTTCTCTTTTAGGATTATGTTCTATAACCATTTGCTTGAATTCTATTGCAAATGCAGGTACTGTCTATTGGATGAGGTGGTAAGCCAAGACCCCATCTGGTTACTCAGGTGGATGTAAATTGGATCCCATGACACTATTTTGTTGAAAAGCTGGGCTGCTGGCCTCAAACAGCAAGACAAAACAAAAGGAGAATGAAACGTATTCCATTCCCTTTACATACCGAGACTCAGTGACCTCCTTCACAGCGCAATAGATGGCAAACTGCAAGATATAAATACTGCCTGCTCCAGCCAGGAAATAGCTCAATGCAAACTGTTTATGGTCATCTTCATAACCATTTGAAAGTTCTGTGCACACTTTTCCTGAGACTGCCAGCCTGCCCACAATAGGTGGCAAACCTCACTGATCACCTCCATAGTGAAACAGAGACACCATGCAGACCCTTCCATGATGAAATCAATGAGAAAAATTGTTTATCTGGAGGGAAGCAATCTTTATTTTATTCATCCATAGGACATGGGCATTGCTAGCTGGCTAACAATTATTGCTTGTCAGCCTGAATCTTGTATGTCTCTCTTGTGGAGACAAGGGATTGGATTCAATTTGAATTTGGTTTTTGGAGCAAGCAATGGATTTTAGTTTGCCTGGTCCACTCCGAGCATTGGCTTTGCTAATTTAAGAATGGGGTAAAACATTTAAAAAAAAGTATTATTCTCTGAAGTTCCTGAATGGATTTGTCCTCCTGCTGAGAACCCAGTCACACCTTCTCTTCCTCCCTCTTCCAACAGTGTGCCCTCCACTGTGTTACCTTTACTAGTTCCCTCAGTCATGCTGCAGAGCAAGAAGGATAGAACTATTACAGCCTTGACTGGTCTGGGGAGAGCTCTTGAAGTTACAGGCAAGGCCTTTGCCACATGCCACTCTGCTCCCTAGAGATAACAGTTACTTTAAATCATTGTACATACAGGCAACAGACAGTGTCGCTCATTTGGAACTAACCTGAAAGTGGTTGATGATCCATTTAAATTGGTTATAGGGGTTCTTTCTGTTGTTGCAACACAATTAGGTTATAAACATGGCCCCCATAGCACCAAAATTATGGCCACAATGCAACAGAATTTTTCAGACGAACAGTGTGATCATTCATTCAACATGTAACTCTATGTGAGGAGGTGTCCGTTCAGCTCAGCCATGTGGACATCTGGTTAGTGATGGAGAGCGATGCCAGAAGCACAGTTACAATTCCCGTACTGGCTGAGGTTATTTATGAAGCTCCACGTTCTTGTTCTTGCTCCTTGCCTGAGATGTAGTGTTTCTCAGGTTAAATCACCTCTAGTCACTGCCAATGGTCACCTGGGATTATGGTGACTTCAAGTATAACCCCAAACACAAAGGGTAGACATTAATGCCACCCTCCAAGGCAAGTTTGGAGACAGTGGGCATCAACTGTGTGGGATGATGCTGGGTGGGAATGCAACACCCCTTTGTCACCTCTGCCTTGATTAAGTCTTGGGCAGAGAGACTCGTAGATGGTCTTCTCTCCTGAACGCCAATTGAGGCCCTTAAGTAGGCAATTAATGTCCATTGAGGGACTCATCTACGAATCTGAGAAAGCAAACAGTGAAATCATTATTTTGGTTGTTGAATGAATTGGTGTCAAAAAGACAAAGGAGTGCACTAAAAGTTTAACATTAAGGTTAAAATATTTTTGTAAGAATATTTCCTGTAATAAATGGTTTTTTAACCTGAGCCAATCCCTGTTTTGAAAGGGAATTAGATCCTCACCTACTGAAGAATAATGTTAACAGATTGAGGAGTAGAGCAGGGAAATTGTTTACCATTCTGTGGAGCTACAGGTCTTCCATCATCACAACAAGAAAAGTAGTCCTCCTCTATTTTAAATTTCTACACTGCTACGTGGTAAAACAATATTTGTGCTTTACAGGTGAAATTCCAAGAATTCATCTAATAACAAATGCATTAGGCAACATATTTATTCAGTTCATTCTGGTTGTAATTAATACAAACACAGTAATATAATAGTTCACTCTCATATAGAGAACGCTTTTCCTTTCCACATTTACATGTACAACATTTACAAGTTCTGTGTTATAGAAACAGTGGAAATTTTGAATGATTTAAATTGTACCTGAGCTGTTCATAGAATCAACAGGACAGGAGGAGGCCATTTGGCCCATTGACCCTGCACCAACAACAATCCCACCCAGGTCCTATCCCCGCAATCCCATGCGCTAACTCTCCTAACCCCCTGACATTAACAGACAATTTAGCATGGCCAATCAACGTAACCTGCACATCTTTGGACTGTGGGAGGAAATCAGAGCACCAGAGTAAACCCACACAGACATGGGGAGAATGTGCAAACTCCACACAGACAGCGGCTCAAACTGGAAATCGAACCCAGGTCCCTGGCGCTGTGGGGCAGCAGTGCTAACCACTGTGCCACTGTTCTGCCCTGTGTTCATCTCTTGAGTTCAGGCTCTGGGCTAACCAGAACTCATGGATAATGTATAGGAACACAGCACTAATACAACAAGCTGGCCATTTGTGAAATCAGTTTTTGTTGTACAACTATACATACTTACCAACAGATGTGAGTTGAGGACGTATGATTTGGAAAAAAAAATCCACTTCTACAGCATGAATGTTCTCCTGAGGCTGACATTAAAGCATAACAGTTGAACCAGACTAGAGGAAACTTTAATCCACACCTGACCTTGAAGAAGTTGATGCCAAAATGTTCTGTCCTAATATCAATCCCCTTGATGAGCAAAAAATTCACTGAGTAGAAAGGATATGTTTTCAGGCTCCAAGTTCCAAAGGAAAGTCAAGTTGGACTTGCAACAGCAGAGGCAATAGTGTAGTGGCATTGTCATTGTATTAGTAATCCAGAGACCCAATGTAATGTTCTGGGGAGTTGAGTTCAAACCCCACCAAGCCAAATGGTAGGATTTGAATTCAGTGGTAAATAAATCTAGAATTACGAATCAAATGATGACAATGAAACCACATAAAAACCCATCTAGTTCTCATTAATACCCTTTGGGGAAGGAAATCGGCCATCCTGGTCTGCCCTACACTTGGCTCCAGACTCATAGTAACGTGGTTGTCTCTTAAATGCTACTCAGTTTAAGAACAATTAGGAATGGGCACATGCCATGAATGAATAAAAGAAAACATTATTTCTTTCTCTGCGGATGCTGCCAGACATGTTGAGTTTTTCCACCATTTTCTGGTTTTATGTCAGATTTCCAGGATCTGCAGAATTTTCCCTGTATGTTTTCCATCTTTCTTTATACAATAACAGTAGCTTGTTACAAGGAAAGATAATTTTTGCATATAAGCAATTTACTGATGAGCCATTGACCTTCATACGTAATGTTAAAAATAAATTAAATACTTTAGATGTACTTTATGCCTTGAGGTATGGGTTCTGTCATGTGCTGACTCACTCCTGCTCCTTGTAGACAATGGAAGGTTGTTCTACCCGTGCTTTTTACTGTAAGCATTGACAATTCTACCAAAATAGTAATTTAATCCCATTCATGAATAAAGATGCCAATGATTGATTTATTGCAAACAGGTTTGTTCAAATTCCTTAGTTTGAATTCACAGAATCCAAAGCAGATTCTACAGCATCTTATTCCAGCGAGAGATTTTCAATCTCAATTTAAGATTGTTCTTAAGCTGGTTTTCTGAACTTGCAATAAATTCTTCGGGCCAACAGCAGGTCGACAGTTCTACTGAAAGACAGCTCCGCTACTGGTAAAGCATTACCCCCGCCCCCCGCTCTATTATTGCTGGGCCCCAGGCCAGAGTAGAGTGACAGTGGGAGGGGATTCAGGGTATGGGGATTAGGTGAGGGGGAGAGGTGATCTGCAGCAAGCATGGGAAGGTGGCTCTCAGGAGCACACACCAACAGCACCCCCTCTCCCTTCCCAACCCCCACTTCCCGATGCCAGGATCCTCGATCGAGCCTTTGAATGAAGGACTTCCAAGCGCCCATAGGCAAAAGCTCTTGTCGTGTTCACCATATGGTGCGCTCCCCCCCCAATATGCCATTGTGTTAATGCTGGAGAGGGAGGCAGGTGTATGAGGTCCTTAAGCGGGCATTAATTGCCCAGTTAAGGGACTCAATTGTTAGCAGAATGAGAAGATTGTCCATGGACCCTCCCTTCTCAGACTTATTTGGGGTGGAGGTAGTAAGATGGCAGGATCCTAACCAGCTGGCATAGTGACACAGTTGTTAACACCACTGCATCGTAGCAACAGGGACCCGCGTTCGATTCTGGCTTCGAGTCACTGTCTGTGCGGAGCCTGCATGTTCTTCCCGTGTTTGTGTAGATGCTTTGGTTTCCTCTCACTGTTGAAAGATGTACAGGTTAGGTAGATTGGCCATGCTAAATTGCCCCTTTGGGTGGAATTTCCCTGTCCTGCCTGCCATGGAAATCGTAGAGTGTGAGACAGGGCCATGCAAAGGTCTGTTGACCTCGGGAGGAATTTTCCAGTCTTGGAGTGAGTGCAGTCTGAAAATCCCATCTTTAGGGCCTGAATTTACCGTTATATTGTGTCCGTTTTCAGGTGTGAACACTTGGTAAAGTTGGGCATAAGTAGCGCAATCCACACCCGCCTCCGCACTGGTTCCCCCTTTACCAAGGCCTGGAAGCGGCATGCGTTTAAATTGACTTAATGTGCTGCACACCCATTCTTACCAGCACTTCCCACTTCACCACTAGGTTCACCCATCCAGAATTGGTGCGAAACAGGCATGCTCTGTAAAAGTCCGATTCGGGCACTCCATTTAGTGAGGAAGGAAGTGCTTGAGATCAGTGGGGATGGGGTTGAGGAGGTGAAGCGGGGCACAAGGGGAGGGTAGGCTGCTACTATGCCTGTGATAAATGAGGGGGAAGGGGGGGTCTGCTGCCTCTCTGCCTTTCATCAGTGGTGGGGGGGAGGGGGGTCTGCTATCATTCTGCCTGAGATCGGTGGAGGGGAGGGGGAAGGGCCTGCGATCGGACTGGGTGGCGAAGGGGGAGGGATAAGGCAGTCAATAATGTTGTGAGAAGACAGAGGAAGGCATTATCTCTGGCCTGGGAGTGATGTAGCAGGGAAACCGCATTCTATAATTTTTTTTTCTGCGCATGCGCAGTTGAATGCTCCGATCGGGGCTACAGGATTTCGGGCGCGTTCAGCCCCATCCACAGGTTTGTGCAGTGCAATTCGGAATCACTGATATTTTTTCAGGCAGTGTGTGTACGGAGGCACCTGAGAACGGGTCTAAAAGTCGGATCTGAAACACTCCCAGTTTCAAGTCCGCCCAGCACTTAGAATCAAAATGGTAAAATAGAGCCCTTAGTGTCCAGTGGTATCCAAGTTAAGTGTATTAGCCATGGCAAATGTGTGGGGTTATATGGGGATTTGATTGGTAAGGGGGGTGGGCCTGGGTAAGATGTTCTTTTGTGAGTTGACGTAGACTCCATGGGCTGGATGGCCTCCTTCTGCACTCTGGGGATTCTATTAAACTAGTTTCAATGTAGTTCTCCATGGAGAAGGACACAAAATTCCACTCTATCATTGAGTTCAATTCTTATATACAGTGAAATCCTGCAAGTCTCAGGCATTACCTTAGTGTGAAAGCTCACAAGTTGCAAAATCACAAAGGCGAAACATCCTTTTGCAGGGGGCTCAATTAGCTAAGTTCCAGCCATGCGATGGCAGCACTGATTTGGGCAATGACATTATCTTACAATGACCTGTATTTCTCTTCACTGAAGCTGATAGACTTGCTGTGTATACTCCACGCTTTTTCTTTTCTTTTTCAGTTATTTATTCACAGTTCATTTAAAGATTGCAGTCAATGTTAAAGGGAAAAACCCCAGGCCAAAAAAGGATGAATACATTCTGGAAAATTCCTCACTGATCTCCCCCTCAGGTCGCTGAGACCAGCCAAGGAGATCACGTGAATTGAGGATTACAAAGATTTATAAACACCCTCACGTTCTGTATTATGTGATTCCTGTCCTCAGCAGGAACCAGTCCAGTCCCCTCTGAGACTCAGCACCCACTGCACCAATCTGTATTCCTGAACTTCTCCACTCTCTGAGAAAAGACAGATCACCTAATATCTAGTCCATTCCCATTCTCACATAATTTAAACATCTCCTCCCATAGTTGTTACCGTGGATTAAGCTATAAAATTACATTGTGAGACAAATCTAATTTGTGCATTTGCAAACAGCAATTGCAAGGGCAAAGATTTTTTGCAAAATGGGTAATTTCAAATGTGGATCAGCGAATATTGTTTGCACGATGGGTGATGTGTGCTCAAAGTATCATAGAACCCCTACAGTGCAGAAGGAGAGCATTCAGCCCGTCAAGTCTGCACCAACTTAGCATCTTACCCAAGCCCACCTGCCTCCACCCTATCCCCATAACTCCATGCATTTTCCATGGCTAATCTACCTAACCTACACATTTTGGGACACTAAGGGGCAATTTAACATGGCCAATCCACCTAATCTTCACATCCATGGACTGCAGGAGGAAACCGGAGCACTCAAGTGAAACCCTCACAGACAATGGGAGAACGTGCAAACTCCAAACAGACAGTAACCTAAGGCTGGAATCAAACCCGGGTCTGTAGTATTTGAGGCAACAGTGCTAACTACTGTGCCACTGTGCTGCCCTACTGTGCCACAAAGCATAGATAAATGAAACCCTGGAGAAGGAATCAGTGAATCACTGGAATTTATTGTAATTGGTTGTGGTAGAAGTTCCATGTGATTCTACATCTTTTTAAACATTTTAGTTTTTCCTCAGAGTTACAAAGTCAGTAGGCAGAGTGGATAGGATGAGCCCTTAATCCATCTCCTTGCTTGCTCCAAAACCAATTTAGATTCAAGTAGAACCCAATTCATGGTCCCCAAAAAAGATATATTAGGTCCAAGCTGACAAGATGAAGCATTACACCAGATCCTCGCTTCATCCTACACGTGGTCTTAGTCAAAAGGCCAAGAAGTGATTTGATATCTGGTGAAATTCACAAGCAACACCATTCTATGTGCTGATTGCTGCATTGGCCATGCTCTGCATTGGCCATATTTTTATCCAGTTGTTACTCTTCAAAAGATTCAGACAAAAAAGGTGCGAATCGTTGAGAGGTGAAGAATATGGAGGAACAGAGAGATCTTGGGGTTCATATGCTCAGATCTTTGAAGGTTGCCACACAAGTGGATAGAGCCGTGAAGAAAGCTTATAGTGTCTTAGCGTTTATTAACAGGGGGTTTGAGTTTAAGAGCTGTGGGGTTATGCTGAAACTATGCAGGACATTGGTGAGACCACATTTGGAATATTGTGTGCCATTCTGGTCACCTCACTATAAGAAGGATGCGGGAGCATTGGAGAGAGTGCAGAGGAGATTTACCAGGATGCTGTCTGGTTTGGAGGGTAGGTCTTATGAGGAAAGGTTGAGGGAGCTGGGGCTTTTCTCTTTAGAGCGGAGGAGGATGAGAGGCGACTTAATAGAGGTTTATAAGGTGATGAGGGGGATTATAGAGTGGATGTGCAGAGACTATTTCTTCGGGTGGATGTAACTGTTACGAGGGGGTATAACTTTAAGATTCATGGTGGGAGATATAGGAGAGATGTTCGAGGTAGATTCTTTACTCATAGAGTGGTTGGGGTGTGGAATGCACTGCCTGCTGTGATAGAGGAGTCGGACACTTTAAGAACTTTCAAGCAGTTTGGATAGACACATGGAGCACACCAGAATGATAGGGAGTGGGATAGGTTGATCTTGCATTCGGACATTGCTCGGCACAACATCGAGGGCCGAAGGGCCTGTCCTGTGCTGTACTGTTCTATGTTCTATGTTAACTTCGTAAATCTGTTGTTTTTAAATTATATCATGTGGGTTTGGCACTGGGAAGGAGAGGTGAAATCCAAAAGAAATCTGAGCATGCTGGGAAACTGGCTTCAACCCACCTATTTCGCCATTCCACTCCCGTGTTTAAGGAAGGCGCCTGTTTCAATCCCCTTGGGAAAGATTGGTTGGCAGTTTCAATATGCCAGTCACTCAATTACACTGCTATTAATGTGCATTTTGCAAATTAACTTTGACTTCTCTGAAGAGGAAAGCGTCAACAAAGGGGCTGATGCCATAAGGTGAACGGTGCCAACACATATTTGCAGCTGCAGGCTTACCCGTGTGTGTGTGAAAGAGTTAGTTCACAGTACTTGCACTAAGAGATTACTGTACACAGTTTGGAGGTTACAATACCCATTTTTGGAGGTTATCTTACACATCTTGGAGGTGTCATTCCACACTTTGCAGATCAGAACTACACTTTGAAGATCTGATAGGATGGGTGACACTTTTGGATTTTGGATTGAACCTCACTGAGCATTCCTCACCTGCACCCTGGTTGTTCCTGACATGAGACTTAGAGCTTCTTGAGACACTGTACTCGTCTGACAATTTGAGGAAGCTTAACTTCTGCCTGCAAACCCATGAGCTGTGTATGGGCTACTTTAAGCTGCACCCCTCTGTTCATGCCCTCTGTCCTGTCAGACTACATGTCTGTGAGCAGCAGGCTGCTGGAAGTGCAGATACAGTGAACTGTGGATTACTCTGAACCCTCCAATTGCAAGTCTCAGGTGAAGCAAGATGATCAGCAACACCAGGCAATAGCAGGGTCTGCATTAGCAACACCAGCAAAAACAGTTACTGTATCTGCACTTCCAGCAGCCTGCTGCTCACAGACATGTAGTCTGACAGGACAGAGGGTATGAACAGAGAGGTGCAGCTTAAAGTAGCCCATACACAGCTCATGAGGTTTGCAGGCAGAGGTTGAGCTTCCTCAAGTTGTCAGATGAGTACTGTGTCTCAAGAAGCTCTAAGTCTCATGTCAGGTGATGGCAGGCATTTGCAGGCTGTTGGAACTAATTCTGCTGCCGATTGACAGTCATTGGCAGTCATTGTTTCTCAGCGATGGTGGCAGTGACAAGGATGTACTTAAAGCTACAATTTCTAATTTTCCTTTTTCTTTTGGCTTGATTGAAAAAGAACTGGAGGCAATGCCAAATGCCAGACTGGGACAATACGCACAGTTCTCTATTTCACCAAATGGGGTGAAAAAAAATCTGAGCCTTTAAGGATCTCCAAAGGTACCATTCTGACTCCTGACCCTCCAAAGTGTAGCCAAAAGATGGAGCAGAATGAGAACACTATTTTGCCCCCTCGAGATCACTCCTCATGAACGTTCATGATCATGTTCCTGCCTCCCTGATCACCACTTGCCCAAAGTAAACCCATATCTCTTCACATTGTTATCATGCTGAAAAGCTTTTTGAGGTAATTTTGTAATCTGCTCACTGAGCGTTCCTCACCTGCACCATGGTTGTTGAGTACGATCACTCTGAACCCTCCAATTGCAAGTCTCAGGCCTAGATAGCTTTAGCCTTAGGCTGTAATTTGTTATTGTGGACAAACCAGCCAAAGTAAACCTTCCATGCACCCTGCAGAGCCTGTTAGAGCTCACATGGAGAGCCTCACAGTCCTTGGCACAGTCCAGCACACAGCTTATTCCACTTTTTCAGTCTCATGCACTGAATCCTTTATGCGAGGTCTACTGCCCCCCTTAATAAGGAGATGAGCATATCTCTGTGTGAAGCCTTATAAAGACTTCTGGCAACTTCTCACACATCTCTTTAATTCTACACTTCTTGCAACCAAGGTCAATTTGCCCATTGCCGTCACCAGCACATTAACTCAAAATGACAACTGAGCAATGAAGGTCAGAGATGATTGAATATACCCACCACAGTCAGGGAAACCTCTGGCTCTCTACTGTGAAGAAGACAGTGCCGAGCTTCACTTTCTCTCAGCCCTGAAGCTGCATACAAAGTGATCCTCGCCGCTCATAGAGCAGATTAAACTCCCCGCTTGACATCCACCCACAGCTGGCATCGGGGCAATAGCAGCAGGAGATACAATGATTCCAATGAACGCCGTTTCAGAGGTTAGAACGTGGTGAACTGCAAAGTAATGGCTTGCAAAGGGAGTGGCCAGGCCATACATTCACAGCTGACAGCCAGTGCTTATGTACATGTGGGATTATTGAGTAATCACTATATCCATTATGTGGGAGAACTGAATCTGTGGGAGTTTGGAGGCCCACATTCCAGACCCTTAAATGCCTGTGACCATTGAAGCAATGAGCAGCAAGACGGAATTCAGGAGACGTCCAAACACTGAGAGTGAACACATGCGATTAACAATGTGTGAACAACTCACCAAACCTCTTAACTTTTCTTTTGCTACTGCTATGTCTATGCTGTATCTTGCAATGACAGGCTACCACTGTGTAGATTAACAAATGAATGGTTTATTAAGTAATGATGTACAGAGAGCAATATAAGGCACCAGACTCCATGGCTCCAGACTTCTAACTGGCAAGGAAAACCTGTGCTCAGCTCCAGGATTCTGGCCTGATTGGCTGAATGGGTATCATGACCCTCTGAGAGCTTGCTCCTTAAAGGGGCACACTACCATCGTCCAGATGCAGGCCCAGCATCTGCAGCTGAAGTGGAGACAGACTTCTGACTGCGGTGGCCTATTGACTAAGAGAACTTCAATTTGATTTGAATTATTATTGTCACATGTATTAACATACAGTGAAAAGTATTGTTTCTTGTGCGCTATATAGACAAAACATACCATTCATAGAGAAGGAAACGAGAAACTGCAGAATATAGTGTTACAGTCACAGCTCGGGTGTAGAGAAAGATCAACTTAATGCAAGATAAGTCCATTCAAACGTCTGTAGCAGCGGGGAAGAAGCTGTTCTTGAGTCGATTGTATCTTTTTCCTGAAGGAAGAAGGTGGAAGAGAGAATGCCTGAGGTGCATGGGGTCCTTAATTATGCTTTGCTGAGGCAACGGGAGGTGTGGACAAAGTCAATGGATGAGAGGCTGGTTTGTATGATAGCTGGGGCTACGTTCACAACCTTTTGTAGTTCTTTGAAACTTGGGCAGAGCAGGAGGCATACCAAGATGTGGCGGGTAGCTCCTGGTGGCTGAAGGGTTTGAAAGTCTCCTGCTCAGGGCAGCTCCATGCTCTGACCTGGTGGAAACACTGGGCAGGATTTGCAAGACACTGATTTCTCCTGTCAGGGTGCTTCATACAGCAGTTGTGGCAAGGTTAGTTATCCCTGCGGACTAAACTTTCCTGTCCCGTCTGCTACAATTCTTATGGTGGACCATGCAAAAACCCATTGATCTTGGGAGGGAATTTCTAGTCTTGGGGCAAGTACGGCTGGAAAATCCCACCTGACGTCTTTGTAACTTCATAGATGGACACAGTTTTGGCTTCTGCCGGACCTTGTGTTCTCTTCACTTAGGAATGTCCTGTATTGCTCACACAACTCAAACTGCCTAATTACCTGGATTGCCTCGTCCTGGATTTAGCTTTAAGGAGGTCAGAGAGTGAATCTGGTTTAGACCTCCATATTCACATCCCTATGCAATCCTGTAGAGATCATTTATGAAGGAACCAACAAATTCCTCAGACAGTTGGAGTCTCTTATTGAATTTAGCTCTTTCCAATATTTTGTTGTCTCTCAAATTGAAATAAACATCAAGGGATTTTAAAACTTCCTCAAATTTGCGGGATGAATCATTAATCTCCTGTCATATAATTGTGTCATCTGCAATTGGTCCTGTTGAGTAAAGAGGTGTGTTTACTTGTTCTTCTGGTTTTTTCGTTTAAGCCTGAAGTGATGCTGTATCTTAAAAAAATATTCTCTGCACTTCAGTCTGGACCTTTCAGCTGAATTTTTTCAGCACCTGTACTTTCAGTTTGCAAGCTTCTCTCAGTTCAGAATGCATTGAAGATTTTCCTTTTCACCAGATTTTTAGCCTTGCGTGCGATTAAGGATATTTTGATCCCCTACTGCCACCATGTTGTAATGGTGTTGGCTACAGAATGTGACTCTTAACAAAGTCTTTGTACGTAAACAGTAAGTCATAGAGTCATAGAGGTTTACAGCATGGAAACAAGCCCTTCAGCCCAACTTGTCCATGCTGCCCTTTTTCTTAACCACTAAACTAGTCCAAATTGCCTGAGTTTGGCCCATATCCCTCTATACCCATCTTACCCATGTACCTGTCTCGATGCTTTTTAAAAGACAAAATTATATTACTACTCTACTACTACTTCTGGCAACTTGTCCCAGACACTCACCACCCTTTTTGTGAAGCAGTTGCCCCTCTGGACACTTTTGTATCTCTCCCCTCTCACCTAAAACCTATGCCCTTTTATTTGAGACTCTTCTATCTTTGGGAAAAGATGTTGACTATCCAAATGATCTGCGCCCCTCATTATTTTTTCAACCTCTGTAAGATCATCCCTAAGTCTCCTAAGCTCCATCTAGCCCTTCGAGCCTGCCCCGCCATTCAGTAAGATCATGGCTGATCTGAAGTGGATCAGTTCTACTTACCCGCCTGCTCCCCATAACCCTTAATTCCCTTATCGATCAGAAATCTATCTACCTATTCAATCTGTCCCAACTCCTGTATTCAATGTTCTGGTCAATGAAACCAACCAAGTAGTCCTTATTAACTACTTGTAACTATGCACATGTATAGAGTAAAGAGTACAAGCGAGGGGCTATCTTCATCTCTAAGTCGTAACGTGTTTCTGGCCAACACCATCCAGACTTGCATTATTGTGTGGGGTGGTACTGTACTCGATCCCACATTTACCATGTATTAGATTCTTCTACTATATAAATAGGTCATTATATCTATGGCAAAGCTATTAGAACATTTATTTGTATTGTTTTACTTTGCTATAAGTTGCATTGGAAAGTTTTCAACACACAATTAATTGGACAGTCGACCAATTATGAAAAAGAACCAACACTGCCCAAATTATTTTAATTGTACAGGGGAGATCTTTTGACATTAACGCTGTTTCTTAATGTAATTTATTCATGGGATGTGGGTGTCGCTGGCTGGCCAACATTTATTACCAACCCCTAATTGCCTTTGAGCTGAGTGATTTGCCAGGCCATTTCAAAGGGTGACTATTCTTGGATCTGGAGTCACATGTAGGCCAAGCCGGGTATGCTGGCGGATACCTTACCTGGAAGGTCATTAATGAACCAGATGGGTCTTTACAACAACCATCATTTGGCTTTTAATTCCAGATTTTTAATGAATCCAGATTTCACCATCTGCCATGGTGGGATTCGATTTTGGCTCCCTCGAGCATTATCCTAAGACTCTTGATTACTCGTCCAGCAACAAGACCATTGCACCATCACCTCCTCATAAATGTTCTAAGTATGTTCTTCATACCTAGGTTACCATATTCCACCTGGTAGCAACAGGGCCCCAACATTTCAAATGTCTGCCTCATAAAATTTTACTGTGTCAGGTTGACATATAAGCCCGCTGTCTTTTGTTAGTTATAGAACATTTACTGAAAACGGATCCACTAATCGGGATAGCTAACTTCAGCTGGGTCTTTGTAAGTGCTTTACTACATTTCTAAGTCTTTGATGTAAAGTTGATTTATCTATCAAATGCACACATAGTCATTTTTTTAAAATGTAAACACTGCTTAGAAAATTATTATAAGGATTTGGCTTGGGCCTGGAAGTGGTGTGTTATTTTTGGATGGGTGAGCGTTTCTTCTCCTGTGAAGAAACAGTAAAATTAAATAAAAATGCTGTGAAGCGGGCTTATTGGGCCGCACCATAAAATAATAGCATTCCTCCTGGCTAGAAAGATGGAGAAAATTGTAAAGATGTCAAATGACCTACATCAAGGGATTTGTCACGCAAAGTTACAAGCTACGTCCAAATAATTTATTAATGTCAGTTTTTAAAAAATAAACATTAAAGTAGCGAACAGGCATGCTTAAAGCAGCAAATATTCGGTGATAAATGAATCACTGCTATTGAGTTGTATGACCTTAAAACAAAACCTCAGTCAAAGCTTCTCCCACCACACAAACATCATGTCCTCCATCCCAAGAAAGTTAAATGATGAGAAACGCGAAGCCACCTGTGCATTCAAAGCAACTTTCGAGACATTAGAACCAGCACAAAGCACCTGCTTCACATTATAAAGTCATATTTGATAAATATCTGGCATTTGATGCTTGACAAAATTTAATAGCAGCAGTGTCAGAAATGATAGGAAATCATATTTCTCTTGAATGACGTTGCTGTCGGCCCAGCATTATAAAGCTTCTGTAGAGCACTGAAGTTTTATAACATTGAGATCAGTGTTAATAAGTCTCAAACCTTTAGATGTCTAATGGTAACCAGAACATTTTTTGTTTAAGTATATTTATAAGTGCCACAAGTAGGCTTACATTAACACTGCAATGAAATCCCCTAGTCACCACACTCTGGTGCCTGTTCGGGTACACCGAGGAAGAATTTATCATGGACAATGCACCTCACCACCATGTCTTTTGGGCCATGGAAATAAACCAGAACATCCGGAGGAAACCCACATGGAGAGAACAAGCAGACTCCGCACAGACAGTGACCCAAGCCGGGAATCGAACCTGGGTCTCTGGTGCTGTGAGGCAGCAGTGCTAACTACAGTGCCACCATGCCATCCATCAGGTGATTTTAAAAGTATATAAAAAGTTATTGAAGCTCATTCAAATTTGAATTTTAATATTTAACAAATTTTAATAGGTTAAACATTAAAATAGCCTGTTAAAGACAAAAAGCTGTCCTTTTTCTGCCTGAAATAACAGATAAAGTTTACGTTTCTCTGAGTTTCACTTGCATGTTTTTCCGTTGTAGTTTGTCAGTCATGTTGCTGAGTCACAAGATTCTGGTTGGAGCTGCGACTCCCAGGAATTGAGCAGAAAGATCAAGGCTGACAAAGCCCGTTCAATATGGGCGGCACAGTGACACAGTGGTTAATACTGGAGTCTCACAGCGCCAGGGACCTGGGTTCAATGCTGGCCTTGGGCCATTGTCTGTGTGAAGTCTGCACGTTCTCCCCATGTCTGTGAGGGTTTCCTCCAGGTGCTCCAGTTTCCTCCCACAATCTAAAGATGTGCATACTAAGTTGATTGGCCATGATAAAATTGATGATTCATGTCAGGGGGATTAGCAAAGTAAATATATGGGGATACGGGGATAGGGCCTGGGTGGGATTGTTGGTGGTGAAAGCTGGAATATCTGGAATTAAGAATCTACTGATAAACATGAAACCATGTCGATTTTCGGAAAAGCCCATCTGCTTCACTAAAATCCATTAGGGAAGGAAATCTGGCCTGCAAGTGACTCCAGAGCCACAGCAATGTGGTTGACTCTCAACTGCCCTCCAAGGACAACTAGGGATGGACAATAAATGCTGACCAGCCAGCAATGCCCATGTCCCACAATTGAATAAAAAAAAACACTTTTAGAAAAAATTCATTGGCTATAAAGTGCTTTAAGATGTCTGGTGGTTGTAAGAAGTGTTATATGAACGCACATCTTTGTAATAGCTCTTCAACTTATTCCCCTTGAGATAACTAAAAGTAAGGAAGAGGTTACAGAAACATGAACAGCTGGATGAAGAATCCAGGATACAATGGACTGTGCCCCATGACAATATAAAATGGTGTCTGCTATTTCAATGGCAAGGACTCAATAGGCCTGATTTTACCATCGCATTGTGCCCATTTTTGGATTAGAAAACTTGGTTAAGTTGGGCATGAGGCAAGTAATGTGATCCATGCCTGCTTCCGTGCCAGTTCCCTCTTTACCAAGGCCTGAAAATGGCCATGATAGGGACCATACCTGAAACGGGCACGGCAGTGATTTGAATGCATTTGCATGCATTTAAATTGACTTAATAGGCTGCGTGCCCAACCTTATCAGCGCTTCTCCTTTTTACTACCACATTCGCCCATCCAGAATTGGCGCGAAACAGACATGCTCCACAGAAGTTCCGATTCGGGTGCTCCAGTTAGTGAGGAGATTGTCCAATTGTGTCTGATAGCTCTCTGCTTGAGATCAGTGAGGGGAAAGGGAGGGTCTGCTGCCACTCTGCCTGAGATCAGCGAGGGGGAAAGGGGGGAGGGACCTGCGATTGGTCTGGGTGGTGGAGAGGGTAGGGGGATAAGGGGGTCAGTAATGTTGTGGGGGTGGGGCAATGTTTGTGGGGTTCTGGGGGACGTATTATCCAGCCCAGGTGCGATGTGGCAGGGGAGACACATTCTATCATTTTTTTTCTACATATGTGCAATTGGAGGAGCCAATCAGAGCTGCAGGAATTTGGGTACCTTAAGCCCTGCCCAGAGGTGTCTGCAGACCGATTTGGAATCATTGATATTTTTGCAGGCAAAGTGCGTATGGGGGTGTCTGAGAATGGATCTAAAAGTTGGATCTGTAATACTCTCAGCTTCAATTCAGCCCAGCATTTCGAATCAATATGGTAAAATAGGCCCCAGTGTCTTCAAAACGTCTATCTGCATGTAAGCAATCACATAAAGTTGGGAACAAGTAGACTTTCAAGGGTCTTAGCCCATCAGCCGTTGTCATAGAAACACAGAATCCCTACCATGCAGAAAGAGGCCATTTGGCCCATTGAGCCTTATTGGGAGCAGTTTTGAGCTGCATACCTATGGAAGGATGCACTGGCCTTGGAAGGGGTCTAGAGGACGTTTCAAAAATTATTCCCAGGAGTGAAGAGTTTATCATGTGAGGAGTGGTTGAGGAGCCTGGGACTGTATCCGTGGAGTTTTAAAGCTTGAGGAGGGATCTAATTGAAACCTAGAGAATACTGAGAGGCCTGGATTGAATATACGCGGAGAGGATGTTTCCACTCATGGCAGAGACTAGAACTCAAGGGCATAACTTCAGAGTGAAGGGATGCTCCTATAAAACTGAGATGAGGAGGAATTTCTTCAGCCGGAAGGTGGTAAATCTGTGGAACTCAATGCCATAGAGGGCTGTGGAGATCATTGAGTGTCTTTAAGACAGAGATGGATAGGTTCTTGATCAATAAGAGGATCAAGAGTTATTGGGAGAAGGCAGGAGAACGAGGATACAAATCCTATCAGCCAAGATTGAATGGCAGAGCACACTCGATGGGCCAAATGGCCTAATTCTGCTCCTATATCTTATGGTCTAACCCACACATCTTTGGAGTGCAGGAGGAAACAAGAACACCCAGAGGAAATTCACACAGACAGGGAGGATGCACAAACTCCACACAGACAGTGACCGGAATTGAACCCGGGTCCCTGGCACTGTGAAGCAGCAGTGCTAACCACTGTGCCCTGTGTTCACAGATTGTGGTGATGCAAAGAGGGTTTGGCTTACTGTTGCCAAAATCACGATGAGTTACTGGGCTGTCAGGCTACCCACGATACACTTAGGTCAGAGATGTGGGAGCAAACTGTTTCTGGTTTCACACCTTCTGAGCAGTGCCTGTTGTTAAGAATATGAGTCAACCTTTTAAACAAAATGTTTAATCTTTTCAATTTAAGCAGGTAATCAATTTGCTGGCAGAGTTGAAAAGCATTCAGACCTCACAATGTTCCAGTTCCCAAGAGCTGGCAATATAGTTCAGACCAGTCAACCCCATTTATCTCTCAGCATCTGGAATGGGCATCTGTACAATACCCTTAGATGCCGATTAAACAAAATACTATAAACAAATATAATTTGCAAAATTACACTTCCGAGAGCATTAAGCAGGAAATGTAATACAATATCTTAGTGAAATTACTGCATTGAATTTATTCAAAATTAATTATTTAGCAGTGTACAACAAATTTATTTTTCATAATACAGTGCACAAAATGTACACGTTCCACACTTTTATGAAAGTTAAAATACAGACAATGAGATTTTTTTCTTCAAATTCTTATCAATTTAATTTAGGCTGAAATACTTGTAAAATGCAAGTCCATGTTTAATACTTTTTTGTAATAGGTTGTGATTAAATAGACCTGTATACAACTTGGGCCATATCAATGTGTTGCTACTGAAAGAGCCTAAACTCTTTTCAACAGCTGTGTGAGCAGCAATGAAAGTAAGCCATATGGTTTTGCTGCATTTCAAGGTAGTCAGCTACGGCAGGTCACAATTTTTAATGGATATCCGGCAAACAGTTCTGGGACTCAAACCAAAATGACACCTGCCCCCAGCTCAGATTCACGAGTCCCAACTATTCGTACTCTTTACTATTGTGGAAATAATGCCTCCATTGTCCGCTGCATTGTTTACAGTTTTGCACACAGAAATCCAATATATGCAAAAGCAAATTCCTAGAACGATGAATTTAAAACAGCATTCTGGGTGGCATTTCCCCCGCCCCTGTGCCAAGTGCTGTGACAGCAGAGATGGCCTGCCATTAGCCAGTGGTGGGATCCTCTGGTCCCACTGCTGTCATTCGCACCCTTCACCACCGGCAAACCAAGGGGTTACTGTCAACAGGACTGGAAGACCCCTGTGTGAACGTTTTGATCAATGTACCTGCTTTTTTTTTTGTAGCATGTCTGGCTAAATGCACAGCCCTTTTAATATATTTTGCACAGGCAGTGACCAGTGATAAGAAACTACAGATGTAAAGAAAGGCTTGACACACAGCAACCACAACCACTGGAGCAGAGAGGGCTGAGAAGGAATTTAATGAGGGTTTTTAAAGTAATGAAAGGTTTTTGGTAAGCTGAATCGGGGAAGATTATTTTCTCCATTTAACAAGCCAGTAGCAAAGTGACATCAATTAAAAAATTGTCACTAAGAGAATGAGAGGAGAGGCTGGAAGAGCTTTATTTCTGATAACAATTATTGAAACATAGAATGATTTTTAATAGTGGTGGTTGGTGCAGGGACCACTGAGCTTTCAAAAGGAAAGGTGGATAAATACCTGGAGCTGGGGAAAATGCAGTGATCTCCAAGAAGAAAGCAGGCATATGGGATTAGGTTCTCAGCAAAGAGCAGCACAGACACACTGATCTGTATAATCATTGCTAGAAAAAGAAACCTTGTGGTTACCAAAGCATCTTTTTCATTTCAATGCACCACTTACGGTCCCACTGCATCGAGGATGATAATCATGATGTTTCCATTGGGTAGAGAATCATTAAAACGTTCGGGTATCAGGTCAAGACAGCTCAGTGCCAAGTTATCCCGCAAGAACCAGAAAGAGGTCTTTTGGTCATCTAAATCACTATGTACCATTATATTCCATATTATTTAAAGTTGGTTTAAAATAAAGAGCTGCGTTACTTTAAGCTAGGTTAAATGTTCATGAAAAGTAAAGGCCTGAGTTCTGTCTGGTGGTGAGTTTGATAATCCACATGATCTCCTTAGATGCATAATTGCAGTCGGAAGATTCAAATCCATCATAAAATGCAAGTGGATAAACTTGATCTTTGTTAAAGAATGAAAGAATCCCTACAATGCAGAAGGAGGCTATTTGGCCCATCGAGTCTGCACCAACCACAAACTCTATCCCCATAACCCCATGCATTTACCCTTGCTAGTTCCTCTGACACTAAGGGTCAATTCAGCATGGCCAATCCACCTAAACTGCACATCTTTTGGACTGTGGGAGGAAACCAAAGCAAACCCACACAGATATGGGGAGAACATGCATACTCCACACAGACAGCGACCCAGGAATCGAACCCAGGCCCCTGCAGCTGTGAGGCAGCAGTGCTAACCACTGTGCCACCGTGCTGCCCCAATCTAAATGAGGTATCAATTGCATTAGTCTTCTGAAGTGAAGAGACACACGGGCAATAAAATGGAAAAAATTACCCCCTCCCACAGAATTGCAGTCAAACCCAATGGGCAAATTATAATGCCTTTCAACAGTTTTTCTTGTTCATGTTTTATTGCATGTTCCTTGTTAGAGACCAGATCAGAAACTCCAAGGAGCATTATGAAGTTAACCCAGGCCCCAACTTAATTTGATTTTTGCATAAGTGCTAGCATAAGGTGTTTCACTTCAGGTATGATTCTATTGATTCACTAGGTAATTATTATTAAAACAAACTTTATTTAAGAACACAGTTAGAATATAACAAAAAGAATTAGCATAACTTTGATTAATTAAATTATCTAAACATGACAAATTATAATTCTTAACTATCTATCGCTATAGTTCCAATTTAAGCAATATCTCCATAGACATAAATCCTACTTCAGAACCAATTAGCACCAAAATAGATAGGCTCATGTGGATGCTAGATTTCTAGCCTTTTAACGCCCCTGGATTGACACTGAAAGACATCTGCCTTCTGACTCCCATTCAGCATTTTCCAGAAAATATCTACATTCAAGCACCAGAACATCAGAGAAATAGACATATTTTCTGGCAGAAACCAGTCTCCAAATCCAGAGATACAGAGACAGAGAATCAAACCCCACTCTGAAAATCCCCAGGGGAAAACACTAAAATATCAACCCTGCATTAGTCCAGATTGAAACAAATGTTATAGCAATTAAGATCAATTATGCTGCTGCAATAACAGGAATTGTCAGGTACAGCCAAAGTGACACTGATAATAGGACTGCCTGCTAACAAAAATCCTGCACAAGATAGATAAGACTATAAAACCATAAGACATAGGAGCAGAATTAGGTCACTCAGCCCATCGGGTGTGCTCCACCTTTCAATCATGGCTGATATTTTTCTCATCCCCATTCTCCTGCCTTTTACCCATAGCTCCTGATCTCCTTATTAATCAAGAACCTATCTATCTCTGTCTTAAAGATACTTAATGACCTGGCCTCCACAGCTTTCTGTGGCAAAGAGTTCCACAGATTCACCACTCTCTTGCTGAATAAATTCCTCCTCATCTCTGTTTTAAAGGATCATCCCTTTAGCCTGAGGTTGTGCCCTCGGGTTCTAGTTTTTCCTACTAGTGGAAACATCCTCTCTACATCCATTCCATCCAGATCTGGCTGTATTCTATAAGTTTCAATAAGATCCCCCCTCATCCTTCTAAACTCCAAAGAGTACAGACCCAGAGTCCTCCACCAGTCCTCATATGACAAGCTCTTCATTTCAGGGATCATTCTTGTGAACTTCCTCGGGACCCTTTCCAAGGCCAACACATCCTTCCTTGGATATGGGGCCCAAAACTGCTTGCAATACTCCACATGGGGTCTGACCAGAGCCTTATACAGCCTCAGAAGTACATCCCTCCTCTTTTAACCTAGCCCTCTTGACATGAACGCTAACATTGCATTTACCTCCCTAACTGCCGATTAAACCTACACATTAACCTTAAGAGAATCTTGATTAAGGACTCCCAAATCCCTTTGTGCTTCTGATTTCCTAAGCACTTCTCCACTTAGAAAATAGCCTATGCCTCAATTCCTCCTTTCAAAATGCATAACTTCACATTTCTCCACATTGTATTCCATCTGCCACTTCTTTGCTCACCCTCTGAACCTGTCCAAGTCCTTCTGCAGTCCCTTGCTTCCTTAATACCATTTGTCCCTCTATCTTTGTATCACTTGCAAACTTAGCAACAGTGCCTTCAGTTCCTTCTTCCAAATTGTTAATGTATATCGTGGAAAATTGTGGTCCGAGCACTGACTCCTGAGGCACACCATGAGACACCGGCTGCCATCCTGAAAAAGATCCCTTCGTCCCCACTCTCTGCCTTCTGTGAGTCAGCCACTCCCCTATCCATGCCAGAATCTTACCCTTAACACTATGGGCTTTTAACGCATTTAACAGTCTCTTACGCAGCACCTGACACAAATACATTTCTTAAAGGCACAGTATTGTCACATCCTTTAGAGAAACCCTCAAAAGAGCATCACCCCAGTCTGAATCTGTATGTAACTTCCATATCGAGGATTGGAACTGCATAGGCAAATTAGAATCCAAATGAGTAGGCCAGAAAAGCAATCTCAACTCAGTTATACTGATTAGTTTTGTGTCTCTGAGTATACAACAGTTTGTGCCTCACGTGGCCTGACTTCATTTTTGACAGACCATTGCTGAAATTTAGGATGGATGATGAGCTTAGAGCCAAGGCTTCATCTGTGGGTTTCCTCACAGGGGCAGTGAACCAAGTTTGAAGCGCATATCTTGTGCTTCATATTAGCAAACCCTTGAGTCTCTCTCCTAGAGCAGAGGATAAAGTTTGGACTGCAACAGTGAGAAGGTATCGTGACGGCACTCAGGCAATCTGACTCACACCTGCTCGAACATCTGTTTTGTGCATGGAAAAGTATCCCTTGTGGTTTATAAAATATTCTGTGCCTGCAAAAATTCAACTTGAGAAGCCAACCTTAGTTAGTATCAGCTCATTCTGGCTACTGGTGTCTCGGAGAAACTTCGCATAGTGGTGAACAATCTGCCCGATGGATTTATGCGCAGCTGACTGGGAAATCCTGGATTTGTCTCGGGTAGCACCCCTGGAAGGATTTAGTAATGAAAAAGTTGTGGTTGGTGGTCACTTGCACAGCTACTGGTAATGCTTGGCCAGTGTGAGAGGCTGCAGTGTCTGCATCTGACTTAACAACCTCAGCCTGCAGGAATATGCCAATATTAGCACTCCCTTTGTCTTGTGTCCATGACATCTTTGTCAATCTCTCATTAGCTCTGATCTATCTCTGACCTTCCATTCTGGTCCACCCTCCCCTCACTCTATATAATTCATTACACTTTTATCCCTCTTCAGTCCTGTCAAAGAATCATACGGATTCAAAATGTTAACCCTGTTTCTCTCTCCGCAGATGCTGCCAGGCTTGCTTGGTTTGTTTTTTGTTTGTATTTCAGATTTGCAGCATTTGCAGTATTTAGTTATTATCTACAGAACAATCGCTGTTCAAGGAAGTCAAGGAAGCAAGGCATCTGGCCCAAAGGAGAGTTTTTACCATCATAGCAAAAATGGTGGATGAGAATTGGATGTCCCGTCCCAAACACAACGCCTTTTCCCAGGATCAGGAATGGGTCCGGCTTGAGGTTTGTGCAAACGCTTTCACAGAGGAAGCCACCCTCCTAAACTCACAGTTGTCTGCGCTTGCATGGGATTTTAATCTCACAGATGTCTGAAATGTGTGGTGTCTGCAGAGTAGGTCTGGGAAGAGAGCTCTGAACTTTGTGCATTTGTTTGGATAGCCAGGATACCCCATTGGTAAGTGTTGGATGCTCTTTGGAATTTGTTTTAAACTTGCCTTAACTTCCTAAGATTGAAAAGAAATGCTTTAACCCAAGGATGGAGAAGGGTGGATCTGCTCGACTCACAGGGCAGTTTTCTTCCGCTTCTGTTGACTCACATATCCAGGTGCCAGGAAGAACATTGAGAAAGGAGCATTGGACTTTGTACAAAGGGAGATACAAGATTAGCATGGCACCCTCATCCACAGAGGCCATAGAAACCAGTCAATGTCAGCAGCTGGAGGCCAGAGAGTCATGGGGAAAGGTCAGCGCCAAGCATACCAGGAAGGAGGAGGAGGAGGAGAGGCTGGACAAGCAAGTTCCAGCTGGTGAGTTAGGTGTACAGATAAGACATCACACAATAATATGATTGGGAACCAATGCTGAAGGTGACTGATGCTAAGCCATGAGGTGGTAACATGTGTTGCAATGATCCAGCAACAAATTAGCCCCCAATCCATCGACCTCCCCTCATGCACTGCCAATGACTGTAAAGATGACTGTGGCTCTCAGTAACAATGCCGTTTTCTTCCTAGGGAAAGTCCATTATGGGCCATTCAGTCGGGGTCAGCCAATAGCTGGACAACATTTTCAGCATTCCCAGCATTCACCTGATAAGTCAATGACATCTCTGAAGCACAAGATGGCCAATCTCTCACACAGGTCGTTCTGAGGGCTTGCTTTCTATTTGCACCCAAGTTACCCAAATCATGCTGTGCCCACCTCCAATCCTTCACTACTTATAAAAACAGAAAGTACTGGAAAACCTCTGCAGGCCTAGCAGCATCCTTGGAGAGAGAAAATAGACTTAATAGCTGGAATGTTCCAACCCCACCCAGCACAGGAATTGGAGTGCATAGAGAGGGTGGTGGATGCCTGGAACTCCCTGCCATTTTTAGAAGTCAGGCTCAGCTCTGTGAATGCTCCAGACTCTGTTCTTCCCATTAGCTTCCAGTCACAAGCCATTGAACAACCAAGGGTGACACAGAGGGTGTGATTTTACCTGCCACCATGCTCCCACTGCAGCAATGTTGGAGAATTTTGCAGCCAGTCCAATCTCCGTTGAGTGTGGCAGGATGGGAAACTCCCACTGGCGTGAACAGTGGTAAGATTCCGGCCCGAGTCTTCCTTTAAATATGCAGGTTGGGTTCCAATGACATCATTGGGTTCTGACTGTTACCAGAGCTTTGTGTTGGAGGGCCATTATAGCCTCTCCGACAGGTTAATCCAGCAGGAAAAAGAGTTGGGGCTAGAAGGTGCCCACAAAAGTAAATGTTTTTATTTCATTCCATTCATTTTCCTTCTGGATCAGAGGAAGTTCAGTGTGTAAGTTGAGGTCTCCTCTGCTCAGAGTTTTCCCTGACTGTGAGGCCCATTTGAACATCTTCCCAACTGATAACCTGTTCCTTTGGTCCTCGGCAAGCCTCCTGCTTCTTGGCATCTCGCTCCCATCTTCCAGCCAGCTGCCACATCCTGCTGATCTTGGGGAAGAGGTCTAGAGGTTTGTTGCTCACCTAGAGCCTGCCCACAGGATTGCCGCTCCATGGTAAAATCGGGTTTAAAGCTTCCAACAACACTTTGTTTGGTACACCCAACAATTTAAACAGGATGTTACGCAGTTCAGTTGCAATTGCATCCAGCTGAGTCACTTGCCATGTCAGAAGCAATTACTCCTATTATTGAAATTGAGAGAAGAATAATGTTGTTGTCACATGGAATCACAATGCTACAGGGAGCTAGGGATGAATCATTCTTCTCAGGATAATCTGACTACCTAGTTATAGCAACTCAATTATGTTGGTGTCACCAAAATGTTGATGTAATTACTGCAAATTTTAGTGTCAATTAATCACGAAACTGATGCTTGCCTGTACAATGTAACACAAGCCATAACAAATATTAAGGAGAAAAGAAGACTAAGGACAAGTGTAAAATCAATTTTGTGCATCTTTTTTTGATGCTAAGCCTGTTTGTGGTGGAGTATTTGAAGAGTGATTTCACTCACCTTCATTGTGTGACAGGTAAACTTAGGTCTACTTTTTCCAACCAGCAAAGGTGCTAACAGATATATAACATTGCAGTTGCATTGTCATTAAATATGATGCACTAAGTAATTTTTATATAATATTTATTGTCTAGATCTCTTACTGAGTGCACACCAATGATGCTGTCCTTATAACTAAAACACGCTTGGTCTTAACCTCAGCTCTATAGCACACACACTATGATACATTCCCAAATGTAATCCAAATGATTGTGAAAAGTGATGGGGGGGGGTAGAAATTTGACTCTTATTGAAGCATCTGATCACATCTCACACTGTTTGCATAAGATCATACGACAAAGGAGTAGAAATGGACCATTCGGTCCATCAAACCTACTCCACCATTCAATGAGGTCATGACAGATCTGATATGAAAATCCTTAACTCCACTTTCCTGCCTTATTCCAATAACCTTCGATCCCTTTACTGATTACAAAATAACTGCATGGAAAGAGCACAAGCACCTTGATCTTATATTGCTCTCAACACCTCAGGGTTGCAAATGCAACATCGAGATGATGGCCTCGACAAGTCAGCTGATCCACTCCTGGCAGTCAGCTGGGCAGGCTGCTTCCAATTTGGTCGGCATGGCCATTCCGCTTGACCAATCTGGGATCCCGGCTGCTACAGCAACACAAAGCAGGAAGACGATGGGCAACTTGCAGCAAAGCCCAAATTTGCAAATTTTAATGGAAAAAAATATGTATATTCATGAATAAATCAATATTTATTGTAAGAGACTAATGTCGCAATATCATTTCTCAGCCCTTTGGGCACCTAAAAGAGACATTGGAAATTTGAGTATGTAAATGAGAGGCCCCCCCCACCCCTCCCCCCACCTCCCGCCCCCTCATCAGATTTGGGCAATGCGGAGTAGGAGATGGATTCTCTCACTGAAGGTTCTGCAGCTGCATTCTAAGCAACAGCAGCTGATATTAAAAGGTCGAATTGCTCTTGACTCATCGTTCTTTAAGGAATTATCTTTGGGACATTGCTGGCAATTAGGCCAAGTGCCTGAAATCTACTTTCTTCAGCTGGGCAATTGCTGCATTTGGGAGTTTTGAACAGCAAGTCTTGATGATTGAGGCCTGAGGCCTGCTTATGGGCTGACTTTGGCCTTTATGTTGAGGTGAACATTCTGTATCCATTTCAGGCTGAAAATGTTCCGAAAGGAATCTTCACCCTATGCTGAACAATAACACGGATATGAATAAGCGTAGAAACATAGGAAACAGAAGCAGGAGTAGGCCATTCAGCCCTTCGAGCCTGATCCACCCATTCATTTTGATCATAGCTGATCATCAGATTCAATATCCTGATCCCACCTTTCCCCTCATATCCCTTGATCCCTTCAGCCCCATCTAATTCCTTCTTGAAATCACACAATGCTTTGGCCTCAACTACTTCCTGTGGTGGTGAATTCCAGATTCACCCTCTATGGGTGAAGAAATGTCTCCTCACCTCAGGCCTAAAAGGTTTATCCTTTATCGTCAAACCATGACTCTTAGTTCTGGATTGCCCCAACCTTGGGAACGTGCTTTCTAAATCTACCCTGTCTAATCCTGTGAGAATTTGAGTCAAATCCCCAATTCGTTACTATATTTGATAGGATTCAAAACATAATTGCAGAACATTTTAGCTCGTTGTATGAACATCATGAAATGTAATCAATGCTCTGAGATATGTAACACAGAGTCAGTTTAAATGAATATTTGGGTGTGACATAATATTTATCTTGTACTTTGGTTTGAGGTTTTGGCACAGGAGTCATGATCCAGTGGCCTCTGGTTTGTTTCAACAAGAAAATGACACTCTGAACACCAGGGCACTGTGATGCCCCAGGGATCATGTGCACCAAGCAGCCAGCCATCAAACAGATGTCTGCTCTGAAACTTTCCAAATAAGCCAGATGATATACACAAATAAAAGGAGCTGGAGCTGAAAGAATTATCAGTTACGTAATCACGTTTTGGACTTGTTCTTTATCCTAAGGATATATTCCTTCTGTTGCCAAAAAAGGCTTAAAATATCACAGAATCACAGAATACTACAGTGCAGAAGATGTCCTTCTGCCCATCGCATTTGCACTGACCCATGAAATACCCCGATCTGCTCGTCTAATCCCACTTTCCAGCACTTGGCCCACTGCCTTGAATGTTATGGTGTGCCAAATACTCATCCAGGTACTTTTTAAAGGATGTGAGGCACTTTGCCTTCACCACCCTCCCAGGCAGCGCATTCCAGACGGTCACCAAACTCTGGGTAAAAAAGGTTTTCCTCAAAATCCCCCTAAACTTTCCACTCCTCACTCTTAACCTGTGTCTCCTCATAACTGACCCCTCAACCTAGGGAAACGGCTGCTCCCCATCCTCCCTGTCCATGCCCTTCATAATCTTGAACACCTATAATATTGCTGAATAAGTAAAGAACAAGATCAAACACAGAATCAAAGAATCTTACAGTGCAGGAGAGGCCCTTTGGCCCATCGAGTCTGCACCAATTTGTGAAAGGCCCTGACCTGTCTGCCTAAATCCCACTTGATGTGGGTATGCCGGCGTTGGACTGGCGTAAACACAGTAAAAAGTCTGACAACACCAGGTTTTAGTTTAGTTGGACTAAAACCTGGTGTTGTCAGACTTTTTACTGTGTTAAACCCCACTTGCCAGCCCTTGGCCCATAGCTTTGAATTAAGCAATTTGATTTTTAAAAAATCAGCATGCCTGTAATGATTTAGTAGGCAAATACAGCAGACTGATTTCAGCTGGAATGGCAATACAATTGTTGACAACTAGCTCAGCACGTTCACAGGGAGGACCCAGCTTTAAGCCCAGGTTGCTCATTTTTCCTTCATTCAACAGCATGCCCAAACACACACGGTGAGGACAGCACCACGAGGCTCCTCACAGTGATTTATTCCACTGGCACTCATTATTTAAACTCACACAACATAATCCAATCATGAAAGAAAGTCTTGTATTTATACAACAAATTTTGACATCCTAAACTGCTTAACAATCAATGAAGCATTTTGAACTGTGGCCGCTATTTAATGTAAGTACCATGGCAGCCAATTTGTGCAAAGCAAGCTCCCACAAATAGCAATGTGATAATGGATGATCTATCCACTATAGCGATGTACATTGACGGGCAAATATTGACCAGGACACCAAGGAGAGCTTTTTAGCTTTCCTCCTTTCTAGCACCATGGGGTCTTCTATGTCCAGCAGACAGTGCCACAGTTCTTATTTTACCTCTGATAGTTCAGTGTTCTCTCGATACTACACTGGAGAGTCAACCTTGATTTTGATGTTCAAACCCAATAATTGGACTTAAAACCTGTGATTTTGTGACTTCCAGGTGAGCAAAGTAAAGTTTATTTATTAGTCACAAGTAAGGCTGACATTAACACTGCAATGAAGTTACTGTGAAATTCCCCTAGTCACCACACTCTGGCGCCTGGTTGGGTCAATGCACCTAACCAGCACATCTTTCACACTGTGGAAGGAAACCGAAACACCTGGAGAAAACCCACGCAGACACAGGGGCAATGTGCAAACTCCACACAGGCAATGACCCAAGTCAGGAATTGAACCCGAGTCCCTGGCGCTGTGAGGCAGTAGTACTAAACACTGTGTCACTATGCTGCCCAACGAGTGGGGCTGAGTGGGTGTGAATGAGCTATTGCTGAGGCTAATGTATAATGACTATGATAATGCACAATTAATGCTGCTGAGATCATTGACTTAGTACACAAAGCAAAGGATTCTGATCATTAGGTTACATCTAAAAGATTAAGGCGGCATTTAAATTAGAATTTTATTGTTGCCTCAAAGCAGTTCTTACCTGATTCTAAGATGCAGCAGCGCAAAATTCCTGCCTCCTCCACAGAGGCCGATTGTGTCTTTGATCCAGACAACAATTTAACTTTGGCTTTAGTAAACAGATACAACAATTTGAAGCATAAATGCTGGCTAAATATCACTAAGCGCTCAAATGTTTGTAATTGTATCATAGTACCTCGGGCTATTTATCTTTTAAAATTAAGCCTTTTGTTCACATTCTGATCACCTCCTCCCAGGGCTCTGTCTCTAATTCCTTCATCCAATTCATGAATTTCTCCACGTACGCACCCCACCCCGATCTCTGTCATCAAGCCGCTCAGAATATTCTCGACACTAAAAATACTAAACAAACAAAACTTGTTGCTGTTTAAATTGTCAGAGTTTAAATCTAGATTTTTACTTAATTTCAAGATGTAACACTTTATTATTATAATCATAGAACTCCTGCAGTGTAGAAGGAGGCCATTCGGCCCATCGAGTCTCCACTGACTCTTTGACATCGCCTCGGCATCCTGAGGCTCAGAAAAGATGGAGCTTACCTGAGATTCCTAGAGAGGTCAGATAGGAAGGTTCACTCCAGGATTTCCAGGTGGCCCAAATTCCACAGGATCCCCAGACAGCTATGGAAGCATAATGTTCAGACTGAAATGAAGATTTAAATGTCTGTACTGCTCTGCATGTGCCTTGGACATTATACTTGATTGTATGATGGAAAAACTGTGGTACATTCCATGTTACTGAGTATTGTCATAAAAAGCGTTAAGTACACTCTTAGAGACCACTGGAAGGACTGAGGGTGGCATTGATTCCCCCCGGCCCCACCACATCCACAATACTCCCCTCCTCATCTCGAAATAACTCCTCGGACAAATTCCTGCTATCTGCACTAGAATGAGCTGCAAAATTAGTCTATAAAATTATGTGAGGCATAGACAAGGTGGATAGTCAGAGGCTTTTTCCCATGGTGGAAATGTTAATTACAAGGGGGCACAGGTTCAAGGTGAGAGGGGAAAGTTTAAAGGGAGATGTATGGGGGAAAGTTTTTCATGCAGAGAGTGGTGGGTGCTGGAACCTACTGCCAGAGGAGGTGGTGAAAGCTGGCACATTAGCAATATTTAAGAGGCATCTGGATGGGTACATGAATAGGGAGGGAACAGAGGGATATAGGCTGAGTAAGGGCAGGAGGTTTTTTTTTAAGTTAGGGCATGATGGTTGACACAGGCTGGGAGGGCCGAAGGGCCTGTTCCTGTGCTGTACTTTTCTCTGTTCTTTGTTCTCTTTGTTCTTCATTTTCTCTGTTTAAATCAAGGCACTCTTCAGCGAATTACTCACTCCTGTTGTGTGGTGGTCGGGTGAAGTATGCAAGTCCAAAATAACTCTGCGTGGCCCCTGAGCTTTCAGAACCTTAGCTCCACTGCAGCCTCCCTCTTGCCATTATCTAAGTTTCTCCATTAGTGATTCACCCTGTAGACTTTCTTCAAACTCTCTATAACTTTCCCATGCCTGTCTCATTAGTCTGCGGTCTTGAGACCAGTTTTGGGAGACCCCATCTGTTGTGGTGTAGGTTATTTAGGCCTAAGGGGATGGGTGAGAGACTCTTCTTCCTCCAAAGGAAAAGAATAACAATTGGACTTTTACAGGAATTTGTGGTTGCCATGAATGTGTGTACTGAGGGTGGAAACCTTTCTTTCAATGTGACTCAGACAATATCGATGCAATCCATATAAGTGATTCACATATCACAAACTTCAAATTTGAGAGTTGACGCAATCATTCCAGTCCATGCACTGTCTCCTATTATGACAGCATCCTTATGTACGTTTTCCTTTTGCAAACAGTGAAAAGGGTTGACGTTTCAAGATCTAAAGAGTGACTGAGAGTTTGGAGAGGGTAAGTCGCCAATTGTGGGTGTGGAGGAACATAGCTGCGCTTTACTTAGTCATTTTGTGCTTGTGGCTTCATCTGGCCACCCATGAGACAGGAACGAGTTATTCCATGAACAGTATCCTCCTTCAATGCAAACAGAGAAGGCCACTATCAAGGAAGGTGACGCATATACTGCAGGCTTGTTGAATGGTGCCTTTTTCTCCGGAAGGAAAAATACACATTGCATGAAGTGATGGGGGCGACCAAGACTGGCAGGCTAACACTCCTGATCCTTCTTACTTCATATGAATGAAAAAATATTAAATCCTTTTTTGATGATGGTTGCATTCTAGGCTGCATCCACACTCGAAAAATTTGAATGAAGCAGCCCTTGATAGGGAGGGCCAGATTCTCAGAGGGGTGAGCATGTACAAGAGACATCAATACCTGTGTTCTGCAGGCAAAATAATCTGAAAATCATCCAGTGTAACATCTGATGATTCACAGATCTGTTCGCAGTGCGGGACATGGCACTGAGAAATTGGCAATTTTCACACTTGAGGATTGAAAGCCAGTGCAACATTACCCAGGATTAATTTGTTTAGTCAGAAATTTCCCACAGGCTTCAGGACCCTGACTTTGAGGGACAACAATCGTGTGGAGAACTGTCACTCGGAAGTTATTTTGAATTGGCCAGTTAGCTGCCAAAGGGCAGGCTCACCATCCAATTAAGGGCGGAACATGGACTGTCATGAGTGAACGGCTGAGAGGAAGCCCTTCAACACTGATGTAGACCATAAGACCATAAGATATAGGCCACTCGGCCCATTGAGTCTGCTCTGCCATTCAATCATGGCTGATTTCTTTTCATCCCTATTCTCCTGCCTTTTCCCCATAACCCTTGATCCTCTTATTAATCAAGAATCTATCTATCTCTGTCTTAAAGACACTCAATGACCTGGCCTCCACAGCCTTCTGCGGCAAAGAGTTCCACAGATTCACTACTCTCTGGCTGAAGAAATTCCTCCTCGTCTCTGTTTTAAAGGATTGTCCCTTTAGCCTGAGTTTGTGTCCTCTGGTTCTAGTTTTCCCTACTCGTGGACGCATCCTCTCCACGTCCAATCTATCCAGGCCTCGCAGTAAGTTTCAATAATATCCCCCCTCGTCCTTCTAAACTCCAAAGAATATAGACCCAGAGTCCTCAACCATTCCTCATATGACAAGTTCTTCATTTCAGGGATCATTTTTGTGAACCTCCTCTGGATCCTTTCCAAGGCCAGCACATCCTTCCTTAGATAGGGGGACACAAAACTGCTCACAATACTTTAAATGGAATCTGATCAGAGATCTTCTACAGCCTCAGTAGTACATCCCTACTCTTGTACTCTAGCCCTCTCGACATGAATGCTAACTACATGAAGGAGCAGGCTGCCTCTTCAGATTGGAGCCAGAGTGTCCTGAGATGGAGGTAAATTCTCATCAACTTCTTAAAGTTTTTAATTAACAATAGACTGGGCAATTGGACTTCCATTATGGAGAGGGGGAATCACTCCAGTGCCGGCCTGTAGCTCCAACCATGAGCAGGCAGGTGAGGAGGACTTTGAAGCCTGCCCGGAGTGCTGGTCTCCAGGTGTGCCACTGGGGAGCGGTCTCCAGGCAACAGGCCTAGCCTCTCATGCCTCCAGGAGCTGAATGTACTCTTTACTCGGCCTATGAATCACATTAACTGACTGTTTGTGAGAATGTAGCCTTGCAGCTCCTCCCATCCATTCAGCCTCTGGGAAAATAGCACAGGGTGGAATGGTGCAGCAAGGCGGAATGTTGATGAGGGTGTTTCCAATCCCCATCTGAGACTAAACATCCTAACCTTCATCTTAATATACCCAAGGCAGACCTTTGCATGTCAGCAGTGCATGTCGAGGACTCAGGCAGCGGATGGAATTTCTAATCAGCATTCCTGGTGCACAAAACTCTGTGCTAGAAGTGTGGAAGGTAAATATCCACCCACAGAGGTGAATGAAGGTTGTACATTTATGCCTAGACGCAGTAAGTTGCACAACAAGATCACACTGTCATGGCAAATAGTGAATCAAAGCTAGTTACTTCCTGTGTTTTCAGCATCTGTCTTTTTCAGATGGTATTTCTCTTGATGCATTGTACTGAGATCCCATTTTTGGAAAGCACTTTGGAGTACATCAATTCCGAAGAAGACAACCAGAATATCATTTAATTTCTTGCACTGAGGCCTTTGGTGCCTGATCAGGTTAGTTTAAAATTATCACCTCGTGACACTGAGATCTCTAATCTTCTCCAATTATGGCCACTTGCTCATCCCCGATTCCCAACCATTGGTGAGTGTACCTTTAACTGCCTAAGCTAAGGACCAAATTTTTAAGCAGTTACTGAGGTGGAGCAGGTAGGCCCTCAATTTCCTACAATTGGCCAGTTTACTGGTTTGTTGAAATTGTCCCGTCTTTGTCCCACTTGTGAAGAGTAGGGTTGCAGGACTGGGGCCTCACACATGATTGGGAGCCTATTGAGGCATTTGGAGGGCTGAATCAGGTCAGTGTTCTGGATGGTGGCAACGTCCCAGTGCAGGCCTGAGGACCAGCATTGTTTTAACCTCATTCCCTTCACAATGTTGGCCTGGCATCACTGGCCCCTTTTTCTTTTTCAAATTTGTAAAAAGTCCCCACATGGTGACTCCACGCTGAAATGCTTTTTCTCTCTCTCTTCTTGATCCTCTGAACTTGGGGGGGTCCACTTTCTTTGGTTTGATTTGATTTATTATTGTCCCATGTGTTAGTATAAAGTGAAAAATACTGTTTCTTGCACGCTTATAGACAAAACATACCGTTCATAGAGCAGGAGAGGAGAGAGTGCAGAATGTAGTGTTACAGTCACAGCTTGGGTGTAGAGAAAGATCAACTTAGTGCGAAGTAGGTCCATTTAAAATTCTGATGGCAGCAGGGAAGAAGCAGTTCTTGAGTCGGTTGGAGAGTGGCCTCAGATTTTTGTCTCTTTTTCCCGACGGAAGAAGGTGGAAGAGGAAATGTCCTGGGTGCGTGTTGTCTTAATTATCAGTCCTAAAGGGGACTGCCAGAGGTGACCACTTAATTGGCTACCTCCTCAAAAATCACCCTCCGTTTGCCTACACTGGAATGCATGAGTTCTTGACCTTTATTTCCTCCCAGTAGTGGAATCAGGCCCTACAAATGAAAAGCCAATCCCCTGAGCTCTAGAATTTCCAGCCTAAACCTCTTCACCTCTCGATATCTCTTCTCTTTAAATCAGTCAGTGGAACCTACCTCTTTGACCAGGCTTTTGATCACATGTCCTAAAATCTCTATGGGCGCGATCTTGCTGCCCATTCATGCCACGCTCCCCCTGCGGCAAAGACGGAGAACCTGGCAACAACCCAAATCTTCATTCACTGCAGTAGGATGAGAAAATCCCGCTGGCGTGAAGATTCAGAAAATATGCGTCTAAGCATCAAATCCTGTGCAGTAATGCTCCTGAGATGTACGTTGGGCATTTAACTATATTCAAGGTGCCTTTTAATTACATGTTACTGTTGTGAAACTCAACAGGAAAGCATGGCTAACATCTGCTCCGCCTTCCTTTTACCATTAATATCTTTGTGGGTTATCTTTACATTTGCATGATGTATCATTTAAATTGGTCTTATATTTCGTGAACCAAAGTGACTACCATCTATGCATCCTTGTGTAAGATCATCCAGAACTTTTCTCCATGTGCACTTCAGTAGATTTCTTCCCAGATGTTTGCATCTTCTCCCAATGTCTTCCTACATTTGCAGATGCATAATCCCATCTTGGCCACAGCTGATGATGCTCGTGACCCGTGTCTCGAGCAGCCTCTGTTTAATATCCGGATGTCCTTTGGACCTGTTAATGACTTTGCTACTCCCCGGTGCTATCCATTACAATAACCAAGGGAATCATTGCTAAATCCAACCTCTCTGCACCATCTTGCAACCGTAATTCCTCCAGATTGCTCGCTCCGCAGCTGTAGCAAGTCCCTGTGGGCTATTTCTGACCCTGAATTTCTAAATGTGGTTGTTACTAAGTGACAAGACAGATTTACAGCAGCTGTGATTACACTGCATGCTGGGTTGCGGGTTAGTGCTTAACTCATAAAAAGTCAAAATTAGCCCATAAAATAACATGAATCTGCCTTTGGGCTAAAATATACAGGAGTTCGATTTAACTTCTATTTAACGTAGTCTCAGAGGGCTGAAAGTAAATTTGATCCTATAACATTGCATGTTCTCAAACTCCAAGGCGCAATGTTTATTTAACTTCTGTGGATAACATTTGGAATTCTATTTATTGTGAGAATCAAGACTGGATCCAGATTTTTGTGTAGTTGGCCAGAGCCTGTGGGTCCTTAAAAATTGTGGGATCCAAATGTGGAGGTCTTGCCCCCTTTTGTAATAGATTCCATTTTTACCAATAGAGCATGATTCACTCAGGTGGGAAACCGAAACTCAGCAGTGCCATTTAAAGTTAATGTTGAGTTTAAACACTCCCTTATGTTGGCTGTTGCAAGGGTCTTAACCAAAGTGTGGAAGTCACAGATATATGTAGTTGGTGCAAATGCCTTTAAACTGTGAATAACTCCTGTTTAACTGTCATGAGCATAAGTTTTTTTTTATAAACCTCTGCCTTTTAAACTGAAATGAAATGACTTTGGCAGTCACTGATTGCTTTTTATAGAAATCCTTTGCTGGATTGCTTTGATGAACAGGCCACCTCGTGTAGCACAATGTCAAGCAGTTTTAATATAGTCATTTATTGACACTTGCCTAAGGGTTCATCACAAATAATCGTCCAAGTTTCAAAAACCAGAATTGTTTAGCAAGGTGAAGGAGGAGGGGTGGGAGTGGTGGGAGTGTTGAGTTTACAGCTTAAATAGGCTAATGAAGGATTAATCCTATGAACAGAAGTTTGTTTGTTTTATAAAATATTAAACATTTGAAGATATTTAAAAACATTGATGCTTTCATAAACGAGAGTTTTTGCACCATCAAGTCTGTACAGTGAGACCTGTAATCGATTTTTAGAGGTTTATTTTATTTCATCTCCACATGACTCCTGAAGTCTGTCCATGGTGGATATCTGGTGAGTGGCTTTAGAACTGGCAGGTGAGGGACCTGATTTGGTGTTGGATGGTTTTGAAGTAAGATAAACCATTGGGGGTGGTTTGGGGTTTGGGTGAGGAGGTGTGAAGGGTGGAGAGCTCGAGGGCCTATGATTTTCTAAGACAACTCAGAGAAACCTAGAGACTAGGGCAGGCCTTCTAACAAGCCTGCCCTGGCGTTCGCATATCCTTGTGACTTTCTAACAAGCATACCATCTCCCCAGTGCTTTCTATCCTCATGATTGCCTTTGCTCTGCTATTTGATTCCATCCTATGGAATGAAAATCTTACAATTTAGGGTACATCCTAGTGAGCAGGATCCAATAAGTCTAGAAATTTCCTGACCTGAGCTATCAATCTCGATAACAAAAACCACCACAAAGTTAGTACAGAAAAAATATGGATCAGCACATATCTTCAAATTGTATCATAGAGTCATACAGCACATAAAATGCCTATCGAGTCTGCGCTGACAATAGCTGCCATGAAAGTTACGCTAATCCTACTTTCCAGCACTTGTCCCATATCCTTGGATGTTACGATATTTCAAGTTCTCATCCAAATACTTTCTAAAGGGTGTAAGGTTTCCGGCCTCCACCATAAAATCATAGAATCATTGAATCATACAGCGCAGAAGAGGCCCTTTGGCCCATCGAGTCCGCAGCCACACATTAGAAACACCTGAATTCCCACCTATTCCCATTTTCCAGCACTTGGCCCATAGCCCTGAATGTTACGATGTGCTCATCCAGATACTTTTTAAACCCACCTCCACCACCCTCCCAGGCAGTGCATTCCAGGCCATCACCACCCTCTGGGTAAGAATATTTTTCTTTGCATTCCCCTGAAACCTCCTGCTCCTCACCTTGAACATACATCCTCTCGTGACTGATGCTTCGACTAAGGGAATCAGCTGCTTCTTTCCACTCTGTCCACATCTCTCATAATCTTGTACACCTTGATCAGGCCGTCCCCTCGGTCTTCTCTGCTCCAACGAAAACAAGATGTGGAGATGCCGGTGTTGGACTGGGATAAGCACAGTAAGAAGTCTCACAACACCAGATTAAACTCCAACAGGTTTATTTGGCAGCAGTAGCTTTCAGAGTCTCAAGCTCCTTCATCAAGCCTATCCAACCTCTCTTCATAACGTAAATATTCCATCCCTGGTGAATCTCCTCTGCACCCCCTCCAGTACAATCACATCTTTCCTATAATGTGGTGACCAGAACCATGCACAGTGCTCTAGCTGTGGCTTCACCAAAGTTCCATATAAGTCCAACATGACTTCCCTGCTTCTATCATCTATGCCTCGATTAATGAAGGCATGTGTCCCACATGTAAGTAGGAAAAGGCATGTGCCTTCTCACCACACTACTAACATGCCCGTCTGCTTTCAAAGATCTGTGGACAAAAACGCCAACGTCTCTTTGTTCCACAGAACTTCTTAGTGTCCTACCATTCATTGAATACTCCCTCGTCAAATTACTCCTTCCAAAATGTATCACCCCACATTTTTCAGGGTTAAATTTAATCTGCCACTTCTCTGCCCATTTGACCATTCTGTCTACATCTTCTTGTAGCCCAAGACACCCCCCTTCACTGTTAACCACCTGTCCAATTTTTGTGTCATCCGCAAACTTACTAATCCTGCCCCCACATAGTCATCTATGTCAGTTATATAAATGACGAATAATGAGGGGCCAAACACAGATCCCTGTGCTATGCCATTGGAAGCTGACTTCCAGTCACTAAAGCAATGTTCTGTCATCACCCTCTGTCTCCTATAACTGAGACAATTTTGAATCCACTTTATCAAATTACACTGTATCTCGTGTGAATTTACCTCCTTTACAAGTCTCCTATTTGGGACTGTGTCAAAGGCTTTGCTGAAATCCATGTAAACTACATCAACTGCACTACTCTTGTCTACACAAGTCACCACCTCAAAATACACGATCAAATTTGTTAGGCATGACCTCCCTCTGACAAAGCCATGCTGACTATCCCTGATCAAGCTTTGCCTCTTCAAGTGGAGATAGATGCTCTCTTTCAGAAGTTTCTCTCATAGTTTCCCTACCACTATCTTCCCAGGCAATGCATTCCAGATTCTCACCAGCCTCTGAGTGATAACTTTCTTTCTCAAATCACCTCTCAATCTCCTTCCCCTTACCCTAAAACTTTGCCCACTCGTGATTGCCCCCTCAACCAAGGGGAACAGCTGCTTCCTTGCCAAATCTCTCATAATCTTATACACCTCAATCATGTCCCCCCTCAGCCTTCTGACTCTCCTTTTAGCCCAAATGTGCCATTCCAGGAAAACATCCTGGGGAATCGCCCCTGTACCCCCTGTAATGCAATCACATCTTTCCTATGGTGAGGTGGCCAGAACTGCACACAGTACTCCAGCTGTGGCTTAACCAATGTTCTGTACAGCTCCAACATAACCTCCTGTTCTTATACTCTATTCCATGACTGATAAAAGCAAGTGTCCCATTTCCCTTTTTAACTACCTATTCACTTGCTCTCTTGCCTTCAGGGATCTGTGAATAAGCACCCCAAGATCCATTTGTTCCTCTTAGCTTCCTGGTTTCCTACCATCCATGAAATATTCCTTGTCCTGTTACTTCTTTGAAAGTGCATCACCTCGCAGTTATCAGCCATGATTGAATGGCCGAGCAGGCTCGATAGGCCGAATGGCTAAATTCTGCTCCTATATCTTGTCTTAAATACCATCTGCCACTGATCTGCCCCTCTGACCGACCCCTCTATATCTTCCTGTAACCTGCAACCATCGTCTCCACTATTAACCACACCACCAATCTTGGTGTCATCTGCAAACTTACTTATTTCCTCCCCGCCACCCCCCCTCCCCACACATTCTCATCCATGTAAGTTATGTTAAAATAAACAATAAGGGATCCCCAGTACTGAACCTTGTGACACTCCACTGGACACCAGCCTCCAGTCACTTAAACAACCTTCTAGCACTACTCTTTGTGTCCTTTACAAAGCCAGTTTCACCATGGAATAAAGACACATTGCAATTGATATTGGAATACTTTGTCCTTGCCTTGCAGGCATAAAATTATTGCAAACGTTGTTTGGAAATCCCTGCCCCGTGATGACTGGGGCCATTGTACAATCGACTTTAAGAAGAAGAGAGGCATTGGTTTGAAAAAAAAATTACATTTGCATAGCACTTGCCACATCCTTGGGATTCACCAATAATGATTTGCAGGCAACCCTCTAATTATGATATGTAGTCACTGTTATTTTATAAACACGGACAGAGGCCAGTTGCATACAGCAAGGACCCACAAACAGCAGCAAGGTCAAAAACAGTATATCAATTTTCTATAGTATTGGTTGAGGGATTAAAAACCAAGCAGAAGGTGACCGTCCACCCCCATCCCTCAGTGCTTTGTCAAATTGTTTACATTTATCTGAGCTGACAGAGCTTAAGGATAAGGTCTCATCTGAATTGCAGCAGTTGCAACGCATTATCTTTCAGTACTCAATGAGGTGTCAGTCCAGATTATATGCTCAAATCCAGAAATGTATCCTGCACCTATAAGTATCTGAATGAGGGGAGAAAGGCCACCCTTGAGCTAAGGCTGACACTTCAGTGTTTTCAGAAAAGAGCTGAATGAATAGTTGGTTAGGGTTGAGATTGAGGGACATAATAAGAAATGTGAAGAGAGATGACTGAATTCTCTGAAGGTGATAATTCCAGAAATTATCATCTGAACCCATGGAAATGCTATGCAAGGAAATGCAACCAATTGAGGATAAAGAAAATGAGGCGATGTAAGGAACACTGACAAGTATATTTCAAGGAACGTGATAAGTTTTTAACACCCTCCTTTAACTCCAAACTGAGGAACTGTCTGGTTTTACCTGCTGTCATGGTCTTAGGAATGGATACTGCTTGACTGAACTCAAATAAACTGAACTCAAATAAGTTGTAAATAAACTCCTTCTTGGTGGATTTTCCTCATTTTATGAACACTCACGTGCTATCATTATACATCAGTAAGGCCACTTCAGTAAGGCCTTTGACAAGGTCCCTCATGGCAGACTGGTGCAGAAGGTGAAGTTGCATGGGATCAGAGGTGAGCTGACAAATGGATACAAAACTGGCTCGGTCAAAGAAGACAGGGTAGCAGTGGAAGGATGTGTTTCTGAATGGAGGGCTGTGACAAGTGATGTTCCTCAGGGATCAGTGCTGGTACCTTTGCTGTTTGTAATATATATAAATGATTTGGAGGAAAATGTAACTGCTTTGATTAGTAAGTTTGCGGACGACACAAAGGTTGGTGGATTTGTGGATAGCAATGAAGGCCATTGGAGGATACTGCAGGATATATAGATGGAGACTTGAGCGGAGAGATGGCAGATGGAGTTTAATCCAGATAAATATGAGGTAATGCATTTTGGAAGGTCTAATATAGGAAATATACAGTAAATGACAGAATCCTTAAGAGTATTGATAGGCAGAGGGATCTGGGTGTACAGGTGCACAGGTCATTGAAAGTGGCAATGCAGGTGGAAAGGGTAGTCAAGAAGGCATACGGCATGCTTGCTTTCATTGTCCGAGGCATTGAGTTAAAAAATTGGCAAGTCATGTTGCAGTTTTATAGAACCTTAGTTAGGTTGCACTTGGAATATACTGATTGCCACATTACCAGAAAGACGTGGAGCCTTTGGAGAAGGTACAGAAAAGATTCACCAGGATGTTGCCTGGTATGGAGGGCATTAGCAATGAAGAGAGGTTGGAGAAATTTGATTGGTTCTCCCTGGCTGAGGGGAGACCTGATAGAAATCTACGTGATTAAGAGGGGAATGGACAATGTGGATAGTCAAAAGCTTTTTCCCAGCGAAGAGTCGATTGCTAGGGAGTACAGGTTTAAGGTGCGAGGGGCAAAGTTTAAAGGCGATGCACGAGGCAAGTTTTTTACACAGAGGGTGGTGGGTGCCTGAAACTCACTGCTGCGGGAAACTGATACAATGTGAGTTTTAAAGGGCGTCTGGACAAATACATGAATAGGATGGGAATTGAAGGATATGATGCCCGGAAGAATAGGGGGTTTTAGTTCAGTTGGGCAGCATGGTTGGTGCAGACTTGGAGGGCCGAAGGGCCTGTTCCTGCGCTGTAATTTTCTTTGTTCTTTCTCAGCCGACTCTGCAATATTGTTTCAACATTGGAGTCTAGTCATAAAACAGTAAACCAATAGGGCGTAGGTCTCAACAGCGTGCTCAGAGTGCAGAGTGGGCACTGGTCACACCTCCAGATAGCCCACCCTAGGGGTCAGTGTTGGGACCCTTACTTTCCCTGATATATTTTAATGATTTAGACCTAGGTGTTCATACCATAATTCTCAAGTTCATGGATGAAAAAAACTTGAAAACATTATGAATGGTGAGGAGGACTTCAGAAGGATAGACACAATTTGTGGAAAGGATAGACAGGTGACAGATAAATTTCAATATGGAGAAATGTGAGGTGATTAATTTTGACAGGAAGGACATGGAGAGACAATACAAAGTAAAGTGTACAATTCTTTATATATCTACAACACCAGGTCACCATAGAAAAGAAACAAAGGTTAATATATAATGGGACAGGAGGAGCAGAGAGACCTGGGTGTAAATGTAGATAAATCACTGAAGGCAGCAAGACATATTCAGAGAGCAGTTAATAAAGCATAGTCCCCTTAGCATTATTAATAGGGGCATAGAGTACAAGAGCGTGGAGGTTAACTTCTGTTTGCCCAGTCACTAATGAGGCCTCAACTGTAGTACTGCAACCAGTTCTGGGTGCTGCACTTTAGAAAAGAGGTGAAGACATTAGAGAAAGTCTAGAAAAAATTCATGAGAATGGTTCCTGGAATGAGGTACTTCATTCATTAATATAGATTGAAGAAGTTAGTTTAGAGAAAGGAAAGTTGAGAGGAGATTTCACAGAGGTATTCAAAATCATGAGGGGTCTGGACAGAGTGGATAAGGAGATACTGTCCCCAGTAATGAAAGGATCAAGAATAAGAAGGCACAGACTGAAAATAATTGGAAAAAGAGGCAAAGATTATGGGGAAAAAGCAAGAAAATGGGGATGAAAAAAGTATCAGCCACGATTGACCGAGTAGCCTAGTTCTGCTCCTATGTCTTATAGTCTTACGGTCTAAAAATGATATGAGGAGAACCTTTTTACACAAGTGGTTAGGGTTTTAAATGCACTGCCTGAGAGTGCGGTGGAGGCAGGTTCAATCAAAGCATTTAAAAGGGAATTAGTTATCTGAATTTTGATAGGAGTAATATGCACTGTTACGGGGCAAAGGTACCAGATGATTTGCTCATTGGGAAAACCTGTACAGACACAATGAGCCAAATGGTCTCTTTCTGTGCTGTAACAATTCTGTGATTATGCTGCTGCCCATCTGGCACTGCTTATCTGTTCCATTATATATTAACCTTTGTTTCTTTTCTATGGTGATCTGGTGTGGCAGCTATATAAGCTGAAGCATTGAACCCTGTTAAAGATGAACTTTCCCTCACTTTCACCAGTACAAAACCCTGCATTAGATGATTCACTGAACAAAATCAGGCACAGATAGAAGGGATGGCCCGGGAAATTGCTGACTGGAAATCTAACTGGCAGAGAACAGCATGTCTGACAGATCTCCTGCAGATCAGCGGGGATGCCAAGACACATCTGCTTCCACATCTGGACACTTGTGATTCCCCAGAACAAATGCCTGTCCTGATGATAGAAAGCCAGCTGGGCCGGACTGCTTGGCAGTTGTTGAATTACTACAGTTGGCAGACTGGCTCTCTGAGCCCAGAGCTCCTAGATTTTATACAGCACAAACAGCTCCTGAGCTCTCGACTGAGTTATAACAAGAGACAGGGAGAACTCTTTCTGGAATTTTGAGGCTGGAGACTGGAAGTGATTGTGATTCCTGTTTTCTGCAGCAGTGACCCACAACTTTGCGAGTGTCACCTGAAGTGAGATGGATGGATTTCAGAATCTTTTCAACAGATTGATGCAAATTCTTAGCCTTCATTATAAAATTCAACTTAAAATACACATTTGCAACACTGCTATTTAAACAGCTGTATTAAGTCAATTTATTTCTATTTTCTTTGAATCATTAACGAGCAGGTCTTTGAATCGCCGTGCTTAAAATATTTAAAATAAGTTAATTTAAAATATCTTGAATGAAAAGACTTCTGTCAGTGTTTCAGTCTAAGGGCTCCTGGTCCAACCCTAAAATGCACCTTTGATTTAAAAAAAGAAAGCACTTGTCATGATCTTTTTAAAAGGAATGCAGTTTGTTTGACTAGAAGCGTTTCTTCTATGGCACTTGGTGCCCAAGCAAACATTCCAGTGCCTTATAAACATTTAAAAAGTGATGCCTTAATTCCCATACCCACATAATGCATTCCAGTGTGTGAGTGAGTAAATCTGCATCAAATCAATGCATTCTTCATATCCTACCCATGTTTACATCCAATGCCCAGTTATTTTGAGTCACGATTAACATAATCCAGAAGATGCATTTCTCCGACTATTCAGATCATGAGTAAAGTTGCTCTTAACATCCTGATTGAGCATGCCTGGTCCTGATTTTGGCCTGATTTAGAGAGTGAAACTTGATTCGAGCATATTAACTGCTTTTGATTTGATTTGATTTGATTTATTATTGTCATATGTATTAGTATACAGTGAAAAGTATTGTTTCTGCATGCTATACAGACAAACATAGGGAAGGAAGTGAGAGGGTGCAAAATGTAGTGTTACAGTCATAGCTATGGTGTAGAGAAAGATCAAATTAATGTGAGGTAGGTCCATTCAAAAGTCTGATGGCAGCAGGGAAGAAGCTGTTCTTGGGTCAGTTGGTGCTTGACCTTAGACTTTTGTATCTTTTTCCTGATGGAAGAAGGTGGAAGAGAAAATGTCCGGGGTGTGTGGGGTCCTTGATTATGCTGGCTGTTTTTCTGAGGCAGTGGGAAGTTTAGACAGAGTCAATGGATGGGAGGCTGGTTTGCGTGATGGACTGGGCTTTGTTCACAACGTTTTGTAATTTCTTGGGGTCTTGGGAAGAGCAGGAGACATGCTAAGCTGTGATACAACCAGAAAGAATGCTATCTGTAGCGCATCTGTAAAAATTGCTGACTGTCGTAGCAGGCATGCCAAATTTCTTTAGCCTCTTGAGAAAGCAGAGGTATTGGTGAGCTTTCTTAATTATACTGTTGGCATGGGGGGACAAAGACAGGTTGTTAACAAGTTCACTTTTATTCTCTTCTATTCTCCATCCTCTGTCATGTACTTGCTCCAATGTAGAAGACCAGCTCTCTGTCAATTACACTTTTATCGATATCTATCAGGAGATAACTTGCAAGTGCCTGCCCAGTTCTTTTTCCTCCATTCCACATCTTTCTACATTGGAAATTCTTTTGTGAGGGGAGGATTAATCATTTTTCTTTTGGTTGGGGGGGTGGTGAGGTCGGTGTGCAGGAATTGTTCACAGATGGGAACGTAATTGTTGGCTAAACAAAATTGTCCCAAACTAAGGACAGGAGCAATGAAGACAGTTGTAAGGGTCAGTATTTTGACTGACATCCCTTTGCGAGGCCACAGTTTCACAGAGGTATGGATGAGCCAACAAACAATAGTGTTCCGAAAGCTGCTGATGGAAAATCACAGCCTAGAAATATTAACTCAGTTTTTCTCTCTCCACAGATGCAGCAGATTGGTTGAGTATTTTCAGTTTCTATTTCAGATTTTCAGCAGTTTGTTTCAGTGCTGATTTGACTATTGGCAAAAAGGGATTTCAGAAAAGGGACATTAATGATCTGGATTGAGGGACAAGAGAGAGACATAAGTTGAGTACAAAGAGGATTCATAAGGAGATAAGGGGAAGGTGAGAAATTTGAAAAAAGACAAGGATCGAGATTCTATTCTAGAGGCAGGTTCCACGGGGTGCAGTTGTGACGTTGGGAAACCCGAAAGATCAGTTTTCCAGCTGTTTTGAAGCATGTAAACTCCTTTCATTTTTTTTCTTCTTCGTTTCCTGCTCACATTCAGCTTTATTGACAAGACAGAAGCCCCGCTGGTCAGGAAGCCTGCAGCACAAGGCTGCAACTAAGAAGATTAGGTGGGTCTAGTGAGGGGCGTGTTTGAAGTTATGGGGAATGGACATTCTGATTGCAGGTATGTGTGGGGGGTGGGGGGGTGGTGTCCAATGATATGTGAAATGGTCCTGATTATATTTGGGGGTCCCAAAATTTGATTGTAAATTGTTACAAGGAAGCAATTGAGAATAACCTTCTTAGTGATTTGGGATCATGTTGGTTAGGGGCCAATGAAAATGGTGACACTGCAGGGTTTGGTCTTCAAAAATAGGAAAGCAGAAGATTCATTTGAGAGAACAAAGGGAGCTGACCTTCCAAGGCCAGCATTCCATCTGATCTTGTGGGATTTCCATGAAAGGTTGGGATAAAAGTACATTCAGTGTGATGAAATTAATCCTTAGTTTATGCAAGTGAGTGGAGGATGGATGTGGAGTGACTTAGCAACATTACGATATCTGTAAATATTTGACAGATATAAAATTAGCAATTTAAAATTGTTTTCTGTTATAGAACAATAAATGCTTCGTGAAGAATAGCACTAGACATTGTTAGAATGTGACCAATGATAACATTGGATCTGTTGTAGTGTGACCAATGGTAACAAGTTGTAAGAGTCAGCTGACCCAGTAAACTATGTAACCAATGACAAAATGTTGTGATGATCAGCTGACCAGCTGACCCTGTGTAAATAAGAACCTATTGGGAATGTGGGAATGTTGAATGGCCCAGGGTGAGGCCTCAAGTGTTGGAGTAATGAAGTTTCTTTTAATAAACCTTTATCTTTGACTTCTCCGTTGGAGTAAGTTTGGTTTTATTTCATTGCCTATTACTGAAGAGTACCTTCTGCTGGATGAACGGACATAACATAATTTTTCCAAAGCTTCCAAACGTAACTTTAGAAATAGACTTCATATTTCTTTAATATGGAAGAGTACTTGCTCCTAATAGGTAAATAGGTAGGGTTAAGGGGATAGGGCCTGGGTGAGCTTGTGGTCGGTGTAGACTAGATGGGCCTTCTTCTGTACTGTAGGGATTCTATGATTCTATAATATCCAAACTATACAGGTTAATCTGTGTATATTAATATACCATTCCACTGTACTCATAATGGTCCATAATGTCATAATTTACACTAAGGAAAAACAAATGAATGATTAAATCCCTTCCCCCGCTGTCCAAACCCCTTCCTCCCACCCACCCCTAAGCCCTCTGAGGAAAATCTTGCCAAAAGCCAGAAATGTGTTGATCTGTGACAAGTGTATCATTTGATTGCATATTAAAATGTAGATTCTAATGTTTTCTCGTCACTGAGGTACATGCCACCTGACACAGATCTGGCAAAATAGACTTCCTGATCTTAAAGTACTGAAACTTGAGGCACAGAGCTGCAGGCAGGTGACACATTTATTAAAACAAGATGAAAGAAGTGGAATAAATCATTTTCTAAAAAAAAGTTAATAAAGTTAGTGCCTTAATGGGAAGCAGTAAGCTTCCCATAAACTTTAACATGGGGGCCATGGCTGCAAGTTAAATGACACAGAGCCTTATATTGCTCTTTAACCTGAGTGCGGATCCAGGGCCAAGGTGATGTGCTTTCACGTTAATGCTTGAAAGTATTTGAACGCAGGCAGTAAGCTGATCTGCCCTGCAGTGTAAAAACTCAGGATCTGTACTGGCGAGGAAGTTGTTGGGTTTGAGGAATGGGGCACAGGCCAGTATAAACATTATGAAGGATGTGTGTGGACAGGGGGATGAGTTGTTTCAGTTACCTTGCAGTGAATATTTTTTTTGCCAATTACGGAAACTCCGAAGGATTTCTTTGCATAGGAACACAGCCTTCTGCTTCTGAAAAAGCTGGAACATTTTTTAAGTAAATAACATCCCTGTTTGTGACTTCAGGTTTGAAAGGTATTCAGTAAATTAGGGAATGGAGGAGGAGGTCAGAAGAAACAATTTAAGCAGTTGAGTTTGTATTCTTTCACAGGCAAGGCCAACATTTGTTGCCCATCCCTAATTTCCCTTGAGCTGAGCGGCTTACGAGGTCATTTCAGAGGGCATGTAAGAGTCAACCACATTGCTGTGGCTCTGGAGCCATATATGTAGGTCATACCAAGAAAGGACGACAGATTTCCTTCCCTGAAGGACATTAGTGAACGAGTTGGCTTTCATAAAAATCCATGACAGTTTCATGGGATGGAATTTTCTGTTCGGGTGGTGGTCAAGAACCCCAGCGTGACTCCCCCCTGGGTGACAGGATGGGTTCTGGCCCATGGAATCTGCACTGATTCTCCAAAAAAGCATCCCACCCAAGCTCTCCCCTCCATGCTATCCCTGTAACCCTGCGCATTTATCATGGCTAATCCACCTAAACTACATATCTTTGGGCACAAAGGGACAATTTAGCATGGCCAATCCACCAAATATGATGCCTTTGGACTGAGAGACGAAACTGGAGCACCTGGAGGGAACCCACGCAGACACATGCATCACAGACCATAGAATCTACAGTACAGAAGGAGGCCATTTGACCCATCGAGTCTGCACCAACAATAATCCCACCTAGGACTTATCGCCATAGCCCCACATATTTACCCTCCTAATCCCGCTGACATTAAGGGGCAATTTATCATGACAAATCAATCTAACCTGCGCATCTTTGGACTGTGGGAGTAAACTACAGCACCTGGAGGAAACACAGACAGACACGAGGAGAAAGTGCAAACTCCACATAGATAGTGGCCCAATTGAATTGGACTTTGATTCAAGGCCAGAATTGAACCCGGGTCCCTGGCGCAGTGAGGCAGCAGTGCTAACCACTGTGCCACCATGCCCTCCCTTGCAACCATTATCCTGCCCCTTTGCCCCAGTCATACCTTTGCCTTACACTCATATCCTTCCCATTGGTTGTTCCTGATGGTCAGCACAAGGCTGAATTGGAGCAGCTGGGAGATGTGACAGCAGCACAGCTAAATATAGGTGAATGCAACAAGTACTAACCTCAAAGTCACCGGTGAAATGAAAGCTGCCAAGTGTGATGTATATATTGTTGTTCATCCATTTAACATGGTAATTAGATTTGGAGGGATAATGTCATTCTGATGAGTTGGGTTTTTAGTAAGAATGAACTATATGGTAATACATGCAAATATGGTCTCCTGTGTGGGTCAGAGCGTCAACCTGCCATTTGCCCACCCCTAGGATCAGGAAGGGAAAATTCCAACTTCCTTTCCTCCTAAATGCCGTAGATGTCATTCTGAGAAATTCAAGGATTCACACAGAATAGAAGTCCATTCAGCCCATCATGCTTGTGCCAGCTCTTTGAAGGGGCTGTTCTCGTAATCTCACAATGCAGGCTTTGCCTTTTCAAGAATGTATCTAATTTACTTTGAATGTTACTATAGAATCTGTTTACATCATCCTCTCAGCTAATGTATTTCAGATCATCACTGTGCAAAGGGATTTCATTCATCTCCTCTCTGGTCCATTTGCCAATGATCTTTAATCTGTTTCCATTGATTCTTGACTCTCTTGCCAGTGGGAGCAGTTATTTCTTATTTACTCTTTTGAAACATCCAAATAACTTTCAGCCCTTCTATTCAATCTCCCCCAGCTCATTGCCCCAATGAATAACCCCATCTTTTCCAGCCTCTCTACACGCCAGCTGTACAGAGCCTTAGGGAGACCACATCTGGAGTACAATGCACAGTTGTGGTCTTCTTAGGATACATTTACATTGGAAGCTGTTCAGAGAAGCTTCACGCAGCCGATTGCTGGGGTGAAGGGGTTAGCTTATGAGGAAAGGTTGAGTGTGGTGGGATTATATCCATTAGAATTTAGAAGAATGAAAGGTGATCTGATCAAAATTTATAAGATCCTGAGGGGACTTGACAGGATGGATGTTATGGTTTAGGTCAGAAAGTCCAAAGTGTTTTATGGAGCTCGGCCAGATCATAAGTTTTGAATTTAGCCAGAATAAGCATGGTATATTTCACTTCAGGTGTGATTCAAATGACCCACCGGGGAGCTTTATCAAACAAGGTTTAATTAAGAATATAGTTAACATATATGGAAAGGAAATTAGCAATAACATTTATCAATTACAAACAAAAACAAAACAAGCACAATAATGTATAACAATGAGCAAATATATCTAAGTTGTTCCAATCAAAACCAAGCTTCCTTTAGACAAAACCCTTTAAACAGAACACAGCAAAATCTAATGCTCACATGATACAGGAACTGAATCCTTTGAATGAATGCTGCAGTACCCTTGAAGCACTCAGAATAGTTTGAAGTCAGTGCAGCTTCCCAGATCAGGGAGATTCTCAGGTCAATCCACCAATAGCAGACTTTCTACACGGGGAAGGCTTTTAGCTAAATATCAGAATTTCCCAAAACCAGGGAGAGAGAGAGAGATACTGCTTTCAGTCTGATGCCCACTCCGTTCTAAACTAAAACACTGCTGCCAGCCAAAAACAAAAAATGAAAACTTGAATTTCCTAGGAAGGAAAATAAAACCTGACCAGAGCATGATTTTGCTCCTAACAATGCAAGGCCCTAAAACCAATCCCAGAATAAACGTACGCAACCCCCATTAAAGCTACTGATGTAACAATAAAAGGGCATCTTCAATCAAGGCAGTAACAAATGATACCAGCTGAGGCTGTCAGCTAAGACAACACTGAAACTGTGAGACCTGCAGAGATCATGATTTAAAAAAAAACTTTCTTACAGGTACATTAATGTCACAGGAGAATGTTTCCCTTTGCAGAAGAGTTTACAACTAGGGAATTCAGTTTTAAAATTGAGAGGTCTTCAATTTAAGAGTGAGATGGAGGGGGAGGGGAATTGTTTCTGTCAGAGGGTTGTTAGTGTATGGAATTCTCTTCCCTGAGAGCAATCAAGGCAGAATCATTAAATGCTACGGGCTGAGTTTAGTCAATTTTTGATCAACAGTGAAGGTTGCAACCCCCTCAGCCATTATCTTATTTATTCTTGGAACAAGCTTTTCCTGCTCCTAATTTCTGATTCTTGTGACTGAGGCCTTTCTTTCCTGGCATCATTCTGGTAAATCAACTATGCACCTGCTCCAAAGTGTCATGTGAAAAATGGAGAGTAGTTGCAAGTGCAGTACCACAACATCTTGCATTTATGTAGTGCCTGAAATGTGGTTAAATGTCCCAAGATGCTTCACAACAGCTGTATCAAACAAAATTTGGGCATTTAGCCACTTAAGAAGATGATTGGGTTTGGTCAGAGTTAGAATTCGAGGAGTGCCTAGAAGGATGAAAAAAAAGTGGAGAAATGGAAATCTATAAGGAGGGAACTCCCATGGCTAAGGCCTGGGCAACTCATGGTTTGGTTGCCAATGGTGGAGTAATTAAAGTCAGGGATGCGCAAGAGGCCAGAATTGGATGAGTGCAGACATCTTGTAAGACTGATGGAGATATGGAGACAGGGAAAGGCAGAGCCATGGAGGGATTTGAAAACAAGGAGGAAAAGTTTAAAATCAAGGTGTTGCTTTGACCAGGAAATAGTTTAGGTCAATGAGCATACAGGGTGATATGAAAATGGTGGTGTGAGTTAAGAATGCACTGCAGAGATTTGATTGATCCTAACTTTACAAAGGATTAAATATAGGAGGTTGGCCAGGAGTACCTTGGAATTATGAGGCCTGGAGATAATAAAGGTATTACAGAAGGTTTTGTGAAGAGATCAGTTGAGGCAAGGACAGAGTGAGTGTTGTTATGGAGCAGGAACTAGACAGGGTTATTCAGAAATGTGGTCGGAAGCTGATCTTGGGCTCAGTTTTGAAACAAAGCAAAGAATCTAGCTCAACTTTAGACAGTTGGCAAGGAGAGAGGAATAGTCAGTGGTGAGGGAATAGAGGTCATTGCAGGTGTGAAGATATTGGATGGAACTTTCCTGGACATTGTCAAAAACCATTAGAGGGCAGGCAAAGCAGGACAGTGGTTTTCTATGCCTTAAACATAAAGAAAGAAATATAAACATATAATGGCAGTGGGACAGGCTCCACCAGAAACTTAGTCCTTCAAAGTTCAAAGTGCACAATGGTTCACTTGGAACCTCCCCCTGTCATGACTTGGGCACTACCCCTTGACATTGCCTGAACATTATCCCTTGATACTTCTCCCTGGCACTGCCCAGGTACTTCCCCTGGCATTTCCTGTATCACTGTTCAGGCATGAGCCTCTCACCCTCTGAGCAATGCATTCACCTGACCTCCACTGTGCAGTCTGGTTACCAGATGTATACCTTGGGAAACTAATTGCATTTTATGCCATTCTGTCCTCATGCTGATGTGAATTAACTTTCTTACAGTGTGTGTGTGTGTGTGTGTGTGTGTGTGTGTGTGTGTGTGTGTGTGTGTGTGTGTTTGTGGGGGAGGGAGGATGGTGTTTCAGTGGTGGGTGTCCAGGTTGGCTGGGGGGTGGGGGCATGGGAGGATGGTGTGTCAGTGGCGGGTGGCCAGGTTTGTTGGGGATTGGGGGGGGAATGGAATGGGAATGATTCATGTTCCTCCATATTCTTCCAAACCTTGCCGTTGACCCTGTAATCCGTATTCAAGTTTGTCCTACCAAAATGAATCACCTCGCACTTATCAGGGTTAAACTCCATCTGCCATTTTTTGGCCCAGCTCTGCATTCTATCAATGTCTCTTTGCAGCCCACAACAGCCCTCCACCTCATCCACTACTCCACCAGTCTTGGTGTCATCAGCAAATTTACTGACCCATCCTTCAGCCTCCTCCTCCAAGTCATAGATAAAAATCACAAATAGCAGAGGACCCAGCACTGATCCCTGTGGTATATAGCTGGTAATTGGCCTCCAGTCTGAAAATTTTCCACCCGCCACCACCCTCTGTCTTCTATGAGACAGCCAGTTACTTATCCAATCGGCCAAATTTCCCTCTATCCCGCACCTCCTTCCTTTCTTCATGAGCCGACCATGGGGAACCTTATCAAATGCCCTACTTAAAATCCATGAATACAACATCAACTGCTCTACCTTCATCCACGCACTTAGTTACCTCCTCAATGAATTCAAACATTTATTTCTCAGTTTTACCCATGTAGACTCAGTGGCATCCCCTCTCTGTACTGCTGTGATGCCTAAGAGACTGAAGTTAACTTCTTGTGTTGCAATGTCCTACATACTTCCAATTCTCTTCCCACACCTAGTGGTACAATAAGGCAGGCTTTCATCTAGCTAGTAATTCCCAGAACAGACGGCTAGTCTGTCATCAGACATTTAAAGCTCGAAAGGTGCCACTCCACATCAAGCACGGCTGATCAGAAGTTTCTACCATGCTCACCGTCAGGCAATGGCATGTTTGGAAGGGTTTTGCAAGTTGGCACTCAACCTGTTTGGCCACGATGTGAATGCACCTTCCTTGGCCATCAAATCCTGGGGTGGGAATCTGGCTCAGAGACAAGGACGCTACCCATTGCGACACAAGATCTCCCTCCTATATGATCGGCACGAGCTTTGAGGGCCGAAGGGCCTGTTCCTATGCTGTACTGTTCTTTGTTCTTTGTATGTATGCAGGGACAAAACTGAAGGGAACAGAAGAGATATGTATCTCTAATTTTGCAGGAAACTATCAGGGGATCTTTTCTAGAAAGAGCTGAGAAATATTTTGTTTACTTCTTTGATTAGATTTTCACGTAGGGTTGGAGGTTTGCCTGATAAGTCAAAATTAGACATGTGGAGGTTGCACAGGAAGGATTCTGTTCCCAACTGAATAATATTTAATAATCACTCATATCAATAAATTATTTTATAGTATAAACTACTGTAACAAGTTTTAACAGTGTGATAAAGCACTATTTAAGTGTACTCCAAGTCTCAAACACCTGCCAGACAGATCAATTGAAACAAATTTTATGACAATCGATAGATTTTTTAAAAGTCTTGCTGTCTTGCTCCCACTCACCCTTTCCAACATCGACACAGAAGCCATTTCTTTTCCACAGGCATAGAAAATTTAGAACACAGAAGGAGGTCATTCATCTCACGTTTCTTTTTTTTTCAACTCTCTCTTTCGTACTTTTATCCTTAATTTATATAACTGTTTGACATTCCTGTCTATTGGCATCATGTTGTCTTCCGATTGCCAGGAATTCTTACTTGCATTTTTTTTTGGAATATTGAATGGGGCAGCAGTAGCTCTAACAGAAAAAAGAAAAGTTAGGGGAGAGTGGGGGGCTGGGGGTGGTGGGAGGTGGGGGGTGCAAAATAAAATCTGGTTAACATTGCGGCAATAATACTGCATAGCTTGTCAAAGTCCCAGATAACCATAGATTGCTGCCATCTTTGAGGGGAGGTGGGGAAAGAAGCTGACCGATGGTGATTTTAACCTGAGGGTCACTGCACCTCAGGTGATTTGATTTGATTTGATTTATTATTGTCACACGTATTAACATACAGTGAAAAGTATTGTTTCTTGCACGCTATGTAGACAAAGCAATCGTTCATAGAGGGGGAAAGGAGAGAATGGAATGTTACAGTCATAGTTATGTGTAGAGAGATCAGCTTAATGCAAGGTAAGTCCATTCAAAAGTCTGGCAGCAACAGGGAAGAAGCTGTTCTTGAGTTGATTGGTACGTGACCTCAGACTTTTGCATCTTTTTCTCGACGGAAGAATGTGGAAGAGAGAATGCCCTGGGTGCGTGGGGCCCTTAATTATGCTGGCTGCTTTGCTGAGGCAGCGGGAAGTGTAGATGGAGTCAATGGATGGGAGGCTGGTGAGGAGCAAGGTTAAGAATCATGAATAACTTCAGCCTGTACAGGAAGCAAACCTAAGCTGTTGATGTCACTCTGTATCATGTACCAACCACCAAGCCAACAGAGTTAACCAGCTAAGTGAAGTGATTGGTTGACCCAATCCTACTTGTGTGTGCTTTATTTTCATGTAGGCAATAAGCTACTTAATTTTTAAATGGTTTGTGAATTTAATTGATTGGCGATTCTATTTTATAGTGTGGGGCAGTATAGTGGCACAGTGGTTAACACTGCTGCTTCTCAATGCCAGGGACCCTGGGTTCAATTCCCAGCTTCAGTCACTGTCTATGTGGAGTTTGCACATTCTCCCGTGTCTGCGTGGGTTTCCTCCGGGTGCTCCGGTTTCCTCCCACATTCTGAAAGATATGCTGGTTAGGTGCATTGGCCCGAACAGGCACCAGACTTGGCAATTAGGGGAATTTCACAGTAACTTCATTGCAGTGTTAAAGTAAGTGTTACTTGTGACTAATAATTAAACTTTAACTTTCTTTACAGCATGCTTTCTGACTGTTAGAAGATTGCACTCATGTTTATTCCTGTTGCAGTACTGCTAATTCAATGTGCTGTTGAATTGTCCCTTTATTTTGCTTCCTCCTATCTGTGCTGAACTCCAGTAAAAGTTAACCAAGAACACAGACTCTTATTTATAATGAAAGCCAGTATGGATGCAATGCCAGGATATAGCATTAAACTGTGTTGCACTAAGCCAGCTGCCTATGCCGAGAATCCTTCACAAGCCGAGATTCTGATCTATGCTCAGTTATCTAACTGAAATCCAAAATGTTTTTTTCCATTGAAAGATAAATGGAGGCCACTGTCATCCAAACCCTAGCAGTTGGCTGCAAAGAGGCAATGACAAAGACTAGGAAGGATTCACAAGACTGTCTACCACCTTTGAACTGAGAGGACACTATAGCAGGAGGTGAAAATGTGGAGAAAAGGTAAATTAATAAAATTAACAAAGTTCAACAAATGCACTCTGCATAGGGTGGCATGGTGGCACAGTGGTTAGCACTGCTCCCTCACAGCGCCAGAGACCCAGGCTCGACTCCCAGCTTAGGTCACTGTCTATGTGTAGTCGACATGTTCTCATTGTGTCTGTGGCTTTCCTCCGGATGCTCCAGTTCCCTCCCACAGTCTGAAAGACATGCTGGTTAGTTGCATTGGCCATGCTAAATTCTCCCTCAGTGTACCCAAACAGGTGCCGGAGTGGAGCGACTAGGGGATTTTCACAGTAACATCATTGCCCTGTTAATGTAAGCTTAGTTGTGACACTAATAAATAAACTTTAAGTAAAAGCCTTGGCTCAAGGCAAGATTTTCCACTTTGGGCACAATGGTGATCTGGCTGCAAGTTGCCCACAAAGTTGTGCTGTTTTGAGAAGCTTCAAGTTTCTGCTCCAGCTTATTTTCATGTTGCCTGATCCACCACGAGCCAGCGCCATTAGGTAACGGCGTCGATATAATAATTTTCAAAAAAGCTTGCAATCAGTGATAATTATTTTAATCAGCAGCAGTTTTATTAATGCAGCTGAAAATGGCTTATCACAAAATAAAACATTTTTAATCTGTGTGTAGTCCATCACCCGTGAGGAATCTGAATTTAAATGATTTCAAATGTCTTAAAAATTGCAGAACTGATTACTAATTACATTGGTACAGAGTGTAAATTGTAAAATATTTGAGCTCATTTGAAACATGCCTTCAGTGTACTTGCGGCTAAAGATACAGTTCAATTTCTGAAACCTCCTCAAAGCTCCACAAGCGAGCATAACTAATGGAAATTCTCAATAGTAATTAATTCAGTCCAAGGGCTTGACCAATTTTGTAGACACAACTATCTTCCAGTACAATGGTTTGGTAACTAGCATGGAAGATCACAGGAGCTTTGAACTAATTTTACAGATGTGGGACGGTTAATTAGTCCACGTCAAGGTTTCCTCACTAGGGACAAAATCCTGCCATTTGATTGTCTGACAGCATCTCAGCATCGCTGGGACTTCAGACCATTCCCAAGGACAACTGTTTCTGTAGCTAGGTAACAGGTTCGGAATGGGGCTTGCTGAGGCCAATCTGGCAGGCCCAATAAATGGGGGAACTGGCATCAAGAAGAGTGGAGGGGTGAGGGAAGTAAGGCAGCTTCATTGGGTATAGGGTGCCTGAGCAGAAGGTTCACCCCCAACATGACTGCTACAGTTCACCAGGTTGTCTTACCACACGGCCCCTCAGCTATTAAGGATGGAGGCCATTAGTGGCCATTAATTACTCTCACTAACTGCAAGATGAATTTAACCAGATAATGAGTGTTTGTGATGATGAGTTAGGGATGACAATTTGTCAGGGACAACTCTCCACTCTTCTTCAAAATGGTTCCATGGTGTCATTTACATTCTCCTGCAAGGTCAATCTGTTTAATCTCTCATCCAAAGGATGTGTAGGTTAGGTGGATTGGCAATGCTAAATTGCCCCTTAGTGCCCCAAGATCTGTAAGGTAGATGGATTAGCCGTGGGGAAATGTATGGGGTCACAGGGATAGGGCTGAGGAGAGCACTTGGGTAAGATACTCTGTTGGGATGGCAGGGTGGCACAGTGGTTAGCACTGCTGCTTCAAAGCGCCAGGTACCTGGGTTCAATTCCCGACTTGGGTCACTCCAACATGTGGAGTCTGCATGTTCCCCCCGTGTCTGCGTGGGTTTCCGTGGGTGTTCTGGTTTCCTCCCACAATCTGAAAGACATGCTAGTTAGGTGCATTGGCCGTACAAAATTCTCCCTCAGTGTACCTGAAGAATCGCCGGAGTGTGGCGATAAGGGGACTTTCACAGTAACTTCATAGTGACGTTAATGTAAGCCTACTTGTGACACTAATAAATAAACTAACTGTCAGAGAATCAGTGCAGACTCAATGGGCCAAATGACCTCCTTCTGCACTGTGAGAATTCGAAAGGTGTCTTTGACAGTGCAGCACTCCCTCGGTGCTGAAAATAGAGCCTTAGTTTTTGTGTACAATTACTGAAGTGGAACTTGAACCTGACTCAGACACTGCTATCAACTGATCCTGACAGACAGTGATAGTTACATGTTATTGATATAATTCCTGTGACTTAAAAATAAAGTCTTAGAATGAATCTTAATGTGATCGCCCGTGACTTTGCATTTTCTTAAAGATTAATTCAGCTGTGTAGGAGATAAAATTGCATCTTAAACCTGATCAAATGGATGGCATCGACTAGTTCTGAGACGTGTTACGAAATGCTGAATATTATTTTCATACACAGGGAGAGAAAATCTCATAGGGCGCAGACGACAACACTGTACCAGTGTCTGCTGGTAGACTAAGAAATACATTTACGTGAGTTCAAAGGTTTGTACCATAGGGAATTATCATCAGGGCCAACATCCACAAAAATATTTTTAGAATTCTTTCAACATTATAAAGAAAATAAGGTTAGGAAAATGGTTGAAACATAAATGTAATCACACTATAAAACAGTACTCTCAAAATTTAAGTAAATTAGCACTTGAGATTGATCTTTTCCCCCTTTTGGCTTAGTTTACTAATATTGGCACTTGGGAGGGTTTTAAGTAGAAATTTCAGAAATTGTAACTCCCGGGTGAGACAGCGGCCAAGTTGTCTGGTAGCCAAGGTTCCTCTCTCCAAGTGCAGCCTCCAGAAGGCTAGGAATTCAATCATTTGAATTTCCACTCGCTCTACTGCCTGCCTTGCTCTCTCTCCTTCCTGCCTCACCCCTTCCCTCTGCCTCGCTCCCTCCCCTGCTTACCCCTCCACACATAGGCCTTTACCCCCTTCACCCTCCACCCTGGCCTCCCTTCTTCCTCACATTCCAGCCTCACTCTTTCTCCCCACCCTCATTCCTAACTGGATCTAGGTTCCTTGCCTCCCATCCCAACATTGCACCCCTGTCCCCTGACCGCTCTCCCCTCTCATAGCACTGACCTTGTTCTTGTCCCTCTACAACAATCTCGCTCCCTCACCCAACCCACCTTGACCTTGCTCATTGTTCCAACATTAACCATACTCCCCTCCTGCACTGCTACCTTGCACCATTCGCACCACACTGACATTGCCCCCTCCCCCAACATGCCCATCACTTTGCCCACCCTGCCCTCATTTCCCACCCCATTCTTTCTTTCCTCACTGGCACCATGCCTCCTCCCTCCCTCTCTCCTTCCCTCCTACCCTCCTACCAGCTTCACCTCCTCATCTGTCCCCTGCCCACCCCCCCTCTTTCTCTCCCTCCTCTCCCCCACCCTGGCCTCTGGCTCTCTCACATCCTCCAATCTTGCACCTCTCCCCACTTGCCAGTCTCACTCCCACTCCTGCCCTCCGATTCTGCTTCAAGAGCAAAAACTGTAGGGAGGAGGAAGGTTCTGGAAGTGAGGAAGGGTTCAGAGGTATTGGCGTTGAGCTGAATTTGAGGTGGCATGCCCTGTGAACCAGTGAAAAGTGCCCCAAGCTCTGAGTCCGCTGCCCTTTTGTGAACTGATTGCCTTTGTTGCAGCCTGGTCTCTGTTAGCCAATCTAAATATATGATCTCCAATACTGACCAGCTCTGACCAAGTTTTCACCTGCATGTGGAACCAAAGGTCAAGTGGTTTGGGAGAGGGGTGCAGCCCTCACTTTCTGCTTCCCATCTTCACCTGAAAATGTTCTCAGAAACCCTCTGTGAAAGCGGCTGCCAGCGTGAAACCATGAGCAAAAGCCAACAGGCAGATTAACCTTTATAAGGTGAATGCACGGACAAAGGTCTTGCAATCAGATGTCACATGAGCAAATGTTAGATGACCAGAAATCATACGATTCAATCTCACGTAGTCAGAGTTTCATGTGATCCCATCTCCAGGAACGGCTCCAACCAGCATTAGCAATAATTGTAGGTTTCTCTGGATGGAAGGTTTCAGGGCCCACTCCTCACTGATCTGGTGCACCGTCATGACAGGGGAGGAGATGATGCTTTCCACAATATTGAATTCTTCATACAAAGTATCCAAGGCAATCTTGTTTAGGATTGCACATCTGAACACCATCGCAAAATTCTTTCAAGGACACACCATTTGCGACGGCTAATTTGGACAAACTGTTGTGAAAACTGTTCTCAGGTAATTTGTATTTCTTCCTTAATTATTGTTGATCTTGTAATGTTAAGATTCCCATAGAGACCGACAAGTTTGAACAAGATATTTCAGAGTCACACAGCAAAGTTTCAAGTTTGAAGACTTTTACTGTGAATAAAATTAAATGCAACATGACTAAACACCATTTAGTTGACAACTAATATTCTAAACTACAGAAAGGATACCTCTTTCTTTAACTTTTGACGTGACTGAAATCCCCCACATCAAGGTCTTACTTTATGTTCCGTTCCCCACAGAATGATATTTTCACAAGATCCAGTCCAACACCGTGCATAGCTTTCAGTGGATTTGCTTCTGCCCTTTATCCATGTCATACCGTCGAGTGATCAAACAAAGGTATAGCTCTCAGTTTCTAGAGAAATCCTAAACCGAATACCAGCAGTAAAGTCCACTCTGGAGATTCTCCCTACACCTCTATCCCATTACCAGCCACTCTAGAAGGAATCCCCCCAACTCCTTAGATTGCTAAGGGATGTGTCCCTTTGACCAAGTGGGATGGTGGCTGGGTTGCAGCATGCTATCATTTCATCTAATTACATGCCCTTCCCGTCTCCAAGCTTGCCACCAGAGAATGCGCAAGATTCCAACCATGATCTTACATGTTCCCATCATCCATGGAAATATATTTGCCATTCCTTCAGAGTAACCGGGTCAAAGTTCCTGGAATTCTATCACTAACAGCACTGTGGGTATATGTACACCTCAGGGACTGCTGGCGTTCAAGAAGACAGCTCAGCACCATCTCCTGAAGGGATGGGCAATAAATGTCGGCCTAGTCCACAACTCATGAATGAATGTTTCTAAAGCTGAACTGACTGGTCTCCCTCAGGACAGGTGGAGTTCAGATTTTCATCCTCATTCCTGGAATGGTAAAGTGCTGTTCCAGTGAATCCAACAGTTAAGCAAATTGCTGTCATTTTTTTAAAAAAATGGCACATTCCACTTAACCAAAGTATTTGTAAAACAGCGGTTGCAAGCTATTTACTTTAGAAGGCTGGTCATCTCTATTTATATTTATAGGGCAATGAAACTCAAAACTGTAAACAGTTTAAATAAGAGTTCCCCGTGGGTTAGACTCTCTCCCCATTGACTAATGCAATCCAGTATGTCGCAAGTACTAATTAATCACTTCACGTACACAGCGAAAGCGCGGGCACCACAGAGAGATAAATCAGGTGGATGAAGAGGCCAATTGATTGGAGAGAGAGAGAGAGAGGAGAGACATCAGTCAATCAGGGTGTCTTGTCAGCAACCGATTCATTGGCTCCAGTTTCACACCCACGTCAAAGGTCAAAAATCCACCCAGTTTTTGAAAGGGAATGATTCCCGTTCCAGAGGGAAGCCAGAGACAGCAATGGATAGTGAAGGATATTGAGCTGACTTCAATCAGAGCTGACTGACAATTCAATGCCCAGTCTACTTTCCCTGTAGTGATGACTTAGGTAAACTGATCACTGCAGTGGACTCTTTGCTGGTCGCCCTGATGACAGATCCACCATTGTACACGGTAACTCACAACTTGCCAAGTCAATAGCGGCATTCAGTTCTCGAGTAACTTTAGCAGCCATGTCCAAAACCCAATTTAAAATAACATCTTTGTCTGCCATGAATTTTAACAAATCAGACTTTTCTCACTCATGGTGAAAAAGTTCCAATGTCTCAACAACTGAAAAGGCACGGTGGCACAGTGGTTAGCACTGCTGCCTCACAGCACCGGGGACCTAGGTTCAATTCCAGCCTTGGGTCACTGTCTGTGTGGAGTTTGCACCTTATCCCCATGTCTGCGTGGGATTCTTCCGGGTGCTCTGGTTTCCTCTCACAGTCCAAAGATCTGCAGGTTATGTGGATTGGCCATGATAAATTGCCTTAGTGTCAGGGGATCAGCAAGGTAACTAGGTAGGGTTATGGGAATAGGGCCTGGGTGGGATTGTTATCAGTGCAGTTTCGATGGGCTGAATGGCCTCTTCTGCGCTGTAGATATTCGATGCATCAAGGGCTGGATTCTCTTCCATTAAGTGTATTATGAATGGGACAAGATTTACGCGCTGCTGTGAAACTCTGTCACTCACCTGCTCAAGTTTCCTGGGTGCTACTTATTTATTAAGTGGGGTAGGATGGGATGATAGCAGTAAAACCACTGTTTGTTGCTTTAGTGCCACGAGACCAGAGAGAAGTTATTGTCCTTTGGCAAGGAATAGGACAGTCCAGCAATGAATTTTCAAGGAGCAGTGTTTCAGTTAGCTCAGTAGCTGGGAGGGCTCGCAGGTTTACTGATGCCTTTTTGGTCCAGGTTATTGGGGTGGTGGAGTTCCTATTGGACTGAAGGAAGAAATCCCTAAAAACAAGGCGCTCCTTTTCTTCTTTATTCATTTGTGGGACATGGGCATTGCTGGCTGGCCAGAATTTCTTGCCCATCCATAGTTGCCCTTGAGAAGTTGCCTTCTTGAAATGTTGATACAACTGAATGCCTTGCTAGGCCATTTCAGAGGGAGTTAAGAGTCAAACACATTGCTGGGCTCTGGAGTCACATGCAGGCCAGACCAGGTAAGGATAGAACATAGAACATAGAACATAGAACATTACAGCGCAGAACAGGCCCTTCGGCCCACGATGTTGCGCCGACCAGTTACAAAACAATGACCCACTAACCTAAACCAATCCCTTCTCGTCCATAAACCTATCCACGGATCTCTTAAACGCCCCCAAACTAGGCGCATTTACAACTGCAGCAGGCAGGGCATTCCAATCCCTCACCACCCTCTGGGTAAAGAACCTACCCCTGACATCCGTCCTATAACTACCACCCCTTAATTTAAAGCCATGCCCCCTTGTGCTAGATTTCTCCATCAGAGGAAAAAGGCTATTACTATCCACCCTATCTAAACCTCTAATCATCTTATATGTTTCAATAAGATCCCCTCTTAGCCGCCTTCTTTCCAGCGAAAACAACCCCAAATCCCTCAGCCTCTCCTCATAGGACCTCCCCTCCATACCAGGCAACATCCTGGTAAACCTCCTCTGCACCCTCTCCAAAGCCTCCACATCCTTCCTATAATGTGGGGACCAGAACTGCACACAGTACTCCAAGTGCGGCCGCACCAGAGTAGTGTACAGTTGCAACATGACGCTGCGACTCCTAAATTCAATCCCCCTACCAATAAACGCCAAGACACCGTATGCCTTCTTAACAACCTTATCTACTTGACTCCCAACTTTCAGGGATCTATGTACACATACACCTAGATCCCTCTGCTCATCCACACTATTCAAAGTCCAAAGGATGGCAGATTTTCTTCTCTAAAGGACATTAGTGAACCAGATGGGTTCTTCCAACAATCCACAATGGCTTCCTGGTCATCAGTAGATTCTGAATTACAGATTTTTTTTATTGAATTCAAATTCCACCAGCTGCCATGGTGGAATTCTGGGGCCCCAAAACATTAGCTGAGTTTCTGGATTAATAGTTTAGCAATAATACCACCAGGCCATCGCCCCCCCCTTGACTTGATGAGTGTGGCAGACGGAATGAGAAACTGTTTCAGCACCCCACAGACTGCTGCACTGTGCTTGAAGAAGTTTAAGGGCTACTTAAGTTTGGCCAAAGTTAGATAATGTTCTCCTGGTGGATCTTTCTCCACACCCTAGCTATGGCTGTGACACTACATTCTGCAGTCTCTCGTTTCCTCCTCTGTGAACGGTATACTTTGTCTGTATAGCATGCAAGAAACAATACTTTTCACTGCAAACTAATATATGTGCCAATAATAAATCAACTCAAATTAAATCAAAGTGGGTTGCAGGTTTTCAGGCATCATTCTTGAATAGCCTCCAGGTGGAAGCATTAACAGTGAAAGAAATCTAAGTTAGACTTTCCAATGCTGCCATCTCTATAGAGCAGGAGCACATCTGTAATTTATACTCCAATTTGGCCTCTTTCTTATTCTTCACCTCTAGTTCAAAGCACAGGAAATCTTATTGCCAATTCGCTTGTGCTGGTTTGCAACTTGATTAGTACTCAACACTGTCAAGACAAGTCCACAGAGAAATTTCAGAGCAAAATCCCAATCCAACAACTGCTGTGTAGGCAATGCTCCTGCAAGCTTCAGTCAAGAAGAACTCAATGATTTCCTCAATGTGGTGTCTGCCATGCTTTTCCATTACTGGTGTTCTGAGAGGTCACATTTGTGTGCCGCCTTATTTACTTTTTTATTAAACAGGATGTGGGCATTGCTTGTCAGTCCCAGCAATTATTGCCCATCTCTAATTGCCCCTTGAGAAGGTGGTGGATGAGTCACCTTCGTCAACTTGCTGCAGCCTGTGTGGTGTAAGTAAAACCCACTGTGTTGCTAGGAAAGGAGTTCCAGGATTTTGACCCAGCCACAGTGTAGGAACGGCCGATGTATTTCCAAGTCAGGATGGTGAGTGACTCGGAGAGGAACATCTGCCATGGGGTGGGCTCCAGCAGGGTGGAATTTTCACAGTTTAAGGTTAAGAATCCTGGTACAATTTTATTCAATGTTGCACTGTAATCATAGATCATACTGCCCATTTCAGTGATTGAAGCACCCCGAATATCACCTTAAAGCAGACAGAAAGAACTATAATACCTACAATCATAATGAAATTGCTGCTCACATAATTACATTTGGCCACTGTTTAATCTCCTTATAATAGTGGAAAGGGCCGTGTGCCTGTACACAATAAATGATCTAATTGTACTTTTTTTAAAGGCTTTGTAAGTGACTGAAAATCAATCAAGAAGAGACGCATTGCAGCTCGAAATATCTTTCCTTCATTGTGTTTAACAACTCTGCTTTCAGTCTGTCAAACGCTCTTTGTTCTGTAATGAGTGTGTACAGTTTAATCTGACAGCTCCCAATTCAGGGAAAGTCACCCAGACAAACACTTTGATTACAAAAGCGTGCTTTATCAACAAAACATTTCAAATCCTTTATTGGCCAATATTTTTTCCACAGGAACAAATGCATTGAAATTTGACACCCTTTAAGCTAAGGAATGTCTATGCTGGAAAATTAAGCATATTACTATTGCGTATTGTGTGAACAATGAATGTTCCCCAATTAGCTATGATAAATGCTTCATGTTTTGCATATTTTTGCCCTAATTTCAGGTCAACAGTCCATTCATCAGCATTTTCCTTTTGTGTTCTGTTTTTATTTCTCATATCCATTGCTGGATGTGTTGATACCTTGTTGGCTCCACTTGTGGCAATCACCAGACTGACTCTGGGGACAGAGCGAATAATGTATGAGGAGAGATGTTTTTCTCTTTTAATCCACAGGTGCTTTGGTCTGCCTTGGTGTCCAACAAGGGGCATACACGTGGTGGGTCGTGCGAGGGCTGCTCTTGGATGTTTCGAGAGTAGCCTAGTGCTTCACGTCGTTAGTGTATGCTTAAGCTGGACCAGATGCCGGGCAACACGACAGCTCAGTGACTATCACTGCTTGCTGTGCAGATACATGGATTTGGGCCAGTGTCTGTGGGAGTTTGCGCATTCTCCCTGTGCTTGCGTGGGTTTTCTTCGGGTGCTCCGGTTTCCTCCCACACCCCAAAGATGTGCTCTTAGGCTGATTGGTGTAATAAATCGTCCCTAAATTAGTCTCCCCTCAGTCTGGTTTCCAATGTGGAGTGCCATAAGCATAGACAAGGACCATGGGTGGAGAGGGGACTCACAATATTGAAATGGCGGCGCAGGCTCGTTGGGCCGAAGGGCCTGTTTCCCGTGCTGTGTTGTTCTTTGTTCTTTGTTCTTAGTTAGGATTATTTCATTGGAGTTCAGACGAATGAGGGGGGACCTCATAGAAACCTATAAAATTCCAACAGGATTAAACAGGATAGGTGCAAGAAAGATGCTCTCAATCATTAGGGTGTCCAGAACCTGGGGTCACAATCTGAGGATACAGGGTAGACAGTTTAGGACAGAGATGAGGTGTAATTTCTTCATCCACTGACTGGTGAGCCGGTGGAATTCACTACCGTAGGAAGTAGTTGACGCCAAAACATTGTATGTTTTCAAATCGGAGTTATATATAGCTCTTGGGGTGAAGGGGATCAAAGGATATGAAGATAGGCGGGATCAGGCTATTGAGATCAGCCATTATCATAATGAGTGGTGGAGCAGGCTCAAAGGGTCAAAAGGCCTTCTTCTGGCATTGTCACTGGACTACTAATCGAGAGATTCAGGGCAAGATCTGGGGACCCTGGTTCAAATCCCATCATGGCAAATGGTGGAATTTGGACTCAATAAAATCTCTGGAATTAAGAAGTCTAATGGTGACCATAGCTATTGTCGATTGTTTAACAAACTCACCTGGTTCCTAACGTACTTTGGGGAAGAAAATTCACCCCTTACTTGGTCTGGCCTGTGTGTGACTCCAGGCCCAAAGCAGTCCTGCCACGGCCAGCCATGAATGGTGGTGGACATTTAAACAACTCACTGGAGGAGGAGGCTCCAAAAAGATCCCCATCCTCCATGATGGGGGAGCTCAGCACTTCAGTGCAAAAGATAAGGCTGAAGCATTTGCAACGGGGACAGAGTCCTACAGCACTCCGGCAGGCTTTTGTTACAGCTCTCCTCAGCAACTAGAACCCTGTGGCTGCCTCCGAACTCTTTCCTAGATCAGCTGATTGGACTCCAGCCCATACCTGTCCCTAGGTTGGAAATTCTGAGTTGGTAATTTTCCCAATTCTCACAACTTGCCTTAAGGATAAAAGTCCAGTCCACTATCCTCTAATGTGACTCGATGTCATGCTTTGTTTTATAATGCTACTGTGAAGTGCCTCGGGACTTTTCATTACACTAAAGAGATTATATAAATAGAGATTTCTTCCTTGGGAATTCATAGAAGCCCTACAGTACAGAAAGAGGCCATTTGTATCAGATTGTATCTCACCCAGTCCCTATTCGCATAACCCCAGATTTATCCTGCTAATCCCCCGACTGACATTAGGGTCACTTTAGCCAATCAAACTAGCCCGCACATCTTTGGACTGCAGGAGGAAAACTGGAGCATCAGGAAGAAACCCACACAGACATGGGGTGAATGTGCAAACTCCACAGAGCAACCTGAGGCTGGAATTGAAGCTGGGTCCCTGGCGCAGTGAGGCAGCAGTGCTGACCACTCTGCCGCCGTGCCAATTTGCTGTTGCTATAGAATATTAAGAGATGTTGGCCAAACCTTTTGCACCTAATCACATCAGGAGAACAGCTAAATCTCGTTGTAAGTCAATGTTAATGCCTGACACAATTGTACCCAACCCCCAACCACACCCCTCCGCCACCCCTGCCCCCTTCAGTGAAAGGGAGCATTTCCTGACATTCAATATTGGGATTGTCATTTGCAAGAATTAACATAGCATTATCACTGCAAAAACTCATCGATGTTACTTAGACATCATCTTCCAATCCCATGATCACCTAGAAGGACAACAGCAGCAGATGCATGGGAACACCACCCCTGCAAGTTCTCCTTCAAGCCACTCACCATCCTGACTTGGGAATATGCCGCTGTTCCTCTACGGTCGCTGGGTCAAAATCCTGGAACTTCATCCCGAACAGCACTGTGGTTTCCTTCAAAAAGGAAGCTCACCACCACCTTCTCAAGGGCATCAGGAAATCCATTCTTATCAGTGTGATGGCAGAATGAAGTAAAACCCGACTGGTCTCCCAAAGCGGTCATCTGTCAAGCAGACCTTCCGGGGCACTGAGGTGAGTGCAGCACTCAGGGGTGAGAAGTTCATGTCTGGACACTTCCTTTGCTCAGTCCCCTGGCACTTTCAACTGGCTCTGTCCTCCAGGGCAGTGCCAGAGGCCGGTACCTGGGTACTGAACTACTTTGCGCTGGGGTGACCTTTAAAAATGGTGACCTGATTCTTGAGAGACCATGTTGCTGATGAGGTGGGCAAATCAGATGCCACCCCACCTGTGATGCGTCATGGGACTTGCCCTTTGACAATGTTTGTCTATGTGCTGGATCCCACCATTGTTGTCAGTGGTTTCAATGCTGCTTTTCCCATCCGTTATTGGCCTTTGCCCTTGGGTCTGAGACTTATGATCTTTTATTGTTAACTTCCATCAAATGCAAAAGAATTGATTGGCCCAGGGAGTAGATGGAGACTTCCCAAAACCTATTTCACTTACAACCCTTAGAGTGAACAGAGAGAGGTGACTTTCAATCGCACAATCTGACATAGATTTGAACCTCGATAAAAAGTTATCATAGAGTATTACACTGCAGAAGAAGGCCATTTGGCCCACCGAGTCCACACTGACCACAGTTCCACCTAACCCCTGTCCCCATGGCCCCACGCATTTACCCTGTTAGTCCCCCTGACACTAAGGGACAATTTAACACGGTCAATCTACCTAACCTGCACATCTTTGGAGTTTGTTCTCTTAATTCACTGCACCATTCGTCACTGTGGCGTTTTGATTCCATACCTTAATTATGTTCACCTCCAGTTGTCTAAATGAGTTTAACAACTTGCCATTTAGTGTTGAAATGTGGGCTATTTTGTATTGTGGTCTTCTGTTGTCTTAAAGATGTGTGGATTAGGCACACTGTCCATGCTAAATTGCTCTTTAGTGTCAAGGGCCTAGCAGGGTAAATACATGGGGTTACGAGTATAGTGGTTGGGTGGGATTATGCTTGGTGTAGGCTCGATGGGCCAAATGGCTTCCTTTCACACTGTAGGGATTCTATGATTTCTAGGTTGTTCAAACTCATTCTGTTGAAGACTCAGGCAATGGGCAGGATTTTCCAGACGTGCTCATCCCAAAACCAGGAAATCCCACCCGAGGTCAATGGACCTTTGCATGGTCTGCTCACCACCCACTAGGATTCCCTTGTCAGGCGGGACAGGAAAATTCTCCCCCAGTGGAAAAAAAATCATTCGATATATCTGACTGGCATTCAGATGCCAGTAATCAGTTGCGAAGCCAAATGCTTTTGTGTTCTATAGTGTTCCAATTCACATGTAATGTTATCAACTCCATCACTCACCTGCAGAGTAGAATGAATGCTCCCCTATTCGGCAATCATTCCCTGCTGGTCTGCAACTGAGTTCTGGATAAAACTGTAAAATTGGTGTAAATGGATATTGGAGGTGAGAGAACAAGGTTTAAAGCAATCCATCATTCATTCATCGATTGAACCCTCATCCATTTTCACTCCCACAAAAAATAGCAATCTTAGTTCACTATTGCCAAGCTTTCAAAGAAATACATTTCTTTTTCAGTGCGACATAATGCTGCAACTTTATTAACACTGCAACTTTATAAGACCCTTGTCAGACCCCACTTGGAGTATTGTGTGCAGTTCTGGTCGCCTCACTACAAGAAGGATGTGGAGGCTATTGAAAGGGTGCAGAGGAGATTTACAAGGATGTTGCCTGGATTGGGTGGCATGCCTTATGAGGATAGGTTGAGGGAGCTAGATCTTTTCTCCCTGGAGAGACGAAGGATGAGAGGTGACCTGATGGAGATTTATAAGATGTTGAGAGGTATAGATCGGGTGGATCCTCAGAGGCTATTTCCCAGGGCTGAAATAGGTTTAAGGTGCTGGGGAGTAGGTACAGAGGAGATGTCAGGGGTAAGTTTTTCACTCAGAGGGTGGTGTGTGAGTGGAATCGGCTGCCGTCGGTGGTGGTGGAGGCAAACTCGTTGGGGTCTTTTAAGAGACTTCTGGATGAGTACATGGGATTTAATGGGATTGAGGATTATAGATAGGCCTGGTAGGTTGGGATATGATCGGCGCAACTTTTGGGCCGAAGGGCCTGTTTGTGCTTTAGTGTTCTATGTTCTATGACACTGTAACCTCTCCAGTCAGAAAATTCCAAATCTAGAAGCACCAGTTATATGGAATTGTTTGAGCCGGACCACACAAGTCATAATCATTACTCATAGTGGTGCAACAAATGACAAACTAGTGATGGACTTTACAGCTCTGCTGATGTTAGAACAACAACCCTTAGCTGTTTTTGTGGGAAGACTGCACGTGAGAGAGAGGGGCAAGATGGATGACAGAGGAAGCAAAGTCAGCCAATTCGGTAGCAATTAATATTAGAAATAAAAACAGAAAATGCTGGAAAACCTCAGCCGGTCTGACAGTATCTGTGGGGAGAGAATAGAGCTAACGTTTTGATCCGCTCTGACGAAGGGTCATCTGGACTCGAAGATGGCTCTACTCTCTCTCAGTAAAAAGTCTCACAACACCAGGTTAAAGTCCAACAAGCTACCAAATAAACCTGTTGGACTTTAACCTGGTGTTGTGAGACTTCTTACTGTGTTTACCCCAGTCCAATGCCAGCATCTCCACATCTATTCTCTCCCCACAGATGCTGTCAGACCTGCTGAGGTATTCCAGCATTTTCTGTTTTTGTTTCCGATTCCAGCATTTGCAGTATTTTGCTTTTAAATTAAAATTAGAATACAAAGTCCTTCCCACTGGTGTTACATTGCTAATTTTTTTTTGGAAGAGGAAATTGTATTCAGTTTCTTATTTTGAATGTTTGGTAAATAATCACTACCCTTTTCCCTCAGCTTGGGCCTTGTTGATAGTGTTAATTCTCGGTCACTCAATGCCATTTGGCATTATTTTAGTGCAGGACAATACTTTGGAAATATGGAAGTTACAGTATTTGGATGAATATAGCAATTCTTACTAGTGCTTTATATTTCATCACTATTTTATGTCGCAAGTGCATATTTATACCCAGTTCGCACACATGTGGTTAGGCATTCTAGCATTATTCTTGAATCCAGAACTTTACAAAATCCAGAAATTAAAATATTATTATTAAATGTTATTACACTAAAATATACTGTCAAGCACCAGTGTAAAATGCACCTGGAGTTACCTTATTTATGCCACAAGTAGGCTTATATTAATACTGCAATGAAGTTACAGTGAAAATCCCTAATCACCACACTCAGGCACCTGTCCAGGTACACCGAGGGAGAATTTAGCATGGCCAATGCACCCAACCAACACATCTTTCAGACTGTGGGAGGAAACCCACACAGACAATGTGCAAACTCCACATAGGCAGTGACCCAAGCCACGAATTAAACCCAGTTCGCTAGTACTGTGAGGCAGCAGTGCTGACCATTGTGCCACCCCTGTTCTGCTCATTGATCTATCCCAATTCCAGTCAAACAGCTTATGGTACTCATACAGATTTCCACAGGTACTGACGCATTGGATAATATTTCTTCAGGTGCAAGCACCGACTTCTAATGTGCCAGCCACATATTCAAATTTTAAAGTTTAGATGGCTAGGTAAAGTTCAATAGTCCCAGCAGTGTAATGTAAGGCCCAACTAGATATGTCTAATTGCCTCCCTCGTTTGCACTGATGGGAAACATGGGCCATAAATTAAAGGTCTGTCTGAATTGTGTAGTACACCATCAGTTTCACAAAGGAATTCTCCATTATGTCAACTCTGGTGTTTTCACTTTGCAGCCCATATTGAATTACACAGTCGAGTTATAGTTTCCATGCTCATGTTTCTTCATTTGTTGCTTGTGTGTCTGCCTGTCTGCAGGTACGTCATGGCTCAGTAATTTCATTATTCACTTCCACTTAGAATCCAGTTAATGCACAGCCCAATTAGAAATGTTCTTTGAATGGAGATTTCATGCTCCAAATAGCTCATATCCAACACACTAGGAAACTCGTTCTGTATTCAGTTTCCAAGTACTGCTTCATCATTGGGCTAAATCTTGTGGACTGAGTCCCTGCTGGAAAGGGAACCCGATTGATGAACTTGCACGACTTTACCGAATCCCATTAATCCAGCCACAGTGTTAATGGCCCAGCTCCAGAATCCCCAGCCAAACAGGGATGGGGCTGGGGTGAAATATCCATTCTGTCCGGGCACTATGTGTTACCAGGACTCACCTGCGCTTGGATTTTTCAGGCTGCAGTGACCATAGGAATGGAGAGAGACCTGGGAAGACTGTGCAGCCCCTAACCCTGCCACCCACAGCCAGATCTCTCACTCTTACCTAAAGGTGCTGGTGTAAGATTTGAGGAACTGCTGTGAAGAGCCAGATCTCCCAGAGATGGGAGGAAGAGGACAACATCTCCGACCAAAGGGACTTGGGGAGGATAAGTGAGCACAGAGATCAGCAGCCACTCAGGAGGGAGGGGATTGTGAGTGGCTAAACCATTTTGGGTGTATAGAGTCATAGAGGTTTACAGCATAGAAACATCTTTCAGCTCGACTTGTCCATATTGCCCCTTTTTTAACCACTGAGCTAGTCCCAATTGCCCGTGTTTGGCCCATATCCCTCTATACCCATCTTACCCATGCAAGTGTCTAAATGTTTTTTAAACGACAAAATTATACTCGCCTCTACTGCTATCTCTGGCAGCTTGTTCCAGAAGCTCACCACCCTCTGTGTGAAAAACTGCCCCTCTGGATCCTTTTGTATCTCTCCCCTCTCATCTTAAATCTATGCCGTCTAGTTTTAGACTGCCCTACCTTTAGATAAGCCTACACTTTCCCAGCATTCTCCTGCACAGCACACCTCAGGTCAGCATTACTTGCATCTCCACTCATTCCTCTCTCTCCACGGATTTCTCATCCCCATCAGAACAGGGAACATTGACACCCACCCTATGACAATCGCCCTCTTGCAGCCATGTTTCACAGGCAGCTGACGCAAGTGTTGTTCTTCCCTTACTTCTATACAAGTCATTAGAAACAGTTGCACTTTCTCGTCATGCAAGGAAAGATAGCACACAACTGAGTGAGAGGCATGGGCCAAGGAACGGGTCTGGGGAGGGGGGGTGGGGTGCGGGTTAATGCTGGTGGTAGCAGGGGTGTGGGTGAGGAAGGTGTAGCAGATGTTCACAGTGAACTGGAGTCTGATTCTCCTGAGGCACTTGTGTTTCACATGTTGACAGCACTGATCCTCTACTTGTAGCCGGTTTGTTTGGGGTCTTGACTCCTTCCGGCTGGCTCTCTGACCCCTGTCTTGAGGCACTTGACGGAGGAGAGGGAAGCTGGTGCTGCAGCTGTAGCTGTTGCTCGTACGGCTGGTGGAGCTGTTGCCGGTGGTGTGGCCTTTTTCCTTTGCCACCTGAGCAGATCGAGTTGCCTCAGCAGCCCCCCAGCCCTCGCTGGTGAAGGCTGGCAGCAGTAAGGTGCATCTGAAGATGAGTCAAGTGTTGGATAAGTGAGGTGCCTTCCAACCTGTTAGAACTCACCTGTCACGCTGAAGGCAGTGTCTGATAGAGGGTGCCTTGAAGAGTAGCTTCTCAGCTGGCCATGGCTGACAGGTCTGGTAAAGTGTGGCCTGGCTGGGAAACATGATGTGGAGATGCCGGCGTTGGAATGGGGTAAGCACTGTGTAACCCCCACGACTTGCCTGGGCTTGCAAAATCTCACAAACTGTCCTGGCTGGAGACAATACACATCTCTTTAACCTGTGCTTAACCCTCTCTCCACTCACATTGTCTGTACCTTTAAGACTTGATTCCAACCATTACATTGTAAATTAAGTTTGTGTCTATATATGCCCTGTTTGCGAACATAACTCCCACTCACCTGATGAAGGGGCAGTGCTCCGAGCGAGTGTATGGTGTCGAAATTTGCTGATGACACCAAGATTGGTGGAACGGCAAATTGCGCGGAGGGTGTGCAGAGTCTGCAGAAGGATCTAGATAGGCTGGGCGAATGGGCCAGCAACTGGCAAATGGAATTTAATGTTGGCAAGTGCGAGGTGGTCCACTTTGGTAGGAATAATGGTAGGAAGGACTATTACTTACGGGGCGAAAAACTGCAGCAGGCGACGGTGCAGAGGGACCTAGGGGTCCTTGTGCATGAGTCGTAAAAACCCAGCCTGCAGGTGCAGCAGGTGGTCAGGAAGGCAAATGGGATGCTGGCCTTCATAGCGAGGGGGATTGAATATAAAAGTAGGGAGGTCTTGCTGCAACTGTATAGGGCATTGGTGAGGCCGCAGCTGGAGTACTGTGTGCAGTTTTGGGCGCCGCACTTACGCAAGGATATTTTGGCCTTGGAGGGAGTGCAGAGGAGGTTTACTAGGCTGATACCGGAGTTGAGGGCGTTGAGCTATGAGGAGAGGCTGAATAAACTAGGCTTGTACTCATTAGAGTTTAGAAGAATGAGGGGAGATCTCATTGAGATGTATAAAATGATGAATGGGATGGATAGGATAGAGGTGGAGAGGCTCTTCCCGCTCAGAAAGGACAGTAGGACTAGGGGTCACAGCCTCAAGATAAAGGGGGGGCGGTTTAGAACGGAGTTGAGGAGGAACTTCTTCACTCAAAGGGTGGTGAATCTCTGGAATTCTCTGTCCGTTGAGGTGGTGGAGGCTGCCTCACTAAATATTTTTAAGACGCGGTTGATGGGTTTTTGATAAGCGAGGGGATTAAGGGTTATGGGGAGAGGGCGGGAATGTGGAACTGAGACACGACAGATCAGCCATGATCTTATTGAATGGCGGGGCAGGCTCGAAGGGCTGGATGGCCTACTCCTGCTCCTATTTCTTATGTTCTTATGAAATCTTGTGCTACCAAATAAACCTGTTGGACTTTAACCTGGTGTTGTGAGACTTCTTACTGGCTGGGAAATTCAGAGGTAAGGGTCATAATGCTCCCTAATTAACATAATAAGTTGGCTGACAGCTCCAAGGCGATTTCTGCTCATAGTCACCCTCACTCTGCAGGACACCGGAATAGGGGTTGCTGTTGCAACTGATTGTCATTTTGAGGGGATTTAACTCTTTGTGTGCATGCAAACCTGCTTTCCTATGTGTCAAAGATTCACCCCATTTTGTCCACTCGTGTTTTAGAAAGTGGATGTTTTTCCACTTCCCGAAAATGTTTTATTATTTATGGGCCATTGTAAAAGAAACTTTTCATTAACACAGAGGGTAATTTTGAAGATCGTCAAAGCAATTTTCATGATTGGAGCAAAAGCTTTCAAAAATGTTTAGAACCTCTAGATTGTTAGCAGAATTCTGCCTTCCAGTCTGTACAGTCATTTGAAACACTTTCCTGTTCTCACCTTTCCTCATCTACTCATTCTCTGTGCTTCCTTCCCTGGGAACACTCAGTGTACAATGCGTGTAGCAAGGAGTCAAGTACCATAATGTGGTGGCATTGGGTCAGTTTTGATGGGCTTCGTTTGTGTGAGCAGGCTTGCCAAAAGGTTTTTTTAATTCATTCGTGGGACATGGGCATCTCTGGTTGGCCAGCATTTATTGTCCATCCCTCGTTCCCTTGTTCAGAGTTTTGAGTCATCCACAGTGCTGTGGCTCTGGAGTCACATGTAGGCCAGAACAGATAAGGATAGTAGATTTCCTTCAGCAAAGGACTTTAGTGAACTAACGATCAGATTGAGCTCAAGATGGGGTGCAATGTCTTATCTTCACACTGTCTGTGTGGAGTTTGCATATTCTCCCTGTGTCTGCATGCATTTGCTCTAGGTGCTCTGGTTTCCTCCCACAGTCCAAAGATGTGCAGGTTAGGTTGACTGGCCGTGCAAAATTGTCCTTTAGCGTTATAGGGATTAGCAGGGTAAATACCTGGGGTTATGGGGATTGGGCCTGGATGGGATCATTGTTGGTGCAGACTCAATGGGCTGAATGGCCTCCTTCTGCACTGTAGGATTCTATGATACTTATCAGCTTGGATTGTGTTTGTTTCCCTTGCAGGGACCGTGAATTGGATTCAATTGCAATTTAAATTTGCTTTTTGGAGCAAGCAAGGAATGGATTTGGGTTTGCACCATCCATTCTGACCATTGGCTTTGAAACTTCAAGAATGGAGTAAAAAAAAAGAAGAAACATAACAATCTTGCATTTAACAGGAGTGGTGCATGGGAGATTGTAGTCTCACAAATGGCCTTCAATAGACTTGAAGGCAATAGGCAAGGCTGTGAACAGCAAAACAGAAAGTAAGATAAAGTGACAAGAAAAAGAAATACAATAAAGTCATTTCTTCTATCTGATGGCTTTTGTTTCTGCCATCTGTGCACACACTCTTTGTGGAAAATCTTTTGGAATTGCATACACTCTGCAGAAAATCTTTTGGATTTGTGTACACTTTCTGTGGAAATTCTTTTGTATTTGCGTACACTGCGGAAATTCTTTTGGATTTGCATACACTCTGTGGAACTTCTTTTGGATTTGCATATACTCTCTGTGGAAAATCTTTTGGATTTGCAAGCATCTTTTGTGGAATATCTTCCAGGTTTGTGTACACTTTCTGTGGAAATTCTTTTGGAGTTGCATAGACTTTCTGTGGAAATTCTTTTGGATTTGTGTACACTCGCTTCAGAAAATCTTTTGGATTTGCATACACTCTCTGCGGAAAATCTTTCAGCTTTTTCCATAACAAGCAGAGCATTGACACAAAAGTCCAACAGGAAACCTGCACAACTTGCTGCCGCAGAACAACAGATGCACAGTGGATTCTTGTCTGAAATGAATCCAACAAGGGACTGAGCAACAAAGCACAACTGAAACAACACAAGGGGAAATATAACTAAAATAAATTAATTAAAATGCCTGTCACATGAGCTGAGGATTTGAAGAGACTTCTGGAGAAGATGCAGAGTGAACAGCAAAGCCTCTTGGATTCCCTCTTTGCATTCAAACCTCTCCACACTGAAGTGGAAAGGTGACAGGAAGCAGAATGATCTAAAACAGGGAATTAATTGGCTGGGGGACACGCTTGCATTAGGAATCACTTACACAGAGAAGACTGTGGTGGTGGAGAACAATGAGCTGATTGGCCTCGAAACAGGTAGCAATATTGTGTGGATGATGTCTGAAAGGTTCACATCATGGATGATTAACTCAGAAAAAAAATTCTAATTCCCAGTAAGCTACAGCAGAAATAAGAGCAATCTGGTTCTTCAAAAAAAAACTAATTACTCTTGTCCAGGTACAGGCATGGAAGACAATGTTGCAAAGCCATTTTGAACATGTATTGCATCTTGATGGAGTGTAATTAAAATAGAGAATACATGTCTTCTTGTCTGCTTTCATGGTACAGTAATTAAAGCGTGTATCTCCAAAACTGAACCATCCTGTAATGTACAGCAGATGGTCCACTGTTGTTTACTTTTGGTGGAAGTTTGCTGTGAAGTCTCTGCGACCGGAGGATTCCAAGATTCAGTACTACGTGCTGAGGGACACACTCAAGTTTGGGGCTGCCACCACCAAGGCGCAGTGGGGAAACACCACAGTGTAAGGCATTTCAGCCATTGCACACCAAGGGATTAGTGACAGTATAACTCCTCTGCAGGGGCACAGTGGTCAGCACTGCTGCCTCACAACACCAGGGATCCTTATTCAAACCCAGCCTCGGGTGACTGTCTGTGTGGAGTTTGCACATCTTCCCCATGTCTGCATGGGCTTTGTCTGGGAGCTCTGGTTTCCTCCCACAGTCCAAAGATGTGTGGGTTAGGTTGATTGACCATGCTAAATTGACCTTGTGTCAGGGAGATTACCGGGGTAAATATGTGGGGTTATAGGAATAGGGCCTGGGTGGGATTGTGGTCAGTGCAGAATTGATGAGCTGGATGGCCTCCTTATGCACTGTAGGGATTCTATGATTCGATATGCAGCTTAGATTGATTAGCCACGCTAAATTACCCCTTAATGTCAAAGGAACTAGAAGGGTAAACACATGGGGTAGAGCCTAGATGGGATGGTTGTCAGGACAGGCTTGGTAGGCCGAATGGCCTTCCTCTGCACTGTGAGGATTATATGACTACATAACATAAGAACATAAGAAGTAGGTGCAGGAGTAGGCCATCTAGCCCTTCGAGCTTGCCCCGCCATTCAATAAGATCATGGCTGATCTGAAGTGGCTCAGTTCCACTTTCCCGCTTTCTCCCCATAACCCTTAATTCCCTTGCCTACCAAAAACCTATCTACCCGTGTGTTAAATATATTTAGCGAGGTAGCCTCCACCACTTCAACGGGCAGAGAATTCCAGAGATTCACCACCCTTTGAGTGAAGAAGTTCCTCCTCAACTCCGTTCTAAACTGCCCCCCCCTTATCTTGAGGCTGTGCCCTCTCATCCTGCTGTCCTTTCTGAGCAGGAAGAATCTCTCCACCTCTACCCTATCCATCCCCTTCATTATCTTATACGTCTCTATAAGACCCCCCTCATCCTTCTAAACTCCAACGAGTACAGACCCAATCTATTTAGTCTCTCTTCATAGTCCAACCCCCTCATCTCTGGTATCAGCCTAGCGAACCTCCTCTGCACTCCCTCCAAGGCCAAAATATCCTTGCGCAAGTGCGGCGACCAAAACTGCACACAGTACATAAGAACATAAGAACATAAGAAAAAGGAGCAGGAGTAGGCCATCTAGCCCGTCGAGCCTGCCCCGCCATTCAATAAGATCATGGCTGATCTGTCGTGGCTCAGTTCCACATTCCCGCCCTCTCCCCATAACCTTTAATCCCCTCTCTTATCAAAAACCCATCAACCCGCGTCTTAAAAATATTTAGCGAGGTAGCCTCCACCACTTCAACGGGCAGAGAATTCCAGAGGTTCACCACCCTTTGAGTGAAGAAGTTCATAGAACATAGAACATAGAACATTACAGCGCAGAACAGGCCCTTCGGCCCACGATGTTGCGCCGACCAGTTAAAAAACAATGACCCTCTAACCTAAACCAATCCCTTTTCATCCATAAACCTATCCACGGATCTCTTTAACGCCCCCAAACTAGGCGCATTTACAACTGCAGCAGGCAGGGCATTCCAATCCCTCACCACCCTCTGGGTAAAGAACCTACCTCTGACATCCGTCCTATAACTACCCCCCCTTAGTTTAAAGCCATGCCCCCTCGTGCTAGCTTTCTCCATCCGAGGAAAAAGGCTATCACTATCCATCCTATCTAAACCTCTAATCATCTTATATGTTTCAATAAGATCCCCTCTTAGCCGCCTTCTTTCTAGTGAAAACAACCCCAAATCCCTCAGTCTCTCCTCATAGGACATCCCCTCCATACCAGGCAACATCCTGGTAAACCTCCTCTGCACCCTCTCCAAAGCCTCCACATCCTTCCTATAATGTAGGGACCAGAACTGCACACAATACTCCAAGTGCGGCCGCACCAGAGTTGTGTACAGTTGCAACATGACGCTGCGACTCCTAAATTCAATCCCCCTACCAATAAACGCCAAGACACCGTATGCCTTCTTAACAACCTGATCTACTTGATTCCCAACTTTCAGGGATCTATGTACACATACACCTAGATCCCTCTGTTCATCCACACTATTCAGAGTCCTCCCGTTAGCCCTATACGCGACACATCTGTTATTCCTACCAAAGTGAATTACCTCACACTTCTCCGCATTAAACTCCATCCGCCACCTCTCGGCCCAGCTCTGCAACCTGTCTAAGTCTCCCTGCAAACTATGACACCCTTCCTCACAATCTACCACACCTCCGACTTTGGTTTCATCAGCAAATTTACTTATCCACCCAACTATACCCTCATCCAGATCATTAATAAAAATTACAAACAGCAGTGGCCCCAAAACAGATCCCTGAGGCACACCACTCGTAACCGAACTCCATGACGAATATTTACCATCAACCACCACCCTCTGTCTCCTATCTGCTAGCCAATTCCTGATCCAATTTCCTAGATTACCACCAATCCCATACATCTGCATTTTCTGCAGAAGCCTACCATGGTGAACCTTATCAAACGCCTTACTAAAATCCATACATACCACGTCAACTGCCTTTCCCCCATCCACCTCTTTGGTCACTTTCTCAAAAAACTCAATAAGGTTAGTAAGGCACGACCTACCCGCTACAAAACCATGCTGACTATCTCCAATCAATTCATTACTCTCCAAATAACTATAAATCCTATCCCTAATAATTTTTTCTAAAACCTTGCCCACAACAGAAGTAAGACTCACCGGTCTATAATTCCCGGGGAAGTCTCTGTTCCCCTTCTTAAACAATGGGACAACATTCGCTATCCTCCAATCTTCCGGTACTATACCTGAGACCAACGACGACCTGAAGATCAGAGCCAGAGGCTCTGCAATCACCTCTCTTGCCTCCCAGAGAATCCTAGGGTAAATCCCGTCCGGACCAGGGGACTTATCTATTTTCAAACCCTCAAGAATATCCAGCACATCCCCCTTATCAACTGCAATACTGTCTAGTTTACACCCCTGCAACCCAGTGTTCTCCTCAGCTACATTCATGTCCCCCTGCGTGAACACCGATCTTCCTCCTCAACTCCGTTCTAAACTGCCCCCCCTTTATCTTGAGGCTGTGCCCCCTACTCCTACTATCCTTTCTGAGCGGGAAGAGTCTCTCCACCTCTATCCTATCCATCCCATTCATCATCTTATACGTCTCAATGAGATCTCCCCTCATTCTCCTAAACTCTAACGAGTACAAGCCTAGTTTATTCAGCCTCTCCTCATAGCTCAACCCCCTCAACTCTGGCATCAGCCTAGTAAACCTCCTCTGCACTCCCTCCAAGGCCAAAATATCCTTGCGTAAGTACGGCGCCCAAAACTGCACACAGTACTCCAGCTGCGGCCTCACCAGTGCCCTGTACAGCTGCAGCAAGACCTCCCTACTTTTATATTCGATCCCCCTCGCTATATGAACTCTGTGTTTAATTCTAACAGTATGTAACTTATTGAAGAACGACAGAGTGCAACATGATAGATGTATGTAATTTTTAAAGAATTTTGCTCTCTGAAAATATTGAAATGTTTGTAATGTTCTCATTACTGAACTGAAAGCACCTCAAAGAGAATCTTGATCTCTGGAGAAAATGTGAATATTGTTGTACTTTACTGTTATAACAACTGGAAATGTTCTGTAATGTATCTTTCAGATTTTATATGAATAAAGAATACTGATAGCCTTGAAAACATTGTGATTGTTGGAAAAACCCAACTGGTTCACAAATGTCCTTTTATTGAAGGAAAGCTGCTGTAATTACCTGGTCTGGTGTACTTGAGACTTCAGAGCCACAGCAATGTGGTTGACTTTCAACTGCCCTCCGAGGGCAACTAGGGATGGGCAATAAACGCTGGCCAGTCAGCGACACCCAGGCCCATGAATGAATAAAAAAAAGTTCAGTGGGCAGAAGCAGGACAGGTGGAGAGTGAAGAGAATGTGGAATTACCTCATCCCTCTTGGAAACAGTGGCCAGTAATTCACCAATTACTAAGCCACTGTGATGCCATTGATGTCACTCACATCTGGCCATAGATCATGGACATTGATTGTATGATGAGTAATAGTTCTGACTGATTGTTTTCCCCTCTCGGATTAACCATCCTCCAGAGTCAGACAGGAACCCCAGGACTCTCTATTAATACCACAGCAGGCATGAATGGCAGATGCACCTGTGTCACAACACCCACCGCCCCCCTGCAAGCAGTAAGAACATAAGAATATAAGAACTAGGAGCAGGAGTAGGCCATCTGGTCCCTCGAGCCTGCTCCCCCATTCAACAAGACATGGCTGATCTCTTCGTGGACTCAGCTCCACTTACCCACCTGCTCACCATAACCCTTAATTCCTTTACTGTTAAAAAATGTATCTATCCTTTTCTTGAAATCGTTCAATGACGTAGCCTCAACTGCTTCACTGGGCAGGGAATTCCACACATTCACAACCCTTTGTGTGAAGAAGTTCCTCCTCAACTCAGTCCTAAATCTGCTTCCCCTTATTTTGAGGCTATGCCCCCTCATTCTAGTTTCACCTGCCAGTGGGAACAACTTCTCTGCTTCTGTTTTATCTAATGCCTTCATAATCTTATATGTTTCTATAAGATCTCCCCTCATTCTTCTGAATTCCAATGAGTATGGCCCCAGTCTACTCAGTCTCTCCTCATAAGCCAACCCTCTCAACTCCGGAATCAACCTAGTGAATCTCCTCTGCACACTCTCCAGCGCCAGTGTATCCTTTCTCAAGCAAGGAGACTAAAACTGTCTGGGTGTTGCCTCACCAGCACTTTATCCAGCTGCCTTGTGGATGCTGCACATCGTCGCCAGCCGCCGCCCTGGCTCTGAAACCTAAGCTTCCAGGAGTAGCAGCTGGTGATACTTCCTGCACACGTGCTGGCCCCAGGCATGGCAATTGTCGTCAATTTCCCACATGGAAGTTGGGAGTACCCCATGACTTTGCATTCTCTTACCATCACTTATTCCTTTAAATTAAACCTTTTGGGAGATACTTATAATCAACTAACATCAGTTGCTCCAGGGACCTTCTTCCCTAATCCATGCTACTACAGATTATTACAAAATATAAACCACAAAATAAAGAACTGACAAATTATAAGCAATAAAATTAGTAAATATTACCTGACTGTACTCACCCAACCAGTTGCTCCCACTTGCCTCATGTCACATTTGTATCCTGACATCACCTCAGGAGCTCCAAACTAGTACTCAGGTTTCTCAATGCACTCTCACGCGGTTTTCAATCTTTCAACTGTCGCGCTGTTTACAATCCCCTGACTGTCTCTCCTCTCATTCTGTTTCCTATTTCCCAGTTCCACTTTCTAAAGGGCCTGAATTTCTGTGGAGTAGCAATCAGAGTTGGATTGTTACTTCACTCCTACTTTTTTTACTTTCGTGTCTATCTGATCCTTTTCCACGTGACCTCCTGACTCAAGTCTAGCAACAACCGTACAGAAAAGCACAACTTCCCAAGCCCTTCTGTTGACAGTTTCTGAGTGGGAATTTAAGTGGCCAGGCCCCCTTTTTCACAGCACCGACTGCTGTAAATCAACTAAATTTAAAGGTCCGGTCACTTTCAAGCCAGGGAGGAGGTCGGGGCCCATGGATGGCTTTTTGATTGGGGAATGGTGGCTTGCACAGTTGAGCGGGGGCAGTCAGACAGTTTAGAGTGGGAGGGGAGAACGTAGTTGCTGGGAGAGGAGTGTGGGTCAAGTCAGATGTTGTTAAGGGTTGGGTGGAATCCCAAAGGCGCGGGAGAGTCCCATGAGGGGAGCAGGGGATAGTCGGTGTGGTGGGGTGTAATGGGGGAAAATGATGGTGTTAGTTGGTATGGGATAGGGGAATCCTGTCATGGGATGTAGTCAGGGGGTGGGGTATGTATAAAGTTATCCAGAAGCTGGAAGTGGTTTTAATTCTTCTAACTTGATCTGGATAACTATTGATGTAAGACAGTCAAAGCCCAGCCAAAGTTTGTGATTTAAATCATATTTTTGGATGGTTCCCAATGCACGGAAGTTGCCCAAAGGAATTTTGTGCTACTTGGGCAATTGCCCTGCAAACCGTACCTGGAAATTTTTGAAGGGGGGGATTTCCTGGTGTGTCTCTGGGGCTCCCACACATACACTGCCCTGGAGCTTGGAGGGTGCAGCCCAATGTCGGTCAGTTGGGCTGTAAGGGGATAATGGACAGTTTGCTGGCTGTAAGCCAGAAGCTAGCAGAGAGTATAGGTAAAGGATATCTATTCAGGGTAGCAGGAAGTGGGAAGTGGAACCCCACACAGCTCAGTGCAGGAACTACTGATAATTACAGTTTTAAGTTTTAAACTTTATTTATTAGTGTCACAAGTAAGCCTATATTAACACTGCAATGAAATTACTGTGAAAATCCCCGAGGAGCCACACTCCAACACCTGTTCGGGTGTACTGAGGGAGAATTTAGCAAGGCCAACGCACCCAAATAGCACATTTTTCAGACTGTGGGAGGAAACCGGAGCACTCGGAGAAAACCCATGCAGACACGGGGAGAATGTACAGACTGTGCACAGACGGTGACAAGCCAGCAATTGAGCCTGAGTCTCTGGTGCTGTGAGGCAGCAATGCTAACCATTATGCCATCGTGATAATTACATAAGGACATAAGAACATAAGAAATAGGAGCAGGAGTAGGCCATCTAGCCGTTCGAGCCTGCCCCGCCATTCAATAAGATCATGGCTGATCTGAAGTGAATCAGTTCCACTTTCCCACATTCTCCCCATAACCCTTAATTCCCTTGTCGATCAGAAATCTATCTACCCATGGCTTAAATATATTCAACGAGGTAGCCTCCACCACTTCAATGAGCAGAGAATTCCAGAGACTCACCACCCTTTGAGTGAAGAAGTTCCTCCTCAACTCTGATCTAAACTGTCCCCCCTTTATTTTGAGGCTGTGCCCTCTAGTTCTGCTATCCTTTCTAAGCGGGAAGAATGTCTCTACCTCCACCCTATCCAGCCCCTTCATTATCTTGTAAGTCTCTATAAGATCCCCCCTCAGCTTTCTAAACTCTAATGAGTACAGATCCAGTCTATTCAATCTCTCTTCATAAGGTAACCCCCTCATCTCCGGTGTCAGCCTGATGAACCTTCTTTGTACTCCCTGCAAGGCCAATATATCCTTTCGCAAATATGGGGACCAAAACTGCACACAGTACTCCAGTTGCGGCCTCACCAGTGCCCTGTACAGTTGCAGCAAGACCTCCCTGCTTTTATATTCTATCCCCCTTGCTATAAAGGCCAACATCCCATTCGCCTTCTTGATCACCTGCTGCACCTGCAAACTGGGATTTTGCGATTCGTGCACAAGGACCCCCAGGTCCCTCTGCACTGTAGCATGCTGCAGCTTTTCACCCTTTAAACAGTAATCCCTCCTACTATTATTTCTACCAAAGTGGATAACCTCATATTTGCTAACATTATACTCCATCTGCCAGGTCCTCGCCCACTCATTCAGCCTATCCAGATCTCTCTGCAGACTTTCCATACCCTCCGCGCAACTTGCTTTTCCACTCATCTTCACGTCATCAGCAAATTTCATCACCCTACACTCAGCCCCCTCCTCCAGATCGTCTATGTAAATTGTAAACAGTTGAGTCTCCAGCACCGATCCCTGCGGCACTCCACTAGTCACCAACTGCCAACCAGAAAAGCACCCATTGATTCCAACTCTCTACCTCCTATTAGACAACCAGTCCTCAATCCACGCGAACACCTTACCCCCAACTCCGTGCACCCTAACCTTCTGCAGCAACCTTTTGTGAGGCACCTTATCGAACGCCTTCTGGGAATCTAAAAACACCACATCCACCGGTTCCCCTCTGTCTACCGCACTAGTCACATCTTCATAGAAATAAATTCGTTAAACACAATTTCCCCTTCACAAATCCGTGCTGCGTCTGCTCGGTCAAACCATTCTTTCCCAGGTGTCTTGCCATTTCTTCTTTGATGATGGATTCTTGCATTTTTCCAACTACAGACGTTAAACTAACTGGCCTATAATTTTTTGCCTTTTGTCTGCTACCTTTTTTAAACAGCGGCGTAACATTAACTGTTTTCCAATCTTCCGGCACTTCCCCAGAGTCCAGCGAATTTTGATAAATAATTACTAATGCATCTGCTATCACCTCTGCCATTTCTTTCAGTACCCTGGGATGCATTCCATCCAGGCCCGGAGACTTGTCTACCTTCAGCCCCATTAGTCTACCAAGCACTACCTCTCTAGTAACAGTAATTGCATTAAGGAACTCATCTCCTACTATCCTTCTAAATTTAATATTCGGCAAGCTATTTGTGTCCTCCTCCGTGAAGGCCAACACAAAAAACTTATTTAAAGCCTCAGCCATTTCCTCGTTACCCATCGCTAAATCCCCCCTCTCATCCTCCAAGGGCCCAACGTTCACTCTAGCCAGTCCCTTCTTCTTTATATATTTGTAAAAACTTTTACTATCATTTTTATATTTAGAGCTAGTTTAGCTTCATACTCTATCTTTCCTTTCTTTATCGCTTTCTTAGTCATTCTTTATTGTTTTTTAAATCTTTCCCAATCTTCTAATTGCCCACTAGTTTTAGCCGCTCTGAATGCATCAGCTTTTAATTTAATATTCTCCTTCATTTCCTTCGATAACCACGGCTGGTTATCCCTTTTCTTAAAGTCCTTCTTTACCATCGGAATATATTTCTGCTGAGTACCGAAAAAGATCTCCTTAAAAACCCTCCACTGTTCCTCAGCCGTCCTACCAACCAATCTACATTCGCCAATTCCGCCCTCATCTTATCATACTCCCCTCTGTTACTAACAGTTTACATTAATGATTTAGATTTGGAATTAAATCTCTAAATTTGCAGATAACATTACATTGGGAAGGATAGTCAATCCTTAGGAAGCAAGTGACAATATATATGAAAATATAAATAAACTTAAAGAATGGGTGTATAATAAGCAAATGATTTTCAGGGTAGATATGTGTGAGCTATTATCATACTGATCAGAGGATGGCACAATGGTTAGCACTGCAGCCTCGCAGCGCCAGTGACCCGGGTTCAATTCCAGTCTCTGACGACTGTCCATGTGGAGATTATACATTCTCTCTGTGTATGTGTGGGTTTCCTCCGGGTGTTCTGGTTTCCTCCCACAGTCCAAAGATGCACAAGTTAGGTTGATTGGCCATGCTAAATTGCCCTTTGGTGTCAGGGAGATTAGCAGGATAATCAAGTGGTGTTATGGGGATAGAGCTTGGGTACAATTGTCGTCAGTGTAGGCTTGATGGGCTGAATGGCCTCCACCTGCATTGCAGGGATTCAATGATTCTATACTTACTTAAGAAAAGTAAGGAGGTCAAGGGACCGATTCTCCCCCCCAAAAATTCTAAGTGTCAAGTTTGCGTGAAAACTGGAGTAAATCAGGCTGTTTTTTTCAGTGGAGTTCAGATGGCAATAATGTTGGAGTGGCATTCAGGTTGTAACCACAGGGTTATGTGCATAAACATGAGATCCATAACAGTGTAATACTTGAAGTAAACTGTAACTCTATCCCCATTAAATGAAGACTTTGGAGAGGAGGGGGGAGTAGTATAAGGGTGAGATGGGTGAAGGGAGTGGCAGATGGATTTAAGAGGCCACGAGAAGAGGGGGTAAAGGGACGTTCCTCCCAAAGGAGGTTCCCACATTTCTTGTCTGACACCAGATCACCCAGTGAAAGCTGCCATGTGACCCACCTGATGTGAGACTTCCCGTTCTGTGAGTAAATTAGTAAGCTCTATTAACTCCAGTAGCCATGTCAGGCCCTCAAAGTGTGCTAGGGTGGGAAGGCCACACAATACCTCCAGCACACCCCATAAAATAAGAGATAGATCAGAGAGCAGATGGTGGACAAGCCAAAAGCAGCATTTTACAAGCCTGCTGCTTTGAATCCCACTAGCAGAGGATTGTAATGTTCCAGCCATGAATTAAGCTCATACCATGGCAGACCTAGATCCAATGTAACAGCTCAAAACTGGGCATCCATGTGGTGTCAGGACACCATCAGCAGCACAATTATATTGCACCTCAATCTCTAGATTGATTGTCTCTAGACCAGAGACCAATCCTGGTTTAATGAGGAGCGCAGGAGAGTATGGTAGGAGGCATACTTAAAAATGTGATGCCAACCTGATGGGGCTACAACATCGGACCATAAGCACGCAAATCAATGGAATCAACATGACGTAGACAGCATTGATTAAAATGATTCCACAAACAATGGCCCTGCTTTTCCACACATCCAGTCATAAATGATGGTGGATAATTAAACAAATAATTGAAGGAAGAGGCTGCATAAACATCCCAACCTGAATGACAGCACAACATGTCAGTGCATAAGACAAGGCTAAAGTATTTGCAATTATTTTTGGCTAGAAATGGATGCCAGTTTTCAGCCAATTTAATTCCTTCTACCAAGAAATGGCTGAAAGCATTATATACAACAGTCTATTGGTACCAATAATATCCCTGCAATAACATTCAAGCACTAACTACGCCCTGAGTCAATTTGTTCCATTACAGCTACAATACTGACATCTAACCAACAAAATGGAAAAATGTCCAGGTAAATCCTGTCCACAAAATTAGGACAAATCCCAGTCGACCAATTACTACCCCTACTTCCAGTCTACTTTCTATCTGGAACGGTTTGTTGATAGTGCTATCAAGTAGCACATACTCAGCAGTAACTCACTGATGAGATTAGGTTTGGGTACCAAACCAAGTGGACGAGACCCTCAAAGTGCCAATGCTTGTATTGACTCAGTGATGAACAGATCTGTCACCATGTGGAGTACACAACAAATACAACTGTGTGGCCAGCCTGACACTTTCAGAGTTATGGAGGGATGGGGTGTCCTTTGATCAAAGTGCCAAAGTGAGGGATTGCACATCGTGTAGGGAGGGCCTACTGAGGCACCATCCCTTGCCCTTGCCACTGACCTTAGCTCTCCTCATTGCTCCCACCCCTTGAAGCCACCCCTTCTGTGCTCCCCCGCCCCCACCCTCTCTGCCCCAACCCACCCCAACTTTTCACTTCACTTCTCAATGACCTGGATCTCCCTACAGCACCAGAACTTGTGTCTGTCCTTTCAGCATCAGCAACGTCTCACCAATGATGCTGCTGAGCACAAGTGTTGCCAGCCCCCAATTGGCCATACGCCCAGGTGTTCTTGATTCCAATTGGCCTCATTGATGTTTGATTCAGTGGACACTCCCGAAAAGTGTTGATTGCTGAACATATTTGCCAAGAAGTCTTTGTAGTCTTCTGATTGTTAACACCAGTCCAGATTAACTACTTGTAACTATATGCCTCCACTCAGTAAAGGATAGAGGCAAGGGGTTATCTCCGTGTCTGAGTCTTAAAGAGTCCCTGCTCATTACCACACTGCTATGAGACATGTGCCTGCTTATATCTCTGTGTGGCCAGCACTGTACCAGTCCCACATTAACTCTGTATGTTCCAGACCCTTATATTAAAGCCCCCCCCTCCCCAAACTCTTTATCTAATGGGGATAGAGTTAATTTAGTTCAAGTTTTACTTTGTTATGAATCATATGCTTCTGCATGTAACTTTATGGTTACAACCTGAATACCACTCCAATATTATTGCTATTAGAGTATTAGTATTAACAACATTTTCACTACTTCATTTCCCCCTTTTAAGTCCATGAAGTTAGAGGTTCAGGCGGTCTAGAGGCAGTGTAACCCTTCCATGTCTCTTTCACCATTCTGTTAGAAGAGTGGCAGGTTCTCCCTCTGGATGTTGGCTTGGAGGTTGGACTGATATTTGGGTGTACTTTCATTCTTTTCTTCCATTTTGACGCACGACTGGCTGGTCGGTTTAGCTGTTGGGTTGATCTATGATGGCTATTTCTCTCATTTGTTTCTGGCGGGGTGGATGAACATGCTATTCCTCTCTTTGGTGCAGTTTTTGCTTCTTCTTTCTCTATGTGCGTCATCTCGAAGCCCTCTGCGGCTGAGGAAGAGAATTCCTGTGGTGAGAAGAAGGTTTATCCTCAGGCTCATCTCTGTGTCTTGTTGTAGATGATATGAGACTGCTACCACGTTCCAGCAACCCTTAAATGTACCAGACCCTTATACTACAGCAAGCAGCCAACACTGCCTATGCTGTGGGAGATTTTGCCACAACCCTGAGGCAGTGTGTCGTGCACACCCGGCACAGAATATGTGCACGCATGCCAAAATCTCTATTGGACTCTTCAAGACATGTTTTTTTTGTCTCAAACAATCCAAAAATACTGGTCTTATTTGTGTGTTTGAGCCCTTTTTTAAGTCCTACAATAGCTGTAGTGACAAGTTTCAGAAGTAATTCATTGGTTATGTGACACTTTGAAATATCTTGAGGGTGGAAAAAGATTCTACAACGTAAGACCTTTTGCCATTTTAGGCCTGCATTGGAACGCTCTCTAGAACTCCTTGGTTTCAAAAATTTGCTCCTTTAGTTGATGCCTCAGTAACAACATAAATCTCCTCACAGCCCAAAGCAATAGACTACTCAGGACAATGATTATTGTTGAAAACCTGCCCCGCGTTACAAATAATGGCCCTCTTGGGGCAAAACCATGGGCTTCCAATTGTTTGAGACAATCAAAGTAAATCCAGAGCTGAATGCCTTTACCTGTTATCGCGCTGTGGAGATATTGGTCTGTGATTGCTTGTTGCTCTCACTCACCAGCCAGCCGTGGGTCAACATTAAACAATGGAAGAAAAGAATGAAAGCGCACCGAAAATGCCAGTCCAGCCTCCAAGCCAACAACCAAAACTAATACCAACAGAGCCTGCTTCTGACAGAATGGCAGCTGAGATGTAAAAGAGTTATACAGCCTCCAGGCCAGATGTATGATTCAGCCTGGGAATACTTTCACTCCGACAGTGTAAGATCATGGAATCCCTACAATGCAGAAGGAGGCCATTTGGCCCATTGAGTCTGCATCAACAAAAATCCCACCCTGGCCCAATCCCAGCAACCTCACATGTTTACCCCGTTAATCCCCCTGAAATCAAGGGTCAATTTAGCTTGGCCTTCTAGTGGTGACGGTGCAATTTTCCATCTAACCTGCACATCTTTCGCGTGTGGGAGGAAACCAGAGCACCCGGAAGAAGCAGACTCAGGGAGAACATGCAAACTCTGCACATGGACAGTGACCCAAGCCATGAATCGAACCTGGGTCCCTGGCACTGTGAGGCCGCAGTGCTAACCACGCAGCGCCACTGTGATACATGCCTCCCTAACTGGAACCAAATAATTAGTTTTAACTTTGTGGATTCACACTTCAGGCCAGTAACTTTAGCTAGGCCGTTAAAGGTAATGGTGGGCTGTCAGTACTTTAAGGAACTAAGATCCATTATGCAAGCTTGGCTTTTGCGTTCTCCTTCCCACCACTTTGACCATCCATAAGCCACTGACTCATTCACACACAGACAAACACACTAAACTCACAGGATTGGCCCCTATCCAGCAGTAACAATACAGTCCAGAACCATTTCCCACATCTCTGATCAAATCCTGTTGAACCATCCAGACTCTTACAGTGGCCTTTTCTTGTCACTTTGAACTGTCAGTGATACACTTCCAATTTATGTACTTTAGGTGGGTGGTGAGTTTTTGTACCCTGTGAATCTTCAGATATCACAGCTGAAAATCTTGTGCTGCCTTACAATGAATTCATTTCTGCATCTAATTCTGTAGGGAGAGCTAATTAATCTTCAGCACTGTATAAGCAGCAGAAAGTGTGCCAACTATATCTGGTGGGCTGATCAGTGGGGTGGGGGGAGGGGGGAACAGTACCCCGTGTTTATCAGCACTGTAGCACTCTTGTTCATACTACAGCAGCACAAGCTAACTCCATATGCTCTGGAGATAGAAGGGTGAATTATGCAATGAGGTCAGGTCTCCAGATTCTGGGTTGTAAACAAGCAGGTGATAGACCCTAAAGTCAACTGCTGAAGAACATCGCACCATCACCACTAGAAGGCACCAAAGTTGGCAATGTGGAAATTACTCCCTTGCTTTCTACCAGACTGAGTGTTTGTTTCTTCACTACTGACTATTAGCGAAGAACAATTTTCAACAACCTTTCAGGCTGATTATATTAGAACAGAAATTTCTCTATTATGGAGTGATTATACAGGGGTGGCATGGTGGCACAGTGGTTAGCACTGCTGCCTCACAGTGCCAGGGACCTGAATTCAATTCCTGGCTTGGGTCACTGTGCGGAGTTTGTACATTCTCCCCATATCTGCGTGGGCTTGCTCCAGTTTCCTCCCACAGTCTGAAAGATATGCTGGTTAGGTTCCTTGGCCATGCTAAATTCTCCCTCTGTGTACTCAAACAGGTGCCGGAGTGTGGCAACTAGGGGATTGTCACAGTAACTTCATTGCAGTGTTAATGGAAGTCTACTTGTGACACTTACAAATAAACTTTGATAACTTACATGATCGGATTAAAATGGCAAAGATCCCTTTAATTGTAAGGGTCTGGCAGCCTGTGAGAGTGATGTGGGCTATACAGTTTGAACTTGCTATCCTGTGCACTCAGCAAAAGCTATTCAGTGAAGTGAGTGCGGTGGGAGAAGAATGGGTCACAATGCTTGCTAACTCATAGTGATAGTCAATAAAAATGGATCTAGTTATGGAGTGGAAAAGGTATTTTCATTTGTTCCAAGCCAATTCCAGAAGTTAATTAAAACTTGTTTGATTTCTGTTAGTAAATTCTGGAAACCATCGAGTACTAGATGTCTCTTGTGCTGCATTATTGAGCCGTTGCGGATGGAAGCAACATGCACATTAATCAGGAGATCAGATTGCAAACTGTGCCAAATGTGAAATCAAACGTTCATATCGATTTCAAGAGTCCTTAGTCACTTTTGGGATTGTTCACATAAAAATAACGAAACTTAAATTGACACAAAGAACAAACAATCAGACATAACCAATTGTTCAAATGCACAGACAAGTCCTAGTTAATAAAGATGTTTATTTGTCTTACACTGTGAAGGAATACACTGAAGTTGGAACTGTGTAGCTGTTTGTTTTTCTAAATAGGAACTGCAGTAAGAAATTTCTTACTGTAGAATCATTTTGCACTGGGAATTTAACACAAATATACACAAATGAACAAGAGAGCGAGACCAGTAGAGAGCAATGTTATATTTTGAGATTTTTACTCCAGATAATTTACTCAGATTCAGTGTCTCAGACCACACCCACAAGTTAGTTCATTTTGCCTGGAAGTGTGGGGGAGGCAGGTTCAAGGAGGCATTACTTGAATCGAAATAATGTGCAGCGGTACGGGGAAAAGACAGGGGAATGGCAAGAAGTCAGGATGCTTTGGAGAGCCGATGCAGACATGATGGGTCAAATGACCTCCTTCTATGCCATAACATATTCTGTGATTCTTCCCATGGCCCAAAGTGTTCCTTTATTTGTAGAAAAGTCAGGAAATGAACTGAAGACTAACATGCAATTTATATAGTGCCTTTAACTTGGAAATTAATCCCAACAGGGGCAATTACAACGGGATACCAAGCCAAAGAAGGAGAGTTAGGAGGGACGAACAAAGCTGGGGTCAAAGAAGTAGCTTTAAGGAGATTTTGGAGAGATGGGCAGAGCCACCCATATCTAAGGTAAAGGAAACCATAGTTCATCCAGGATTGAATTTTACATAGGCCAACAGCCAGTGGAGAATTGACAGACAAAATGATGGGGCAGCATTGGGTGTCAACAGAATATATGTGTTGCATTTCTGGCTTTATTATGAAAACTCATCAATCAGACAATTTTTCTTCAATTTATTTGAAGACTACAATTAATGTATATAAATATCATATATATATTACAAGATAGTTCACCAAACAAGTGTACTCTGGTGATTCAGCACACACTACTACAACAACAATTACTAACAGCAACAATTGCACCTCAGACTGTGGGCCACATGTGGCTTTCCATCCTGGTTCCTCATTGGCATGTGTGTATTATTTGTGTATTATCATAAAGTGATATTGCAACAATCTGTCAAAGCTGATGTCCATGTTTGCAGATGACATCCCCAAGGGAAAACATGTAGATGAAGAAGCTGATGGCACGAAGGGGTGCATTCTTAGAGGATTGTGCATGGGTGAGAAAGAAAAACCATTGTTAGAGATGCTCTAGCTACAAGTGAAAGCTGAACCAAGCAAGCACAGTCCCAGCAAAGGGAATTCTGTAGTCAACTGGGCGAAAGGCTGCAGGAAGGGCAAGAAGTATGAAGAGGGATATCGCACCAAGGTCTTACTAACTTGTGGCTCTAACTAGGGCTGTTTTTATGCTACTGCTAGAATGAGAACCTGATGTAAGGAGGGATTTTCAGGAGAGATTAGCATGAAACTAGAAGCCAATACTAAAAGCATATTTCTCAAATACAATTAAAAGCTGCAATTTTTTTGCACTGTCATTCTCTGAATTGATTTCCTTCACACAGCACTCATTTTATTTATGCAGATACACAAAATTGAAGGGGGCTTTAATGGCATTGGAGGTAAAGTTGTGTGAAGAGTTAAATTGTTTTTTTCAATCTAGTGTTTTCAACGTAGCCATTTTCTTCAGATCGTTTGATTGCTCGGTGATTAATTATCCTTAGATAATGAGCACTGAACCTCCAATTTTACTACTGTTACACTGACTTTGTATACAGGTGTAATGAAAGAAAGGCAAAATCTATATTTGTAGAGTATGCTTCACAATGTTCTAATTTGCTTTACAGCCAAAAGTCTGTTGCATTATATTAGATGAAAATATATTGTCATGAGAAACAGCAATAAACAGAGACTTCAGAATTACTCATCAGAAACCAGTACAAATGTGAACCATTGTGTTTTTGTCCTCTGGCATTTAAAAACTGTGTTGCACAGAGACAACTGAGGGCTCCATTGCTTCTCAAGGGCAGTGAAGATCTATGTTGTTTAATCATTCCACTTTGTTACTGAACTTTTCATCCTGTGGAATTATTGATAAAAAAAATCAATAGCACCCCTTGTGCAAAATTATTATTTTGAATAATATCATGCAACCAGGTAGAAGAAGATTTTCTTCTATTCCGATAGAATGAAAAGTATCTTGTACATCTGGGTTGCAAGTATTTAATCTTTCTTTATTTAATTGGATTTGATTTATTATTGTCAAATGTATTGGTATACAGTGAAAAGTATTGTTTCTTGCACGCTATACAGGCGAAGCATACTGTTCATAGAGAAGGAAAGGGGACAATAGAGAATGTAGTGTTATAGTCATAGCTAAAGTGAAGCGAAAGCTCAACTTAATATGAGGGAGTTCCATTCTGATGGCAGCAGTCTTAAACTGGTTGGTACTTGTCCTCAGACTTTTGTACTTATTTTCCTGATGGAAGAAGGTGGAAGAGAGTATGTCTCGGGTGCGTGGGATCTTTAATTATCCTGGCTGCTTTTCCGAGGCAGGGGGAAGTGTAGACAGTGTCAGTGGGTGAGAGGCTTGTTTGAATGATGGATTGGGATTCTTTCATGACCCTTTGCAGTTTCTTGCGGTCTTGTATAGAGCAGGAGACACCAAGCTTTTCCCCAGATATGAATTTATTTGTCACTGTATCCATATGGTGTAATGTGCAGAACATGTTAATGAGGACTGAGGCACACAGCAAAATCAGTGTTTCTGTCTGCAGTGTTATAATCCACTAATGAGATATTTTCCTGTCAAATGAACAATATTGCACAATGCTGTTAAAGTAAAATTTGAACTCTCTGGCTCATTTAATAGTCATGATGCAATCACCTATAGTGCACACACAAGCTAACACTGCATTATATTGTTGCTGCTCCTAATATTAATGACACATGATATATATACAAAAATCCCAACTGGGACAATAGTTCTGCCTTAAAAAGGGCCCAGGTGATGAGTTCCACTTGGACAGGCCATTGCCTGTTTAAGTTTAAGATTAAAGTTCATTTATTAGTGTCATAAGTAGGCTTACATTAACACTGCAATGTAGTTACTATAAAAATCCCCTAGTCAGCATACTCGGGTACACTGAGGGAGAATTTAACATGGCTAGTACAAGGGGAAATTATATCCAAGAAGCCCCACCGGGAGATCAATTAGAGATTTCCCCATGGAACTCATAGGGGTTATCACGCACATATATATCATTTGTAATCAAATGCCAACAATGGGTGTTATAATCCAATGGAATGTTTCTGTTATTGTTTGGTGAATTGATTGTTGAATCTTGAAAGGGGAAAGGATTGCATGCATGATTAATGGGGAGGGTTTCAGGATGTTGGGGGGTGGTTTAGCGGGAGTGAAATAACAGGTCTGGGAAGAGAGGAAGCATCGGGGCGAGAATTTCTCCCCTGACTCTGCCCTTAACTCTCCTTTGAAATGGCCTATTATGTCATTCAGTTCAAATGCAATTAGGGATAAGCATCAATACACTGGCCTTGCCAGCAATGCCCACATTTCATGAAAATTAGCTGACAAAAATGTGATACCTGGTCTCGAGGATTTATATAGATGATCTGGAGGAGGGAACCGAGTGTAGGGTGTCGAAATTTGCTGATGACACCAAGATTGGGGGAACGGCAAATTGTGCAGAGGGTATGGAGAGTCTGCAGAAGGATCTAGATAGGCTGGGCGAATGGGCCAGGAAATGGCAAATGGAATTTAATGTTGGCAAGTGCGAGGTGGTCCACTTTGGTAGGAATAATGGTAGGAAGGACTATTACTTACGGGGCGAAAAACTGCAGCAGGCAACGGTGCAGAGGGACCTCGGGGTCCTTGTGCATGAGTCGCAAAAACCCAGCTTGCAGGTGCAGCAGGTGGTCAGGAAGGCGAATGGGATGCTGGCCTTCATAGTGAAGGGGATTGAATATAAAAGTAGAGAGGTCTTGCTGCAGCTGTATAGGGCATTGGTGAGGCCGCAGCTGGAATACTGTGTGCAGTTTTGGTCGCCGCACTTACGCAAAGATATTTTGGCCTTGGAGGGAGTGCAGAGGAGGTTTACTAGGCTGATACCGGAGTTGAGGGGGTTGAGCTATGAGGAGAGGCTGAATAAACTGGGCTTGTACTCGTTAGAGTTTAGAAGAATGAGGGGAGATCTCATTGAGACGTATAAGATGATGAATGGGATGGATAGGATAGAGGTGGAGAGACTCTTCCCGCTCAAAAAAGACAGTAGGACTAGGGGGCACAGCCTCAAGATAAAAGGGGGGCGGTTTAGAACGGAGTTGAGGAGGAACTTCTTCACTCAAAGGGTGGTGAATCTCTGGAATTCTCTGCCCGTTGAGGTGGTGGAGGCTACCTCGCTAAATATTTTTAAGACGCGGGTTGATGGGTTTTTGATAAGAGAGGGGATTAAGGGTTATGGGGAGAGGGCGGGAATGTGGAACTGAGCAGCGACAGATCAGCCATGATCTTATTGAATGGCGGGGCAGGCTCGAAGGGCTAGATGGCCTACTCCTGCTCCTATTTCTTATGTTCTTATGTTCTTATGAAAGGTTGAACAAATGAGGATTGTTTTCACTGGAAAGACAACAGCTAAGGGGAGACCTGATTGTGGTCCACAAAATTATGAGAGGTGCAGATAGGGTGGATAATCAGAGGTTTTTTCCAAGGGTGGAAATGTCTCTTACAAGGGGGCACTGGTTCGAGCTGAGAGGGGGGAAATTTAAGGGAGATGTGCGGGGGAAGATTTTCATGCAGAGGGTGTTGAGTGTCTAGAACACGCTGCCAGAAGAGATTATGGAAGCAGGCACATTAACAACACTTAAGAGGCATCTGGATGGGTACATGAATAGGGAGGGAATATGGACAGAGGAAAGGTAGTTTAGTTCGTGCATCATGATCCACATGGGCTTGGAGGGCCGCAGGGCCTGTTCCTGTGCTGTATTGTTCTTTATTAGTCAGTCATAAACATATTGCTAATATATTTGTTTCAGAGAGAGGTTGATAATCCACAGAGTTTTCTTAAGAATATTAAGGGTGGGGTTTTACAGCTTCACTCACCCCAAAACCGTAAAATCAACAGATCTTCCCACGCACCGCCCCTCGCTCGCTCCGATTTCCATGGTGGCTGGAAGGTAAAATTCCAGCCTCTATGTTGGTAGATGAATGGCAAACACATGAGGCATATCGGGTGAGGAGGCTTCTTTGAAAAATGGAAAGTGCAATGTGATAGGTCTCGGTCCTGTAGAAATTTCCTATTTCCAAGCTCAGGATGAGAGCTCTGTTATTATTGAAATGCTGTGCCTACTTTTCAATTTGGCTTATTAAATAATGCTAAGCCAAGCTCAATTTGAAGAATCGTGTAGTTCTGTGCCAAATGCAGCATCTGCTGTAGGGTGTCAGAGTATCAGGCTGTGATAATTGGTATACAATAAAATATTGTGGCCAAATACTATTTTGATTTGAGTGGATAAGGTGCAAATTTTCTTCATATTTTTCATCACAAATAGATTTTTCCTTGCCATAAATAAATGCCTCAACTTTAAACATATTTAACAGAGGGATTCTGATTTTCTGCCCAATAAGCAATACTAACATTTCTGAGATGTAGCAATCAAACTAATTTTGTCATACGCAATGATGATTCTCTCTATTATTCTATATAGAGCATACAGCACAGAAACAGCCCACCATGTCTATGCTGATCAAGTATCAATTGATCCTAATCCTATTTATCAGCACTTGGTCTGTAGCCTGCTATGCCTTGGCGATTTAAGTGCTCATCCAAGTTGTGTCTTAAATGTTGCGAGAATACCTGCCTCTACCACCCTCTAAACCACTTACTCCTCATCTTAAATCTATTCCCTCAGGTCTTAGCCACCTCTGCCATGGGGAAAAATTTCTTCCAATCTACCCTACCTATGCCTCTCACTATTTTATATCTCTGTACTAGGTTCCACACCCTCCTTGCCTTCCCCCACTGGTCAGCCTCGCCTACTTCATGGAAACCAAACTCAGCCTTTCCAGTCTCTCTTCATAGTTGAAACTTTCCAGCCCAGGCAACATCCTGGTAAATCTCCTCTGCACCCTCTCCAGTGCAATCACGTCACCACAACAAGATGGCTAGTAGATTTGATGTTCTTTTACATTCATCCATAATACATCTTAAACTATGCACAGGATTTGGCAGCCTCGCTCATCTTGAAACCGTAAAATCCGACCCAAGGCCAACGGACCTTCCCAAGCCCTACCCCTTACCTTCTCTGATACCTGTAGCTGGTGGGGCAGGTAAAATTCCAGCCTATACCTTTGTTTTGCTTCCTGAGATGCATTTCTTGAAGTTAAGAGACACCCACTTTCTAGGCTTTATCGGATTCTGAATGCAACACTATTCCCGTTCCCTGTCTTTTTCAGCTAAGCCATTTGAGTTAAGTATGTCCCTCTCACACTTTTGACCCTGTAGTTGTTTCCGATGTTACTGCTGAAGCACGGTTACTTTCAGAAATAAACTTAGATTGTTCATCTTACATTTTGATATCAGCAATTTGTTGTTGTTGAGGTCAGCGCATACTTTAAGCAAGTGTGATATTTTAAAAAGGAACAAGGGAATATAGGCAGGTGTTCTATTCTGTGCATTCATTAATAGCTGACAAGAGCCAAGAAAGTGCTTTTAGTAACAGCTTGTATTTTAAGTGAGATTTTGGCATTTGTATCTTTCCAAAAGTTCGCTGAGAGAGGCTGGAAGTAATCCAAACTGTCCACCCAGTTTGTGTGTGGTGTAAAGTGCTGATTGCTCTGTTCAGTGTTATGCATATGTTTTTTGGATCTCTGAATTGCATCAATTGTAAATCAATATGGGTGATATCATAACCTTTGTAAACTGGTCCAACAGCGTGATGTTTTCCATTGCCTGAGATATACAGTAAAGTCCCAATGAGTGGGATCCCAGGGGACCCACCCACAAATTTGTGTTAAGCGGAGTTTTGTGATAGTTGAAGAGAGTCAACTTTTGACACATACAAACCCAAGGGAGGTCGGGACATGGCAGGGGCTATGGGGAGGAACATAAGCTGTGTTAGGTGCCGCATGTGGGAGTTCTTGGTGGCATCACGTCTCCCGAAGGTCCACATCTGTGTTAAATGTTTAGAGGGCTTGAGGGCCCGGGTCAGGCAACTAGAGGGGTGTTTAGAGGATGCGTTTCTGGTCAGGGAAAACGAGGAGATAATGGCTAGGAATCATGAGCAAGAAGAGGTCCCAGGGGCTGAAGAGCAGGATGGGTGGACGACTGTTAGGCGGAAAAAGAGGAAGAAGAAGAATAGTCATGGTCCTCAGACCTCCCCAGTGGCCCCCCAAGATTCATCGACAGGGGCACAAAAGGATAGGCAGGACGGCCAGAATGACTTAGAGGGACAGAAGGGGTCTGGCAATGTGATAGTGGTAGGGGATGGGAGGGTCCAAGGCATTGACAGGAGGTTCTGTGGGCAGAGGCGTGACTCCAGGATGGTGGTCTGCCTCCCTGGAGCAGGGGTACAGGACATAATGGAAAGGGTAGAGGGAATTTTGAAAGGGGAGGGGACCCAGGCAGAAGTAATAAAACACGTAGGGGAGAGGGACGTAGGAAGGAGGAATAGGGTAGATGTACGTAGGCAATTTAGGGAGTTGGGGTCCAAACTGAGGAGCAGGACCTCCAGGGTGGCATTCTCTGGGTTGCTGCCACCAGGTACATGGTAAATACTCTTGCAACTCGGCCAACATTGTCTACCTGATATGTTGCAAGAAAGGATGTCCCGAAGCATGGTACATTGGGGAGACCATGCAGATGCTACGACAACGGATGAATGAACATCGCTCGACAATCACCAGGCAAGACTGTTCCCTTCCTGTTGGCAAACACTTCAGTGGTCACGGGCATTCAGCCTCTGACCTTCGGGTAAGCATTCTCCAAGGCGGCCTTCATGACACACGACAGCGCAGAGTCGCTGAACAGAGACTGATAGCCAAGTTCCGCACACATGAGGATGGTCTCAACAGGGATCTTGGGTTCATGTCGCACTATCTGTAACCCCCGTGACTTGCCTGGGTTTGCAAAACCTCACTTACTGTACTGTCTGGAGACAATACACATCTCTGTAACCTGTGATCAGTGCTCCTTCTACTCACATTGTCAGCCACTTCAGGTCTTGAACAGCAGGTTAGGTGTAAGGATTCGCATTCTAATCAGTAATCTCTAAACTGTCTGTGCTTTATATGCTCTGTCTGAGGCCAGAACTCTCCATTCACCTGACGAAGGGGCTAACCCCGAAAGCTTGTGAGTCTATTATCAAATAAATCGGTTGGACTAAAACCTCGTGTTGTCAGACTTTTTACTGTGTTTACGCCAGTCCAACGCCGGCATACCCACATCATTGCTGCCTAGTACCAGCAGGGCTAGGAATGACGAGATCATGCAGCTGAATGCATGGTTGAGGGATTGGTGCAGGGTTGAGGGCTTTACTTTTGTAGACCACTGGGAGGTGTTTAGGAGAGAAGGGCAACTGTACAGGAGGGACGGGGAGAATTTGAATGGGAGAGGGACAAGTGTCTTAGCAGGGAGGTTAGCTGGGGTGTTTAGGGATGGTTTAAACTAATAGGGAGGGGGGGTGGGGATGTGACTGATAGCTCATTAGACACTGGGGCCGGGAGTGAGTTGGGTGAAAGGAAACTTATCAGGGAGAAGGAGGTTCCGAGGGACACTGGTGGGTTGGACTGTGTCTGTTTCAATGCGAGGAGTGTGACAGGAAAAACGGATGAGCTTAGGGCCTTGATGTTTGTGAGGAAGTTAGATGTGGTGGCAGTAACGGAGACGTGGTTACGGGAAGGGCAGGACTGGCAGCTGAATGTTCCTGGGTACAAGTGTTTCAGGTGTGACAGAGGAGGGTTGAAGAGAGGTGGAGGGGTGGCACTGTTAGTAAAGGAGAACATCACAGTAGTGCAGAGGGAGGACAATATGAAAGAGATAGGGATTGAGTCACTGTGGGTGGAGTTGAGGAATAAAAAGGGAGAGATTACGATGCTAGGGGTATACTATAGGCCACCCAACAGCCCGAGGTCAGTGGAGGAAGGTATTTGCAGAGGCATTTTGGATAGGTGCAGAAAGAATAGGGTGGTTGTAGTGGGTGACTTTAATCTTCCTGGAGTGAATTGGAGGGGGCCTAGAGCTGGGGGTACGGAGGGAGAGGAGTTTGTGAAATGTGTTTTGGAAGGGTCTCTAGAGCAGTATGTAACTAGTCCGACTAGGGGAGGGGCTATACTGGATTTAGTGTTGGGTAATGAGCCGGGGCAGGTGGTTGAGGTTGAGGTAGGCGAACATGTGGCTAACAGTGACCACAAGTCCGTCTACTTTAGGATAAAAATGGAAAGGGATGAGTGCCGTCCGAAGGGGAGGGTGCTGAACTGGGGGAAGGCGAGCTATAGCCGGATTAGGAGGGAGCTGAAGGACACTGACTGGGGGGGACTGTTAGCTGGCAAGTCCACGGTTGGCAAGTGGGAGGCTTTTAAGGGCAAACTGAAAATGTTGCAGGAAAGGCATGTGCCGGTTAAGCGGAAGGATGGGAAAGGTAGGATTAGAGAGCCGTGGATTACAGGAGGTATCGAAGACTTGGTCAGGAAGAAGAGGGAGGCATATGTTAGGTCAAAACAACTGGGTATGGAGAGTGCGCTGGAGGAATATAGAGAGAGTAGGAGGGAGCTAAAAAGGGGAGTTAGAAGGGCGAAGAGAGGGCATGAAATGGCTTTGGCTGATAGGATTAAGGAAAATCCAAAAGCATTTTAGTCCTATATTAGGAGCAAGAGAGTGGTTAGAGGGAAAATTGGTCCTCTTAGGGACAAAGGAGGGGAGTTATGTATCGAGTCTGAGGGAATGGGGGAGATCCTGAATGAATACTTTGCGTCGGTATTCATGAAGGAGAGGGGTTCGGTGTTGTGTAGTGTCTTGGGGGGAGCTGTAGATCAGTGGCAGGAAATATCCGTTACGAGGGAGAAAGTGCTAAGGTTTTTAGGTAGCATAAAAACAGATAAAGCTCCGGGGCCTGATGGTATTTATCCCAGGCTGCTTAGGGAGGTGAAAGATAAAATTGCTGGGCCTCTGACGCAAATCTTTGTCTCTTCCTTGGACACAGGTGAGGTCCCAGAAGACTGGAGGGTAGCTAATGTTGTACCGCTGTTTAAAAAAGGTAGTAGGGATAACCCTGGTAATTATAGACCAGTGAGTTTGACATCGGTGGTAGGAAAATTATTGGAAAAAATTCTTAGGGATAGGATGTATGAGCATTTGGAGCGTTGCGATCTGATTAGGGATAATCAACATGGCTTTGTTAGAGGGAGGTTTTGCCTTACGAATCTGGTAGAATTCTTTGAGGAGGTGACAAAAACGGTTGACGATGGGCGAGCCGTTGATGTCATCTATATGGATTTCAGTAAGGCGTTTGACAAAGTCCCTCACGGTAGGCTGGTAGAAAAGGTTAAGGCACATGGGATACGAGGTCAGGTAGCTAGGTGGATTGAAAACTGGCTGGGCAATAGGAGACAGAGAGTAGTTATCGAGGGGACCTTTTCGGGCTGGAGGCCAGTCACCAGTGGTGTGCCGCAGGGCTCAGTACTGGGACCTCTCCTCTTTGTAGTATACATAAACGACTTGGAAGAGAGCATACGTGGTGTGATCAGCAAGTTTGCAGATGACACCAAGATGGCGGGATTGGCGGATACTGAGATGGAATGTCAGGTGATACAACAGGATATAGATAGGTTGGTGCATTGGGCAGATAGGTGGCAGATGGAATTTAATCCTGACAAATGCGAGGTGATGCATTTTGGAAGGAATAATGCAGACAGGAGCTACGTGATAAAAGGTAGACCGATTAGGAGTATAGAAATACAGAGGGACCTGGGAGTGCAGGTTCACAAGTCTATGAAGGTGGCGACACAAGTAGAGAAGGTTGTGAGGAAAGCTTATGGAATGCTAGCCTTTATAGGAAGGGGTATAGAATATAAGAGCTGCCGTCTAATGCTTCAGTTGTACAGAACGTTGGTTAGACCGCATTTGAAGTACTGCATCCAGTTCTAGTCACCTTACTACCGGAAGGACGTGGAGACTCTGGAGAGAGTGCAGAGGAGGTTTACCAGGATGTTGCCTGGCATGGAAGGACTGAGTTATGAGGAAAGGTTGGAGAAACTGGGACTCTTCTCCTTGGAAAGATGGAGATTAAGGGGGGACATGACAGAGGTATATAAATTACTGAAGGGAATAGATAGAGTCAATAGTGGTAGGCTTTTCCCTAGATTGGGGACAATTACGAGAGGTCACGATCTAAGGGTGAGGGGGGAGAAGTATAATTTGGATATGAGAGGAAGGTTCTTCACGCAGAGGGTCGTCGGGGTATGGAACGCGCTACCAAGTAGGGTGGTGGAGGCAGGAACGTTGGACTTGTTTAAGGTTTACTTAGATAGACACATGAGCGAAACAAGGATGGAGGGTTATAGTAGAGGGTATTAAATAGGGTCAGAGTCTCGGGACCACACCGGAAATGTATTATTACATGTTAACGTTTTTGTCTTTTCATTCCACAGGTGACGGTCCATCTTGTTGTCAAACGAGGGGCATGCACACGGTGGGTCGTGCGTGGGCTGCTCTTGGAGGTTCCGGGAGTGGCCTAGTACTTCGTGCCGGTGTGTGTGCTTAATCCTGAACCAGCAGACGGGCACCACAACAGCTCGGTGACTATCACTGCTAGCTGTGCAGATACATGGATTTGGGCCTGTGTCTGTGGGAGTTTGCGCATTCTCCCTGTGGTTGCGTGGGTTTCCTCCAGGCGCTCCGGTTTCCTCCCACACCCCAAAGATGTGCTCTTAGGCTGATTGGTGTACCAAATTGACACTATTCTCCCCTGAATCTGGCTACATTAGGGGTTCCACTCACATACACACAGGGCAGGGTAGGTGTAGGAGGATGCGGCGGCGCGGGCTCGTTGGGCCGAAGGGCCTGTTTCCCGTGCTGGGTTGTTCTTTGTTCTTTGTTCTAGACCACATTCCCAAAGGGATGCATCCCTATATAATTTATATGCCTACAAACACAATCTCTGTCAAAAACAACAGGTTCAAAGGCCAAATGAAAAGATTTGGGCTTTGCATTGCTTCGGAAAATCTCTCTTTCTGGCTAGGGTGATATCTTTAGACGTGGGCACTACAGTCCACCATTTTGCCAATGCAGTCTGGCATTTTTTCAGTGTCCCTATGCGAAATCCTGGAGCTTTGCTGCGCAGCATCACTGAGGGAAACAAATGATTTTAACAAATTAGTCTTGAACAGCTTATTTGAAATAGACAAGCATGTCTACACCCAGAACACACAATAAAACCATACTAGACAGCAGTGTCCATCTCTGTGTGAGTTTCCATGGTTGTTGCTGCTGGAATTTCCATATTGGCTTTCAGCGGGCAAGCAAAAGATACCTCATCATTACTTAGACTAACCTAAGTAATCTGCTTTTCCTCATTCTTGACATCTTGTGCAGTCATAACCTGTTTGAACCTAGCATGGTGGAAGCAGTTGACAGTTGTGGCCTACATCACCCTGTCCTTTGATCGGATTGGAGTTATTATTGTCACATGTATTGGGATACAGTGAAAAGTATTGTTTCTTGCGCTATGCTGACAAAGCAAACCATAGAGTACATGGGGAGGGGGAGGAAAGGGGAAGATGCAGAACACAGTGTTAAGTCATAGCTAAGGTGCAGAGAAGGATCAACTTAATATAAGGTGGGTCCATTCAAAAGTCTGATGGTGGCAGGGAAGAAGTTGTTCTTGAGTTGATGTTTTCAGATTTTCTATACTTTTCCAGTGGAAGAAGCTGAAAGAGAGTATGTCTGGGGTGCGTGGGGTCCTTAATTATGCTGGCTGCTTTTCCGAAGCAGTGGGAAGTGTAGATAGAGTCAGTGGGTGAAGGGCTGATTTCTACATTATGAATGTGGTGTCAAAGCCTGAGAGATCAGTAGCCATTGTAGTGGGTTTTCCGATTCCTCTGAATCTTGACTGTGATGTTAGGAAACAAGATCGTCAGCTTTTCACCCTTGAGGCCAGTGATGTCAGGATGCGTGGGACAGTTATCAGCCATGATGCCAATTTTCTTTTTCCTTCACTGAAACATTTTGTCCACTTGCCCTGAGACCCACTTCAAAACTGCTGGAGGTCATCCAGGTCTTTTTATTCACTCGCTGCATGGATAGTGTTGACATTGGTGATGTACGGCTTTATGGACTTTCCTATCACAAGAAGCGGAAGTTTGTTGTGTAATTCATATTGGCACAAATCAAAACAGCAATACATTACTTGCTGCGCTTTCCATCATTGCACATTTCACCTTTAAAATCAAAGAGCAGTCTGGCAAAAGATAGCAATAAAATTTGGTTTCATCTTCTTTAAAATATTTTGTGGTGCAATCTCATTCAAGATGAGGCTGAGACTGTTTTGGAGCCAATTATCTGCCATTGCTGCTGTAATTGTCACACCTTCACCACTACCACGTGGAAGATGGTACTGTTCTTTGCCTTGAATCAATTCAGCCATCCAGCAGGTGAACTCCATGTGACCCCAGATTCTTTTCCAAGGATTTCCCTTTCCTGCAGGATTGGAATGGCGATGGGAATGTTCTCTACTGGGGCTGCCTTGGACAATGTAAGTAGAGCTTCTTCAATGTTGGGATCCTCAGCCTTTCTCTTTTTGCTGGAGAAGGAATGCCTTCCTATCAAACTCAATGGCTAAATCTCCCACTCCTTTGCAATGTCTGCTTCCCACTTTGCACCCTGGTTTTAAACTTGCTACAACTTCATCTTCTCTCTGATCAACAACAGATTAATTTTTCTTCTAGGTTGAGCCATACTCACAGGCCTTTCACATCCTTTCACAGGGAGATCTCTTGGCTAGCCCAGTGCTCAGTGATTTCACTCTTCTGTATTCTAACTCCAGCCTGGTTGGTTGTTGCTATTACATGACGACCTTAGCCAAACTTGGCTGAACCAGAATTAACAGTTTATCACAGACCATTGGGTTCGCTATTCTGTCGGCGGGAATTGTTGACAACTTTGACAACTCTGGAATTTGGCATATTCCAAGTTTGCCTCACAGCAGTTCCACAGTAGTTGGCATTTTGTGTATCGTCCAGGCATCAGTTTACTGAGATCAGGATTAATAAACAGCAGATAATTAGAAATAACAGATGTATAGTCATATGACTCCTATATGGGACATTTAACATTTGACCCCAGTCGATTTATTTATATGGGCTTATCTTATATTTTGGTGCAATATCATACAATCCATACAGTACAGAAAGAGCCACTTGGCCCATCAAGTCTGCACAGACTGTCTGAAAATGCATCTTACCCACAGCCACCACCATCTCTCCACCCCTGCCCCAACCCTATCCCCATAGCCCCACTCATTTACCATGGCTAATCTCCCTAACCTACAAATCTTTGGATACTAAGGGGCAATTTAGCATAGTCAATCTGCCTAAACTTCGCATCTTTAGACTGTGGTAGTACTGAGCACATTAATGAATCGAGAATGTACATTGTTTCCTACGGCTAGTTTATTGTATTAAAAAGTAAGAAATCTTTGTTTATGCATAGGATGGCACTGAATAACAATGTGGTGCACTTCTGACCTGTTCTGTTGTGGAGTTAAAAGCCCTCGATACACAAATCACGAGTGATTCTCTGGTTATTGATGATGAACAGATGCTACTCTGTTGATGTGATCTCCAAGCAAGTCATTAAAATGTACATAGCTGTCATAGCAAAGATTACGACAAACCTTGGCCAGTACATTAGGCTAATATTCCTGCAATTAACAAGTGAGAAGCAACACAGCATGACCTCAGAGAAAACATGCCATGTACTTTCTTTCCACAAGATCATGAATCACAAATGTGGAATTTGTTTGTGAAGGTCTCACAAGGGGAATAAACTCAGTGACCAGAATTTTCAGAATGGCGGTGGCTCCCACCATCTGAAGAGCCAGTGGGAAATGCATCTCCACTGACACCAGCAAACCAGATGCCATTTCATGCTCTAATGGGCAGTGACTGGCAGAAGATGACACTTCCACCTGTCACTAGGATAAGTGGAGCTAAGTGTTGGGAATCAGAGGAAAGGAAAGTATTAGGGGTTACATAGGGGGAGGGGGCATGCGGGACAGTGTAGGGGATGCTGGGAGGATCGTGGAGTGGGGGGAATTTCCATGGATTAATCGGGGTGGACCGGACGGCGAGGGAGGTCCAGAGGTCACTGGGCCCTAAGAGGAGGGCGTCCCCAGTCAGAAGGGCACTTTTAATGGAGATGCCTTCCTTCCTTACTGTCTTTCCATCTGAGATTAAACATTGGTCAGTTTTGGATTCCCCACACCACGATCTGTCCACCAGCCTGAAAATTGAGGCTAGGCAGGAGAAAGCCTTTTAGTGGCCTTTAATTGGGGTAAGGGTGGGCTTCCTGTACAAGGCCCTGACTACCCCAACATAAAATTGTCACTCTGTCGCGTTCATGCAATTTTATACTAGTCCCCCCTCCCCGCCCCCCCCTCAGCCGCACACCCCCCCACCCTCTCCACTGTCATATCTCACCCCCCTCCCTCTCCCCCTCCCCCAGTCCCAGGACCCATTGGTGGGGGGACTTGTAAAATTCTGGCCAGTATCTCATTATATTCCACCAGAAACATTGCTTTATTCCACAACTAACATATAGATCAATGAACTGTTGCCATGTTACAATTATTAAAATGAGGCTTTTAATTTATTTTAAAATACATGTCAGGCTTCTATTTGGTCATGGAATAGTCTTTGGTATATTGCCAATTTGCACAACTTTGAGACACCAGTGGGAATTGACCAGATAATGTTCCACTTTAAATCTGAGGGCCTATTTTGACAACTGGTTTTGTTTTTAAAATGCTAATGTTTGTTCTGCCAGGATTCGAAGCCACTCATGTCTTAGTGGTGAGTGGGTGAGTGATGTGTTTGGAGGCATAGAGGTATATGGGGCATGGTGGTTCTAAAGGGGCATGGAGCACCTAAGGGGACATAATGGATTTAAGAGTAGCATTAAGATAGGGGCATGAAGGAGTGAGAGGGTAAGGAATGAGATGTAAGGCCTTCAAGTTATGGTGGGAGCTGGGCTTTGTAGAGTAGAAGTTTCCAAGAGGAGAAGTGGGCCTCCTAGCAACTCGTCTCTGTCAATACCATCCCCCTGCACTTCCTCACAGCGCAGAAGTTGCACTGCTATTCCAATCCTGCATGTAGGAACCAAATCCCAGGCAAAGTTATGCAAAGATCAAATATGAATTTAGAAACCGCAAATGCCCTCACTCCTGTTTTCCCAAAACTATATGAAAATTTCAGTTTCTGACTTATGGACCAGACCCCAAATTTTTGGTACATTCCAATTAGGGACTGTAAGTTTTTTGTTTAAAGTAGGCCAAGTTAGAAATCCCAGGTTATTACGAAGAAAATAAAGCCATAAAGATTCATTGGTTTTGAACAAAGTAAACTTTAATATCAGAAACTTAAAACAATTTACATTAAAAGCAAAATACTGCAGGGGCTGGAGATCTGAAATAGAAATGGAAGATGCTGGAAAAATTCAACCTGTCTGGCAGCATCTGTGGAGAGGGAAACGGAGTTGACATTTAAACATTTAAACCTGATTCTTCTCCAGAACTGAAGAGAGGAAGGGATAATTTGTAATACCTATCTTATACAGTAACATTCATAATGAAGATGAGGTAACAGAAACATAGAAGATAGAATCAGAGAAACTCTGCAATGAAGAAGGAGGCCATTTGACCCATCGAGTCCGCACCGACTACAATCCCATCTAGTCCCTATCCTCGTAACCCCACATACTTACCCTGCTAATCCCCCAAACACTAGGGTCAATTTAGCATGGCCAATTAACCTAACCTACACATCTTTGGACTGTGAAAGGAAACTGGAGCACCTGGAGGAAACCCACACAGACACGGGGAGAATGTGTGGACTCCGCACAGTGACCTAAGACCAGAATCAAACCCGGGTCCCTGGCTCTGTGAGGTAGCAGTGTTAACCACTGTGCCACACATCGCAGGAGGAGGCCATTTGGCCCTTGGAGCCTGCTCTGTCATTCATTATGATCATGGCCTGATCATCCCACTCAATAGCCTAAACCTGCTTTTACCCCATAACCTTTGATCCCATTCGCCCCAAGTGCTATATCTAGCTGCCTCTTGAATAAGGTACATGTGAACTAATCGACAAATTGTGGCCAAACACACTACATTGTAAAATCAGTGGCAGATGCAGCCAAGACAGATCCCATGGATTTATCAGTAATCCACCCAGCTGTCAGCATTCACTGTGAATTACACAAACTCTTTAAAACTCTGTCTCCCTCATAAGGAATTATCAATCTTTACCTTTGAATGTCTTAACTCTTGAAGCAAGTGGAGCAGAACGCCATTGTTCCAACGCACTTTCTTTGCCCCAGTGCTCCACAGCACAGAGTCACCAATCTTCAGGTGTCTTTTAGCTCTCCAGGGCTTCCCCCAAGCCTTTACTATTTGAAGCCTGCCAACCACAGGACTTTAACTGCTTGGTGACACTCTCATTGATCATTTCACCAATGGTTTCTTTTCTAAGTTGTCCCTTCCTAGTGGTGGCTTCCTCCCATTAGTAGCCTCCACCCCATTCTTCTCTTGCTCCCTGGGCCAATGCCTGTCACCTCATTCTGTTTCCTACTTTTGACTCCTTTGTATATAGAGCCTGACTCCTGGGTCCCATAATTGTATATTTGTGCCACATTTTCCCCCTACAGGACCATGGATACTTGACTCAGCCCAAAGATCTCACAACACTGAGCTGCACATGCACGGCCTGTTTCACGTATGTGTGGAAACCCTGAGGCATGTTGAGACTTGTGGATCTTGACTTCTGCTTATTAAACTGGAAAGGATGCAAAAAAGATTTACAAGGGTGTGATGGGACTGGAAGATTTGAATTATAAGGAGAGGCTGGATAGACTGGGAGTTTTTTTCCCTGGTGTGTAGGCAGGAATGAACAATTGTTGCAGTTCACCCATTGCACAATACCCAATCTCAGATGACCTATTGTTTGATTGGTTCCTCAACATATTGTTATTGAACTGGAAAGTGTGTGAAAAAGATTTACAATCACGTTAGCGGGATTGAAAAGTTTGAATTAGAAGTGGAGGCTGTGACTTTTTTCCCTGGTGCATAGGAGGAGGAGGGGTGATTTTATACAGGTTGATAAAATCCTGACGGGCATAAATAAGGTGAATAGCCAAGTTCTTTTCCTCAGGGTAGGGGAGTCCAAACTAAAGGACATAGGGTTAAGTTAGCAGTTAAGTTAGCCACTCTTAGCAGTGTAGAGGAGCAGAAAGATCTTGGGTTCCGGGTCCACAGGACTCTTAAATCGGCCTCACAGGTAGAGGATGTGGTTAAGAAGGTGTATAGCGTAGTGGCCTTCATCAATCAAGGGATTGAGTTTAGGAGCCGGGAGATAATGCTGCAGCTTTATAAGACTCTTGTCAGACCCCACTTGGAGTACTGTGCACAGTTCTGGTCGCCTCATTACAGGAGGGGTGTGGAAGCTATTGAAAGGGTGCAGAGGAGATTTACAAGGAGGTTGCCTGGATTGGGTGGCATGCCTTATGAGAATAAGTTGAGGGAGCTCGGTCTTTTCTCCTTGGAGAGACGAAGGATGAGAGGTGACCTGATCGAGGTGTATAAGATGTTGAGAGGCAGAGACGGCTGAAATGGCTGCTATGAGAGGACACAGGTTTAAGGTGCTGGGGAGTAAGTACAGAGGAGATGTTAGGGGTAAGTTTTTCACTCAGAGGGTGGTGGGTCAGCTGCCAATGGTGGTGGTGGAGGCAAATTCGATTGGGTCTTTTAAGAGACTTCTGGATGAGTACATGGGACTTAATAGGATTGAGGGTTATAGGTAAGCTTATTAGGTAGGGATATGATCGGTGCAACTTGTGGGCCGAAAGGCCTGTATGTGCTGTAGTTTTTCTATGTTCTATGTCTTAAGTTGAGAGGGGAAAGGTATAAAAGGAACCTGAGGGGTAACTTTTTCACATGTGGGGTGGTGCATTTATGGTATGAGAGGCCAAATGAGGTGGTAGAGGCGGGTACAATTATAACATGAATGAAAAGGTTTAGAGGGATATGGGCCAAACGCAGGCAAATGGGACTAGTTCTGTTTAGGAAACACGGTCAGCGTGGACGAGTTGGGCCAAAGGGCCTGTTTCCGTGCTGTATATCTCAATGACTCTCCAATCAGTTAAGTCGGGGTCTTATAACACTCAGTAAAAATGAATTTGCTTATTAGACCAAAATGCATTGAAGAAATTTCCACTTGATTTTCACATAATGGGCTTTGTTTTGCTTTGCAGGATATTTTCACGATCGGAGATTAATTTGCTTTTTCACACTTGGATGCAAAGATCAGAGCCTGCGAAAAGGTCCACGTGTATTGGAGAATATAACAGCTCCCTGCTGAATCAGAATATGTTCCGAAGCTTTCATTGATTTTACACCATAAAAGTAATTTTCCAATTTCTGGCTCCCAGTGGGAAACATTTCCTGGCAGCCACACAAACCGAGAAATCTTGCATGCAATTACCCAATTATTTTGAAATGAATGGCCTTAAAGCCACGTGGTGGGAAATTGACCTCTTATACGTTCAGGTGCAAATTATGGCAGAATTTAATGGTAATCCAACATTTTAGGATCATTATAGGTCGAGTGGATTTTAAAGCACATTGCATCGTTGAAACTATAATAGTGATTACGTCTGAAAAAATTCATTTATGGGTTGTGGGCATCGCTGGCTAGACCAGCATTTATTGCCCATCCCTAATTGCCCTTGAGAAGGTGGTGGTGAGCTGCCTTCTTGAACCCCTGCAATCCATGTAGCGTAGGTACATCCACAGTGCTGTGAGGAACTGAGTTCCAGGATTTTAACCCAGCAACATTGAAGGAATGGCAATATATTTCCAAGTCAGATATGTGAGTAGTTTGGAGGTCGTAGGATCCATATAATGCCTACAGTGCAGAAGGCCATTTGGCCCATTGCATCTGCAGCAACTCCCCAGGGGAGCATGGGGGTGACCTTATCATTTTGTCCTGCTGGCCGATGGATGGGGTGAGCCAGTGAGATTGCATTAGAGATGAGAAATCCTGGTTTGCACCTGATTTCTTGCCTCTCACAGTCTTTTCGGCACCGGATATCCGGAGTGATCAGCCTCGCGTCCATTTCTAGTGCAAGGCTGAATAAATTATTTAAGTTTATTACAATACCGATTTGAAAGAAATTAGCGAGCCTGGGACTCAATCGGCCAGGCTCACCTGCTTGTGTGGCTTCACCAGGGGATATTCTCTCCAGCGAGAATCACAACTGGTCCCCAGCAACAGGGATCAGATGTGATGGCCTCACTGGTACACCTGGATGCCATTGAAGTCCCTCCCCCAGGAGGTCATGGGAAGAAGGGAGATAGATGCACCTTGGACAATGCCAGCCTGGCACCTTGGCATTTCCCATAGGGCACCTAGGCACTGTCCACCAGGCACCGAGCAGTGCCAAAGGGTCAGGGTCAATGGGGGTGGGGTTCAAGGCACACTCTATAGTTATAATCAGTAGAGGAGGACACCGCTGCCACTCTGCATAGAGTTCAGTTAGGAGGTTGCTGGGGTCATTTGGCCTGGAAGGGGGATGCGTGGTGGAGAGTTGGCTTAGCTGCGAGGGGGACAGAATTGATTGATCCAGCCAGAAGGCGGTTGATCAGTCCACCTGGGGAGGGTATCAATTGGCCGTGGGACCATATAGTAACCCTTAGGCTATGGAAGCCAGCTAAAAGCAACAGAGGCTGTGTGACAGGTTGCTACTGTTCAGAGCAGAGAACCTGCACATGCACAATTGCACCCTCTGCTGCTATCAGCAACTTTCTGGTGATTTAAGCCCGCCCACTCTTCCGATAGGCAGAAATCAGAGCCACAATTCTCCCAAAAGCGCTGAATTGGTGGGAAAACTATTCTAGATCCTTACTGTTTTGTCAGTTCAGCTTCTCACCCCAAATCTCTACACTCTGTGCACTTCAGAGGTCCCAGTTGTGAATATCATTAAAAATCCAGGGGGTGGGGCCTATTCATGCCAAAATCTGACAGTTCCTGAACTCTGTGCATGTGCAGTGGCCCTGATCTGTCAGACTCCCCATTTGGTGGCCAGCAGCGCTGTCCCTCCCTCCCCCTACAGCCCAATCCCGACCCCCACAACAATTCCCAGGTCAGCCCTGACCACCCCCGCCCACATGCTCCGGACTACCCTGATGTCCAGCACCCCCTAACAGTAGTGATCCCCCCACCCCCTGAACCCCGCAGACCCCACCCCCAGCTGACCCCCTAGTGTCAGACCTCACTCCCAGGAGGCAGGCCCCTCCCAGCAGACCACTCCCCACTAGACAGCCCCAATTGCTGCCCTCCCTCCATCCCAGTCTGATTGCCATGCAGAGTAGCAATGTGCCCCCCCCCCCCGCTCCCTCTAATTGCCCCTAAGCCCTGTCCACAATAAGCCCCACCCCCTTGTCACTGCCTGATGCCTGGTAGGCAGTGCCACGTCACCCACTGGGCATGGACACTTTACCCCTTGGCAGTGCCAGTGGGCACAGGCTGACCCTGCCAGGGTGCACCCTGGGGGCGCCACATCCACCACCTGCCCTGCTGGGGGCCTTGGTTGCTGCCCCCTTCATTCTGGCGGGGGTCACCTGCTAGTTCCCCAAATGTGGGGAGCTGGTCTGAACCCCGCCAGAATGAAGTACTCCTAGAGGGTTGGGGGATTCAATCAGGACCAGCAAATTCCCAATAATTACATTTAAAATATATTTAAAACATACTTAAAACAGATTCAAATTACTTATCTGCCTTCCCATCGGTTTCCAGCATGGCCTGACTGACGACTGTTTGCCGACTTTGGGAGATGCATGTGCGTTATAAGAACATAAGAAGTAGGAGCAGGAGTAGGCCATCTAGCCCTTCGAGCCTGCCCCGCCATTCAATAAGATCATGGCTGATCTGTCATGGATCAGTTCCACTTTCCCACTTTCTCCCCATAACCCTTAATTCCCCTGTCTATCAAAAGCCTATCAACCCGTGACTTAAATATATTCAACAAGGCAGCCTCCATCACTTCAATGGGCAGAGAATTCCAGAGATTCACCACCCTTTGAGTGAAGAAGTTCCTCCTCAACTCTGATCTAAACTGCAGCCCCCCCCCCTTAATTTGAGGCTGTGCCCTCTAGTCCTGCTATCCTTTCTAAGCGGGAAAAGTCTTTCTACCTCTACCCTATCTATCCCCTTCATTATCCTGTAAGTCTCTATAAGATCACCCCTCAGCCTTCTAAACTCCAATGAGTACAGGCCCAGTCTATTCAATCTCTCCTCATAGGCTAACCCCCTCATCTCCGGTATCAGCCTCGTGAACCTTCTCTGTACTCCCTCCAAGGCCAATATATCCTTTCGTAAGTGCGGTGACCAAAACTACACACAGTACTCCAGCTGTGGCCTCACCAGTGCCCTGTACAGTTGCAGCAAGACCTCCCTGCTTTTATATTCTAAAAGCATGCACTGTGTCCCCGGTGCATGCGCAAATCCCGGAACAAGGCCGGTGATGCGCATCTCCTACATGAGCCGACAGAAAAGTTGCGGATCGGGATGGGAAAATCACGGCCCAGATTTCAGGATTAACAAAATCCTGAAATTGACCTCATAAAAAAACCCCAGCTCTGATTCTCTCCCATTTTTACCCTCGTTGTGGACTTCAATTTTTTTATATAAGACTGTCCCTCACGTGTCTGTTGCCCCTGTTCCTCTGTTGGTAGTGGTTGCGGGCTTGAAAGGTGTGAGGAACCTTGGTGAATTACTGTAGTGCATCATGTAGATGGTACGCACAGCTACCACTGTTTGTCAGTGGTGGAGGAAGTGAATGTTTGTGGTTTGGGGTGCTCATTATGTGGGCTGCCATGTTCTGGATCATGTCAAGCTTCTTGGAGCTGCACTGATCCAGGCATGTGAGGAGTATTCGACCACACTCCTGACTTGTGTCTTACAGATGGTGGACAGGCTTTGGTGAGTCAGGAGGTAAGTTACTCACAGCAGGATTTTGAGCCTCTTGACTTGGTCTTGTAGCCACAGTATTTATATGATTAGTCCAGTTCAGTCTCTGATCAATACAGTGTGCTCTCTGGCAAACCAGAATCTACTTTCTCAGAAGACTCAGGAAATTTGGCTACGACTCTCACCTACGTTTACAGATGCACCATAGAAAGCATTCTTTCTGGTTGTATCACAGCTTGGTATGGCTCCTGCTCTGCTCCTGCTCTGCAAGAAACTACAAAAGATCATAAATGTAGCCCTATCCATCACGCAAACCAACCTCCCATCCATTAACTCTGTCTACACTTCCCCCTGCCTCGGCAAAGCAGCCAACATAATTAAGGACCACACGCACCCCTGACACTCTCTCTTCCACCTTCTTCCATTGGGAAAAAGACAAAAAAGTCAGAGGTCACGTACTCAAGAACAACTTCTTTCCTGCTGCTGTCAGACTTTTGAATGGACCTACCTCGTATTAAGTTGATCTTTCTCTATACCATAACTATAATTGTAACACTACATTCTGCACTCTCTCATTTCCTTCTCTATGAATGGTATGCTTTGTCTGTATAACGCGCAAGAAACAATGCATTTCACTGTGTACTAGTATACGTGACAATATTAAATCAAATCAAATCAACATACTACCTGAAAGACTATTTCCTACCCTGCCATTGTCTACTCCTCAGTGTCACTGAGAGACAATCTAAGGCCATGTTCTAAAGCTATGCTCTTTCCTCTCAACCCCAGTGCCTGATCTCCAGGGGTTTTGTTTCTGCAGAACTCGCTCTGTGTTAATTCATTCCAAAGCCAGATTGTGAAATAGGAACCTAGACACCAATCTTCTGCTTAATGCTGAGTTGATTTATTGAATCCAATATTAAAAACGTTAGCAAAATAAAAGTAAAAGACAGCAGATACCAGAAGTCTAAAATAAAATACGGAATGCTGGCAAATCTCAGCTGTTCTGACAACAGCTGTGGAGAGAGAAACTGAGCTAATGTTTCACTCCAAAGAAGTGTCATATAGACTGAAAACGCTGTCAGATTCTCTCTTTACAGATGCTGCCAGGCCTGCTGAGTTTATCTTGCATTTTCTGTTTTCATTACAAACGTTTGCCTTCTCCTGAACCAGCACCCAGTTTCACCAAAATCTTTCTATTCAAAATACTTAATCAATCAATATCCTTCATCTATGTATCTTTAACCTTAATACAATGAATATAGCATCAACACTCTGCTCCTTGTAGTTAGAGATTTTTTCCATGCTCAATCTCTTACATGTTCTTTTACAGAATGTGCCAAATTGAGTAATTGGCTCTTGCCCACAATAGACCATAATCTGCAACTGTTACATGCATTATATTCTCCTGTCGACATCTTGTTAAATCTATTTTGACTGGGCTCACCAAACTGGTAGCAATGCGAGGGAGAAGGATTTCTTAGAATATATAAGGGATGGTTTTCTCGACTAATATGTTGAGGAACCAACTAGAGAACAGGCCATCCTAGATTGGGTATTGTGTAATGAGAGAGGATTAATTAGCAACCTCGTGGTGAGAGATCCTTTGAGGAAGAGTGACCATAATATGGTAGAATTCTTCATTAAGGCGGAAAGTGACACAATTAAGTCTGAGACAAGGGTCCTGAACTTGAGGAAAGCTAACTTTGATGGTATGAGATGTGCATTGGCTAGGATAAGCTGGCAAAAGATACTTAAGGAGTTGACAGTGGGTAGAATCTGATTGAAGTCTTCAAGGTATTATCAGGTAAAGACTAGGTAAAGATAAACTATTTCCACTGGCTGGAGATTCTAAAACTAGGAGGCAGGGTCTAAAAATGAGGGCCAGACCATTCAGGAGAGATATTAGGAAACACTTCTACACACAAAATTGTAGAGGTTTGGAACTCTCTTCCACAAACAACAGTTGATGCTGGGTCACCAAACACCATTTCCCAGCTCCAGCACCAAGAGGCTGCTTTCAGTCACAAATGCTATCTGACATGACTGTGAGTGCAATAACTTTAATCAGGCAATTGAGGTGTGCCTGTTGGAATTTGAATCACCTGATTAGGTGCTAAATTGTTAGACCAATCAAGGAGCCTCTTGCTTTGTATTTAACTAAGAGTTACAGTTCCTCAGGCACTCCTAGTGTAGACTGCTAACCGAAAGTGCTATGCATGCTGTTGTCAGCCTTGTAAATAAAGGGATGTCTGGCTCTGAGGACTTATTACAGAGGCAAAGAGAAACTTTCCTGCCTTGTTTTTTTTTGTCTGCAGTATTTCACGTGGTTAACCAAACTATCTTCTTCCAATGTCTTTCCACCACCTTCTTGTTGGGTGGGACTGTGCTTGCCTGACTCCATTCTTATCTATCCCCTCAAGTCAGAGAATCACTGACAATGGCTTCTCTTCTCACTCCTGCAGCTTTATTTCTGGTGACCCCTCTTCCAAAAATCCATCCTTGTCCCCCTCCTACTTTCTTTTTACATGCTGCCATTGGGCAACATCATCTGAAAGCACAGCGTTGGTTTTCACATGTACACTAATAACACCAGCTCAAGCTCATCAGCAACTTGATCCCCTTCACTGTTTCTTAAATTGTCTGACATTCAGTAATTTCTTCTCAATAAATATTGGGAAAATTCAAGTCATTGATCCTGATTTTACTGGCACGGCCGCCCTGATTTTGAGGGTCACAGAATGGGCTTTAGGCACAATCTTATGAGCTTCAGGCGACTGTCCTAATAAAATCAGGGCCATTGTCTTCAATCCTCACCACAGTATTTCTCGGTTCCATTCCACAGCATTCTCTAACCATCAACTCCATTTGTCTCTCCCTGGCAACTGTCTTAGGCTGAACCAGACTCTCTACTACCTTGGTGTCATATCTGAACCCAGCATGAGTTTCCGATCAGATATTCATGCCATTGCTAAGATTGCGTTTGAAAACTTCCTCCACACCTTTGTTGACTCTAGATTTGACTATTCCAGTGCACTCCTGGCTGCCTTCAAATTCTACACTCCATTAAACTGGAGATCATCCAAAACTTTGCTTCCTATGTCCTAAATCAACTCAAGTCCCATTCGCACCTCACCCCATGTGCCCCTTAACCAACATTAGTTCCCAATTAAAATGTGTCTCGACTTTAAAGGTGTCATCCATGTTTCCATATCCCTCTGTGCTGTCACCCATAGCACCATAGAAATGATACAGCACAGAGAGGCCATTTGGGCCATCTTGTCCGTACCAACCCAAAGATGCCTAAATGCCCTTTCTAATCCTATTTTCCTGCACATGGTCCATAGCCCTGCAGCTTCTGACACCTAAAGTGCTGATCCAGGTACTTTTTAAATATGGTTACGGCCTCTGCCTCCACCATCCACTCAAGCAGCGAATTCCAGACCCCTACTACCCTTTGCGTAAGAATGTTTTTCTTCATGTCCCCTCTAATACTTCTGCCACTTGGCTTGAATCTATAACCTCTGGGTTTTGAACTCTGCCAAGGGGAATAGGTTCCTCCTGTCTCTTCTCCCCCTACCCCTCACAATTTTGTACACCTCAATCATGTCACCCCTCAGCTTCTGTGTTCCAAGGAAAACAACCCTAACCTCTTCTAGTCACAATTCTCTAACCCTGGCAATATTCTAGTAAATCGTCTCTGCATTCCCTCCAGAATAATTGCATCCTTCCTGTAATATAGTAACCAGAACTGCACACAATACTCCAGTTGTGGCCTCACCAGTGCCTTATACAGTTTCACCATTATATCAACTTTAAACTTTTAAATTCTTGATTATACCTATCTGCTAGTTTTTAGTAATTTCTGTACCATGGATTCCTACATCTCTCGGCACCTCCACAATCCCCACCTCCTCACTATTTAGATAATAATTTGGTCTGGTGCTGATGCAACCTGCCCAAAGTCCGTCGTCGCAGAGGAGAAATTAAAAAAACAGATGTTACGCAGCTGATGGCAATGGTATTTGTTTTAAAATATTATGGAATTTAAAGGATTTTGCATTCTATATCTCTCCCAGTGAAGGAGAGCATTCCACAAGTCTTCTTTACAACCTTACCTACCTGTACTGCTACTTTTACGTACTGGTGCACTTCATCTACACCTCTCAGTATATTCCCATTTATTGTGTATTCTCTTTTACTGTTTGACGTCCCTAAATGCATTACCTCACACTTAGCAGATTTGAACTCTCTCTGCGAGTTTCCTTCTCATTCTACTAGCCTATCTATATCATTTTGGAGCTTGCAGCTACCCTCTGTACTATCCCCTACATGGCCAATTTTTGTGTTGTCTACAAATTTCCAAATCATGCCCCCAAGTTCAAGTCCAAATCGTTATCATATAAAACAAATAACAGGGGTTCCAGCACCAAGCCCTGCGGATCACCACTTGAAACAGCTTTCCATTCACAACTGCAGCCTTTGACCATTATTGTTACGTGTTACTGTGCCAAATTTGGATCCAATTCACCACAATACTCTTATATTGTACATTTTTGAACAGTCTACCATGCAGGGTCTTGTCAAATACTTTACTAAAATCCATGTACACAACATCCATTGCAATACCCTCATCAATCCTCTTTGACACTTCCTCAAAGAATTCAATTTATTTTTTAAGGTACGTCCTTCCCTTCACAAATCCATTCTGACTTTCCCTTATTAATCCATGCCTTTCTATGTTTAACAGATCTCTCAGGATTGATTCTAAGAATTTGCAAACTACTGAAGTAAGATTAACTGGCCTATAATTGTTTGGCATTTCCTTCTTATCCTTTTTAAACAACGGAACCACATTTGCATTCCTCCAGTCCTCCCGCACCTTACCAGTGTCTAGCGAAGATTTGAAAGTTATTCTTAGAGCATCTGTTATTTCCTCCCTAACCTCCTTCAACACCCTAGGGAAGAATCCATCAGGCCCTGGCAACTTATCCACTTTCATTGAATCCAACTCTTCTAACACTTACTCTCTTGTTATGATTATTTTATCCAATATTTCACTTTGCTACTTTTTGATTAATGTATCTGCACATTCCCTTCCTTTGTGAATATAGAGACATAAAAATCATTTAAAACACTTCCTATATCCTCTGCATCTTCATGTAAGTTTCCCCCTTCATCTCTGATAGGTCTCCTTAACTATCCTTTTCCTCTTTATACACTGATTAATCATATTTAGCTTTTTCCTTAATCTAGTTTTCTAATTATTTTTGTCCTCTCTTTGATTTCCTATTTCATTTTTACGCGATCCCTGAACTTATGGTCCTCTAGGCTATCTCCAGAGTTAAGTTTATTGCGACTTTCAGAAGCTTTCTTTTTCTGTTTAATCTTACCCTGCGTTTTTCTAGACAACCATGGGGGTCCAGAATTGGAATATAATTCTTATTTTTGGAAGGGACATGTATACTTTGTGTCCTAAGGATCTCACTTGTTAGTGCTTCCCATTGGTTTACTATTGATTTATTCTTTAGCAGTCTTATCCAGTCCATCTCGGCCAAATCACTTCTCAATTTTGTAAACTTTGCCTTCCCCTGATTTAAAACATTTACTCCTGGTTTATCTCTGTTCTTTTCCACAATAGCACTAAATCTAACCAAATTGTGGTCACTATCCCTGTAATTTCCTCCAAGAGTTCTGTTCTCCTCCAACTCTGGCCTTTTGAACATCATTGATTTTAATTATGGAGTCATAGAATCCTTACAGTGCAGAAGGAGGCCAGTCAGCCCATCGAGTCTGCATCAACTCTGTGAAAGAGACCTTACTGAGGCCGAATTGCCCACCCTATGCCCATAACCCTGCATATTTACCAAGGCTAATCCACCTAACCTGCACATCTTTGGAGTGTGGGAGGAAACCAGAGTACCCGGGGAAACCCATGCAGACACAAAGAGAATGTGCAAACTTCAGCATTCCTGACTGTGCCTTCAGTTGCCTAGACCTGAAGTCCTTCTGAAATATTTCTTAAAACCTACTTTTTTGACCAAGCTTTTGGTCAATGTCCTACTTTCTCCTCATAAGGCTCAGTATTAAATTTCATTTGATAACACTTGAGTGCAGCACATTGGGACATGTGACCATGTTAAAAGCCATCATATAAATGTAAGGTGTTGTTAATGTTTTGCCTCAATCACATTTCATCAGAACCTAAAGAACTATTCTGGAAAGATTCCTGGGAGATGGAGCTGTGAGTGCAAACCTGGGGGGGTGGGTCCGTAAGTAGATCCCTGTGTTTTACTGTTGTTTCTTCATTGAGTATGGTTGTCCATGTTTCCAAGGAGAACAGTCCCCCCCTCGCCAAACTACCCTCATAATTGATGTTTCTCATCCTTGGAACCATTTTTGTAAACCTCTTCTGCACTCTCTGCAATTTGTTCACATTTTTCCTATAGTATGGTTTTCAGATCTGTACATAATACTCCAGCTGAGGGCCAACTAGCATTTTGTAAAAGTTAACCGATTCCTCTGTTATTATACTCTATGCCTCTATTAATAAATCACAAAATACTATATTCTTTATTAATTGCTCTCTCCATCTGAATTGCCGCCTTCATCGATCTATGCACATATGCACCCAGGTCCCTCTTGTCCTGCACCCCATTAGAATTTTACTCCTTATTTTATATTGTCTGTAGAATTTTAGCCCTTATTTTATCTTATGTTATTGGGACCTCCTGTCTATCTGTATGGGCCCAATAGACTAAGACTTTTTGAAAAACTGTGATCTTGGCTGAGACCTAAATGAAAAAATGATACCTTTCCTGTTTGGTGCTCTTGTGCATTCCCCGTCAACTCCCCAATTTGAAATGCTCTTGGTTGCCTCAGGGCCTGTGGTGTGGCAAATCCTGCGTTTTCTCTCCACAGTGACCTACCCCTTGCTGAATGAATTCCCACTGTGATCTTGTCACGAATGCCAAATCAGGCCCAAACCAAGGACTGTGTTCTGAGCAAAGGTCACCCACCTGAAAAGTTTCCCTCTCCACAGATGATGCCAGACCTGCTGAATGTCTCAGATTTTTTATTCTTAATGTCAACACAAATAGCTCGGGGTTATGGAAAGAAAGAAGGAGTTCAATTAATGTAGTGTGTTTCACAATACAGAAGATTCCAAAGTGCTTCGCAGCCGGTGAAGTACTTCTGAAATGTTAGAATGTAGGGCAAGTGGAAGCCAAGATGTACACAGCAAGCTCCCACAGTAATGTGAGAATGACCAAATAGCCTGTTTTTTTGTGATGTTAGTCAGGACACCAAAGGTAACTCCTCTGCTATTTTTCAGGATCTTTTACCTGATGGGGTAGAAGGGTTTAATATCTTGCCTAAAAGATGGCACCTCTGACAGTGCAGCACTCCCTAAGTACCGAGTGTTAGCTTAGATTCTTAGAATGGGACTATTAAAACACACAACCTTCTGAAGCAGAGATCAGAATGTTCTCAACCGAGACATGGCTCACACCACGCAGGGATTAAGTTGCACCCCACCACTTCCCTGTCCATGAGGGAACCGAGTAGCCCACAGGTGGTCCAATAATGCCCTTCAGCTACAACTCCTTTACCCTGGGGTTCTGTACTTGCATGTGCCCTTTCGAAGGGCAGCATGATGGCATAGTAGTTGTCACTACTGCCTCAGAGCACTAGGGATCCGGGTTCAATTCCTGGTTGGGGTCACTCTGTGTGTGGAGTCTGCATGCTCTCCCTGTGTCTGCATGGGTTTCCTTTGGGTGCTCCGCTTTCCTCCCACAGTCTGAAAGATGAGCTGATTAGTTGCATTGACCATGCTATATTCTCCCTCAGTGTACCCAAAGATGTGCTAGAGTGTGGCAGCAACGGAATTTTCACAGTAACTTCATTGCAGTGTTAATGTAAGCCTATTTGTGAACTAATAAATAAATTTAAACTTAAACTTGTAATTGCTGAATCCAAGACTGAACTTCAGGTCCTAACTCTCAGTCTCCATCAGTTTATCTTCACTACAAGTTGACGTGAATGGCACTTTTCTTTTTATGCTACCAAAATTGTGGAGAGAGGTTGGTTTAGAGTTATGTTAAATTGAAATGAACTAAAAGACAATACCTTGCTTAAATGAGAAAAAAAAGGCTAAAAAAAAGCAACAGTGTGAGGTAAAGTGAAACATTTAAATGTTAGAAAGAGCTGGTGACCCTCTGTTGAGGGGCAATGAAAATAAAACAATGCCCAGTTCCTTCATGGGACTGGAGGTTAATCAAAAACTTCAACAGCATTTTCAAAAGTCAAGTTGCTTTTAAGTCATGAAATCAAAGATACAGAATTGTCACTTTAAAAAAAAAGCAATTTCACACTGTAATAATTCTTGTTTGTCAGTTTAAGGAAAAAAGAACAGCACGTTTATTTACAGTTAAAAGCTGTACAGAGACTTGCAGCCTCGTGGCTGCAGCCAGCTCCCAAGAAGGTTCTAGAACAGCAAACCCTGCTTACCAGAGTAATCCCCCAACCCTGATTGGTTCTACAGGTCATGTGACCCTTATCCTGCAGGGGCAATCATCACATTCCTCCCCCCTAAGTTCTTTCATACAATTGACAATAATAAATTTACTCAGTCCCCAGGAATTAGACATTTAGTACATGAATCCAGTCTTTTAGGTGGTTTGCAACTCCTAGTGGAGCAGCATCACTCCTCTGTATTGGTTGGCTCCACTGGAGCGCAGTCAGTAGAAGCCGCAATGACAGGTGTCCCTCCAGGCACAGACATTTCAGCTCCATCTGTTTCCATGGGAACATCAGCCGCACCTGTAACAGGATGACCTGGTACTTCAATGCTTGAATCACGGACAACATTCCCAGATGGTAACAGAGCTCCTGATATCAGTACTGGCTGCTGGAGCAACTCACGTGCTGTCAAATGGTCCAGGTATTTCCGGGCGATCAGGGGTCCAATTTTGGATACGATGATTTCAGGTCCCAACTCGACCCACTTTCAAAATCCCTCATGTACACAGCTGCATCCATTGAAAGTTACTGTGTTGACCTACATGAATCATGGTTCATCTTCTAACTACATTAGTTGGCTGCCATCCTCCCCAGCAAACTTGGAAACAGGAGCTCAGTCTCGCTCTGAGACAACGATTCATTAACAACATTGCTGGCGGGATTCCTGTTGTTGCATATGGAGTGGTCCTTTAGCCCAGAAGGAGTCGTGAAATTCTGGTCTCCAGGGTCCCTCTTGACTGCAGGCCAGACTTAAAGATTTGGATTGTTTGCTCAGCTAGTCTATTAGATTCAGGGTGGTAAAGCACAGCTCTAATGCGTTCGTTGCCATTAAGGGTGGTGAAATTCTGTAACTCAGCACTCGTGAAGACAGTTCCATTAACAGGCATGATGACTGCAGGGATTCTGTGGGTGGAAAAACATTGGTATGATTTTTCAACTGTAGCGTGCAATGTCAGAGACTTAAACACTTCCATCCATTAAGCTCTAATGTCGGAGCTTAAACACTTCCATCCACTAAGAATCCGCATTGACAAGAAGCAAAAGCATTTGCCTAGATTAGTGAAAAGCCCGTAGCACTCAAAGAACGTGACACCATGCAGGACAAAGCAGCCCGCTTGATTGGCACCCCACCCGACCACCTTAAAATCTCACTCACTTCACCTTCAACACACAGTGACAGCAGGGCGTACCATCCAAAAGATGCACTGCAGCAACTCAACAAAGTTTCTTCAACAACACCTGCCAAACGAAGGACCTCTGCCATCTTGAAGGACAAGGGAGTACACCAAGCTGCCTGCCAAGCCACTCACCATCATGACTTGGAACTGTGTTGCCATCTCTTCATTGTCACTGGGTTAAAATCCTGGAGCTCCCTCTCTAACAGCGCTATGGGTGTACCTGCACCACACGGACTGCAACAGTTCAAGAAGATGATTCACCATTATCTCCTCAGGGACAATTAAGGATGGTAACAAATGTTGGCCGAGCCTGACCTCTCACCTTCCGTGAAAGCATGAAGTATTTGCAGATTACCTTTGCTGGAATCCAGCACTAAAAACAAACCTACTATTTTAGGCTGACTGTTACTAATGGTGAGAAAAATCAACTTTCATCGTATGGGCCTTCCAACATTGACTGAATGTGACTTTAACACTGAATGTGGACACTGTGTAATTCACATCAAAATCAAAAGTAAATTGCTCCACACCTTCAGCGGTGCAGCCTGGACCTCGCCACCTCCTCCACCAGGTGGAGCCCACTTACATTCTCATTGAGCACACTGACCTCTTTGAGTCGGCTTCCGGCAGGAAGGGGTGAATGGCCAGACTTGGTCTTCCCAACCCTTGCTCCAACCCCTTTTGCAATACTACCTTATAAGGGGCCTAACTGGGTGCCGGCCTAATTCCAGATTTGTCTACGTAGAGTAACATGAAAGTTATGTCAGAAGTACACCAGAAAGGTCAAGCGTTTCAATCCCATTTTTTTGTTTACAATTTGTTGTAGTAATCTGCTGCAGGTCTCTGAGAATATCTTTGCTTTGTGCCCCAACAAGGGGAGGGCTTTCAAACCCTGGCTGTACGTCATGTAAACCACTAGCTCCTTCGGAATTTCTGGCTCAGTTTAATTATTACTAAAGACTCACCAGATGCATCTACGGAGCACAAATTGGAGTGTGATGGAATGCTGCCCACTTGCCTGTATGACTGCAATTCCCACAACACTCAAGAAGCTCGACACTGCACAGGACAACGCGGCCTGTTTGATTGGCACCCCTTCACCATCTTAAACAACCATTCCCTCCGCCACAGCGAGGCACGGTGGCAAAGTGTGTACCATCCGTAAGATTCACTGCATCAACTCACCAAGGCTCCTTCAACAGCAACTTATAAAGTAGCTGTGTCCTCTGCTACCTAGAAGGTTAAGGGCGAGAGACACTTCCCCTGCAAGTCACACATCACTCTTGGGATCATCTCACCAATCATTCAGAGATGCTGAGCAAAGATCATGAAACTCCCTTTCTAACAGCACTGTGGGTGTACCTACACCACACGGATTGTAGCAGTTTAAGAAGGTGATTCCGTGCCACATACTCAAGCATAATTAGCAACGGTTTAGCCAACGCCCTGTGAAAGGATTTTTAAAAACAAGGGGATAAAATATGGCATGTGGGATTTTCCAGCCACCCCGCTGCAATGGAGGCAGCTCGTCATCGGGATCTTCCAGTTCCGCCAATGCTTACAGCACTTATTGTGTGGTTCGCCTGTCCTGCCACCGGAAAACTCATTGCCGGGGTTACCATCAATGGGAAAAGAAGATCCCGCTGGCCAAAAGGGCCAAAGGCTCTCGTCTGGCATCTTTTCAGCCCTTAAAGGGCTCAAGACTTGGAGTAAAGAGCCAGAGTTCATGGCTGGAATCTTATCATATTCATATTGGCGGGATTTTCCTATCCTGCTGCAGTGAACGGAGGTTTGGCTGTCTGCCAAATTCTTTGACTTCACTGCAGTGGGAGTGTTACGTGTGCAGCAGGTAAGATTGTGCTAATAGAGTCACACAGTACAGAAGAGGCCCTTCAGCCCATTAAGTCAGCACTGACAAGCTACACTAAATCTACACTAATTCCACTTTCTAGCACTTGGCCCATGACCTTGAATATTACGACATTTCAAGTGTTCATCCACATACTTTTGAAAGGTTGAGGTTTTCCTTCTCCACAATCCTCCCAGGTAGAGCATTCCAGACTTCCTGCACCCTCTGGGTGAAAAGATTTCCTCAGATCCCCTCTAAACCTCACCTTAAAATTGTGCCTGCTTTTTATTGATCCTTTAACTAAGGGGAACAGCTATTTCCTTTCACCCTGTCCATACTTCACACAATCTTATACACCCCAATCAGATCCAATCGGGCGGCACAGTAGCACAGTGGTTAGCACTGCTGCTTCACAGCTCCAGGGACCCGGGTTCAATTCCCAGCTCGGGTCACTGTCTCTGTAGAGTTTGCACATTCTCCTTGTGTCTTCGTGGGTTTCCTCCGGGTACTCCGGTTTCCTCCCACAATCCAAAGATGTGTGGGTTAGGTTGATTGGCCATGCTAAAATTGCCCCTTAGTGTACTAGGGGGCTTAGGTTAAAGGGATTAGTGGGTAAATATGTCAGGATATGGGGGTAGGGCCTGGGTGGGATTGTGGTCGGTGCAGACTTGATGGGCTGAAGGGCCTCATTCTGCACTGTAGCGTTCTATGATTCTTCCCTCAGCCTTCTCTGTTCTATAGAAAACATCCCAAGCCTCTCCAGCCTTTCTTCATAACTCAAATACTCCATACCAGGCAACATCCTGGTGAATCTCCTCTGTAGCCCCTATAATGCTAAGTACTATTGAGGTGAGTGCCTACAACTGAACACAGTATTCCAGCTGTGGCCTAACAAAATTTTGTACAACTCCAATGTAACCTCTCTGGTTTTACAATCTATGATGTGGAGATGCCGGTGCTGGACTGGGGTAAACACGGTAAGAAGTCTCACAACACCAGGTTAAAGTCCAACAGGTTTATTTGGTAGTACAAGCCACTAACTTTCAGAGCGCTGCTCCTTCATCAGGTAAGTAGGAGTTCTGTTCACAAACAGAGCATATAAAGACACAAACTCAATTTACAAAATAATGTTGGAATGCGAGTCTTTACAGATAACCAAGTCTTAAAGATACAGACAACGTGAGTGGAGAGAGCGTTAAGCACAGGTTAAAGAGATGTGCATTGTCTCCAGCCAGGACAGTTAGTGAGATTTTGCAAGTCCAGGCATGTCGTGAGAGTTACAGATAGTGCGACATGAACCCAAGATCCCGGTTGAGACCGTCCTCATGTGTGCGGAACTTGGCTATCAGCCTCTGCTCAGCAGCTCTGCGTTATTGTGTGTCGTGAAGGCCACCTTGGAGAACACTGACCCAAAGATCAGAGGCTGAATGCCTGTCACTGCTGCAGTGTTCCCCAACAGGAAGAGAACACTCTTGCCTGGTGATTGTCGAGCGGTGTTCATTCATCTGTTGTCGTAGCATCCCCAGTGTGCTAAGCTTCGGGACATCCTTTCCTGTAGCGTATCAGGGAGACAACATTGGCCAAGTTGCAAGTGTATGTACTGTGTACCTGGTGGATGGTGTTCTCACGTGATAATGTCATCCATGTCAATGATCCGGCATGTCTTGCAGAGGTTGCTGTGGCAGGGTTGTGTGGTGTCATGGTCATTGTTCTCCTGAAGGCTGGGTAGTTTCCTGCAGACAATGGTCTGTTTTAGGTTGTGCGGTTGTTTGAAGGCAACAAGTGAGGGTGTGGGGATGGCCTTGGTGAGATTTTCATCTTCATCAATGACATGTTGAAAGCTCCAAAAAAGATGTTGTATCTTCTCCGCGCTGGGGAATTGCTGGACAACGAAGAGAACTCTGTCCGCCATGTCCCATGTTTGTCTTCCGAGGAGGTCAGTGCAGTTTTTCACTGTGGTGCATCAGAACTGTCGATCGATGAGTCAAGTGCCATATCCTGTTCTTATGAGGGCATCTTTCAGCGTCTGTAGGTGTCTGTTGCGATCCTTCTCATCTGAGCAGATCCTGTGTATACGGAGGGCTTGTCCATAAGGGATGGCTTTTTTACTGTGTTTAGGGTGGAAGCTGGAGAAGTGGAGCATCGTGAGGTTATCCGTGGGCTTGCGGTACAGTGAAGTGCTATGGTGACCATCCTTGATGGAGATGCGTGTGTCCAAGAATGCAACTGATTCCAGAGAATAGTCCGTGGTGAGACTGATAGTGGGATGGAACTTGTTGATGTCGTCATATAGTTATTTCAGTGATTGTTTGTCATGAGTCCAAAGGAAGAAAATGTCATCAATGTATCTAGTGTATAGCATCGGCTGAAGGTCCTGTGCAATGAAGAGATCTTGTTTGAACCTGTGCGTGCAGATGCTACAGTAACGGATGAATGAACACCACTCGACAATCACCAGGCAAGACTGTTCTCTTCCTGTTGGGAAACACTTCATGGGCATTCAGCCTCTGATCTTTGGGTAAGCGTTCTCCAAGGCGGTCTTCATGACACACGACAACGCAGAGTTGCTGAGCAGAGACTGATAGCCAAGTTCCGCACACATGAGGACAACCTCAACCGGGATCTTGGGTTCATGTCGCACTATCTGTAACCCCCACAACTTGCCTGGGCTTGCAAAATCTCACTAACTGTCCTGTCTGGAGACAATATACATCTCTTTAACCTGTGCTTAACCATCTCTCCACTCACATTATCTGTAACTTTAAGACTTGATTACCTGTAAAGACTTGAATTCCAACCATTATTTTGTAAGTTGAGTTTTTGTCTTTATATTGTCTATTTGTGAACAGAACTCCCACTCACCTGATGAAGGAGTTGTGCTCCGAAAGCTAGTGGCTCGTGCTACCAAATAAACCTGTTGGACTTTAACCTGGTGTTGTGAGACTTCTTACAATCAATGCCACGACTGATAAAGCCATATGCCTTCTTAACTATCCTATTCACCTACTCCACCACCTTCAGAACAACCGCCACAAGATCCCTCTGTTTCTCTGAGCTTCCTAGTGTCTTGCCATTCATTAAATACTCCCTTGTCTTGTTACTCCTTCCAAAGTGTATGACCTTTTTCACGGTTAACTTCCATCTGCCACTGATCTGCCCATCTGACCAACCCATCCATATCTTCCTGCAACCTAAGACCTTCTTTTTCTCTATTAACTATCCTGCTAATCTACGTGTCATCTGCAAGCTTACTTATCATCACTTCACCACCCACTTTTTCATCCATATCGATCAAGAATTAAAGGGCTGAAGCCTTTAAAATGCAGCAAATAATTCAAAATTCTGTGCTAGCCTTTCGAGATGCTGAAGGGATTTCATTTTTTTCCGTGTTAGCCTTTCCAAATGTGGGGAAATAACTGATGGCAAAAGACAGAATGCAATTATTTATGGCCAAGTGACAGATAGTCAAGGAAGGGAGGAAGAAAATTTTGCATTTGCGTAACATCTCACCACATTTCTAAGAAACTTTACAAATCATTTCACAGAAATTAGTTCTGAAGTGCATTAACTGTTGTGATGCAAAACCCCTTGTTTGCTAACTGAAGGGAAGCAAGGGGGATTGGTTATCCTACAATTTCAAATGTTACAAATGCAAGGTTTCATAAGATGGTTACGTTTTGAACTGTCACTTTTAATTCAAGGTAAAAAAAGAAACTAGTGACCTGCTTATTCTGCCCGGCGATAAGCCAATGTGACCTTATTGCCATGGGAATGAGGACCCCAGATCAAATTCTATTGAAACTTAAGTGTCAATTTTCATACCTGAACACAAAGGCAAAAACAACTGCTTCGGATTTGGGCAGACTTACTGTCTGTCTTAGATATTTTGGACAAAGCAAGAGAGAGAGCGAGCATCCTGGAGGTGAAAAGACAGAGACAGCAGCTGTTGTATCCAGCTGAGGCAAAAGGCTATTTTAACAGAGGGAAAATACTTTTTTTCTGTTAGCTACCAGACAGAACAGAGGTAGGAACACATTCTTTGGTCAAAGTGACAGAACCAATGGAAATTTACAGACACTGAAAGATTTATCCTGTTGTGACTTAGGGACTGAATCATTGGAATGAGCCACACTGCTGGAGGTGAGTTCAGAATTTCTCAGAAGGAAACGACTTTCAACAGTCACTGTGTGTTGCAACTGTGCAAAATGCTAAATGCAAAGTTCATTTCCAACCGGACTATACCAGATGCTGGTACTACCACATTTGGAATATTGTATTCAGTTCTGGTCACCTCACTATAAGAAGGATGTGGAAGCATTGGAGAGAGTGCAGAGGAGATTTACCAGGATGCTGCTCGGTTTGGAGGGTAGTCTTATGAAGAAAGGTTGAGGGAGCTGGGGCTTTTCTCTTTAGAGCGGAGGAGGATGAGAGGTGACTTAATAGAGGTTTATAAGATGATGAGGGGGATTGATATAGTGGACGTGCAGAGACTATTTCCTCCGGTGGATGTAGCTGTTACTAGGGGGCATAACTATAAAGTTCATGGTGGGAGATATAGGAGGGATGTCTGAGGTAGATTCTTCACTCAGTGGTTGGGGTGTGGAGTGGACTGCCTGCTGTGATTGTGGAGTTGGACACTTTAGGAACTTTCAAGTAGTTATTGGATAGACATATGGAGCACACCAGAATGGTAGGGAGTGGGATAGCTTGATCTTGGGTTTGGGACATAGCTCAGCACAATATTGAGGGCCGTACTGTTCTATGTTCTATGTTCTGTCTATGTTCTATGTTCACCCAGTTATCTCCTGCTTATCACATGCCCATTGATTGCCCATCACCCAACCATCACCCAGCCATCAACCACCAGGTGCAGACACAATGAGTCAAATGGCCTCCTTCTGCACCCTAACAATTCTGTGAATCTGTGACCTATCTCCTGCCCATTACCTGTTGATCTCCCCCCACCCGTCCCTACGCTATCTAACCTTTTGCCCAAATTTTGCCTTTCTCCCAGTTATAAAGAAAGGCTATCTTAGCCGAGAGAAAAGGCTTTTTTTCTGTCAGCTACCAGACAGAACAGAAGTAGGAACACGTTCTCCGGACAAAGTGACGGAACCCATGGAAATTTATGACTTCCACTACCTTCCCCGCAAGGAGTTCCAGGCACTCACCACCCTCTATGTAAAAAATCTGCCTCATACATCTTCTTTAAATCTTGCCCCCCGCACCTTCAACCTATACCCCCAAGTAATTGACTCTTCCACCCTGGGAAAAAGTTTCTGACTACCCACTCTATCCGTACCTCTCTTAATCTTGTAGACTTCTGTCCGGTTAACCCACAACCTCCGTTGTTCCAGTGAGAACAAACCAAGTTTCTCCAACCTTCTCATCGTAGCTAATGCCCTCCATAGCAGGCAACGTCCTGGTATATCTTTTCTATACCCTGTCTAAAGCCTCCACAACCTTCTGGTAGTGCGGCGACCAGAATTGAACACTATATTCCAAGTGCAGCCTAACTAAGGTTCTATAAAGCTACAACATGGCTTGCCAATTTTTTAACACAATGCCCTGGCCGATGAAGACAAGCATGCTGTATGCCTTCTTGACTATCTTCTCTACCTGCATTGCCACTTTCAGTGACCTGTGTCCTGTGTACCTGTACACCCAGGTCCCTCTGCCTATCAATACTCTTAAGGGTTCTGCCATTTACTGTATATTTCCTATCTGTATTGGACCTTCCAAAATGCATTACCTCACATTTGTCTGGATTAAACTCCATCTGCTATCTCTCTGCCCAAGTCTCCAAGTGACCTATATCCTGCTGTATCTTCTGGTGACCCTCATTGTTATCCACAAATCCATCAACCTTTGTGTCACCTGCAAACTTACTAATCAAACAAATTACATTTTCCTCCAAATAGCATTAACACCTCATTTAAATATGCTAAGCAATTTTTAAATGGCTGCTTCCAGATATAATGCAGATAAATTGATCAGGTGTGCAGAGTACTCCCCATTTCCCATATTGGATCTGAAACTACAGCATTGAAGAAAAGGAATGCGCAGCTTAAAATCACCATCATATAAATTATTCCTTACTGCTACCCTTGCTATTCCCGTTATTCACCTCGTGTGTTTTTGTGCTTGCTCAGCGTGGCTGTATTTGATTTAGTGGGCATTTGTTGGCTGCTAATCACCTCACATTGATTAGCTACACACAGTTCTTCTTCAAGGTTAGTCTCTCTGAATATATTTCCAGGTTGAGGTTCAAGTAGCTTTATATCTTTCCCTCTTTTTAAAATGTTTTTGAGCTGAGTACGGAACAGTCTGATTCCACAATGCTCAGGCTGAGGTCATAGTCAGAGAGGTTTACAACATGGAAACAGGCCCTTCGGCCCAACTTGTCCGTACTGCTCTATTTTTTAAACCACTAAGCTAGTCCCAATTGCCCACATTTGGCCAATATCCCTCTATCCCCATCTTACCCATGGAACCATCTAAATGCTTTTTAAAGGACAACATTGGACTCACCTTTACTACTACCTCTGTCAGCTTGTTCCAAACACTCACCACCCTCTGTATGAAAAAGAATGGCCCCTCTGGATCCTTTTGTATCTCTTCACTCTCACCTTAAACCTATGCCCTCTAGTTTTAGACTCCCCTATCTTTGGGAAAAGATGTTGACTCTCTGGCTGATTTATGCCCCTCATTATTTTATAGACCTTCAGGCCTGAGGTGTTGATTGATCTGTGGTGAGTCTAGACTGGGAGTAGGATTTGACTTTGATCAAGCTTGACTCAGTACATTTTCATAAAAGACTGAAGACAAACAGAAGTACAGTCTTGATGGTAAGAGAAAATGTAAGGAACCATACTGAGAAAGAGAGAGAGAGAGAGTGGAAGATGAATAGAAAAAACAGACAGGATCACAGAGAAAATTAACATGTGGGACAGAAGTAGGAAGTTGAAAGTTGCAGAAAGATATTTTTATACGTGCTTTTGTCCATGAACGGCACTGGAGATTAATGAATAATGTATGTTGTTGGTTTGTCATTGCTGCTTGGTCCCTAACAAGAAGAAGAAGGTTCACCACCACCTTTCAAGAGCAGCCAAGGACAAACAGATGGAAGTGTGATACACGCAATTGTTCAGGTTAAGTTCATGTTCTGCAATCCAACAAAAACTGGATTTCCAGGAAAAGAAAATGCTTTAAAGGAGTCACTGAGGGTGTGTTGAAGTTCTTTCCATGGTACCCAGACATGACCAAAGTCCATCCCCCCTGAACTGGAATTTTGATTTGATTTATTATTGTCATTTGTATTGGTATACGGTGAAAAGTATTGTTTCTTGCATGCTATACAGTGTGTACGTAGTGAAGGAAAGGTGAGAGTGCAGAATGTAGTGTTACAGTCATAGCTAGAGTGTAGAGAAAGATCACTTAATGCAAGGTAAGTCCATTCAAAACAGGGCAACAGGGAAGAAACTGTTCTTGAGTTGGTTGGTACATGATCTCAGACTTTTGTATCTTTTTCCTGATGGAGAAAGGTAGAAGAGAGACCGTTCAGGAGCATGGGGTCCTTTATTATGCTGGCTGCTTTTATGAGGCAGCAGGAAGTGTAGACAGAATCAATGGGTGCGAGGCTGGTTTGAATGATGGACTGGGCTTCGTTTTGTACTTTCTTGTGGTCTTGGGCAGAGCAGAGCCATACCAAGCTGTGATGCAACCAGAAAGAATGCTTTCTATGGTGCATCTGTAAAAGTTGGCAAACATGTCAAATTTCCATAGCCTTTTGACAAAGTAGAGGCATTGGTGAGCTTTTGTAACTATAGTGTCGGCATAAAGGGACCAGGACAGGTTGAAGCTCGCGACCATTTCTACTTCATCCCATTGATGTAGACAGAGGCATGTTTTTCTCTATGCTTCCTGAAGTCGGTGACAATCTCCTTCATATTGCTAACACTGAAAGAGGGATTATTGTCATTGCACCAATTCACCAGATTCTCTATCTCATTCCGGTACTCAGTCTCATCATTGGTGGTGGTGCCATCAGCAAACCTGAAAATTGGAGTGGAATTTGGGCACACATTCAAAGGTATATAGGGGCTGAGGCGACAGCCTTCTGGACACCAGTATTCAGGATGATTGTGGAAGAGGTGTGGTTGCCTATCCTTACTTGCAGTCTTGATTAAAGAAGTTCAGGATCCAGTCACAGAGGGAGAAGCTGAGGCCCAGGCCACGGCGTTTGGAAATGAGTTCCATAGGAATAATAGTGTTGGAAGGCTGAGCTGTAGTCACTAAATAGGACTCTGACATAGGTGTCTTTGTCATCTAGCTGTTCCAGGGTGGAGTGCAGGGCCAGGGAGATGGTGTCCGCTATGGACCTGTTGCAGCAATAGGTGAACTGTACTGAATCTAGGCAGTCGAGGAGGCTGGAATTGATTCATACCATGACAAGCTTTTCAAACCATTTCATAATGATGGATGTCAGAGCACCGGATGATAGTCATTAAGTCATTTTTTTGGTACTGGGATTTTGGTCATCTTCTTGAAGCAGATAGGGACCTCAGATTGTTGTAAAGAGAGGTTGAAGATGTCTGTGAATACCCCCTACCAGCTGATCCACACAGGGTCTGAGTGCTCGTCCAGGTACCCCTTCTGGGCCAGTCGCTTTCTGTGGGTTGACTTTCGAGAAGGCTGCCCTGACATCTACAATGGTAACCTCAGATACAGGTTCGGCCGAAGCTTCTGGGATGGAAGATGTGCTCTCGCTGACCTCTTGTTTAAAATACACATAATAATGCATTGAGCTCACCAGGGCATTGGTGCTGATGATTGTGGCCATGAGTTTTTAACTCAGTCAGTGTTCTTGCCTCTGAGATTGAAGGTTATAGGTTCAAGTATCAGTTGAGCACAGGAGTAAGAGCTAACACCTCTACACAGCATTGAGGGAGTTCTGCACTATCAGATCAGATATTAAGCCAAGATGTTGGCTGCCTGTTCAGGTGAATGTAAAAGGTCCCACAGAACTACTTCCAGGCACAGGGGAGTTATCCCTGGTATCCTAGCCAATTTTTATCGCTCAACCAACATCACAAAAACAGATTATCTCTCACTTCTGCTGCTACATTGTGTAATCTGATCATTAAGGGAATCAAGGGTTATGGGGATAAGGTGGTGAGGTGGCATTGAGGATTATCATATCAGATCAGTTATGATCTCATTGAATGGCAGAGCAGAATAATGGGGCGAATGGCCTGCTTCTACTCCTATGTTTTATGGTCTGTGGCCATTCAGTGCATACATTGTGTCAGTGACAATACTTTATTAGCTGTAAAGTGTTTTGGGATATCCTGTGGTTGTAGAAAGCACTGTATAAATGCAGATCTTTCTCTCTGGTGTGGGTGCCTGCCATTCCCATGCTATACAGGGAAGCAATTCTTGACCCTTTGGCAGGGTCAGTGGTGGAGGTCCTGGGCAGGTAGATTTGGCACCTACACCCTCTCTGTGGCTGTTTCACTCCCAAGTACCTACATTCTACTTTGCACAATACACTTGGTCAATGACCAAAGAATGCAGTCTGTAAAATGCGAAAAATTCTATTACGTGATGTATTGGAATCCTGGCTGACAGCAAATCAGTTCATTATACGGATACATTTCATTCAGATCAGGTTCATTTTAAATTTGGTCTCAACTATTGCTTCAAATGGATTGGGTGGTGACATACTATTTCAGCACGCTTTTTGGTTTTGCTGACAGAGGGATTGGAACCCATTCTGTTCTGTCAGTTGGCTTTGCTGACAGTATAGATAGTTTGTAGTCTTCATTGCTTGAAGGATTAAGAGCCATTCAGAATGTCATACAGACTACCTGTTCATCAAAATGTAGTGTAGTTTGCTTTGTAGCCCTACAAACAAGTTAAAGAGTGTTCTATATGTTTAGAGTGGTGTCAAACAGAAGTCTGCCTTACTCAAACTGACAGTGCTTCAGCCCGGTGAGATTGCACAAGAGCATAGTATCCCTGGATGGCACTGTTATGTCTTCCAGCTCCAGTTCACATTCTTTCCATACAGTCCCTTGTCGTGAACTCTGATGAATTATTCCTGAAAGCCCATTAGTCAGTAATACTATCTATTTCAGATCATTCAAAGTCGTGAATTGTGCTTCAAAAATTCAGATTTATCCAGTTGTTTGCATTAACTATTGCTGAAAAAAGGAGATGTGCTATCAAAGCTTTTCATCTTGCTCCAACCATAACAGGTAAACAACAATTTATCTGGTGTGAGAAGAGAGTTTTTTCATCAATGTACCACTCAAGGAACCCAGAGACATTTGCACCTGATCGGTATATCATGGCAATCTAGGTGTAGCACAAATATCTAAATCTGTATTTATTGAACTTACGAATTAGGCAGCTCCTGTAGTTCAATTCCATTTTATCAGCGTCATATATGCCTAAGTAGACAGAGTTGCCATTGGAATCCTCTTTAGGCACAACTTTTGCAAACGTCATTATTGGTTTCCACAGAAGATGCATCTTCAATGAAAGACATCTAATCTCCCTCCCCTTGCATTATTTCTGATCCCTAAATGATCCCCACATTTAGTGTATTTGAATCTGTACTGTATGTAAGAAGTTCCCAATGTACATTACGTGAGTGCTTCACTCTGCACTCAAATTTACCTTTAAAATAGAACAGTCAAATGAGCTCCCTTTCCTCAACATTCCAGCTGAGAAATCTGCCAGTGGATTCTCTATTACTGTCTTCTGCAAGTCTACCTTCACTGGTCAATATACATGTTAGAATTCCTACAGCATCGCATGTTATGAGGTTGGCTGGGAGTCAGGGTGGCATTGTGGTTAGTACTATTGCCTCACAGGGACAAAGATTTGATTCCTGACTAGGGTGACTGTAGCGTCTGCACATTCTCCCCGTGTCTGCGTGGGTTTCCTCTGGGTGCTCAGGCCTCCTCCCATAATCTGAAAGATGTTAGGTGCATTGGCTATGTTAAATTCTCCCTCAGTGTACCTGAACAGGTGCTGGAGTGCAGTGATGAGGGGATTTTCACAGTAACTTTATTGCAGTATTAATATAAGCCTACTTGTGACACTAATGAATAAACTTTAAACTTATTAGCAACCTTACAAATTAGGCCTGAGCCATTTGCTCATGGTGCAACACAATGCTGCAATAGGACGCATGAAAGCCATCCTGCAGGATAATGGCCAGTCTGATTAGATCATCACTCATTATATATTGTATAAATTCATGGATAGGCATAAATCCATCTCTTTCAGGCCTGAATAAACTCAATCTTCCTCAGATTACTCTGGAAAGGTAAGACGTCTCAGAAATATGAGCAGCAGTGGAAGATAGTCATTTCAAACTGTTACTCTGCAGTAGCATCACAAGCTGTATTCTCCACTAAACAAGATAGCTGCCATCAAGTCAAAAAGACGTTCTGCCAATCACACAAATGGGTAATGGGGTATATGAAGTTCAGTGAAGGTGTGATGCCAGGTATGTAAGTTGTATGTCCCAATGACTGGCCATATGTCTCAAACAGCATGTCCCCTTAGCTGTTTGCAACAGGCAAAGTACTTATAGTACGCAACCAGCCCATATTTGCAAAACTCAAAACATAGGGTGACATGGTGGCAGAGTGATTTACACTGCTGCCTCACAGCGCTAGGAAGCCGGGTTCAATTCTGGCCTTCGGTGACTGTGTGGAGTTTGCATGTTCTCCCCATGTTTACGTGGCTTTCCTCCAGGTACTCTGGTTTCCTCTCACAGTTTAAGGATGAGTAGGTCAGGTGGATTGGCCATGTTAAACTAGCCCTTAGTATCCCAAGATACTCAATACTCGAATCTAAGATGTAATTCTGCGATTGGACAATAGCTGCTACTAAATGGTAGTGAAAGGAACAGCTGTTCCCTGGTTCATTCCAAGGGAAATGCCTTCACCAATCAGAGTGGACCTGCTGCGTTTGAATTTGAACCAAACGGGGCAGTTAACTGTTCCATGCTACAATTTCCATGGCAATGTCTCCACCAATCAGAGCCACTTGCCAACAAATCATCACTCTCTTTTTATACGGTGTAAACTGTTGTTCCCCTATTACTGCTGGAAAATTCTTGCAAGCTTTCCTGATGGTTACAAAATGAAACATTTTGACAACATGTCTCCTTTTTTCAGCAATACTCATGTTTTGTATTCCAAATGAGAATTTGGATTAAGCAACATTAATAACATAATAACTAGGAATTAAGTGCTGAAAACAATTGAACTGCCACTTATTTCAAATAAAGGGACAGGATTTTTTTGCTCCCACCCACCAGAGGACTGGAAATCAACCTGAAGTCAATGGATTTTTTGCTGCTCCATCAAATTATCCATCCCACCCACCAGCAGGCAAGACTAGAACATTTAGGTCTACGTAACTGAGTTACGAGGAGGAGATTGTGCAACAAGTGCCTTTTGAGTCATAGAAGTTTACAGCATGGAAAAAGACCCTTCGGCCCAACTTGTCCATGTCACCCAGTTTGTACCATTAAGCTAATCCCAATTGCTCGTGTTTGTCCTGTATCCCTCTATAGCAGTCTTATCCATATAACTGTCTAAATGTTTATAAAAAATGAAATTGTACCTGACTCTGCGACTACCTATAGAAACTCATTCCAGACACTCAACACACTCTGTGAAAAAATTGCTCCCCTAGACCCTTTTGCCTTAAATCTATGCCCTCTGTTTTAGACTTCCCTGCCTTTGGGGAAAGATATTTGCTATCTACCTTATCAATGCCCCTCATTATTTCATAGACCTCTATAAGATTGCCCATAAGCCTCCTATACTGCAGGGAAAAAAGTCCCAGCCTATCCAGCCTCTCCTTATAACTCAAAGCAACAAGTCCCAGTAGCATCCTGGTAAATCTCTTCTACACTCTTTCTAGTTTAACAATATCATTTCTATAATACGGTGACCAGAATTGTACAAATGTGTCCTTATCGATGTCTTGTACAACTTCAACAAGAAAGGAGTTTGTGGCATGACAATGAATTGTAGCAATGATTTGTCCAAAGGATCAGAAATCACTTTGACTGGGAATGATTGATAGATGTTTGCAAAGTTGCATCAGGTTAGTTAGAACCACAAGTGCTGGTACCTTTTCAGGGCTAAAAACCAACTCCTTTGCCACTGTACTCCTTGTGAATTATTCACCCTCTCCTACCTCATTCTCAAGAACTTTACCTTTTCTTGTTTATGACCTGAGCCAGCAGTTCACTAACATAAAACACTTCCAAATTCACAAATATAGCAAGAAAGGTCTCTGGATAGTATCTTTAATCCTTCAATGAACCGCAACTCAACACCACCCTGGAATGTAAGTTTCTTTTATGACAATATTTCTACTAATTCTTTCTTTTGGCAAATTCACCATCAATGACTGTGCTGATCAGGGTTATAAATGATGTTAGGTACTTCAAAAGAACTCAGAAAATAATTTGCAAGGAGATCGCTAAGTGGCCATAATCACCACGTTTTTTAGGTTTGATACTGGTAGTGAACATGTAGTAACATTACCTGACACATTGTGATCCAGAGTTGCTGATTTACAAAGGCTAGTTATTCCATTTTTTGAATGTTTGATAATGCATTTTAATTTGTCTCAGCTTGCTGTGGTGCGTATAATATTACTGAAGGTGAAACTGAGTTTTCATGCCTTGTTTTTGAAACATGAATCCCAATGGTGAATGTCAGACAGTACAGAAAGAGGTTAAGCAGTTCATGTTAACTGAACGCCATCCATTCTGCCAGGTTGGAAATAAGTTAGCTTTTAGATATCAGTCCAAAACAAATGCAATAACAGCCAATGTGTGAAATCATGCCTCATATTATGACTGCAGTTCCAGCAAAGTTCTGTGCTATTATATTGCTGTTATGTTGTAATTATTGCTAAAACTTTGAAATTTTGTTGCCCTCCAACAACAGACATTTTTTAAAACATCTTTGTAATCTTGGCACATTAAATCAAAGGAAATAATAGTTATCGAGGGAACAGAGCTCCAAACTTTAACACAAGGCACATCTGTAATAAATGGCATCTTAAACCTAAGGAGTCAGAACGCCTCTGATCACTTTATGTTGCTACAATATAAATACACTTAAATAAAACCCCCTTACAATTTTGGTGCATTCTCTCTCCAAAGCAGGTAAAACTCCTCCTGTCAGTAATTAGTTTCCAAAAAAAACTAATGGTACAGCAAAGACGTTACAATTTACTGTTCATCCTGACTTTCTTGCCAAAATTTTCAACAATAGGATGAGTACCCTCCAAGAACAGCGACCTATACAACTTATAGCTTAGCTTCTTCGATTGACTTTGCCCAAAAACCAAAATAAAATCATAAAAATAGTGGGAGTTGGGGGGGCGGGAGGGGGGCAAGTTAACAGCCATTTCCTATTTTAGATTTCCACCTCCCTGCCAGCATTTTCTTCCAGTACGAATGAGCCCATGAGTTTAATCGTTTGCACATGTAAGAGAGGCCTTAACGAGTTGTTAACATTCTTCATATCATTTCACCCACACAATGTTAAGGCGGTACCTGGTGTTGACTGAACTATTGCGGAAAGTTTATTTATAAATAACTCTGTCTAAAAAAAATCACGCAAGGATACACACATATAAATACAATTATAGAAAATGTATATTTATTGACCTGTTTGTGTTTTTACTTTTTCTTTGTAACCCTACTGGTCCAGTGGCATTTTTGCTCCAATCCAATTAATTAACATGATGGGATTTTCTAAAAAAATCTCCATGTGCCGACATTTGGTGAAAGGAAAAGGGAAGGCCAGATACAGGGGTGAAAAACGGATCAAGCTGCACAAGAGATACTCCATGCCTACCTATAGCTACCTTCATACCTGACAAACACTCTGAACTTCAAGCACTTTGTGGGGCACAATCCAGATGGGTCCTTCAAAATCAGGTCAGAAATTGGGACAATTATTGGTTTTATGTCCTAATAACATCTGCCTTGTATCCATGGGTTCATTCATCCAAGGGAATGGGCAACAATGCAAGTTAAGGCTTATGATCAAGATTTTAAAAAGTTTATTATTAGTCAGAAGTAAGGTTTACATTAAAACTGCAATGAAGTTACTCTGAAATTCCCCTAATCGCCACACTCCGGCACATGTTCAGGCTGTGCACCTAACCAACATACCTTTCAACTGTGGGAGGAAACTGGAACACCTGGAGGAAACCCACGCAGACATGGGGAAAATGTGCAAACTCCACACAGGCAGCAACCTAAGCCTGGAATTGATCCGGGTCTCTGGTGCTGTGAAGCAGCAATGCTAAGCACTGTGCCATCCATATATCATCATATGCCCCCCCAACTTCTGCTGTTTCTGCTCTATGATTCACAAATATGACTTGTGCCACTTTTTTTTTAAGCTCGTCCCGGTTCCTTTGCGACTTAAACCTAAATCTGAGTCCTCTACTTACCTAACCATTTGTAAACAGTTTCTTTTTATTTCTGTTTAACGCCCCACGCAACTTCAAACACATCTATTAAATCTCTCCTTAACCTTCCCTCTGGTGATATTCCTCTTGGAAGTAACAAGGGAATTAGCTTCCTTGAAAGTGGATAAATCGCCAGGGCTGGATGAAATGTATCCCTGCTTGTTAAAAGAAGCCATGGAGGCAACTGCAAAGGGCCTGACCATCGTTTTCCAATCCTCACTGGGTACAGGTGAGGTGCCAGAGTATTGAATATCTACTAATGTTGTACCTTTGTTTAAAGAGGGAGCAAGGGATAGATCAATAGGAACTGAGAGACTGCTGGGTACTCTGTTTCACAGAGATATGGCTTGCTCCTGCTTCACTGGACTGTGTCATACAACCAGAGGGCTTCTCAATCCACTGAATGGACCGTCCAGTGGCTTCAGGCAAGGCTAGGGGAGGTGGGGTCTGCCTTCTCTTTAACACTTCATGGTGCCTATTCAAAGCAACACTGGTGAGTTTCCGTTCCCTGGACCTAGAATATCTGAGACTAAAGTGCCATCTCTACTACCCTCCGTGTGAGCTCATCTCTGTTAGCCTGACAGCAGTTTATATCCTACGCCATGTGGATGTAAAGACCATACTGGATGAAATATATGCCACCACAAAGAGCCTTGAGCCAGAACATCCCAAGGCCTTTTTGATCATGGCCAGGGAATTCAATCAGGCCAAGCTTAAGAGCATCCTACCAAGATACCACCAACACATGTCTTGTTCCACAACAGGCCCAAACATCCAAGACCACTGCTACATAAATATCAAATATGCCTACCACTCTATTGCCCGCCCACACTTCGACAAATCAGGCCACAAGGCTGGGTTCCGGCTTCCGACTTACAAGCAAAAACTGAAATGGGAGAATCCATTAAAGAAAGTCATATAATGTTACTCTGAGGAATTGGATGATCTCCATATCATGACTACAATTGGATGATCTCCCATGGGGACTGCTTAGAGTCAGTATTTAAAAACTAAGTGACAACCTGAACAGTTACACCACTGCAGTAACAGACTTCATTAGAAAGTATTCAGAAGACTGTGTGCCAAAGAAGCAAATCCGCATGTTTCCCAACCAGAAACCATGGATGAACAGGGATATCCACTGCTTGCTGAAGTCCAGATCTGAGGTGTTCAAGTCAGGCAATCCTACAAGAAAGCCAGATATGATCTAAGGAGATTTATCAAAGATACCAAAAGACAGCACTGGACCAAGCTATAATCCCAGATTAGTCACACAGATGCCCACCAACTATGTGTAGTCGTCCATTTTGGCAGAACCAACGGGATGAACGAGTACACTATCAAGGGCAGAAGTCTGAGTAGTGTTGAAGAGCAGAAGGATCTTGGGGTCCGGGTCCACAGGACTCTTAAATCGGCCTCGCAGGTGGAGGAGGTGGTCAAGAAGGCGTATGGTGTACTGGCCTTCATTAATCGAGGGATTGAGTTTAGGAGTCGGGAGGTAATGCTGCAACTTTATAAGACCCTTGTCAGGCCTCATTTAGAGTATTGTGCGCAGTCCTGGTCGCCTCACTATAGGAAAGATGTAGAAGCTATTGAGAGGGTACAGAGGAGATTTACAAGGATGTTGCCTGGACTGGGAGGCATGCCTTATGAAGTTAGGTTGAGGGAGCTGGGACTCTTTTCCCTGGAGAGACGAAGGTTGAGAGGCGACCTGATAGAAGTTTACAAAATGTTGAGAGGAATAGATAGGGTGGACTCTCAGAGGCTATTTCCCCGGGTTGAAATGGTTGCTACGAGAGGACACAGATTTAAGGTGCAGGGAGGGAAGTACAGAAGTGATGTTAGGGGTAAGTTTTTCACTCAGAGGGTGGTGAGTGAATGGAATCGGCTGCCGTCAGTGGTGGTGGAGGCGAACTCGCTGGGGTCTTTTAAAAGACTTCTGGATGAGTATATGGGGTTTAATGAGATTGAGGGTTATAGATAGGTCTGTAGGTTGGTAGGTGTTGATGTGATCGGCGCAACTCGTGGGCCGAAGGGCCTGTTTGTGCTGTAGTGTTCTATGTTCTATGGCAAGGTCTGCAAGACATAACAGGCTACAAGATGTAAAATCGTCGGCTCCAATGCACCCTTTCCCGATGAGCTCAACGCATTCTATGCCCATTTTGATCAAGAGGTCAGTGAGAGCATGCCCTTCACCCAGAAGCCTTTGCCGAACGCATATCCAAGGTCACCAATGCAGATGTCAGAGCAGCTTTCTCAAAAGCCAACCGACAGAAAATGACTGGCCCAGATGAGGTACCCAGATGAGCACTCAGATCCTGTGCAGGCCATCTGACAAGGGTATTCACAGACATCTTCAACCTCTCTTTACACCAATCTGAGGTCTCTACCTGCTTCAAGAAGACAACCACCATCCCGGTACCAAAGAAAAGCCTTAATGACTATTATCTGTTGATTCTGACATCCACGGCACAAATCAATTCCAGCCTCCCAGATTGCCTGGATCCACTACAGTTTGCCTACCGCCACAGCAGACGCCTTCTCCCTGGCCTTGCACTCAACTCTGGAACACCTAGATAAGAAGGACATCTATGTCAGATTCCTATTTATCGACTAGAGTTCAGCCTTCAACACCATTATTCCTACAAAACTCATCTCCAAACTCCATGACTTGGGACTCAACTCCTCCTTCTGTGACTGGACCTGGACTTCCTAACTCACAGACCACAATCAGTAAGGATAGGCAACAACATCTCCTCAACGGTCATCCTCAACACTGGTGCCCCACAAGGCTGTGCCCACAGTCCCTTATCATACTCCTGAGACATCTATTACTGTGTGGCCAAATTCTCCTTCAACTCAATTTTCAAGTTTGTTGTTGACATCATACTGCATCGGATCTCAAGCAATGATGAGACAGAGTACTGGAAAGAGATAGAGAATCTGGTGAACCGGTGCAGTGACAATAATCTCTCCTTCAATATCAGCAAAATGAAAGAGATATTTATTGAATTCAGGAAGCATAGTGGAGGACATGCCCCTGTCTATATCAATGGGAACAAAGTGGAAATGGTTAAGAACTTCAAGCTACTTGATCTCCAGATCACCAACAACCTGTCCTTCCATGATGGCGCTATAGTTAAGAAAGCCCACCAACATCTCTATTCCTCAGGAGGCTAAGGAAATTTGGGATGTCCTCTATGACTCTCACCAACTTTTACAGATGTACCATAGAAAGCATTCTTTCTGGTTGTTTCACATCTTGTTCTGTCTCCTGCTCTGTCCAAGCCAGCAAGAAACTACAAAGGGTCATGAATGAAGCCTAATCCATCATGCAAATCTGCCTCCCATCATTGACTCTGCCTACTCATCTTGCTTCCTCAGGAAAGCAGCCAGCATAATCAAGGACCTCACACAACCCGACATTCTCTCATCCACCTTCTTCCCTCGGGATAAAGATATAAAATCTGAGGACATGCACCACAAGAACAGCTTCTTCCCTGCTGCCATCCGACTTTTGAATGGACCTACCTCTCATTAAGTTGATCCTTCTCTACACCTTAGCTATGACTGTACCATTACATTCTGCGGTCTCTCCTTCCCTTCTCTATGTACAGCATGTTTTGTCTATATATCGCAAAGAAACAATACTGTATACACACGCATGTGACAATAATAAATCAATCCAAATCAAATAATTACTGGCCAGTGCCTCTGACCTCAGTGGTGGGGAAATTATTGGAATCAATTCTGAGGAACAGTATTAATTGTCACTTAGAAATGCATGGATTAATCAAGGACAATCAGCATGGATTTGCTGAGGGAAGATAGATTGGCAGAGGAATGGAAACCTGACACTAGATCCAGAAGAGAGAAAGCTGTTGGAAAAGGACAGTAGCAAACTAGCAAGTGTGTTTGGAAGGCAGAGGAAATCAGGCAAAAAAACAAATGGGAGGGGAGCTTCCATACAAAACTTGAATGCAGGAAGTATGGGAACAAGGCAGATGAGCTCCAGGGCACAAATTGACATGTGGGACTATGACATGATAAGAGCAAGAATATGGCAAATGGAATTTAATGTGAAAAAATGGGAAGTTATCCACTTTGATTGGGAAAACAGAAAGCAGAGTGTTTCTTAGATTGATTGGGAAGCGTTGATTTCTAAAGGGTGTCCTTGTTCATTTATCACATAAAGCTAGCATGCAATTTGGAAGGAAAATGATATGTTGTTTTTCTTTGCATGAAAATTTGAATATGGAAATAAAGGTATCTTGCTGCAATGGTATAGAACAGTGGTGAGACCATGTTTGGAGCACTGGACACCTAAGGAAGGATATGCCTGCCATAGTAAGAATGCAACAAAGTTTCAGAGGCAGGATTGCTCTATGAGTAAAGATTGAGGAGACTGGGTCTGCATTCTCTGGACTTTAGGAGAATGAGAGGTAACCTCATTGAAACGTTCAACATTCTTACAGGGCTCAACAGGGTAGAAACTGGAAGGAGGTTACCCTTGGCTGTGGTGATGTCTAGATCCAGGGGGACACCATCTCAGAATAAGAGATGGGCTAACTAAGATGAATGTGGGATTTCTTCAGTCAGAGAATAGTGCACATTTGGAATCCTTTACCTCAGAGGGCTTTGGAGGCTCAGTCATTGAGATCAATAGATTTCTGCATAAAAAAGATTTAAAGCGATATGGAGGTAGTGAGGGAACATGGTAGATGATTAGTCATGAAATAATTGGATAGTATATCAGCCTTGAGGGTCCAAAAGGTCCCCTCCTGCTTCTATTTCCTAACGAGAGAAGAGATCTAAAGCGGTTCAGCAACTTTGAAAGCAGATTAATCCCAGACCAGGATGAAATGGATCCCAGGCTGTGATGTTGCAATTGATTTAGCATAACAAGTAGGTTTACATTAACACAACAATGCAGTTAGTGTGAAAATCCCCAAGTCGCCACGCTCTGACACCTGTTCGGGTACACTGAGGGAGAATTTAGCATGGCCGATGCACCTAATCAGCACATCTTTGGACTGTGGGAGGAAACCGGAGCACCCAAAGGAAACCCAAGCAGACACGAGGAGAACATACAAACTCCACACAGACAGTGATCTAAGCCAGGAATTGAACCCGGGTACCTAGCACTGTGAGGCAGCAGTACTATCCACTGTGCTACCGTGCGGAAACAAGAGACAAAATAGTGGAAGCTCTGACCATCATTTTCCAATCCTCTCTGGCTACTGATGCTGTGACAGAGGGCTGGTGAACAGATAAGATGCCATTGTGTAAAAAAGGAGAAAGGGACAGCTGGAATAATTACTAGCCACTCAGTCTAACCTTCTCGTGGAAAAATTATTGAAAAACTTAATTCAGCGAGACACAGATTAATCCAAGACAGTAAGGGAAGCTGATGCCTGACTAATGCTTTTTTTGAAGAGGTAGCAAAGAAGGTTGATTAATGCATTTGATGTAGGTATGGGTTTGAGTTTTTGATAATGTTCCATATGACAGGCTGGTCAAGAAAGTAAACGTTCAACTTGGACCAAAAAGCCAATTTTTTGATCCAAGACAGTGGATCAAACTTTTGGATCAAAAGTTGGCTGAGAGACAGGAAGCAAAAGGTAATGGTAATTGGGGTTTTTTGTGAATTGCTGGTTGTTTAAATGGGGTTCCACAAGGTTCAGTACTGATATGGACTTGAAGGTAGTGGCTTTGCTTAAGATGTTTGCAGACAATACAAAACTTAGCCATGTGATTGACAATAAAGAAGAAAGCTGCAGACTGCAGTAAGACATCAGTGGGTTAGTCAGGTGGAAAATGGAGTTTTATCTGGAGAAATGTGAGGTTATGCATTTGAGAAGCGAAATCTACATAAATTGAGAGAATATTGAGAGAGCTAGAAGTACAGAGAGGCATTGGAGTGCATGCCCACAGATTCCTGAAGGTGGCTAGACAGGTAGGTAAGGCGGTCAAGAAGGCATGCAGGCTACTTGCCTTTAATAGCTCAGACATTTAATATATGAGCAAGGAGACTTGTTGCCCTTAAGTAGGCAATTAATGCTTACTTAAGTACCTCATCCCACCATCACTGTGATTTAAACTGTGGCAGGAGAGTGATATGATCCCAGTAATTTTTTAAAGCGATTTTTTTGACACCAGTGATTAACTAAAAGAAATTATACCACTGGATTTTAGGTTATTAAACAAGGAGAAACCTTTATTGTTGTTACATATTTAAGTGGTTGCAGATTGCTTTAAGAGCTGATTATATGATTTGTTGATGATGTTAGAAGGTGATGTTAGAGGGTGTTTGCAGAGGCTGTTGTTTTACTTTCAGTTTGCACTGTGTACAACTAAGACATCTTAGAATAAATCTGTTGTTGCTAGTTTGAATCTACATGTACAAACCACATTCTTTTCTTTCTGCTTAAAGCCTTCAACCCCTAATATAGTTAGTACATTGCAATAGTGCATCTCCTTTAGATGAAAGAAAGCATGCATTATTAACACAACACTATAGTTTGTAGCTATGTATGCTTTGAACCCAGTTTTATATTCACTTTCCTACCCACCAAGAGTCACCCTGTCTTACGAAATCATGAAGGTTCATTAAATGTTTCTAGACCAACTCAAGGGTTTGCCATAGCCTTCTAGAATTCACTTTGTTTGAACATAGAAAATAGAAAGCCCTTCGAGCCTGCTCTGCCATTCATTTTGATCTTGGCTGATCATCAAATTTAGTATCTTAATCTTGCCATTCCCTCATACCCCTTGATCCCTTTAGCCCCAAGAGCTACATCTAATTTCTTCTTGAAATTGCATAACATTTTGGCCTCAACTACATTCTGTAGTAGTGAATTCCATACATTCACCACTTTCTGGGTGAATAACTTTCTCCTCACTTCAGTTCTAATCAGTTTACCCCTTATTCTCAAGCTATAACCCCTAGTTCTGGACTCCTCACCATTGGGAACATTCTTTCTGAATCTACCCTGTCGAATACTTAGAATTTTATAATTTGTATGAGACCCCTTCTCACTCTTCTAAATTCCAATTAATATAATCTTAACTGACTTTGTCTCTCATCACATCTGCCATCCTAGGAATCAGCCCGGTAAACCTTTGTGCTATTCCCTCCAAAGCAAGAACATCCTTCCTCAGACAAGGACACCAAAACTGCACACAATACTCCAGGTGTGGCCTCACCAATGCCCTATACTATTGCAGCAAAATATCCATATTCCTATACTCAAATCCTCTCGCTATGAAGCCCAACATACTATTTGCTTTCTTTGCTGCCTGCTGTTTCTCCTCACCGTTCCACCTATTCTCCAAAGTACATGATTTCATGGGATCTTTCCATAAGCTTTTGGTGAAGAGACCTCCAATTTTCTTTTAACACATCATGTCTGTGGATTCCTCTGCACCTTGCTCTGGCTTTGGACATACACACTTCAAATTTGAATCCATGTATGAGGTTATTGGCATAGATTCAAGATGAGGTAATTAAATGAGGCTGATGCAAATGGTGTTTCACACCACATTCAAATCATTTTATTGAAGAGAAAATCTACTATACAGTCTGATTTATCTATTGTGTTGTTAATGCACCTGATCTAAATTACTTATGTGATATATGATTCAAAAAAAATGTTGGCCAATTACTGAACAATGTTAGATAGCTCTCAATTCTGTAGGCAAGCTTTGGTGCGATACCAATGCAGAGAATATATTCTCTCCTTTATGAAGCTAATCCAAAACCTCTAGAGTGAAGTATCCATGTATGTAACTCTGGGAGTCATTAAAGTAAAAACCTTTTACTTAAATGACTATAAAGTAGTCTATACATCCTGATGGCTGGGTATCTGTAAGATGGTCAGGCTGTCTCACGTCCTTGTTCTCTTGCTTTCCCACCTGCTCCTATTTACAGAACTCCTCTAAAGTATGTAACATAAAGAGGGGAATCCTTGTTAGAAAACTCACAGCCTGACAATTACTGCAATGAAGATGTCATGGGGGCGGTCCTCCCGTTCAAGCCCAGGCTTGTGTTACAATCAATGCTTCGAATTGAGCTCTGCCCCACTAAAGCCATCAGACATACAGGTGTCCCTGTTCTTCTCATGTGGAACATTTTGTAATGAAATCCCCTGGGAATAGAAAGATCACAGGTCAGAAGTTTAAAGGTCCAATCATAATGTCAATGACTGTCTCCCTTTTCACGATGAGTGACTTGCTTGATCTGATAGCCGTGCACACGAGATGCAGAGCAATTTTCTGCTGAAAATTTAGCCTATCAGCAGTTCAGTTTTGTCTACAAATGCAAAAAACTGCTGAATTATCAAGAGTTTTAATCCACTGCTGGCTATTCAGACAGAGAGCAGAGCTCATTCTGAGCATGCTCTGGATGAGTAATGTAGATTCTTTGGCTGAGATGGTGGGGGGGGTGGGGAAGTGGACATTAGCAGAACACACGGAGTGAATAGAATCCAGTCGCTTCAGCAGGGCCAAAGTGTACTTTGCCAAGGGCCACAGAAAGAGCCTGGTGCTTGCATCATTGCTCATATTCAGGCATTCCTCACATTACAGCCAACACAGGCCACCCGGCCATAAGCCAGCCTCTGTATCACGCAACAGTTATAACAGAAGAAACACACACTTCTCAGGTGCAGCAATAGGCCTTATCAGCACAGTGGACTTTGATAAATTCCTGCTGCTTATGTGATTCTCTACAGTTTTCTTTTTGAACTGAGATCAGGAGATGTATCCTGTTGAAACTCGTTCAATTGAAATTTTCAAAATTTGGTTGGGGATTACTTTTGTTGGGGAAGGGATATCAAACCAGTGTAAGAAAATGGAGTTAAAATTCAGATCAGTGCTGATCTGGCAGAATGGCAGAACAGCTTTCAGGGGCTCAATGACCCACTCATAGAAATCATTCAAACCCTACAGTGCAGAAGGAGGCCATTCGGCCCATTGAGTCTGCACCAACAACAATCCCACCCAGGCCCTATCCCCGTAACCACACCCGCACATCTTTGGACTGTGAGAGGAAACCGGAGCACCCGGAGGAAATCCACGCAGACGTAGGAGAATGTGCAAACACCACACAGACAGTGACCCAAGCCAAGAATTGAACCCTGGTCCCTGGAACTGTGAGGCAGCAGTGATTAGCAGTAACTCCTGTGATTAGGGGTCTTTTGCTTTTCTGGTATTTTTGTCTGCAGTCTGAGCCCATCCTCATCATACGCTCCCCATGCACTATCCCAGACAAGATGACATGGCAAGTGGAGCCATTAAGGCTGGTATGAAATTAAGTATTGTTTAAATATATAACACGTTTTGATTCACATGAGTGCAATGCAGGATAACAAAGAATTCTTCATGTAACTGCTTATCAATGTGTCACTTAGGGATTTAGTTTCAAAGTGCAATGCATGCTTGTCTAGTGAGCAAATGAGAATGGCAGCATGTAAGGTTGAAATGATGGAGAATCAGAATTCCCTGCTGTGGAGAAGGAGGCCATTCAGCCTATCGGGTCTGCACCAACTCTCCAAAAGAGCATCTTATCCAGTCCTCCCCATTCCCCCACCCTATCTTCTTAACCCCATGCATTTACCATGGCTAAACATCCGAACCTACACATGCTTGAATGCTAAGGGGCAATTTAACATGGCCAATCCACTTAACCTGCACATCTTTGGACTGCAGGAGGAAACTGGAGCACCCAGTGATGTCAGTGGTAGGGAAATTATTGGACAGGATTCTTCTAGACAGGATTTACTCCCACTTGGAAATAATTGGATGTATTAGTATGAGGTGACATGGTTTGGTGGGGGGCAGATCGTGCCTCACTAACTTGATCGAGTTTTTCGAGAAAGTGATGAAGATAATTGACGAGGGTGTTTGTCAACAGTGGATGTTATCTACATGGGCTTCAATAAGGCCTTTGACAAAGTCCCTCATGGCAAACTGGTGCAGAAGGTGAAGTCGCATGGGATCAGAGGTGAGCTGGCAAGGTGGACAAAGAACAGGCTCGTTCATAAAAAATCTGACAACACCAGGTTTTAGTCCAACCGATTTATTTGATAATACTCATTAGCTTTCGAGGGGACAGTCCCCTCGAAAGCTTGTGAGTATTATCAAATAAATCGGTTGGACTAAAACCTGGTGTTGTCAGACTTTTTACTGTGTTTACGCCAGTCCAACACTGGCATTCCCACATCTTGTTCATAAAAGACAGAGTGGCAGTAGAAGGATGCGTTTCTGAGTGGAGGGCTGTGACAAGTGACATTCCTTACGGATCAGTGCTGGGACCTTCACTGTTTTAATATGTATCAATGATTTGGAGGAAAATATGACTGGTTTGGTTAGTAAGTTTGTGGACGACACAAAGGTTGGTGGATTTGCAGATAGCGATGAGGACCATTAGAGAATACAGCAGGATATAGATTGATTGGAGACTTGGGCTGAGAAATGGCAGATGGAGTTTAATCTGAAAAAATGTGAGGTAATGCATTTTGGAAGGTCTAATACAAATAGGAAATATACAGTAAATGGTAGAACCCTTAAGAGTATTGATAGGCAGAGGGATCTAGGTGTACAGGTACACAGGTCACCGAAAATAGCAATGCAGGTGGAGAAGGTAATCAAGAAGGCATACGGCATGCTTGCCTTCATTGGATGGGGCATTGAGTTTAAAAATTGACAAGTCATGTTGCAGCTTTAGAGAATCTTAGTTAGGTCGCACTTGGAATATAGTATTCAATTCTGGTCGCCACACTGCCAGAAGGATGTGGAGGCTTTGGAAAGGGTGTAGAAAAGATTTACCAGGATGTTGTCTGGCATGGAGGGTATTGGCTATGAGGAGAGGTTGGATAAACTTGGTTTGTTATCACTGGAACAACGGAGGTTGAGGGGGGGTCCTGTTACAAGTCTACAAGATTATGAGGGGCATGGACAAGGTGGAAGAGTCAATTACTAGGGGGCATAAATTTAAGGTGCGAGAGGAAATGTTTAAAGGAGATATATGAAGCAAGAGGGTGGTGGGTGTTTGGAACTCGTTGCTAGGGGATGTAGCGGAAGCAGATATGATAGTGACTTTTAAGGGTGTTTGGACAAATAACATGAATAGGATGGGAATAGAGAGATATAGTCCCTGGAAGCGTAGGGGGTTTTAGTTCAGTCGGGGAGCATGGTCAGTGCCGGCTTGGAGGACCGCAGGCCCTGTTCCTGTGCTGTAATTTTCTTTGTTCTCTGTTCAGAGAAAATGCATGCAAACAGGGGGAGAACGTACAAACTCCACACTGTCACCCAAGGCTGGAATTGAACCCGGGTCCCTGGTGCTATGAGGCAGCACTGCTAACCACTGGGCCACCATATTAGATTGTCTGATTTTTTTATATTTTGGTTGTGAGCCCTTCATTAGTTCAAACTGTGAATTATCAAAGCTGATATTTTCTCTTCACAGGTGTTCTGTTTTGTATTTCCAGCATTTTCATTGCAGATTTGCAGCTTTCTTTTTCAATGAAATTGTTTGAAGGTGTTGGTTGAGGGTGGAATGTTGGCTGAGAGAGGGAGTGTAGGGTCTGCCTCCGTGGGATTTTGAGGGCACAGCCTCCCCTTAAATTCAAAATGAAATTATCATCTGGGTGCAGCATGCAAGGGAAACTCAGGTAGGACTCCAGAAGCAGGTTAACTAGTTATTGACCTGGTTAGTGCTGGTGGAGCCTAGCTGTGCACACATTGGGAAGATTTTAACTCACCCCCGCTCCCCTCCCCGGAGCAGGCAGGGAAGTCAGGGCAGGGGTGGGGTGGGGGGGGGGTGGGGGTGCACACAATCAGGTGAAGGTGCAGGGTGAAGAGGCTATCACCATCCTGACTCACCACACACAACACCCAACTCCCCAATTAAGTCAAGGCCAGGGAAGGTCTAACAATGCCCTTCTGCCCAGATGCCAAGCAAAACCCTTAAGTGGCTAACTAAAGGTCTCATCCCACGACTGCTGCTATTCTACCAACACCGGTGGGGTTGGGGGAAATAGTGGAGTATGGGTGGGCAGCAGTGGTTGTTGGGGAGAGATTGGCACTGTTGTGTATCCAATAAAAATTGGCAGAGGAGGGATCTCTTGTTCGGATACCTCTGTGCCCAAAAGAGGGGTTACTAGTGGCAAAACTTCCACTAAAAGAGCTCCCACTGGACATTTTCCATATGAATCCATAAACCTGAGCAAAATAACTCTCTCTGCATATATAGCCTTTTCAAACGTGGTGGCATCTGTCACTGCTAGTCTCACTGAGGGGTAGCAGCTGTGTTTCCAAGATTCTAATAGTGGGCATGCATCTGAGTGTTGGCAATATAACACCTGATCTATGTAGGTTCAGTCAGAGTATTAATCCCTCTTGGATATACATCAGCGAGTTCGGTGCATTTGTGAAAGTGCAGTATTATCTCAGTCCTTCTGGTTAAATTGGCACAAATTCACATCTTCTGTGGTCTTATGTGTGGTTAGTTGTAGACATGTGCTTGATTGCTCATGGTTTGATTGCAATCTTATGGGTTTAATGGATGGATAAACATTAGATCCACAGATAGGAGCTTTGGCTGTAAAACTCCCAGTGATGACGATTTCCTTTTCACTTCATTAAATTTACACTGAGTTTGACTTGGAAGTCAGGCCATATATAAGCCAGGTAAACCAGTGTGTCTGGTTCCTTAGCGGCAATCCATCCAAACCCCGAGGAATTGTGTTACTGGATCACTATGTAGGAACTCTATCATGTTTAACTACAAATTTGGCTTCAAGGTTGTACATCGTGTTGCAGTGTAATACTGTGGATCACCAAAATAGTTACTGAACTCATCATAGCTCAGCAGATATATTAACTTTGACGTTTAAATGCGTATATCTGGTTACAATCAAAAGGTTCAGCTTACAAGTTCACGATGACTCAGCCGTGGCTGTATACTTAGCACACTGAAGCTGAGAGCGCTGAAGCCCTTGTTAAATGCCCTAGTTGGCCAGAAGTAGACATTGCTTTAAATTAAATAGTACTGTTTGCTTCGGCAACAGGAGTTAATTTTAACTTTGGGCGTCTATCCAGCAGAGCCTGCAGGCAGCCCAGCCCTTTCTGGCAGAACCCCGGTTGAAGCCATTTTGGGGCCCTGGCCTCATTTGGATAGCATCAGAAAGCTGCTGGAGGGCATTGATGGCTTCCTGATGGAGTTTCACAAAGCACCTGAGTGAGACAGGCATGGCTTTGTGTGCATATCTCTGTGGAGGTGCCGGTGGTTGCCATCACCGGAGCAGCCATGACTGAGGCCCTGGCCAATGCTAATACCGTCAAAGACCACAGTATCCTCCTTCCTAACCCTCCTTCTTACACCCCCTATTCCCTTCACCCCACAGTCTCTTGTAATCTACAAGATGCCAATGGTATAAGCATGTATCGAGAGCAGGAAGATGTCCTGCCCACTGCCAATCAATACTCAGGTGAGTGTTAAGTGGTGGTGGAAGCTTGAGAGTCGGTTTTGGCGCATTGTGTGCCAACTCTCGGATGGCGAATGCTGACCACTCGCCATACTTAAAATCCTATCCAATTTGTCTCGGCATTAAGTTGCATCTACTCGCCCAATCCAGTAATCTGTCAATGTCCTCCTGAATTGTAGAATCCCGACAGTGCAGAAGGAGGCTATTTGGCCCATCAAGTCTGTACTAATCACAATCCCACCCAAGCCTTATTCCTGTAACCTCCCATATTTACCCTATTAATCCCCCTAACAATAGGGTTAATTTAGCATGGCCAATCAACCTAACCTGCACATCTTTGGACTCTTTGGAACCTTTCAGCATTTTTGCTGTTTGCTAAACCCCTAATCCAAGAATGTTGGCTTCTGAGCAACACAAACTGTGGAAATATCAGATCATGGAAAGCAGCTGATTTGGGAAATAATGTTGTGACGGAATCCTGAAGATCTGTGTGATTTATGTGTAAGGAGAGCAGGCTTTGACTTTATAGAGCCCTTGTCGGATACCATATCTGAGGCCGCAGGTTGTGCGTGGTCTGATAAATAAAGAGAAGAAACATGCTGTGCTTAGGGTCACATGACCCTCTCTCTTATCTTTTCCTGTGCAAGCCTTTTCGATCAGTGTAGCTTTGGTGTTCTAGACAGCATATAATTGTAGGTCAAAGGGACATCTATCGTCATGGAGAACAGGGAGATAAATCACATTGGAACGTATTGCTGTGACAAGTGAAAAAAAATCTTTCTTTTCATATTGAAAAAAAGTTTCCATGACAACAGGGTGAGGGTTGAGGGAAGAGATTGGGGGGGATATATTAAACAGCAATAACTTACATAAAGAGGCAGTGGATTGATTTATTGCATTCGCAAACAACAAATCCTGCGTGTATGAACACGGAGATAACCATTGTACTAATGATGTGATCTAAGGGCTGCAAAACAGCTGCACACAATGGATTCTGCCATGCAATGTTGCATCACATGACTTCAGATCACTCTCAATTTGGGAACAATAAAACACAAACTGATATTTGTGTCACACCTTTAATATAATCAACTGCCCTGAAATCCTTCAAAGAGACACTATAAAACCAAATATGATACTGAGGGACATAAAGAGATATTAGAATTGATGACCAAAGGATTTCGTCAATCAGATAGGTTCTAAGTGTTTTAAAAAAAGTAGGGAGTGGGGAGGCTGTTTGAAGTTAGGGTCTGGGTGTGGTGGAACAATTAAAATTGGGGACATTCAAGAGGCTGGAATTCAAGAAATACAGATATATCAGAAGGTTGTAGGGCTGGGGAAGATTATAGAGACAACGTTTAATGTTCAGTTTACTAATTAGTGTCACAAGTAAGCTTTCATTAACACTGTGGTGAAGTTACTGTGAAAATCCCCTTGTCGCCACACTCCAGTGCCTGTTTGGGTACACTGAGGTAGAATTTAGCATAGCCAATGCAGCTAACCAGCATGTCTTTTGAACTGTGGGAGGAAACCAGAGCACCTGGAGGAGACTCATGCAGACACAGGGAGAATGTGCTGACTCCACACAGACAGTGAGACAAGCCGGGAATCTAACCCAGGTCCCTGGCACTGTTAGACGGCAGTGCTAACCACTGTGCCACCGTGCCACCCTAAGGAGTGGAAATAAGGTTGAGAATACAGGGTGAGGGTCTCATGGAGAGAGAGCTAGAAGGAGAGAAGAGATAGAAATAAAACTTGAGAAAGAAACAAGTTTGGGGTTAGGACAGACAGACTTTAGAGAAATTTTGGCAGAATGATGTTTTTCTCTTTTAATCCACAGGTGCTTCGGTCCATCTTGTTGTCCAACGAGGGGCACACACGCGATGGGTCGTGCGAGGGCTGCTCTTGGATGTTTCGAGAGTAGCCTAGCGCTTCATGTCGTTAGTGTGTGCTTAAACTGGACCAGATGCTGGGCAACACGACAGCTCAGTGACTATCACTGTTTGCTGTGCAGATACATGGATTTGGGCCAGTGTCTGTGGGAGTTTGCGCATTCTCCCCGTGCTTGCATGGGTTTTATCCGGGTGCTCCGGTTTCCTCCCACACCCCAAAGATGTGCTGTTAGGCTGATTGGTGTAACAAATTGTCCCTAAGTTAGTCTTCCCTCAATGTGGAATGCCATAAGCATAGACAAGGGTCATGTGTGAGGGGGAACTCATAATGATAAAATGGCGGCGCGGGCTCGTTGGGCTGAAGGGCCTGTTTCCCGTGCTGTGTTGTTCTTTGTTCTTTGTATGAGCGCAGGAAGTGACAGAGGCAGATGATCAGGTGGTGTCAATCTGCAAAGAAATTGTTGAGTTCTTTGCATTTGTTGGTGAATATGGAGGTGGATGAGACAGGAAAGAGGAGCTTAAGTAGATGGTTCACAGTAGAGAAAAGCAGTTGGGAATTATCTTTGCATTCCAGAATGATCCTGGAGCAGTTTTTGCAAGTGAGATCAAGAGTGGTAAACCATATATGGTTGTAAATGGCTAAACCAGGCATTTGCCATTCCCATTCATATGTCCATCCCTAGGATATAAGGGAGAAGAAATGATGGACACACCAAGAAAATAGTTAAGGTGAGCGAGAGTAATGGTCTTCATGAGGAATAAGGTGTTAAAAGGTGGAGGGGAGGGTGTGGATGAGCATTTCAGTAGCAGATACTCTGGAGGAGATAGTGAAATTTGTTTCTGTAGACTTTTAAGTAGGAGCATTATAGTTTGCAAATAACCTGACTCTCAGTGAGTGCTAATTGCTGTACTGAGGTTCAATTGATGAAGACAAACCCCACTTTGAAAAACTGCTATTAGCCGCTTGAAGCAGGTACCTGGCCAGAAGTTTACACTTCCCCCTTCCCAGAGAATTCTGCAGCGGGGGTGGGGACCATGAAATTGCGTGGACGGGATTGCCTTCCGGATGGGACCCAACCTGACTGGGTAGTGATTTTACTTTGGGATGGGCAAGACCTCGGAAGGCCATGTAAGGGCCTTATCCTCAATTGTTATGCTGCTGGGCAGATGGCAACTGAAGGGGTGAAATGCCTAAATTAATATAATTGGATCTTAGGTGGGAAGGGTGGGTGGGTGTCTCCAGTAGAAAGGTCCAGGGGTTATATCAACAAAGTGCATGGCGACATCAACGTGAAAGGGTTTAGAGGGAAAAGAGCAATATAGAAATGGGTTCGCAGGTCACAGGGAAGGTGAATCGTGACTGGAGAAAGTGGAATCAGGAGGTGGTGAGAATGGAGGAGGACAGAAGGACATGGTGAGTGTTAGAGGAAGATTGGAACCTAGTCTTCTCCGTAAGATTAGCAGCATCATTCTCGAGCTCACCCTGTGGTTGCTGGAAAAAGATTTGTCAGGCAGGGCTCTGAGAGCATGTGGGGACAGTTTAACACAGCAGACCTTGGCCAATTGAAGGGGAAGTCTGTATGTGTCTTGCTGAAACCATGGAGAGCAGGTTCAGCTCAGTGCGGGACTCAAGGGGCTAACGCACAATGAATGAGCTTGGCTCCATTTCAGATGGTGCGCATTCAGAACAAAATCTATTGTGTTTGGGAGTTGCAGAGCATATGGTCTTAATTGGCACCTGATCATTGCAAAGGCATGTCAAAATGGATGTTGGGTCCAAGAATCAATAGCCATGTCAGTGAGACAAAGGCACCAGAGGCCCTACAAGCCTTCATGTCCCAGTGTACTGGTTATTGCATTCAAGGCACCATTCTTGCAGTCAGGACATAAGTGCAAGGACTAGGTATCCAACCAGTGAATGGCAACGAAAATGCTGGCTAAGCCATACCCTGTGAGGGAATTTAAAACGTAGTTATTGCCAAAGCCACTGGAGGACAACACAAGGCTGACTGTGATTCCGAGGGCTTGCGTCTTGTGACACTAACAAAGACCTTCATTGTTGAATCATAGAATCCCTACAGTGCAGAGGGAGGCCATTCAGCCCATCTAGTCTGTGCCGACCACAGTCCCACCCAAACCCTATTCCCATAACCCCTCATATTTACTGTGCTGATCCCTCTGACACCAGGATTAATTTAGCATGACCAATCAACCTAACCCGCACATCTTTGGATTATGGAAGGAAACTGGAGCGCCCGGAGGAAATCCACGCAGACACGAGAAGAATGTACAAACTCCATACAGACGGTGATCCAAGGCCAGAGTTGAACCCAGGTCCCTGGTGCTGTGAGGCAGCAGTGCTAACCACTGTGCCACCGTGCCACCCACAGTGTCAAATCTCAGCCATCTGTATCCCTCTGGGATGGTATCATCCTGCAAGAGATATACATTTGTTTACAATGTGTAGATAAAGGGAAAGTCAAATGCTGAAGACTGCATAGATGCTTCTGGATGGAGGCAAACCATTCAACGCAAACTACCATTGATTGCTCAGTTGTATCTGTTCACAGAGAGTTGAAAATATAAGCTGAGGTAACTTCTTGATAGCTTTGATTAGAATCAGGGGAAGGGCTAGTGGCTGATCGGCACAGCTCAGAGGGGACCATCATCCCAAGGAACAAGAGCCAGCGAGGAAGACCCAGATACTGAGGAGGAAGGACTATCAGGAGGAGGAGCCAAATCTGTGAAGATGTTTGGCATGTCCAAAGATCTACAGAAGATGCAGCTCATAAATGGAATTGAGCAGAAGACAATGCTGCAAATGTCTTTGCTCGTCTAGGGATATAGTAACCTATATCTTCCGCATCCTCAGTGAGGAAACCATGCCACATGGAGTGGGAGGACATCCAGTGCCAGTTGCTGTTAGGGTTACTGCTGCACTGAACATTTTTCTCCATGGGGATACTTCCAGGGTTCCAATGGGGATCCTTGTAGAATATAGCAATCGTTGACACACAAATGCATAAGGCAGGTGATTGATACCTTTTTCAATAAATCTCACCATAATCTGCAGTTCTGCCTGGATGATACAAGTCAGACTGCTAGCGAGGTGTGATTTGCTGAGATATTAGGTTTCCTGCAAGTGCGGGGTACCATCAACTGCATTCATGTAGCCTTGTGTGCTCTCAGGCAGTAGCCTGTGAGACTCATCAATAGAATAGGATTTCATTCTCTAAACAATCAGCTAGATTGTGACCACAGGAAGCAAATCCTTCATATTGTGCAAGATACTCAGGAAGCTCATACAACTTATACATTTGATTCACTCGCAGATGCAAGGGACATTTGGGGGAACTTGGTGTTTGAAGGGTTGGATCCTGAATGATAAAGAGTATCCCTAAAAACATGGCTAATGATGTCATTCATCAGTCACAGAGTGCATCTGAGGAGGGGTAGAATGCTGCACATTTAGCCACAAGGATTTTAATAAATGCAATTGAAGACCCAAATCAGATTTTTGGGTTATTCAGGCAGGGCTCTCAAACACTCACCACAGAAGAGTTTCCTTGCTGCATTTTTTTAGACTAATTTGCATCAGAAGTAGGCTGATGTTAACACCGCAATGAAGTTACTGTGAAAATCCCCTAATCGACATACTCCGACGCCTGTTCAGATACACAGAGGGAGAATTTAGCATGGCACCTAACCAGCAGGTCATTCAGGCTGTGGGAGGAAACCGGAGCACTCAGAGGAAACCCACACTGACATGGGGAGAATGTGCAGATTCCACACAGATAGTGAGCCAAGCAGGGGATCGAACCTGGGCCCCTGGTGCTGTCAGGCAGCATTTCTAACCAATTATCATTGTTTGAAGCACAACCTTCCACTGCAAAGGGGGATGCTTTGCCACAGGGAGCTATGGAGAAGCGGAACTCTCCTCCGATGAGGAGACCAATGAAGCGACCATTGCACAGGCATGATAGAAAAGATGTGCCCTTGACAATATCATAGTACAAACTTCTGGGAGGAATAAAGTGAAGACAGGTTGTTTGTTGCGAACGCAGTTCTCTTCAGGCTTCACTGCAGGGGACACTATAACACCTTCATTATCATCTTCAACATGTCATCATAGATCAACAATCTCATAATGAACATCAAGAAACATAAATCATCTTGAACTCCCATGGGTAAAGTCATCCTTGGAAAATGCAGTAGCCTATGTATCATGTGGCTGCTGAGGAATGTGCCTAGCTCTACACAAATGCATAATCTCAAACAACTGCACGTATTGAAGTTCTTTCAACCATGATGCCTACAATTCAGTGACTATGATACCCTTCAAAAGGCTGAAATGCTTATACCTGCATTATATTAGCATAGCAAGCTGGCTTTAAAAGGAGAACAATTGTCAATTATTAACACTGGACCATTTCAGGAGGGAGTTACATCCATACTGCATCCTTTCAAATGGCAGCTCTTAAGCATGATCAGTGCCAGTTGGGGATGTCAATATTACCATCCATGCAGGAACAATATCTGTCCTTGCCAGCCAGCTCTGTGGCCAGCTCCGCATGGAGGGGGTGGAGGGTATCCTTAGCTCCAGGGTAAACCCTCTGCTCTCTCCCTCCCACAATGATTGTGAGAGGTCTTGTCCTGAATAAAGATAAATTAATTTGCTGTGAAGGCAACATATGGAAGGCTGCTGTGTTACTGAGCCATCCCCAGTAAGGTATTAAGATGGCACTTATGCAGGATCCTACATGACATGGTGATGTTGAGGGCAGCATGGTGGCATGATTGCTAGCACTGCTGTATCACAGCTCCAGGGACCTGAGTTCAATTATTTCGTCCTTGGGTCACCGTCTGTGTGGAGTTTGCACATTCTCCCTGTGTCTGCATGGGCTTCCTCCAGGTGCTCAGGAGGCACCCCCTTGCCTTCGACCTCCCCAGGGGGCCTCAATGGCCTCTGGTGAGGCCAACAAGACTGTTTCCCGTTCGTGGTGTTTTCCTCACTGGAAAGAACCTCTCCTGGGAGGGGGAGGGGAGGCAGGCTGAGGTTGGCGGGGGGGGCGGTGGCGGAGGGGAGGTGGGCCGAGTTGGGGGGGGTGGGGCAGTGCATAAGAGCAAGTGAGCCTGGATGATTGATTGAGTGCCGGGCTTGCTAAACACATGAAAATCAGAAATGATAATGTCCATGGCCCTCCCAATCCCCTCTTCCCGGCCTGACGTGGTCAGATTGGAGGATCTCCTGCTCCCATCCCGTGGAAAGTGGACGACCAGCCAGAATCTCCAGGGAAGCCAAGCTGGAGCAGGCAGTTTGGAATACGTGGTCATCATGCTAATCTAGCCCTCAGCACACACTTGGCCGGCAGTGGGTGAATATATCTATGTGGGTGCTGTCGGAGTATGGTGACAGGATCTTCAAACACATGAGATAATGGTGGGACTGAAGAATCATTGCTCTCTCACCACAGGATTCGACGAGTTCCCCACTGATACACAATTAATGAGCTGAAAAGCAGTTGATCTGGCACGCAAATCTACCGTGTTGGCCAGCAAAAACCACATTCCGACCTGCAACCACACTTGGAGCGGAATTTTCCCATCCCAGCCGCCATGGAAATTTTGGCGAGTGGGGGTGGACTATGCATTGACATTGGGTGGGAATTTCTAGTCTTAGGGACAGTGCAGTTCAAAAATCCTGCCCTTAGTCTTCAGAATCCACCCTTTCCCTGAGGTTTATTAATCACTTTATCAATTTCATTTGCAATTTTCACCTTATTTTGTCAAGTATGCAGTACTTATTCAAGTCTGCATTTTTGTCAGATTTGCACACAACTCCCTAACTCTTCTTCCAGTTGCATAACAGAAGGATTACCTCAAAACCTTCCTGTCTCTCCGTCAGCAGGGTCACAGGAGAAAGAAGCAAAATGTTTGAATAAATTGTTTTAATTGGATTTGCAATGGAGTGGTCAGTATAAATGCACTCAGAGTTTCCAGTAATTGTACAGGACAGTTGGAACTTTCGTGATAAGCGCTTCCATAGTTTGCCAAGACATGTGATCCTTGGATCAGGAGTTTTAGAACTGTGGATCTAATTAACCAGTTCCAAAATCTGTTCCAAGATCATTTCATGGTTTACCTCAATTGCTTGGTTTAAGTAAAAAGAAATAAATTGACAAGGCAAAATCCAAATATTTTGCACGAGTGTTATTTGTATTGTAAAGTATGAAGTTACTGCTGGTTAATTTTGGCAGATGACATATAGCTTCATGTGTTAATAGTTAAAAATTGTTAATTGGATGAGTGTGTGCCTGGATCAAAATTTCATATTTAAATGTTATGCTTGGATCAAGTTTTAATACAATAATTAATGGTTGGATTAAATGGAATTCTTTGCTTGAAATTTGGATCGAAATTAATCTCGAATCGAATGGGCAATTTATCTAGGATTTACAATGTTTGAGTTTTATTTACTAGTGATTGAAGCACAATGCTACAATAGACTGCTTAGAAATTTGTTTGTATGCAACTGAAAGGACAAGCCCAATGGTAAATGTTATTCTGGCTCAAGTCGCAGTGATACCTTTGGGTTAATATATCCCAATGGTGTATATGAAGTTCTGTGCAGTCCAACAAAATTTCACTGAGGTGTTTCCTTGCAAAGTGAAGAACTGCATGCACTTCCTCTGCGTGCCCTCAGGTTCAGTTATTCCATGAACCTCTGTTACTGGAAATGAAATACAGTAAAAAGTCACTCCAGTCCAACGCTGGCATCTCTACATCATGACTGGAAATGAAAACCAGGTTAAATCTATAATGATTATGTTAGGTTGCTAGGATATATGATACAGGAACAAGCCATTCAACTCAACCAGTCCACAGCAAAGTTAATGATCTTGAGCCTCCTCCTATTATTTCCCATCTAACTTTACCATTGTAACCCTCTATTCCATTCTCCCTCAGAAGCTTGTCTAGTTTCTCTTTAAGTACATCAGTACCATTCATTTCAATAGCTCTTTATGCTTGCGAGTTGCAAATTCTCATAACTCTTTGGATAAACATAGAACGTAAGACAGTACAGCCTTTCGGCCCTCGATGTTGTGCCTAGCTTTGTCTGAAGCCAAGATCAAGTTTTCCCACTCCCGATCATTCTGGTGTGTTCCATGCATCTATCCAATAACTGCTTGAAAGTTCCTAAAGTGTCTGACTCTACTATCACAGCAGGCAGTCCATTCAACACTCCAATCACTCTCTGAGTAAAAAAGCTACCTCAGACATCCCTCCTATATCTCCCACCATGAACCTTATAGCTATGCCCCCTAGTAACATGTACACCCACCCAAGGAAATAGTCTTTGAACGTCCATTCTATCTATCCCCCTCATCATATTACAAAATTCTATTCAGCGACATCTCACCCTTCTCCACTCTAAATGGAAAAACCCCAGCTCCCTCAACTTTTCCTCATAAGACCTACCCTCCAAACCAGGCAGCATCCTGGTAAATCTCCTCTACACTCTCTCCAATGCTTCCACATCCTTCTTATAGTGAGGTGGCCAGAACTGCACACAATATTCCAAATGTGGTCTCACAAAGGTCCTGTACAGTTGCAGCATAACCCCATGACTCTTAAACTCAAACCCCCTGTTAATAAACGCCAACACACTAAAGGCCATCTTCACGGCTCTATCCACTTGAGTGGCAAACTTCAGAGATCTGTGGATATGAACCCCAAGATCTCTCTGTTCCTCCACATTCCACAGAACCCTGTCGTTGACCCTGCAATCCGCATTTAAGTTTGTCCTACCAAAATGAATCACCTCGCCCTTATCAGGGTTCAACTCCGTCTGACACTTTTAGGTCCAGTTCTGCATCCTACCAACATCTCTTTGCAGCCTTTAACAGCCCTCCACCTCATCCACTACTCCACCAATTTTGGTGTCATCAGCATATTTACTGACCACCCTTCAGCCTGCAAGTCATTGATAAAAATCACAAATAGCAGAGGACCGAGCACTGATCCCTGTGGTACACTGCTGGTAACGGGCCTCCTGTCTGTAAATTTTCCATCCACCACCACCTTCTATGAGATAGCCAGTTACTTATCCAATTGGCCAAATTTTCTCCTATCCCACACATCCTTACTTTCTTCATAAGCCCACCATGGGGACAATTATCAAATGCCTTACTAAAATCCATGTATACAGCATCAACTGCTCCACCTTCATCTACACACTTAGTTACCTCCTCAAAGAATTCAATCAAATTTGTGAGGCAAGACTTACCGTTCATGAATCCGTACTGACTGTCCCAGATTAAGCTGCATCTTTCCAAATGGTCATAAATCCTATCCCTCAGGACTTTTTCCATTAACTTACCGACCACTGAAGTAAGACTAACCAGCCTATAACTACCAAGGTCATTCCTATTTCCTTTCTTGAACAGATGAACAACATTCGCCATTCTTCAGTCCTCTGGTACTATCCCTTTGGACAGTGAGGACCTAAAGATCAAAGCCAAAGGCTCTGCAATTTCATCCCTTGCCTCCCAAAGAATCCTAGGATGTATCCCATCTGGCCCAGGGCACTTATCAACCCTGAGATTTTTTTCAAAATTGCTAATATATCTTCCCTCAGAGCATCTACCTCCTCCGTCCTATCAGCCTGTATCACGCACTCATCCTTAAAAACATGGCCCTTCTCCTTAGTGAACACTGAAGAAAAGTACTCATTCAACACCTCACCTATCTCTTCTGACTCCATGCACAATTTCCCACTACTATCCTTGACAGGCCCTCACCTCATCCTGGTTATTCTTTTATTTCTCATATAAGAGTAAAAAGCCTTGGGGTTTTCTTTTATCCGTCCCGCCAAGGACTTCTCATGCCCCCTCCTAGCTCTCCTAAGCCCTTTTTTTTAATCTCATTTCTTGCTATCTTGTAATCCTCAAGTGACCCAATTGAACCTTGTTTTCTCATCCTTATATATGCTTCCTTTTTCCTCTTGACAAGACATTCAACCTTTTTTGTGGACCATGGTACCCTCACTCGGCCATTTTCTCCCTGACTGACAGGGACATATCTATTAAGGACACACAGTATTTGTTCCTGGAACAAGCTCCACTTTTCCCTGTCAGTTTCTGTTCCCACCTTATGCTCCCTAATTCTTGCCTAAAAGCATCATAAAGAAGTTGCTTCTGAATTCCCAATTGGGACTTCTTGGTGACTATTTGATAGTCATGGCCTCTGGCCTTCCCAATAAGATAAAACATTCTCTCTATCAATACTGTTCATAATTTTAAAGATAGCATCACCCCTCAGCCCTCTTTTTTCAAAAGGTAAGAGACCCAGGCTAGAACTTTCTGGTGGGATATTCCGGTCTTGCTGACAGCGCATCCCTGCTGCAGGTTCCATAGCGGTGAGAGGTTCATTTAACAGGAAACACTGTTGACAATGATGCGGCCAAAAAGTTCTGCCATCAGCCAATAGTGGGCTGTTTCCTGCTGCTGTGAAACATGTGCCAGATTGGGTGATAAACCTAACCCCCATCTATCAACCTTTTCCTGATCTGTATTCTCACACATTTCTTTTATCAACATTATAAATCTTTTCTGCAGCCTTTCTAGTAACTAGATTAGTTTTATAATATGGTGAGCAGAAATACCTCCAGTACTATAAATAAGTGTATGACCAGGACTTGATGTTGGTTTAGCATAATGTCCTGACTTTTCTATCCCATCTGTCTGTGTTGGGAACTCGAGAGGCAAAAGAGAGACCATCCAATTTTTTTCCAGATCACGATTAAGTGAGTAGCCCTGCAGTGTATATTTGTAAATGTTAGTCACTAACAAGGTTTTGCTTGCCTGTGATATTTCCCTCATGGTTGGTTCACCAATTCCCACTCCTTGTCCAGGATCACGTAAGATATGTCTGGTTGAGGGAATTCCCTTCTGGAACTTTCCCACAGTGAGTTAATGAATGTCTTTTGCAGGGGAGAAAGTAAAAACAGTATTTTTTTTTGGTAAAGCATCCAGGAATGTTTGGATTTGGATAATGGATAAGTTTTATTGTTGTGGTTTAGGATCTTTTTGTATGCTTTAATTGGAATATCTTAATTAACCCATGAAATAAAACTCAACACCACTTAAAATTCAAAAGAACATAAGAAATTCAAGGAAATGGTGATTACTGTATAGCCAATTGAGCCTACTCTGTCATTCTGTACAATCACAGCTGCTTTTGCCTCCCCTCTCTCACTTGCTCACAAATCTGAGAGATCAGATATCTACATTCAATGATGGAACATTCTTAATCCACTGGTAGAGAATTCCAAAGATTCACTACTTTCTGCGTGAAGAGATTTAAGGACGGCTCACTAGTTAGCCCTGCAGTCTCCCAGTGCCAGGGACCCAGGTTCCATTCTGGCCTTGAGTGTCAATGTGAGTTTGCATGTTCACTCTGTGTCTGCATGGGTTTCCTCTGGGTCGTCGGGTTTCCTCCCGCAGTCCCAAGATATCCAAGTTAGTGGGATTAGTGGGTTAAATGCATGGTGTTAAGGAAATAAGGTGGGGGTGGGCCTGGGTAAGATGGTCTGTCAGAGAGTTTGTGTAGACTTGATGGGCCGTATGTCTTCCTTCTGCCCTGTAGGGGTTCTGTGATTTCTCAATCTCAGCCCTAAGCAGGCTACCCCTTCTCTTGGTCTTCATATTCTAGATTCCTTACCCAGGGAAAATAACAGCTCTGTCACTGCCCTGTCAGAGTATGGTACACTATCTTTTTCGTCCCATTGGAAAGTTCATGGCAGACACTGATGGCTACAGTGAAGAAAACTGGTCAAAAATAAGATTCATTTCTTGAAATTAATAATCTGTTAGATTGTATGCAGTTAAAGGGATAGAGTCTGGGTGGGATTGTGGTTGGTGCGGACGCGATGGGCCGAACGGCCTCTTTCTGCACTGTCGGATTCTATGGAAATAAAACCTAATATTTTGCTTGTTTTCTTTATGACCTTGCTAACAGGTAGTGCAATTTTTAATAGTGAATGTATTTAAACTATGAGATCCCTTTGTTCATCTACCCCACCTAAATTTGTACCTTCCTTGTAATAAATGATTTCCCTATTCTTTCTGCCAAAACTTGCTACCTCAAGTTTATCTGTGTTGAATGCTATTTGCCCATTCAGCAAGTTTATTAATATCCTCCTTTAATCTGATTCAGCCATCCTCAGTATTGACTATCTCTCCCAATTTGGTGTTATTGCTACTTGTACTTTTGTTTGCAAAGTCCAAATCATTAATGTAAATTGTGAAGAGCAGTAGCCTCAGCACTGTTCCTTGTATAAAACCACTTGCCACCTCCGATCACTCTGAACAACTCTGCTCTCTGCTTTCCATGTTGAAGCCAGCTCGTAATCCATCCTGTCACTTGTCCCCTGACTCCACTTTCTCTGAGCTTATTCATTCATCTATTTTGGGGCACTTCATCAGACATCTTTTGAAAGTTCTTTCAAGTCACAATTGATTGTTTTATTGATCAAAAAATGTTTCCCTATGTCCGCAGTCTAAGTAAAACTATTTTTAACAAAAGGCAGAAATAAGCAAAATAGTGTCAGAGTTGAGTTCCAATTTTTGCTTTAATCAGTACAATTAACATGTCAGAAATCACTGGACAATTCAGTAAATATACCTGAAAGTAATTGAGGGCACTAAATAATTTCAATAATGTTTTGAAGTTTTCCTCACCTTGTTATTTCTGCCATCCTCTTTAAAATCACAATGGTTTACGAATGATTTGTTACCTGCTGCAAGGTTTGCAGTTGCACAGTAGTGGAAATGGGAAACCAGTGAATCATATTTAAGGCGACTGTTTTTCTGATTGAGAGCACTGTCGCTCACCATGGCAAGTGATTATATTGATAAATGCAATATTTTTGGAAGCATTAGTGAATCATTGAACTTTTAAGTTGCGATAATCCCACATCAGAAAAGTCGCTGAAATCTTGGACAAACAACATTAACTCTGGGACATGTGGCTTCTTTAGCTGCAACACATGCTGAGCTGGAATGCAGTGCATATAGGTTCCTTTCACTTGTGATGCCAGATATATTATGATCTTTGTAACTTTAGAGGAATCCTAATGTTTGCTGGATATGTCTGGCACGAGGAATGGTAAAAGGCCCCCTGGATGAGATCCATTTGCAAGAGGCCCACTCCCAGTTAAAGAAAAGAAGCTCTGTTTAATCTTCAGTACATGTATGCCTTACGGTCTGAGATAACTGCAATCTCTTGGTGCATTCGTGCAGCAATTAGTGAGATGAAAACCTATGCTATTATTTAATGCATCTTTCACAAAGACTTACTCTGCATTGTGCCTGGCTGACCTGTTGACCTATTGCACTTTGTAACCTTTTACAGTCAATGACAAAAACATTATTAAGCAATTTCAGAGTGTTAAGTACTTAAATTAGTTTACCCATTTCCAACATCTGGACTTTGATTTTATTTAAATACTTTATATTTAAAGTAATGTTTTAATAAAGTAAATATTATGATAATAAAATTGCATTTCTATCTGATCAGTGTTATCACGAAAACACTTGTGGATTATTTAGCCACTGTGCATAAATTGGTATCTTAAAACCGTGATTGGTCCAGGGAACAGCGACTTCTCGGAAGCTAGTGATCAATGGGTTAAATCTTTCCGACAAAGTTTCATAACAAATCTTTATTTAATATTTGGTCAATTGATGCGGCAATCTCTGGCAAAGCTAGAACTTATTACCCATTCCTAACTGTCCTTCAATAGTCAGTGATGAGCCATCCTGAACTGCTGCAGTCTGTAAGACCAAAAGATATAACAGCAAAGTTTGGCCTATTCAATCATGGCTGATAAGTTTCTCAGCCCCTTCTCCTGTCTTTTCCCCAGAACCTTTGACCCCCTTAGCAATCAAGAACCTATTTATCTCTGTCTTAAATATATTCAATGATTTGGCCTCCACAGCCTTCTGTGGCAATGAATTCCATAGATTCACCACCCTCTGGCTGAAGAAATTCCTCCTTATCTCAGTTATAAAGGGTCATTCCTTTATTCTGAGGTTGTGCATTAGTCTCTCCGACTAATGGAAATGTCTTCCCCATGTCCACTCTATCCAGAACTTTCAGTATTCTGTAAGTTTCAATGAGATCTCCCCTCGTCCTTTTAACCCCATCAAGCACAGACCCAGAGTCCTCAAATGCTCCTCATACATAAAGTTTTTCATTCCCAGGATCATTCTCATGAACCTCCTCTAGATTCCCCCAAGGCCAGCACATCCTTCCTTAGATATGGGGTCCAAAATTGCTCGCAATACTCCAAATGTGGTCTGACACATTAAAGCATCAACAGTACATTCCTGCTTTTATATTCTAACCCTTTTGAAATGCTAACATTGCATTTGCCTTCTGAACTACCAACTCAACCTGCAAGTTAACCTTAAGAGAATGGAATAGTTACATGCATAATACTATAAGGAGAAGACTTTTAGGATTTTGACCCAATAGCAGTGAAGGAACAATGATATAGTTCCATTCAGGATTGTGTGTGATTAAAATTTGCATGTGGGGATGTAACTTTGCTCCTGCAACCATTGCTGCTCTAGGTGCTAGAGGTTATGAGTTTGGAAGTTGCTATCAAAGGAGGTTTTCCAAGTTGGTGCAATGCGTGCTGTATATTGTGCACACTGCTACCAGGGTGTGCACACATGCACATGCACGCACAATCATCAGCTATTTTGGGCCAGTTACTGGTTAATTTTTTCTGGTTGTTGCTTTAGTTTTACAGGTTCCTACTAGCTTCTGTAGTTCAAACTTGAAAAACAGTGATGATGCAGGTTTTGAAAGGATATTTTACTGATTTATAGGCTCTGGCACCAGCCATTTGCTCCCATGCCTGCATCCACCAGTAAGCATGATTTAGACAGTGAACAGAGGGCACACAGCATGTGATTAACTGTTGGAAGGTTGGCAGGGGGGAGTAGGGTTTTCAGGCAGGAAGCAATATTCAGTCAGAGAGCAATTCCACCTAAGTCTCAGCAAGGTGTAATGTGCGAAATGTCTACACTGAAATCTGCTACCTGTCAAAACTGCAACCTTGGCTCAGGAAAAGATGACATTGCCAGTGATTGTGGAGGTGATTATGGACAAGAACGTTTAAACGTCTGGCTCCGTTAGGCTGCAGTTGAAGATATTTGCAGCATTTTACAGTTTGCTATCTATTATGGTGTGAAGGAAGTCACTGATTTATTCATTCTATTAGAGTGAACAATATTTCTATGGGCTACATTGGATTTGGTACTGGGTAATGAACCGGGCCAAGTGTTAGATTTGTTTGTGGGAGAGCACTTTGGAGATAGTGACCACAATTCGGTGTCCTTCATTATTGCAATGGAGAGGGATAGGGTCACACGACAGGGCAAGGTTTATAATTGGGGCAGGGATAATTATGATGCGATTAGGCAAGAATTAGGGAGCATAAAATGGGAGCAGAAACTGTTAGGTATGGGCACAAACAAAGAATGGAGCTTTTTCAAGGAATAAATACAGCATGTCCTTGATAGGTATGTCCCTGGCAAACAGGAAGGAAATGGCAGAGTGAGGGAACCATGATTCACAAAGGAGGTTGAACGTCTGTTAAGAGGAAAAAGGGAGCGTATGTAAGCATGAAAAAACAAGGTTCAGTTGGGTCACTTAAGCGTTGCAATGTAGCTAGGAATGAGGTAAACAAAGGGCTTAGGAGAGCTAGGAGGGCGCATGAGAAGTCCTTGGCGTGTCGGATAAAAGAAAACCCCAAAGCTTTTTACTCTTATGTGAGAAAGAAAAGAATTACCAGGGTGATGTTAGGGCCACTCAAGGATAGTAGTGGGAACTTGTCCATGGAGTCAGAAGAGATAGGTGAGGTGTTGAATGAATACTTTTCTTCAGTGTTCACTACGGAGAGGGGCCATGTTTTTGAGGATGAGTGTGTGATACAGGCTGATAGGATGGAGGAGGTAGATGTTCTGAGGGAAGATGCTAGTACATCTTCTAGCAATTTTGAAAAACCTGAGGGTTGATAAGTCCCCTGGGCCAAATGGGATACATCCTAGGATACTTTGGGAGGCAAGGGATGAGATTGCAGAGCCTTTAGCTTTGATCTTTGGGTCCTCACTGTCCACGGGGATAGTGCCAGAGGACTGGAGAGTGGCAAATGTTGTTCCTCTCTTCAAGAAAGGAAATAGGAATGACCCTGGTAATTATAGGCCAGTTAGTCTTACTTTGGTGGTCGGTAAGTTAATGGAAAGGTCTGAGAGATAGGATTTCTGACCATTTGGAAAGATGCAATTTAGTCCGGGATAGTCAGCACAATTTCGTGAGAGGTAAGTCCTGCCTCACAAATTTGATTGAATTCTTTGAGGAGGTAACTAAGTGTGTGGACGAGGATAGAGCAGTTGATGTCATATACATGGATTTTAGTAAGGCGTTTGATAAAGTTCCACATGGTAGGCTCATGAAGAAAATAAGGAGGTGTGGAATAGAAGGAAATTTGGCCCATTGGATAAGTAACTGGCTGTCTCATAGAAGTCATGATGTGGGTATGCCGGCGTTGGACTGGTGTAAACACAGTAAAAAGTCTGACAACACCAGGTTTTAGTCCAACCTATTTATTTGATAATATTCTCACAAGCTTTCGAGGGGTAACCCCTCGAAAGCTTGTGAGAATATTATCAAATAAATAGGTTGGACTAAAACCTGGTGTTGTCAGACTTTTTACTGTGTCTCATAGAAGACAGAGGGTGGTGGTGGAGGGAAAATTTTCAGACTGGAGGCCAGTTACCAGCAGTGTACCACAGGGATCAGTGCTGGGTCCTCTGCTATTTGTGATTTTTATCAATGACTTGGAAGGGGGGTCTGAAGGGTGGGTTAGTAAATTTTCTGACGACACCAAGATTGGTGGAGTAGTGCATGAAGTGGAGGGCTCTTGCAGGCTGCAAAGAGACATTGATAGGATGTAGAGCTGGGCCAAAAAGTGGAAGATGGAGTTTAACCCTGATAAATGTGAGGTGATTCATTTTGGTAGGACAAACGTGAATGCAGATGACAAGGTCAACAGCAGGGTTCTGAGGAATGTGGAGGAACAGAGAGATCTTGGGGTTCATATCCACAGATCTCTGAATGTTGCCACTCAACTGGATAGAGCTGTGAAGAAGGCTTATAGTGTGTTAGCGTTTATTAACAGGGGTTTGAGTTTAAGAGCCGTGGGGTTATGCTGCAAATATACTGGACGTTGGTGAGACCACATTTGGAATATTGTGTGCAATTCTGGTCAACTCAGTATAAGAAGGATGTGGAAGCATTGGAGAGAGCACAGAGGAGATTTACCAGGATGCTGCCTGGTTTGGAGGGTAGGTCTTATGAGGAAAGGTTGAGAGAGCTGGGACTTTTCTCTTTGGAGCGGAGGAGGATGAGGGGTGACTTAGTAGAGGTTTATAAGATGATGAGAGGGATTGGTAGAGTGGACGTGCAGAGATTATTTCCTCGGGCGGATGTAGCTGTTACTAGGTGACGTAACTATAAGGTTCATGGCTGGAAATATAGGAGGGATGTCCGAGGTAGATTCTTTACTCAGAGGGTGGTTGGGGTGTGGAATACACTGCCTGCTGTGATAGTGGAGTCAGACACTTTAGGAACTTTCAAGCGGTTATTGGATAGGCACATGGAGCACCCCAGAATGATAGGGAGTGGGATAGCTTGATCTTGGGATTGGACATCGCTCAGCACAACGTTGAGGGCTGAAAGGCCTGTACTGTGCTGTAATGTTCTATGTTCTATCATTTTCACCAGAGGTGAGCAGCGTGGGGATAACAGTTAGCTCAGATTTCAGGCTTCCCATGGTGCAGGGTGCCATTGACTGGGCGCATATCACTTTGTGGACGTCGCATGTGTTCTATTGGAACCAAAAGCTACTCTATCCCTCACTGAGATGCCAATTTGAAATCATAGGTAATCAATCATGCACGGTCAATGCCCAGTATCCTGTTCAACACTCATGATGCCTTCATATTGCAACTGTCTGCTGTGCCGTCTGCCCTTATGACAAATGGGCATCAGAATCTCACACACACACACACACACACGCACACACACACACGCACACGCACATACACATGCACACATCCACATGCACATACACACGCACACACACACACACACATGCACGCACACACACATGCACATACACACATGCATACATGCACACGCACAGGCACACGTACACACGCACGCACATACACATGCACGCTTACACACACGTGCGCATACACATACACACATGCACAAACACACACACACATACGCACACGCAAACACACACCAGCACACACATTTGCATGCACACACATTTGCATGCACACACACACATGCATGCACACACACACATTTGCATGCACACACACACATGCACACACACACATGCATGCACACACACACATGCACATACACACCAGCACACACATATGCATGCACACACACATGCACACACACGCACATGCACATACACATGCATGCACACACATGCATAAACACATGCACACACACACACACACACACACCTGCTGACAACATGGATGATTACTGCAGTGTGCCGCCCACATACACAAATTAGTCAGGAATCTGGCGTGGGAATGATCTGGTTGTCTGAACCCGTTCGTGTGGCAGCAAGCTCTTGAATGTGTGTGATGCAGGCTTGCTACTGTAAAATGTGGCAGGACAGCTCTTGATTTGATTTGATTTGCTTTATTATTGTCACATGTATTTGGATACAGTGGAAGTTATTGTTTCTTATGCACTGTATAGACAAAACATAACATTCAAAGAGTACATAGGGGAGAAGGAAAGGAGACAGTGCGGAATATAGTGTTGCTGTCACAGGTAAGATGCAGAGCAACATCATCTTAAGGTGTGATAGTACCATTCAAAAGTCTGACAGAAGCAGCGAAGAAGCTGTCCTTGAGTCAGTTGGTACGTGACCTCAGACTTTTGTAACTTTTTCCCGATGGAAGAAGGTGGAATCAAATATGTCCGGGGTGTTTGGGGTTCTTGTTAATGCTGGCTGCTTTTCTGAGGCAGCAGGAATTGTAAACAGAGTCAATGTATGGGCGGCTGGTTAGAGTGATGGAGTGGGCTACATTCACAACCATTTGTCATTTCTTGCGGTCTTGGACAGAACTGGAGCCGTACCAAGTTGTGATCAACCAGATGCTTCCTTTGGTGCATCTGTAAAAATTGGTGAGAATCATAGCGGACATGCTAAGTTTCCTCAGCATCCTGAGGAAGGAGAGGTGGTGGTGAGCTTTCTTAACTATAGCATCATCGTGGAGGGATCAGGAAAGGTTGTTGATCCCTTCACGATGATCTGGATACTGAAAAATGTCCTGTTCCATTAAGAAAGAGGTCTTGTTCCAAAAGTTGCAGGTGTCAATGACCTGCCAGGAAAGCATGATCCTCCAGAGCTACTGATACTCAGCATTGAGTAAACTGATCTGTAGGGGGGGGAATCTTCCAGCCTCGCCTTCTGTCTGGGTTGCCCATTCCCTCTGAAGTTCAATGAACCTTTAGCTTGCCTACCAAACCTTTTGTGGGGGCCCCACCAGAAAATCTCAGCTGCAGACCTTGTAGTGGGTATCCCACCTCATTTCAAACAGATTTCACTGTCCATTCCATCTGCCCTGAACAGGGGTATGTGGCCTGGGAGATGGAAGTTGGTGCTGCTATTGGCATGGCTCTGCTCTTGCCACTCATCTGTGGCAGAACATGCTCCCTTGACACATGACGGCTGACAGCTGTGAATGCAGCTGAAGGTGAGGCAAGTGCTTAACTGGTTCAATGCCTTCCAAGAGGTTGGCAATCACCCTATCACCTAGCAAGCCCGCAGAGGGCGGAATCACCCCAGGGTCACAACCTAACATTAACATCCAGCATTTTCCAACCCTGCTCATGACCAAACCCAATGTCAACAGGCTGAGAAAATTCTGACCATAGATTCAGAACTATGGCAGGGGGGAGATGGGGGGAAATTTTGATGCTGGGGTCTTGGAAAAGAAGGGCAGAGGCAGCTAAATGGCAGTGACAAACGTCCACAAACTCTCCACGCTTGTTGTGGAGGTGAGATAGGCGATGTGGGGGTGCAGTAGGTGCAGGAACAAAAAAATGTTAACTGGGCATCGAGCTTTTTAGCTAAGATCATGCATTTGGATAAAGCCCAAGATGGGGTGCAATGCCTTATCTTGTCTGTTTGGATCTTGTCTGTCTCTCTTATGGGAGCCATAAATTGGATTCAATTGGATTTTGAATTTGATTTTTGGAGCCAGCAAGGAATGGAGTTGGGTATGCCCCATCCATTTTAAGCATTGGCATTGTAAGTTTAACAAAGTAGTAAAAATTAAATAAAAAATGTTAACTGGGCATCTAACTGATTGTTTGTTGCATCTTACCATCCACAAAGTGGCTGCCGAGTAATCACACTTGCTTCAAAGTAACTTAGTGATGGGTTATGGCATTGGGCACTATAAATATTATGTTCTCTTTTCTAAATAATCAAAGGTAGGCCAACCAAACAGAAGACAATTTTGCATATTTGAACTTGTGACAAGGATATAAGCCAAGGTCAGATAAGTTCAGCTTTCTTAATTCCCTTGAGACAAGGATGGTTTAACAAGAAGAACCTGTTTATATCATCACGCTAACCTAATATCTGTTGAATAGAATAACAGATAGATTTTCCCAACATGTGTGGATTCCAAGAGCAGTATGACATTAAGCCCAAAGCAGATAATTGGAATCCGTGATATGCGAAGGCTAGATTTGCAAGACTGCACTTTGTCTATAAACGTACTCAAGAGTTGCGAATGATTTTTCCGAAATTTGCACTCTACAATATGAGAAGCTATTTTTCCTGAAGTTTGCAATCTGCCTTCAAAATGAATGCACAATACTGCAAATGTCAGGAATCAAAGCTGAAAATGTTGGAGATGTTCCGCAGATCAGGCAGAGGGAGAAAGAGAGACAGTGTGGACAATTTTAAACCTCCATAGTCGAGGCAGCTTTGGCATAGCTGAGTGCTTAAAACTTTAATCTCATTTCTAACCCCCCTACTTCCTGGTTTAGGGAAGTAGGATAAGGAGCAGACAGTTCATCCCTTCTTCAGGGGTAGAGCAGTCAACTAAATAAGACTAGTCACCTCAGATTCAACCAGTTTGGAAGGTTGAGCCATGACAGGCTGAGTGGAAGATGAGACAGCTTTGTGGAGAAGGCAATCATCTTGGGATGGCATGGTAGCACAGTGGCTAGCACTGCTGCTTCACAGCTCCAGGGTCCTGGGTTCGATTCCTGGCTCGGATCACTGTCTGTATGGAGTTTGCACATTCTCCTCATGTCTGTGTGGGTTTCCTCCCACAGTCCAAAAATGTACGGGTTAGGTTGATAGGCCATGCTAAGAAATTGCCCCTTAGTGTCCAGGGATGCATAGGTTAGAGGGATTAGTGGGTATAATATGTCGGGATATCGGGGCAGGGTCTGGATGGGATTGTGTTCGGTGTAGACTCGATGGGCTGAAGGGCCTCTTTCTGCACTGTAGGGTTCTATGAGTAATCTATGAGTCTTCACAGTCTGGCTTGTGGGGCTGGAGGAGGAGGAGTGGTTTCCCTCTGGCGGCCCCAAGCTTAGGATAACTTGGCATAGAACAATCCTATCAGACTTGATCCCATACGAACACCCCTTTCAAGGGTTGGGAATTGGACTGCCTCAGACACCCTCAGGAATGGACTATCCTAACCCTGGAGATTGAGAATCAGACATCCGTATCCCCTTGCTTACAAACTCCCTACCAGTTGCTATGACCAGCTCCAGAATATTCCCCATCCAACTGAAAACCAAGCCTGCCAATTAGATTGATGTCAAGATTAAAAATGAACACTTGTGGGCCAAAAATCCACAGCAGGCAGGGAAAGTGGAGGCAATGGCCTCATAGTATTATTGTTGGACAAATAATCAAGAAGCTCAGCTCATGTTGTAGGGACCTGGTTCGAATCCCACCATGGCAGGAGGTGGAATTTGAATTCAATTTCTTAAAAATCTGGAATTAAGAATCTAATGGTGACTATGAAACCATGGCCGATTGTTGGAAAAATCCATCTGGTTCACTAATGACCTTTAGAGAAGGAAATCTGCCTTCCTTACCTAGTCAGGCCTACATGTGACTCTAGAGCCACAGCAATGAGTGGCACAGTGGCACAATGTTTAGCATGGCTGCTGCCTCACAGATCCAGGGAGCTGGGTTCAATTCTTGGTTTGGGTCAGTGGCTGTGTGGAGTTTACACAGTAAGAAGTCTCACAACACCAGGTTAAAGTCCAACAGTTTTATTTGGTAGCAAATGCCATTAGCTTTCAGGGCTCTGTCCCTTCATCAGGTGAGTGAGTTTAGACATTTAAAGTGAGTTGCATGCTGACTTACTGTGATACTGCAAAGACACCCAGATCTTTGTACTTTGTATTACATTTTCCCTCTGTATGGGTTTCCTCCGGGGTGCTCCAGTTTCCTCCCGCAGTCCAAAGATATGCGGGTTAGGTGCATTGGCCATGATAAATTACCACTTAGTGTCCCGGGATGCTCAGGTTAGAGGGATTAATGGGGTAAATACGGGGATTACGGGGATGGGACCTGGGTGGGATTGTTGACGTTGCAGACTCGATGGGTCGAATAACTTCCTTCTGCACTGTTGGGATTCTATGTTTCGATGTTTCAATGTGGTTGACTCTCAAATGCCCTCTGAAATTGCCTAACAAGCAACTCAGCTCAAGGGCAACTAGGGATGAGCAATAAAGGCCAGCCAGCCAACGATGTCCATGTCCCATGATTGAATAAAAAAACTCCCAAAAATCTCAGCTTCCTGACTGTGAAATCCATCCCCTCCTCCAGCTACGTCACCCCCTGCTTCAGGAAAGACCAGGGCCAATGTTTCTAGTCAATGAAACTCGGCTTTGATGAAAGGTCAGTGACCCATCAGTGTCTTTCTCTTCATGGATGCTGCCTGGCCTGCAGAAGGAAGCCATGTGGCCCATCAAGTCTGCAATGGCAACAATCTCACCCAGGTGCATGGATGCTTCCTGACCTGCTGATCATTTCTAGCATTTCCTTGACTCTCGTCAAAAAGTCTTGTGGCTGTAAAGCAAAGGAAGGGAGAGGTTTTCCTGAAGGTGGTGATGCTTTGATTAGATTTGATTGCTACAGTTCTGATGCAATTCACACTAAGTAAATAAATGCTGACATTTTTTCACCTTCTCTATGTTGTTGTCTGAGGGATTTTAAGGATGAGAAAACAAGGGTCAATTGGGTCTCTTGAGGGTTACAAGGTAGCAAGGAATGACCTAAAAAAAGGGCTTAGGAGAGCTAGTAGGGGGCATAAGAAGTCCTTGGTGGGTCAGATCAAGGAAAATCCCAAAGCTTTTTACTCTTATGTGAGAAATCAAAGAATGACCAGGGTGAGGTTAGGGCCAGTCAAGGATAGTAGTGGGAACTAACGCATAGTCAGAACAGATAGGTGAGGCGATGAATGAATACTTTTCTTCCGTGTTCATTAAGGAGAGGGGCCATGTTTTTGAGGATGAGTGTGTGATACACACTCATAGGATGATAGGATGGAGAAGGTAAATGTTCTGAGGGAAGATGTATTAGCAGTTTTGAAAAACCTGAGGGTTGATAAGTCTCCTGGGCCAGATGGGATACATCCTAGGATACTTTGGGAGGCAAGGGATGAGATTGTGGAGCTTTTATCTTTGATCTTTGGGTCCTCACTGTCCCATGCATTTACCATGGTTAATCTACCAGAGGACTGGAGAGTGGCGAATATTGTTCCTCTCTTCAAGAAAGGAAATAGAAATCACCCTGGTAATTATAGGCCGGTTAGTCTTACTTTGGTGGTTGATAAGTTAATGGAAAAAGTCCTGAGGGATAGGGTTTATGACCACTTGTAAAGATGCAGCTTAATCTGGGATAGTCAGCACGGATTCGTGAAGGGTAAGTCTTGCCTCACAAATTTGATTACATTCTTTGAGGAGGTAACTAAGTGTGTAGATTAAGGTAGAGCAGTTGATGTCATATACATGGATTTTAGTAAGGCATTTAATAAGGTTCCCCATGATAGGCTCATGAAGAAAGTAAGGAGGTGTGGGATAGAAGGAAATTTAGCCAATTGGATAAGTAACTGGCTATCTCATAGAAGACAGAGGGTGGTGGTGGAGGGAAAATTTTCAAACTGGAGGCCAGTTACTAACAGTGTACCACAGGGATCAGTGCTGGGTCCTCTGCTATTTGTGGTTTTTATTAATGACTTGGAAGAGGGGACTAAAGGGTGGGTTAGTAAATTTGCTGATGACACCAAGATTGGTGGAGTAGTGAATGAGGCGAAGGGCTCTTGTAGGCTGCAAAGAGACATTGATAAGATGCAGAGCTGGGCTGAAAAGTGGCAGTTGGAATTTAAGTGCGAGGTGATTCATTTTGGTGGGTCAAACTTGAATGCGGATTACAGGGTCAACGGCAGGGTTCTGAGGAATGTGGAGGAACAGAGAGATCTTGGGGTTCATATCCACAGATCTCTGACAGTTGCCACTCAAGTGGATTGAGCCATGAAGAGGGCTTATGGTGTGTTAGCTTTTATTAACAGGGGCTCTTAACCACGGGTTTAAAAGCCATGGGGTTATGTTGCAACTGTACAGGACTTAGGTGAGACCATATTTGGAATATTGTGTTCAGTTCTGGTCACCTCACTATAAGAAGGATGTGGAAGCATTGGAGAGAGTGCAGAGGAGATTTACCAGGATGCTGCCTGGTTTGGAGGGTAGGTCTTATGAGGAAAGGTTGAGGGAGCTGGGGCTTTTCTCTTTAGAGCAGAAGAGGATGAGAGGCGACTTAAGAGAAGTTTACAGGGAGGCTGATAGGTAGAGTGGACGTTCAGAGACTATTTCCTCAGGTGGATGTAGCTGTTATTAGGGGGCATAACTATAACGTTCATGGTGGGAGATATAGGAGGGATGCCTGAGGTAGGTTCTTTATCAGAGAGTGGTTGGGGTGTGGAATGCACTGCCTGCTGTGATAGTGGAGTCAGACACTTTAGGAACTTTCAAGCGGTTATTAGACAGGCACATGGAGCACACAGAATGATAGGGAGTGGGATAGCTTGATCTTGGGATCGGACATAGCTCGGCACAACATCGAGGGCCAAAGGGCCTGTACTGAGCTGTAGTGTTTTATGTTCTATGTTGTAAATGTGACAATTGGCTGATTTCAGCAATGTAGGACAAAAGAGAACCCATTATTTCAGAGACTGTTTAATGGAAGGATACTTCTGTGCTAATTGTTCGAATTAATTTGATAGCAACAGAATTTTTAAATAGTTTTCATTCTGTTATTCATTCTGAAAAGCAAGGAAGATGAGTCATGGTTCATCACATAGTTTTGTTGTAACAATAACACTAAACAATGGATCGTGAAAACCAATTATTTACAAGGCGAGTCAGCTCCACATTTAAAGAGACATGACCATCATGGAAAATAGTTGCAACAACTTATATTTACAAAGTGCATATCACATAATAAAACACTTCAATTGTTTCACAGGAGGGTTATAAAGAAAGAATAGAAATGGGCTGTATAAGATCCTTTTAGAGAAAATGGTCAAATGTTTGGTCAGAGTGCTGGAAAGAGAATCTTGAAGGAAAATAAAGGAGTTGAAGAGGGAGAGAGATTGGAGGAAGACTTCAGACTTTGGGCAGGATTTTCTAGCCGCGCTCACCCTAAGACCGGAAAATCCCACCTGAGGTCAACACACCTCTGCATGGTCCACTCACCTGACGAAGGGCAGAGCCCCGAAAGCTAGTGGCATTTGCTACTAAATAGACCTGTTGGACTTTAACCTGGTGTTGTGAGACTTCTAACTGTGGTCCTGTCTTGCCAGATACAATTCCCATGGCGGCTGGGAGGGGAAAATTTTACCCTTTAAGTCCAAGGTAGCTGAAGGCACGGTCATCAAATGGTGGAGTAATTAAAACCAGGGTTGCTCAGGAGACCAATTTTGAAAACACTGCAGATATCTCAGAGAGTTCATCATAGAATTCCGACAGTGGAGAAGAGGCCATTTGGCACATTGAGTCTGTAGTGACTCTCTGGCAGAGTATCTTACCCAGGCTCTCTTCCTCTGCCCTATCCCCTTAACCCTGTGCATTTACTATGGTTAATCCACTGGCTGTGGGGCTGGAGGAGATAGAATCACACAATCCCTACAGTGCAGAAGGAGGCTATTTGACCCATCAACTCTGCACTGACTACAATCCCTCCCATGCCCTATCCCCTTAACCTTATCTATTTACCCCGTTAGTCCCCCTAACACTACGGAGGAAACCGGAGCACCCAGAGGAAACCCACACAGACATAGGGAGAACATGCAAATTTCACACAAATGGTGACCCGAGGTTGGAAGTGAACCCAGGTCCTTGGTGTTGTGAAGCAGCAGTGTTAACCACTGTGGCACCGTGCCCTCAGATAACAGAGATAGGGCGGGATTTGAAACCCAGGAGGAAAAGCAGGGTTGGTGTCTTCAGCAAAAATGAAAACCCTAATGTTTTGCTTTTGATGCTGTTTCCACATAGGAGACTGTGAAAGAGCCCATGGTGTTCAGGATAAGATCCTGGCATAGATAGAGGATTGGCTGACTGGCAGAAGGCAAGAGAGTGGGGATAAAGGGGTCTTTTTCAACTGGTGATTAATGGTGTGCCTCAGGGGTCAGTGCTGGGACCACAACTTTTCATAACATACATTAACAATTTGGAAGAAGGAACTGAAGGCACTGTTGCTAAGTTAATACAAAGATATGTAGAGGAACAGGTAGTATTGAGGAAGCAGGGGGCTGCAGAAGGACTTGGACAGGTTAGGAGAGTGGGCAAAGAAGTGGCAGATGGAATACAATATAGAAAAGTATGAGGTTATGCACTTTGGAAGGAGGAATGGAGGCTTAGACTATTTTCTAAATGGGAACTTGCTTAGGAAATTGGAAACACAAAGAGACTAGGGTGTCCTTGTTCAAGATTCCGTTCAGGTTAACTTGCAGGTTAGTTGGCAGTTAGGAAGACAAATGCAATGTTACTGTTCATGTCAAGGGGGCTAGATTCAAATTCTGGAGCACAAGTCTTCAGCGCTATTGCCGGAATGTTATCAGGGCCCATTGCCTTTGCTGTATCCAGTACCTCCAACCATTTCTTGATATCACCCAGAGTGAATCACATTGGCTGAAGGCAGGCATCTCAGATGCGGGAGACCACTGGAGGAGGCTGTGATGGATCGTCCACTTGACACTTCTGGCTGAAGATTGCTGCGAATAGTGATATATTTCCTTATCTTTTGCACCGATATACTGGGCTCCACCATCATTGAGGATGGGGATATTTGTGAAGACTCATCCTCCAGTGAGTTGTTTAATTGTCCACCACCATTCATGACTGGATGTGGCAAGACTGCAGAACTTAGATCTGATCCGTTGGCTGTGGGATCGCTTAGCTCTGTCTATCAAATGCTCTCATTTGGTTCCATTTTTATCAATCTAATCAAAGTCAGATTATCACTTTTGAGGGTTTCTCTTTCCACATCCTCACCCTACATCATTACTTCCAGAGTCCCCAAACATCTATTCTTGGCTCCCGCCTATTTCTCATTTACATGCTGACCCATAAGACCATAAGACCCAGGAGTAAAATTAATGGACCCAAGATCCCGGTTGAGGGCATCCTCATGTATGTGGAACTTGGCTATCAGTTTCTGCTCAGTGATTCTGTGTTGTCATGTGTCATGAAGGCTGCCTTGGAGAATGCTTACCCGAAGATCAGAAGCTGAATGCCCGTGACTGCTGAAGTGTTCCCCGACTAGAAGGGAACACTCCTGCCTGGTGATTGTCAAGCGTTCACCATTTCATCTAAATGCCCTGTTTGTGAGCCCAACTCCTACTCACATGATGGAGGAGCACTGCTCTGAAAGCTTGTGCTACCAAATAAACCTGTTGGACTTTAACCTGGTGTTGTGAGATTACTTAACGCGCCCACCCTAGTCCAACACCGGCAATTCCACATCATGGTTGGAATTTGTTTAACGGTCAGGGGATTAAACAATGCCCTATTTCGTGTCCAGCAGCTTTTTTTTAATGTTTAACATTTTATATAAATTTGGTCAATGATGGAAGGTAGCTTTAACCTTTACTGCTGCTTTCAGCTTTGCTTCTGGGCTTCACCACCTCATGAATTCTAAACAAAAAACTTTCAACACCACTAAAAATAAAAGGACAACGGAGCTGAACTGAAGAGTTAGAAGATTGGAAGGCTGAGCTCATGCTGATCTGTGTTCTATCGACTCTCTGTCTATTGTGTACCCTTGGGCAGCAATCCATCATCAACAGGCTTAACCAGGATATCCTGTGTAAATATCTTTAATAAATAAATAAATTTGAATTACCACATTTAACCAAAATTGCCCAGAAACTTCTCATTATTCCTGGAAACTGTAGTTATTTTGAGGAAAGTTAATTTTTGGACTGAAATTTCTGCATGGGAAAGAACAAAGTTAAATCTTAAGTGTCACAAACTGAATGGAAATATTTAGGAAGTTAGAAAGAAAAAAAGCTATGATCGTTCAGCTTTAATCTTTTCTGGCATATCATCAGGAACTTCATTATTGCTTGCGGCATCATCAGCATAACCCCAATTTATGAATATTGTTTAAGGCTCTGACAAAATCTGTCTTGCAATTTATTCACGGAAGTTACAGGTCTCCTTAGTAGGCCATTAATTTCAGAGCGTGGAAATCCAAAACGCGGAAGACTCCTTTCTGGCATGCTTTCAATCCCCAAATGAACTATAAATTAGTGAAAAGAATGTTTCACTCCATGACTGTCAGCTAGGTGTTTTTATACAACACTTCTCCTGTTGTGTCACTTCAGTGCTGTTTGCTGGCGGCTGGCTCCAGTCAAAATCAACACTGAGCTTTCTGGTGCGAATGTGCCAAATTATTCAATCAGACCTCTGAAAAATTGAGAGGACGTGCCACATTTAACTGATGCCATTTTGAAAGGGCATGGTGGCACAGTTGTTAGCACTGCCGTCTCACAGCTGCAGGGACCTGGGTTCAATTCCCGGCCTGAGTCACTGTCTGCGTGGAGTCTGCACGTTCTCCCTCCGTCTGTGTGGGTTTCCTCCGGATGCTCCGGTTTCCTCCCACAGTCTGAAAGACTTGCTGGTCAGATGCTTTGGCCATGCTAAATTTTCTCTCAGTGTACCCGAACAGGCGCCAGAGTGTGGCGACAAGGGATTTTCACAGTAACCTAATTGCGGTGTGAATGTCAGCCGACTTGTGACACTAACAAATAAACTTTAAAACTTTGGAGCAATAGGTAAAACGGGAATGATATTTGCCTGTAGAATACAATGGCACTTACTGAAGAAAGGTATCATATGTATAAATGTCCAATGTCTCCCCCGATGACAGAGTGTGTGGAAAACCACCAAATAAAGGTTAATCCTGAGAGTCATACTGATCAGCTTTTGATTATTTTTCCATTTCGAAATGTTCTCCTGTGTCTGCTCCATGTCTAGTCATACAGCTGCTTTTCTCTGATTTTTTGCAAAAAAAAGGCAGCATTTTTGCGGTCATTTTCCTTGCTGCAAGTCAGAATGAAAATAAAACTCTTCTGTGGTTACTCTTTTTGCTGAGATGCAAAGGGGTATGGCTAAAGATTGAGCTGTTATAATGTATGTCTGAATGCCAATTTGACATGTATACATTTAATTAATCTGACAATAGGTAGTAATAGTGCTTTAATGACTTGGGAAGTGTCCAAAAATGAAGCCAGATGGTTTCATTACAGTGAGTCCAAGTAATTCTGATTTAATTCAGGCTGCTTCAGATAATCTTGGATTCTTTTACATCTGTGGATTGCAAGTCATGATGCATTGGTCAAAATTTCTACTTTCAACGAATGAAGGCATGAAAAACATTTCTTCTTGCATCCAGGAATCAAATGTCACATTTAAATCCCCAAGTGAGTGGCGCGAGGATGGCTTCCACACTGAGCAGAATTGTCTGTCAGCAGACATGATAGGCTAAATGCTTTTTATAGTCTTCACAGTCAATGCTGTTTTTTTTTACAGTGTTGTGTTATAAAGCGAAGGTTGATCCCCCTCAGAGCTCTAATACCCAAACACCCAAAGAGGAGTACCTCACCCTATAATCTGTAAAAGGTGTATGTGAAGTGGTGTGACCTGCTGTTCAGCAGCTTCTATTAGTTAAATAAAAATAAATCCCTGACATTCTCTCTAAAATCAACACATAACAATTTATTAATCTAACTAAAAGTAAGTTAACTAAGTCATTAACAAACTGAATAAATCCCTTCTAACTATTCATTATTCCCAAATTAAACAAGATTCTAATGCTATACTGTTCAGATAAATACAATTCACACTCACTAAGAAAATAGAATTTAGTCACTGGCTAAATTACAACCAAGTTTTGTGACTTCCGGAATATTCTGGACCCTCTCTGTTGATTCTACTCTCTGGAATTTCTTTCTTCTTTGGTACATTTGCTACTTAGATGGTGCTTTCTCTAAGATATAGATGAAGCCATGAGAGCTGCGAGCTGTTAGCTCTAGCAGGTGGCAGTTGCTCCTTTTCTTTGTCCCACTGCCCTCTTATACCCGCAATAACGTACCAATATTTCCCTCATTGGGGTTGGTTCTATGTTGTCAAAGCCATCAGATTTAAGTTTAATAGGTTTTTGGTATTGAAGTGCATGATTCAAATGGATCGCCTAAATTCAAAAGCCTGTTATCTTGATAAAAACTGCTGGTTGGTCTTTCAATACAAATTTTTCAGTCTGGGCTCTCAATGTACTTGCGTTTTACAATTTTACAAACGATAAATTCTAACTTCTTACCTCTCAGTTTACAATTACTCTACCCAACTTTGCAACAATAGCCACTGCTGTAATATAGGAGAACACAAAAGCCAATTTGTGTACAGATAAGTTCCCCAAATAGCAATGACTAGATCATTTGTTGAAGTGGTGATAGTTCAAGGATCAGAAATGGCCAGGACACCAGAGATGTTCTCCTGCTCTCCTTTCAAACATGAAAGGGATAGGAAGGGCTACAATTTAACATTTCATCCAACAACTAGTGGTTAAGGTTTAGAAGAGCAAATCTGCAAAGGAGTGATGCAAGTATTATAGTGTTGTAAATGGGGAAAGATAATTATCCAAATATAGGGCAAGATACTCCAATCTCTTCCGTGCCCACCCCACTGCAAGTGAGAAGAGAGAATTTGGTTTTCCAGCTAAAATTCTATTCACTTCAATGGCACTGATGAATGACTGAGGATGAGAGATTTTCGGTGATAGATTGGGACAGTAATAGTGCAAAGTGCAGAGAGGGATAAGAGTGTTCAGGATGATTTTCTACAGCAGTATGCTTCCAATCCAACAAGAAATGAGGTACCGTGAGACTTGATTCTTGAGAGCGGGTGGACCAAGGGGACGAAGTATCAGCTGGAGAACATTTAGGGGACAGAGATCATTGTATCATATAAGGTTTCGGTTGACTCTGGGAAGGGACAAGCAATAATCCAGAATAATTAGCTGGAGGAGAGCGAATGATAGTGGTGGATCTGACAATGATGAATTGGAATCAGAGATTGGCAGGAAAAACTGTAACTGAACAAGAGACTACCTTTAAAAAAAAGATAGCTTGGGCACATAGTTAATGTTTTCTCTCACTGAAGGGAGCAAACAAATCCAGAGCTCACTGGATGACAAAAGAGATAACAATTAAGGTGAAGAAAAAAAGTGTGCGTATGACAGATCTCAGGGGAATAAACAAGAACCAGGCTGAATAAAACCACCACCCTTTTAACCCCCTGGGCTTCAATTTTGCTAATAGTCTCTTGTGTGGTACTTTATTAATTAAACAAATTGTACTACCTACATCAATCCTTTCTGTCATTTCATCAACAACTTCAACCACATTAATCAAACACGATTTATCCTAACAAGTACGTGCTGGCTTCCATTTATTAAACTGTCTTTTTCTATGTGACAATTAATTTTCTCTCAGGATATTGGGCTGAATTTAATGGCTGCCAAGCAACCCAATTGAGATTTAATTCCAATCAAATACTTACCTGATACTGCCCCACATTTAATTCAGCCCAGTCTCTCAAAACAGTTCCCTCTCACGATGATACGTCCATTTAGTATCTAAGTCATCCCACTGCCTCCACAAATAGATTCTCTTTTTGGTTCTTAATAGGCTCTATCCTTTCTTTCTCTAACCTTTACTATTTATATGTTTATCTCTCTTTTCTTTTCTGAACAAGGGTTTAATATTTGTAATTGTCCAGTCCTTTGCCCCCTCTTCCATATCAAAGGAGCACGGGTTGATTGTGACCGAACGTTTGTTCCTCAGCAACATAAATCCAATCCAAACCAGGCAACCTGACTACTTTGAGGAACGCCAAATTTTTATGTATTCTGTCTTTATCTATTTTCATTCCATACAATCTCTCCGCTACTGCCTCTGCTATCGAGACATCATTTATACAGATGAAATGTACTCATTTAGTATCTGAGTCATCCCACTGCCTTCACAAATAGATTTCCTTTTTAGTCCGTAATAGGCTCTATCCTCTCTTTGTCTAACCTTTACTATTTATATGTTTATAGATGGCTTTAGTGTACGTTGTTGTATTATTGTGTCCAAATCCCTTTATTATCTCACCTCATTCCTATCTCTGTGACCTTCCCCAACATTGGATCTCTGCATTCTTCCAGTTTTGGCTCTTACACATTGTTAATTTGTATTTTATCCATCATCAGTGGCCATGTCTTCAGCTGCCTAGGTCCTAAAGATTCTTTCCTTGAAGTTACCTCCCTCTCTATCTTGCTCTCTCCTCTTTTACTGCTCCTTAAATCCACAATTTAGGACAAAGCTTTATCTCACTTGTCCTAATATGTTTACATCTGACTGCGTGTCAAATTTTCTTTTCTGGTAAAACTCCTGTGTAACAAATAAGGATGTTTTTGCTATGTTCAAGGTACTATATGAATGCATGTTGTTGTTTTTAATATCAGTCAAGTGTGAGCAAGTCTTCTGGTTACAAAATGTTTAGTTACAAGATAATCATAAATGAAGAAATCTATTGAACTCATGGTTATCCAGAGAAAGAACCTGCTGTTTCTCTTTGTACTATCAACTTGTTTCTTAGTTCACTCTAGGATTTTGACCTCAATGGTCCTATTCGAAAATCAATTCCATGTATTAATCACTCACTGTATAAGAAAGAGCTTATGACCATGAAACACCAAACTGCAGATGTTGGAAATGTCAAATGAAAACTGAAAATGCTGGAAATGCTCAGCAGATCTGGCAGCATTGGGGAGAGAGCAATTAACCTGTATCCCCCCCCGACCCCCTGCCCCCACTTACCTCCATCAGATTGCCCACCCCACCTGCCTTCCAGACCCAAGCCAACAGCACTGAACTAATACCAGAGAGATCACCGGGAGCTGGATGCTTGGATTCCCCCCCAACTTACTGGAAATCCTGAGCTACCAGGGTCAACCTCCCCACCATCATCACTGACTGTAGGGCTCGTTATCATATTAATCAACTGTCCATCCAATAACAATTTCTGCATTTGTCAAAGGATCACAAAGGCCTTTCTGTTTGAATCTCACCAGCATCTGCATGCCTCTGTCTCTAACCTCATCAGCTTCCAGGGGTTCACTTGGCTTGGGCCAAGTGTTCCTGTTCCCTTTGACCTTGAGCTGAATGTTCTACCCCGTGATTCTTCACCGAGATTGCCTCTGAAACATTGACAAACTCCACCCTCCACAACTGAAACTTCACCCCTTTATCAACTCAAGGATTGGTTCCTCAAATCTTTTCTTTTCCTATTCAGAATTTCACCTCACCTAGAATTCCACAGCCTGGCAAACGCACAAAGTCCTGATCATGTCTCCTTGCTTATTTCCATTGTCTCCCTGAATCCCAAGCATAATTGGCTTGATGATTCTTATTATTAATACTGATGATCCTTCCATTCATTTTCTAATCCCTCCGCAACATCTTCTCATCCAGTTGGTCAGCTTTGGTTTAGTTCTTATCTCTGCACCAGAAAGTTTATGGGTTCAAGCCCCATTCTAGAGACATGAACTCATAGGCAAATGCATCGGTGTCATAATGAAGGAGTTAGAAGTCCTTTCTTTTGGATGAGGTGTTTAGTAAAGGCCTCATTTTCACTCTGAAACAGATACAAAAGGACGTAGGAGGCTACATGAAGAAAATACAGAAGAATTAATTGAACCGATCATCTCATTGCTATTTGTAGAAACTATGCACCAGTTGGCTGCTCTGTTTCCCTCCATTGTAACAAAGACAATTGAAGATGCTTTGGGATATCCCAGATGCTTTGGGATGGCATAATGGCACTGCTGCCTCACAACACCAGGGACCTGGATTCAAGTATGTCCTTGGGTCATTATGCAGAGTTTGCACATTCTCCCTGCGCGTCTGCGTGTGTTTCCTCCAGGTGTTCCTGTTTCCTCCCACAGTCCAAAGATATGTAGGTTAGGTTGATTGGCCATGCGAAATTGCCCCTTGGTGTCAGGGGGACTAGCTGGATAAACACATGGGATTACTGGAATAGGATCTGGGTGGGATTGTTGTTGGTGCATGCTCAATGGGCCGAGTGGCCTCTTTCTCCACTGCGGTGTTTATATGATCCCGACATGGTAAAAAACTCTAATTTGTTTTTGTATTTGAGAGATTTCCAACCATTCATCTTCTCTGCTGGATTAGTTTGGTTCATCTCCCCAATGTCCTGCCTTCAAAATCTCACTAAAAATCTCTCTATTCCACAGTGCATTCAATCTTGCTTCACAGGTTCCTCTGTTGCTGGTTCAGCAGCCACCTCTTCTTTTGGAAAGTGCTTGGAGAATGAATCCTATTTTCAGATAAATCAATCTGAAATAAGTAGAAGAAACCAGGTTTGCTTGAGATCAATTGTGGAATAATTCTAATAAATCTGGTGACTGAGAAATCTGACTGATAATTGTGGCAGGGCAGCACAACCGTTACATGGAGGTTAGACTGAGTGGAAATGCACAATGTATGGAATACTTTAAAAATACCTCTGTTTTATTTCTATTATGACAACTTATAATCGGTTTTCATACAATCACAGAATCATAGCGTACAGAAGAGCCCCTTAGGCCCATTGAGTTTGTATATACACATTCAAAACACTTGAACTCTCACCTAATCCCATCTGCCAGCACTTGGCCCTTAGCCCTGAATGTTATGATGTGCCAAGTGCTCATCTAGATACTTTTTAAAGCATGTGAGGCAATCTGCCCCCACCACCCTCCCAGGCAGCACATTCCAGACCGTCACCGCCCTCTGAATAAAATTTTTTTTCATCATATCCCCCCTAAACTTTCTGCCCCTCACCTTGAACCTATGTCCCCTTGTGGTTCACCCTTCAACTAAGGGGAGCAGCTGCTCCTTATCCACTCTGTCCATGCCCCTCATAATTTTGTACACTTCAATCAGGTCACCCCTCAGTCTTCTCTGCTCCAATGAAAAGCCTATCCAACCTCATTTCATTACTTAAGTGTTTCATCCCAGGCAGCATCCTGGTGAATCTCCTCTGCACGCCCTCCAGTACAATCACATCCTTCCTACAATGTGGCACATACTCTAGCTGCGGACTCACCAAAGTTCTATATAACTCCATCATGACTTGTCTGTTTTTGCAATCTATACCCCGATTGATAAAGGCAAGTGTCCCACATGCCTTTTTCACCACCCTACTAACTTGCCCATCTGCTTTCAGCAATTTATGGACAAACACACCAAGGTCCCTTTGTTCCACAGAACTTCGTGGTATCCTACCATTCATTGAATACTTTCTTGTCAAATTACTCCTTCCAAGATGTATCATCTTACACTTTTCTGGATTAAATTCCATCTGCCATTTATCTGCCCATTTGACCATTCTGTCTATATCTATTTGTAGCCCAAGCCATTCCTCCTCACAGTTAACCACCCATCCAGTCTTTGTGTCATCTGCATTTTCCCCAATGCCCTTTGAAAAAGATGGGTGTTTTATTCATGTCACTTTCAGCAAGCTACTTGGTCCAGGGCATATATCTATGCGTCATTTTTGGGAACAATAAATATGACTGTGCATCTATACTCGTGTGTAATTTTGTTGTGGAGGAGATGGGAGGACAAAGATGTTAGTTTGGACTAGAAGGTTCCTACTCATCTATTGAGGGTCACACACCAGCTTGTGGGATCACTATTTGCTGCATTGTCACAGCTTTGAACCATATCAGTTCTGAGGCCACAAGGCCTTACCTGATTATCCCAATAATCATTTAATCAAACACTCAAATTTCTAATCAACTTAATTGTATTTTAAAGGTTTTTTTTTGCTCTTATTGCTTTTGGTTCATTTGCTCTATCTTTAACTGAAATCCATGGACACCTTGGACTTTATGCTTACTGTTCCGCACTGTTTAATTCATAGAAGCATAGAGTCATCGATTCGTTACAGATTGAGTCCATTCAGCCCACCAAGTCTGCACAGACCCCAGTCCCACCTAGGCTGTATTCCCATAACTCCAGCTATTCACCCCAGCTAGCTCCCCTGACATTAAGAGGCAATTTAGTATGGCCAATCAACCTAACCCACACATATTTCGACTGTGGGAGGAAACTGAAGCACCCGGAGGAAACCCATGCAGAACCGGGGAGAATGTGCAAACTCCACACAGTCGCCCAAGGCCAGAATTGAACCTGGGTCACTGGTGGTGTGAGGCAGCAGTGCTAACCACTGTGTCAAATTCTGGATTTCCACAAGATGGTTAAAATTACAAATTATATATCAAGCGTAAAATATGTAATTTTGCTTCATGTGTGAATGCCAAGATTGTTATGAGGGGTTTTTTTGATTAAGCAAATGGGGAAAACTATTGCCATGGACAAGAGGACTGGTAAAATGACAGAGATTTAAGTAATTATCATAATAGAGGAAAGTTGAGAAGAAGCATTTTTAACCGGCGAGAATCGATACTGCTCTCCACAATAGTCTTGGGGCCATTGAAATCCCTGGAGAGTTGGGGTATGGCTGGGCAGTGTCCACCTGGCAGTACCAAGCAACCTTTTTTCTCCTGGTGGCTATAGGTGTCCAATAAATCAGAGTGATGCAACACTTGTTATGCAAAGTCCATGGAGAATTTCCAGACTAATGTTGACAAAGTGTCCCTGAAAGCTGGTGCACATGTTTTTAAGATCTCCTTCAAGGTTGCAGCAGCTAGTGAACAATAAAAGATAGAATATCTTTAAGTAGAGCTGAAAACCCTCAGCAATTATTTAATTATTCATAGAGTAGTAGAGGTTTATAGCATGGAAACAGGCCCTTCGGCCCAACTTGTCCATGCCTCCCTTTTTTTAATCACTAAGCTAGTCCCAGTTGTCTATGTTTGGCCCATATCCCTCTATACCCATCTTACCCATGTAACTGTCTGAATGCTTTTTAAAAGACAAAATTGTACCTGCCTCTACTACTACCTCTGGCAGCTTGTTCCAAACATTATACCAGCACCTATATCAACAATCTCTGTGTGAAAAAGTTGCCCTTCTGGACCACTTTGTATCTCTCCCCTCTTGCCTCAAAACTATGCCCTCTAATTTTAGACTCCCCTACCTTTCCAAACAGTTAGTCACTGTCAGGTCAAATGCTAATCACCAAAATGCCATGTGGCCTACTTAATGCACAACAGCTGGCAACTTAATCATCCCCTTAACAATGCTCGGTCTCTTCTTACCACAGGCTTCAAATTCTTTTCTGAAATGGGCTAAACCACGGTTTTGGCTTAAGCCCTCATCTTGTCCACCTTAATTGCTCCTTAGAGTCGAAAATACCTGAGCAAAATCACTCCTTACCTCTCCAGCACTTTAATTGCCAATTAATGTCCTGTTTTCAACACAATATTACAGATCTCTGTTCCTTTTAAAACTGTTTGACACTTACAAAATGTTTCATATACAGACAGCCAATAAATCATTCAATCAGATTGCTGTTCTATGCTCTGTTGAAAATAGTCCGTGTGTGCCACCAGCACCTATATCTGATTGACTACCATTCAGCAATGGACTGTAAATAAATCTACACTCCTCGTAAAGTATTCTGACTCGTGTGGCTGAACATTGAGAAACTATAAACTTTATATACACTTAATCAAAATGTGTTATGTCTCCATTCCTTTTCCTTGTGCTGGTGAATGTGGAACATCAGAAGGTTTGTTGCCTGTTTTGGTTTTTATTGATAATCTATCTGCAGCGCTGAATTTGCAAAACAAAAGCTGTAGTGTGTAATTATACGGCCGCCAGTATAAAGTGGATTCAATTATTTATTGATGCAAAGCTGGCATGTCAAATTCAGGAGACATGTCTTGATCTGACGCCAGCATGCATGACTGCTGGCAGATGAGTAGTCTCATTCGAGAGGGTGCCTCACAACTCTTTCACTGCAATATATGGATGGGAAAGGACTAGAGGGACATGGGCCAAACGTGGGCAAATGGGACTAGCTGGGAGGGCAACATAGTTGGCATGGACCTGTTGGGCCGGAGGGCCAGTTTCCATTCTATATTGCTCTATAACTCTATGGACAGAATCGTAGCGGGTGAGGCGGACCATTCAAAGATCCATTGACCTCGGAGGGGATTTTCCAGCTTTAGGGCAAGCGTGGCCGGAAAGTCCTATCCTATTTCTCCAACTTGGTGCAAAACTGAATTTGAGGAGCACCTGGTGTGAAGCTGAGCCCTTACCAGAAATCCCTAGGCGTGCTATTCCCAATTCTCTACTGATTTAGGTCATGCTTGGAAAGCTGCCGCTTGTCCACCTGCTTTCAAGGTCTTTCTGGCAACCAAGACTTTGGAAAATGTATCATTCGAGTGTTACAAGGAAGTGGATCATTCTAATTGCCCATTTAAAAACTGTAGCTCAGAAAATTCACAGGGGTTCTCCTTTACAACTCAAGAGAGAGAATCCAGTAAAAACCATCGATCAAAGCGACCAATTCTTTTAAGGCTCTGGACAAACCACATTTGAAATATTGTGTGCAATGTCTAAGAAAGGCTGTGCTGGCCTTGGCGAGGAACCAAAGTAGGTTCACGTAAATGATCCCGGGATTCAGAGGCTTGATGCACACGAAGTGTTTGAGGAATCCGCGTTTGCACTTGATGGAGTTTAAAAGGATGAAGGGGGGATTTCATTGAAACTTAAAGAATACTGAAAGGCCTGGATGGAATGAATGTGGAAAAGATTTTTCCGTTAGTAGGAGAGACTAGGATCCAAGAGCGCAGCCTCAGAGTAAAGGGATGAGCCTTTAGAACCGAGATGAAGAGGAATTTCTTCAGTCAGAGGAATCTGTGGAATTCATTGCCATAGAAGGCTGTGGAGGCTAAGACATTGAGTATATTTAAGACAGAGATAGATAGGTTCTTGATTGATAAAGGGGGCCAAAGGTTTAGGGAAAAGGCGGGGGTTGCTGGTATGTAGGGCATTAAGCAGAACAGGAATGAAGTTCCAAACTGCCTATAGGCAGCGGAGCTGTTGCATTAATTCCAAGCAGAGTCAAGCTAAACAGAAAGGCAGTAGCACACCCACCCAGACTTGTCAGCCCTTCTTGAAGCATGAACCTCCTGTCGTGGCAACTCCGCAGCCATGAAACATCCACAGGAGGCACCAAAGATTCCGCCCATTGTGTTACTTACACACTGTAGATCAACAGTGTACAGGAATGAGATAGAGAATCTGGTGAACTGGTGCAGTGACAGTAATCTTTTCCTCAATGTCAACAAAACAAAGCAGATTGTCATCGACTTTAGGAAGCTAGAGGAGAACATATCCCTTGTCTACATCAATGGGGACAAAGAAGAAAGGGTTCAGAGCTTCAAGTTTTTAGGTGTGCAGATCACTAACACCTGTCCTGGCGCCCCCCTTGCCAAGCCAGCATAATTATGGACACCACGCTTTCTCTCCTCCTCTTTCTTCCGTTTGGAAAAAGATACAAAAGTCTGCGGTCATGTAGCAACCAAAATAAGAACAGCATTTTTCCTGCTGCCATCAGACTTTTGAATGGACTTACCTTGCATTAAGTTGATCTTTCTCTACACCCTAGCTATGACTGTAACACTACATTCTGCACGCTCTCGTTTCCTTCTCTATGTATTGTATGCTTTGTCTGTGTAGCATGCAAGAAACAATACTTTTCACTGTATGCTAATACATGTGACAAAAATAAATTAAATCAAATCAAACTTACTCAAATAAAGGCAAAGTGCTGCAGATGTGGAGAATCCACTAAAAAGTGCCGGGTAGAACAGTTTTATAGAACGGGCATTTTTACTCATAACATTAACTCTCTTTCTCTCCACAGATGCTGCTAGGTCTACTGAGTTTATCCAACATGTTCTGTTTTCATTTATTATAGCATTCCTTACTGAGGAAGAGCCCAAGAAACAGGGCCAAACAGAATTGGGAGAGATTCAGAGGCGCAATGAGAGCCCTCGTGAGTAATTTGCCTGGAGCAATTTGCCCAGATGGGCAAAGACTTGAATGTAAATGGTTTAAAGTATCTAGAGGTTTAAAGGGTTGTTTTTAAAAAAGGATGGCATGGACAAGTTGGGCCGAAGGGCCTGTTTCCATGCTGTAAACCTCTGTGACTCTATCTGAATCCTGCTAAAGGTCTTCCAATTGCGACACTGTAATAATGGTGCAGATAGTTGTCTGTAAATGGCCAAGAATGGTGGTAGAATGCCAGTATGTTATATGCTGATTTATGTTAGCCAGAAAAACATTTGGGAGCTGCAGACAAGACACGTATGTTGTATAAAACATGTGAAATATATTGAGCATGAAATGATACTGAGGAGCCGATTATCAATAACTTGACATCTTTCTGTTTGAAACCTCCTCAGTTGGCTCCTACGTCCTGAGAAAGAAAGGATACCAAACTTGAATATAATTTACAATGAAACTGCAATTTAATCCTCCCTGTTCCCTCAACAAGGTAATGAAGTAAAGAAACATATTGTTTCAATCCTGTCAAACTTTAGACATCCACCAATTTTGTACTGATTAAGGATTAAACTTAATTCAAAACTTGTGAAGGAGATTATAATTCTGGCAATGTTTAACATATATGTTTATTTTTGCTAACAGTTGTGTTTATAACTAGTGTGTGAGGTCTTTTATAATTCCAAACTCAAGACTTATGTATAACGATTATCTGCTCCCATCCTTAAGAAACTAAATGAACTCACTTATTCATTGCACGAATACATGCTGAATTCTTCAAGGCAACATCAGAAATCTTCTAAAGTCAAGGGAATACAAATCATGTTAATATAGCTTGTCCTCACAAGTTAACCCTTTCAGCCCTAGTATTATCCAGGTCAAACGGCACTGTACTCCTTCCAAGGACAAATATAACCTTCCTAAGGTTCAGTACCCAAAATGGAAAGTGGTGTTTCATGAGTTAACTCAAATCCATAAAATCATAAAATATAGGAACAGAATTAGGCCATTCAGTCCATCAAGTCTGCTCTGCCATTCAATCATGGCTGATACGATTCTCATCCGCATTCTCCTGCTTTCTCCCCGAATCCTTCGATCCCCTTGTTGATCAAGAACCTGACACTCAATGACCGGGCCTCCACAGTGCCCCCTGTGGCAATAAGTTCCACAGATTCGCCACCCTCTGTGTGAAGAAGTTCCTCCTCATCTCTGTTTTAAAGGAGTGCCCCTTCACTCTGAGGTTGTGCCCTCGAGCTTTAGTCTCTCCCACTAGTGGAAACATCCTCTCCATGTCCACTCTATCTAGGCCTCTCAGTATTCTGAAATAGGAATAATTAATTGGATTAAATAGTTGGGTAAATAAGGAACATGCCTTTTATGATCTCGGAAAATCTCTGTAAGAGTGAAAGTCAAAGTTCTTGACACGCAGTCACTATTAAGATAGGGGAAAGTGTCACCTAATTTGTGCACAGCAAGGCTGTACAGAAAGCAATGAGATAAATGATCTGATAATTTCTTCCAATGATTTCGAACAAATATTGGTCATAGCACCAGGATAATTCTTTTGTTGTTCATCAAATAATGCCATTGGCAGCATGGTGGCATAATGGTTAGCTCTGCTGACTCATAGTGCCAGGGACTGGGGTTCAATTCTGGCCTCCAATCACTGTCAGTGTGGAGTTTGCACATTCTCCCCATGTCTGCACAGATTTCCTCTGGGTGCTCCGGTTTCCTCCCACTCTTCAAAAATGTACGGGTTAGTTTGATTGGCCATGCTAAATTGCCCCTTAGTGTCAGGGGGATTAGTAGGGTTATGTGGATAGGGCCTGGTTGGGGTTGTTGGCAGTGCAGGCTCGATGGGCTGAATGGCTTCCTTCTGCACTGTATTTGATTTGATTTGATTTATTATTGTCACATGTATTGGAATACATTGAAATGTATTGTTTCTTGCAATCTATACAGACAAAGCATGCCATTCATAGAGAAGGAAAGCGGAGAGTGCAGAACATAGTGTTACAGTCTTAACTAGGGTGTAGAGAAAGATCAACTTATTGCAAGATAGGTCCATTCAAAAGTCTGTTAGCAGCAGGGAAGAAGCTGTCCTTGACTGGTGTGCGGCCTCAGACTTTTATACCTTTTTCCTTATGGAAAAAAGTGGAAGAGAGAATGTCCAGGGTTTGAGGGGGTCCTTAATTATGCTGGCTGCTTTTCCAAGGCAGTAGGAAGTGCAGGCAGAGTCAGAGGATGGGAGGTTGGGTTTGCGTTTTGTAGTCTGGGCTTTATTCACGACTTTTTGTAGTTCCTTGCGATCTTGGACAGAGCAGAAGTCATGAATCACAAAAATTCAGCACGCAAGTAAAGTAACTAATCAGGAATGCAAGTAGAATGTTGTCCTTTATTGCAAGGGTGAATGAAGTATAAAAGTAGGGAAGTCATGCTGCAATTGTGCAGGGTATCGGTGAGCTCACTCCTTGGCTACTGTGTATGTTTTTGGTGTCCTTATTAAAGAGGGATGTTCTTACCTTGGAAGCAGTTCAGGATAGGTTCACTCGGCTAATTTCTGGAATGAAGGGGTTGTTGTATGAGGAAAGGTTGAGGAGGTTGAGCCTATACTGACTGGAATTGAGAGGAATGAGAGGCAATCATTGAAACATGTAAATTCTGAGGGAGCTTGACGTGGTAGTTGCTGAGAAGATATTTTGTCTTGTGGAGGAATCTAGAACTCAGGGGGCACAGATTCAAAATAAGGGGTTGGAAATGAGGAATTTTGCCCCTCGTGGCATTGTTTTCCTTTGGAATTCTCTTCCACATAGAGCTGTGGAGGCTAGGTCATTGAATATATTCAAGGCTAAGTTAGATGGATTTTTGGTCGATAAGGAAATCAAGGAAAATTATGCCACAGTCAATTCAACCATGATCATGAGCAGACTCAATGGGCTGAAAGGCCTACTTCTGCTCCTACTTCAATGATTTTAACAGCAATTTTCAATCTGAGGATAACTGAAGATGTACTAGAACAATGTTAGCTTTAGCTATAGGCTTCTTTCTCCAGGTGTACCTCCAAATGGTCAAGTTTTGGATGCTTAAATATTTGTTCACCTTTTAAAAAGCCTACCATCAGCAATCCAAAGCACATTCAAATTCAACTTTATTATCTCAGACAAAGCCAAGACCAGACACCCATCTAATCTGCACATCTTGGGACATTAAAGCACAAATCCACCTAAACCTGCACATCTTTGAATTGTGGGAGGAAACCGGAGCACCCGGAGGAAACTCTGGCAGACATAGGGAGAACAAGCAAATTCCACACAGTCACCTAAGGCTGCTATTGAGCCTGGGTCCCTGGTGCTGTGAGGCAGCAACGCTAACCACTGTGCCACTGAGCTGACTGAAGTGGATTAAAATTACTCCCAAACCCTTTGATCTATCTAGGCAGACAGTTTAAATGCAAAATTATTGATATGTATTTTAGTGCACCTACAATACGATAAGAGTAAAGCTTCAGATGATTTTCCCAACCTCTGCGATTCTTTATAAGAGCACATTGATGTTAGTGATGGTTCAGTTGGTAGAACTTTCACTCTAGGTCAGAGCTTTGTGGGTTAGCGCAAATAATCCAGTGTAACACCTCAGTGCAGTACAGAGGTAGTGCCGCCATACAAGAGTTGCTATCTTTTCAATGAGACATTAAACATCTCAGGGACATGTCAAAGATCCTATGACACTTATTTGAAGCAGACAGAGGAGTTTGCTCTGGCACCCTGGCCAGTTAGTTATCCCTGAACAAATAGCACTAAAACTAAACTCCAGAATATCCGATTGCGTATCTTATTGTGGGACCCTGTTGCATACAAACTTGTGTCTCTTACATTACAGTAGTGACCAGCCTTCAATAAATAATCATTTGGCTTTAGAAAGGGCTTTGGGATGTCCTGACACTGTTAAAGGTGAAGTGGAAATACAAATCCTTTGCATTCAGTCAATGGGAAATTTCATGATACATGCTCCCGTGCACTCTGGTTTCCTCCCACAGTCCAAAGACCTGCTGGTTTGGTTGACTAACCATGCTAAATTAATCCTTAGAGTTGAAGGATCAGCAGGATAAATGTATAGAGTTACACGAATAGAGCCTGGGTGGGATTATGGTCGGTACAGACTTGATGGGCTAAATGGCTTCCTTTGTACTGTAGGGATTCTATGATCCTTCTTTTTACAAAACAAAAGAAACTCTGGCTGTTAATCCTTTCCCGATATATTACATGTTGTATTTCTTGTGTCATCCTTATCAATCTCTTCTGTACTCTCTTCAGTGCCACTGTAACCTTTTTATCGTAGGGTAACCAGGACTACATACTGTATTCTATGTGTGGTTTCACCAAGATGCTGCAATACTTGCTGAGTTTATCTAGCATTTTCTATTATTATTTCAGAATGCCAGCATTTGCAATAATTTGTTTTTTCGTGTTTAACTCAAAGTTCAATACAGATTTCATGTAACTTACCCATTTTTGTATTCTATCTCTTGAGAAATAAAGCCAAGTGCTTGGTTTGCTTTTTTATGACCTTGCTAACCTGTGGTGCAATGTTCAGTAATTGGTGTATTTATACTTGGTTTGTTCCTCTACCCCACCTAGTCTCGAACTTTCCAACTAATAGGTGACCTCTGTACTTTTCCAACCAAAAGGTGCTACTTCACAATTATCTGTTTTGAACTTCATGGTCAATTATTTACCCACTCTGCAAGGTTATTAATGCACTCCTGTAATTTGTTGCAGTCCACCTCACTATGAACTACTCACCCACACTTTCCCACTCTGCAAGCCACACTGGCCCCATCGCTGCCAACCCACCCTCTTCCCCCCCACCATCAATTTGGCCTCATCTGAAAATATAGAAACCGTGGAGAGGATTTACCCTCCCTTTTTTTTGTGGGGAGGGATGGGGGTGGGGGATCAAGATTGGCAGTGGAGGTGGGGAATCCAAGGAAATTCGCAAAACATGGTTTACACCAGTGTGATTTCCACATTCAACATTAGGATCCCCATTTGAATGAAGTTACATGTAAGTGCCAGGCCTTTGTGTCTGATAGCCCCTCTGTTATAATGTCCTTTGAAGTTGGTATGCAAACAACAGGCGGCCCACAGCATGCACTTGGTGATCAGAACCTGCCGGAGGTATGCAGGTGAGTATAGCCTTCCAGCAGGGAGAGGGTTATACCCAACACGAGGCAAAAAAAATCTCGACCTAGAGGAAAAATAATGGAGATTTTGAGATGGAAACAAAGGAGAGATGAATTGAGGATTCCAAATGCTTGGAGAAGAAAAATCGAGGCTATTCTTCAGGAATAAGAACATAACATAAGAACATAAGAAACAGGAGCAGGAGTAGGCCAACTCGCCCTTTGAGCCTGCCCCGCCATTCAATAAGATCATGGCTGATCTGTTGTGGCTCAGTTCCACTCTCCCGCTTTCTCCCCATAACCCTTAATTCCCTTGCCTACCAAAAACTTATCTACCCGTGACTTAAATATATTTAGCGAGGTAGCCTCCACCACTTCAACGGGCAGAGAATTCCAGAGATTCACCGCCCTTTGAATGAAGAAGTTCCTCCTCAACTCCGTTCTAAACTGCTCCCCCTTTATCTTGAGGCTATGCCCTCTAATCCTGCTGTCCTTTCTGAGCAGGAAGAATTCCTCCACCTCTACCCTATCCATCCCCTTCATTATCTTATACGTCTCTACAAAATCCCCCCTCATCCTTCTAAACTCCAACGAGTACAGACCCAGTCTATTTAGTCTCTCTTCATAGTCCAACCCCCTCAACTCCGGCATCAGCCTAGTGAACCTCCTCTGCACTCCCTCCAAGGCCAAAATATCCTTGCGCAAGTGCGGCGACCAAAACTGCACACAGTACTCCAGCTGCGGCCTCACCAGTGCCCTGTACAGTCACAGCAAGACCTCCCTACTTTTATATTCTATCCCCCTCGCTATAAAGGCCAGCATCCCATTCGCCTTCTTGATCACCTGCTGCACCTGCAGACTGGGTTTTTGCGACTCATGCACAAGGACCCCCAGGTCCCTCTGCACCGTAGCATGCTGCAGCTTTTTGCCCTTTAAATAGTAATCCCTCCTATTATTATTCCTGCCAAAGTGGATAACCTCACACTTGCTAACATTGTACTCCATAAGGGATAAGGGATAACGAAACAAAGAGATGGTGGATGTATTTAGAAATTAAGGAATAGGAGCAAGTGTAGGACATACAATCCCAAGATCCTTTTTCTCTGTTCAATAACATCATGGCTGATCATTTATTAACCTCTTTTTTTGTCTTTCATCATATCCCTTGATTCCCTCATGTTTAAACATCTACTAATCTCAGTCTTTAATATATTCAACATTTGAGTATCCTCCATCCCTTGAGGTAAAAAAATCCCAAAGATTCATAATTCTCAGAATGAAGAAATTTCTTCATATCTCTGTCAGAAATGGCCGCCACCACATCCTTAGGTTGTGATCTGTATTCCTAGACTCTCCAGAAACAGCCTCTAAGTGCATAAATGAGGTAAAGAGATCACTCGGACAGGGTGGAGGTTGAGAAGGATACAGAAGTCCATCAGGAATTGGCCTGAGATTATGAACCCATTATTTGGGCAGTAAAGGGTTGTGTTGCCCCATAGCACTGCAGCTTGATCTTGTACCTGATGCAATTTTCACACTGGGTCAGATTGATGTTTCACACTCGGAGCCTTCTCCTTTGTGTTACTTTGACTTGAATGATCAGGACTCACATTTTGTGTTTGTTTTTGATCAAATGTTGGAATCTGCCTCACAGCCCATTCAACCCATCATCAGAAACATGGTATTATATTAACGAAATGTCTCAGAAAGTCTGCATAGGCTTTCAAATATTCCATTTCTACTGCAGCCCCTGTGGGGATTGAATCTCATCTACATCACTATGACCCTGGTCAAGCCCCTCGTTCTCTCAGTTTTGTTGTGAGTTGCTGCTCAGATTGAATTCAGGCATTAAATTACATTGCAGCACGTTCACTCCAGGCCAGCATACCAGTTTGATTGCAATCACCAGCCTAGGCATAATCAATGACAGCAAGTGAGAGACTTTAATGAAAGTAACAGTTTTAAATGAGAGGCTCCATATTAACCCTGTCTGTTTGACGTGAATGGGGCATGCAGGGGTTCAGACTCAGCAGTTTGATAGAATGCTCTCCGCTTGTCTGGATGCTTGCAGCTACAGTGACACTCAAGAAGATTGACACCAGCTTGATTGGCACCCCATCTACCACCTTCAATATTCACTTCCTCCAACACCGGCACACATTCACAGCGTGTGTACCATCTAGAAGATACACTGTAATAACATACCAAGCTTCTTTCAACAGCACCTCCCAAACCCGCAACCTTTACCTTCAGGAAAGACACGGGCAACAGATTCATGAGAACACCACCAGCTATAAATTCCTGCAGCGTAATAGAAACACGCTAACACGTGATGTAGACTATGATGTATCTGTGACAACAGCAATCATGTACGAGACAGACAGGCAGCACTCAGGGAAGATGTGGATACTCAGTAAGCCGCCTTGTATATATTGTACATGGTTATATATTGTATATAATGTAACTAAACCCTTCCTGAGTAATTAGGTACCTGAGTCAGGCTACTGTCCATCTTTATAAGTACACAATCTAATACACCCTTCAAACTGTTCCCCTTAAGTCAGATTCCATCGTGACTTGGAATTACATCACCATTTCTTCACTCTTGCTGGGTCTTTTTCTTATTAATTCATGGGACATGGGTGTTGCTGGCTGGGTCACCATTTATTGCCTATCCCTGATTGCCCTTGAACTGAGTGATTTGTTAGGCCATTTGAGAAGATAGTTAGGAGTTAACCACATTGCTGTGGGTCTGATGTCACATGTAGGCCAAACCTGGTAAGGACGGTAGATTTCTTTCCCTAAAGGATATTAGCGGTGGATGTTTACAACAAGCGACAATGGTTTCATTGTCATCATTACTCTCTTAATTCCAGATTTTTGTTGAATTCAAATTTCACAACCTGCTATGGTGGGATTTGATACTGGGTCACCAGAGCATTACCTATGCCCAGTGTGTTAAATTCAAAGGCAGCCTTCTTCATCACTGATTGACACAACAGGCAACCCTGATGGCTTTGAAAGGAATCAGCCAGCCTTCTTGTGCTGACCTCTCCTTAAGAGGTTAGTTAAGGAGGGGAGAGTGGCTTAGTTTCACGGGGCTTTATTTTGCCACCATTGTCACAGAGCCATCTGATATCAGCAAACAGGCAAAGGCGCTTTTTCAGCCTTTGGAGGCACTCAGTCGTAAAATTTGTCTCAAACCTGAACATGCTGCTCAAGCACAAACAAGTCTTGTAGCCTAAACTTCTGTCTAGCGCACAGTACATTTGCACTGGCTGCAGCTTTTTGCATTGCCGCAGGGGGATTACCGTCTGTAACATCTCGCTAGAGATAACAAGCGTTTTTTATTTAAGCTTCACCAACCAGTACTTCGGGAAAGTAATTGCCAAGTATTCCAAAGGCCTGCAGTGAAAACCATCAGCAGTTTTCTTATCTCTCTGCTAGGTATCATTATTGCCCACCTGCAGGCTCCAATAGTTCACTTACTGTGTCAGGGTATTGAGTAATTCGTCACAGAAGGCTTTGAGGCAATATTTGCTTAATATATATGCAAATGATTTGAACAACTACTTCTAACTTGAAATTAATTGACTTAACTCGCTGAGAGAGCTTGATGTTGAATTTCTCCTGTATTTTGCATGAGTTCTTATTTTTCTTCTTACGCTTAGTTGGAATTTACATCTCAGATACAAGCCACAAATATGAGCCACCTCCCATTTTACTGAATGTTCCCTACGCTGATATATTCCTCATATCCTTCTATTTCTTTCTTCCCTCATTGTAAAAGAATGAATCCAAATTCCGCCTTGAAATTGTGTGACCAATAGCAGTGACTGAAGTCTCAACATTGTACTTTTACTCAAATGTTGTTTTGCCCCAGGATTGGTGCTTGTGACTTATCCATCTTGTTATTTCCAATAGGATAAATAGATCAAACATGCAAATGTAAATGAGGTTTGTCCAAAAACCTCAGCTTGGATCTCCAACCCAGCACTTTCTGTGCATGAGATGATCGGAGAGAACTCAAAATTCAGCGAAAACTGGAAATTGCAAATCTTGCCGGTGAGACCACAATCTCTGATTTTCTTAGCCTTTACCCGGTGATGTAATCAGGTTCACGGCCATTATGGATGTGAACTTGATTTTAATACATTTCATTAAATATAAATATAATTAAACACCCCTCCCCTTCACTAAATTATCCCTCCTCACTAAATGCCACTTTGGCGATGTTTACAACTGGTTTACCCAAACATAAATATGCTGAGGGATCCCACTGGGGTCACAAAGGTCAGTATAGCCCCTCGGGGAGAGGGACATGGCCAGGCAGAGCTTTAGCAATGTCCCTGTGGCACTGTCCCTGTCACAGGAAGGCCTCAGATACCTCCATGGTGATTGGTGGAGGTGGGGGTGGGGGGTTAGTGAGACTTACTCTTATTCGTGATCAGATCTCTGTGACGCTGGTTCCCGGCTCGAGGAGTCCCTGCAAAGTGACGGTGCAAATCCCGCCCATTTGTTTGTTTAGATGTCAAAGTGTCAAGATCTGGGGAGAAAACAGAGTAGCAAAGCTGGAAACTAGAGAGTTTTACGCCAGTTTTCCTATTTCTAGACAGATTTCTGCTATTCTATTTCTGCTATTTCTAAACAGATTAAAAGAAAAGATTCATTTGTAGCATTTTTGGCTTTTCCTTTATGGCTTTTCCATGAAGCTGTGCCACAAGATGTGGTAAAACTGGCCGCAGGCAGCTCTTTCATAATGTGAAACCCTCATGGGTTTGGTTATTAGATTGAATGTTGCAGAGCTGGCCAATTTATTCTCTGCACACTGAATGAAGAGTAAATGAAATTTCATTAATACTTTATTATATACGGCTCTGCTTTCCAGGAACAAGAAAACTGAGGACTGGCCTTTTGGAGATCTTTAAGATTATGGGGGCAATTCTCCCAAAAGTGCTGAATTGGTGGGAAAACTGTTCTACATCACGACTGTTTTTTCAGAGCAGCTTCATGCTCGAATCTCCCCACTCTGTGCCCTGCAGAGATCCCAGTTGTGGATCTCATTAAAAACCCAAGGGACAGGGCCTATTTGCGCCAGAGTCTGACAGCCCTGGAACTCTGCGCATGCACATAGGTCCCAATCTGTCAGTCTCCCCAATTGCTGGTCAGCCTGATTGCTGGCCAGCCCGGGACCCCGCAGTGCTGCCCTTCCAGTCCTCACTCCACAACCCTGTTGCAGTCCCCACGACAATTCCTGGACCAGCCCTGACAATTCCGCTCCCCCACCCCAGAGCATCCCAATTGCCCTCCTTTCATTCCGGCGAGGTCTCCGGCTAGTTCCCCGAACTTGGGGAGCCACTCTAAACCCCCCCGAGTGAAGTACCCCTGGTGGAGTGGGAGATTCTATCAAGACCGACAAGTTCCCAATAATGAAATGTAAAACATATTTAAAATACATTTAGAAAAAAGATTCAAATGACTTACCTGTCTTCCTGTCGGTTTCCAATATGGTCTGACCTGCCACTATTTGCCGGCTCTGGGAGATGCGCATGCGTTCCCGGTGCATGCGTAAACCCCGGAACAAGGCCGGTGATGCACATCTCCTACCCTGACCCACCAGAAAAGTTGCGGGTCAGGATGGGAGAATCGCACTCAACATTTCTTTCAGTAGACTGCATAGAGCTGGAGTCTAGATTTGTGTAAAATCAAAGAGAAAAACTGGGTAGGATGGAATGCTCGCATTTATTTAATGTAATCCTTTGGAGCACAGGAGTGTTAGACATCAAGCACAATTGAGAAAGCAATTAAAAATGCATGTAGAATTACCTGTTAACCCCAATAATTGGCAGGTGAGCTCTATAAATAACTCTTAAATGCATCAAACTGCAAATTAGGACATCAAGGGAAGTTGGGAAAGGCCCCTCCGATATCATCTCCACATCTGGGCGGTTCTATCTAATATAGTTTTTGCACCTGATACCTCAGATGGAGACAAAGCAGAACTCCATGTCACCTCATAATTATCTACTTCACCATACGTTCTTTCATACAGGCTTTCTCTATCTCTTTCTCTTTATGATATATAAATATATAAAGATCTTGTTTGACTTCCTTACTACTGTTTCACATGACAGTTATACTTTCAACAAGCGTTCCACCAATCTCTATTATTTTGGTTCTGTAGACTACAACCACGCATGTTACATTTTCTGCTAAAGCACGTGTCGAATCATAATAAGGGAGGCACAGTGACACAGTGGTTAGCACTGCTGCCTCACAGCGTCAGGGACACAGGCTCAATTCTGGCCTTGGGTGGTAGTCTGTGTGGAGTTTGCATGTTCTCCCCGTATCTGCGTGAGTTTCCTCTGGGTGCTCCAGTTTCCTCCCACCGTCACAAAGAGGTGTGGGTAACGTGATTTGGCCACGCAAAACTTCCCCCAAGTGTCAAGAGGATTACAAGGGTAACTATGTGGAATTATTGGGGTAGGACCTGGGTGGGATTGTTGTTGGTGCAGGCTTGAAAGTCTGAAAGGTCTCCTTCTACACTGTAGGGGTTCTATGACTCATACCCTAAAGTTATTAATAAAAGTTTGAGGCTATAACAGCGTACTGGGGTGATTGAATAATTCACGGAAAGATGAGTAGATTATTCAGCCCTTTAGGAATGTTTCATCATTCAATTAGATCCTGGTTAATCTGTACCTGATCTCTATTTATTTTCAGATACTTCAGGGTCAAGTTTATGGCTAACATTGACGAACACTGACTAAGTATGAATTAGGGATTCAACCTGTATAAAGATTTGGATCTCCTTACAATGTGGATCAGTGAACAAAAGAGCTTTTCAACTCTGGATTAAATCCTGTCACTGGGGATGAAAGCGGGCATTAGAACCTAAGGAGAGCATTCTGCTGCCAGGGGGCAAATAAAAGACCGCTACTGGGACCACTATCCAACTAAGAAAGATGGCACGCTCCGCCCAACTCCAACCCCCATCCCCCAGCTCTGCCAGCCCAAATGGAAGGTCAGCTCTTCAATGGCCTCTCTCGTGCCCGAGGGCAGGTGAGTTTCCTTGGAAAGCCGGGGCCAGGCAAAAAAATCCCCAGCAATCGTGTGGGGTGGAGTTTGTTAGGTCGGTGTGCCTTGGATGTGGGGAAGCCATTGTTGCCAGGTGGCCCCTCTATGGGCCATGGAGAACCCATCAAAGAAGTACCCTCCCACCCAGAATCCACCAAGGGGTAACCTTGTCTTATCTGGTTATCTTCCCATGTGGCAAAGAGTCCAAATTGCACAGGCAAAATACCCACAGAGACTGGAAGTGACCCTCAACTGGGCCATTAAATGACTTAGTTGGTCACCCAGTGTCCTAGTCCTGGCAGTCTTCTAGCCTCGTAGTAAGAAGTCTCACAACACCAGGTTAAAGTCCAACAGGTTTATTTGATAGTAAACCCACAAGCTTTCGGGGTTTGCCCCTTCGTCAGCCTGGTGTTGTGAGACTTCTTACTGTGTTTACCCCAGTCCAACACTGGCATCTCCACATCAGTCCTCTAGCCTCCCAGCCTGTCTCCAAGGGGCTGGGAAAATTCAGCCCAGAAATGTTCTCAACTGGTGGAGTTTTTTTTAAACTCCCCCTCGCAAAGTATTCTTCCTCAACTTAGCATTTAGAAATGAAAGGCACTAAAAGAACAGTGATCAATATTGTATCCTATGTGAATCTAACGGTGATATTAATTATCTAGCCTACTTATTAATTATCTAGCCTATTAATTATCTAGCCTAATCACAACAAAAGTATTTTCAAAAAGTAAGCAACACTTACATTGAGTCAAACCCAATGAGTCACCACAAATCAATGGATCTTCGCAGTTCTGAAATGTACAGTCGGGGTTCCCATCGGAGACTTTGGAACTGATACCTGTATTTTTCTGAACATAATCTCATAAGAGATTAATGATTTTTTTGAGAAGAGACCCAACACTTATAATTAAACTGTAATTCAGTCCTCCAAAGTGCGTCACTTTATAGATTAGGAAAAGTTTTGTGAATAGTGCCCACACACTATTGTACGCTTCTTATTAAAGGTAGACTATCATTATTCAGCACATACGTGCCACTTGAATGGTTCTTAGCGATATTCAATGATGCTTGTAGGCATGGTTATGAGAATTCAATAAAAATTTCAGTCAACTTATACTGTTGTCGCGATGCCTTCATTTATGAATGCTCCTGAAACAAAAAAGGAATTGGCTGAACAATTGGATTCAAACACTGGCCATTTGCCTGTGGAATATAGGTGGAAACCAATCCAAACTGTTGACATCCATGGATCAGCTTTAGTCAGTAAGAAGTCTCACAACACCAGGTTAAAGTCCAACCAATTTATTTGATAGTAAACTATCAAATTTTACAATCAAATAAATTTGTTGGACTTTAACTTGGTGTTGTGAGACTTCTTATTGTGTTTACCCCAGTCCAATGCCGGCATCTCCACATCATGACTCCCATCAGCTTTAGTCAGCATAAGTACACTCATCTCTGAGCCAGATCACTCTGAATTCTAGCCCTTCTCCAGCAACTTGAATACATAATCCAGGCTGGGACTCTGCGCAAGGGCAGGACTGAACTGGTGGAGATACTTGCCAAACTTTTCTGGCTCTTTTCACTGGCAGGAATCTTCTTGTCCCATTGCAGGCCAATGGTGGGCCATCTCCGACACCACAAAACATGCCAGCTGATGGATGGAAAATGCTGCCCTTTTTATCAGGTGGGAGATTAAATTGAGGCTCCAACAGCCCTCTCAGGAGGATGTTAGACTTCATAATAGATAAAGAGTGAGGGAATTATCCAATGTCCCAACCAATGTCAATCACACAACCAGCGGCACTAAAATCAGATTCCCTTTTTTTCTGAGTGCTGTTTGTAATAACTTGCTATGTGCAAATTATTGCTGCATTCCTACATCACAGTGTGGATTACATTTCAAACACAGCACTCTGGATTATTCTAAAGTCTGGGATGGCACAGTGGCACAGTGGTTAGCACTGCTGCCTCACAGCAACAGAAACCCAGGTTCGACTCCCGGCCTGTGTGGAGTTTGCACATTCTCCCCGTGTCTGTGTGGGTTTCCTTCAGGTGCTCCGGTTTCCTCCCACAGTCCAAAGAAGTGCGGGTTTGGTGGATTCACCATGCTAAATTGACCTAGTGTCGGGGGCAGGGGGCGGGGTGGGGGGGTTGGTGGACTAGCTAGGGTAAATGCATGTGGTTATGGGGATAAGGTCTGGGTGGGATCGTGGTCGGTGCAGATGTGAAGGGCCAAATGGCCTCCTTCTACACTCCAGGATTCTATGATTCTTGAAAGGCACTATATAATTGTAATTTCTTTCTTCATGTGAAGGCACATGAAACTGTATATAATCTTGTACAAACTGCCACTAATTTCGCAAACTCACTTTGACACTGATATGGCCGCATAGAAAGTGAGAGCCAAAATGGAATTCAAAATCTGCAAAAGATTTGAGAAGTTAGATAACAAAATACTATTTCTGTGTTATGGTGCAACCTCATTAAAGGATATAGACTTAGTATTAGAAGTTCATGAACACAAGATTGCACTATATGGTTCAGTGAACCTGCTTTGCCATTCAATGTGATACTGGCTGATTTTGGGTTTTCTGCTCACTCCCCATATCCCTTGATTCCCTGAGAGATCAAAAATCTGTCCATCTCAGCCTTAAATGTATCCAACAATGCAGCATCCGCAATCCTCCGGAGCAGAGAATTCCAAAGATTCACGATCCTCTGAGTGAAATAAATTCTCCTCAGCTTTGTCCTAAATGATTGGCCCCTCATCCTGAGGTTGTGCCCCTGTATTTTCGATTCCCTGACCAGGGGAAGTAATCTCAGTGTCCACCCTATCAAGGCACTTCAGAATCTTATATATCTCAATTGGATTCGAGCAATTTTCCACTGACTGATATGAGGCTAGTTTGCCTGAAGTTCACTGTCTTCTCTCTCCCTTTTTTCTGGAAAAGCAGAGAAACATTTCCCAAATCTCCAATCTGAAGGGACTGTTCCCAAATCTAAGGAATTATGGAAGAACGTAGCTAGTGCATCTACTGTATCTTCAGCTATGTCTTTTTAAAATCCTAAAAGTGTAGACCATCAAGTGCTGGGGGCTTTGTGGGATTTTAGCCTCTTATGTTCCTCCAATGCTTTTATTGGCCTGGGTGGGATTGTTGTCAGTGCAGGAGGACTGTTGATGGGCCAGAATGGCATCCTTCTGCACTGTAGGGACTCTACGACAATTAATTTCATCACTTTTTTTTAACTCTTGTGTTACAGTCAATTTCTGGTGTGAACTTATATCTTCAACCATGATGTTTAAAGTTTATTTATTTCTGCTACTGATAAGCTTACATTAACACTGCAATGAAGTTGCTCTGAAAATCCACTAGTCTCCACACTCCGGTGCCTGTTCGGGAACACTGAGGGAGAATTTAGCATGGCCAGTCACCTAACCAGCACATCTTTTGGACTGTGGGAGGAAACCAGGGCACCTGGAGGAAACCCATGTAGATATGGGGAAAACATGCATGTTCCGCACAGACAGTGACTAGCCGGGAATCAAATCCGGGGTCCATTATGCTGTGGGGCAGCAGTGCTAACTATTGTGCCACATGAAGACAGACGTATTTGTTCAAGGTCGTTTCCTCATTCCCCTTGATAACTTCTCCCGCTTCTGCTTTTAAGTACAAATAGAAAGAGGTTATTAGGACTTTTTTTCTTGTAAAGATTATTAACGTATAGACTGCTTTCACATATGTTGCCTTTGAAATTAAGCATGAAATTTCAGAAGGAATTTGATAAAAACTTGAAGAACAGCTATTCACATCTTTGGTGAGATGAATTGGAGTAGACATTGAACTTAATTCACTTAATTCACTTACCCTCTATGTTTAAATGGCTCCTACAGCAAAACGTCTATAATCCTATTAGAAAGGAAAATTCATACTGCTGCCCAGACAGATATTGTAGTTAAGGATGAATGGAGAAGGGAATGGAGTTAGCATTTGAATACTTTAGTAAATTCTTGCACCAGTCATAGCACAGGACCAAAAATTATCCAAGCTAGTAGTACCCCTTCTCTTCCACCTTCTGTCGGAGAAAAGATACAAAATTCTGAGATCACGTACCACCCGACGCAAGAACAGCTTCTTCCCTGCTGCCATCAGACTTTTGAATGGACTTAATATAACACCTTGTATTAAGCTGATCTTTCTCTGCACTGTAGCTATGACTGTAACACGATATTCTGCACCCTCTCCTTTCTTTCTCCTCTAAGTACTCTGTGAATGGCATGCTTTGTCTATAAAGCATGCAAGAAACAATACTTTTCACTATATGCTACATGGAATACATGTAAATCAAATCAAATCAAAAATGGGGTAATTTGATTCCTCCGCACTGAAATCCTTTATAACTCTCAGCATATGAAAACCAACCTCAGAAACAAAGAGGAATATAATGATGCAGATAGCTTACTGTGAAATGTAAGTCTGAAGTAGCTTAACCAGAAATATACTGAGGACTCAGTATCAGATCACAATTGAAATACGACAGTTCAATAACTGTCCACAAAAATATGCATAAGGCTTTCAGCATTTCCGCAGACGAATGATCTATCATTTTAATAGGGTATTACTGGTAGATGCAATTATCGGGGAAAACAATATAGTTCAAAAGAAATGCAGCTTTATGTTTTAGTTCACGGGATTTCACCTTCTGATATATTTGATCAGATATTTGGACAACATTTTAATTGCACTCAACTATGAGTTTTTGTCCACTAATTTAAATGGATAGAAAATTATGGGGAACACATTCAAAATTTCCACTCTGTGTGAGTTAGAATTCCCTTGGGAGCATAAATGTGTAAATATAGTCTGCAGCTGATTTCCCTTTTGTTTGGGAGGGAGGAGAGCTATGCCTCATTTCCATTTGATGATGTCACATGCAAGTGGTATGATTGTGCCTTTCATTAAGATTAATATCAGTGTATTGTGTTGCTTTTCCAGGAAGATTCTGTGCCCTTAAATGTTCCTTAAATGTAAATCTTATCAGGTTCTCACATTAAAACAGTGGCAGTACTGAGAAGGCCCGGAATGCAACAATAAGGCTCCTGTAGACCTGTTTTTGTGGAGCATTCTCTGGGTTAAAGAGTCACGATCCATTACATTCCTGTCTGCAGTCTCAGGTGAATAACCAAAATGAGACGAGAGTCAGGTTTTATTTTTTAATTAATTCATGAGATGTGACTAGTATAAATTGCTGGTATTTATTTGCCTTTGAGAAGGTGGTGGTGAGCTGCCTACTGAATCTCTGTGATCATTGCAGTGACGGTGCACTCACGGTGCTGTCAGCCTGGTATTCTGGGATTCTGAATCAGCAATTAGACAGATTTCCAAATCAATGTGGCTTGCAGGGATTCTTGCTGTTCCTGCGCACCTGCTGCTCTTGTTCTTTTAGGTGACAGAGGACAAGTGTTTGAAAGGTGCTGTCAAGGAAACTTTGTGGAGTTGCTCCAGTGCGTTTTGTATTTGGTACACACTGCTGCCTCTGCACGCTGGTGGTGGGGGCAGTTACTGTTTAAGAGGGTGCATGGAGTGCCAATCAAGTGAACTGCCTTGTCCTGGATGGTTTTGAGCTTCTTGAATGTTTCTGTTCTTGTCCTCATCCAGGCATGCGGGGAATATCCCATCACACTCCTGCTTGAGCCTTGTAGATAAGCTCCGGGGAGTCAGTATTTGAATTACTCAACGCAGAATACCCAGCCTTTGATCTGCTCTTGTATTTACGTGGCTGATCCAGTTGCATTCTGGTTAATGGTTACCGCTGGAATGTCGATAGCGGGAATTTCAATGATGATCACGCCATTGAATGTCAAAGGGATTATCTCCTGTTGGTGACGATCATTTCCTGGCATTTTTGTGGCATCCATGATACTTGCCACTTATCGGCCCAAGCCTGAATATTCTTCAGGTTTTGTTGAATATGTACATGGACTGTTTCTGTACCTGAGCATTTACGAATAGGACTGAACACTACAGACTGTAACCTTTGAGTTCCCCAGCCTCAAATTGAGGGTTACCCAAGATACACTGGGGAGCTCCTTCCGGAGTTTTAGAGGCAAGGATTTATATGGCAAACCCAGAACTGTGAACTTCCTCTGGAAAATGGTCCTGCGATGGGAACCATTCAAAAACGCCAGTTAAATAACAAACTTTGAATGGTTCCAACATAGTTACCTAGAAAAGGTCAGTAAAATTAAAACCTCTTCTAGCTCCTGGGTAACTAGTGTAAAGACCCAGACTGGCCTCCTACTCCAATGGGATGCTCTCCCATACCCATGATCCCCCTATCTCCCACCATGGTATTCCCCAATCTCAGACCTCCATGAGATTCCTCCAACAGGCCTACCTCAGAAGACCTCTGGCCTTCCATCCCTCATCCCCGCCACCTGTGGCATATCTCTTGGCAGCAAGATAACCATCCTCATGACCCCAAGGATATCCCCTACCCTACCCTTTCCAAGATCCCTGCTACTTACCATCACTGCGGTTTCCAGGACTTAAGGTGGGATCTTCCGGCCACGTTCACCCCAAGACTGTGGAAAATCCTCAGTCCTGAGATCAATGGACCTTTGCGTGGTCCATCCCATTCCTGTGGTGAGCAGGATGGGAAAATTCTACCCCATGTCTCAGGCATGGTGGTGCAGTACCTCTTCCAGCCCTTGCAGTGTTGTGTTTGGATGGGCTGGAGAGCTGTCGGCCAATCCAATTGGTTCACAGCTCTCCAAGGTGGGATCTTCCTTCCACATGTGGTGGAGGTGCCAACTGCTGACAATCAATGCTGAATGGGGCATGAAGTGGCAATGGGCCTGTTAGAGTCGGAGGGGACATGTTCCCGTCCACTCTCTGCATGATGGGTGCTGAGCAACCCCCCCCCCCAACACCCTGAAAATTCAGGCCTAGGTTTATTGAGTTAACTGAATTTAAATTCTCGATTTGACTTTGCGAGGTTTGAATTCATGTCTCTGGATCACTAGTCCAGATCACTGGATTACCAGTTGATTAACATAGTCATTATGGTACCAATCAGAGACATCAACATTACTCATTGGAATTGTGTGTCTTTAGGCTCGGACAGATTTTTAAGGTAGATTAATGGCATTAGTCATGTTTGTCTCTATTCTTGCCTTTTGCTGACAGCAGTAGTGCTCCATGTTGTTTGGAGATTACCAAAAATTAGAACCTTGGCATTGCTTTCTTTGTCAGCATAAGTGATGGGCTAAGCTCTTTTAAAATGACTTTTCTCTCAGTGGAATACACAGAATTCATGGTTACCCAATGATATCTATTAACATTTTTCTGTTAAAAAAAGGAAGTTCATGTGACCCAAGAGGGAAAATAAGTAGAAAATGTATGATTTGATTTCATCGTGATTGTATCATGTTTGATTTATTTGATTTGATTTAATTTATTATTGTCACATGTATTAATATGTGAAAAGTGTGTTTCTGGCATGCTATACAGACAAAGCATGTCATTCAGGAAGGAAAGGAGAGAGTGCAGAATGTAGTATTACGTCATAGCTAGGATGTAGAGAAAGGCCAATTTAATGCGAGATAGGTCCACTCAAAAACCTGATGGCAGCAGGGAAGAAGCTGTTCTTGCATCAATTGGTATGTGACCTCAGACTTTTGTATCTTTTTCCTGATGGAAGAAGCTGGAAGAGAGAATGTCTGGGGTGCATGGGGTCTTGATTATGCTGGAAGATTTTCCGAGGCAGCAGGATGTGTAGACAGAGTCAATGGATAGGAGGTTTGTTTGTGTGATGGATTGGGCTTCGGTCATGACCCCTTTGTAGTTTCTTGCGATCTTGGGCAGAGTAGGAGCCATACCAAGATGTGATACAATCAGAAAGGATGCTTTCTATGGTGCATCTGCGACAGTTGGTGAGAGCCATAGCGGACATGCCAAATTTCCTTAGTCTCTTGAGAAAGTAATATTGTAAGAAACAGTAACATTGGGCAGAATTCTCCATTTCAGGAGCTAAATGCAGCGATGGGCAGGAAACTCAGTGTGATTATCATTTTGGATTTTGGTTTGTTTCCTCACACCAGATGATCCACTTTCCAGCTCATTAGCAAGGAGCATGTCGACAGTTGGAGTCGAGTGGTCACTAATTTGCGAATATAAGAACATAAGAAATAGATATTATTTGTCTACCTGGCCATTACTTCAAGGGGGTCGACATCCTGGCGCCACACCTAACCAGAACCGCACACATGGTCTCTCACTGCAGGCCAGGTGTGGGATGAACATCTCAGTTAGCATACCTTCCAAACATATACAGTCATGTTTTAGGGAGACCTCCTGGAGTGACTCCTCCCAGGGACACCTGGGGCAAGCAGTTGGTCACCTTTCTCAGAAATGATGCCAGGAGGTCCACAAATGCGACCACACTAACTTGGGAAGAGATTGTCAGGGAGGATATGGATGCCAAAGAAGGACTGCCCTGCTGTGCTAGAAATGGATGAATGATTCTGACCTGCTGTGCCAGAGGAATGAACATTTTCCTCACTCCAAACTCACACTCTCATAAGGACGTCAGGCAATGTAAGGATTGGAGTCCACAGGGACACATTACCATCAGATGCAACATCAGCACTGCCTGTCTGCCAGCCACTTTAACATCACCATCTCCTGTAAGATCCTGCACAAAGAGCCCTTTCTGGGCATGAATCAGCGCAAATAACAGGCATGCTTTTGAACAGTTCTTTCATCCCTGGTTCTCACTCTCGATCCACCTGCCTTTTTGCAAGACAAGGTTTCCCACATTAACAGCCAGGGAAATCCTGAGGTGGTGGGGGGAGGGGGGGGAACAGGGAATGCTGGAGTCGAGGGCACTCTCTGCCTCCGAGGAGCAGACAACGTGCTGGCTGGAGAGGAAAGGGATTGTTCCTGTGAGGAGGGTGAGATCGCCTCACCCAACATACCAGTGAATGTCCATCCAGTAAAGTAAAATAAAGCCGCCATAGTCCCAGGTTAACTGGTGATGATATAACCCAAGGATCACCACCCTTAGCCGGAACAGGAAATGAATCCCCTTGTACCAACTAAAAGCCTTTATTTTCCTTCTCCTGAATACCTCTGGTTAACCGTGGTTCTCCCGGCTTGTTACTCCTTCCTAGAGGGAAAATGTTGGGTCTGCACCTTCCCCATGTCCTTTTCGAATGCTCCCCGCTACTTTTCTGTAGATTTCCCTACAAGTGGCTGAGTCCAGTCTACCCTGCCTTACTTTGCAAAAATCCGTGCTCCCCCAATCCAAAACTCTTTTTTGGCAACTTGTCCCGCCATTGGTGGGAGCTGAAAAGCCTGCCCCTTATTTTAATCAATGCTTATGGTTGAGACTTGCAGCACTATCCAGCCTAGCAGCATTGGTAATTTAAAATAAAGTAAAATTTATTTATTAGTCATAAGTAGGCTTACATTAGGTTACTGTGAAAAGCCCCTAGTCGCCACACTCTGGAACCTGTTGAGGTACATTGTGGGAGAATTTTAGCATGGCCAATACACCTAACCCGCACATCTTTTGGGCTGTGAGATGAAACCAGTGCACCCGAAGAAAACTCATGCAGACACGAGGAGACTGTGCAAACTCCACACGGACAGTGACCCAAGCGGAAATCGAACAGGGGTCCTTGACGTTGTGAGGCAGCAGTGCTAACTACTGTGCTTCTGTGTCACATGTAGGTGAAATATGAAATGCTCCAGGCAGGTGCACAGTCATCAAACAAACCTTATCAGCATGCATCATAAAGGCCATAAGGTTCTCCAAAGTGAAGTAACCTGCTAAAAGGTGCAGGCTCTGCTTTTACAGATAAACAAGTCTGAGGTGAAAAACAACCTTTTCAAACCATGGCATACCTGGCCGAGAGGCTGAGAGGTTGTAAACTCAGGTTGAAACCAGTAAACAGTCATATTTCAAAGCTGTGTTTTGCTGCAATGAAAAGTTAGAACTTTGATGAAACCTAGGGCCCGATTTTACCATTGCGTTGTGTCCATTTTTGGGCGCACAAATGTGTAAAGCCGGGCGTGAGGTGAATAATGTGATCTGCAGCTGCGTCCACGCTGGTTCCCCCTTTACCAAGGCCCAAAAATGGACGTGTTCGGGACCATGCCCAAAGTGGTGCAGTGTCAATGTAAATACATTTGCGTGAATTTAAATTGACTTAATGAGCTGGACGCCCAAACTTTGTGACATTTCTCGCTTTACCATTGCGTTCATCCGTCTAGATTCGGCGCAAAACAGATATGCTCGGCAAAGGCCTGTTTTGGGCAGTCCAGCTTCTGAAGAGGTGAGTTCAGAACTTCTGGTGGATCTCTGACTTAGATTATCGGGGAGGGGTGGGGCAGGTCATTCTCTGATGGCGGGGCTAGGAAGGAGGCAGATGTATCTCTAGCAGAGAGAGGGAGGCCAGATGTATCCCTGGTGGGAGGGGGGAGGAGGGAGGCCAGATCGTTCTCTGGTGTGGGGGGAGGAGGGCCAGATGGATCTCTGATGGGGAGGGGCGGGGGGGCTAGGGACAGGGGGGTCTGCTGCCACACTGCGGGTGATCGGTGCAGAGGGAAGTGGGGCAGGAGGTTGTGATCGGTCTGGGTAGAGGGGGTTGGTGGGTGGATAAGGGAGGTGGTTATGTTGTGGGGGTGGGGCGATACCTATGGGGGCCATCGCTCCTGACTGCTTTATGCACTTCTTGCGGCCCGGGAGTGATGTGACAGGGGAGCATTTTTCAATTTTTTTTAACTGCACATGCGCAGTTGAAGGCTCCGATCGGAGCAGCAATGTTTTGGGCGCGAAAAGCCCTGCCCACAGCACGATTCAGACTCGCAGTTCTTTTTTCAGGCTGAGTGCGTACATGGGGGCACCTGAGAACAGGTTTTACAAGTCGGATCTGAATTACACCCCGATTCAGCACTTTGAATCAAAATGGTAAAATCGGGCCCTCGATGTTTAATTTGTCTGATAATGTCACAGTGTCATTTCCTGGGGAGTTATAAAACCTAATCATGAAAATTCAACTCATTTCAATGGTGTAAACTTTATTCGGAAGCTATGAGAAAATAGCTGACTTTGACTGACTGTAACAGAGAATGTCTTCTTTCCAAAAGCACAGCAAGCTATATGTTTTATCAAGATAATCTCTGTTTTCAGTTCACTGAGGAAAAATTTGCATGGTATCAGTAGCTCGTGGCACTCTGATTGTTTAATTATCTAGGTGCTATCTGACCAGGTGAACAGGTTTAAAAACATGGAACTCATCAAGGCAAACTCCATACCGTCACTGAGGGCTGGAATCGAACCCGAGTCCCTGGCGCTGTGAGGCAGCAGTGGCGCTGAGCTGCTCTGTCTGCTTCTTGTGTGCCAGCTGTTGAGTGAAGTACATTTAAATGCTTGACTCAAGGCTCTAGTTAGAATTTGAATCTGTCAAGATGCACTCACTATGTCAGAACAACACTGGAGATCCATAACTGGTAAGAGCTTGGGTGTGGATTCTCCGCTGAAAGACCGATCAACGTCCCCCGGAATGAACGGTGGAACCATCTTCTCAAAGTAATCCACCCACCAACATCCTGCAGCACCGTGGGAACAAAAAAACAAAGGGTATTTGCAATTGGACTTCTCATTACTCTGTTAAATTCAAATTTAATTTGTATTTCATAAAAAAAAGCCGCCCCTTCAGTTTAAAACTTCCTTACTTCAAAATTTTGATTTCAATTTAAGCGTTTTATTTAGCTCAGCAATGACAGTAATTATTACAATTACAGAGGATTGACATGTCTTCTCAGAAGATTAAATTGCCCCAAAATGGCACACAAATTGTGAGTGTTAGATGCCAAATCCAGGCTTTCTTTAAGTTTAGCACTGAGTTGAGATTAAGTCAATAAATGAGATATATCCCGAGGATGTCCAGGCTTTCCTGTGGATTATGCCTCATTCAGTCTACATGAGCTCAGAACTCCCAAGGAAGTTCCGTTTGTTTATGCATTAGTCTTTCTCTGCATCAGTCGATCTTTGTTGTGGTGAGGGTCCCCTGCCACTGATTCAATGTTATTTATTGTGATCAGGAAGTGAATCAGTGGATCTGTTTGGTTTATTTTGCCCTTGATCACGATGAGTGAAATGATCCCGAGCAGAATTGCACAATTAGATCCACTTTTCGTCATATCATCATAAAAGGTTTACGTGATCTTATCTGCAACCTTGCTGCACCATCCCATCCATCCTGCAAGTCTGATACAGTACAGGGGGGCAGTACCATGGTTCCAGTTGGCCATGCTTGAGAAAGTGCCAGTCCTCAGTGCCAGGGTACTGCCTGGACATGTCCATCTGCAACCCCCCACCAAAGGCTATACTTACCAGTGTACCCCTTTGTCTGGTTCCCGTATGCTGGCTAGGTGCATTGTCTATGTCAAATTCTCCCTCAGTATACCTGAACAGGCGGCGGAATGTGGCAACCAGAGCATTTTCACAACAACTTCATTGTAGTATTAATGTAAGCCTACTTGTGACACCAATGAATAAACTTTAACCTTTAAAAAAACAGTGCTCTAAGCCTTGCTGATGTAATGTCACATCGGTGAGGGCGGGGTAGATCCCAATTTAGGGGGATGATACAAAGGAGAAGCCCACTAATGATATTGATGCATGGCATGGTGGCACAGTGGTTGGGCACTGCTGCCTCACAACGCCAGGGACCTGGGTTCAATTCCAGCCTCGGGTCACTGTCTGTCTGCACGTTCTCTCAGTGTCTGCGTGGATTTCCTCCAAGTGCTCTGAAGATGTGCAGGTTAGGTTGATTGGCGATGCTAAATTGCCTCTTAATGTCAAGAGGATTAGCAAGGTAAATATGTGGGATTACAGCGATGGAGCTTGGGTAGTATTGTGGTTGGTGCAGACATGATGGGACGAATGGCCTCCTTCTGCCCTGTAGGGATCCTATGCATGTATTTAAAAGAGATTCCCCAGTTCCTGGGTGGAAACTTCATTATGTCAATAGCTGGGGGCAGGGATAATCAAATCCCGAGTTCCCACAGGCAATATTGCTGGTTTTGGCTTCTCACAGGATTTTGCGCCTGTGTTGCCATTTGTACCAGCGGTGAACATGGGCACAAAATCCCAGCCACACAGTCCATTTCTTCCTTCTCTCTCCCTGCTTCCATGGTTTTCCTTCCCTGTCTGTTTGTGGAGTGGTGACTCGTGCTGTACTGATGTTCCACAGGAATCCAGCCCTCTGCCAGTACCCTATTCGAGAAAGCAACGCAGATGTGTGATACAAAACAGTGACTGTCCACAGACTCATTTAAGTAAATGCATCAAAACCACATCTGATCATGTGATCTCTCATTGCCTACAGATATCATCCCCAGTAGAATGAACTGGAGCTGATCTGTTCTTAACTTCTCTGGCATCCTGCCACTGGTGAATCTGATGAAATTCAAATTCAGTTAATAAATCAGGAATTATAAAGCCCGTCTCAGTAATGGTAACCATAAAACCATCATTGGTTATTGTAAAAACCTACATGATGCACGAATGTCTTTGAGAGAAGGAATCTGCTGTCCTAACCTGATCTGGCCCACAGGTGATTCCCAATCTACAGCAACATGGTTAACTTTTAACTGCCCTCTTAAATAGCCTAGCAAACCATTCAGTTTTAGGGCAGTTAAGGATGTGCAACAAATGCTCACCTTCCCAGCAATGTTCACGTCCCATAATAGAATAAAAATAAAGGAAGAAGCCACTAAGGCTAATAATAGCAATACTATGGCCATTCTGATTGGGATTGTCTCCCTCAACATTAATCTGGTCTCAAAACAGGTTGGTGCAAACTCGATGGACTGAATGTCCTCCATCTGCACTGTAGGGATTCTATGATTTCTTCCACTGTGGAGCCACATTTTTAAAGTCTTGCCTGTGATTTCAAATTCCCATGGTTCAGCTAAATGTCAATGGTCAGTTCTATCTACCCCAGCCCTCTTGCCTGCATCTTTATATAAGAACGTAAGAACTAGGAGCAGGAGTAGGCCATCTGGCCCCTCGAGCCTGCTCCACAATTCAATAAGATCATGGTTAATCTTTTTGTGGACTCAGCCCCACTTACCTGGCTGCTCACCATAACCCTGAATTCCTCTACTGTTCAAAAATGTATCCATCCTTGCCTTAAAAACATTCAATGGGGTACCCCCAACTGTTTTATTCTTTCCTTCATGCTGATCCTTACCTCTGAATTCTTTTTGCACAGGCTGATAAAATTACCTCTCCATTTTCAGTGATGCAGAAGCTCACTGTAAATTAATTGAATTATTCATACTAATCTAGCAGAATTAAATGACACTTGGTGTCGCCGAATTAAAGTTCCCACAGCTAGCACATGATGCAAGCACTCTGAAAGCAAATAGCACCATGCCCCTGTGTGTAGACCTCTCTGTAACTGATTAGGAAATTCAACAGAGGGAAAGAAAGTAATAATGTGATGTCTGAATGGAGAAGAGAACCTCATTAAATAAAAAACAACCTAAACCAATTTATTTTGGACCAATTTCTGTCTCTAATTGAAAAAAGACTAGCTTTCAATAAGTGCTGATAGTTGTGGATTTGCACAGGTCTGTCACCCTGCTTTTGTTGCTTGGGATTTACAGTCTGCCCCGCTTACACATTCGAAGCGTATAAATTATCCAGTAGTGTGAAATATTCAGTTTAAACAACAGAACAAAATGGGAAGTAATGAGGGCAAAAACATTGAATGTTCAGTTCGTTTTGGATCAGTTGATCTTGAATGAAAAGCAGACTGGACTTGAATCCGCTTGTCTTGAATTTGGGCCGGAGGTAGGTAAGGGAATTGTGGGCATAATGGGTTCAGAAGGGTGGTCAGAGACAGTCAGGGGGTTATCAAGTAGGTGGACCATAGTTGGAAGTTCAGGAGAGAAATTCGGGCAATTAGGGTAGGCAGGCCTGCGGTTGTAGTCGGGTTGTGGGGTCAGTTGGGGGCGGGGGGGGGAACGATGGGGAGAGTTAGTGAGTTATTGAGTGGGGTGGGGGGCTTCTGTTGGGAGTCAGAGGGTCAGTTGTATAGCTAACTAGGAATCACAGCAGGTCTTAATCTTTCTCACCTTTTCTGGGTAAATAATCTGGAGCCATCAGAACTCTCCAGCTTTCAGAGTTTCAGAGGCTAGAATTTTACCAGCATGCCCGCCCTGAATCCCAGTGTGGGTGAGGCTCAGAGAACAGCATCCTGCATTGGTCCCGGGTGCGATCATATGAACCTCAGGCAGACGTGCTGCTAAAATTCTGCCCAGAGAGTTCCAGATGTAGGGTAACTGCCCCAGTGCAAACTTCCTGGGCAGTTCCCATGTGGTCAGTGCTAGGAAACTTTCAAGGGATCCCCCCCACCGTGGATTTTGGGGGTACCTCCACAATATGACCACCTCCGTGACAGGTTCCACATTTCCCATTGGAGACAACACTTAGAAACAAAATTGAAAAATCCTCCCAGTGTATGAGATGGCAGCATATCTGGATGGATTGTGTTTGATTGCCTTTTCCTGTATGAATTCATATGTCCAAGTGGGAAAACCTGAGAGCACAGGACAATTAAAAACTGAAGTGTATCCTGGAATATAAATTTTGCAAGACTGTGCTTCCAGCAAGGGAGCACCGCTCCGTGAGAGTATGAGAGTCAGTCAGCATTTCCCGTTTGTAGCAATGCTGATTTTCCGCTACTCAGAGTGCTGGCTTCTGAGCCCTATCAAATTTATACTCTTCATGTTGCCTGGTGTTAGATATCAGAAATAGATAATCTCTTAGTTTGATTTAAAAGTGAAATTTAAACGATGTCTGAGGAAGAATGCTATGCAGGCATAGCATTCATGTCACTGATTAGAAATCTCATTCCAAGAATTTCCCTCTCACTGTTACTATAAATGGTATTTGGGAACCACCCAACAACATATTCTAATGAAGGTGTGTTAAAGGTGATGTCTGCCATCTGTAGGCTTCAGTATTTTTCTTTTCACGAGCTCATCCTGCTGAGATCAAGGGATTTATATTGCAAGCAATTGTGAAGCAGACAAGATATGCAGCGATGGTTGATATTGAAGCACTTTTAAACAACAGCTACAACTTGTATTAAAAAAGAGCTTTACTGTAGTAAACGCCCCAAGTTAAAATGTGACACCGAGCCTCCAAAAGCAATGTTTGGAAAGATAATCCAAAGCTTGGTCAAGGAAATCATTTGCCTTAGACGAAGAAGGTAAATTCAAAAATGAGGTAGAGAGCTTTAGGGAGGGAATTCCAGGGAATAGGAGCTAGGCATTTGATGGCACTGCTCCAAGTGGTGGTTTGAGTAATATCAGCAATGTACAAGGGACTAGAATTGAAAGAATATAGACGTCTCAGATAATGAGCTCAGACATCTCAGAAGATTGCAGGGTTAGATAAGGTGACTGAGATAGGGAGTGGTGAGCCCATAGAGTGATCTCAAAGCAAGGATGATTTAAAATCAAGACCAGGAACCAACAACGTAGGTCAGCAATCAGAGGGGCCGTTGTCAGGTTTTCTTCCTCATTCTCTCCTCAAGTTCCCTGTTACTAAGATAGTATTTCCTGGTCAGGTGCAATCTTATCACCATCCTCCACTGCTATCTCCAGGTGGAGTTAGAACCTGTCTAGATTTTTGTTTGAAAATAGCTGGTGCATAATCTTAAACCTTCCCCAAACCTATTGAAAATGTTTGATTCCTGATCAAAAATCATGGCAGACATGGTTTTGTACCAAGAGTCTGTTTGCTGAATCATCTGCATGTCAAATTGTCACACACTACATCACAGAGATGTGCTTCTTTCCACCAATCTTAGTTTCTGTTCTGATCAGCCTTTTGAAAAGTTCCTAACCCTCTGACCACCTTCCATTCAATGCAATCTCCCACATCACACAATCACAGGATTGGTATGGAGCAAGAAGGAGGCCATTTGATCCCTGCTATTTCCCTGAACATCATTTTCACTCAAATAATCTTCTAATGCCCCCCTGAATGCCTCGACTTTCTCCACCACACTTCCAAACCCGAGCCACAAGTACGAAAAGGATTCTTCTCACATCACATTTGCTTCTTTTGCAAATCACTTCATATCTGTGCTGTCTTGTTCTCAATTCTTTTACAAGTGGGAGCAGTTTCTCCCTATCTACCCTGGTCTATCCCCTCATGGTTTTGAACATCTCGTCTCCTCTTAACCTTCTTCTCACCAAGTCTGAACCTCTCCAATCTATCTTCATAGCTGCAGTTTCTCATCACTGGAGCATTCTTGTAAATCTCTTCATGTCATAGAAGATAGAAAACTACGGTACAAACAGGCCTTTCGGCCCACAAGTTGTGCTGATCATATCTCTATCTACCAGGCCTATCTATAACCCTCAATCCCATTAAATCCCATGTACTCATCCAGAAGTCTCTTAAAAGACCCCAACAAGTTCGCCTCCACCACCACTGACGGCAGTCGATTCCACTCACTCGCCGCCCTCTGAGTGAAAAACATATCCCTGACATCCCCTCTGTACCTACTCCCCAGCACCTTAAACCTGTGTCCTCTCGTAGCGACCATTTCAGCCCTGGGAAATAGCCTCTGAGAATCCACCCAATCTATACCTCTTAACATCTTATCAACCTCTATTAGGTCACCTCTCATCCTTTGTCTCTGCAGGGAGAAAAGACTAAGCTCCCTCAACCTATCCTCATAAGGCATGCCACCCAATCCAGGCAATATTCTTGTAAATCTCCTTTGTAAAGTGTGGCAGCCAGGTCTGTACGCAATATTGCTGCAGGTATCTATTCAGTATAATCTCCTTGCTCTTGTACTCTATACCTCTATTAATAAGGTTGAGGATACTGCATGTTTTATTAACTGCTCTCTCTACCTGCCCTGCCACCTTTAATGATTTACGCAGATATACACCCTCTGATAATACACACCATTCGGATTTGTACCCTTTATTTTATAGTGTCTCTGCATGTTCTTCTTACCAAAATGAATCATCTCACAGTTCACTGCATTGGACTTCATCTGCCACCTTCTGCCCACATCACCCACTATGTCCACTTGAAGTTCTACACTGTCTCACAGAACATAATGCTTTCAAGTTTTGTATCATTCACAAATTTTGAAATTGTCCCCTCACACTGTTATCTATGTTACTGATATATATCAGAAAAAGGCAATACCCACATTATCTGGGGAATCCTATTACAAAGTTTCTTCCAGCCCAAAATATATCCATTAACCATGACTCACTGTTTCCAACTTCCAGCAGTTTCAGTGAAGCATATTCCTTTTCCATCCCCATCTTGCTCAGCCTGTGTGGAATGTATGGAATGGAAGGATTTCCCAAACCTGAAGTCGATCAGTTCACATTCAGGGAGATGGCCTTTCTCACCTCCCTGTATGGTCACTAATTTTCAAACACTGCGGTAACACTGAGGGAAACTGAACTTTCTCCTGGTGATCATTGTTCTCTGGCTTACGCATTTCAATAAACATTCCTATTTTCGTTGTATTTTGGTGCCTCTTTCAATCCATTCTGATTCCTTGATTGCTTCAATTTTTTCACTTTCTCTGATGGTTGTCTTTTTAATCTCAGGATACAGCTGTAGGAAACATAGATTTGTGACAGGAATGACGCATCACTTTAGCTATGACGATAGTTTATATCTTTTGCACAACAAGATCGAGTTTAAATGTTTCTGCTGCTTCCCTGCCCCCAGACGATATAGTGCAATTGTGTTAAAAATCAACAGGCATGAATTTTACACAACTCATTGCGAAAAATATTATGTATGCTATAAAGCAAATGTCCACCCTTTACCAACGGCACTGGACTCAAGGTTCAAATGTTTGTTCCAGGGATGTGGATTTTGTTGACGATGCCACCATTCACTGTCCATCCCTAATTTTGATTTGATTTGATTTGATTTATTGTCACATATATTAACATACAATGAAAAGAATTGTTTCTTGCTTGCGATACAGACAAAGCATACCGTTCATAGAGAAGGAAAGGAAAGACTGCAGAATGTCGTGTTACATTCATAGCCAGGGTGTAGAGAAAGATCAACTTAATACAAGATAAGTCCATCAAAAGTCTAACAGCGGGAGGGAAGAAGCTGTTCTTGAGTCGGTTGGTATATGACCTCAGACTTTTGTGTCTTTTTCCCGATGGAAGAAGGTGGAAGAGAGAATGCCAAATTTCCTTAGTCTTCTGAGAAAATAGAGGTGTTTATGGGCTTTCTTAACTATAGTGTTGGCATGAGGGGACCAGGGCAGATTGTTGACGATTTGGATCCCAAAAACTTGAAGCTCTCGGCACTTCCTATTTCATCCTTGTTGATGTAGACAGGGGCATGTTCTCCTTTATGCTTCCTGAAGTCGATGACAATCTTTTTCATTTTGTTGACATTGAGGGAGAGATTATTGTTGCTGCACCAGTTCACCAGATTTTCTATCTCATTCCTGTACTCTATCTCGTCATTGTTTGAGATCCGACCCACTATGGTGATGTTGTCAGCAAACTTGAAAATCGAATTGGAGGGGAATTTATCTGCACAGTCATAGGTGTATAAGGAGTATAGTAGGGGGCTGGGGCACCGGTGTTGAGGATGATCGTGGAGGAGGTGTTGTTGCCTATTCTTACTGATTATGGTCGTGAGTTAGGAAGTTCAGGATCCAGCCGCAGAGGCAGGTGCTGAGGCCCAGGCCATGGAGTTTGGAGATGAGTTTCATGGGAGTAATGGTGTTGAAAGCTGAGCTGTAGTCAATATATAGGAGTCTGACAAAGGTGTCTTTGTTATCTAGGTGTCCCAGGGTTGAGTGCAGGGCCAGGATGATGGCATCTGCCGTGGACCTGTTCTGGCAGTAGGCAAACTGTACTGGATCCAGGTAGTCTGGGAGGCTGAATTGATTCTTGCCACGACTAACATTTCGAAGTACTTTTAATGATGGATGTCAGAGCCACCGGCCAACAGTCATTAAGGCACGCTGCTTGGTTTTTCTTAGGCACCGGGATGATGGTCATCTTCTTGAAGTAGATAGGGTCCTCAGATTGTTGTGAAGAGAGGTTGAAGATGTCTGTGAATACCCCCTGCCAGCTCATCCACACAGGATCTGAGTGCTCATCTGGGTACCCCATCCGGGCCAGTGGCTTTCTATGGGTTGACCTTTGAGAAAGCTGTTCCGACATCTGCAATGGTGACACCAGATATAGATTCATCCAGGACTTCCAGGGTGGAGGTCATGCTCTTGCTGATCTCTTGCTCAAAACGGGTGGAGAATGCATTGAGCTCATCAGGCAGGGGTGCATGGGAGCCAGCAATTTTACACGCCTTCATCTTGTAGCCTGTTATGTCTTGCAGAACTTGCTATAGTTGGCAGGGTTCGGTGTGGCTAGCCTGAGACTCCAGTTTGTTCTGGTACTGTCTTTTGGCATCTTTGATGGACCTCTTTAGATCTTTTCTGGCTTTCTTGTGTTGGTCAGTGTCGCCTGACTTGAACGCCTCAGACCTGGACTTCAGCATGCACTGGATATCTCTGTTCATCCATGGTTTCCGGTTGGGGAGCACACGGATTTGCTACTTTGGCACACAGTCTTCTACACACTTACTGATGAAGTCAGTTATTGTGCTGGCAAGCTCGTTCAGGCTGGTCGCAGAGTTTTTAAATACTGACCAGTCCACTAACTCCATGCAGTCCCATTGGAGATCATCCAATTCCTCAGATCAATATTGCACAACTCTCTCTGATGGATTCTCCTGCTTCAGTTTTTGCTTGTAAGCCAGGAGCAGGAGCACAGCCTTGTAGTCTGATTTGCCAAAGTATAGGCGGGCAATAGAGCAGTAGGCATGTTTGATATTTATGTAGCAATGGTTTAGGATGTGTGAGCCTCTGGTGGAGCAGGAAACGTGTTGGTGGTAGCTTGGTAGTACGCTCTTGAGCTTGGTCTGATTGAAGTCCCCGGCCATGATGAATAAGGCTTCGGGAGGTTTTATCTCAAGGCTATTCGTAGTGGTGTATATTTTGTCCAGCGTGATCTTCACGTCCACATGGGGTGGGATGTAAACTGCCATCAGGATAACGGAGGTGAGCTCCCGTATTTATCTCTGTAAATATTAATTCTCAATAGTCCAAATCAAACAAAAGTAATGTCGGCAAATTAGTCCTTGATCTTTGCAAAGTACTCTTTTTAACTTCTTGAGGAGGCTTGATAGTTGGAGAATGAAGTGTCCAATTAGCTGGGCAAAGCTCTCCATGGGTTTCCACAAACTGGAAGGCTTTATTTAAGCGTAGATTCTCTTCAACACTGCAACCTACAGGCAGATCATCAATGCTGATGTGCTTGATAATGCCATTTGTATCAGTGATAAAAAGACCTCTCAGATCAATACTAGAGTTTTCCAATAACACTCCATAATCCCGAGAGACCCGCTTTGTTAAATCAGATGGTATATTCATATGCCCAAGATCCCCACTCTTTCTTGGAATGTTGATCCAGGCGAGATGAGAATCTACCGAAACTCCAATTACTTCACAATTTAGTATAGCACAGTAAGCTCATCTGGAACACCACCACCTGGAGCAGGATTTCCCAAACCTCTCTGACAAAAGAATCCTTTTGACCTCCCTGAAGGAACCACTTCATTATATTGAAGAATTAGACTGAAAAAAAAACAATTATTGCACAATGGGTACAAACATACAAAATCATTTTGAAGATGTTTTCTATGTCTTATAGGTATACACTTACTATAATAAAATATGGAAAACCTGTGCCTTGGGTAGTGCCAGGGGTGGACTCCAGGGACAGCCTCATGGGGAATTGGTCGGGATTTATTCCTTTGTAGTAGTGGAAAGGAGCAGACATGGAAGCTGGGGGTGCCACCAATTGTTTGGAGGGGTGGAGTTTCAGTGGAAGCCAACATTGACAGTGTGGGTGAGGGATTAGATGTTTGGAGGAAAAGGGGTGTGCCAGCACTGACTGTGGGGGATGGGATCCGTGTTCAGGGGTGAAATGGGGGTTGCTGTCTCCGGTCAGAAGGGGTGGGATGGGGGGGGGGAGGCAGGAGGGGTACAGGCTTTGATCAGTTTGGTGGGGAACAGTACTAGCCGTGATCAATTTGGTGGGGAGCAGTGCCAGCTCTGATTAGGCAGGGTTTAGGGGGAGCATCTAAGATGGTGGGCTGGAGATTTGGTCATTGTTTGGTCTGATTGGGGCAGTCCAATCAGTCTTTGCCAACATGTTGATGCCCGGTCCTCTACGTGAAAGCATGAAACACATCTAGCTTTTTTTTGTGGTAGAATGTGGTAAGATCTGGGGAGAATACCGGCCTGTTTCTCGAGAGAAAAACACACTGGGGGCAACCATATAAAAAATATTCTAAATGTCAAATGTGTGTGAAAATGTAGGAGAGAATCACACCCACCTTTTGGGCAAGCTCTCAGGTGCAATAGTACAGCACTTAGTGCATAAAAAGCGTTAAAGTGTGATTCACGCCAGTAGGGGGAGTGGACGGTGTCTATTCTCGGTGGGAGGTAGCTGCTGACTGTGAGACGCACTATTGCACCGATGTTTTGATCTTTCAGTGTTCTGTGTACACTGAGAGATCTGTCACTCCCCACCTCCCTACACTGCCCCACCCCCAGATATTGCCACCTCTCTCTAACCCCCCCCACTCCTGGACATTGTCCCCCACACCCCTAATCGTTGGCCTTCCAGGCTAATCACTGCCCAAATACACTGCCCATCCCGGCTGATCATTGCCCCAATATCCCTCCCAGCATGTCACTGCCCAATATCTTCCCTGCATCCCTGCCTATCACTGCCTGATACCCTCAACACCCCCCTCCCCACCAATTGCCACGCCGATACCCCTCCTCCCAGCAAATCCCCAATTGCACAGTGCGCAGCCCTGCCTGCATCTCCTTAGACTGGGATATGTTAATGTACAAAGGGGCCTGGGTGCCATTGTACACCAGTCACTGAAAGCAAGCATACAAGTACAGCAAGCAGTTAGGAAGGCAAATGGTAGGTTGGCCTAGGACTTAAATTTATAGAGGTTTACAGCATGGAAACAGGCCCTTTGGCCCAACTTATCTGTGCCGCCCTTTTTTTTAAAATCCCTAAGCAATTCCCAATTGTCCACATTTGGCCCATATCCTTCTATACCCATCATACCCATGTAACTGTCTAAAGATGTAACTTGAGTACAGGCACAATGATGTCTCACTGCAGCTGTACAGGGCCTTGATGAGACCACAGCTGGAGTATTGCGTGCAGTTTTGGTCTCCTTATCTCAGAAATTCTATCCTGTCATAGAGGGAATGCTGCAAAGATTCACCAGACTGATTCCTGGGATTGCAGGACTGTCATACAAGGAGAGATTCGGTCAATTAGGCCTGTATTCAAAGGAATTTAGAAGAATGAGAGGCAATCACTTTGAAATAAAATTCTAACAGGGCTGCACAAACTGGATGAAGGGATGATGTTTCCTCTGACAGGGGGTCAAGAACAAGGGGTCATAGCCTCAGGACACATTTAGGACTAAGATAGAAAGAAGCTTCACTCAGAATTCTGGAATTCCCTACCACAGAAGGCTGGGGAGGCCAAGTCACTGAATATCCTTAAGAAGGAAATAGATTTTTTTATGCCAGAATTTTACTGCGCTGCTCGCCATGGGCATCAGAGAGGATGTGGGGAAGACAATGGAAAGGTTCATTCACCTCGGGTGTGATTTTACCATTTCGGGATGAGTGAGAATATAAAATCCCACCCCTAGACTCTAAAGATGTAAAGGGGCATATGGAGGGTGCGGGAGTATGGCACTGAGATAGAGGATCAGCCCATGATCATTTTGAATGGCAGAGCACGCTCAAAGAGTGAACGAACCTTGAACTTGCATGGTGGCAGAGTGGCTAGCATTGCTACCTCACAGCACCAGGGGCCCGGGTTCGATTCCTGGCTTGGGTCATTGACAGTGCGGAGTCTGCACATTCTCCTCGTGTCTGCGTGTGTTTCCTCCAGGTGCTCCAGTTTCCTCCCATGGTCCAAAAAATGTGCTGGTTTGCTGCATTGGCCATGCTAAATTCTCCCTCAGTGTACCCAAACAGGTGCCGGACTGTGGTGACTATGGGCTTTTCACAGTAACTTCATTGCAGTGTTTATGTGAGCCTACTTGTGACACTAATAAACAAAGTAAACTTCATGCTGTTTATTCATTAATTAAATGACAGTAAGAGGCTAAAGATGTGGCAGGTGCAAAAATTACAAAAATACAAAATAAGATGGGAAAATAAATCAATGGAATGTGAGTGAGTAATTACCCGACCTGTAACATGACCATAGAATGTGAGTCAGCGAATTCCTGACCTTATGACCCTATCGTGGAATGTCATAGAATCCCTACAGTACAGAAGGAGTCCATTCGGCCCATTGAGTCTGCACTGACCACAATCCCATCTGGGCCATTTTCCTGTAACCCCACATATTTACTCTACTAATCCACTGACACAATAGGGTCAATTTAGCATGGCTGATCAATCTAACCCACACATCTTTGGAAGGAAACCAGAGCACCCAGAGGAAATCCAAGCAGGCACGGGGGAGAACGTGCAAACTCCACCCACACAGTTGACCCGAGACTGGAATCGAACCCAGGTCCCTTGCATTGTGAGGCAGCAGTGCTAACCGCTGTGCCACTGTGCCGCCCCATGAATATGTGTTCGTGATTACCTGACCTGTGAACCTATCATGGAATGTGAATCAGTGATTACCGGCCTGTGACCTGACCGTGGAATGTGATGTCATGTGAGCCAGTGATCACCTGACCTGTGACCCCATCATGGCATGTGAGTCAATGATTGCCGACCTGTGACCTGACCGTGGAATGTGATGGCATGTGAGTCAGTGATTACCTGATCTGTGACCTGACCATGTAACTTGGCTCAGTCTGGCAATGGAAACCACTCTTCACTGAGAGTGCCTGATTTCAGAATTGGCTCTTGATCCTCGCTTTTCTCCAGCATCAATGGTTACGGACACCTGTTTTTAAAAGGCAGAATTAGCACTGGGTGTGGCTGAGATGGCATTGATGAAAACATGCATGGATGACCTCAGCATATGATTACCAGCTCATTTCTATATCTGGCTGGTCATTTCTGCCATCCACTGGAAGTGGCTGGGTAGCGGCTACAGGAGTGGGACTCACACATAAGAAGAGATCCCCTCTTGTTTTCCATCTGCAATAGTCTTCTGCCCCAACTTAGTTCAAGAGTAGATGGTGGGTAAAGTGATCCAGACTACTGGAAAAGCTTAACCATTTTCTGTCATCTTTCAAATCACTTCTAAACTCTGTCTTTTTGACTGAAGGATGATATGTTTATATCACCGGTGGATGTGGTCTTTCTTGATTTTCAGAAGGCGTTTGACAAGGTACCTCACAAGAGGTTATTGCAGAAGGTAAGGGGGCATGGAGTTGGGGGTAGGGTGTTAGCGTGGATAGAGGATTGGTTGTCAAATAGGAGGCAGAGAGTGGGGGGTCAATGGGTGCCATTCGGATTGGCGGTTGGTGACTAGTGGAGTGCCCCAGGAGTCGGTGCTGGGGCCTCAGCTATTTACCATTTATATAGATGATCTGGAGGAGGGAACCGAGTGTAGGGTGTCGAAGTTTACTGATGACACCAAGATTGGTGGAACGGCAAATTGCGCGGAGGGTGTGGAGAGTCTGCAGAAGGATCTAGATAGGCTGGGCGAATGGGCCAGGAAATGGCAAATGGAATTTAATGTTGGCAAGTGCGAGGCGGTCCACTTTGGTAGGAATAATGGTAGGAAGGACTATTACTTACGTGGCGAAAAACTGCAGCATGCGACGGTGCAGAGGGACCTCAGCGTCCTTGTGCATGAGTCGCAAAAACCCAGCCTGCAGGTGCAGCAGGTGGTCAGGAAGGCAAATGGGATGCTGGCCTTCATAGCGAGGGGGATTGAATATAAAAGTAGGGAGGTCTTGCTGCAGCTGTATAGGGCATTGGTGAGGCCGCAGCTGGAGTACTGTGTGCAGTTTTGGTCGCCGCACTTACGCAAGGATATTTTGGCCTTGGAGGGAGTGCAGAGGAGGTTTACTAGGCTGATACCAGAGTTGAGGGGGTTGAGCTATGAGGAGAGGCTGAATAAACTAGGCTTGTACTCGTTAGAGTTTAGAAGAATGAGGGGAGATCTCATTGAGACGTATAAGATGATGAATGGGATGGATAGGATAGAGGTGGAGAGACTCTTCCCGCTCAGAAAGGACAGTAGGACTAGGGGGCACAGCCTCAAGATAAAGGGGGGGCAGTTTAGAACGGAGTTGAGGAGGAACTTCTTCACTCAAATGGTGGTGAATCTCTGGAATTCTCTGCCCGTTGAAGTGGTTGAGGCTGCCTCGCTAAATATTTTTAAGACGCGGGTTGATGGGTTTTTGATAAGCGAGGGGATTAAGGGTTATGGGGAGAGGGCGGGAAAGTGGAACTGAGCCACAACAGATCAGCCATGATCTTATTGAATGGCGGGGCAGGCTCGAAGGGCTAGATGGCCTACTCCTGCTCCTATTTCTTATGTTCTTATATTCTTATGTTTATGTAAAACAGCAAGTGATAACTGTGCACTGATGCAGATATGATATATATTCAAACATATTTTAAATTGATATTGTAATACCTGCAGGAGCAAGGGCCATTTGTCAACTCAAATTCTCTAATTCCAGCACAGTCACACTAAAGCATTCATTACAAGATCAGTAATTATAATGTAATCTAACAATTGAGTGCTGGCACTGAACTGATCCAATGGACAACATATTAAAGGACCTCAATGCAGTTGTGTCTGTGAGTCTGAACTCAATTAGAAGTTTCATCTGTAAAGATAGGAGTTTGAAATTTTGTCTCTCAAGCGAGACCGGAAAGTCCCGCCCAAACCTGTCTGCCCCTCGTCCGGTCCGATTTTGTAGTGGGTGGGACGGTATAGTTCCAGCACTTGTCTGTCCCAATGATTCCAAAAGCTGGTCTGCTTTGCCTACAACCCGCTGAATGTTAGAAGAAGGACCTGTTGTTCTTGTGAGGTTTTCTGCCTATGTTGGAACATTAGAGCAGAGGGATCCAGGCCTCAGCGCTGAGATGAACTAGTCTGGCACAGCAACCATCTCATAATGAAGGAGCAGGATGGGAAGCAGAGGATTTGGACAGGTTCTTGGTGGTACTGATTTTGTAAGTATGAATAAGGCAGGGACACCCTTCCACATCCTAACATTCCCCCCTTCCCCGCCTCCCCCTCCCCACCCCTGAAGGCAGCTATGTTTCAGTAATTAAATTCTCCCAGCAATCACCAGCCAAAAGGCCCCTGATGCCCAAAGAGGAAAGTTAGCCCCATGCATTGCCTGTTTGGTGCAAAGTAGGCCTTAGGCCTTTACATCCACATGTGTATCCAATTGCATTTTTAGCTCCGTAGTGAATGAAATCACTAAAATACTGGAAATAATTGGAAATTTGAAATGCTGCATAGTTGCAATAATGTCTGAACCTCAGCAGCATGCAATTAAATCCACAGTAAATTAAATAAATGATGCTTTCAATATGACAAACAAATAAGCAATTCAGTCTATGAGGTAAAAATAAAGGGGAGCTGAATTGCAGATTGCCAGGCTGGAGATGACGGTGTTTTGTGCATCTGCTGATGGAAACATTTTGCTGCCTCAGTGGAAATAATTGATTTATATCACAATCCCAGCCAAGGCTCCAGGTGCTGCCCACAACTGCCAGTAGGTTAACTGGTTTCTGGCATATCCACATTTCAATCTATAGTTCGACCTGAGGTATGGAAGCGTCAATATTACAGTCTCCATCCCAGCCCTACCTCTCTTATATCGATGGCCTGAGAGGAGGCAGCTCCACCTCACAATATCTTCTACGAAACTTGTTTGCTACCTCAGGACCCGACGTAACTAGGCCTCAGCCAGTCTCGGGCTACTGTGGCAAACTGCTGGTGAAATTATGGTGGAACAACACCATTTTCCTTTCCTTTCCAGGATTTGAGTTTGAAATCTTGTTCCAGGAGGAGTTGTCTGTGTGTGCCTATTGTCGGAGTTTTCTGGTTGGTCATACCAGTGGGATGTTCTGGTCCTGCCAACTACGCGTCCATGCTGTGGGTTTCCTGGCAGCGTAGGGAGCAGTCAATGGGAAATCCCATTGCCATTGGTAGAACCAGAAGATCACGCCACTGGCAAATGGCTTGCTGCCTCCCATTGTGAGAAACACGCAGTGGGAAGACCAGAATATCCACCCCTTTATAGAAATATAGTTGCAAAAAAAAGACAGAGGTTACAATTTACGGAAGTCAAATATTTTATTGCATACAACTCAAAGGGGGTTTGCATTGATCTTTCTACCTATGCATGGAATTAAGTCATGATGCTCACTTGGAGAGCTGGTGCAGGCATGATGGGCCAAATGGCCTCCTTCTGCACCGTAACAACTCTATGATACTGTGAAGTAAAACCCGCAGATTGCTAAACTAACAGTTAACTAAAATACAATGATGCAAGAACAACCTAAACATTACCAACATGTTCACTATTAATGGCTACAACTGTTCTGACTCTGTAATTCCATGGAGAGTTGTTGGTCTCTGGATCACATAGCACAGAATGAGGCCATTCTGCCCATTGTACCTGTGCCAGATCTTTGAAATAGCTATCCAATTCATTTCCTTCCCCATCCTTCCTCCGTTCATGCAGTTCCTAGGTCTCCTCGAGTATTTATTTTAATTCCATTTTGAAAGTTACAGTTGAATTTGTTTACACTTTCAGGTAGTGCATTCCAAAGTATGGTATCTTGCTGCATTAATCAAAAATATTCCTGTTTTCTTTTGTTCTTTTGACACTTACTTTAATCCTGTTTGCTCTGCTTTCCAACCTTCCTGCCAGCGGCAACAGTTTATCCCCAAATATTTGCTCAGATACCCTGAAAATTTTGAATACCTCCATTTAGATGTGCAGCTTAGGTTGATTGGTCAAGCTAAGAAATGCCACTTAATATCAGGGTGATTGGCAGGGTAAACAAGTGGGGTTACAGGGGTAGGGCCTGGGTGGGATTGTTGTCAGTACAGGGTCGATGAACAAAATGGTCTCCTCCTGTACTGTAGCGATTTTCTGATTCTATTCTATGAAATCTCCCCTTATTTTCCTCTGGTCTAAAATGGAACATTCTTTCTTCTCTGGCCTCTCCACATAACTGCTGGGTGTTTCCAGTATTTCAATTCTTAACAACCCGCAGGATGATGCTGTCCCTTGTTCAGTTAATTGGAATTAAACTGAAGTCTGATCCAGGCAGGCACATTGTTTGAGCCAAGTGGAGTAAGAATAACATAAAAACATAAGAACTAGGAGTAGCAGCAAGAGTAGGCAATTCAGCTGCTCGAGTCTACTCCACCATTCAATACAATGCTGATCTCCACGAGTAACCTATTCTAAAACTGGTAAAAGTCCCATTCTTTAGTGATAAGATCCTGCACTTTATTGCATAAAACTAAATGGAATTTACAGCAGGACATTCAGTCCATTCTCCACATGAGCCTCCTCTGACTCTATTAACTTCTCCCTATCAGCATATCCTATTCTCCCTTTCTCTCTCATGCTATTAGCTAACTTCACAAGCCCTCCATTTTCTCAGGAGGTTAAGGAACGTTGGCATGTCTGCTATGATTCTCACCAATTTTTATGTGCACCATTGAAACTATTCTTTCTGGATGTATCACAGCTTGGTATGGCTCCTGCTGTGACCAAGTCTCACCAAAGGGACGTGAATATAGCCCAGTCCATCATCAAACCTGCCTCCCATGCATTGACACTTCCCACTGCCTCAGAAAAGCAGACAGCATAATCAAGGACCCCACACACCTCAGACATTTTCTCTTCCACCATCTTCCATGGGGGAACAAATACAAAAGTCTGAGATCACATACCAACCCGAATCAAGAACAACTTCTTCCCTGCTACCATCAGACTTTTGAATGGACTTACCTCATAGTAAGGATCTTTCTCTACACTCTAGCTATGACTGTAACACCATGTTCTGCATCCTCTCCTTTCCTTCTCCCTTACGTACTCTGTGGACAGTATGCTTTGTCTGGATAGCGTGCAAGAAACAATACTTTTCATTGTGTACCAATACATGTGGCAATAATAAATCAAATTAAATCAAAAGAATCCCCCACATCAGTTAAAAAAAATACAAAACATGAAGTTAAAAGAAAAAGAAGTGCAGTTTTGTTTTCTAAATGATGTCAAGCACATAACAAAAATTGTAGAAAATGCCTGATATGGAAAAGTGAATGTGTACACTGTTGTGCATGTCTCATTAAGGCAGTGCAGCAGAAAAGAGTCACCTGACATGAGGGACCAATGAGAACTGGGATTGAGCGAGCTCAGAGCTGCAAACATCTTGTACATAAGCTTCACTTATCAATAAATATCTGTTGCTCCGAACAATGTCTGAAATCTTTTGATGGCGCTAAGATGCCACAACGTACTGCAATTGTTCTGGCCTTTTGATTAAGATCAAGTGTAGCTTTGGCATCCTGCATTTGGTTGAAGTCATGAGGTTACACTGAGGCTTCATTTGAAGTTATATTTTAGAGTGGCATCTCGGCCTTTTGGCTAAGATGCAAATGAGATCAAGTTTTGGAAAAGGTGTAATGTCAGCTCCAATTAGCTTGGATCATGTAGGTCAAGCCCAAGATAAGAAGTGGAGAGCCTGTCTTGTCAGCTTGGATCTGGAATGTCTCACTTGCTGAGACTTTGAATTGGAGTTTGGATTGAATTGAATGTATAAACAAAAAAAAATTGTTAACAATTTAGCAGTTCTGGGCTTGGGCCCATACTGAATATATTGAGATTCGGGAGAGGTGAACCCTGCATGGAGCTGTGCCAAGCTCAGCCTCAGATATGGCCGGATGTGAATTTTCTTCTGTGGCATAATGAAGGTTTGGAATGCAACAAATGATCACTTTCCTATAAGTTGAAGTGGTATTTTAGTTTTGGACTGGATCAGACGAGAATCTTTCCTTCACATCAACATCACCCATTAAACAAAAAGTTTCTGCACTGTTCACTGAACCAAACAGGCACATGGGTCAAAATGGCATAAATATTTATCATTAAGTGAAGCAAACGGGTTTTGGCACATAAACATATTACACAGATGTCCACTTAAGAGAGACATTCCATCATGTTTGTTGCTGCCACAGAACACACTGTTTAAGAAATGCTTGTGTGCATGTATCCTGTCCAGATCAGTTTAGTAACTTCTATTAAGTTGTATCTTTTACCCTCATTTTATTGTCTTTTCCCCAACAAAGGAATGAAAGAACAATAGGGATGGGCTTACACAATGAGCCAGCATTTGAAAAAAAGCAACCTCTAATAAGCCTAAAGCCAGGAAGGGTTTGATTTTACTCCTGCTTTTCCCACCCCTCAGACCCAACGGGATGCTCTTGTCACTTGGACAGGGCTCCAGGTGTGTGTTGAAGCTGTAGTCAGAGGGAAGGCGAAACAAAGTGTTACTATGGAGACTGAGCTCACCCCGACCTGGATTTCCATAGTTGGTGAGGTTGTCTATGAAAAACGCCAGCCAAAGCATCTGAAGACCACCGGGCAAATATTTAAACATTCCAATCTGCTGGAAAATATTAGGAAAGTAATCTGCTAACCTCATCTCCCCTATGCAGAATAGAATCCAGACCACACCAAGGCATCTCTCCAGCTCTGCATTAACGTTTTCATAAGGAGGGGAATAAAAACAAAGAGGGTTTCGTTTGTAAATGTAAAATCAAATGCCCCATAGATTCAATATTTATCAATCCTTCTAAGGTGCAACCCTACCTAAAAATTAAGGACAGGTGAGGGCTTACATCATTGATGACTTTCCATATGTTTTCCTGGCACTTCTCAGGAATTCTTGATTTGTATAATTTTCATGTAAGAATAGTGGTGTTATTCTTTTCCTTTATTTCAGAATGTTAAGTCCCTCTTTTTCAAATTAATTTCTTTATTTTGGCCTCGTTTCCCCAGGCAATGTGCCAGCTGTAGCCTGCAGGGTGATCAAGTAATCTGTCTGCAGTCCTGTACCAATATTGCTCTGAATAGCTTCAAGACGATGATGTGCACAGCCTAATGACTATTCTCATGCTCTCAACACTTTCCATCCTCTCTGGGACTCAGCCTCTCGAGGGGTGGGGTGGGGGGGAATCAAATGATGATTCTTCCAGTTATGCTTGTCTGTGATGATGTACCCAAATGCGGATGATGCAGAGAAGCCACAAAGACAAGCTTGTGCCCCAAGATTCAATGACGCTTCACATTAGGATTGGCTTCCTTGCGGGTATGGGGTGGGGTGGCACAATTAAATTAGCATCACAGCATTTACTGGCATATCTTTGCAAAGTCTGGCTCTCCACCAGTTTGACCAGACCATAGAAATGGCCAAATTAGGTGGTTATCAGAAACAGGCAGCAAGCTTATTCCCCGTGTAAATCATGGTCCTGTGGTGCCAATAAAACCCAGAATGCCAAGGAGCAAAGAATGAAACTTTGTACTGAACCATCTAACCATCAGTGTTTCAGCATCTGTTCAGCAAAAGAAAAGGAAAAAGGTTTGTAAAAGTGGTGTTTAGCAAAGAAATTACCAAATATCATTTGGCCATTCTATTTACAATCTTCTGACCTCAACACTGACTTCAACAACTTTAGATCTGAATCTGCTGCTGAAGGGAAAGATTGATGGTGAAAAAAGATCAATGTAGATGAAGAAGAATCTTATTAAAGAGCCTCATAAACTTGTTGGATGTATCATCCACAAAGATGATCCATGTCTCTTGAGCAAGATTACCATTCGGGTTGTGGTCACCAACACCCCCTTAAGGCATTGCACCAGAAGAGTGAGACAGTGATTGTAGCTACCACACAAAGCATTGCTTCACTGATCACTTCCATTCTGCCCACAAACATGAGCCTGAGTTGCAGTCACTTCCCATTTTTACTACTCTTGCCTAGCCGCACCCCTCCAGCCACCCATTCCACCTCCATGCTCTCTGCCACCTGCACTGTTCCAGTCAGGCTCAATACAAACTCAAAAGGAACATCAACTTATCCCATTTCTGCCTGGAACAAATTGCATCTCCTCTGGACACATCTTTTGTTTTCATGTTTGTCCCAAGATCCCTTCCTTTTTCTTTGCACCATGAATCCTTTTGCCATCTAAATGATGACTATCCTCCAGCCTAACACTGCCCTCTCCTTTGGTTCTCCTCCACACCACCCAACCCCACACTTTCCCCTTTCCTCTCTGTTTGCTTAACAATTGCTTATCTCGAATGCCTTGACCCCTCTAATTCTTTGGGGAGGATGTGGTCAAGTCTTGGATTTATTGTGCAGCCGCACATACGCAGTAACTTAAAAGACCAACATATGAAGACTTTCAGGCTGCTGTATGACCACGTGACAATATGATTTAGAGGCAACATTACCTGGAACATTAACTCTGTGTACCTCCACCCATAGTTTTCTGACTTGCTGAGTGTCTTCCTGCACTTTGTATTTTTATTTCAGATTGATGGCATCTGCAGAATTTTGCTTTCAATTGTTGTCAAAAAATAGCTGAGTACTTGCAGCATTTCTGTTTCTCTTTTCCACCATCAAAAGTTCTTTTTTCCTTATCTTCCTTCGTGCTTAGCATTTCAAGTTTTCACAGAACAATGGCTCAAAATCTGAAGACCCATTTGCACATTCACTTGTCCCCCAACAGCTCAAAATAGTCTTGCCGCAATGCCTTAAAGTGACCGCAGACAACACCCAGCTTTAGGACAATTACCTAAAAAAAATCTCTGGAGCCAATTAGAGAGTAACTTTGGCTTGACTTCTTTGTAAAGTATAGTTTCGTTACTGAGTATTGCAATTAAGCACGATGGAAGGTCTTATTTACTTTCTGTTGGTTGTGGTGTGGGATAATGCTCAGTTCACTTGCTGGACAATATCCTTCTTGCAAAGACACGAGGCAGCTTAGCAGCCATCTTGAGGTGTGTTAATGTGGAATTCTTTTAGAGAGACACTCTCTTGTTGAGCATGTTGAATTGCTTATTCAAAAGTCTACTGTTTGTTTCCTGTCCTGCTTCAAGACATGTCGACTCATTGTCTCGCTCCTTGCTGACTACTCACAATGTCCTGTACTTCAAATTTAAAATTCCCCTTCACTTAAATTCCTTAAATGTTGTGTTGATGTCCATCATGGCTTCCTGCAGAGGTCCCCATATCATAGCTGTCAGTCTTTAGCCAATTCGATTCACTCCATGTGATATCAAGAAATGACTGAAGGCACTGGATACTGCAATAGCTATGGGTCCTGACAATATTCTGGCAATAGTGTTGAAGACTTATGCTCCAGAACTTGCCACACCCCTAGCCAAGCTGTTTCAGTACAACACTGGCATCTATCCGCCAATGTGGAAAATTGTATGCAAGCAACAGGCCAAATCCAACCTGGCCAGTTGCTGTCCCATCAATCTACTCTCCAGCAAAGTGATAGATGCAGTTATCAACAGAGCTATCAAATGGCACTAACGCAGCAGTAACCTACTCATGGACACTCAGTTTGGGTTCTGCCAGGGTCATTCAGCTCCTAACTTTGTTACATCCTAGGTTCAAACATAGACAGAAGACCTAAATGCCTGAGGTGAAGTGAGAGTGACTGTCCTTGACATCAAAGCAGCATTTGACCGAGTGTGGCACCAAGGAGTCCTCGCAAACCTGGAGTCAATGGGTATCGGGGGGAAACTCTGCTGGCTGGAGCCATACCTGGCACAAATGAAGTTGGTTATAGTAGTTGGAGGTCAATTATCTCAGCTCTAGGACAGCACCACAGGAGTTCCTCAGGGTAGTGCCCTCGTCCTAACCACCTTCACCTGCTTCATCAATAATCTTCCTTCCATCATACCGTCAAAACTAAGAATGTTTGCAGATGACTGCACAAGGTTCAGCACCAGTCACAACTCCTCAGATACTGAAGCAATTAACGTCCAAATACAATGAGGCCTGGACAATATCTAGGTTGGGGTTGACAGGTGGCATGTAATGTTCATGTTACACAAGTGCCAGGCAATGCCCATCTCCAACAAGAGAGGACCTAATGTTACTCTTGATGTTCAATTGCATTATCACCACTGAATCCCTCACGATCAACATTCTGGGGGTTATCATTGACCAGAAATGGAGTTGGAGTAGTCATATAAATAATATAACTAGCAGAGCAGATCACAGGCTAGGAATCCTGTGGCGAGTATCTCACCGTCTAATCCCCCAAAGCCTGTCCACCATATACAATATACAAGTCAGGAGTGTAATGAAATACTCTTTCACTTGCCTGAATGAGTGCAGTTCCAGCAACACTCAAAAAGCTCAACATCATCCAGGATAAAGCAGCTCACTTAATTACTACCCCTTTCACAAACATTCAATCCCTCCACCACCAATGAACAGTGGCAGCTCTATGTTCAGTTATTGTTGAAGATTGAGACAACCCCCATAGAAATTCAGGGATCCATGATTTCTATGGTGTCATTCTTGATCTTATGTGTTTCAATAAGATCACCTCACATACTTCTAAGCTCTAATGACTATAACTCAGCAGGTTCCTCATGATGGCTACAGTATGCTCCGCACATATGAGGTTACATAAGGACATAAATGTAATGTCCTAACTATGTTAAGGGTTGTGGGTCTTAGTCAAAAAGAAAAGATATAGTTTGCACTCTTAGATTCAAAGTAACACACAACAGGTTTATTGATAAGGGTGTTGCCTGTACAGAGTCCAAACAGAAACAAAAGCAGGAGCCTCTGAAACATCCCAATGACATCGTCATTGAATCATGTGACCTGTTCTTAAAGCAATCATACAACCACTTAAATATGTAACAGTAAGAATACAAAAAGTAGGAACAGGTAGAGGTCATTCAGCCCCTTAAGCTTGTGCTGTGCCATTCAATAAGATTGTGGCTGATCAGATTGTGAGTTCAGCTTCACAGCTCTTAACTCCCTCTTGATCGAAACTCTATCTGACGAGCCGTGAATACATTGAATGGCCTGAACTCCACTGCTCTTTAGGGTACAGAATGCCAAAGATTGACAACTCTCAGAGAAGAAATTCCTTCTTATCTCCATCTTAAATGGGAGACCCCTTATTCTGAAACTGTACCTCCTAGTTCTAAATTTCTGAAAATAGAGAAATCCTTACAGCATCGACACAGTCAAGCCCCCTCAGAAACTTTTGTATTTCAATAAGATCACCTCACATACTTCTAAGTTCTAATGACTATAACACCCAACATGCTCAATCTTACTTCAGAAGACAACACTTTTATCCCAGGAATCAGTCTAATAAATCTTCATTGAACTGCCTCCAATGCAAGTATGTCCATCCACAAACGAGGAAATCAAAACTGTACACAGTATCTAGATTTGGTCACACCAATGCCCTGTGGCATTTTACATTCCATCGCTCTTGCAATAAAGGCCATCATCCCAGTTGCCTTCTTAATTACTTCCTGTAATTGCATGCTAACATAATATAATTAATGTATGAAGATAACTCAGCAGATTCCTCTATATTGCAAATGCTGCGGTTTCTCTCCATTTAAATAACATTTTCCTTTAATATTCTTCCCACCAAATAACGAATTATTACCAATGTGAATGGGATGAGAATGGAGGGATATGATCCCTGGAAGGGTAGAGGGTTTTAGTTCAGTCGAGCAGCATGGTCGACTATGCAAGCTTGGAGGGCCGAAGGGTTGTTCCTGGGCTATAATTTTCTTTATTCTTTGTTCTTTGTTCAAAGTGGATAGCCTCACGTTTTTCACTATCTGCCATATCTTTGGCCACTCACTTAGCTTACATATATCCCTTTGCAAACTCTTTGAGTGCAATCTTACTGGCTGTTCATGCTGTGCTTCCACTACAGTGAGGTCGGAGAATTTGGCACCCAGCCAAATCTCCATTCACTGCAGCGGAATGGGAAAATCTCACCGGTGTGAACGGTGGTCACATTTGGCCTGTGTGTCCTCCTCAGAACTTTCTTTGTATTGTCAACAAATTTAACTTTAATACCCCCCGTCCCTTCATCCAAGTCATTATAGGTAATTGAGCTGTAGCACTGATCCCTGAGTCAGTCCACTAATTTGCCAATCTGAAATGACCCATTTATCCTGCCTCTCTGCTCTCTTTGTTTCCTCCTGTGTCCATGTTGATATATTAGACCTAAATACCATGAACTCATATCTTCTGTGGTAACTTTTTATGTGACACCTAATCAAATACTTTTTGGGAATCCAAATACGATGCATTTACTGGCTTCCTTTACCCATTCTGCTCGTTACATTCTCAATAAATTTGTCAAGCACAATTTCCCTTTCATAAAACTATGTTTACTCTGTCTGAATTTCTAAATGTTCAGCTACTATTTCCTTAGTAATTGATTCCAGCATTTTCCCAATCACAGATGCTAGCCTAATTCGCCTATAGTTTCCTGCTTTCTGTCTCTCTCATGCTTTGTTTTCAGTTTTCCAATCCACATGGACTTTTCCAGGATCTATGTAATGATTTATATAACGCTGGCTGTATACAATGGCAGTAATTTTCCACCACACCCTAAACGCCACCCCCCTCCCCACACCCCCAACCCCAGGAGTGGAGTGATAGGTGCAATGGGTATAAAATTCAATGGCTTAGTGGGTGGGTGCAGGGCCCACCATCTACCCACCTCAACTGGAATTTTACCAGCATTGGGGGAGGTGGTCAATTGTTTGATGGCCTTTGAGCCGATTGAGAGCCTTAGGTAGGCAATTTGTGATCGCTGTCTTCCCACTGTTGCTGGTGTTTTACCAGTGATGGATGGTGCCCTCTTTTCTAGCACCCTGTGCCCACTGAAGGTCCTCCGAGCAGAAAGGGCCAACTCGCTTGATCACTCACCACTGGATTCTTGTCACCATCTTCCACATCTCTTGACTGAGCCTGTCTGACATCGTCCCCCACCTTCATGCTTCTCTGGCTACCATCATTGTATCCGTTGCTGCTGCTGGGACTGAAGAATTTCTAGACCTCTGATGAGCCAGCAGAGCTTGGAGTTGGGACAAACCTGCCTTCAGGTGGTGGGAAGGGCAGTGTTGGCAGAAGCCATGACTTCAGGCAAGTAATTGCCTGTCAACTAAAAAGTCCAGCCGTGGCTTGCAGAGGCAGCCTTACACTTGGCTTACTAGTCAGTGAGCAAGGCTACTGCCACCACATCACATCAAGGCTACCCTTCCTTTTTTTTGAATAAGATGTCAAACTGAGGCTCCTTTTGCCCTGTCTGGTAAATGTGGAGGATCCCATGGCTCTAGTTTAAAGAAGAACATAGGTGCTATCCCCAGTGCCCTGGCCAATATCTATCCCTCAATCAACGTTAAACGAACAGATTATCAAGTCTTTATCACTTGGCTGTTTGTAGGACTTCACACTTTGGCTTCCTGCTTTATAACAGGATGCCAAGTTAAAACTACTTTATTGACTGTAAAGCCTTTCGAGAAAAGTGGTGGTCATGAAAAATACTGTAACTGTAAATTCACGTCTTTTGTTTTACATCCTAAACCAATGGAAAGATGGTTTGTTTTGTTTCAGTCCATTAAACAGACTGTTCAATTTGCAAAATCTACCTTAAACTCCGATGTTCGGGGTTAATATGAGGTACATGTGTGAATTAACAGGCAAATTGTGGTCAAACATACAGATGTGGCTGAGACAGATTCCATGGAGTTTCCTCTGGGTGCTCTGGAGGAAACCCATGCAAACACGGGGAGAATGTGCAAACTCCACACAGACAGTCACCCAAGGCTGAAATCGAACCCGGGTCCCTGATGCAGCAATGCTAACCACGATGCCACCATGCCATCCCCTCACTGTGCAGTCACTGCATTTCAAAGCTGTCAAGTACTTTGGAATGTCCTGAGGTTTTGAAAGACTTTCTATAAACTCACATTCTTGCTTCGTGAATGGAATTCCTGCCTGTGAATGTGGACTGAGATCGAACCCCCTTGCTTCAATGTAGTTTGATAAGTGCAGACAATGGCCCGTCCTCATTGGTGGATCCTGGTGGTGCCAGAAGCAATTGCACTAGTCCCTGCGGCAGATTGAGCGGATTTGGAGAAGACAACAATTCATTTGTGGAGGCAGACATTACTTTGGAAGTAACTTACTAAAGCAGATGAAGTGCATCTCTTGATGACTGCTTTAAAAAGCTTGTTGGCATGCTGCTTAAATTACACTTATGCACAATGCTTTTCCAATTACTTTTACTGTGCTGGGAGACTGCATGGAAGAAAGGGCTGTAATTTAAACTGAACAGCCATCTGGCACATCAGGCTAGATACTTCCCGTCTGGACTGAATCTGAGAATCTTTGCTGCATTGTCCTCTGGCCAAGTTAGACTTTTCTTTGGTGGCAGTCCATCTCAGTGATGTCCTTTCAACTGTTGCACACTGAAATCCAATTATTCTGCAAACATTTTCAGAGACTGATTCTTTTCTAGTCCGATCGTGTTTTTTTAACATTTGAAAACGTTATTATTTACATTAGCCATCAAGTTCAATGACCAAAAATGTGTTTGCCCTGAGTTTTGGGCCCGGGAGTCACAATTCATGATGTGCCCAATTCAGATTGAGGTGGGCACCACACAAAATCTAAGCACCCATATCATCTGAATGACTGTGACACTAGCTGGTGTGTCTGCAGTCCTGCTCTCTTTTCCATAGGGCAGCAAGGTGGCACAGTGGTTAGCACTGCTGCCTCATAGCACCAGAGACCAGAGTTCAATTCCTGGCTTGGGTCACTGTCTGTATGGAGATGGCACATCTCCCCATGTCTGCGTGAGTTTCCACTGGGTGCTCCGGTTTCCTCCCACAGTCCAAAGATGTGCAAGTTAGGTGCATTAGCCATGCTAAATCCTCCCTCAATGTACCCGAACAGGCGCCGGAGTGTGATGACTAGGGGATTTACACATTAACTTAATTGCAGTGTCATTGTAAGCCTACTTGTGACTAATAAATAAATTTTACTTTATAATATTGACTGCAAACTTGAGGTAGAGCAAGGGCAGTGCTGTGCGCTAATCATCTGGTACAGGGAACTTCCTCTTTCTTAAAAGTGTGCAGTCTCTTAAAGGAAAACTGCCCAAAAAAAAATTGCTGCGATAAAAATTCTTATAAACTGAATGCCAAGACAGCCACAGGGCATGGCATAGTGCTCACCCTCTCCTCAACTTCTGATCCATTCACTCTGTTATCCTACGGACTCAGAGGCACTGCTGCTACCCTCCTAGCTGTTGCAGCATCCCCGTGCACTGGTCACCTAGTCCTCAGCCCTGGATTGGAGAAACTTGGTTTGTTCTCACTGGAATGACGGAGGTTACAGGCCGACCTGATAGAAGCCTGCAATATTATGAGGGGCATGGACAGAGTGGATAGTCAGAAGCTTTTTCCCAGGGTGGAAGAGTCAATTACTAAAGGGCATCGGTTTAAGATGCGAGGGGCAAGGTTTAAAGGAGATGTATGAGGCAAGTTTTTTTATACCGTGGGTGGTGGGTGCCTGGAACTCGCTGCCAGGGGAGGCAGTGGAAGAGGATACGATAATGACTTTTAAGGGGTGTCTTGACAAATACATGAATAGGATAGGAATAGAGGGATATGGTCGCTGGAAGGGTAGTGGGTTTTAGTTCAATTGGGCAGCATTGTCGGTGCAGGCTTGGAGGGCTGAAGGCAAATTTCTGGCAAATGCAAGAACTTGTCTGGACAAATGCAAAAGCACTCCGGAGTTTTTTTGGGTACTTTGTAATGGCTCTAAAAAAAAATTAACTCATCTGCAATCAGGATGCCTAGTCCTTTAAATAACATTACTGCAGGGTCCATCTTGTTGAGTCATTCAAGAGTAGAGAACACAAAAGTGCAGGTCTCAAGAGTAGAGGCCTGCTCTGTTCAAATTTGGGATCTTGGTATCATGTCAGTTGGGCGGCACAGTGGCACAGATTTTATTCCTTTCCCTCAGCATAATAAAAGTTAAAACATAATAAAGCTGATCGCATTACTTGTTAAACTCAAGGAAATTGACTCATCGATTATTTTGTGATCGCAACATGTAAATAGCTAAGTACTGACTAAATTGGCATACCTTTTCCAAACCAAACGAAATGTTGCAGTCAAACAGGAGAGGGGAAAGGGAATCCATTTGACCCCTCCTCATCTGCTTGTAACACAGGTCATGAGAAATTTTGCTCATGATCTGATATGTCTTATATTCCATTGTCTCGGCTGTTGTAATTCAACATCCTAATGGTTCACACTACATTTATACTGCATCCAAAATCAACCAGCCTGAATCTGGTCAGTCTTATCCAACTCATGCTACACACTGCGCCTTAATTCTGGGACATCACACCTCACTCCATGCAGCACACGAGTGCCAGGTCTCAGTAAGATGGTTCACATTTACAGCTTAATTAGTCTACCTGCTGTGAGCTTTATGCAGAAATAGCCATTAAATAGCCAACTCTAGGTACCCCAACAACACTTTAGCGGTCACGGGCATTCAGCCTCTGAGCTTCGGGTAAGCATTCTCCAAGGTGGCCTTCACGACATACGACAACGCAGCGTCACTGAGCAGAGACTGATAGCCAAGCTCCGCACACATGAGGACGGCCTCAACAGGGATCTTGGGTTCATGTCGCACTATCTGTAATCCCCACGACTTGCCTGGGCTTGCAAAATCTCACTAATTGTCCGGGCTGCAAACAATACACATCTCTTTAACCAGTGCTTAATGGTCTCTCCACTCACACTGTCTGTACCTTTAAGACTTGATTAGCTGTAAAGATTCGCATTCCAACCATTATTTCGTCAATTGAGTTTGTGTCTTTATATGCCCTGTTTGTGAACAGAATTCCCACTCACCTGATGAAGGAACAGTGAGCGCTCCAAAAGCTAGTGGATTTTGCTACCAAATAAACCTGTCAGACTTTAACCTGGTGTTGTGAGACTTGTTACTGTGTTCACTCCAACGTTAAACAGAACTTCATACACAGAGGAACCCATTACTGCAACTTACTGTCCCTACTGGAGGTCAGAGAGAGATTAAACCACTGCAGACTGGTAACAGCTCCTAATAGTCAGAAGAAACCTGTAAAAAGTCTTATTTTTCTTTTTATAATTTTCCCCTGTGTAGTTTGTAGTTCATTTTAACATCTAAAATAACTTCCAACCAGTGGGTAAAGTGATGTCCCACTGGAATTACAAGAGGTTAAAGCACAATGACCTGCTCTGGAAACGTTTGCTGAAATCTCCGCTGGCTGGAGTTGCTTGAAGCCTGCAGCAGAAGAGTCCCCAAAGACAACTGCGCAGTGCAACTCCAGTGAACCAGGGAGGCAATACCCACCTTGTTATTGCACCGACTGCCGGAAAGCAGGTAGGTGTAAAGAGCCCAGTGAACCTGACAGGCCAGGGAGAAGATAAGTGAGGAGGTAAGTTGGGGGAAGGGGGTCGGTTTTGGGATGTCAGGCCTGCTTCAGCAGGTGTGGGGGTCAAGTTGAAGTCTGCTCGAGAGAGATGGGTCTGGGTTGGCTTGGATTGGAGGGTTAGAGTCCACATCCGCTCAGGGTGCACTGGGAGATAAGTCGGGGTGGTGGGTTGATTTGAGAAGGGGATCGAGTGGGGGGCAGGAGGTAGTGGGGTTGAGGGGGGGAGTGGTGGATCTATGTGACTTAGAATCTGGTCCATTGGTTGGGAAAGGAGTGGGAGTCCCGGGTGGCTAGGGGTGAGGTGGGTGGAAGGAATCCTAATCTGGGGGGGTGAAGGGAGGGAGGGGGTGGTTTCGATGTGATTGGGAATACCCTAGGGGTTGATTAGTCAGTGGGGTGCTGGGTCCAGAGTGTGCGAGGATCGATCTGGGTGTAAAAAACAATGCATTGGAAGTAGTTCTTTTCCTTCTAACTCTGTCAGTGTAGTTCTTCATGTAAAACTGACAGAATCACCCAAAGTTAACAATTTAAATTGCTTTGTCAGATGGTTTCCAGCACAGCACAATTGCCCAGGGGAAGTTAGCACTTCTGGATAATTGCCATGTAAAGCCTTATCTGGGAACTTCTGCGAGGGATTCCCCGACGTATCTTTGAGGTGTCCCCACATCCGGCGCTGGGAATCCAAGAAGTTATGGGATTGTCTTGTGGGCAGAGCTCCAGTTAACCTGGGCAAAGCTGAAACAGCTCAAGAGCACCACCATTACATTCAAGCAGTAACCTATGACCAGCTAAGGCTGTGGCCACTTGAAGTAGTGCAACTCAAGGAGCCACAACAAGGCCGTAAACAAAAACTGAATAGCTGTCCTGTTCCAGATAATGTTAATAGTGTTGGGAAAAGCCACATGATGACCGCAACGTTTCTAACACTCAACTGAAAGGAAATGGGAAATCTGTTTACTTTGATCTGACAATGCTGTAGAGCTTTACTTTCCAGCCCTCAATAAAACAGAAAATGCTGGAAAACCTCAGCTGGGTCTGACAGCATCTGTGGCGAGAGAATAAAGGCAACGTTTTGAGTCTGGAAGACATTTTGTCAGAGATTTGTCACAGCAGTTATAACAGGACACTTGTAAAAATTCAAAGCAGACAGGCAGAGCCAACATGGTTTTGTGAAAGTGAAATCATTTTTAGTCAGTTTATTGGAATTCTTTGAAGGAGTCACGTGTGCTGAGGATAAAGGGGAATCGGTAGATGTACTGAATTTAGATTTACAGAAGAATTTGATAAGGTGCCACGTCAAAGATTATTGTGGAAAATAGAAGCTTAGAGTGTAGGGGATAACATATTGTTATAGACTGAAGGTTGTTTAGCTAACAGGGGGCAGAGAGTTAGCATGAATAGTTTTTCTGGTTGGCAGGATGTGATGAGTGGTTTGTAAAGGGATCAGTGCTGGAGCCTCAACATTTCACAATTTATATAGATGACTTGGATTAAGGGACTATAGGTATAGTTGCTAAATTTGCTGATGACACACAGAAGGGTAGGAAAGTAAATTGTGAAGAGGACATAAGGGGGCTACAAAGAGACATAGATAGATTAAGTGAGTGGGAGTATAATGTGGACAAATATGAAATTGTTACCATTTTCATAGAATCATAGAATCCCTACACTGCAGAAGGAGGCCATTAGGACCATTACGGCTACACCCAAGCCCTATCCCTGTAACCCCACGTATTTACCCTGCTAATCCTTCTGACAGTAGGAGCAATTTAGCATGGCCAATCAGTCGAACCTGCACATCTTTGGAGCATGGGAGGAAATCGGAGCATCCAGAGGAAGCCTACCCAGACATGGGAGAACATACAAACTCCATATAGACAGTCACCCAAGGCTAGAATTGAACCTGGGACCCTGGTGCTGTGAAGCATCTGTGCTGCCCCTTTTGGAAGGAAAAATAAAAAAAAGTTTATTATCTAATTTTTAAAATTCATTAGTGGAACATGGGCATCTCTGGTTGGCCACCATTTATTGCCCATCCCAAGCTGCCCTTAAACTGAGTGGCTTGCTAGGCCATTTCAGAGGGCAGCTGAGAGTCACCACATTGCTGTGGCTCTGAGATTGCATGTTGACCAGACCAAATAAATACAGCAGATTTGATTCCCTAAAAGACATTAGTGAACCCAATGGGTTTTTCCGACAATGATTTCATTATCATCAGTAGATTCTTAATTTCAGATTTTTTTATTGAACTCAAATTCCACCATCTGCTGTGGTGAGTTTCAAACACACCAGAACATCAGCTGAGTTTCTGGATTAATAGTCTACTGATAATACCACTAGGCCATCGCCTCCCAGTGGTGAGAGATTGCAAAGCTTTGTGGTGCAGAGGGGTCTGGGTGCCCTAGTATATGAATCACAAAAAAGTGAGCATAGATACAACAAGTAATTAGGAAAGCTCATGGCATGTTAATATTGTGAATTGATTGCAAAAGTTGGGAGGTTATGCTTCAGCTGTGCTCCACATCTGGAGTATTGCGTATAACATTGGCCTCCTTATTTAAGGACAGATGTAAATATGTTAGAAGCAGTTCAAAGAAGGCTTACTAAACCAATACCAAGAATGGGTGGGCTGTCTTATGACGAAAGTTTGGAGAGGGTTAGGTTTCTATCCACTGGAGTTTAGAAGTGAGATGCCTGATCAAAACCTTTAAGATCTGAGGGGAATTGACAGAGTAGACGTGAAGATGATATTTCCTCTTATCAGAGAATCTACAACTAGAAGTCACAATTTAAAAATAAGGAGTCCTTCATTTAAGACAGAGGAGGAGAAGATTTTTTCTCTCAGAGGGTTGTAAGTCTCCAGAACTTTCTTCCTTAAAACAACAGTGGAAGCAAAGCCGTTGAATATTTTTTAAGGCTGAGCTAGATAGAATTTTGATTAACAAGAGAGTGAAAGTTCATCAGTGTTGGCAGGAATGTGGGGTTGAAGTTACAAATGGTTCAGCCATGATCTTATTGAATGGCAGTATAGGTTCAAGGGGCCAAGGGGCCTACTCGTACTCCAAATTTATATGTTTGTATAGACAGCAAGGACGCGAAAGTGCAATAAAACAGAAGCCAAATCAGAAAAATGCCACAACCAGAAACACCAAGTAGTTTTATTACAAATATAATCATCCAAGATGCAAACAAAGCCAACACCTTTAACCAGTATTCTGAAAACATATATCTGTCTCCAGACAAGATCACTGTAACTAAGTCTATCCAGATAAGAAAACAGCCCGTACGTTCTGGAGAGTTGTAGCTTTATTGCTATACATTCTGGCACAACTTAATTTATTTTGCTTCCGTGTATGTTGTTTGCCCTCTAGCTTAGAAAAAAAAGGAATGTTGTGATGTGTTGTATATGTAACTTTAAGAGAGGACAAGAAGAATGTAACAGATAGTGCATCTGTCAGTATGTAACAATGGATTTGCAGGCAGTAATTATTGCTTTCCTTGATGAAGCTTTACTTGCTGCATCTGCTGACGTGATTGACAACCACAAAGAGTATAAACCCACAATCTTGTCTGTGAAGTACCACACAATGGACTCATCTGTACAGTAAATTTAATAATATGTGTACACTGTCAGGGAGAAGATGTCTATTATTTCTGAAAAAGGCTTGGCAATGTAACGGCGACAGAGCAACAGCTGATTTTTAAAGAGTGTTACTTAAAGGGAACATGCCCTGGTTTAAAATGTGAGACTTGGGGGCCGTGATATCCCGCTCCAAATTTCATTAGCCCGGTCTAGCGATGGGAATGGAAGATCTCGCAAGGAGATCCAAATTGCATTTCACGCCACCATGAACACGTGACACGATTGTTCCCTCCCCCCAGTCAGTGATGGGGTGCATTTCTTGACGTTCAATGTCGGAAACTTCTTTCGAATACGTTATCACCTCATTATCGGGCTTCTACACTTGATTCATTCCACCCCATGAGATAGTCCATTGATTTATTCCACCCCATGAGAAAGTCTATTCACATCAATGTGTGGGCCGAGTGACATGAAACATGGCCAGTCTCTCAAGACCAACAGAGCTCCCAGAGGAGCTCAGGTGAATGCAGTGCTCAGTGGGGAGAGGATGCTGAGGCATTGCTCGGGTAGTGCCAGGGAGGCAGTGCTCGGGTAGTGCCAGAGAGTACTGTCATGAGGCCATGTCTCTGAAGTGCTGGGGGGGGGAGCTCCAAGTGAACTGTTTTGCACTGACGGAGCCTTTAAGAATGGTACCCCAATCTTTGAGGTACTGAGTTGCTCAACCAAAGCATCCCCCCACCAGAAATTTTTCATGGACCCGCTCCTTTATGCTTTTCCCATTAAACCCAAGCCGATACGGCAGAGAAAGCCGTCATTGCTGTCGGCAGCTTCAACACTGCTATCCCCACCCATTATCATCCTCTGCCATTGTCAGGGAAAATTCTGTCCATATATTGTCAGGCATGAGATGGCCCCAAAGCATCCAATCAGGTGCATGAAACACATGTTCTTTACATGTTAGAAGTACATACATAAGAACATAAGAAATAGGAGCAGGAGTAGGCCATCTAGCCCTTCGAGCCTGCCCCGCCATTCAATAAGATCATGGCTGATCTGTTGTGGCTCAGTTCCACTTTCCCGCCCTCTCCCCATAACCCTTAATCCCCTCTCTTATCAAAAACCCATCAACCCGCTTCTTAAAAATATTTAGCGAGGCAGCCTCCACCACTTCAACGGGCAGAGAATTCCAGAGATTCACCACCCTTTGAGTGAAGAAGTTCCTCCTCAACTCCGTTCTAAACCACCCCCCTTTTATCTTGAGGCTGTGCCCCCTAGTCCTACTGTCTTTTTTGAGCGAGAAGAGTCTTTCCACCTCTATCCTATCCATCCCATTCATCATCTTATACGTCTCAATGAGATCTCCCCTCATTCTTCTAAACTCTAACGAGTACAAGCCTAGTTTATTCAGCCTCTCCTCATAGCTCAACCCCCTCAACTCCGGTATCAGCCTAGTAAACCTCCTCTGCACTCCCTCCAGGGCCAAAATATCCTTGCGCAGGTGCGGCGCCCAAAACTGCACACAGTACTCCAGCTGCGGCCTCACCAATGCCCTATACAGCTGCAGCAAGACCTCCCTACTTTTATATTCAATCCCCCTTGCTATGAAGGCCAGCATCCCATTCGCCTTCCTGACCACCTGCAAGCTGGGTTTTTGCGACTCATGCACAAGGACCCCGAGGTCCCTCTGCACCGTCGCCTGCTGCAGTTTTTCGCCACGTAAGTAATAGTCCTTCCTACCATTCTTCCTACCAAAGTGGACCACCTCACACTTGCCAACATTAAATTCCATTTGCCATTTCCTGGCCCATTCGCCCAGCCTATCTAGATCCTTCTGCAGACTCTCCACACCCTCCGCACAATTTGCCTTTCCCCCAATCTTGGTGTCATCAGCAAATTTCGACACCCTGCACTCGGTTCCCTCCTCCAGATCATCTATATAAATGGTAAATAGCTGAGGCCCCAGCACCGACCCCTGGGGCACCCCACTAGTCACCAACCGCCAATCCGAATAGCACCCATTGACCCCCACTCTCTGCCTCCTATTTGACACCCATCATGATAGGAATGACAGAAAACAGGCAGGATCCTTGCCTGAATCAGCTAATTCCAGGCATGTGGTGGGATGGAGGATGGAGACATGTGAACAAAGAACAAAAAAAGTTACAGCACAGGAACAGGCCCTTCAGCCCTCCAAGTCTGGACCGACTATGCTGCCTGACTTAACTAAAACCCCCTAACCTCCCAGGGACCATATCCCTCTATTCCCATCCTATTCATGTATTTGTCAAGACACCCCTTAAAAGCCACTATTGTATCCGCTTCCACTACCTCCTTCCGCAGCGAGTTCAGGCACTCACCATCCTCTGTGTAAAAAATCTGACTCATACATTTCCTTTAAACCTTGCCCCTCGCCCCTTAAACCTATGGCCCCTAGTAATTGACTGTCCACCCTGGGAAAAAGCTTCTGACTATTCACTCCGTCCATGCTTCTCATAACCTTGTAGACTTCTATCAGGTTGCCCCTCAACCTCTGTTGTTCCAATGAGAACAAAGCAAGTTTCTCCAAGCTCTCTTCATAGCTAAATGCCCTCCATGCCAGGCAACATCCTGGTAAATCTTTTCTGTACCCTCTCCAAAGCCTCTTCATCCTTCTGGTAGTGTGGCGACCAGAATTGAACATTACATTCCAAGTGCGGCCTAACTAAGGTTCTATAAAGCTGTAACATGACTTGCCAATTTTAAAACTCAACGCCGATACATGCTGTTTGTTTTCTTGACTAACTTCTCCACCTGCATTGCCACTTTTAGTGACCTGTGTACCAATACACTCAGATCCCTTTGCCAATCAATACTCTTAAAGTTCTGCATTTACTGTATATTTCCTACCTGTGTTAGTCCTTCCAAAATTCATTACCTCACATTTGTCCAGGTTAAGCTCCATCTGCCATCTCCCAACCCAAGTCTTCAATCAATCTATATCCTGCTGTATCCTCTGATGGTCCTCATCGCTATCTGCAAATCCATCAACCTTTGTGTTGTTTGCAAACTTACTAATCAATCCAGTTACATTTCCCTCCAAATCATTTATATATATTACAAACAGCAAAGGCCCCAGCACTGATCCCTAAGGTACACCACTTGTCACAGTTCTCCATTCAGAAATGCACCCTTCCACTGCTACCCTCTTTCTTCTTTGACCAAGCCAGTTTTGCATCCACCTTGCCAGCTCAGCTCTGACCCCATGCGACTTCATCTTCTGCACCAACCTGCCATGAGAGACCTTGTCAAAGGCCTTACTGAAGTCCATGTAGACAACATCCACTGCCCTACCCTCATCAATCATCTTTGTCACTTCCTTGAAAAACTCAATCACGTTCGTGAGACATACCTCCCCTTCATAAAACCATGTTGCCTCTCACTAATTTCACTTAATTTCAAGTGGGAATAAATCATGTCACGAAGAATCTTCTCCAATAATTTCCCTACCACTGATGTAAGGCTCACCAGCCTATAATTACCTGGATTATTCCTGCTACCCTTCTTAAATAAAGGAACAACATTGGCTATTCTCCAGTCCTTTGGGACCTCCCCTATAGCCAGTGAGGATATAAAGATTTCTCTCAAGGCTCCAGCAATTTCCTCCCTTTCTTCTCTCAGTATTGTGGGTATATCCCATCAGGCCGTGGGGACTTGTCTACCTTAATTTTCTCAAGAACCCCAATACCACCTCCTTTTTGATCTCAATGTGATGCAATCTATCTGCACATCGTTTCTCAGACTCATAATCCACCAAGTCCTTCACTTTGTTGAATACTGATGCAAAGTACTCATTTAATACCTCACCCATTATGTCTGGCTCCATGCATAGAATCCCTCCCTTGTCCTTGAGTGGGCCAACTCTCCTCCTGGCTACTCTCTTGCTCTTTATATATGTATAAAAATCCTTGAGATTTTCCTTAATCCTGCTGGCCAATGCATTTTCAAGACCCTTTTTAGCCCTCCTTACTCCTTGCTCAAGTTTCGTTCTACTTTCCTTGTATTCCACACTTGCTTCATGTATTCCCAGCTTCCTAGCTTTGACGAATGCTGTACTGGCTGAGGTTGTTATGAAAGCCTGCCTTCTGAACCCGGCCCCTCACTTGAGCTGTGCTGATTCTCAGGTTAAATCGCCACCAGTGAGCTCTCCCCCTCAAAGAGGAGAGCATCCTTTGCTCAACTGGGACTATGGTGCCCTGGCTCAATCTACCAAAATGCATCACCCCGTATTTGTTTAAATTAAACTCCATTTGCCATTCGTCAGCCCACTGGCCCAATTGATCAAGATCCCATTACAACTGGAGATAATTTTCTTCACTGTCCACTATGCTACCAATCTTGGTGTCATCTGCAAGCTTACTAAACACGCCCCCTATATTCTCATCCAAATCATTAATATAAATGTCAAATAACAGTGGATCCAGCACTGATCCCTGAGGCACACTGCTGGTCACGGGCCACCAGTTTGAAAAACAACTCTCTACAACCACACTCTGGCTTCTGTCAAGAAGCCAATTTTGTACCCTGGATCCCATGAGATTTAACTTTATGCAACAACCTACCATGTGGTATCTTGTCAAAGGCTTTGCTAAAGTCCATGTAGACAACATCAACTGCACAGCCTCATCTACCTTCTTGGTTACCCCTTCAAAAAGCTCAATCAGGTTCTAGGCATGGAAAGAGCTTTCCTGAGAGGACCACTTAACAATTTGCTTGTGAATACACTGACAGCCCATTCTTACTGATGGTAAATCCAGACTGCCCTCCCTGGGTTTCAGGAATGGCCAATCCTTGGTGGAATCAGAGAATCAAATACCATTGAAGGATACCATTAGGCCCATCATGCCTGTGGTAGCACTGTGAAAGAATTATTCAATTATTCCCAAACCTCTGCTCTTCTCCCAATTCCCGATAGACCAGGAAATTCCTTGTTTTTGGTCGAACTCCACACCATGCGTTCGCTGAAAATGTGACGTGACCCTTGTTGCAAGGGTGGAATGAAACAAAAACAACTCTGAGGAATCTATCAGCTAATGTGACTACTTCTATGAATAACTTGGACACAAACAGCCAGGTTAATCTGTTTTGTGGCAAAGTTACAGAATCAAAACTGTTGTACAGTTCTTTGTTTTTGGTTCAGTTACTTTGACCCAAGAAGGACAGGCAGACAAGGGGGTCACCAAAGACGTAATAAAGCAGTATGGTTAGGCTCATTTTCTGCTTGGCGTATCACACTCCCTGTGTCACAATTCAGTGCCAAACATTGGCTCTGCACCTTGGTAACCACAGATGGATCAAATCCTACCATCAGGAGACAGGAACCAGAGAGATCAAGGGCATATGAGTTCAACACATGAAAAATTAAGACTATCATTGAGATAGGATTGAGGATGTCAGAAAGCAATTAATCAAAGAAACAGTCAGCAACAATTAACAATTAAAGTATATAGAAGTATTCCCAATGTGCTTGAAAATCCCATCAGCCATTATTTTCCGATTTAATATATAGTGCTGTAAACGTCAGCAACAAATGTTTGTCTACGTTTACTGCTGGATTTCTGGCATGACCGAGGTAGACAGAAATTAAAAATTGGATAGGGACCCATTCCACCAGATTCCTGCTCATTTTTGCGTCCCACTTTGCAAATATTATATTTGATTGTTACTTATATTTTTGCTGCATTTTTTAAAATTAAAATTCATTGCTGAAGTTTTTGTACCTCCTTTCATTAACCCTTGGGGCAGCACGGTGGCACAGTGGTTAACAATGCTGCCTCCCAGCACCAGGGGCCAGGGTTTGATTCCCAGCTTGAGTCACTGCCTGTGCGGAGTCTGTACACTCTCCCCATGTTTGAACATAAGAGCGAAAGAACATGACAAATAGGAGCTGGAGTAGGCTATCTAGCCCTTCGAGTCTGCCATGCCATTCAATAAGATCATGGCTGATCTGAAGTGGATCAGTTCCACTTTCCCGTTTTCTCCCCGTAACCCTTAATTCCCCTGTCCGTCAGAAACCTATCTACCCATGACTTAAATATATTCAGCGAGGTCGCCTCCACCACTTCAATGAGCAGAGAATTCCAGAGACTCACCACCCTTTGAGTGAAGAAGTTCCTCCTCAACTCTGATCTAAACTGCCCCCCCCTCCTTATCTGGAGGCTGTGCCCTCTAGTTCTGCTATCCTTTCTAAGTGGAAAGAATCTCTCTACCTCTACCCTATCTAGCCCCTTCATTATCTTATATGTCTCTATAAGATCCCCCCTCAGCCTTCTAAACTCCAACGAGTACAGACCCTATTCAATCTCTCCTCATAGGTTAAGCCCCTCATCTCTGGTGTCAGCCGAGTGAACCTTCTCTGCACTCCTTCCAAGGCCAATATATACTTTCGCAAATGTGGCGACCAAAGCTGCACACAGCACTCCAAGTACGGCCTCACCAGTGCCCTGTACAGTTGCAGCAAGACCTCCCTACTTTTATATTCGATCCCCCTCGCTATAAAGGCCAGCATTCCATTAGCCCTCTTGATGACCTGCTGCACCTGAAGACTGGGTTTTTGCGATTCGTGCACAAGGACCCCCAGGTCCCTCCGCACCATAGCATACTGCAGTTTTTCACCCCTTAAATAATAATCCCTCCTACTATTATTTCTATCAAAGTGGATAACCTAAAATTTGCTAACATTATACTCCATCTACCAGGTCCTCACCCACTCGCTCAGGCTATCCAGATCCCTCTGCAGACTTTCTGCACCTTCCACGCAATTTCCTTTTCCACTCATCTTTGTGTCATCAGCAAATTTTATTACCCTACACTCAGCCCCCTCCTGGTGAGTTTTGCGTGGGTTTCCTCCAGGTTCTCCGGTTTCCTCCCACAGTCTGAAAGACATGCTGGTTAAATGCTTCAACCATGCTAAATTCTCCCTTAGTGTGTCCGAACAAGTGCTGAAGAGTGGCAATGAGGGGGTTTTCACAGTAACTTCATTGCAGTGTTAACGAAAACTTACTTGTGATGCTAATAACTAAACGTTAAACTTTTAGCTCGTTGGGTTGTAAATGGATGAGTGCAATGGATTTTATTTCTGTGGCTACATTGTACAATGCCAATTGCTCTCCTATTTGAAATTTGTATATTAGCTTTATTTCCACTAACTTATTTTAGATCTGTGAGAAGCTGTATTTAATCCACATTTTAAGTTTGTAGCCCTCAGGAATATTGGTGCGTGTGTGGCTGCCCACAGTTTTACTTTCATGTGCTGTTTCCACTTTCCTCGTTGCTTTTTTCTGCTTTGTCACAGTGGTTGAATGTTTTTATTTTGGTTTCCAGTTCAACAATGTATTTGATGTTCTCCCATGACCAGTAAGTCCAAGCATTCTTGCTTTTATAGTAGTATGAGGAATGTCAATGTATTTCTAATTACAGTGTAATTAAAATAATGAGACAACATAGCATTGTTCAATTAACCACAGGTCTGACCATGTTGCGTGCTTCAGCAGATAAGAACATAAGAACCTAAGAAATAGGAGCAGGAGTAGGCCATCTAGCCCTTCGAGCCTGCCCCACCATTCAATAAGATCATGGCTGATCTGTCGCTGCTCAGTTCCACTTTCCCGCCCTCTCCCCATAATCCTTAATCCCCTCTCTTATCAAAAACCCATCAACCCGAGTCTTAAAAATATTTAGCGAGGCAGCCTCCACCACTTCAACGGGCAGAGAATTCCAGAGATTCACCACCCTTTGAGTGAAGAAGTTCCTCCTCAACTCCGTTCTAAACCGCCCCCCTTTTATCTTGAGGCTGTGCGCCCTAGTCCTACTGTCCTTTCTGAGCGGGAAGAGCCTCTCCACCTCTATCCTATCCATCCCATTCATCATCTTATACGTCTCAATGAGATCTCCCCTCATTCTTCTAAACTCTAATGAGTACAAGCCCAGTTTATTCAGCCTCTCCTCATAGCTCAACCCCCTCAACTCCGGTATCAGCCTAGTAAACCTCCTCTGCACTCCCTCCAAGGCCAAAATATCTTTGCGCAGGTGCGGCGCCCAAAACTGCACACAGTACTCCAGCTGCAGCCTCACCAATGCCCTATACAGCTGCAGCAAGACCTCCCTACTTTTATATTCAATCCCCCTCGCTATGAAGGCCAGCATCCCATTAGCCTTCCTGACCACCTGCTGCACCTGCAAGCTGGGTTTTTGCGACTCAGGCACAAGGACCCCGAGGTCCCTCTGCACCGTCGCCTGCCATCACACCCATCATAAACTTGGGTGGCTCTCCACTTCCCTTGTGCACCATGACAGGAGCAGACTAGCATTTATGAAGGTAAAGTCCTCAGGGACTCACTCAATCTCCCACTATATCTTCAGTAGGAGAATTTGTTTATTTATTTATTAGTCACAAGTAGGCTTACATTAACACTACAATGAAGTTACTGTGAAAACCCCCTAGTCAACACACTCCTGGGTCTATTGGGGTACACTGAGGGAGAATTTAGCATGGCCAATGCACCTAATCAGAATGTCTTTCGGACTGTGGAAAGAAACCAGAGCACCCGGAGGAAACCCACGCAGACATGGGGAGAATGTGCAGACTCCGCACAGACAGTGACCCAAGCTGAGAATTGAACCATTCTCCTGGTGCTGTGAGGCAGCAGTGCTAACAACTGTGCCATCGTGCTGCCAAATGGCACAAGCCCAGGGAAAGGCTTTATTGATTATCGCCATTGAAAATTATGATGGGAGATTAGGGAAACACCCACCTAAATTACTGATAAATCAAGGAATTGTCTAACCAGAAGCCAACGTAGATCAGCAAGCACAGAGGTGAAGAGAATTTGAATCTGAATTAGGACATGGCAGCAGTTTACAAAGGGTAAAATGTTGGAATTTGGTTGATAACAAATAGTTTTGTCTAAAGGTAACAACTCATTGACCATGGTTTCAGCTTTAGATAAGTTTTGAGGCATGCAGAGTTGGGAGACATTACAGAGGTGGAACTAAGAATTTTAGTGATGGGAATATAGAAGTGGGGAAATTTTACTACAGCTGTGCAGGGCTTTCATGAGGCTACACCTGAAGTACTATGTGCAGTTTGGTCTCCTTATTTGAAAAAAATGTGCAATTGCTTTCAAACCGGTTCAAAGAAAGTTCATTCTACTTATTCCTGGAATGTAGGGCTGCTTCTATGCAGAAAGGTTGAACAGGTTGTGCCTCCACCTATTTCAGTTTAGAAGAAAGAGAGGTGACCTTATTGAAAGATAAGGATGTGATCTTACCTGCCATTCGTGCCACGCTCCCACTGCAGCGAAGTTGGAGAATTTGGTGGCCAGCCCAATCTCCCTTCACTGCGACAGGATGGAAAAATCTCACTGATGTGAACAGTAGTTAGATTCCAGCCAGGATCTTGAGGGGACTGGATAGGGTAGATCCTCTTGTGGGGGAAACTAGAACTTGTTTAAGAATAAGAAGTCTCTCTTTTAAGACAGGGAGGAGGAGAAATCTTCTCTCTCAGCACTAAAATGTGGAATTTTCTTTCCCGGAAGGTACTGGAGTCTGTGATGAATAGATACTATATGCTTGGATTTGGGATGCGGGTAGTCCCTTTAAGATCATGGGTCAAGTGACCTTGGGCTATTAGCCCTGCCCTATGTGGGACCTTGTTGGGCAATCTTAGACCTGACTATGAACAAGCACACATCTTCAAAAAGCAGCTCCCAGTATTGAAGTATTTAAGCCTACTTTGTGATTTGTTATGCTCCTTAGAGCATGGGGCCTTACATAATAGAGTCTGGAGGCAGGATTGTCCAGCTGTGCTTACCTCAAAACTGGAAAATCCCACCCAAGGTCAACAGACCTTTGCACGGTCCACTACGATTCCCATGGCAGATGAGATGGGTAAAATTCCCCCGGGTCTTTAAATTGATCTAAGACTTATTTAGTTAGATTTTTCTTAGACTAGGGAGTCAGTTCATGGTAGAAAGCTCATCTTCGGACAAATATGACACCAAGATTGCAAACATTCTGATTAGTGATGAGGCTGAAACCAGGAAAGGTGATGGTATCCTCATATTCAACCTTCCTTCTAATTCTTCCATCTAATTGTGGGATACGTCTTCAGTACTGCTGCCAGAATATTGTCAGAGCCCATAGTCTTTGCAGTATCCCATGCCTTCAGCCATTTCTTAATTACGTGTGGAATGAATCAGGTTGACTGAAGATGAATAATCCACTCAGCACTTCTGTCTGAAGATTGTGCTTCACCTTAATCTTTTGCAATGCCAAATCTGTCATTGGGAAAATGTTAGAGTCCATTATAAAGGATAGATTTCGAGATAGATAACACAGTCAAGCAGAGTCAGCAAGGCTTCATGAAGGGGAAATTACACTTGACAAATTTATTAGAATTATTTGAGGTGTAATGAATACTGATAAAGGGAAACCAGTGGATGTAGTGTACTTGAATTTCCAAAAAGCGTTCAATAAGCTACCACACAAAAGGCTACTAAATAAGCTAACATCCCATGGTGTTGGGGATAGTATATTAGTGTGGATAGAGGGTTGGATAACTGATAGAAGACTGAGAGTGGGATAAGAGGGGCATTTTCAGGATGGCAACATGCAACTATTGGAGTGTCACAAAAGTGTTCTCTAATTCAGAGTTGTGAAATTACAGAGGCTCCCAAGGAGAAGGGGAATTACCGTTGGAAGTTCAAACTTCCAGGCAATTCCCATGTGTTGGGACTTCCACAGGGCTCCGATGTGCTTCTTGAGTCATACAGCTGATCTCTGATGATGCAGAGGCCAGAAGATCTAGGTCAAAGTTTCCTGCTCAGGTTCAGGGAGGAAAGTTGTTCCTTGAACATCCTTGTCAGATATGACACCCTTTTAGATTCCTCTCTTCTCCTCCTCTCCTCCTGCTTCCAGCAGACGGTATGCTGCACATGGCTTCTGTTCATTTTCTAATGTATGGTCCAAGGGAAAGTCTTACTCATGTGTGGGAGTTGTGCAGAAAAAAAAACCCTGTAGATATTCGTAAGTGGAAACAGCTTTAGAAACTACAGAACAATGGAGGGTAGCAAATACTTTTTTTAAGTCTATTTGTGAGTCACAAGTAAGGCTTACATTAACACTGCAATGATGTTACTGTGAAAATTCCCAAATACTTGTAGAATCAAAACAACGGTCAAAGGAAACCAGCCAGCAACTAACCTGTAAATAGTTGATGGTACCTTAAAATTGTACTGACGGAGGCTCTAGCTGCTAAACGCAAGTTCAGCTGTTCAAAGTTAAAGTGGGACAAAATGGCAGTGTTGAGCTCCAAAATGGCAACAATGGTGTCAAACCAGCTGATGAGATCCACTATCTATCTGCTCTACCTTCTTCCAGTAGAAGCCAGTGTGCCTGTTCTAATGCCCTCCCTGATAGAGTATCAGTCACAACTCTCCCCAAATTATGCTGTGCGCACCATTACACCTCTATTTATAAAGCCAGAGCTTTCAGGTACATTTTTTGTCACCATCTTCTCAACTTGTCCAGCCATCTTTTTATATTTCTGTGTAGGAACATCCACCCTCCCCCCTCCTCCCCCCAACCTGTCTGTCCCTGCACTCCCATTAAAATTCACATTGCTACTCCCCACTCTCCCTACCACAAAGAATCACACTATATTTCTCGGTGTTAAAATTCATTCACCACGAGTCTAACCATTTCACCCGTCTGGCTGTTCCCCACTGCTTTCCTTCAGTTTGCCAATTTTGTATCCATGCAGTCATGCTCCCTTTGGGCTTTCATGTTATGAACAAGTCAGTGTAGCTCTGTAATGTTTGTGAGAATCAGGGCTTAATTTTCAATGTAAGATCATTTCCAAGTTCTGATCCCATGCCATATTGCTGCAATGACTTCCACAAGGCCACTGAGGTTGTTGTCTTGGAATAAGAACACCCTGATTGAGCTTATTATTGCCTGTTCAATCAGGGAGTCTTTTCTATATGTATAACTGGGAGTATCAGGTCTCCTGGCAGTCCAGATGCTGACTCAGAATCTGTAGCTCTATAAACTCGAATAGAGCTCGGAAATAAAAGGGAATCTGGTGAAGAGACATTGACCTCTGCTGATTTATTTCAGACACAATCTTTAAAACCTAAGTGCCCTCATTTAAAAAGCCATTATTTGGAGGTGAGCAGGTTCCTGACAACCCTCCAGACACTTGCCAGCGCATCCAAGAGGCAGGGAGACACTGACACACCATCCAGCAATGCTATTTTCAAAGCGTGTCTGATCCTGATCTGGTCCCTCAGGGGTTGATTGAAAATCCTGACCCGGGGTCCCCAAAATCATTAGTTTATTCCTTTCTTTTTTAAAGTTTTTTTATTAGCCACAAGTAGATTTACATTAACACTGCAACAAAGTTATTATGTAAATCACCTAGTCGCCACACTCCGGCATCTGTTTGGGTACATTGAGGGAGAATTTAACACGGCCAATGCACCTAGCCAGCACATCTTTTGAGCTGTGGGGGAAGACTGGAGCACCCAAAGGAAACCCATATAGACATGGGGAGAATGTGCAGACTCCACACAGACAGTGACCCAAGCTGGGAATTGAGCCTGGATCCCTGGTGCTGTGAGGCAGCAGTGCTAACCACTGTGCCACCGTAAAATAAATCTATTTAGCTGATCTTGACATTTTGTTGCACTTACTGGATGGATTCTCTTTTGCTTTTTTATTCCCAAGCTGGTTCTTTCTTATTTCTTAAGCCCTGTCTCTGTTAATTCTACTATGTGGTCACAACCCTCAAAATAACCAGGTCTAACTCTGAAATACATATGACCAAGCAGTTCACGGATTCACAAATAAAAGTCCAAATGGGAGAGGCCATTCTTTAGCCCACTCTTCCATTCAAACCTACAGCCTCTTTATTCCAGTACCTGGAACGCAGCAAGAGCCGGACAATACCGAGGCTTGGGCTGACAAGTGGTAAGTAACATTTGCCCCACACGAACACCAGGCTATAACCATTGCCAACAAGAGAGACTCTAACCATCATCCCTTGACATGCGATGGAAATACCATCGCTGAATTCCTCACTAACACCATCCTGGGGTTTTCATTGACCAGAGGCTGAACTGGACTAGCCATATAAATACTGGTGGCTACAAGAATAGGTCAGAGGCTGGGAACCCTGTGGCAAGTAACTCACCTCCTGCCTCTCCAAAGCCTGTTCACAATCTACAAGGCACAAATCAGGAGTGTGTTGGAATACTCTCCACTTTTCTGGATGAGTGCAGCTACAACAACACTCAGGAAACTCAACACCACCAAAGACATCACATCCACAAACACACAAACATTCACTCCCGTTACCACCAACAAACAGTGGCAACCATATGTACCATCTACAAGACACCCTGCAGAAACTCACCAAGATTCTTTAGACGGCACTTTATAAACCTTCAACTGCTACCACTTAGAAGGAGAAGACAGCAACAATCTGGAACATCACCACCTGGAGGTTCCCCTCCACATCACTCACAGTCCTGACTTGGAAATGTATCAACCTTTTGTTACTGTGGCGAGGTCAAAATCCCTCCCTAACAGCACCAAGGGTGTATTTACATCAGGGACTGCAATGGTCCAAGAAGGCAGCTCACCATCATCTCCTCAAGGAATGGACAATAAATGCTGGCCAGCCAATGACTCCTATATCCCATAAACAAATTTTAAAAATATGTTATTCCAGAGCTGTTGCCTCACTGTCTACCACAAATAATCACCCCATATGCAAGCATTGTTTAACTTGAAATACTGCTCAGAGTCAATTTATTCAATTCTATTTATATTCCTCCACATCAACTTTCATTAGACTCCTCTTAAGGATTCATAGAATCTCTGCAGTGCAGAAGGAAGCCATTCAGCCCATCGAGCCTGCGCTGACCACAATCCCATCTGGGTCCTATTCCAGTTAATTAACCAGCTAATCCCCTGACACTGGAGTCAGTTTATGATGACCAATCAACCTAAGCCACACATCTTTGGACTGTGGAAGGAAAATGGAGCACTCGGTGGAAACCCACGGAAAATGTGCAAACTCCATACAGACATTGATCCGAGGCTGGAATTGAACACAGGTCCCTGGTGCTATAAGAACATAAGAACTAGGAGTAGGCTATCTGGCCCCTCGAGCCTGGTCCACCATTCAATAAGATCATAGCTGATCTTAAGAACATAAGAACATAAGAATCTTTTTGTGGACTCAGCTCCACTTACCCACCTGCTCACCATAACCCATTACCCACCTTTACTGTTCAAAAATTTATCTATCCTTGCCTTAAAAACATTCAATGAGGTAGCCTCAACTGCTTCACTGGGCAGGGAATTCCATACATTCACAACACTTTGTGTGAAGAAGCTCTTCTTCAATTCAGTCTTAAATCAGCTTCCCCTTATTTTGAGGCTTTGCCCCCTAGTTCTAGTTTCACCCACCAGTGTGAACAACTTGCCTGCTTCTATCTTATCTATTCCCTTCATAATCTTATATGTTTCTATAAGATCGCCCCTAGTCTTCTGAATTCCAATGAGTATAGCCCCAGTCTACTCAGTCTCCCCTCATAAGCCAACCCTCTCAACTCCAGAATCAACCTAGTGAATCTCCTTTGCACCGCCTCCTGTGCCAATGTATCCTTTCTCAAGTAGGGAGAAGAAAACTGTACACAGCACTTCAGGTGTGGATTCACTAACACCTGAGACAGCTGCAACATAACCTCGCTGTTTTTAAACTCCATCCCTCTAGCAATGAAGGACAAAATTCCATTTGCCTTTTTAATTACCTGCTGCACCTGCAAGCCAACTCCTTGAGATGCCTGCACAAGGATACCCAGATCCCTCCACACAGCAGCATGCTGCAATTTTTTACCATTTAAATAATAGTCCATTTTGCTGCTATTCCTACCAAAATGGATGACCTCACATTTACCAACATTGTACTCCATCTGCCACACCCTTGCCAGTCACTTAGATTATCTATATCCCTTTGCAGACTTTCAGCATCCTCTGCACTATTTGCTGTTCCACCCATCTGAGTGTCATCTGCAAATTTTGATACACTACACTTGGTCTCTAACTCCAAATCATCTATGTAAATCATGAACAATTGCAGTCCCAACACTGATCCCTGAGGCACACCACTAGTCACTGATCGCCAACCAGAAAAAACACCCATTTACCCCCACTCTTTGCTTTCTGTTCATTAACCAATCCTCTAACCATGCTAAAATGTTACCCGTAACACTGTGCACCTTTATCTCATGTAACAACCTTTGGTGCGGCACCTTGTCAAATGCCGTCTAGAAATCCAAATACATCACATCCACAGGTTCCCCATTGTCTACTGCACATGTAATGTTCTCAAAGAATTCCACCAAATTAGTCAAACACGGCCTTCATGAAACCATGCTGCATCTTACCAATGGGA